>NC_091939.1:38887388-40236769 GCF_041260155.1 Ptychodera flava | reverse complement strand
TTTGTAGTCCATATATGGATGCAACTGAAGAAGTTAACAGATGTTAGCTCCATAATCATGGTGCCTGCAGTAAAAAGAAATCTGCAATTGAAATTTTTCATCTATATTTACTTCAACCAACCACTCCCTTGCCTCTTGCTCTCAGGTAAAGTGCTACAAAATAACATCTATGACAGACAGGTAACAAATTAAAAAGGATTGTTAAAAAAGCTTTGAGGTTCCAGTTTAAGTATTCTGAGAGTATCCTTTTTTTTTTGAAGCTGGTTATGAAGTCTGAATATTTCAAGCGTGAGGGAAAAAGAGCGCTCATTAACACCTGTTCAAAAGGAATGTTGAACTTTATGTTCATCTGCATCCAAATGAGAAAGGTGCTTTTAAAACTTTGAAAATTGTCAATGATCCAATCCATGCAAATTTCATTATTTTGAAAAGCTTCAATCTGGTCATAGGTTTAAATTTTTGAAGCTGAAGGATATGTCAAGTCTGTCTATGCTTCATTCCCTCTACCATCAGATAAACACTCATCTATCCTGACGTAGATGTATAAGTACAAACACTGAACAGTTAAGATGTTAATTATAGTTTTCTAATGAAGGTATCATTTTGTACCTGATCCTTCCTATCGTTCATCATGTAAGTATGAAATTTGTCAAAGCAGACACCTCTCTATAGTATTTGGGATACAAGAATAATCTATAATCTAGGTGTAATTTTGTTGACTTTTTAATCCATAACATACATCCAAGTACTTGCATGGTCATAGTAAATGTCCTTCCAAGAAAGTTGGTAAAACTGTGTAAGAAGGTGAAAAAGTTTTTTCCAATGCAATGTGTACACTGTTAAGTATTACAGAAAATGTATTTTAAAGAGTTTACAAACATATAGTTGTGTCGATATACCTCCCAGGAGCGTAGAGCATGGAGGTACAACCATGGAGGTACCAGAAGACCTCCATGGTACAACGTACAAGATTATCTGTATGTGTAGAATACACATGCAGATGGTTCTACAGCATAAAAACATGGCACGGCAATGAAATTTTACACTGTGAGCAAAGCTAAAACATCATTGCCCCCTGGTCTTCGCCTCAAACTATTATGCGTGTTGAACCAAGCTGCAACTTTGACCATCGGCGATCTGACGCGGATCAACCAATCACACGGGCCCACGTGGTAGCCGGTGCACTAGTACTACTAGTGGTATGTGATTTATCAGATGGTCATGCTACAGTGTGATACAACGAAGATGAGCACGTAGCTATCGTAAGTTTACTCTCAAATCTCAGTACAGAATGTTCTGATTTGGACAAAACGATGAGTAATTTTGAATTAGCGGTGTATGTTTGGCGAGTATACGATCAAACAACACTTCCGGAATACAGAACGCAGCGTCACTGAGCGATGGTTGGCGCGTGCCAGCAGACGATAATGCTAATTCATAGAAGGTATAGTTTGCTTGCACGAAATTAACAAAAACAAGATGAACGCGCGGGAAGTAAAAGAAAAGAGATCAATGGTGCGAAGATTCAGAAAAGCACAGACGCCTCTGCAGCCATGGAGATAAATCGCGGCACTGTGAGTGGCAATCGAATCTTGACACGTATTATCAATATCATAGTGGAAAAAAATAAATGAAATTTACCTTATCAAATGTCAACGAGTCAAGAGGCACTGAGCCTTTGGTGGCTATAGACACCGTCTTCTCAAAAATAGCAAACGTTAGCAACAGACTAAAAACAGCGATTTTGTGTTCCATCTTCTCTCTCAGATAGCGATCCGTATTCGGCACTAGTTCCTTTCACCGTTTCAGATCTGTTGTGTTCTTCACGACGATGATTTCTGCTACACTGAACCACCTAGCTTGGTGGAAATTTAGTAATAAAACTACGGTTTCACGCTGCGCGCTGCATGCAGTGCAGTCGACGCCCGGTCTCGACTTATGGGGCGCTGTTTTTACGTACAAAGTTCCCGGAGAGGTGCCCAAGCTTTTGCCTGTAAAGTGTCTTCGTTAAAATTAAGAAAACCACAAGAAGGTGCAAGTCATCAAAGTCATATTTCAATGGTTTCTAAACCGTCACTTGTAAGAAGATATTGACAAAGCAGAAATTAATGCTAGTAACAAAAATGATGCGGAGAAACGATGACAGACTGTGTAATATTTGTCTGCCTTGAAATCTCTAGCAATAAAAACAATGATCGATGCATGTCAACTGTCTTTATTCACAAAACAACGTTTATTTAAAGCTGCTATAGATACAGTCTACATTCATTTTACCTATGACAGTGACAGTTTGTTGCAAATGAATCAAAGATGAAGAAAGAAATGCCCAAAATATACCCATTCAAAATATTTGCACAGCTTTATTCCAAATTTACTTTTTACTTTGTGTATGCATCAACGTAACAAATCTTAAATATCTAATCATGTATTAATGGGGATACAAACTGTTACTGTAAATGGGTGAATACTCTTGAAAAGTGACAAGAAATTGAAACATTGTAACAAATTTACATAGAGATATTATTGCACACTATCCTCTTCTATCTTTTTCGATATTATCTATTTCCATGCCGGAAAAACAAAATGGTATCTTGGTCGATCGTCACCACAGGAGTAGTGAGTTATTTCAGGCTACATTAAAATGCTTACTGTTGCCAGTTATTCTGCTATTTCCATAGTCATATTGAAGAGTAAAAATATCAGATATTGAGGAGCTGAGCAGCATTTTTCCTCTCTGTTATTTGCAATGATGACTGAGTAAATAGATACAACGAACTTTGCATTCGTGTTCAGAAATGTAGTCTAGAATCCTACTCCGTCCGCTTGCCTCCGTATACCTCCGAACCACTAGGAGGCAAGCGGACGGAGTAGGACTAGGCTATCAGAAATGGAGAACTGATGATATGACCACACAAGAATCATGAAGGCAGCCCTCTATTGTCGTGACATAGAAATGCTTGCGACTTCCTTCATAAAATAAATTTTCAAGTCCGGCGCCATTTGTCAAAGAGTTTTACAGATAGAGTTTTACAGCCAAAAGCAATGTCATAGCTCAACCTTTTTAACATTTTGAAATGATTTTGAAAGTCAAAGTAATCGATTTAAATCGTCAATAATGATTCTATTGTTGTTGAAGTTTACTACATTCTAAATTAAACTAAATTAAAAACAGCGGCAGAATATTTAAAAAAAAAAGAAAAAACTTCACAAACGTTCTATAAATATCTGACTAGCTGTTGAAGATCAAAGCTCATCTTTAGCCTTTACCTCAACATTAAAAGAGTACAAGATATTCAATCGATCTTTGAATTTTTCCTTCATTTCTGGTTTCACTTTTTTGTCTTGTAACTTCTTCACCCGTTTAATTTCATCTTCAATAAAACTATCTCCCTTTTCTAGAACTTTTTTCATAGTTTTTGCATAAATCTCTGCCCTTGCCTTATCATCTCTTTTGAACTTTGCAATTTCATTTTCAGCTTCTGCTATAATCTCCTTTCTTTCTTTCTCTTTGTTAGAAATCATAAACTTTCCAGCTAGCTTGTCAAGCACTTCGATGCATCCTCTAAGAGTGATCCACACACCAGAGTGTTTCTTTGCGAAGTCAAGGAGTTCATTGGCATTGATATCACCTTCATAGTCAATTTCTTTGTCCTGTCCCTTGATGAACAACTTGTATTTGGGATAATCTGTCTCCTTTACACCAAATCTCCTTGCTATTTTTCTGTTCCTTCTGTTGAGATACCCTGAAGATAGTAGGAAAAAATGTTTCCCCATAATCCGAATCATGCTTGAATTCATAAGGCAGAAAAAAGCATCACTTTCAAAATGAAGTCCAAAGTTTTATTGTTTTCCACTCAATCAACTCATTTTTCAGAAAATTGGGTTTTAATCAGTGCAATGAAGTTTTAATAAGACATATTGTAGAAATTTGTAGCCTGGTCTGTGTCACAAATGTGGCTGACATTTTCAGGGAATGATTGTTCAAAAGTTCAAAATTTCTTTCTTTGTAACTCTCTCTCTGCTTGCTGGCATCCAACAAAATCAACTACCCTGGGTAGAGCTATTGCATATTTGTAAACTTACGTGCAATTGGGACTTCGGCAATCAGTATGTCATCCAGATCGGCTGCCAATTCAGCAAGTTTTTTAAACTCTTCCTGGGCACCTCTTGGGGATGGAAACATTTCATCAAACTTTACCAAGGCTGTTTTGAATTTCCGTACAACCTGCAAATGAACAGGACTTTGGTTAGAAATATCTGAATTGAAACACCCATTTAATGTATGAATAAATCGATGTCCATCTGTTCCTTTATGTGCTTGCCATTCACTTTTCAAGCACTTTGCATTGGAACTTCAAACTACTTGCTTCAATAAAGGATGGACCAGTCACTAGGTAATTAAACCAGTATCTCAAAATGTACAACAAAAGAGCAACCAACCACTGATATGCATCCCTCTTGCTTTCAAAATAAACCTAAAAGTGCTCAAATGTTGGAATTATTCGTAAAGCTAAATTTGAAGAATCATTACATGACGAGTGAAGCCAGTCTTTCTAAAAGTATAATCAAAATACACCGTCATGGAATATCTAATTTTGAAAGGGATGAAAACAATAATCAAGACATTTTGACTATTACGTTAAGGACTTACCTTATCAAAGGTGAGTAAATCAAGTGGTACCGCTCCCTCTACATCCTGGCTAGAAGAGAACTGTATTAAGATTCCAAAAACGAGGAGCAGACGATAAACCAGTTTTTCGCACATCATCGTTATCTTCCTGTGATCTCGACTTCAAAAATCATTGCCGCACGAGCGCATGACAAAGTATTTTAAGTTCGGTTAGAATTCCATATTTGGAGGATGTTCGTCCCTCCCCACTAGTTGTCACCAATCTACACCTGCCACATTCGTTGCCATTTCTTTTATACCTATCATTAGCCACTGTAGCGGCAACACGCGAAACTGATATTTTGAGTAAATGCTCTTCCGCTTGCTTTTCAGGCTCCCCAAACTGGTAAGAAATTTACCAACATTTGCCGATTTTTTAGACAATGGAACGAGAGAATACCGTTTACTCTAATAACAAAGTAATGTTTCAACTATGTGCAAATAATGGGATGAATGGGATAGGAAACATTAATTTTCTCGATTTGCTAGGGAGTTTGCGATACTTAAACCTTCGACCAATGGCTGCACGTATTGTAAACTAACTTTGTGATCTAACGTTTTACATAACGTGTACTATGATTGGTCAATCTGTTAAACATGGCGGTCTCTCTCTCTCAGGTGTGAAAACAAGGATCGTGTAGATGTTCTTTTTAATTCCTGACCACTTCACAATCTTCCTTCACTGACGTGTGGACATAGGTAGCATATTGTTCTACATGAATAGAATAGAAATTGTGTCCTATTTGACTGGAATTCGAAGCGACTCCGATTGCTCGATGCTCAACGGCCGCGGCGACGGCGACTCACCTTGAGCTCCGTGCCGGAGCGTGTATGAACGGCAACTTGTGATCACCTGTGAACCGGTACATTCAAAATTACCATATAAGATATGGCGGCCGGGCTTTCTATGTGGGTTCGACCCGAACCGTTCAATTTTGGCGCTCTCCAAATCGCGCCCCATCCGAAATTATCGATGCATGTAAGTATACTTATTGGTAAATAGTGTACATTTCATCGCATTCATACATACCGGAGAAATCCGTTAATGCGTTATATCGTTACACCTACCCCTACAGTAACGGTTGAACGTAATACTATTAAAGAAATAAAAGCTTAATATGTCAAACTTCAAACCTTAAACTATTACATTTATCTTTGATTCATGTAAACAGGGTTGTCTTTTATACGATACTTTTCCCACATTATTTACAAGTGAATAGTCACTACAGTTAAAGTACCAGTCTCTCACAACACTTTCTGAATTGAACCTGTCAGACCCCACTGACTGCGAAATGCAATTGCAGTAGTGATACTGACACACGGGTAGTTACGAGAAAGAGGATATTCTCAGTGGCTGTCATGAAAGTGTTATTCCTACTTCAAATATATGACCACTACTACCACTGCTGCTACTATGACAATAATAAAGTTAAAAATATACATTCTGTGAAGAAAAGTTCATTATCAATCTATGTACAATGATGTTTAGGTTATCAATTTTGAAGGTATTGAATGTATATGAATTAAAGTTGCAAGCTGTATTTGAAGCGTTACTGTGATTCAGTTCTTATGTACAGTGTTCTACGAATCAATGCTGAAGGAGAGAGAAACTGATCGAAACACAAGGCATTTGTTGTATCTTAATTATGTAAATAAACTTTAAAGACAAGACATGTATTCTGTATTTTTCAGTATCTGAAGAAAGTGGCTGTTTATGCCAAGACTAAAAAGCAGTCTGGATATCCAAGAATGAGTTACAATACCTGGAAGTACATTGCATGTAATAAGATGGGTATGAAGGAGGAAGATGCATGGCTGTATGTATATTTTTATAGTTTCCAACTTCATTGATAAAACCTGGTACAGGAAAAGCTGACATGCACATGTACATTAATAGCAATACAAAAGTGTGTATTATTGAAATGCAAATGAGGTTAATTTTATGGACCATGGGTATTCTTATTTACATATTCAAATAATATTATAATTTTCACTTTTTTCTGATATGTACAAATTGCTGAAGGTTATGGTTACAATTGAAAATTTCTCATAACCAAAGTGCAGTGACTCGTACTTAACATCCCATAAATTTGTGTAACTGCTTGACAAATGCTCACAAAAAAAGAAAATCAGGAGAGAGCTTTACTTCTTTCAGTTAACATTGAAAAGCACACTGCCTACCAGTGTGAGTGATGGCAGCCATGCACTAGCTATCTTGATACTTTTAATACTGTGTAACAATTATACTGATTAGTCAGCCTGGTTGTTGTATATGACTCGCTCATCAGAGGTAATGAGATGTCATTGCATCTCTAGTTTTCAAAGATTTATCATCGAAATGCTCTTCTTTTCTGTGTATTACATCTACTGCTATTTAATTCACTGATATAAAAGGTTAAGAAATAAAATCATGGGTAGACAGACTATGATAGATTCAACACAGTGAAAAACAAAATTCAGAGACAACCCCAAAGTTATACTTAATTTGATTTTGCTTGTAGATACTTTGAAGGATTTGATCTGTTGTGTGAACATTCTGCTGAGGAAAGATTGCAACTTGCAGAAAAGTTTACGGATAGCAGATCACAAGAAGAAACAGGTAAAAATAACGTCACACACTCAAAATGTTTTTATCAAACAGAAATTTAGATAAAAGTCACCTCAAAGAAAATTATATTTTAAGTTTTTAGTCTCATCTGTAAAATTAAATCAGCAAAATTTAAAAAGTGATATTCGCCTTTGAGTTTGTGAAAAAACTTTTTCATTGGTTTTACTCTTTACGTTTGTGCCTCTCATGTCAATTTTCTGCAGTGTAATTTTGGCTTTAAGATGTGTAAAATATTGATTGTGCAATGTGAAAGACCAATTACTGATGGGACATTTCAGTCATGTCTTCTCTGAGAATTTCAAAGCAATATTGTTTGTTATACAAGCTTCTCCAGTAAAATTTGTATTCTGTACATTACAAGCAGTGGTTCAAATCTTTTGTGCGATATAACATTTCACTGAAACATGTGTTGTTAGGTTGTCACTTAGTTTAAAGTAATTATTCTCATGTCATAAAACAAAATAATTCTGGATATATATAAACATGAATGGATTTACTTTTCAAACATGCATGTCCATATTGTGAACAGAATCTGCCAGTATGGTTTCTTGGTAGAGGAGCATATTGAGCATATGTTGACCATTTTTCATTATTTACATATCTTTTTATTGATCCTTATTTTACTCTGAGATTTACATTTGTCCAATCCATGACCCCTCCACCAATGTGGCTGGAGGGATTGTGATCAAACCAAGCAAATTTTATCCTAGAATTTTCGCATTCATACACTGACAGCATCTTTTGTTTGCAGAGAAAGTGAAAAGTCAACTGTCTGTGAGCACTCTTCAGTTCCTGTTGTACCTGTTTGTTCAGCAAATCTACAAAATATCTCTGAGAGTTTCACTGGTTGCATCTGGTGAAGAGTATCCTTTTCATTTAACTGAAATTCACATCTTTAGCATATCTTTAGGATTTCTCACTCTGTGTTTTCTTGTGTGTTTTGTGATTAGTTGCTAGAAAATATCTGGTGGACATTTCCCATTCCAAATGTGTTTGTACCAGGGTAGGAATGCATTTCATTGTTCTACATGAGACTTGCGTCATACCTGTAGATTCTTATTCATAAAGTCCTTGTCTTTTAAGGTAGACCAATTCACTAAATTTCCTGCAACTTAAATGAAATATTGTATTTGTATTTGTGTCATGTGTTAGCAAAACACAAATCAGGGAGTACATAAACTGTTGTGAACCAAATATGTACCTTAACCACCAATTCTCTAGATGGCCGATGAGGGCAAGGTCACCTGATATTGAGGGGAGGTCATCAGGTGTAGGTGCCAAGGTAATGTTTTGTCATAATGATTATATAGGGTTATATAAAGTCATGCACAGGCAAGGAGTATGTTTGTGGCATTAGAGGAGTCACAATCAACATGTCTTAAGAGCTTTAGTCCATGAATACCAGTAGCTGTATTTTATACATTATCATACCATATTGTTCAATATTGTACACATTTTTTCTCTGAAAATTAAATAGGAAATTTTCTCTCAATTTTGTCATTTTTAAAGAGTTTTTATAACATCAGGTTGTTTAACTACAAGGATGGTGATCCATGTCACAATTTAAAGTACAGTAGCCAACAAATAATTTTTATTCTGCCAAAAATGGAATGAAGGCTGTCATACACATGCGTAGAATATACTGGTATAAGTTGTAATCTGTTGGCAAAATTCGAAGTTGCCTGTCGCTCACTTTTTCACAGAATTAGGTATGCAGTAACAAATTTTTATTTTATGAAAATTATGCTAAGGCACACTTTTAGGTTTCTTTAAGCATTTTGTTATGAATAACTCTATGTAAAACTTGTGAAAATTTCAATAACACACAGCAAAATAAAAATATGGCTGTTTGCATGGGGGATTATAGGTCAAAGTTTAGTTACACATGTCACTTAACATGTGTATCCCCCCCCACGCACCCTTATTTGCATGGGAGATGTGTGTACAAAATAGCATATTGCAAGATTTTAACTGTATAGCATGCAGTAGTAGTACATACATTTCATGATATTGTCAAAAATTTCAAGTCTTGCAGGAGAATTTCATTCAAAGTACAGCGGAAGGTTCACTTTAATGTCATATGGCATCCTAGATACAAATGAATGAAGTTATTCTGAGATAATGAGATAGTTTTGTAAGGAGATTGGTTCAACAAATTGCATCTTTATTTTCACTTTCAGAGCTTGGATGAGAATGCTCATTTGACATTTGTTTTGAATAATTTAAATGATATTCTGCAGTTACTTGTTGAAACAGGTATGCATGTTTTTTGTGATATGCTGTTCATTTTTATTTTTGCATTTTTCAATATCACATACCTATCATGGGCCATTTCAGCATGTTTCATTTTCAAGTAAATTGAACTTTATAAGTTTGTCAGTTTGTCAGCTGTTTTATTGACAAATGTCTGCCAACACCTTTTTGTTGTGATGATTTGCAACCAGTAAACAAGGAATGAAAGAATGCTTTGGATACTTTCTCTTAAATATAAAGAAGTAGGAAAATTTACAAGCATGTATTCACAGTCAGGTATTCTTGCTCATGTATGTGATGAAAATATTCACAAATCCTTTTCAATATATCATTATAGGACTTAAGCTGTGCCAAACTATTACGTTTACTGAGTTGTAGTTTATGCAACAGATTGTGTGTGATTTTTTTTGTCAGATTCCTACGCCGGTGCCAATGACATGTTGATCAGTATACCAGCTGTTGAAGCATTAGGATTTCTTATATCTGGCTCCTTGGACAGAAGCAGGTAAGTTTGCTTTCCATTTGACTTGGTTTCTCAGCATGTGGCTGGAGATGCTAATGCGTCACTGATAAAAAAGTTGTTTTCTAAGATGTGTATTGCTAATGATTGAAAATGGCAAAGGGAGACATTGTTTGAACGACCAATCAGAAGATATAATATACAGTAGTTGACGTGGCTTTTAACCTTATGGAGGTAAAATTTATCATGTGGCCATATTGCAAGCGTCCCTTCTGTTCCACTCAGTGTGGTAGCACTGGTTTATTACTGTATTTCAATAAAGTTAATTGCAGGCTATTAAAATGGTCAATCATATGGTTAATGGGTACTACAAAATAAAATTGTGTACAGTAATTTATTTGGGAAGAGAGAATGGAGACTCATATCAAAGAGAAGATTCATGATAGAGAAAAATGATAACTGTGCGTGATAATGTTACTGAGCATTTTTTCTAGACAATTGCAGTAAAACTGTTTGGTTATCTGGTTTACACAGGCAAGTTTACATCCATCGCTCATTTCAGTGGCTTTATTCCAGTAAGTTAGCGTACTCATTTTTCAACTACAGATAAGATACATTTGAATTTGATCGAGTGTCTGTTTTGCCTTGCAGAGCTCGACAAGTCTACATGCTGCTTATCATTAGAAAAGTAAACATTTGCAACAAAGTGAGTCTTTGATGTTAGATTATACAGCGCGCGCGGCGAACGTTTCCCATACACTGTCTAGTCTACAATCATGACAGTCGTTTCAGCATGCCACTCATGCACAACAAGCTTGACACCGCACTATAGCTATAGCACATCATCAAAGTTTTCTTTCAGCCATTTGTGTACTTTGATTTGGGAAATACAACTCGGACAAAACTCACTGGCATATTTTTCGAGTGTCGGATCTATATCTCGAGGAAAGTCCCAAACATCAACCGGACTGACTCTGGGCGTTTTATTATAGTAGAACATTGTATTTCTTCAGCAAGGTGAAGAATATTTTGAAGGCAGAGAGCTATCACCGTCCCTTCCATGCTAACCCGTTGCCGTGTATGATGCCGTCCGGGAAATTCAGTGCCAAAATACAGTGAATTATTTCAGAAACACTGGGTGTGTTATTCAATGGCACAAAATGTACCGTGTTGATTGAATTGCACTTGAATGTGCAAAATCAACACTTTTCTTCAAGTCTATTTTGTAGCTCAGAGAAGTGAGAGAGTTTCATTTAGCTGAGACAAAAGAGAAAGCGGGATTAAAGTTTCATGCAGGAGTGTTTAAGCATTTTCTGGTTGACAATATTCAGTGTCACTTGTATCGTGTCAAACTTGTTGATAGAGTAGACTGCACTGGCAATGCTACAGACTGCATGCTGAAGGAACTGTTGTCGTGATTGCTGACATCGAGAGGAGAAGAAAAGTTTTTTTTGTAAAAATAATTTACTTGTTTCTTCATAAAGTTCCCAATTTAAAAGTAAACACCTAAAAGAAAACTGGTGATGTGCATGTAGTGCAGTGTTATGCTTGTTGTGAGTGACATGCTGAAACGACTGCAGTGATCGTGACGAGACAGTGTATGGGAAACGTTTGCAGCGCGCTGTAATCTAACACCAACCAAAGACGAAGACTCAATTTGTTGCAAATGTTTACTTTTCTAATGATAAGCAACATGTAGACTCGTCGAGCTCTGCAAGGCAAACCGGACACTCGATCAAATTCCACTGTACTTGATCAGTGAAGAAAGATAGCCATTCAGCATTTTCCTGTTATAACCAATAATTCATTTTAATTTCCCATTGTTAGGTCTCTCAAGCAGCTTGTCGATATCGCTCTGATGCAACATGTACAATCAAAGAGTGGCTTTTCAAAAGTGAGTACTGATTTTAACTTCCCCAAACAATCTTTACTAAAAATGAACATCTCTTGTCACTTTATCTCAAATATAACCCTTTCGGATCTATTTTGAATCATGTAACATGTTTGCACCAGCTTCTGCAGAAATTCTGAAACTCCATCAAATTGACTTTCATGATAAAATGTGGACTTTCAAGAGATAAACTACCATGGCAACCTGAGAAGTAACCTTAGAAAAAATTGTACAAAAAAAATGTTGAGTAATCATGTATTCATATTTTCATACAACTGTTCACTTAGTGAGCGTGATTTTTCTCCTCTTCCTCTACTTGATATTATTAGTCCCCACGGACCGTCCGGGGGGACTTATAGGTTTGGTCATGTCCGTGCGTGCGTGCGTGCGTCCGTCCGTCCGTCCGTTCACGCAGATATCTCTGAGATGCCTGGAGCGATTTCATTCAAACTTGATACAAGGATTACTTCATATGGCATACAGATGCACGTCAATTTGTTTTGTGATACGATCCAATATGGCCGCCAGGCGGCCATTTTATTACAATTTTTTCATGTACAGAGCCATAACTCAGGCATGTTCCAACCGATTTTATTCAAAGTTGGTACAAGGACATTGACCAATGTCATACAGATGCACGTCAATTTGTTTTGTGATACGATCCAATATGGCCGCCAGGCGGCCATTTTATTACGATTTTTTCATGTACAGAGCCATTACTCAGGCATGTTTTGACCGATTTTATTCAGAGTTGGTACAAGGACATTGACCAATGTCATAGATATGCACATCAATTTGTTTTGTGATACGATCCAATATGGCGCCAGGCGACCAATTTATTACGATTTTTTCATGTACAGAGCCATTACTCAGGCATGTTTTGACCGATTTTATTCAGAGTTGGTACAAGGACATTGACCAATGTCATAGATATGCATGTCAATTTGTTTTGTGATACGATCCAATATGGTCGCCAGGCGGCCATTTTATTACGATTTTTTCATGTACAGAGCCATTACTCAGGCATGTTTTGACCGATTTTATTCAGAGTTGGTACAAGGACATTGACCAATGTCATAGATATGCATGTCAATTTGTTTTGTGATACGATCCAATATGGCCGCCAGGCGGCCATTTTATTACGATTTTTTCATGTACAGAGCCATTACTCAGGCATGTTTTGACCGATTTTATTCAGAGTTGGTACAAGGACATTGACCAATGTCATAGATATGCATGTCAATTTGTTTTGTGATACGATCCAATATGGCCGCCAGGCGGCCATTTTATTACGATTTTTTCATGTACAGAGCCATAACTCAGGCACGTTTCAACGATTTTATTCAAAGTAGGTACAAGCTTATTGACAAATGTCATAGCTGTGCACGGCAATTTGTTTTGTGATACAATCCAAAATGGCCGCTGTGCAGCCATTTTATTACGATTTTACCTTCTCGTGTCTATTTATAGACAGAGAAGGTATTAGAGTTGAAAACCAATATGCTGCTGTCAAGAACTTCCGTCTGTCAAGACTTCCGTCTGTCAAGATCCGTTGACGTCATGCCATTGTGATGGGTCATATCATAAACTGGTGGGGGTGTTTCTGGCTCAGGTTGAGGTGTGGGAGAACGATTTTGAGCTGTGACAAAAATCAAAGGGACTTAGCGGCATAGCCACAGTGTTAAGCCTTTCTCCAAGGTTTCTTAGTTGACTACAATCTATTACAGACTACTGAGCTTACGTTAGGGGTACTCACTTTGTGTTTGCTCACTCTGTGAGCGCTAGTGTTTGGTACTGAGTTGCGTGGATATCCCCTCATGGCCTCACGTGATCTGGGCCTGTTGCATAATCTGCAGAGATGATCATATGCCTCCGAGTCTGTCAGCATTTTCCTTGCATTTTTTTCATTTAATTTTGCAAAATATCGGCGAGTACCTCAATATTTCAAGATAACCTTTCTTCCCAATCGTTTCCTGGAGTTTCAGAGCCATATGAACGAAAATGAGTGAAAGTTTTAGACAGGAAAATCGGACGTCGGCCATGTTCAATGTTTACAGTACAATCAGAAGTTTACGTGGAGGAATTAACCAACAAACACAGGAGTGTTCATGATGCCCGCCCTCTAGAGGCAGACCCTCCTATATGAAGTACCACATTTGATGCTGTGGAAAGCTTGACCACACAATGGAGCATTTAAACTTTTAGAAAATGACAAACTGAATAAGAAGGTATTCAGAAAATGTCAAATATTGAGGAAAAATGCGCAAATATTCAAAATAAACAGGTTAACTGATTGGTCAGCTATAAAAAACAATGAAAATGTTTATGATCAAAAGTTTTTGAGATGCGCACATTTTAACAAATACAGAAATTATTAACATTATAAATATAAGACCAAACTATTTTTTCAGGGATGGGACAGGTTGGAAATGAGGGGTGAGAGACAAAGGCACTCCTATTGCTGCATGTGGATGCAGCCACACCATTTCATTTACAGCATACTTATTCACTGTGTTGTGTTCAAGTTCCATATTGTACTGACTGTCATACAAGGATAACATAAGCAAATCAAATCAAATTAGAAAAGGATCAATGCTGTTGTGTGGATTTTGCTGAACATGGCTGATATTTCGCCCTATATATTTGGTATCCAGCAAAGGCATATTTTGATGTCAAGTCAAATTAACACTACATTGCTGACAATATAT
The DNA here is from genome assembly GCF_041260155.1 of Ptychodera flava. Taxonomy (NCBI): domain Eukaryota; kingdom Metazoa; phylum Hemichordata; class Enteropneusta; family Ptychoderidae; genus Ptychodera; species Ptychodera flava. The sequence continues at coordinate 40,222,180 of NC_091939.1, read as the reverse complement.
TTTACCGTTTCTGCATGAATTTTTCTTTTTTAAATTATAGTATATTAGTACTTCAAACAGATTAACAGTTATCGTGATGTCACCCCATAATTTTACATCACAAAGACTGTAATTCTGCCAATTTTTTTTGTTTTTCAGTCATTTTATAAATTTTGCACTGCACAAGATGATTGAACAAATTGCAATGTTTGAATTTGTAAACTCAAAGAATAAAAATCCTTTGGTCACAAATTAAATTATTTTTTGAAAAGAAATTTACTCTTAAACACTTTTAGCATATATTCTTTACACGGTCATGTATTTCAAGGAAAATATGCCTATTAAAAACTGTAATTTCTTCACTTTCAATTTTTTTTCAATACTATGACAATTATCAGCAATGAGGTTATACAAACACAAGACCAGATAAGCGTTTTTCATCATTTTCAACAGGACTCTTTGGAAAATCCATTAAAAACAGTTAAAAGTGACTGGAAATGATCACTTGGTATACATTTAATTTACAGATGCCAGGTTGTGTATTTCACATGCACTCAGGTCAGTAAGGAAGTGCGTCATTACTATTTTGGACTGTTAATTCTTATTTCTGAATTGTTTAACTTTTTTCCACATTGAACTATCTTTAGGCAGTTTATACTGTAGCTTAGAATTTTTTTGATTGATGTATTTAATCATCTTTTGGGTTTTTTGGGTCCATATCCCACCTCATGCCCCTACATCATCAACTATTTACCAACAACTCCATGCCAACAACCAATTACCTGACCTGGCCACACATTAGAGAAGGTACAGCGTCATTGACGGTATTTTTTCATGTACAGAGCCATAACTCAGGCATATCTCAACTGATTTTATTCAAAGTTGGTACAAGGACATTGACCTATGTCATACATATGTACGTCGATTTTTTTTGTAGATACGATCCAATATGGCCGCCAGGCGGCCATTTTATTACGATTTTTTCATGTACAGAGCCATTTCTCAGGCATATCCGCATGTTTTGACCAATTTTATTCAAAGTTGGTACAAGGACATCGACCAATGTCATAGCTATGCACATCAATTTGTTTTGTGATGCGATCCAATATGGCCGCTGTGCGACCATTTGTTACGATTTTTTCATGTCCTGAACCATAACTCAGACATGTATCAAGCGAATTCATTCAAAAGTATTTTTATCACAGACCTAATGAAGAGGACTCTATCCTCTTTGAGGACCTGTAATCAAAATACTGATTAACAAGTGGGGACTGTGTCATCAACGATGACTTGTTTCATGTATTTTTATTGCCATATTGCTTTCCATAGATTTTACAATATTGTGGTATGATGACTGTGATTGTTCATACTTTCTTTTACAGATATCACAGACATTTTCATTTAGAACATTTGGATCCTGGTTGAGATCAAACCTTGGAAACAATCCCTATGGTTTATCAGCTTGTATCACATCAGGTAGAAGACTGTCATGGCCAACATCAGGTATTGCTGAAATCAACCAATCATGAATAGCCACATGGTCTACTCGCTGACACAATGAATATCTTGAGGGGGGAAATCACAGTTCTGTTGTTTTCTACACTAGGCTAAGGGGTCTCTAAGAATAAGCATACCTGTGCTGGGATAGTAGTGATAGGGAGAACAAGTTGGGTCAATTTAGAAACAAGAGAGAAACAGCTGAAATATTTAAAATGGTATTGGCAAAGCTTAGTTAAATCACAAACAAGCAATTGAAAGAGTGACGTGTGGGTAAATCTTTGAAAAGTGAGTGGCAAAAAATTGGACAAAGCGGCCGACTGCAAAGAGATATTGGAGGATTGAAGTTACTTACAAAATGATGCAATCAGCTGGCAGTTTGCATAGCATATGTTGGTGTGGCAGTAAACTGTAGACTGAAGTAGTGACTGCTGTTTACTGTAGAATGAAATCTGATAAATGGCTGTCGAGGTCTGTAAGCAGTGACTGTACTTGTAGTGGTTACACTCTGTAGAACTGACTGGTATTTTGGCTCAAGCTCACAATTGAAACCTTCTCATGGAAAATTATCTACTGCAACTGTATGCAGATTAGGGTTTGTTCACTCACAAGGTGCAGTGCATATCTAACATGCAAATTACTTAATCAGTATCTAAATTTGTGCTTGTATCATCTCTATGGTCAATAATCTCTTCTCAGAAAAATTCACAAATCAATCCTGAGATGTTGGCATTGATAAGTTATGTATGTTGTACATGTACAGGTGGTGAGACCAGTGAGAGAGAAGACAGTGGAAGCAAGAGAGGCAGGATAGCCACCAACGCACAGTATGCGCCCTCTGGGTGAGATCTATAGTCTATGAATATTCATGATTACCATATGTGCCCTCTGAGTTAGGTTTATATCATATGAATATTCATGAATTGCAGATCAATATTGATCTGTATGTATGGTTTATGCTGAGCATAGAAATAAAGTTGCAGTCTATGACATCTAGCAGCTAGACCTTTGTATATGCTTATATTATTATGCAAGATTATTGATAGGTTTTAGTGATATGGCTCTGTCTATGCACAGAGTGCTTTAGAAATTAGATAAGATAATCATAGATTTTACTCTGAACGCTACCTGTATGTATTTCCTAATTATGACAATTCTCATTGTCAACATTATTAAAATATTCAGCAGCAGATACAGATTTTGTTCTGTACAGTGTTACAAGCTGAAAATGATTACAAATGTCCTGGAAGAATTACTAACATTCAAGATTAAATTCCAACTCCATGCTTGAATGGACACAGTTTTGTACAAACTCAGCAAAGATAAATTTTAAAAGAAAAATTCGTTACTGCATACCTAATACCTAATGATGGTATCTTTTTCTTGCAGGTGTAAAATTGTTATTATCTCACAAGTTTGCAAACAGACTCTGGCAAAAGTAAGTGCATATGTTATCTTTCATCAGATCATCACCCTAACATACCATTGCCATAGCAACAACCCTAAGATACTCACTATCAAGCTGCTGCTCAGGCATGTTGAGATGTTTCAATTTCACAGTCACTAATCATAAAATCTTTTTACGATATTTCTCTCCAGTGTTCTAAGACTCTTGAAGACGCTGCAGTCAAGATTCACCGATGTCATTTTGCATATATCTATCTTCTGTCACCACTCAGGTAGGCCTGGCCAACTTTTGTACAAACAGTTTGAATGTGAATGAGGAAGAATATAAAGTCAACAAAATTAGAAATTACAGAATTGGACTCATTTTTCAATCCTGATATATCTCCCACAACCTGGATAATGTATTGTGTTGTCCTGGAAGATTGCTTTCCAAATACATCGTATGTTTTGTTTTTCACTTTCAGATCTGTAAATATTGAAAAATGTCGCCATTCCACTATAGTGCTTGGTGCCGTCCAAACTACAGTACATGTCAATGCTTGTGAAGACGTAACGTTGATCACACCATGTAGGAGACTATCTGTCAAGTGAGTTCATTTCAACCTGTTACAACCTGTTAAAGTTGTTATCATCAAGTTCTTTTGCTCCAACCACTAGGACAGTAATTGTACCAATTGACAGTAATTCCATCAATTGACAGTAATTCCATCAATTGACAGTAATTCCACCTGTTGAAATCTTCTGAACCATTGACATTGACTTTAGCTTTGTAGTCAACCTGTAGAGTTTATTGATACTTTACTTCCAATGGAAAGATAAGGTCAGATGCAATTTGTCAGGTGTTCCAGAGGTACTGATTCCACTAAAAGTATCATTCAGAAGATTTTTCAGGAAATTTTCCACATCCCTTTGGCATTTGTGAACTTGGAAGTTGTTTGCTGATGTACAACATGTACTCATCATAGATTACTGATTCCACACCTCAAAGATGATACTTTATTGAGCCATCGGAAGTCATCAAGACAACCATTGCACTATTGCAACCCAGATTATCAGATATTGAATGAATTAGATTAATCCAGGTTCTCTTTTCAACCTCTACAGTGCATCAACATTGTGTACATTTCATCTGTTGACTTCAACAAGACCATTGATACTTGGAGGTAATGACACAATAACGCTGGCTCCATACCATACCTTCTATGCTGTACTGGAAGAACACATGGCAAAGGCTGGAATTGCTGCCACACCAAATTTATGGGATCAGCCATTATGCCTTGGTGAGTTTACAGTCATGTGTGATGTGAGTTAGGTTTAATCTAATTTATCGCAAGATACTGCATATGACAAGTTTGTTAAGATATCCAGTATCAACTCCAGTTCATCAACTCTGAATTGTCACAGAAATCAATCACGTCATTTAATCATGAACCGGGGTATATGATAAGTTTTAGCATTTGTAGTATAGACTACAGTTGGTCAGAATACATATCCATTTGTATCATTATGCATATAACAGATGGGTTAAGAGTATATTACACCAGTATATTTTACCCAGTCTCTTGGCTCATTTATTTCAGGTCCAGACCACCAAGTAGGTAGACCAGTATGGGAATTAATGCCTACCAAGGAATTCTTTACCTTTGTTATACCATACACTATGGAAGGACTTACTAGGGTGAGTATTGAAGCCATCACACATCTCAAACAACATTACAATCTTGGATGCTTCCTCCCAAAGTTCATACTTCATAGCTCACAGCATAATTTACTGGAGTGTTAACTTACTGTAGTTGTGTTAAATTTACATATGAAGTAATGTTTAGGCACTTCAGGTCCCAGGCAACCTATCAAAAACTTAGTGCAAGCATAGTGTCCATTTCTTGAAATTTAAAAAATGAACCAGTTATAATCCTAAAAGTGTCAAATGTGATTCTCAGTGTCCGTTATATGTCTAAACCTGCTTGTACATGTTTTCAATCAAAATAAAGAAGTATCATTGTTCTGTCTGCATCACAGCGTAGAAGACATTCAATGAAACATTGATTGACACACATACTAATATGTCTGTTGATAACTCATAAGGATACAGGTTTGCTCTACAATGCAAGTTTTATTCTACAGTTAGTTCATATGTAATATCTGAATTCATTGAAATCTTTCAATCAAATGATGAGATGAAGTATTGCGAAGAAGCCAAATTAAGTTTTCAAATTTCTGTGACAGGAAACACCAGGTGGATTACCCACCAAGTATGAGAGAGCTCTGTCTCAAAGAGAGAGAAGCATACAATCTTGGCAGAAAACTGTCAAAGAGGCAGGACTGACATCAGAACAGAGAAAGGAGTTCCAGTCACTGGTTGAAGCAAAATTCCAGGTAAATATTTCCATCTTCTGTTTGACTTTGAAGGTGTGATTGTTTTTGTAAAGTGACTTTGATGAGTCAAACAGCAAAATACTTAGACATCTATACCAAACAGATTGATCAAAGTCTTACAGGCAACACAATGCAAGAAAAAAAAGAAAGGTGATCAGAGTTGGAGTACAGAAACAAAGTGAAGGGGGAATATGACAAAACATATATGGTTAGATAGAGAGTTAAGCATAGACAGGCAGAACAATCTGATGAAATGAAAGAGTCCTGCTAAGCCAAGCTACTCAAACAGGCCATCAGAACAGCTCAAGACTGTAGTTCCATATACGGATAGTGAATCCTTATTGTTGTGCAACACCATGCAGTACATACATAAGTGAGATTTTAAGTACCAGTCTGGTAACTTTCAACACAACAGGCATTGCTGTGGTGATCACATTTGCTCACTGGGAACTTTTAGCTTTATCCGATGTTGACACAACTAATAGTTAAGTAGGAAGACGGTAAGCTGAAGTATAAGCCATGCGAGTTGGACAGTGTTTTGTGGTGACTGATGCATTGCTTTATTCATATCTTTACAGGCCTGGCTAGCAGAGAGTGGTCACAAGAGAGAATTGGATGGACTTGTAACACCATCACCCAGCAAATCCTCATGATCTTGGAGTTGAGATGATCATAGCATATTGGAGACAGTTATTGATATGGCATTATTCATGATGGGTGTGACACAACTCATGTGTGTCTCTGGACTACTCACCAAGCATACAGTCAGTCTGAGGTTATGTACGGTACTTTTCTTGTACATCAGAAAGACTGACACTCACAATAAGCAATGGACTGAAGCTTTCAATGCAGTTGTTTACAAATTTGTCTCAGTCAGTTTTCCTGTGTTTTTTCCATCTTTGTTACAACACTGAGAATATGTTAGATGATTTCAATATTGACAATATGTTGAGTTTGAGCATCTATGCCCCATGTTATTCCATACACATTGTGTATGCATTTCTGCAGGGTCCTACTAATTACTGCCCGTGACTGCCCGTAGCTGCCCGAGGACTGCCCGAGAACTGCCCGAGGAGCAAGTAGGCCAAATTTCGCCAATTTTAACACTAAGCCAATAGCTTGAACTTATATTATGCCTGGCTAACCAAAAATATCATTGATTTAGTGTTATCTTTAGCGGCTTTAGAACCCGAAAGACGCCGGGCTTTCGACGAGAAAGACGTCCCCAACTTGATTGTAAGATCATACCATTCAGTTTAAGGGGTGGTAGGCTATCAAGCTGTACGCACTCGGCGAGGTTCTTGTACCACCCCTCGGACTAAATGGTATGATCTCACTATCAAGCTGGCGGATGTCCTTCGAGCCGGCCGTCTTCAGAGTTCCAAAACCGCCGGAGAAAACATCAGGTTTACGCCAAATCAATGATATTTTTGGTTGGCTGGGCATGATATAAATTGAACCTATTGGCCTAGTGTTAAAATTGGCGGAATTTGGCCCACTTTTTCCTCGGGCAGTGCTCGGGCAGTTCTCGGGCAGTCCTCAGGCAGCCACGGGCAGTCACGGGCAGTAATTAGTAGGACCGTTTCTGCATCCCAGTACAGGGTTGACAGTGTATTTCACCCAAATTCATTTCAACAACATATCAAATTCCTATTTGAAACGCAAAGTTTTATCTGAACAACTCGAGGTATCTGTTTACGTGTGACAATGACAATCGTACATGCTAAGAAGTTGCATGTATGCTTGATTTCAGAATAGTATTAGTGAAGTCATCAATGACATGTACTTAAAAAGGATTCAGAACCATGCTGCGACTAAAGTTTGTCCTTAATTCCTTGGTTCTGAGTTCAAGACATCCAGCTATATGTAATGACAAAACAGCATGATTTAGTGCATCAGGTGGGTGCAGTTCTTGAAGTAGGGCATAATTTTTGATTTGCATACACGGCTTGATGCTGAGATGTACAATTGTTTCTGCAATTGTAGTCTAGATTTGAAATTGTAATGTAGATTTGATACCTGTAGAAACAGGGTTGCCATACCACACAGTGCATGACATAAGCTGAAGAGTGTGTAGGTAGCAAGAAGAGACAGGAACTGTGTACAGTACTCTATAGGTAGTGATGAACCTCTAACCAAACTTTACAATGTCTGTATGGTGATGAGACTTATTTTCAACCACAGATTTGACATTATCATTATTCAATAATGCTATGAGATTACCGCTACTTGTGATTAATGGGCCTCACATACGTACCCCTAAATTAAGCAGTTTACAGGTCCACCCTACCTGTAAATACAATGAGGACGTACCAAGGGTAAGTTATGACTGGGTTAGTAGGTCCTCTTGTAGTTCCAAATGTCGTATAGTCTACTGATGAACCAGCCCTGCAAAGACGTTTATAAAAGTCACCAGTGTCTGCCAAGAACAAGACTTGGAAGCATGCTGGCATGGAATGTGACAATGTCTCGTACTTAAAATTGGTACCAACATGTACTTATACAGCTACTTCTGCACTGCAGCTGATTTGCTAATTTTTTCCTTGTGTTGTTTCATTGTTTGTGATTTTGTTACAATTCTTATGTGTACTACTGGTACTGAAAAAGTAGCATATGCTGAGACTTCATTGACTTTTGAACGGTTTCATGGAAACAGCGAAATGAGATCAACACAGCATTGTACCAATATGAATCTAGTTCAGAGACTTGATACATACCTGTAATTTTCATTTTCTTAGACAAGGCAGGGATCCATTTCTAGAACCTTACATTCACATTCATAGAGTAGATGGTTCTATTGATTTCTGTGCCCTTACTGAGAGTATCCCTAGGTGTATAATAATTTGCAAGATGGCAAAGTTTGTCACATTCCAAGATCTTGCTAGAGGAATATTTTATAAACATATTCTTAAATGCTGCACTCTTTTCTTACAATTTTGATGTCATGCTTTTCCCGGTCATCCTGGCATTGAAGCTTGTCAACATGTTCTGACTTTTATCACAATGTCAGACGAATTCAGAATGGACAATCTGCACAGAATCACAGCATGTACAAATACATCTTTAATGAAATTGAATTTGTTTGTTAGAAATAACAAAGGGAATGTAAAATATCATATAGAATTGAATGTTTAAATCCATTCTGAATATTTCAAATAATATTTACCTGTACTATGTCAGGCACAAATTACCCTGATTGTAATTTTTGTCTTCAAAATTTACTTTGCTAAAGGTGATTAACCTAATTGACGATTTATTTCTTATTATTTACACTATTTGATTATTTCTTATATAAATACAGTAAATTATTTACAAATCTGAAATAGAAGAAAATTCTATGAAATTTGCACCTGATGCTTTGTGATTTATGTAAATCTGTCTATAGTTTCAAGTATCTGTACTTTTTGTGTACTGAATATTTTATAGTGACTGTTTATCCTTTTTCTAAGACAAATAGTATCACTGTGAGCTGTAATAAATGGTATTTTTGTGAAATATGTGGTTCATCATTTGTTTTAAACTGACTTTGCAAATTTTGCATATTGTTGCTGTACAAATGAAGCCAGAGAAATTTTTACAAGAAACACCAACATCCATGGTTTTATTGAGTTTCAACGTAACAGGTACTTACTGGGATATATCACCCAGGCTCTGATGATAGTATGTCCTCCAGTAGGAATACATCATGTTTATATCTAATTACAATTGAACAGAAAGGATCATTCAAGGCCCACATACAAAACCACAAACACAAACTTTATCATACTATTAGTTCCATCTGTTACCAAGACAACCAGACGCCCACATTTAAAATGACAGTTATTCAAATGAATTTAAAAATTTACAAAAATCAATCACAATAACACTCACATCATCATTTGCATGAATGGAATAAAGGCACATAAATTTCAATACTTGTCACTTTTATTTTTATCAAATTCCTATTTAGGTGCCATACAACATGTACTTTTGCCATGCATCAATGTAGTGTTACTAAAATGCTACACATTTCTAAAATACACCTGTTTTGGAAATGGATGCTTTGAAAGCATAGTATATACAAAATCATCATAGATTGTAAGGTAGATAGCTGGCACACATTTTGATCAGTTCATCCAGAATTCCCTGCAAACAGGTCTACACAATCACCATCGATGAATTGTTTTGGGCTTTCCCATGGTGCCCGGAATTGCTATAATTATCTGAAGTTTCTCGCTTGAACATGATCATTACACAGATGTAGAAACACACTATTGCACAGCAGGCTCACATTTATTGTAACATACACATAGATGTGTACATTATCATATCATGTTCACATCAAAATTGTGATATTTTGAAACACTGATATTTTTATTCTGTTCCAGAAGTGTTTTCTATTGTTGTATCCTTCAAGCTGGGTTTAGACAACTGTTTCTCAATATATGTTCACTGTATATTTAAGCAATAAAGCACACACAGCAATGGTATACCACTTTATTTTGACCGGTCCACTTCATATATGCACTCGCTATCGATCGTGCATATATGTCGTGAACTGGTCAAAATCTCGTGGTTTACCATCGCTGGGGGTGCTTTATTGCTTAAATAGACCATAAAAACAGATTATATACAGATTTCACATGATCCATATCCATCTTGGATGAGTACTTGATCCCAATATAGTAAATCTGTTAATGTAACACTATGTATTGTACAATATATGTGAGTCTGCTGTGGATGACTTGTATTTTCTACAGTAGTCTGGTCATCTTGTCTTAGTTTGAACTTCAATGACTGCAATTTCAAGTTAAGTTGAAAACATAATCGTTGTCTACACACTGCAAGCTGTGATGATTTGCCATGGATTGTGATATACTGCTCCGGAAAACCTGTGAAACAATACAAACTTGTAACAACTGGCAATCTCCATATAACAACAAAATGTATATGCTTATCTTGTCTTGGGCATTGATAATTGCACCGTGTTGTGACCTTTCGTAATTTCATAAAAAGCGTAACTAAACTGTACTGTAATATGGAGGAAAGAAACACCATGTCACTTACATGATTATGTTTGGTTTCTGCAGTTTAGTGTTATGTCCCTTAAATCAAAAATGGTTTCTACCATGTCATCCAAAATTATTCACTTGTACCACCGTCCCTCCACCCACCGGACCGGTGGGTGGAGGGATGGTGCTTGTACCAAATAAAATATTTGACTACAGCCCTTCTCCTCTTGTGAGATGCAACTTCAGTGAGGCACAGTAATATTAGAGCTTGCATTAAAATGAAGAGCCACAGAATGTTTGAGACAAGGATGTGTAGTTTTGCTGTGGAAATGTTAATCTCCTGTACAGCATGGCTCTATGGTAGGTATTCTTTCTTGACTGTTTCTGTTTCTCTCAGTAAAAACACAACTGAAGCATAGATTGCTTACAGAAAATAAAGTCAATGGTCTTATTATATAAAACCAGTCTGAGAGTGACTTCATTCAGAAAGCACTATACAGGAAGCAAAACAGTATTGCTGAAACAATATTAATTTTTCTGTCAAGAACAGAAAAAATATGGTAGTTATCCTATGGTTTTACATGGACCTGCATAAATTTGTTGTCATTATGTAGACCCAGTATAACTGACACTTTGAAAAATGTATTGGTTTGACTTGGTTGATCATATGGGCTTTAACTTGTTACGTGCGAATCTACTACCATTAGTGCTCAGTGTTTGCTGTAACACAATGCTTGCATAACCAATATACCTATAATCAATATATGCACATCGGTTTCCCAGTCTCAAGGTTTGCATATATCATACTGTTTAATTCGTATTCAGCTGAGATGTTTGTTCGAGAGATATTTTTTTCTTGTTTCACACCTTTGATGAGCTAAACTCACAAACCGCTGACCTCTTGCAAAAATTAATCCCTTCTGTGAAACTCAGTCCATCTTGAGGACCTGTTTTTTAATATAAGTGACATACAATTATACAAACCAAATAGACAAATTTACATTCGCTACAAACTTCATTGTATTTTCTTTAAAATATTTCTGATTCCTGAGATAATAAACAATTCAACACTTCAAAAAGTTTTTAAAAAATATCACATCTTGATGTAAGGATATTGTCTTGGTGTAATATAGTGTTCCATTCTCAGCAAAGACAATTCTACCATTTTTGTAGGATGGGCTGTTGCTGAAGAAAAACATAGGATATCTCAGGATATAGCAACAAAACCTCAATGAAGCAAAATACATTAGCGACATCTTGAAAGAAAATAAACTGCACTTATTTTTCACATATTGAATATTTCTGAAAACCCTAAATTCTAATTATTATGCATGATCTCAAGGGCCATTCTGTTTTTGATTGTTGGCAAACTGGTTTTACACTGGATTATAATTCTATGGAATAGATGATTCTAAGGAATGGACAACTAGAAGATATACAGTCTTTACATGCTCATGTAAGGGTTTAAATGAAGTCAAAGTGTGTTTCTGTTATAATCAGCCTGAAGAAAGCTGGGTTTTTTTATCCAGCTAGTTGTAACAATGAAAGAACACAGGACATAATTACTGATAGCAGAAACCTGCCAGTGGATGGATCTTTATAAGTTATCAGATCTGATGTATTTTGTAAAATGTTCCTGTATGTCTGGTGACTTATGAAACTGTTTTCTGTCAAAAAACTTGACAGCAAAGAAGTAACAAAGCAAAGGAGAATACAGGTTTTCAGACAATGACTTTGTTTTGTCAAAGCAGATCACACAAAGACAGACAACATCATCAGATAAAGGCAACGGAAAAGCCTGGGTTACACCATCATACATTTAGTAAGAAATCGAACACAACATCAAATCAGAAGATTGTCAGTCTTGCATTATTTCACAAACCTCTGTGATATCTACAGAGAAAAATTTGTAGTACAATGTGCATCACCATATGTAATACTTATTGTATGATCTTATGCAGAAGTGCCATGCTTTGATGTAAGAAAAACTGAAAAGCTACATATTTTGTTGAAAAATTCTGTCATCTTGATCTCAAACTTAAGGTAAAAATGATCAAAACAATTTTCAGGAAAATATTTTCAGCTGCCAAATACAATGAACATTGCTCATCTTGTATATGTGTAAAGAGGATAAAATATTTTAACAGTAGTCTATGGTACCATCTACCACTCTGATGCATTCATTGAATACTGAAACTTTGAAAATTTTATTACAAAAAAAGTAAGACCGAGCAAAATAAAAACAACAGCCAAACAGAGAAGAGGGCTACAACTAATAGTTTGTTAAAACACTATGGCATAGAAAGGGTAACACAACTATTGTAAATGATCAAAGTTGTAAAACAAGGCAAAGGTATGAAAATGGAAGACAAAGTAACTGGGATGACAAATCTATCTTGCTTTCAGCAAAAACATTTCATTCTAAAACAACATAATTCACAACAACAGAAGAATTGAGGGCTTATATCTTTTAACAATTCTCAGTCAAAAAGCCATGATTTTCAATTCTGAGAACTTATAACTCAAGCAAAAGCTTGATAAATCTTTGACTTCATCAACAGACATAGATTAATTCCTTAACCATGTAAATGGACAGCCTTAACCCCTGTACATTATAGACCCTGTCCGGCCTGTAACTGTCCATGCAATGGTTGACAGTACTACAATTGTTACAGATGTGACAATGTGGCTATTTGTAAGAAATCTTTCTTTCCCATAATGCAAGTGTTTGGGAATTATGGTCACATGTTTCTACTTTATCCTCCCTTAACTGGAAAGTGACATCAGTTGAAAAGAAAGCTATAAGTAATGTTCAAAACAAAACATAGGTACCTATTTAGACTCTGGATAGATATCTTGGCAGATGACTGATCAGCTCTATATGCAAATAGATATATACTTGTAGTTGCAGAGGTGTTGTTCACAATATTAACATCATTGGCCAATGAACTGTGACAAGGTGGACAAAATGCACCCAGTGTACAAGTAGGAAATGAGTTGAAGGAAGATTCTTGAGTTTGTTTCAGATGTTAATGTTCCCTGTCGTACTTTGTTTCAGATATTGATGTTTCCTGTTGTACTGTCTGTTTCAACTGCATCAATAATATGCGGATCGTGATTAACGACTCTTGCGTCTTCTACTTCCAGTCCTGAAAGAAACAAAGGTCACTCACTTACCTTCCAGTCTACAAGTCAATAAATTTGTTTTGAAAATACTAGATAACTATAAGTTTTATGATTTTGTCCTCTATTTGTGTTCATATATGGGTGTTTACATATTTTGTTAGTTTGTAATTTAGCGTTAAAGGAAACTTACATCAGTGATAATAACAATACAAATTGTTCCCAAATTTGAAAGTGACAAATTTCAAAAGATTTAATGTTATGTCATAATTTTCTAAAAGTATTTATCTTCTTGAGAAGTCCTTATACAACAGAGGGAAAGTATAGCAACTTTCTCAGTTTCATTGTAACTTTCTGTTTATCAAACAGTTCCATATTAGGACTCATTGACTCATTTATGAAGAAACAAGAAAATAGCAAGCTGTAGCAGAAATTGTCTCTTTCAAAATCTGGAACATATTTACCCCCGTTTAATGAGAAATAAAGTTAGTAAAGTTATAATTAGGGTTTAGGTCAATGCTACTTTTAAATTATTGGGGTTGGAAGATATGATTAAACAAATGTTATAAATCACAAATCTTGAAAATGTACCGAAAGAAAGTTAGAGAAAAATGATGATCAAGGTGACATTACACTATGGTTCCCAAATTTAATCATTAATATGTCATGTGATAACTATATCCTTTACATCATCAGCAAAAAGGCTGACAGAACAATTCCTGTGTGAGGGCGCTCTTTCCTTTTATTCACAGTTAGTCAGCATGGTTTCACAAAGCTCATGACTTTTATTTTAGTTAGTTTAGTTAATGGTGAAAGAGTACAAAACAGGAAGTCGATTTGGCAGATCAAACATCACTTGGCAATTTATCACATTGATAACACAGTGGCTGTCTATCAGATATAGGAGAGCTATGGGTCATTCAGTAGCTTAGCAGGTGATACAGTGTAATACAGACTGACCACAACTGCAGTTTTGGAATTTGTGAAATATCAATTCAAACTTTGTGCTCATTGTCAACAAAAAATGTAGCGATAGTTTATTTTCAACAAAAATTATTTTCTTCAAAATGAAAACTTCAAAGTTCAGGAGTGTTTATCTTTTTCTTTTCCTGTCACAATGTTATATCAACAAAAGAAATAAAATTTTGCATCTTCTCTAATTTTAGCAAAATTGCAAAACAAAGTGATCATGACATCTTGCAGGGAAAAACAGAGCATTTCAATTTATTTCAAGATTATGACTGACACTGTCAGACTTTTAGTAATGTAATTCAGCAATCAATTCATGTTTGTAAATTTGATAGGAAAAAAAATTACATTTCCCTATTTAAACCACTGTACTGTCAAAAGACCAAGTCCAAAATTACTTTTTGTCTGGCAAAATGACTCTTAGCCTGTTAGTTGCATGTGTAAGTGACAAATGGTTTCTCAATTTCATTGTTAATAATCCACCAATAAATATTTCAACAGTATTACAGAAATTACAAGTGAGTTTTCTAGTATTCAGTTGACGAGAGATAGATAAAAACCATGTGCCTATGAAAGACTTCTAAATAAGATATTTTTCTGCAGCACAACTCATGACAATGATAGTTTGTAACAGGAACTCTGGAGGCAAATGTCAGGACTGGGATATTAAAAGCATAGAATGGGTTGATGCAAGAATGCTACGACGACAACAACTATGAATGGGTCAATGAAACAACTATGGCATATGACATAAAACACTATGAAACTCATAAAATTCTGTGATGCATTTATGAGCAGCTAACCTTTATTGGAAGGTATTTCTAGCCTGAAAAATGATAAGAAATATGGAGTGTGCGAAATTGGAATGACCAAATTTTTAGTTTTCAAATACCATTAGATGAGCCCATCAGCAAAAACCATCACCACACATCATTGTAATGATAGGTGCTACCAAAATCACCCACTTTATATGACCCTTGGTTGGTCACTGTGCCGTGAATGGTGTAGTTCAATGGAAACATTTATCATGACAAAAAATCACTAAGAGAGTTTTACTACATCAACCTTATTTATTGCCCTTGCTTGGTTTAAACTCCAATGTTTTCAATTGTTTGGTTGGACCAGAATATGAAAGCAGGGTGTGAGTGGATTTATGTTGATCAGCATGTTATAAGCTATAGACAGCCATTGTCTGTGGATAAGCACAAACAATATAACTGGATACATGATGTTCAAGTTTGTAGACCAAGATGTCACAGCGTAAAAATTTCTGGTATGATAAATGCATGGCTAACATCTGCCAAATAGCAGCCATATGGAGCAGTATATGCAGATTGCAAATTTTTACATATATGTATACATCCATCTGTTGAAATGACTGCAGAATGCAATTAAAATTGTTCATACTTTCAACTCTTAAGCATTCTTGCTCAGGTTGCGTAATAGTGGTAATTAGTGATTTATGAATAGCAGAAACATTGCTGATGTCTCCTCAAACGCTTATCTTAATGTTCTAAAGGGAATCATGGCGAAGAGACACTAGTAGGCTTTTACCAGCTTATCATCCTTTATAAACAACATTATTCTCATTGCAACTACATTTATGCTTACAACATTCACAGATATACTATGAGTATTATTACTACCTTCTTCCTACGTTCAATCAAGTACTTATTCACTAATTTTTTAAACAATGTCAGGCTATGATCAGATTCTATTGACAAACAGACATGATGATGACAGAGTAGTGCAGAATGAAGATATTGGGGAGAGATATTTCCACTTTCATGTACGATGCTACTTTTGAAATTTCATTCGTAATTTCTATTGTATCCAATGCAGCAGTGAGAGTGAAAATATCTATACCAGCATTTTGGTGTCATACTTCAAGCATTCTAGCAGTCTGTTTCAAATTACACATTCCATACAATAATATACATATGTTACATTTTCACCCCCATTTCCTGTACAATGGTCAAACCCTACAGCTTATAACAATGGATGATACCAAAGAAGCAGACGTAATAGGTAAGGATGGAAGAAATAGGACTTACAAGATTAAGAAAAGAAGACAGGAGAGAGTAGAAAGATACAGATACCTGTTGTATTCTTCAAGACATAGTGCAAGCTTGTTCAGTGAAATGCAATCACTACACTGATGATCTACTACTTTGTGAATGTTGCTTGTTTCAAACATGTCAGCCAGCGATGATTGAGATGAAGGAATTCGTAGTGAATGTGATCCAAATACCGGTATGAAACATCCTAAAACATACCGGTGCATGATACATTATGGAAAGTATGGAAATTTTTTTATTGAATTTACTTATATAAGCTCTGCAATGATCTGCCATGGAACTGGCAAACAATCTGTATATGAGTTCATGCAGGGATTCTGTTGTGAAACTTTCTGATTGAAATTCACATACTAAGTAACAACACTGAATGCACTTTATACAAATCAAGTACAGTTGATAAAGAATAGAACAGACCATCAAATTTTCAAGAAAACATCATTTTCATGGGACAAACATTGCAATATTAATTCAATGATGACAATTCAGAAACTGATGTTTTTATCTCCATGGTAACATGACAGAACTGATGAACCAAACAGTTGCAGGCACCACCATTTTTCAGCAACAGCAAAGAGATCTGCATGAGTTTTGCATGAATTAACACCAACGCTTCCAATGGATGGATTGGAATTTGATGCAAAAGCTGACAATCGCGCTTTACCCAGGCAATGAAGCTGATGACACTGGGTTTACAAATCAATGTCCAATGACCAGGCACATTGGCATAAAGGTAGCTTATGTTTGACATTACAGACGTGATAAATGCAGACCTCAATCAACATATCTGGCATCACAATGTCACAAAGTAGTACAAACCTTTTCTTAAAATCATCAGCGTAGGATGGCGAATTACTGAACAAGAGAGAAGCATCTTCAGTGTCAGAATACTCAACAAACATCTCATTGATTTCTCTACCTTTAGCTTCATTCTCAGCTTTCTTCTTGTCTTCCTCCACGTAGAATGAAACAATAAGGTAAGAAGCACCTCCAAGGATGGCTACAAAACAGTTCAAGTAGAGTGCATATTGCAAAGATGTAAATTGAGCAAAGATGTTGGTTTTATCACCACGTATACCATCAGCAATCTGTGAAATGATATCAAGGGAAAGATTTAAAATGTGAGACTGATATGGAAACAAATGACAATGTATGAATATTTGCTTTATTTCCAATGTCAATGAGACAGTAGCACATGTATGGGTTCACACAAATACTTTAAAATGGCCTTTTCTATGTTGTTAACTTTTGATAATCACTACTTCAGGTTACTTTGCAATGCTCATTGCATTGCATTCAACACAATCTTCATACCAGTGATATATTTCCTATCACTTCACAGATAACTGACATTATGAGTTGATCATGTCATGGTTGACAACTCCCAATGGCAACATGACAGAACTGATGAACCAAACATGAGCCTAAAACTCAAACAAACCTGGAAAATAGAGGTCTGGAAAATTACTGACAATGTGAATCCTATGTTTTCCATCAAGATTTTGTTTTTCAGAGACAACAAGTTCTCATGTGGAGATGTATGTACGTGAATGAGCAGCAATTGGAACTTGTAAAATTCTTGTAAGTACAGTTAATCTGAAATTCAATATTCAATTTCAACAGAACTTCACCTATAAAAGCCGGATTATCATAAACCTATGCAAATGTAAAAGAAAACAACGCTCTGATCGGACATGCCGTGTTTGGTCCAAGAATCACATAATTTTGCAATGTTTCAGGCTTTCATTGTCATTGAACCTTGCATATGATGTCTGTGAAAATATAGCGACTAAACTTGAGTTGAAAGAAAACTGAAAAGCGTTCCTTTTTTCTGTCAGAAAACACGTATGTTTCAAAATGTGTTCCCTGTACAACCATTCAACCCCTCTTTGCATATGTCAAGAAAGTGCCCATCATGATTATTTAAATTTATCTTGCGGTCAATGCAATGCTGTGACAATTCAAAAACTCCCGCCCAGTGTATGCAAATGGCTGCATCATCAGTAATCCCCTATTGTGTGCCCACGGTCCTGTAACTTCCCGTTTAATAACTGCTCATATTTCACCAATATGACACAGACTATGGTTTTCTATTGTGACACTATGTTTATCATTTGAACGATACTCAAACACTATATAGTTCCACTACTCAAACACTGAGGTTTCACTTCCTGAATCGTTAGCTTTACGGACGTTACAACAACTGGATACAGTATAAAAAGCTTCATTAGCTGGTATCTCCACTGAGAAACAAACAAAAAAGGTGAAATATTGAAGTCAGACAGGGAAGGTAGTTCTTTGTCTTACCTGACCTACAATATAGGGACTAGTAGCATCGCCTAGTGTGTGTGAAAGTAACATCTGAAATGCATTTGCTGTGGACCGTCGTGTTGGTATCACAACATACTGTAATGTATAAGACATGCCATTTTTTAGATATCACGTTTTCACATGTTTCAAAGAATTACAAACATGCTGACTCTTTACCATTTCAATACCTTCTTGCATCAATAATGAACAGCATATGACTTTATGGTTTAGTGAGATTAATTCTAAAACATAATTTCAGTACCCTGAGATTGCAGTGAAGTGGAGCAGCTATCGCCTCATTGTGATTGGTATTTCTAAATTACTAAAAATTCTCCATCCAAATCTTTTGACTGTCAGTGGATTGCCTTTGTTTTGACTCGTCAAGAATATCCAAATAAGAAAAAAATACAACATTGATGGCATTTCAAAGAGCACACTATGTTTATGAAAAGTGTTTACAAGACATTTAATTTGTCAATTGAAGACTGCTGACCCAATATCCAACAAGTAGATAACGCCTTCTCATATTGGCAGGTGTGTGACAGTTACTGTATGTGTTTCATGGAAATGCTCATAAATTATGAATGGCGATACTTGAATAGGTCAAAGGTCACCTGAGAAATAGAATACACACACCCATTCACATTCTCCAAAGGTTACATCGGAAACACAGTTCTTACCAGGAGTATATCTGCAGTAACAGCCCAATTCAAGCTGAGAAACGTCTCTCCAAAAAATATAAGAATCTGAAAAACAACGGTACACAGGACAATTGAACAATTATTCTCGGAGGTCTTTTACATAGTTGGTATACTGGTTGAAGTTGGGGGTTTGAGGCGAGATTTAAAGATCTTATCTGCAATTAGAGAGCAGTCAGGGAAGAGAATTTAAAATATCTGTGTATTATCATCTATCGTGTCATACAAACAGGTTTGATTACCATGACATCATATGGTATTCATAATTATTTCTTCTGTCTTTCATTGAAAATATGCAAGCTAACAACAAATTGTGAACAGACTGTGTCAAATAAAGCTTAATGATCTAGTGCCTGGGAAAATGACATTTTTTATTCAGTGGTTTCAGTTCTCTATTTTTAAATAGACCCTAAAATAGAGGGATGGCAACTGTGGTCTTTTTTTACCGATACATCATCTGGGTTATGTTAATCAAATAATGGAATTATCTTATCACCTTGGCTGGCTTGATCTGCTACATGTGTATGTCAGACTAGGACCAAGCCTAACAAGTCAGTATGTTGAAATGCTGATATCTTTATCATGCGTGCTTATACTGTGCAAAGTTTTCTCTGGTTTTGTAGATAACTCTGACGATACTCTAAAAATCTTTTGCAAGTACAAGCAGTACGTAACAAAAAAAATTACTCAACTGCCACGTTTTGTACAAAACTAAAACATTAGTCGGCTAGGATAGTTCCATCAACACCAACATAAACCAACTTCACAACACACAGGGCTCGAAATTAGCGGTAGTCCCGCGTCCACAGACTACCAACTTTTCCCTGGGGCTACCAAAACCCATGAAATGGTAGCCCACACGGACTACCAAAGCCTGGGACATGAAATTGCTTAGCGGGCGACATGATGTTGATCGCTGTGAGATGACCAACGCTCATACAGTCTACTAAGCTTGACACAGAAAAGCCAAACTATGACTTTGTTATGCAAGTTAAAAGGCGATAGTGCAGTCTAATTTGTTGAGACAAACTTTCAAGAAAATATCATTATCTGAACTGATGTACTTGGATGACAGGCTTTGGAAATAATGGCCTATGAAAATTCATTTTCATAGTTATTTAATCAAAAGGTATCAATCACAATTAAACACAAAATTATTAAAACTGCAAAGAAAAAGCTGTCGGGCCATCCACAAATTACGCTTTCCGAAGTGTACGAGATCATCCCATGATAGTGTACTATGGTGGAGAAATATAGCCAAAATTGCCACGAAAGTATTGGGAACATGACTATACCAAGTTGTCATCCTGAAATTCATAGCCAATCTATTTTAGCCATGCTATGTTTACACGTGCTAAGTGAAAAGTCGTTGTCATGACGAACATCAAAATTTGCATTGAAGCTCTGCGTAAGTGTGAATTGGTCCTCAAACTTTGAGGCGTCACCCTTGTCCACTGCACATGCTATACCGTTCTCCTAAGGTTATGATCTGCAGGTATTGATGTCGAAAGACTAGAAAATTCACTTCCTGGATAGAATCATGCAAAATGAATATTTCATTGTCTAGAGATAAATAAAAATATCCTTTACAAAAAACCTTCATTCATGCATGGGCTACCAAACCTTGTCACTGGGCTACCAACTTTAGAAAATGGTAGCCCAATTGGACTACCAGGGAAAAAAGTTAATTTCGAGCCCTGACACATAAAATGTTTAGGGTCTATGATTTTTATGATCTTTTTTAAAGATTAGGTCAGGGAGTGATGTGTCCATAAAGCATATCTACTATGCACATTTATTTTCAAAGATTTACTGCCATGCTATAGAATAATGCTATCACAAAGTGCAGTGAATTCGTGTCTTTTTAATCTCCTGCGTTGACTGCAGGATTTTGTGGATAAGCAACTAACAACCCATGAAAAGCATTGCATTGGTAACTACTTCACTTCTATCACTTTGACATGTAGCTTGGTTCCTCATGGCCTGGAAAGGACATTGATCAAAACGTTGACAATTTTTGTACTCCCACACCATGTACTGGATTAGTTCAAGAAATATTTATGAAAACTTCAAGGCATCTTGTTCAAACTGAGAGATGCCAATGTTTCAAACTACTGAAAAGTGTATCCATGTTCATGAACATTCTTAAATTTAATTAAGTACTCCTGCTTCACACAATGTCCAAAAACATTGGAAAAAGCTACATTTTAACTATCACACATAAACCCTGCTATTTGAAAACTACAAAGAAGTCAAGACAGCTGTTAGTCAATGCTATTTCAGTATTGCTGAAAATAACACTTGGACATCACAGAAACATCCATCTTGGTTTGGAAAGGTTTGTGAGACCACATCTACCATGTATGAAAAGCTAACATATTTTAGACCAAAAAAACCCAGTTTGAACTTCAGCAATGACAAATTGGCTATGAGGACTTTCAAACAGACTTGTCATGATAGTAAACACAATTATCAATGGTCTATCAAAGAACAGAGAGTAGAAGCAAGAAGCCTTGTCAAAGGGAGCCGAGAAGTTTTTGAGTGCATTGAAAATAATTGTCTGTCAGAAAGGTACTGACAACATGATCCAGATATAGATTTGTAATACACTTATTTTGAGGTTTGCATAGATAATTCCAATGTAATCGTGAAGATGGATATTAGAATGACATGGATTGTTTTCAGTCTATTAAGGATAGTTGACAATTATGTTTCACCAGCAGAAACTAATGCAGATAGATTACGTTAGAGAAATTAATTAACCAATCACAGAAGATAAAAATTATTAGAAATCTGTGTAGTTTAAAACATGGGTAAGCATCTGGTCCAAATAGGATACCAGGTAAATTTTATCAATATTCCACAAATTGAATTTTACCACTTCTGGGTGAGCTTTTCAATTACATCTTTGAATCTGAAATTTCTCCACCGGATGGTCCAGTGCTATTGTCATTCCTCTTTGAAAGAAAGGCTCTAGGGATGATTTGCATAACTATAGGGGTATCTCTTTGTTGGCCAAATTTTCACTTCCGTCCTAAATGAAAGACTTACTTAATGGTTGGAATTAATGGATATTATATCTGATTGTCAGGGCAGATTCCATAAGGGACATAGTACTGTTGACAACATATTTGTATTATATGCCATAATCCAAAAATATTGAGTGTCAGCTGGGGAAATTTTACTGCTATATTTCAACTTTTCTAAAGCATTTGATTAGATAAATCATACTTTGTTTACCCAGTGGCATTTGCCAAGGCTGTGCTTTATTTTCCTTCTTCATTGAAGAATTGAATGGTAAGTTGAGGAATGCAGGTCAGATGGGTATAAAGTTAACACAAGAAATGTATGATATATTTTGTCAATTTTATGCAGATGATATTATTCTGTTTGCAGATTCAGTCGGAAACTTATAAAACCTAATAGGTGTTTTTGCTCAATGTTGTAAAAAATGTGGCACATGAAAAGTGAATTTAAGCAAAACCGAAAATGTTATTTTTCATGAAGGAAGTAGTAAGTCTAGTCCAGATAAATGGTACCTCAGTGATTGAAACGTTAATGTTGTAACATATTGTAAATACATTAATTTGTTATTATTTTCAAGAAATACCTGATCAAAAGCGGTGGTAAACTTTGCAGATCAGGGTAGCAAAGCTATGAAAATTATTTCTGTAGCTTCATATAGAGTTGGTAATTTCCTATTGAACTGTCATTTTAAACTGTTTGATTCTATGGTTCTTGCTATTCTATGCCAAGATGCTGAAATCTGGGCATTTATTTTTTTTCATGTTCTTGAATTGGTATAAAGAGAAATTGTTTTTTTCAGTACTTTGCATACCGAGCAATGCAACTACCTGGTAGTGAAGCTGTAATTGGGGAATGTGGTTAATCACATTCGCCACAACATTACATGTAGAATGTTATTTCAAATACTTAGGGACTGTCTGCTGAAACAAGCATATCTCATATTGATTAAGCTCAGTAATTTGAGTAGATATACCATGGCAATGTCTTTGATAAACATATATTTCCATATGGTTTTGGATATGATTGGTTATTTCAAGAAGAAGACAATAAACATTTACTTATTATGTCAGAGTGTTTCACTTGAGTGTCAGATGCATGTAAATGACCATGGGAATACAGTATTACATAAAAACCAAAACTGCACACTTATTCATATTCAAGCCTTTGTTCTGTTTTGATAATCTGCAGCACCATTAGCAATAGAAGAAGGCAGACATCACAATATTGATTTAATAAATAGAGTAAGTACACTCTGTAACTTAGGATAAGTGGAAGATGAATATCATTGTCCTTTCTATAGAAATATGACAATAGTACGGCATCTGTGCTCATTTATTGCTAGAACCAACTGGCCAGACAATCATGTCAACAGCAAGTTCACAGTGTATGGCAATATGCAAACTGAACCAAAAGCAGTTTTTTTCCCCCACACCAATGGATACATTTGATTTCACTGTCAGCTCTCATTGTCATGACTACATGATGGTTAGTAATATGCTACATCAAATCTGTGCAGAAATAAGGTAGTCTTACTTACCCATGAAATGATATGGTGTTTATGGGCCAGAGTAATTACAAAATAAAGAAATGGTGAACACCCAATGAGACCAATGCCACAGACTAGAGGGTCTGCCCTTGGATTGTACTTCTTCCAGCGTCTGGCAATCTCTGCTCCAAGTGCAACTCCAAGAATGCCAGTTACCACGGTGATACCTCCAAAGATCAATGCAGTACTAGTAAAAAGAAAAGTGGAAACTTAGAAATTCACAACTAATCTTTATCAATCAAAATTACAGTTTATATTAACCATTAGGATGCAAAGATGTCAAAAGTATTGGTTAGGACTAAGATCCAATCAAGTTTTCTTTTAAAAGTTTTTATACACTTCCCATTTTAACTCAACCATTTGTCAAAATGTTGAACAACTCCTAAATATTACTATCACCTGGTCATGATGATACACTGCATTGAATAAAAGTTATTTCATTTAACCTCCAATGAATATTCACAGATGATACTCTTCAGGGTTCTTTCTGCTTGGTCTTTTTATATTCATACAGTATTCTGACACATCCTCATTCTTTAGATATTGAACATTGCTATAGTAACAATTTGACATATTAATGATGAAAAAGTAAAGACTGTGTGAATCAAATTGATAATTTTGTTGATATTAAAATAATTACTTGTGATATGCAATGAAATTTTAATCTAAAGAGTTTTCCACATGTAACTATGAATATTATGCATATGGAGATCCACGTCTTGAATTCATAAGAACTAGTAGTTCTACTGACCTTGATCCGTCTTTACCACTCAATGTATAAGCATCTTCAATGTAGGTTGGTGCCCACCATGATAGACATCCTGCCACCCAAGCCACACCAACAAAGCCAAATGTTGACCAAATGTAGCTTGGACTGAAAAACAAAACCATCAGTTTTTGTAAATATTCACAGTGTACCAGGCAATACAGTATTCATTGGCAGTTTGTTGAAATACAAGACAAAAATCATATTTTTTACTGACTTTACAGACTGAGCATACACAAATGTTAACTCTTTTCACTTCAGGTCATTTAAAATCAGCAAAAAATCACAGTGCTTAGAGGAAAAATCTAAACACACATTGCTGTGACAGACACTATCACAGTCTCTTCATGTCAGTAACAGACACTCTGTTTATGTAAGTTTTAGCAAATCAAATCTCTGAAAATCATATTTCTATATCATTTTATGGTCTTCAAATTGCCAAGTCTGTTCACACATGTTGTAAAGACATGTTACACTTTATTATTTTAATCTGGTAACTGCAGATGAGCCAGGCAGGAAGTGGATAAACCATAAAGTGGAATACTCAAACTGGTATAACACTTTCCTCTCAAAACTGAAGGCTATCTGAAGCTTACAGACTGTCTTAGACTGGTCGGTTTTTCAATCTTATTCACTGATAAACATTTGACAGGAACAAATTAACAAAACAAGAAAAGATTGGACTCAGAAAAAAAGACATTGTATCAAACTCCCATTATGATTTCTTTATGTATTAAAGCAACCTCAACTGACCATTTATTGAGAAAAGCCGATGAGGGCCCAACTTGCAAAACAATGAAGTTTACTTACGTTTTTAACAGGGCACGCAAATCTTCACCATAACTTGTCGCCCTTACTCGACTGTGATCATCAGATGCACCTCTCTTTGGTTCTTTTACAAGTATTAAGATGAGGAATATTGCAATGACACCGAATACTGGTGTGACTCGCAGTCCCCATTGCCATGCCCCTAAAGCTTGTCCAACATAGGTACCTATGATATATCCTAACCCACTGTTAAATAAACAAATAAACAGAAAAAAATACCATGTTAGCATTCAACACTGGATTTGATGACAAAAGTAGACATTGTGTGAATTTGAAGTGAGAGTTTCCTCTAAGGTACTTGATCAACAGAAAACCAAATGTATACACAGCCTTATTTTCATTTATGTACAATAGAGATGGCTATGTTTCCGCCTTTGCTTGTTCTTTAATGTTTTTGTTAGCTGCCAGTCAACTCATTACATCTGACCCACTGCCATAGGAGATCATGTTCATATCTCACACACCTGCCAGAACAGCCCACCAATCAGAATAATTGTTACGGATTGTGCATTGTATTTAAAAATACAACCTGATTGGCTCTTCCAAAGAAACAAACAAAGGTGGAAACATCACCATTACTACGTGTAAATTTTTACAGCTTGAGTGCAAGATTGAGTGAACAGTAAAAGTGGGTTATTCCTTGGGCTGGTATAATTTTTAGTGTGTGCTCGTGAGACAATAAACGTTTCAGTTTAAGTTACTTCTTCAAAAGTCTCCGCAGTCCATAGAACCACATCATAAGAATATATTCCACTGTACCAGGTCGACAATACTCCTTGACTAGCTGATTAATCAAAGAACACTTTCAGCTCAGAAAAGATACATCCATATGAAAATTAACAAACTGAGAATTGCATAAAATATTTCACTATCAGAGGAGATATACTGCAAAATACAGGATTAGGTTTCTAAATGTTTAACCACAGTGATTTAGCCCAATTCCCTTGGTTCTAAATGATCAAGATCGCCCTGCACACCGGAGAACAGGGGAAGAGTTAAGACATTTGCATGACACAAAAAGCAATAGATGTCCTGTGTAGATCGGTTACGGAGTTCAAATGATTTTAAGAAATTACATTTATTTCTAAGGTCTTACCTTCCCACTGGTATAGCAAAGTAAAACACTGCTAACATTCTGGTTCTCATTCCTTTACTGAATAAATCAGCAATTATCGTTGGTGCTATGGTAGAATAACTAGCTTCTCCTACTCCTACAAGTCCACGTAAAACAAAAAATGCTGGTGCCCACTGTGTGAAAATGCAACAGACGAGACAAGAATATCATCAAGCACTCAACATAACTCATTCCAGATAACATTTAAATTCTATCATTAATGTGTGAAAACAAGGAATTGTCTAATACTGAAAGTTTTGAAGAGACTTTCAAAAACTATACGTTCAAAAATGATGACAAATGTACAACCATAGCATCAATGTTCATTCAAAATATGTACATTAGCCTCTGGTCCTTGACAGCTGGTAAAAATGATAATTTCATGTGATTTTAACGTGATTTTTCATTTTTTTTTCCTTCAACGCCACGTTTGGTTTGAAACTATTACCAAAACAACTCTTTTCCTTGACAGACAGATAAATGCTTTATATTCTTCTTAAGAATTGCAGGCAAATGAAGCAGCTGCAATATTGAATGATCAATCTAATAAATTTAGGTATATCATATCATGAATGGGATGGCCTATGTGTCAGGCTATGCTGCAAATGTTGTGAATATACATTCACTATGGGGGAATACAATGAACACAGGTCTTGAATTCATGTGTGAGATGATTACAGCGAATGGAGAAACGGAAGAACAGTAGGCCACAATGAATAAGTTAACAAATCAATATGATAGCAGGGGTGCCATTACTTCAGAAGGCTATGGAATACACCTCTCTAAGAAAAAGTAGTTGCTTTGAAAATTATATTGGGTCAACTGTTTTTTGGGTGAGGCTTCCTTGGCCTTAACATGATGATGACCAGAACATCACATGCCAGGGATCAGTTCTATGTACAAGATATAGCAACAAATAAATTCTTAAAATAAAGGTACAAAACTGACAAAAAGTTTCTGTTATTGGGAGCCAAATTCTTGGAAAAAATGTAAAATTACAAGGCTGTACTTACATGTGCTGGTACCAAAGACCCAAGGACAGTGAAACAGGACCACAAAAATATACCGACACTCATAATTATTTTTCTGTTATACCTATCCCCTAGGTAACCAAATAGAGGTGCTGCTATCATATACATGATAATGAAAACAGTTTGTAAAAGACCGCCTTCTGCATCATTCAGTGAGTAGTATTGTTGAATTTTTTTCAGATTCCCTGTAAGAAATGGAAATTGAATTTGACATGAAATGAGAAATGGTTGGTTTCTGCTCCTGGTTTCAGAGCTTTTGGAGTATTCTACAAAGGAAGTAGGCAAGACTTGAAGAATATTGCACCCATGATAACTAACATCAATTTAGAGGGGTATGTTTGTAAGAACGCACCATTTATGGCACCCTCAGACAAGCCCCACTTTGTCCTATAAGAAAGATGCAGTCCCATGTTTTTCAAGTATGTCATGCATGGACTGTTAACCCACCTGGGATAACTTTTTCTCTGGAAAGAAACAGCTATTAAACAATGCAGTATGCTTTCTCTTCTCTGAATACTTTGAAGTTTCAGAAAATATACCATGTAGGTTGCGATGATGATCCATCAATTTTACATGACTGTGATTGAGGCTTCCTCAAATGGTTACAGTAAGAATCCCTGAGATATTTCTCTGAGCTTTCTACTGCAACATAAACATTTTTGACCTCTAACGGAACCCAGGTGGCACTGTGGTGTATTTTTGTGTTCAGAAATGGAAAACAAAACTAACTGACATATTATCTTTGTTGCCATGCGATATTTAAAGCTGATTGGTAAAATAAATATTTAAATTATGTTATTGCGGTTACATGCCATAACTTAAAGGCACCCTTCTCAATCCCAGGTTCTCATATTAGCAAATGTATCAACAGCCCATTAACAGTTTGTCATTCTTTTGTTTCCAATTGAATATTTCATCAAGTAAATAATATTTATATTAGAAAATATCTGATAACTGAGTGGGGGGCTTTAAAGACCATTTGTAATTTTAGTTTACATCTAGGGCATGAACTAAAATGTTGACATCAAATAAAAATTATTCTAAATATATTCGAGAGGGTGTATAAGAAGACGTAGGCTCATATGTACATTATCATAATGTTAGTGGGCATGCATCTACACAAACTGTCTATCATTGAACTCAAGTAAATACAACGATTAAAAAATTAAAACATATTATTAATGCAAAAGGTTTTATCGGATGTGAAGGAAAATCATATGATATCGCTCATCTCTTCAGTTTTTTGCTTTATTGTAAGAGATCCGAACTTCCCTGTAGTACAGTGCACCGACGTAACGTCCATGCACTGTGTCATGCGATAACGTCAATGTATATTGTCATGCGATATATGACGTAATTTCAAAACCTGACATAGTCACATGATTATTTTACAACTGTATTACTTTCCTATAGCCTCATGTTTGGTATTTTAGAGAGCTTCATTGACTCACCTGCTACGGTAAATCTGTCCATGTAATTTAACAGATTTACATAAAACAGAATACCGACAGTGATATACCCTCTTTTGCCGGGTTCTTCGGGCCCACTGTTTGCACCAAGGGACGATCCCTCTTCAGTCGGGGTTTCAAGTTCTGTGGGCTTGGGCAGTGCATCATCGCGGTTCAAGAGCACCTCTGTTTCGCTCCCGTAGGGATCCGTGGGTGATTCGTCCGTAATAGTTCCGGACATGCTGTCAACGTTAACTTGGTCGGTACTTCGATCAAAGTGGATACTCATCTAGCCAACTGGTACCCGAGCTTTGGGTAACCGACAGGGAGGAAGCAAAATTCGTCTACTACCCAATGATGGTCGCCATGTTGATTTCCATAACCTTTGACTGCAACTCACATGACCTGGGGATATTCTACTTTTCTGGGAGGGAGAGACTTTTGTGTTATGGGATGGTGAGTGAATGCTTCACTTTAATGTGACAATATTGTTATGTTACCTGGCCCATCAGCATGTAGCAGGTTTCAGTGGACATACTTAACGTTGAACCGTTTTATATGTAATATTTATTCTGAATCAAAACAATGTAACCGCCGCAAAATCTGCTCCGTGAGTGACCCAACGTTGGCCAAACAGTCCCGTATTTGATAACTTCACGCATGACCAAGGCGCACTTTCTCAACGGCATCCAGGAAATACCTTTCTACGCATACACAGCACAGTCCATCCGATGAATTTTCCTATATCAGAACAATTCTGTCACTTGTTTTGTCGCTCTCACACAGCTCATCGTCATCTGTTTGCGTAAGTTGGGCTAAGGTATACGATCGTTTGATTCAGATTTCTTGTGATGCCAATCGTCTCGGGGTATATATGCGATCACAGTCCCTCTATCCAGTATCCACTGTGATCAGAGGGACTGTGATCCGATATCATGTACATGATATACTCCCGATATACTGCAGGTATAGCTGCAGATATGTGTACACACAGGCATTCGACTCAATGCAAGCAATGCAAAACGTCACTGAGACAACCAGTATTGTAAGAAAACTTACGGTTTGCTAGCATTGAGTCGAATACCTGTGGATTATGTGTAGTGGGCGTATAACATACCAGGTAGCATAGTGGGAGAACAATATTTGTGCGTGCCATAAAACAGACCATATAATCACAGTCCCTCTATAGAGGATAGAGGGACTGTGATATAATACAGACTGGTATACATACATCAGATAATAAATATCAAAAGAAAATGAAAGTGGTGATACAATGTGAACATTGACAGTATACTGTGTGCAAGTTCCAGTTTCATACTTAGTCACAGTGTTAACATTTCATACCTTTGCGTATTCTTGTTCGCACACAATGAAGTAGGAATGGCAATCACAAAGTAAGTTTTCTTCACATAAACATACACTCAAACTAAAAAATTGAAATCTTCCATTCGCAATATAACATCTCTTCTCCCATTCTTAATATACTGAAATGAGAACAAAGTTGATTGATTTCATTAACTGGCGCGGTCTTTCTGACATCTAATGAAAGGGTGAGAAATGTTACTGAGAAATAAAGATTTTTCATCAGAATTAATAGGGTCACTGTATAACAACTGTGAGTTTGTTGAGTCAGAGATACACCCTTTGGTAGCAGATTAGAGTCACAGAGATATAGGGATACATCCTATGGTAGCAGACCAGAGTCACAGAGACATCCTTTGGTAGCAGACAAGTTTGGTAGCAGACAAGAGTCACAGAGGTATAGAGATACACCTCTCGGTAGCAGATAAAACTCGGTTATAGTTTTGACATTTCCTTGTTAAGTTGATAAACCAGAAATGAGAAAACATAAGTTTTATCAATAAACAAAAAAGTGCATGTTTGGTTTATGGTTTGGTTTGTTAAGTGACACATATTATTACTTTGTACTTTTGTACTTGAGGCAATTTGTGTTATCATCTATCTATTATACAACCGCGGCAAAGCAAGTGCATAGATAACTGATTGTAATACAAACAGAAACTACAATAGCAACAAGTACTGGAAAACCTTAAAGTATAGAAGCGGCATCTTTATTTTACTGATAAAGAGCTAATAAACCACGGGGTGCTTGGTTTAGATATGAGAAGTCTCCTTGCTGAACGTAAATATAAGAAATCAACTTGGCATGGACTTCCTGAAGACAGTACCATTTAACGCCACCCTGCTGAGATTTCTTACTGACAGAGACAAAGCTGACGATAAACAAGGCGAAGTTAGACTACATATTAATTACTATTAGTGTTGTATTACAATCAGTTACCTATGCACTTGCTTTGCCGCGGTTGTATGTATATATAAAATTCTGAGAGAATGTATCATATAACTATCTATGTTATTTCTTTTCTCTCAGGTCAAGTCGTATGACAGCGTAACATCATGTCAGATGAAATGGATTCATCAAATGGAAGAGGTGATTCATCAACTGATGAAGAAGATGCTAAGATGGCAAGTGACCTTGAACTTGACCCAGATCAACCTGATACTGCCAGCTCTGCTCCATATCCGTGGCTAGTGACTGATGTTGAGAAGAGCAGTTTGCAAGAGATGAAAGAATTTTTAAGTCGTGTCAGAAGTGATGAGACTTTCTTCCATTACCAGATGAGTCACTGTTTTGTGACTGTAATTGAGTGGATTAAAGTCCATTCCCAGTCAGATGAGATGAGTCAAGTGTCTAGCTTGTTAGAACTGATTGACTTCACCTGTGTACCAGCCGATGTTGTAGTCAAGGGCTTCCAAGCGTTGATGGATCTGTGTACTGATGGAAATTCTATCAAGTTGATGTTGGATGTGATGGTATACCATGCTTCCAAACACAACCAGCCACTTGCACATGCACACAGGCAAGTGCAGTCCCATCTACAAGAAAGGTTTGTGATTGTTGGTGGCATGGTTTTGACAGATCGTAGCTTTCAAAGTGATGTCAGCTGTTTCAATACCACTACAAAAAGATTCACCAAACTGACTGACATCCCAGAGCCATCCTTTGGCCATGGTATAACTGTTCTTAATAACTTCCTGTACATAGCAGGAGGTTGTAACTACCAAACAGTGGATCAGCCTCAAATTGTCAGGGAAGTACATCGTTATGATGTCATGACCGGCAAATGGCTGTTTGCTTCACCTTTGCTTGAGAAAAGGTGTCTCTTCACATTAGATGCTATTGATGGGAGGTTGTATGCTGTTGGTGGAAGGAGTCCTAGAGCTTGGCATTGGCAACAACAAACACCCTCCGATATTCTGTCAAATACTGTTGAATGTTACAACCCTAAGACAAATCAATGGAGCTATGTTACACCAGCAAATACACCTCTAATGCTACATGCCAGTGCAGTTTATGGAAACAAACTTTTCATATCTGGAGGAGCTGAAGAAGCCGGCAGGAATAGAATTCCAGTCTTCTTCCTAAGGCAACAAGTACTGGGAATTTCTGACATGAGCTGCTACAATCCTGGAACCAAGACATGGGAAGCTTTGACACCAATGCCACATGGGGAAAGATCAGGACATGCCATGTGTACTTTTGGAGATTCAATTTATGTTATCGGGGGTTCTGACAGTGATCGAAATTTCATCACAAAAGTTGAATGTTACAAGCCTGACACAGATACCTGGATGTCACCAGTAACAGATATACCAACTAAAATAACCTTGAATGGTACTGCTGTCAATAATGATAAAATCTATGTATTTGGTGGATTAAAGATGACAACACCAGAAGGACATGGTGAGCCTATCTTTACAAGCAATTCAAATGTGAGATGTTACAGCCCATCACAAAATATGTGGGAAGATTTAGTCCAAATAGACAGTCTTCTAACTCCAAGTGGATGTTTCCTGAAAGTGCCCCAGTCAGTCTTTCACACAGGTACAGTAAATGTATTCCCAGCAAGTTGTATATATGTGTGTGTCTGTGTGTGTCTTCGTGTGTGTCTGGTTTTGTGTGTGTGTGAAAAACTGTTCAGGAAAGTTGGTATATCAATGCTCTGAAAGAAACTAAAAAAATGAAAAAATTGGCAGTAGTGTACCAGCTCATACTTGATGTGCCTTAGTTAAAAACACAAATGCAAGACTGTGTGATGTAGTAATTAATATGCTTAGAAGATTGTGATTATTCACAATGATATAGTGCTGTACATATATTCGTTCAACATTTATCTTTTCGCTAAGATTGATCATTTTCAAGCTAGTCACACATGTACAACAGACCATATGATCTAGCTTCTGTGGTTGCCATTGGATGTTTGAGTTGACGTTATAGTGTTGTTCTTCTTTACCTATGTCAGGAATCAATACATCAGATACACATCAGAGATTGGATTCCATAGTACAATGGCCACCAGTGTCCGCCTCCATCTGTCATCAACCACCACCCTCTGGCCAACTTACTGAGGAGAACCCTGCAATGAAAAAGTTTTATGAAAACATCATGGTCAGTTTGAGGAAACTGTTCAAATCAAGTGTTGACAGTGATGTTGTGATTGTAGTTGGCAAAGAAAGGCTTCCTGCACACCGAGCAGTTCTTGCAGCATTCAGTGACTACTTCAGAGCCATGTTCACAGGAGGAATGTTGGAAAGCACAAACAAGAAACAGGAAGTAGAGCTGCAAGGCATTGATGTAGAGGGACTGAAAGCTGTGCTGCAGTTCATATACTCAGCTGAAATGACTTTGAATCATAATAACTTTGGGAGCATTCTTACTGCAGCAAGCTACCTCCAAGCGACAGCCCTGCTTGACTTCTGTATCGAATTCCTGAAAGATGAACTCCATGAAGATAACTTTCTAGAACTGGTCACTATGACAACCACCTACGGCTTACTTGAAAGGTTCACCAGTTATGAAAAGGTCATCGACCTCTTCTTTCACATGGCAACAGAAAGTGAGAAATGTTCAAGAGTGCATTCACTGACTGTTGAACAGTTGCTCCTTTTCTTGCAGAGCAAGTTTTTGATGAGTTACAAAGCATTGGATGTGTTCCAAACTGTCAGGGATTGGGTTGAACACAACCAAGATGTCAAAACAGAAGATGTAAGAAGACTTCTCAAGTATGTATCAAATGAAAGCATCAATAAGATCAAGATTACTTGTTTTGTATAGAGTATAATTTACATGTATCTTAAGTTGCTGCAGTTGTCTGGTGGAAAAATTTGGAAGCTCTGGCCATAAAAGTGCAGCTATGTTGATGTTATACATCTAGATATCATGCGTGAAAATACATTGTTTGTAAACAAGAAAGTTGTGTGGTTGTAGTTTTGATGACAGCCTCCTTTTAATATTGTAAGTGGCATACAGTTGTAACCTCAAGATGAATCAATTTCAAACAATATCCCCGAGTAATGCTGTGTTTTGACGGCTCAGGGAATCAAATACTTGTCACACTAGGTTACCACATTATTCACTTTTCATGGCCATTTTTTCTTCCTACAGTTGTGTACCTTTCAGTTTGCTCAGCTGTGAAGAGCTATTACAACATGTCCAGTCATCTGACTTTATGATGAAGGACACTGAGCATGCTCAGAAACTACTACTATCAGCTATCCGGTACCATGCCGTGCCTTATTACCAACATGCATTGCAGTCAGAGTGTCAAGATAAGTTACATACAGAAGAGGTCCTTCTTACAACAGGTAACAGAAAATTAGGTATTTTTGAGTTAATCACAAAAGTAATGACATTCAAGAATATGTATACAAATGAAAAGTTTTCCTTGTCACTGATAACCTGCCACACTCAGCCTGCCACATAGCTGCGTTAATATTTCATGTAGCACTGCTGTGCATTTTCAGGTCTAAGTTTTACCAGTCTGATAACACTGGAAGTATAATTTTGCTTCTCTTTATTTCTCAGGAGGAATGCAGGGGAAAGATACCAATATACAGTACATGAGTTATTTTGACAGAGTTACTGGTAAATGGCACAATCTCTGCGAGATGCCCATTGAGAGATTGGCATATGGAGTGACTGTGCTTGACAACTTTGTTTACATTGCCGGTGGAGAGAACCATAATGACTCAGACATGGACCCTAGTGGATGTCAGTTTACCACGTCAACGGTCTATCGTTAT
Organism: Ptychodera flava; assembly: GCF_041260155.1. NCBI lineage: Eukaryota > Metazoa > Hemichordata > Enteropneusta > Ptychoderidae > Ptychodera > Ptychodera flava. Next base: position 40,186,890 of record NC_091939.1, on the reverse strand, counting down.
GATGTCAGACTTGACTGTTGGCACATCATGGCTTCCATGCAAGATCCAAGGACTGATTTCTTCTTTGCAGCCTTGGACAGACGATTGTATGCGGTTGGTGGTAGGAACAGTAGATTCATGGCTGGTATTAACTCTGTGGAATGTTACAACCCACAAACTAATTCTTGGTCATATGTGTCTTCCTTGCCATCATCACTATTCGCAATGGCTGGAACTACATTCAGAGGAAAACTCTATGTCAGTGGTGGATGCTATTTTCATCAAGATCTCATGTACTCTAATGCCCTTCTCAGCTATGACCGCAAAGCTGACCTTTGGACTGAGGCATGTGCTATGTCACCAGTATGTCCTGTATCTTGGCATAGCATGGTGGCCATGAATGACAAGATTTACGTGGTTGGTGGCCAGCAATTGCCACTTGAGACATATGAAAGCATGTGCTCCTATGAACTGAAATGTTACGACCCAAAGACTGACCGCTGGACAAAATGCAAGGTCATTCCAACAGAAGAAGGAGATGACCCTACAGCAGTCATAGCAGGTTACAGGAGTGTTTCCAAAGATGGGAAAATCTACTGCATCCATGGTGTGCTCACTGAAGAAACATTCATCGTCAGAAGACAAGTGAAATGTTATGACAGTGAAAGGGACGTTTGGGAAGAAGGGCCTGAAATGCCACAAGATGGATATCAGTCTTTAGTCACAGTACGGTTGCCAAGTTACATGTTGAAGAAGAAGAGAGAAGAAATGCAGATGTTGTCAGGTCAGAATTGTTTTGATATTCTGTGGCACACACAAACATCTTGAGTATCTCTGACTCACTGATGTTGTACTAGATCCCCAATAGTTTAGCATCATTCTGAATTGAAGCTTTCTAAACATTAGTAGAGACAATATTTTCAGATGATAGACTGTACAACCCCTGCTTGTATAATGATAGTCCAAACGTAGTCAATCATGTCATGATCATTTTCAAAATATGGTCAATAATGATGGTCATTTAAACATGATCATTACACACATTTGTTACAATTGTCACCAAAGTCCAAATGGAGTCAATGATGATCAAATATTTATGATCATATCGCAGTCATAAGATATTCCTTGTAACAATTCATATTCAAAACATTGTTAATGATGCCAGCACGCATTTACAGTATAACTCTCCCTCTCGGTGTTCAGTACTACGCTATATATGCCCTTCAAAGCATTATGCAAACAAAGTCAATTCACACTCATGCCATATGCCTTGCAAAGTTCAAAAACAAAGTATCATGCATTTGCAAAGCTCAAAATCATCATTGACAATGAACGAATATACTCCATATAAATTCCAGTTTCAGATAGATCAGAGACAGACCTGCAGGAAAATTCAGAGAACATGTGTGAAGCTGATCATGGGGTTGATACAGACAGAAGATTAGTCAATACCCATCATGCAATGCAACTTTTGGAAGGTCTGCATGGACTCCATTCTGATGGTCTTCTGTGTGATGTCACCATGGCAACTGCATCAACAAGCATACCCGTTCACAATATACTGTTGACTCTCCTAAGCAATGTGCAAAGCTTGGATCAATTCCAAAAGGGTAACAAAATACATCAAATTTGAATGTTTGCTTGTCTGTTGGCAACATTATGTATCAAGAGATAGATAGTCTATGAATTCGAAGAAAACAGATTACTTTATATTTGTTTTGAGGTGTGAATCAAGTTTTGTAGATTCAAAACAAATCAAATCTGCTCCTTGTTTATATTCAGTGCCACTTAGATTGCTAGAGTCATATCTCTCCATGTCTGTAGTACACAGAAGGCACTCTCTTAGACGGCATGTTTGTTGAAATAAGAGCGGCTTGTTTTAAGATAAATTGATTTCAAAAAAAAATTAAGTTGTTGAAGCTAAAAGAAACACAATGTTGGGTAGCTGAGGTCAATGCTAATGCAGGAAGAAAGTATTGAATCATTGTGTCAAATCATAGACCAGAAAATACAATGGTCTATGGTCAAATGTATAAATGGTGCAGGACAGACATTCATTGTATTTTTACCAGTATTGCTGCAAAATGTTTGCAAAGTAAACTTAATAGAGGACGTGGGATTCTCATAGATAATTTTAGAAAATTATGTTATTTCTGTGATGGATTAATTATCCAAAGGTATTGGTACTTTTCAAATACATTTTTACTTCCAGTTTAATAGCTTCATTCTGTACAGTTTATAAACCCAGTATTTTTAATCCATTTGTATTCTTTCAGCTTCTGAAGATGAGGACACAGCTGAAGAAGTAATGACACCATTGAAAGTTGAAAGTCAAATTGAAGTTTATGAGTTGGCAGAGCCGTACCTTAATGTTTTTGTCAATCTACTGTACACTGGAAAACTACCAGCTTCTTTCCAGAAAGTTGGTTTGAATGAGATCAAAGCAGCTGCTAAGAAACTGAATCTTCAGGTTCTTTTTGATACGGTGATGGATGAGTCTGAATTACCATAATCTGTTGATACGGTGATGGATCAGTTTGAATGACCATAATCTATGGATATGGTTACACAGTAATGGATGAGTCTGAATGACCATAATCTGTTGATACGGTGATGGATCAGTTTGAATGACCATAATCTATGGATATGGTTACACAGTAATGGATGAGTCTGAATGACCATAATCTATGGATATGGTTACACAGTAATGGATGAGTCTGAATGACCATAATCTGTGGATACGGTGATGGATCAGTTTGAATGACCATAATCTATGGATATGGTTACACAGTAATGGATGAGTCTGAATGACCATAATCTGTTGATACGGTGATGGATCAGTTTGAATGACCATAATCTATGGATATGGTTACACAGTAATGGATGAGTCTGAATGACCATAATCTATGGATATGGTTACACAGTAATGGATGAGTCTGAATGACCATAATCTGTTGATACGGCGATGGATCAGTTTGAATGACATAATCTATGGATATGGTTACACAGTAATGGATGAGTTTGAATGACCATAATCTATGGATATGGTTACACAGTAATGGATGAGTCTGAATGACCATAATCTGTGGATATGGTAATGGATTAGTCTGAATGACCATAATCTGTGGAAAGGGGCAATGTTGGCTCTGTGTTGACAATTATCTTCATCGTGTGACCAGTTGGCTGTAAAAGTCTTACAGGTTATTTAATCATTTTGGGTTATAGCAGTTAAACTAGAAGCAAGTAGAAAGGATGACAGTTGTTTGAATATCAGCTGTTACCAGTGGCTAGTAGAATGAAACCCTGACAACTGAACTGTAGATAAATCTGTGTAGTCCCTTGCACTGCATTATGATCAAAATAGCTGGTTCAGAGAGCATTAGGAGAAATATCTGAATCAGTTTCCTACAAGTGTGTTGGATTGTTAGGTTGTTGTAGCAACTACTATTGAGTATAGCTATGTAATCACAGTGTTGCAAAACACTGAAGAGTTTTTCTTGAAGTCACATGTCAGGTACTACGGTACTAGACAGTGGTTTGGTCAGTTTTACGTGTAACATTTTGAGAATCAACATTTACTGTAAGTACAGTGAATTGGAATATTATACAGGTATAGATAAAATGACTAACAATCAAATATGGTATGAATATATGAAATTTGGCAATACAGTAATCATTATTTTATTCTTGTCAACAAGACTTTATGTTTGAAAGAGAAATGATTTACAGATGCTAACAGGAACTCAATTGAAAAACAAAAATTGAGTAAAACTCAGTCAAATTAATTATACATAGTAAAATTGACATTTTATGATCTTTGGTAAGACTGTCACTTGAGAGGGCAAGACAATGTTAATTTAATGTGTTGTCAGAAAAATTTTTTAGATAAGAGTTCATGTAGGCGAATGCTTATATGTATACAAGCAAATTGCGTATCAGTATTGTACCTTTGTAATTCAAAAACTAGCGATCTTGCCAACTTCATCTGATTGACTTAGAAAACACTTATCTGTAATTCTGTTATGTGCAGTTTTGCTCTGTTGTAAGATTTAACAACATAATGATCAACATGTTTTCTGTAGGAAAGTGAAGTTTCCTTCAAAATTCAGTACTGTATAAAATACTATTTATAATGATATTGTACCGGGACGTTGTACAGACTCTGTGGATTTAATCTGTGCAAGTATTTTACAAATAACAAACAGGATGCTCACAAGATTATCATTCATACAGAGAATTTTATGGAACATTTGATTTCAAGGTCACAATTGATATAAGATTTGAAAAAGATGTACCCTGAGCATGGATGGGCAAAGCTGATATGTGCATATTTTCCTCTAGCCACCAGATAGAGTTTGTGCCAGTATTTACTTCAAATCATACGTACATGATTGATCCTGACACAAATATCATTAGCCCTTTGTCGGTATAAATTTCATGTCAAGCCCATTGTTTGTCATCAGAAGTACTTCCTATAGAAAACTGTAATGTTGTGTTTAGGTAGCTGTACATGATATTGACTCTGACATCTACTTTTTGTAGGAAGAGCTTCTGTTGTGATGGTGTGTTTTAATACTCATTTTGTGATGTGTGTACCATATTCCAGAAATGATGTATAAACACTGTTCTGTGCAGTATACCTTAAACAATGACAAAAGACTTTGTTTCCTGGGCAAAGTATTGCTTAACCGTTTTTTGCTTTGTGTACATTTTGAAAGAAATAAAGTTTGAAGGTAGCTGATGTAGAAGAAATGCTCAAAGTACATCTGATGCCAGTGCAGCAGAACTTAATATAGCGCCCTCACAGTTAATGTTCGGTGCATCAGCCCAGTCTTCTAATCCCTTCTTTTTTGCATTGTCACTGTAGCAGTTTTCAGACCTTGAGAATAATGTCTAAACCCAGTAGAATTATCACCAAAGAGTTCCAATTCCAGGCTAAACTTACTGAATGAGTGTATCAGTATTAGAAAAGATATCAACAGCTTACTACAACCCTTTTCAGAATTAGAGCGCGAAGCTACTGCAGTGAACTGCAATAAAACTGCTTACACTAATTAGTTTCAGCTGTAGCCGTGGCCACTTTGGTGTTGAACAAGGCTACTTGATAAAGACCAAAAAGTCTGCTTGTACAAAGGCAAAACTAGCTCTATCTGAGGCTCGAGTTGTAAATGAGAGAATACGATTGGCACCCTGTGTTCAAGATTAAGATACAATGTAACATTACCATGCACTGGTCCATGTACAAATCTTTTTTATTTCAACTTCCCCAGACAAACTGTCTGCATGGGACATACAATGTTGTGGACTTTGCCAGCGGGCTACAGCTGAAACTAATTAGTGTGAGCAGTTTTATTGCAGTTCACTGCAGTGGCTTCGCGCTCTAATTCTGAAAAGGGTTGTAAGTATCTTCACTGTTCAAAGAGTGGCTGATAAGTAATGCCATATAACATACAAAATGTGTGTGGAAATGTCTGTTCATTGGCAAGTACCTTTGCAGAATCCTTTCCTTATGGAATGCATATGACATGGAAATTCTGCTGAATGAAGTCTTTGGGATTTCATTCCTTGCTTGAACTATTTCAAGTCAATTACCAGGTTTTCCTTAGCAATCACTTTTTTATATCATAGATGTTTTACTATCCTTTGTCATACATACAGAAAGCTCTCAATCTTCATTCTTTCAAAATGAAATCTAAGACAGATGGTTTGTGAGATGCTTATGAAGTTAATTTTATCATGGTATGGTGATAGATTTTGGTTAACTGAAATTTTTCTGCATTGCAAGTCTGTAAGGAAAAGACACCATTCAAACTCTCATGTTCAACTTTCCTTCATCACAAGAAATGGCTGGAAAATGATCAAAACACATTGTTAATGAAATAAATACTCAGACTTGTCTTTTGGTTTCCATTTTATATTTACTCAATACATCGAACATTCTCACTGATTAAAAAAACACATTGTGAAGAATTGATCCCAAACATGAGGGTTTTCAAAAGATCATTCTGAGTTGTTCATATGATGATTAGCTTCCTAAGTTTACAATATAACATGTGAACTGACCAATCAGCTTCAAACATGACAACTCATTTGCATATAACTGCCTGATCTGGTGTCAATCTACAGCTGATAACACACAACGTCATTTCCTTCAACCTTGCATAGTCAAAGTGAATATCCACTGTTTTGAAAATGCTGTTAATTGAGAAAGAATAAAATTAAGTAGATGACATCGGTAGGGGAAGGATAACTCTAAATCTACTATGCAAATATTTTGTCATCTTTGAAGCCTTGTCGGACAAGATCCATATACATATATTATTGTCAGAAGTCATAAGGTGTGCTAGCATAATACTAACCAAACTTTTCACAGATGATCAAAATTTCCGAATTATCCAAATTTACAAAGGTGATATGGTTCAATTAATATTAAATTGATAAGTTGCATGAGACAGTAATTGCATTTCTGATGTTCCAGTCTCTGAGTTACATAAGTACATGTTCAACAGACACGGTGTAAGTCAAGTATGAACTTGAACCCATCTCACATTTCCAGTATCCAATCAGTGGCCATGCACTGGTACACTACAACCACACAGCTTTATATCAGACTATTTCTACAGATATGTTGGTAATATCTTACACTAAACTATCAGCTCTGAGCACAGGTCTTTTGGCACCTGTGTAGACCTGATGGTGGCCACCATGGGCCAGCTGGCACCAGTGTACCTGATGGTGGCCACCATGGGCCAGTTGGTATCAGTACGTGCTCCATGTTGCCATCTCAGGCGTGATACAGATACAGATGTCAGTCTGGTGATGTAATGGTACCAACCTGATGGGATTGATGATGTTAAGAGACACCTAAGTGTGTTGACATACCGGTAGTACTAATGGTACTGGAACAGGCCTGCTGGTATAAATGCCACTGTGCTGGCACACACCTGATGGCATTAACGTAGACATAATGGTAACTGATCAGCTGACACAGCTCTGCTGTCCCTGACATAATGCAATAACATCAATAATGCTTACATATTTCTTTCAATTTGAAATTTTACCATGTCTTGGACCAAAATTAACTCTAGCCACAACAATAAATAAAGTTTAAGACAAAAAAGAGCACTTACATTAAAATGTTATAAAAAAGGAAATGTCGATGAAGGGCCTTGGTGATACTTGTATCAGAAATATTTGGAACAATAGTAATAGATATATTTGAGTTCTTTGAATTTTATTGCAGTTAGGTTTTATGGTGGGGAAAGTTCATGAAAAGTTGTTTCTAAACGTACCAGTCTCTTGAGCGAAGTACATTTCTATCTACAAATCATAGCTATCTACTTCACTTGCCTATTATAATATCAATGTTCTATTGCTACTTTCTAGTTTGAACACTTGCATGTACAATGTTATTGACGCACAAGCTGCAGATGGGACCATACTACATAGAGGAAACTAACACAAAGCTTTCAGCGCTCATCTTACAACACTGACACCTGGTCTGTAAATTGCGTCACTGGTACAGCAAAGTAATTGGTTTGACAAGGTCCATCTGGGCTGAGTAATATACATGCAACAGCATAAACAGAACAATGCTGTCAAAAGGTTACAAAAGACACATCTATTGTGGGTTTTCAAATGAACTGACAGATTAAAAATGTATAGACTTTAATACACAAATACATCCAATTTTTCATACACATACAAAGAATGGTTCATGTAAAGATTATGTGTGACAACATACATACATAGAATTATCAACAGCTGGCAAACACAGTATGCGCATTATGGAAATTTTATAATTATTTCAAAAGTAAATGAATCTTGACACACCTTTGTACAATTCAGTTCATTACAATACAATAAGGTACAATATCATGTGATTTAAAATCAGACTAAACGCTATTAAAAGTGGCTGTAAAGTTTTTCAGAAAATGATTTAGTGGCGAGAACTCAGTAATGTCGTTCTTAAGTAATGTCATCCTACCCTTGTCCCTGTAGAATGGTCTTGCCCGATCATAACACTGACGGGATTAAACCAAACAGAGGGCTGAAATGATCTTTTGATTGCTTTTTAATAAACAGTGATGTTACTTACGTCTCAAAACAATGTTTCTTTATGTAAAACCTGGCCGTAAGAAGACAAAAATTAACAATAATTGATGATTGTAATGGAATGTCATCAATGATAACAGGCTGTGTTTCCGCTGACTCCATGACAACAGGCAGTCACTCAGTAGTTATGAGTAAAACTAATCAGTAACTGAGTAAGTGACAGTACTCCATGTACACAGTCATTGATAAGTGACAGTACTCCATGTACACAGTCATTGATAAGTGACAATACTCCATGTACACAGTCATTGAGTACTCCATGTAGTCATTGATGGTAAATCACAACAGTACTTTAACAATAAATAAATGACAAACATCTTTTAAACTGAGAACATAATCCAAAAACAAATTAAATGCTGAGTTTTGGTGATCACTAGTAGTGAGGCAAATTAATGGTAAAGAAGTTTGATGACTAAAGAAAGTATTGGAATAATGAGTACAGGAACTGAGTCTGTAAATGATTTCACCGCCACTTTGCATTCAACAATAGTGCTAAATGAAAGGAGTGATTTCTATAGTGTTGATAGAAGTATTTACTTACTGAGCTTAAAGAAGCCAGAAGAGAGGCAGTGTGTCACTGGTCAGCTGATGAACAGTGAGTTGATTAGAAGGTACTTGCATTTGATACAGCAATTCAATGACACTACAATGACATCACTTATAGTCAATACTTCACTGATAACTGTCATTGATTGGCTCTACCTGAAACAATTAACGGATTGTAACTTGTTGAGGCTACTCTGAAAATGTGATGAAAGTAGCCATCAACAAAGCAATCCATATTAAAATGAGAAGTACAAAACCACAAATCAAACACATTAAATCACATAAAGAGAACGATGACATTTCTTAAATATTGGTCTTTCTTCACTCAACGGAGGCACTGTGAGAACAAGACACTGAAACAGAGTTCATCAACCAAGATATTGTAAAATGATCACTCAATTGATTGCAACTTTTCATTTAATCTTCTGTGTGAGGTCTGTCACTATGGCGGCTGTATACAATTGTTGTCGAGGTGTTGAGACTGTGCGAGCCACATTCACCTTTTTACTTTGCCAAGTATGAACGATTTATTGACCTGTTGTTGTTGCGACGAGTCAAAACCTATAATGAAGATTATGAGCAGTCAATGATATCACTAAAGATTATTCAAAAATGAACAACATATTTAAGACAACAATAGCCACTCCAATGATGTGCAGAATGACACTTGATTATTATTTTAAAAATGTACAAAAATCAACTTGCCTTCAGAAGCAATCACAATAAATTTACATTTGAGCTGAGCTGTATAACATTTTGAACAATTTTTCATAATTAATACCAATGGTCACACTAACATATGCTTAAATTCACTCCTGTAAATCAATAAAACAATTGAAATGTTGTACACTTACTAAAAATATGTCATAAAATTCTAAGCTAATATCCACACTATATTAACAGGACAAAGATAAACACTAAATATCAGTATTGCACTTACAAAGCTTGACCTACTGGCATGAGAATCACTAATATATTCACAATAAATGCTGTCTTTGAAATCAACGTAGGGTAAATGAAAATTGTCACTGACTTTCCACCTTCAACTATTTTTCGATAAACTATATTATCTTAATTTGATATAACAAGGGCCTATTTAACAATAGAAAATTCTGGGATTGAACCAATGTTTGATGATGTGCGGGTAAGATAAAGAGGACAAAAACATGATGTCATTCATGATCAAATGAAATGCTACTTCCATCAAAAATTTCTAATGGCTGTCAATTCATTAATCAGAGATTTACATATATTACCTCTATCTTATTTGCATTGGCATTTATCATTTCTTGAATTAATTATCGACACCTGCTTTTTATCTACTCTTGCTGAAGGCTAATTTTTTCCACTTTGAATTTTTTTAAAAGCTTTAAATTTCTTCAAGAGTGACTACAAGCCACTATATTTTACAATTTGACAGCAGTGGTGATGATTTTGTAAATAAGTGACTTGTAGTCTTGTCATTCCAAAATATAAATGAAAGTGCAGGAAATCTGTCATTGTTTATCTGACAGCTGTATTGAATAATTGATGGACTTATTTTTACTCATTGGATAAGTTCCTACATGCTCCTTTCAGGTTCAAGTCACAAAAACTAATGATAGACAAGCACTTTGTGGTTGAATTTTGACAGATTCTTTGACAATATGTCAGATTATCACTCAATGACAGAAACTTTGACTGACTGAGTGTGAATGAGTTGTTATTAAATAGCTCAATCATTTCATCAACCTCATTATCAGTTTTCATCAACCACTGCCATTTTATAAATAATTGACAGTTGTTATTTAATTGGTTAATGACAATTGACTGACTTATTTTCATTTATACACGTCACATCATAATTCACTGAATGGCGTCTGTCATTTAAGTAACCTGCAATGATTATCCACTCGATGATGTAACCGACAACTGAAAGTCAGATTTACTCCTTGCAATGCTTGTAATTGTGATCTGAGAACCAAACTTTGGGTGATTTCCAACAACTTTTAGTGGCAATAAACTGTAGAAAACATGCCTAATATTGCTAATTTGCAGTGATGCAATTGGTTGTGCGTTTAACTAATATGTCTGCATGGGTTTACTTTGACCATAATATTTGACATTGAGAAAATTCCAAAAGTTTTACAATTCAACAAAATTTGGTGCAACTGAAATGTCAGAAACATTTCATATGCTAGACATTGCTACAGCAGGGATTATACCCCAGTCACTTCAGAAATTTCTTTTGACCTCCTTTTTAACCACAGCCAATCATATGCAGCGAAAACACCACATACAAGTTGTTCATTTAATAGATGAGGACAACATCACCATTTTTGTATTTTTGGTCTTTAGGTGAGTGGCACTTATTTCATTGCAAAAACAAGCCATTATTACCTGAAGTAACCCTGATGGAACTAGTGTGGCATTTATGAACTGTTGATTTAACACAAATTGATTCTTGTCATCAGTTCATACAACAACAACCCAGGAATCATACGTTAAACCTCAAAGTCTTGGGTTTCACCGTTATATAATGCTAACACGTTGATGCCCTTCCGGAGAAAACAGTAATTCAGTTTGACAACATTCATTATTAGATAAAAGAAAATGTACATCAGTTGCCATGCCGATATGCAGGTGCCAGTAATATTACTTTTTAGCAGAATACATTATTTTTCAGTCAGTGATAGCTGTAGAATTCGTTGAAGCTCTTCTTCTTCTTGTTGTCTTCTCTTTTCTTCCTCTTTTTGTTCCTTCTCTGACAGTTCAATGGCCAGTTTCAGTTGGTCTTCTAACTCATTGGTGGTCCGTGCTCCCATACTCTGTGTTGGTGGAGTGGGTAGTGGTCTCTGGGCCATGACTGGAATAGCTGAACCATCACCACTATTGCCAGTCACGTCTCGGTCACCAGGTTCCTGTGACAGTCGTAAGCTTTCTTGGATTGCCCTGATCAAAGAAAATACACCTTCATGTCACATGATCAGAGTATTTACAGAACTTATGAATCATACACAGACTACCGGTATGCACAAACAGAATTTTTTTTGCAATGCGTTATACAGAAGGCTGGATACTTCATAAAACCAAACATTGTTATTGAAATGTCAATTAGGTGTTGCCTATGGCATTCTCAGTGTACGGTGCTGGCAAGCAAACAGGACGATACATCTTTGTCTGTACACCACATAAAAAAGTAATAAGTTGAAATTCCAATTCTCTCCATCTTAAAAGACAGATTAGAAGTCTTAGATATCAAGTCTTGTAGTGGCAAAGCTCTGCACACAGTCAGTATCAAAACCTGCTAATTACAGGCTTGCATAGCTGAATGCATGAAAAAGCAAAGCTATTTCTACAGACAGTAATTGTGTAATACTTTCTCACCTTTGTAACATCCTGTCTTCATGAGCTCTTGCAGTTCCTGGTCGACTGTTATTTAAGGCTTCCCAGACTGTAACCTATTGACAAATAATAATGGGCAAAATTTAGCTAACGTTTAAAGGTATCAAATTTTTGATGAAACACCTCTTGATAAATTAGCAGCACAAAAACACTACAACACTCTTGAACTATTTGGAAAAATCTTGCCAATGGTCAGATTCTACTTCTCCTCATAAAATTGTTTGACTCTGTCATTCAGCTTCAAATGGTTTGATATTGCAAACCCTCTGTCATCATTCTTGGATAGGTAAGGTCATGGTCACTTCGTCCTTTGTAACGAGATGCAAATTATGTTTTACAGAAGTCCAATTTTACTAATGAATACAACAGAACTTGTCTACACTTTGGTAATCTTCTCCTTGATCCATGAAGGCACGTACACAGACAGTAGTATCTGATACTAAGAATTACCCACAATTCTCCTTGATTTGTTCCATTAAAGATTGCTAGTCAAATAATTTTTCTATTCTACATATTAAAAATAAATGTGAAACATTTTAACAACTATTTAATTATATCTAATATCAGAACATTTTGATATTACATAAGGAGTTTCAAATTATGAGTATAACCATGAAAGTCATGGTCTAACAATATTGCAAATGCTACAAAAATGCTATCTCCTGTCTTCAAATAGGAATTGAGAAGAATTGTGTGCTTAAGTATGTTTTCAAAATTTCCAAAACTAATCTATAAATTTGTCGACACACGAAAGACATACTAGACTCAATTGAGGAATTACTGACAAAACAAATCAGAGTGGGTCATGGGATACATGCAATCAGTATGCACAGTGTAAATCTGGTGGATCATGGCATGGGCTATATCTAGTGTACCTAATACAAATCAGAATGGATCATGGGATATATCCAGTGTGCCTAATACAAATCAGAATGGATCATGGGATATATCAAGTGTGCCTAGTACAAATCAGAATGGATCATGGGATATATCAAGTGTGCCTAGTACAAATCAGAATGAATCATGGGATATATCCAGTGTGCCTAATACAAATCAGAATGGATCATGGGATATATCCAGTGTGCCTAGTACAAATCAGAATGAATCATGGGATATATCCAGTGTACCTAATACAAATCAGAATGGATCATGGGATATATCCAGTGTGCCTAGTACAAATCAGAATGAATCATGGATCTATCGGGCATGTGTAGCAGAGATCAAAATGGATCATAGTACGTGTAGGTATCCAGTTTCCAGAGTACACCTCAGAATGCATCATGGGATACATCAAGTATGCATACTGCAAATGAATGATGGCTCATGGGAAACATCTAGTGTGCATACCAGTATGTGATATCAGAACATAAACACAAGCATGACGCTTACAAATACAGGTGCTACAATACGAGCACTCATAAACACAACCATTTGATACAAATACACAGACACTAACACAAACAGAGTAGCTGCATCACCTGATCATCCTCTGTACCGGCATCAAGTAGACTCTGTTGAATTGCAAACTGCAACAAATCATCATCCTCATCACGCATGATTGGTTCCCGATATCCGTCACCAAGACGATCATAACTTGCTGGTGGTTCAAAGCAGGATGCATCCACAGCACAGAGAATGCGTGGTAGTGTTGCTTCTGACGTTGTCTCACCATTGCTTTCTGAACCATTCTCATGTAGGCTGATCACTCCAACAACTGACTCATTACTTGCATTTAAGTTGCCAAATGTAATTCGTGCATTGAGAATATGAAACAGCGGAATTTCTGGAGATAAAGACAGAAAATGCTAAAAATCAAACTAAAATCCTCCTTGAAATCTTTTTAATTTACAAGATATACAACTGTATATGAAAACCAATTGTCACTCTATTGTTTTCTACAGCATAGTCGGATCTCATAAGAAAGTGAAATGTGAACATTTTGACTCAAAATATAGCACAAATATCAAGAACCTTAAGACCTTTTCACCATTTCCTGTGTTTAATCACTTAAACTTTACGCTTTGTAAGGAAAGTTTTGATAAATAAAGTTAAGATGGAAAAATTTCCATCCCAGGATGTGAACATTTAAGTATTACCATTTTTAACCCCTGGCGCAAAACTTATTTGCCTGAAAAAAGTGTGACTAAAAGGTGACTTTGAATCAACAGCTGTTTAATCAGGACAAATTGAGATCTGGACTTGAGTTTATTCTATAACTAGAACAAAGCTTAATGCATGAAATGATCTCTCTGAGCTCTACATAGTGATGTCATCATCTTTATTGATACCTGTGTTGTCTCATTAAAGAATTTTGGATAAAATGATACTTACCTATTTTCACCGGAAACCCAGCCGGTAATTGCAATGTTATAAAGTCCCTTAATTTAGCAAAGTGAGCGTTACTTATAGCCATTAAGTCAATAATTGGTAGAACTTGTTCTTGTAGAGAGAGGGGATGTGCCTCACACAACCAGAGATTGGCCTTGAACTTCTGTACCTTGGTACTGACTTCTTTGGGGCGTCCTATGTCTCTATCACCAAGTTCAAAATCAGGGTTGAAGTACTCCTCTGGTTTGATGGCAGTGGGGTTGGTTGGGTCAGAACTTTTGGATACGTTACCCTGCAAGGTTAAGCAAAGAGGTCAGGACTGAAGTGTGTATGTTTAATGATGACCAATTGAAAAAGCAACCCATTGTCTGTTTGAAAAAAATAAAGCTTACTAGCTAATACCCATAGTTATCATGTATTTTATTATTGGTAATTAGTTCATAGGTGTAAAACAAACTAACCATTGCAAATATCACCAGGATTCCTACTGCTTTCTGATAATAAATTTATTCTTCATCAATCTTCATATATTCATAATTTCACTTACATAATTCTGTTTCAATAGCACAGACAGTATTGCAAACAGCTGTGGGTACACTTTTAACCCAACACTGATGGAAGTCAGTGAATGGTATTACAACAGCCAAGCACTGTAACCTTCCATTTTCAGTTTGCATCTAATTTCTGCCTTGTTCTAAAAATACCACTACTTTGCTAAAATGAGTCACCATGTATGAGTCTCACGTATCCAGGTCATTTACATAATCTGACATACTTCTTTGACAAATTGTTTGTGGAGTGACCGTGGCATGGCTGTATGTAGACAATTGTAATCAGGACTGAAGTCTGTAACTCATGCTATCTACAATCAAATCAAGTTGAATAATTGATATGTTGCCCACATTGAATTGGCAACCATCAGTTAAAGTACTGATGGTGATAACATAAAAACTTACCGCAGACGCAGCTTGGTGTTGCTCAGCCATACCAAGAAACGATTGCAGTGGATTGTGGTTCTTGAAAGTATCTGTGCATTGGGAAAACAGTAGATTACCCTGTCAGCCATTTTAATGCACAGAAACGACTCTGGTCAAAAAAGTAATCATTTTCTGTGCTTTTTCTCACTCTGCTAGCCTCCTAATGCCTTCTTTGGGACTGACTAGATAGATCTACAAGTCATCCATCATCTCAAACTATCATTAAATCATGAGTGTAACCATAGTAACAGGAGTCAACCTGCTGGCACATGAAGTAAACTGGGTCAGTACTGAGAATGTACATGGATTTCCACAGTCATGGAATTCAAATTAATATGTAAGAGACAGCAGGTTAGTACAAATAAATCAATTTCTTCAAAATCCTGTCATTACATGTCCAATCTTTATGAATATTCATCAAAGCTGTCAACAGGTATCTCAGTTTGTGATCTGACATACAAGTAGCTATCCTTTGTTCTCATTTCACATCACCTGCAATCCTCTTTGCTCTCTTCAACCGAGTATTTTACATTCCATACAAATCAAGTGAAATCATACAATGGTTTTGAGATGAATTTAAAGAGAGACACAGATATTCTGAAGTGTTTTAGTGACAAATAGTTTCCTTCCTGATCCAATGATGCATTTCCTGCATTACATCAGGAAAGCAACGGAGTTAAAATGTGTATGGTTGTTTCCTGAGAGTGCAAAAATTGGCATGTAGTACAAATTGGGGATTATGTCTCTTTATTGAGTCGGCCATCAGATAAATGCATTGCTAAATGGGTTCTTGTGATCAACTAGCCATTCATCATTCAATCAGTGACTAGCTTAACTTGGCATCAATAAAACGGTACAATCAACATTATTTGATTTGCTACAGCAATTTATGTTGTCCGATGGAGAATTGGGATTACCTCTATCACACAATAATGCAGAACAGTACGAGCTGCAGTCATTACAGACACTTCATTTGAGGATAACTCACAAAGTACAATATACTAGTAACAGTTGCGTGACAACACAGAAACAATTTCTGCATTTGAAAATCACCAGAGAGTCTGTACATTGTAAATGCTACAACTGTCCATATTCAATGTTGCAATATTTTCACTGGTGAGAAGTAATATACCTGCTGTGAATTTACAGTATCGGCTGATTTTCTTGAAGTAGAACTTTGAGTAGCTAATGCTACTATGGATCACTGTTGAGCCCCTGCATCAAGACCTCAAATTCCTGTTCAGTTACTGCAAGTCCAGTGTGGCACTTTGACAAAAACTACTTTCAGTTAAAATCTCTGAGAAATGGATGTCAGTTCTGAAGGTTATCGAGTTCTAGATGACTGATGTATGAATATTCATCATTAAGATTGAATTTGCATACTTGAACAATATTCAGTAATACAATTTGCATGACTGAATACTATTTTGTTGCAATTCAAATCTTGGATGGGACAGGTGACAAAACAAATTTGTGTCAAACATCCAGAATTTGTAGATCAATACAGAAAAACAAAGATTAGTTCTGACTCGTTCACAAAACACTTTCCATTTCTCACACAGCAGTGTTACCTTTTGTTCTTTCTTTGTCTTCTTCAGTTAGATGTTCCAGTCGTTGCTTAGTAACCAATTCCACATTGGAGGCACCGAATACCTTACACTCATACCCATTTACACTTTCCACTTTGTCACTTCTCCATCCCCAGATGCCACTTTTATTTCTGAAAAACGAAGATTACAAACAATTGAAAAAAAAGAATTTACCTGTTCATAATCATCACTGCACTGTTTTCACACTATTACCACTTCTATTACAATTACTATTACTGAGAATGCTGCATTTTATCTAAGATGTCAGGATTTTTTTCCGGTTGTGGTAGAGTTTTCAGACATGAAGAGCTGTTCTTGTACATGTACATCTAATGACAGTTGTAATGTGTCTGGAAATTTACAGACAACACTTTGAAGAGAAGCAATAGTTGCTATGCCATACAATATTAAGCACAGAGACATCATGTCATGAATGAAATAGAAAGCTAGAGTTACTGAAAAAATACATCAAGATGGAAACTATAACCAAAGTCTACTGCAATTGAAAGAGTACTTCATTTGCATCATGAAGAGTTCTTTGACTATCTTCAAACAGAATTTCTAAATGAACATACTTCGTTAAAGTTGAAAACTATAAAAATGTCATATTTATCCTACATAAATGCCAATTTATTTGTTCATTTATGAAGAACTCATTTAGATGTCCTATTATCTAATGCACATGTCAACTTTTATCCAAAATTAATGACTCTGAGGTGCTTTTTGACGTATTTGATAGATAATGACATGGTTAATTCAGTAAATATATCGTAGTCTGTGAAGACTTGCACATTTCTTATTGATTGATTCATACTCATCAAAAAGCTAACAAACTTGTGTCTTATAACATTACAATTTAGGATCATTCTAAAATTTCATGGAACAACAAACTTTCGAAACAAATGAGCTTGTGAGATGTATTCAATTTATAGAAAATGATGATTAATCCAGCACATTTGAGAATGAAACATTTTGAGGTCAAATGCACAGCATGGTGCAAGCACTGTCACCACAGCCATAGGCCCATACCCTTGTTCATCATACCTGCAACATTGCTTAAACTTTTAGTGATAAAATAGCATGACAGGGATAACACTCACTGAATGAACATGATAAAGTCTTGATAATATTACAGAAGGTAACCTGACTTCAACTGAGTAAATTCTTTCAATTTAACATTGCTGGGGCTACAGAGTTTGCCCAACCATTACTCTGTATGTAACATTGCATATGATCTTCATTGGCTGTTGTTCAACAATAAATCAAATTTAAAATTCTTTGTATTATTTTCAAAGTTCTCTGTAGTCGCGTACCATTGTATCTTGGTGCACTCTTGATTAGATGTTGTACCATTCACACCTTATGATCATACTCTAATGGGGAAATTAAGTTACATCAGTTCATTGATCACACAGCTTACTATGGGGATAGGCTGCTTTTCAATTTGTGCAATTCTTTACCGTCACACATTCCTGCACTTAAGTCACTCAATAATTTTTAAAGTTGGGTTAAAAATTTACCTTTTTAAGTCATTTTAAACATGAGTTTTATATTCTGATCTATTTAACCATTCCATGATTTTTATACGTTGTTACTTTTATTGTACATTTTTTATTGATGTCATTTTTCACTTTATTTAATGTAAAGCCCATTGGAATATTTAAAGTATGTAATGTGCTATATAAGAAATAAAGATTATGATGATTATGATTATTATTTTGATAAAGTTTGAGCTATTTCTGTCTTTAAGCTTTCAATAAATTGCATGACATAAACATCTTGACAGCAAATACATGACATACACCTATTGCAGCATGTGTTCATAGGTTATCTAGGTGCAATAGCTGTGAACCGTTGCAACAAAAATGCAGTAAAACTCTCAAAATATCAGACAAAAGACATAAAATTGCAGTCTGGGTGCAAAACTGCTTCTAAACCATTTTTTAATAATGAATGTTGTAACCTGGCAATTGAAAGAGGTTTAATTACACAAAAATTGGAGATTAAAAAGTTGGGAATTACTAAACCTGAAAATCATCTCTGAGCAAAAGATTTTACCTGGGAAATCTGCTACTGAGTGAAAACTACATGATGAAGAGAACATACCAATGATCAGAAACACTTGTATCACAGAGAGATAATTCTACAAGACTTACCTGGTGAATGCAATTTTGCCGGTATCAATGTAAGTGCACACTACAGGTGCTGTCAGTCTAGAAGCTACTGTGGATTCACGTGGCATCATCAGGGTCAAGTCAAAATCTGGACGTAGCTGTAATTTCTCCACAAACACTTGACACCTATCATGGTCTACTTCCATAAATGATGCTGTGTTTTCACCATCTAAGCACAAAATGAAATTTTAATGTGAATAAAATATTCCGAGTCAAACCTACTTACTGTACTAAAACAAGATTTTGCTGGACACCATATTTGCATTTGTGGTGGATACAATATACAGACTTGGCAATTTTCACTTACATTTTGCACAGCTACCTACCGTCAGAGACTGTTCCGGCTCATTCTATTCCTCTTTGGATGGCTAATTCTTGATTGGCATTGCTTACCATAAATCATAAGTGTGCATTTCCCTTGAGCAATGTAAAATATTCAGTGAAACTATAGATTTGTTACATATTGATAAATCAAATCTCAACCATTTCGTTGTATATTCCTTTTCAAAAATTCATCATTATTAATATACTACAAGAAATAACATTGATGATATTGCAGATATTATGAATCATGGGATGGAAAAATTCTGTAATATTTAAGAGGCTCAGAAAACATTCCATGGAAATTCTAAATTAGAAATTCAACAGAATTCTACACGAACAGTTGACAATAAGTTTACGGTGACTCACCTTCCCCTTTGAAAATATAACTCCTGTTACCACGCTGCCATGTCATCTGATCAAAACCTAGCAGCGTGGTATCAACTCTTACATTAGCACCACTTTTATAAACCCTGTATACATCACTGGGGCACATCCTGGACACAAGAGGAACTGTGGACACAGAAACAAACAAACAAACACATTTAGCTTCCTACTGGTGCAACTAGTAACAGATTTTACAAAAGAGCATCTTTTATTAAAATCTTCTCGATGGCACTTTTTACAGTCTTGAACTTTGAAACTGTTCCTGACAAAGATTATAATGAAATGATGATGAAATATTTGTCAAAATTTTGAAGAAAGACACAATTTCAGATTATTTTAGGGTGATTCTGAAGACTACCATTGCGTGCTTGCAAGTTTCTTGAATTTATGCGGCTCTCTACATACTTCCTAGTATCTCTAACTGTATTCAAATTAACGTGCTTCAAAAGTTTTGGTAGATCTTTTTTTGAGATTTGGCGGAAATTAAAACATGAAATTGCAAAGTGAACACTTGCTAACACTGTCAACAGGATATTCCAAACTGAAGTATAACATCAAAACAACCACAAATTCCATACTAAGGGATAGGAAAGGCTAGCTCACATACAACCTCTGAAAATCTGACAAGTTTTCAACAACATTTGGAGTGGCTGAAACATTTTTATACCTTCCTATACATATTTCATTTCTATGACATGACATGGTCTGTAGTCCACTGTGCATATGTATGCACCCACTTACAAAACTTTGTATTCATTTCTGAATAAATTCACAAAAAATCCACATTTTCATGGTTGCTGCACATTGTACCTTGCAACCATTTAATAACAATTTGAATCATTAAGAATAATGATAATTTTCTGTAATAAAATATCCCAGCATAACTTAACTTCGCATATTGTACCTCTTGACACAAAACATTTTCATGTCACAAGTTACAAGGGTAAGCTGTATACCATGTGGTCTTGATATTATCAATATATACTCTGATATCTTTCTGCTTGAATTCCAATGCAATATACTGGTATACATTAGCTGATCTTATCCATGATTTATAGATGTGCTAAATTAGCCAGTAACATGAGTTACAGAAGTATGGTTTGCATAGCTGTCAAAATAATTACTAAAGTATCATGTGATACAGGGGTGTGTAAAATTGTTATGTGATACTGTGGTGTATCAAACTGTCATGTAATATTGCGGTGTATCAAAATTGTCATGCAAGATTACAACTTATCATTGAAATCACATTAATTCAATGATATTGTCAAAAATAAAACTAAAAGCACATCAATACAGTAATGGGGAAATGAAGTCCTGTACAACCAGAAACTGATGGTCAGGAATGATTACTGTTGCTGAATAAACAAAATTTACTCCAAAGCTGTTTAAACACAAAAACCTGCTGACTGAGATCTGTCATTGCTTTACCTAGTCCCTATCAAATCAATTCTAACCCTCTTCAGTTCCAATACGCATGGTTCCTAAGCCACACAACACCACCCAGCCTATGCTTATGCTCCTAGAACCCTGGAGTCCTCATCAAATCATACTCTGCCATGATGCATTCTGGGTATAGAACCAAGCTGTGTACACCTATACATCATTAAATTCTTTGTCAGGTTTCACCATCCACAGCCTTCCCCTTCAAATGTTCAGCCATAGACAGTGGAAGCTTTTACCCTCTATGCTTCAGTTGAATTTAATCAAAAAATTTAATTTCCCGTTTAGAAGACAGACAAATAAGAGGATAAGTAAATATATTCCCGTTTTCATTTTAACAGTGATTTCTATGACACCAGATACATGGTACATATTCTCAGTGTAAAATATCAGTTATATCTGACTGAAAACAGCTCTGAACCATCATCAATGGAAGGATCACTATGACTCACCATGATAGTGCTATATTTAGTAAACCTCTCATATCAAGGCCAACCACAGATAATTTATGTGCAACATCCACTGAGTCACATCAAAACAAAGTCTCTCAGTTTCAAACACTGAGGCTATTTGCAAAATATTGAAGTATTATGCCTGACATATACAATGCATAGATTATTAAGAAATTAGCTGTATCCATGAACTGTAAGCCGATAGCAGTTATTGCAAAAACTAAGTCATCTTTTCTCAATGACTTTTTTATCTCCATTCACCTCAAGGATAACAAGAACTGTAACCAGGATGGCTTGCTGGCAAATGTTTCATGCATGAGTCATAATGCAATTAATTTCACTGACATCTTTGAGTTCATTCTGATTTCTTGAAGCTACAACTGAGATGTCTTCCTTTTCTGAAGAATTTGAACACTGAGCACCAATCATTTTATTTCAACTTGTTTTATTTTTGTCTTGGCAGATGCTATATTTGATGCTGTTATACTGAATTACGAATGATTCAAACTTTACAGACCATTAGACTGAATTGAACAGATAAACCATAATTACAGTAATATCATCTCAGTACGATAAAATTTCTTTAAAATGACCTTCCTTTTCAAGAAATCAACATTATGAAAAAGTGATGATGATAAAAGTGATGATAATAGTAATAATGCCGACGATGACAAAAACTATAATGATGATAATTATTCCAATGATGATTATGATGATGATAATGACGATGATGACAAAACCATGATGATGATGTTATTGATTAAGATGATGATGATATCGATGATGATGATAACGTTGATCACAATTATTTTCGACAAGTTATTATCAATCATTTTGGTTTATACTATATGTTGTGATCCTACATGTAGTAACTAAAACATAGCAAACTGTTTGGTGAAAAAAGCACAGTTCTCACCTAGCTTTTACACAAAAATAACTTGGTACATTACGACGATATCATTATCATCATATTTTCCTCTTTCTATTTCAAAACAATGCTCCGACAATAATCATTCAGTATATTATCTATGTGTGAAAAATTAGAGTAATGTTGACAAAAAAAATTCAATGTACCGATATTACTTGTTATTCCTTTTCAAGTAAGTTCAAAATACATCATGCTATTTTTCCTCCATCTCATCGCCAACCAAAGTAAAAAAAATCCATATTTTTTGTTGTATTGCAGCATGGATGATTCAAGTCGCAAGATATTATTAAATTTATTGCCCTACTTTAATAGAATGAGGATTATGGCAGTCCTTATGTGGGTCATAACACCGTGTTTTAATCAAGGTCTCCCATTTTTAAATAACAAATTAAAATGTTTATTCATATCAGTGTGATTAGTGGCAGAAAAACAATGATTTTTAGAAAGGAAGCACCTTTGCACTTTTTATCTTTGTTGAAACAAAACATTCCTGAGAAAAATCATAATCAAAAAACACCGTTTAAATGCCATTCTGAAATTTTTGGCACACCTTTATTGTTAGCTCATAACAGAAAACGTGCTTCCATGGCAACCCCTAGGGGCAAATATGCACCTAACAAAAGACACTGCATTTCAAAGAACCTGGGAAAAGAAAACTGGCTCACTTATGCAGATACGATAAATAGCTCATGTTATTGGACAAGTAGGTTTCATTGAGAAATAAAAGGTTCTGTACCTGTTAAATTTCATTTTTCATGTTCATAATTTATCAAATACAATGTTGAAATTTACAATGCTGTCGATGTTGTCATGAAAATTGAATCATGTAAAGAATTGAAAGCATTTGAAGTTACAAGGTATGTGTGATGAAATCAAAATTAAACTCATTACAATGGATGGCTAACATCTTTTCTTTGTTCACAACAATGCGGTTTTTTTTTAAGCTTTCTTGGTCCTGTTCCCTTTATTGTCCCAGCATACAGATCTGTCATGTGTACAATACGCAAAATCTAAGAGATTCACAAAAAGGAGAAATTTCTTTCATTTACAATATTTTTCCATTTGTTTTTTAAGCACCAGCACTCTCATCATGACAGATACATTTTTCATTGCTATCAATAAACCAGATTTGAGAATGAAGCATTGTTGATGTCACTGTAACTATACGACCATACTGTTGTGTCTAATGTTGTTCTATGGTTGCTTTATATCTATATGATGTTACAAGACACACAGCAAATACAGTAACACTGAAACACTAAATGTGACTGAAAATTTTATGTAGACAAAACAGAATTGAGATGTGAAAATTCAGGTTTTCACCAATAATCACTGTCATTTAAGCCTTTCACCCCCAGTTCCCTGTATACAGTCCAACTTTACCATAGAAAACAATGGATTTGGGACAAACCATGGTGGTGAAAGGGTTAAGCTTTCCAATCTCATAGCTTTAGCTTTTCCAACTCAAGCCAAATTAGTAAAGTTTTGCTGGTGTCATATCTACATTGACAGTATTACATGTTTTTTTTACAGCCAACTGCATGAACCAGATTACTGAATTCAAATACAACTGGTTTTAATATGAAACAGAAAAGGTTGCTGAAAATCATTTTAGAGTTCTAAGAAAATAGACCATTTAACTATTTTGCCTGGGTATAACACTCAAAATCTTATCATTTTTCAATTTTTTCCCGTATGGCACACAGATTGAGATTTACGATAAAGAAAAGTGAAGTAGAGTTGATAAATTGATTCAAATAAATTCAGATCATAGAAAATACAGTATTTGGTATGAAATTGTCATTCATATTCTTCTGTATGATATTACGGCAATACGTAAAGTACAGCTATGGCACCACAATTGTGAGTTAGCATTGGGATCAAAATTGTGAGCATCTGGATAAAATACTCTGTCAAATTAATACATTCAAATACAGTGCAGACGCTTGATATGTTCTTTGGCTTGCTAAACATGAACAGCACACAGAGTCATCACAGCTGTGAGTACCGTAGTATAGAGTTAAGAATATTTTATGATTACTGTGGATTATGTAAACAGCAAAATGCTAAGGCAAAACTTCTTAAATACAGGATAATACCTTTTCTGCCAATGTGGGATTAGGGAGTTGACTGAGACTAGCTGCTGGCTATGTGTACTGTGTGTAGATATCCTAAATGATTGATACAGCTGATCTCACAGACAAATAGTATGGTAAATTGGAGAATAAGAATAAATCCATGCCTTGTATTTGAAAATTCTGCATTTCCATATTTCATGACTATTTGTAATAGTTATTTTGTTGTATGAATTCAGTTTATTTTTTGAGCATATTTTGTCATTTATTTCATTTCACTACTAGCAGTGGATTACACTACAGTATATTCTTGAATATAATCATTGGTACTCACCCCAGCTTGTAAATTCCCATTTCATTTCAACATAAAAATCAGGTGCCTGGGTGAAAAGACGGTGAAATAACATATCAAAAATCAGTAACATATATCAAGATTTAGTAATGAGTTCTAGATGTGTAAAGACATCCACACTGGTAGTCTCATTTCTTTCAATTAAAGACTGACATGGACGTTTCCTCTCGGGGGAAGTTAACCCAGTTTCTAGTTGCATTTGCTTAAATTCATCCATTCATCAGCGGTGAGGGAGAGGGTGTATCAGGAATTTACAATTTGGTAATTTAGTAGTTGGAAGTGATGCAAGTGTCCAAAAGGGGAGACTGAGGGGTTGGTTACAAAGGATGACAGCTTACAGTACCTCACCTTTAGTATATGTTATCTAACTTTTTAGGAATCTAAGCCTTGGCTAAACAGTATACAATGTATGGTTTGCATGATGGACGACTGCTGTTGTAGTATCCAGTACAACCAGAACACATGTAAAATGCATATCATATTTCTTGTATACTAGAAGTATACATGTACCGGTATAATGAGCCAATATGATCAACACTTGCAAAATTTGGTTCACGGTCAGCTTTAATATCAGTCACTTGATAAATTCAAGTGTTGTAAATTATTCCGTTGAAGTGGGCAAATAAAAAAAGAAGCTGCAATTTCTGTCCCTGGGGTGAGTCATCATCAGCTGGACACCATGACTGCATAGATGTTGTTCCATTTTCTCATTGAAATGCACTATGTTCAAATGAAACTTGCGAATAAGTAATATAACAGAAATGTAGCAAAGTTTCTGATATAATTATCTGTGACAAATAATCAGCTTGAAAATAATCATCATGACACAAGACAGTTTAGATTGTCCATTTATGTTTCATAATCACAGACTTCTTTGAGATTGGTAAATATTTGGTCTTTTTCAGAAACATCAATCATTACTTGAAGTCATTAACAAATCAGCATAGTTGAACTCATTATATACACTTCATTAATAATCTCAAATTACACTTTATGGAAATGTTGACTTGCAATTACTGGTGCCAATGAATACACAGTAATCACAGGTAAATGATATTTCCTATTCCTGACCATGACGGCTGTTTGTTTCAACGTTCAGTGAAAATGACAACTTGTCAACTTGGTTATTTACATCTTACACACTTCACAACAATTTCTCTTTCACAGACAAATATGTGGAGTTGAAAATTGTACCATGTACCAGTACTTCATGCAATGATGGATCTTTCTGAGCAATGCACGCTGGCTGTGTATGAACTGCACAGATGACAAAGCTATGCAAACTCCTTAGCTAGTTCAATTTAATAAGATAATAGGATTGCAACATTTCCCAACAAGCACCATGCATGTTATTGTCACATTTAATCTTCCAAGTGATATATCAACTAAGATACTGCCATGCGACACAGCACTGAATGTATAGTCACTACCATTCACGGTTATGCTGTCATGAACATTTATTAAACAAACATTTTATAAATATTTTATTTTTGACCTTTTAAATAATTGTTATTTTACATAATTCAATTTCCACAAATTTATCCATAGTGGTGAATTTCGGGCCGACTCGCAGCGATTTCGAAGCTGTTATCCAATTGGTTGGCAGAATCATACCGTTATAATGAAATAATACAAATAAACTCCCTAAGTTGCTGTGAATAGTGACAATCGACCAATCAGATATAACCTTGCAAACACGCTGCGAGTCAGCCGTGAATTTCTCCCTCTCTACCCCCAAAATACTAACAGTCAGTCCAGTCCTTTCCAGAACAAACTATTTCAAGTATACTACACAGATTTTCTTGTTTTAATGAAACTGCCTCAATATTCTTTATGAGCACAGACTGTATCATACTGGTACATGTGTACCTCTAGCATTCAAAAGGTCAGATACAAAAGCCAGCCTCTGATTCTGCCCATGGATTTCAATAGGATGCCGCAAAGGATGCATATTCATTTTAAAATCTGTTTCCAAGTGTGAAATTTCTCTGTATCTCATTTCTGATGAAAACAACCAATACATTTCTGTATTTATCTGTTCACAGCAAGCAGTTCCTTGTGTATGTACCGGTACTTTAGAAGAATACACACACCAGATTGACATGTCATTATCTTAAGATTCAATTTTTTATTATTGTCCATTTCAATTTCTATCAATAAAGACCGTGTCTATTGAATTCTTTCTGTTGTAATGTAAAAATCTTTGGTACATTTGTTTCTAGCCACAAAGGTTATGTCCTACCTCATAATCATAATATCTGAATCCCCTGCTCTATTCTAAATACTATTTCAACTTTCTGAAATCTATATTTTCATCTTGATACCTTTTACATCAAAAGTAACATTGAGAGAACTTACCGCTCTTAATTTTTCAAGTAGTTCAGGAATACCAGCAACCCTAGCAGACGCTCTCTGATAATCTCTGTGTTGTAGCACCACCTGGACCAACTCTGGATCTCCTGTGCTGATAGCTTCCTGTAAGACTAAACACCGGGAAATTCTCCATCAGGAATACACAATGGGAAGGGTCATTGCAGAGGTCACATTGAATAATACACATACTGGTAGAGTTGCAAGGTACTTGATTAGTGATGATACAATACATCATTGTTTGGCTGAACATGTCAGAGATGAAAACCATACATTTAAATCATTTGACTATCAAATGATCTGAGAATCACATCAAATACACAGTACGTTGTTTAATTAAGGACTGTTCACCAAAATTTCATTGTTGAAGCATCTGCAACATCGCTTAATTTGTGGAGGGACGTAGCTCTACATGGCAAAGCTGTGTGTTGCCGGCGTTATACGACCTCCCACCACATATGTTGGGGGAGGCCATATTATAAAATGCCGGTAACACACAGCCCTGCCATGTAGATCTATGGAGGGACCGTGCTTAAACTAAGGTTGGAAATAAAAATAATGAAAGCAATGACATAAATAACAACAGAAGTAAAACATCAAAATGCATTTGAAACAAACTAAGTTTTTCCTCTGGTAAAACAAACATTTTCATAGCCTATTTAAAATTTGTAAACTCTACAGACTTTTTCTACAAGTCCTGAGAAAAGGAAGCAACTTAACCAAAGTGTGCATCTCATGCAAAGTCTCATTGACAACCTAAAGCAACAGAAAATATTCTCTACATCCAAACCATATTTCCAAAAGCCATGTTAAAGGAAAAACTGCCTATTTTTAAATATTTGACCTGATACTATGACCAATATAAATGTTTCATCCTATCTTCTGTATTTTTAATCTATATCAATTTGATGATGATAAGTTTTGGGGTATTATTGAATTCTGTTTACCATCCTTTGTGACCAGTACATCATCATTTTCCCAAGGCTCTAAGATCAGAGCAGTTTTCAATGGCTTCAAAATACAATAAGGAAGATGGAAAAACTGAATAATGACAGCTTTCAGACAGACAACCATCTACATTGATATGCTCCAGATTGCTGGCAGAAAAACTGATGAATATTTACTGTTTAAAATAATTTGCCTCTTTCAAAGATACTCTTCATCATAAATTTGTTTACACTGTAATGCTAAAAATATTACCCAGCTCTAACATATACAGTTACTACATATAGTCATTCCTCATAAATTTTGTTCTGGATTAAAATTGTTTCACAATCGGCATTTGAAATCAAGAGTTCATGAGATGTCGTCATGATGAGATGACAACATACATAAGGAATTATAACATGTCATATCTAAGCAATAATGAACCCCTTTCCAGACCATAATGGACGAAAGTAAACTTTGCATGGCATAATGTACGAGGTGAAGCCGAGTACAATATGGAGTGAAAAGTTTGCTCGATTGTGTGACGGGAGGGGGTACATTATTGCTAGTGTTTTAAAATTTCGCAATGTCAGTGAATTTGTAGATGTAGAAAACATACTGGGGGGTATGGGGCCACAAAACTGGATAATCAAATACATTATCAGTAATGATCTGGGGGTGACATCACAAAATTCACTGGTATTGACAAGCTGTAATATAATAAACATTATACTTTCTCAGGCTAATCATTTGGAAATTCTGTTTTGATAATTCTTAATGACTGATACTACAATTCTTTTCATCATTGCACCAAGTTTACAGGCACACAATCACCTGCCACCTCTGCTCTTAAGCTTTGAAACCTCACTACTTCAAGTTTGCCACCTCACACTTCAAGTTTGCCACCTCAGTACATTTAGTTTGCCAACTCACACGTCAAGTTTACCACCTCACACTTTAAGTTTGCCACCTCAGTACATTTAGTTTGACAACTCACACTTCAAGTTTGCCACCTCACACTTTAAGTTTGCCCACCTCAGTACATTTAGTTTGACAACTCACACTTCAAGTTTGCCACCTCAGTACATTTAGTTTGCCAACTCACACGTCAAGTTTACCACCTCACACTTTAAGTTTGCCATCTTATCACTTCAAGTTTGCCACCTCATTACTTTACATGTGCAACATCGTTACTCAATGAGTATGACCACACTGCCATGGTTGTAACCTTGTATGCTTCAACTGTGACCCTATGTGCTAAACACACTACATGTACAGTATTTGTTAAATGTTGCTGTATTCCCCATATTGATTTACATGTACACATTTCTACTATAGCAATGTGTGCAGTAGTATTTTCAATTTGAAATCCCTCGCCACCAACTATCTACCAGCAAAAGGGTAGACATTTTGGATTGCCTACGGGTGACATGCAAAAAGCAATGATTCTTTAAAATTGTACTGTTCATATTTCTTCATTTGTTTCTTAATACAGAAAACAGGAATGCAACACTTGTCACTTCTCAGAATCTTGTCTAAGTGTTTCTGTGGTCAGATATATCTGCATCTCTAACTACTTTTTAGCAATTGGCTCATCTGCCTTGTATCAATGTTTGATGGAAGACTGTAGACAAGTTCCATACAACATACAGCTGTATACAGTATTTTGCTGAATGTTATAAATATTCTATTTGCTCTTGGACCCTTCAGTGTCTTGCATGACCCACTCTCAAATAGAAAAGTAACAAACAGTAAAGAATGCTGTAAGATAATAGAAAAGTAACAAACAGTAAAGAATGCTGTAAGATTAGAAATAGATGAACATCTCAGTGTACTATGAAGTCCATTTACAGGAATATTACATTACTTTTAGAAATAATACATTAGTCAGTGTTTGACTTTGACTGTGCTAGACGTAATCTACATCAAGTCTTTGTTGTGAAATACATTAGTCAGTGTTTGACTTTGACTGTGCTAGACAGAATCTACATCAAGTCTTGTGATTCATCTTGTATAACTTGATTCATCTTGTATAACTTGATGAGATAGGTTTGGAGATGATAACAAAATATGAAGTGGGAATTTATCAAAACAGGAAATATTATTCACTCTAAGTTTCCTTCTCTTGTCAACTTATAATACCAGAGAGATTCATGAAACATCTGCTTCAGATTATTGTCTTTAAGGAGAGAAATTATTTGCAATTAGAAGAAGAGCATGGTCATAGAATACTAAGAGTATTTCAAGGTCATCTTGACATTAAATGAAGTTAAATGCTTGCAAAACAGAGCACAGATGTGTGGTAATTACACCATCAATTTCTAAAAGCATTTTATCATAATATTATGGATTAATTTTAATTAATTAATGGACTAATATTCTTGATGACTTGGCTTTCACAATACTGGTTGCATTGTAGTCCTGACATGCAATTGATGTTTACCATGTCAGCTAACACTTCAGCCATCAGGACCTACAGTCAATACTATAGTGTGTTCTTGGTCTTGTTAATCAAAGAATGGTTATATTACAATAACAGATTGACTCATATCATTATTATACATGTAAATTTCACACCTATGCTGATTAAATGCACTATAAACCTCACCATCAAGAAATGGACACCTAGGATAAACAACGATAGAACCATGGCTATAGTACTCGATTGCACCGAATGACTTTCAGAAATCCAATTTATATTACCTCATGGAAAGAATACTGAGGTAATCCTAACATTCATGGTTAATTTTCCCTCTTCAATGAAGATGCTTTATCTAGATTTGACAAGACCTCTGAGTTCGCTTGGAGTGTCAGAGTGCAGTGGTACATTTACATTTTATTTGACTCATGCAAAACTATCCAGCATGAACAACTAGATCTTATATGTACTGATATATGCAATCTTCACTCAATAAGAAACAGCAATGGCATGGAATGTCATTACTATTACATGAAATGCCCATATGGACAGACATAAAAACCAAATTTATTACCACTTCACAATTTCCACTATAATTTTACGCTAGGTATATTGCACAGCCTCTGTTAAAACCTATACACATCACACAGGAATAAATGCTCACAGACTGTGATATTTCTAACAATATAAAGCATTTATAACTGATATTTGCATTTATATGATGAGTATCTGTAAGAAGATTACACAATAATAACTGCTATATGACAAAACAGAACATCTTACAATTTAAGAAATATCTATCAAAGGGTACCCTTTCATTATTGATAGATTACCTGCCTTAAATATTCAGGGAAGTCACTTTGAACAGTTTCAGAGGCCCTGGATTTGACATATTTATGATTGAAATCATATGTTTGGTTTGACTGTTGAGTAAAGGTACTCTGTTAGAATGCATAGGAAAAACACCAATGAACGCAAGCTGACCTATTAAGTAATGTAAGCTCATAAGTAGTAAGAATGAAACATAGTATCCATGATCATTTGATATTTTACAGTTTGATATATGGTCAGACGTAGAGATTACAAAAAGGTCATCAGTTACAATAGTTGCAACAAATCATTGAGTAAGGTTACAGTCACAACATCTTGTTTTGAATCTCTCATGGTATCAATTTTTTTGACCTGGTGAGTGTTCATGTCAGTATTGCAATATACCGGTATATAACACAACTGGAACCTCATACAGAGACAATGATCTAAAACGAATCCAAAGGTACAGATACCATATGCTCTGGCAATGTTTTGAGATTTTCTTATACAGTACCGGTACATCTTGATGATAAATTAACATTCTGCTATCCCTTTCTGACATTTAATAGTATTGATATACATGTTGTTTTCATTTTCTGTGGCCACTTGGTCTTTCAACCAGTACCTTGCATTGCATTGCATTGAACATTATCTTGACACAAGTAATACCGGTATACCCAGTATACCGGTATGTGCCACACAAAGTTCAACAAAGATGTAAGGTAAAGTGTTTCATTTTGGTTTCTTACTCTTGGCATGTTCAATGTAAGCCCTAAAATAATCCTGTATATTCCATATTGTCTGACAAAGAGGCAGCAGTATCATATGTGAGAGTATATAACATAGATGTCTGTTATGAGTACTGTATCTACCAGGGCACTGCAGAGCTCGCTAACATTTTGTTCAAATCATACACAAATGATCTTCAAAGAACAAGTGAAAAAGCAACGCTGGTAAAATATTCCGATGTTACATCTTTCAAAGATTATTCAAATGATGGAAACATTTTGAATATCATGTACGTGTTCATTTTAACTGCAGTGACCTTGTCTTCAGATGTTCTGAATCAATAAACCATATTTTGTTTTTGTTGTATTCAATTCTAAACAGTTCTTGTCACACTAATCCTGCAGATCTGACGTTGCAGACTATTTGTCCATTTATAATTTTCTTGGAACAATCATTGATAAGAAACTTACGTTTCAACAGAACACTGATACAGTTTGTAGTACAGGTATTGTACATGTAAGAAGTACTGACCACAAATGTACCTGTTCAGTACACTACTTGTACAATCACTGTTTATTCATTGGAATATACAGTACTAGAAAGATTATAAGTAATATTAAGAGTCTGCTAGCTGTTTCCTTTCTGAACTAAGTCTGGTTTTGAGGGAAGGTGTGAATGTTTCAAACATGAACAAAGTACAGATGATTATTAACACATGTTCTACACATTGTGGTACTGAATACAAGAATATAAAAATAATGTACAAGAAAAGAGATTTTGTTGAAGCCTTGAAAATTGTCAATGATCAAATCCATGCATTAAGTATGGTATTTAAAGAATCTTCAATCTGGTGGTAGGTTTATTGGACAAATTCTGATTTCAGCCAAACTCATTTCAGCTACTATCCCTCTGCCATTAGATGAATTAATGAGCACTTGTTTTTCATTTATTCATGCACAATTGTCTTAGCTTGATAGGGGTACATGTACATACATTTATTAAGACTTTTCTAATGGCAGAATCTTGTCATCCTTCATATTGTTAACCCTATGGTGTACGTATTTTAATTGAGTTGTCTCTAATGCCATTTTTGCTACAGTGCTTGCTTTACCATTGTTTGTGTCATTGCAAGAAAAGTGTTCTTAAAAGGATAATAAAGAATAGCAAAGAATAATTTAGACTATATACCGGTAAGTATCATAAAGTCAAATCAATGTGCTTGCTCTCTACTACTCTACTTCAATCAATGATAACCAGTAGTGTAAATGCATGTAAAGTACGATGTTTGCAATTTTGATGAGTACTTTACTAAATCAGTTTTTTGTTTTCCAGTTTCCAAAACACACTGACTACATCATGGAAATTTGAATGCATCATGAATTCACTCTTGGAGAGATTACAGACATGACCTTGTTTTACCTGCACAGTTTCTCTAACCTTTGAACTCAATATATCCCATAAATACGGAAAACCTGACACCGCCGCACAAAATGAACTGGGTTGTCAAGGCACCCTACCGGTATGCTGTCTCACAGTCTACAATGGGTCATATTATAGTGATGCTGATATTGTGTGAAAGCAGGAGCTATTTAACCACTCAAAACTATCTATACAAAGAATTCAGAATTTTCACAGCATGTGTAGGACAGATGAAACTATAACACTCTTTGTCAAAGGTAACTTTGCCCAAAGCAGACTAATGAATCTGCCAAAACTCTACTGAAGGCAAAATTCAATATTTTCACACAAACCCATCCATCTTTCTTCCAATTGTGCAAATTTTTAGTTGAAAATTACCAAAACTGGCAAACAACTGAGGGGTATGACCCGTGTCCTTCTGCTCTCCTGCAGAAAGGATCTATTACCTTACTGACTGTCTCTGAGAAAAATGAATTTACTTTACAGGTGTTAATATCAGTAGAACTGTCATCGCAACATTGCCTTTCTTTAGAGTAAAAGAAATGCTTCCAACAGAACGGAAATGAGAAATTTGTTTTCATTTTGTTCATCCGTATCTCAGGGGAAAGCTGAACTGAATTCACAATAATGTTAACTGTGTCTAGAATTCCAATAAGATGTGCAGACAGCAAAGTCAAACACTCAGTTACTGTTCCTTTTCAAAACTGTGTGATAGATTCTAATGGGAAAGACTGCATCAGAACTTCATCAAAATTCAAATTACTTCTGATTTTAAAAAGATACAAAGAATATTTACCCAAAGTCGTAATTTAAAAAGTCCTTATAAGTCAATGACCTAGCTACAAGCTCACAATTTTCCAATGCGACTTTTAGGTTCTGACTTTAATTAGATCATAGAACAGCCTGTGCCAAGTTATTGTCAAAGGCAATAACTGATTGCCGTTACCTGCATTGCTGTCACTTTCATAGGGATTCCTTTTGTATAAAAACTATGTCATATTAACAGACACCAGAGATGTTACCATGGTTCCAAGATAAAATGTTCTTCTGTTCCCATTAGCCTGAGCTAAAAACAGCAGCCTGAGCTTGGCAAATGTACACAGCATACCAGCAATTTGCTGCTTCACAGCAAACTGTGTTGTTGATGGCTCATTGATTTTAAATGGGTATGCGGATATAATTTCACAACAACTTCAAGATCTCCAGGACAGACTACAGGGTAAATGATCTGAAATCCATGGAGTCAATATTCATAATAACTCATTATCGTAATGTTTGCAAACTTAATAAATGTTTATGTATATTTTGGATAAACTAATATTTATGTAGGTGACCTCATTTGTAGGAAAATGTGTCCTCTAAGAATTAAACTTTGAAAAGATTACGGAGACTGTTCTGCCTGAAAACCTTTCCATAGTAATGATTCAGGTGGGTGGTCCATCTATTTTGATACAAATCAATTTGTATACTTTCAACTGACCATGGAGAAAATTGTTCAGAATAACCAGTATGCAAATACAATTGATATGTAAATGACAGCCTTCACTGATATTCAATAGCATACAAAGGTCATTGAAATAGCATTGGATGTTAACTGTACAATGTACAAGATAAGTTGAATAATTCAAAAATACCGCAATTATACGGTGTCGCTCAAATTTGATCAGAATTGGTAAATACCACTGAGTATGGGTTAATATTATCAACAATACCCCTTTTCCTGCCAAGTCGGTGAAAATCCACTTGAAATTCGGTGTAGCTAGAATCTGAGCAGCCACGGCCATTATCCTGCCAAGGCGGTGGAAATCGGGCTACTTTTTGGTACCCCCTTTCCTGCCTAGTCGACGTAACTACGTGTAGCAAACCCTTGCTCGCGCTAGGGGTCGTTCGAGGACAGGTTTTGGGCGAGGAACGGCGTTTGCTCTCGAAATGGGTTCACAGAGAGTCCAACGACAGGGAAAGGTGCGGAAGCTACCCAGCCAGTCCCCCACCCCGTTGGGGGACTGGTTTTTTTGGGGGGGACGAGTAGCGTACTTGGCAGGTTAGCACGGTGACGTATTCTAGCAAAGTTTGGGCTAACTTGGCTCTGAAGCACTACATAGATTGCGGCCGAAATTGACCGTCTCGGCAACGCTAATCTGTAAGGCAACCGCCTAAGACCGCCTCAGCTGGCGGTGCAATTTTTTGCCAATGGTGCGAGACGAAATCACGGACTTAGTCCTGATTGACGGGAAGTGCGGACGGATTTGACGGACTCAGCTTGATTAGTCCCTGACATGGAACTGATCCGAACGGACTTGAGCGACATTTGTGAAGGGTAACCACCGCTTTTAACCGACTTGTTACCTTCTCGAAAAGACTACCCACTCAGATGTCGGACGTTGTCGGCTGCACTTGGCTCTAGATGTTCAAGCCGTTGCAACGAAACACACCGCCTCAGCCTTGCCATTCACGAACATGGCCTCAAAATTTGATACCATTGTTCACCGACTTGGCGGCTGCGGTTAGGTGCGTGAACCGTTGTTCACCGACTTGTTACGCCTATGTTGTCCCTGTGAAGTTCGGCTAACGGCCGAGTCTAACGGGAGTTGGCAGACCTGTGTTTGGTTTATACCGTAGTATGACCGACTCAGGTAGAGGTACCTGTCGGTATATTCCGAGTTTTACGCACTCGGGCGTCAATGACGGGTCGTCATCACCGCTGATGACGTAGACGTGCTGGCCACGTTATTTGAAGGAGCCATGTTTGCCCAACGGACGAGGCCGAGACAGCTGTTGACAATTTTGGCATCCTTCATCTTTGACCGCCTTGGTTGGGTAAGCGCTCGGCAGGCGACGGTTATGACCTAAACAAGCCGCTGAAGCACTGTTCGTTGCCGTACAAGAACGAGACGGCCAGTCCATTACTGCTAATGGGCGATCTGTCGGGTTGGCTTGTCACCGACTTGGATGACAATACGCCCTGCGCAGGCGTACCTTGAAGGGACATGAGGTTAAAGATACGGGTTTCCCACCCGTACTAAACATGGGCTTGGGCCAACGTCCTTGGGTGGCAGGTGCGCATGCCACTTACCCAGCTGGACGGAATGTCAAGTTGAGATGCTAATGACATTGACTATGTTATGCTAAGTGCTCGAGGGATTTGCATTGCAAATGAGTATTATTAGCATATCAAATGGTGCGGACAGGCAATTTACATGACGGGTAGGAATGTCAGCGCCGGTTGGTGGACTGATTGCCGTAGGTCCATTATAATAACAGGTGGCTGCATATATAAACACCCCTGCGTCCAATCATGTCCAGGGCTTTGTTCCCTGTGGCTTTAAAAGGGAGGGACCTGCTAGTCTGTCGACACTGTTCCAGACATGAGCTTGACGGACCGCAAAAGTTTTCTGAAGGCGAGCAGACGACTGAAGCTCAAAGATGCAGAGTCTCCGGGCGGTAGTGGTAGCGATCGTTGTGATGTCCCTAGTAAACGTTCTAAGAAGTCGGGCAAGAAACGCTCCCGTAAGGCGAAGCTATCTCCGGCTGAAAAACCCAGTGGTAAGCGTAAACGTAAGACTGATCGTTCTGCCGATGAGGATGATGATGGGTCACTGGTTGCCAGTGGTCTCACCCGGCTGCTCCGGGAGAGACTACTTCACCTGCAGAGACTACATCTGCTCTTGTGGGAGATACTTCACCTGCACAGACTACGTCTGCTGCTGCTAGTGAGACAGTGAGTAACGAGACGGCTGATGCCATTGGTTCTCCCCCGGCTGCTCCGGGAGAGACACCACCTGTTGCGTGCACCATGAGCCTCATCCTGCGTCAGGAGAGGTTCCTGTGCCCAGTGCGAAAGAGCTTGAGTCCTCGTCATCAGCAGAGGCTGCCAGCCCGCTCCTGCCATAGTTTCGTGTGCTGCGATGTCCCCGCCGAAAAAGATAGTGCGGAGGGTTCGTTATCAGGATAGCCCACCTGATTTTGAGCCAGATATGATCCTTGATGCCGCTACGGGC
Source organism: Ptychodera flava (assembly GCF_041260155.1). Lineage (NCBI taxonomy): Eukaryota > Metazoa > Hemichordata > Enteropneusta > Ptychoderidae > Ptychodera > Ptychodera flava. The sequence goes on along the minus strand of NC_091939.1, from coordinate 40,149,168 downwards.
GAGTTCAGGCCCAGACGCCCAGACGACGGTGATATCACCGCTGAGTCCGACTCGGAGGTTGACGAGGATGCGGCAGAGGACGATGACTTTTATGACAGGCAGTATGTAGGTGAGGCAAGCTCTGACGACGATGATGACGTTGCTGCTGTGTTGGCGGAGGACGACACCCCTCCTGTCTGGCGTATGTCGGAAACTACGATGCTAATATATTGAGGAGACCGATTTTGACCATGAGAGAGGACCGACTTTCACCTTGCCCAGCCACTCCCGTGAGATTGATTACTTTTTAAGTTTATTCCAGCTACACTGATCAGATTGGCAAAGGACGAGACTAATAAATACGCCAAATTCCACCAGCGATATATCGCTAGGAAGATAGATAAATACTGGCGTAACGCTGACTACCGAGAGGTGCAGGCGTTCATTGGCGTCTTAGTCTGTATGGGTATCGACCGTAAATCATCAGTGGAGGATTATTGGTCTAGCGATCCATTTCTGAGAAATCAGGGTATTTCTACTGTGATTACCTGCAGTCGCTTTCAGCAGCTTATGCAATACTTTCATCTGGCAGACCCAGAGAACGATCCACGTCGTGATCCTGATGAGGCACGCCGCCGACGTCGGTGTCAGGAGGATCCCTTTTATAAAATCAATCAATGGATGGAGCCTATAGTTGACAGGTGCGTGAATAATTATAAGATGGGTAGAGAGATCTCCATCGACGAGGGCATGGTGCGATTTAAGGGCCGTTCTAAATTTAAGCAGAGATTACCGCATAAGCCTGATCGAGACGGTTTCAAGATATGGCAGCTGTGCGACTCCACCACTGCATACATCGCTAACTTTGCACCGTACCTAGGTGTGAAATTTCGGGATCGGACTGATGGGAGACGGCAGGAGCGAGGTGTGGTGAAAAGAATTACGATGGAGCTGGTCCAGCCATTTTGTGGATATAATCACAGCCTATTCTGTGATAGCCTGTTTAGCACGGTCGTTACTGCTAGAGAGCTGATGGAGACCGGGATCTACATGGTCGGGAGTTTAACCGCTGTAATCGTCGCACCATGCCCCCTCAATTAATTCCGCCGGTAAGAGGAAGCGCCTTCCTCTGTCTGTTGGGGATATGAAAGCCACGACCAGAACGGACTCTCGTCTTAACATCACTGCTTATCAGGATAGTAACGCTCAGGTGCTGATCTTGAATACGGTCTATCCACCCTTGGAGTGCGTGCCAGTGGGGGAGGGAGACGAGCAGCGACAAGTGCCTCTGTCGCTGTATAATTATCGCCGGTACATGGGAGGTGTCGACCGAGCCAACCAGAAGGGCAAGTACTTTCACACTGGGCGCAAGAATCACAGATGGTGGACATATCTGGCATGTTACCTGATTGATGTTGCCCTGGTAAATGCATATATATGCTTCAAGCATGTACACCCTGATAGTAAGCTGACCCATAAGATGTTTCATCTGCGTGTAGGGGAAACAACTCATTGGTGGTTATTGTGGGCGATTGCAGCCCAGTGTGAGAGAGGTCGAGGCCACCGTTTCTCTTGCCTCGTACATAAATCCACAAAATCAGCCGATGCACGTTGTCAGCCGTTTGGAGGGGCGGCAGAAATGCTGTAAAGTATGCAGCAGAGAGGGTAAGACCACTGCGAGCGGACGACTGTCTGAGACGTCCAAAGGATGTAGTCTGTGCGGGGTTCATCTTCACGAGGGCGAGTGTTTTGCGGCTTTTCATCATCGCATGATGCTACGAGGTAAGAGGAGCGTTGGCGTGCAGACCTCTACTCACACAGCCCCGACGACACCCATCAGCAAGAGAACCCGACGTAAATAACGGACAGGGGACAGCTTCGCCTAACAGTGGCTTGACTGTATTCTTAACACGGACCATGATCACATTTTGAGCACGGTTGTGCCGTTTGTTGTGCTTTACGATCCCGTTGATTGTAAATTGAAACACGGATTATTTTGTACAATCCCCCGATTGTAATCTTTGTAACACGGACCATGCACTCGGACGTCGAGACAGACTCTGAGATTTATTATTCGGCATAATGTAAATTATCCCCGATTAAAATACTATCTATGGATCGCATATATTCGTTTGTTTTGTTTAGACGGATTATTTTGTACAATTCCCCCTATTATAATTTTTGTAACACGGATCTGCCACCCCGATTGTAATTTTTGAAACACGGACCATGCACTCGGACGTCGAGACAGACTCCGAGATTTATTGTTCGGCATAATGTAAATTATTCCTGAATAAAATACTATCTATGATCGCATATTTTCGTTTGTTTTGTTTTTACCCCCACTTTCGTTTTTGGCAGATCCGTAAGGACGCTATAGTAATGGATGAACGTGCGTTGTATCACGTGGGAGGGGCACAGCCCAACGGAGGCTGTGCTCGTGCGACGTAGACGTTGTACCAACCATCTGTCGTTTGGGTTAGTGCATAGAGCAGTTGCACTGTCCAGAGCTAAGGTGGTACAAAACTGCACCTTAGTAACAACTGCACAACTAACCTGTTAGGAAACGGTAACACTAACGAGCTAAGTGTGCACTGAACTGGCCAAACTACGTACACGCCTTCCTTCAATGGCGAAGCTATGTCGTTGACACTACGTCAAAGCAGACTGCACTGTGCGACTCTTCAAGTTGTTCAAAGTACGTGGCCAAGTGACACAACCCAGGGGGAACAGGACAGGTTTGAGGGTGCTGCCGCACCCATAGCACTAACCCCTGGGTCTTCTACTAACCCACGAGCCAGGTGATGTTTCCCGGTGTGGACGTGCGTGCCGGCGAACGAGCTTTACTTCCGCAAAAGTAAGCTAGAAAAGGCATAAAAGTGCACGTCCCCCGGGGCAAACAACGCCCAAGACCTTGTCATTTTCTCGACACAACCTCATCAGCGGTTGCCCCTCTATACGGGCATGCAAAAATTTTGAAGTCTAACACGTATATGGTCGGTAATCGTACCCTGAAAATGCGGTATTTTCCCGCCAAATGCCCGGCAGGAAAGCGTGCAGGAGAGCCTATCTTCTGTAGACACGGAAAAGGGGCCGGTTTTGACCGACTTGGCAGGATAACGGACAGGGGCGCTCGGCAGGAAAAGGGATACATGTTGTTTATCTGTTCAGTGGAGGAAAATTCTACGTTGATGTTATGACAATGATTTCTGCACAGTACAACCAGAAAAACAACAAGAAATATTTAACCCTTTCACCACCATGGTTTGTCCCAAATCCATTGTTTTCTATGGTAAAGTTGGACCTGTATACAGGGAACTGGGGGTGAAAGGCTTAAACCAGAAAAACAAGAATGACAAAAGTAATTAAGGTCTGAAACTTTAGGTACTGGAGGTCAACTTTAGCAACATGCATAGCAGAAACAAGCCCCTCTTAGTTTGAGTATAGACGGTCTTCCCTCCCTCTACTGTCTATGGTTTCATCAGGTCTGTTAATATGTAACAGTTCATAAACAATGACAGGAAATGATTCAAGATCAGTGGAGTTGGCTTGTTTCTTACAGGCCTGCACATTTGCAGGATTTCACTTTTTCTTACCTCATTTGCACATTTTTGACACTGATGTGCTTATTTGAACAAAGTCACATCTCAACCCTGCATCTACCTGTACGCCAAATACTGAGACGGTAGCTTTGGCGGTATGGGAGCCTTTGTGTGTGACGGACATACATCCACACATACCCACAAATATACAGACATACAGATGCCACTCAGACTCATCATATAAGTTCTTTTTGGTATTTATATATAAACCAAATATGAGCTAAAAATGAATGTATAACATGTCTCACTTCAGAAATCATATGAACTTCAGTTAAATGTGTTATGTTGGAAGATTCAAATTCTTTATGCATGAAAAAGTCTGCCCAGAGTACAATTCATGGCTGAAAACGACACCAGGCCTCACCTGTCCATCCTTGCTTGTTTTCTGTATTGACAATTGCTTTGTGTCGTAAAAGAACACGTACACTCTCAAGATGACCCAAAGCCACAGCGAGATGTAATGGTGTCCTGCCTCTGGGGTCTACTGCTTCTATGGCTATGTCATGCTGCAATGGTAACAGAGATCAAAGAGGAGACAAATTTAGCCTCAGCATCACACTACAACTCAGCATCACACTACAATCTCAGCATCACACTACAATCTCAGCATCACACTACAATCTCAGCATCACATTTCAATCTCAGCATCACACTACAATCTCAGCGTCACACTACAACTCAGCATCACACTACAATCTCAGCATCACATTTCAATCTCAGCATCACACTACAATCTCAGCGTCACACTACAACTCAGCATCACACTACAATCTCAGCGTCACACTACAATCTCAGCATCACACTACAACCTCAGCATCACACTACAATCTCAGCGTCACACTACAATCTCAGCATCACACTACAATCTCAGCGTCACACTACAACTCAGCATCACACTACAATCAACCAATATAGCAAAACAGATAAATTCAGCACAAATAACACATTGAATTCTGAGTATTTTGCAGAGTTAAAATGGCACATAAGATGAGAATGATGATGATGAAAATGATAATTTAATCAAAATAGTCATAAAAGTCAACAAATTTTATCAAAAAGATACCATGACGATTGGCATAAAAATTTGAATGAGAAAATGAACAATCTTCTGGGTCAGTATCATCTGAATCAGTACTATACAAGGAACACTCATGATTATTTCAGCAGAACTGCAACAAAAACTTTGCATATCTCAATACCTGCAATACTAGGATCTGTCATGTCAATTCACTGTGGACTTAATGTTCTAAACTTAATCACATGTACAGGTACAAAAACATTGACTTGCTTTAAAAGCAGTTAATCTTTTTTTCTACAGAAATGTTTCACACATTGATGAAGCCCATCAATGTTGTTTCAACCTAAATTTTTCATTGTAATATCTATTTTTCCTCTGGGAATTATGTATGACCTTTGACATTTGTGTGTCACTCTTTCACGTGTACAGTCAAAATTGTTCCTCAAGCTTTCAGAATTTTTTCACTGTTTTCACACTCTGAATGTCTGACTATGCCAGTAAACTAAATGTCAATGAAAGAATGTTTATTGTACAATGTACATCAAAATGTATAAGGAATGATAATTTCCTATCATTTTTATCAAATGTACTTTACACTCTTTTATTTTCTAAGCACAGGACTGAGGAGTATCACGATATGTGGAAATATTACTTACTGAGGCCCTAATTCAATTCATTTCATGAAATGTTTTTCTATGTCAATGTGTCCTTTGACCTCGGATACATCATGATAGAATTGTATTTGTCAACAAAGAACACATAAACAGCAGTGCTTGTATTTGTTAATTCTATTTGACGTGAAAACTAATGTTCATCTTTGTATATCTATTCATTGTAACTTATATTATTCAACATCTGAGATCAAGAACAATAGAATTTTGCGTGAGCTAAAAAAGCCGTATGGAATGCCCGTTCCATAACACGTACGATTTCAAGGCCCCCATCCCTGCAGCTATATCTGCGCGTTCACTGTTGAATAGTTTCAAGGGACTCATTGGAAGTGTCAGAACATGTCTCGCACAGGCTCTGTACATACGTGTGTAGTACACACACACTATTCAGAACTTGCAGAAGTGCGCCCAAAATAGCGTTCCACACTTGCGCTATAAATCGGAAGAAAAATTATCGACACTGCACGAAAAACGGTCATTACTCAGTCTCTGTCCATTTGATGCCCAAGTAACAAATATAAGATTTATAATAATAAGGTTATTACGAAAATACCGCAAAGGATGCACAAGGACATTGGCGCAGCGTATCGCCTGACACAAATATTATATACATAAAACATTATTCAAGAATTGTCAGGTGTTATACCTGCCACATTGAATTTGACACTTTCTTGATTATGCTACATGTATTTCACCATTGATTAGAAACACGACATAGATAAAAGTACTGGAACATAAATTCTGAAATACATTACTACTGTCTAACCCATTTCCTTGGACACACATTCAAAACTGAAAGCAACTGGACTGGAAAACTGAAAGTCATGCCATTCCACTGTACCATGAAAGTGAAGTACATGTAGCAATCCACAGTCCCTAAATCACTAATCCTAAATACTATCCAATTCTGTAATAGTGTGTAATACAGTATTAGCTTCAAAACCATGGAAAACAGAAATGCCACTTGAGATTTCCTCAAATATTCTATGATTATCTGTAAATTTATATCTAGTCTGTATTCCATGACTATCCAATTCAAAGAAATTTCAGCAAAGTCTATGTACAGGTACTAAGGAATCCCTGGAGAATATAACAAGTAGAAAGCATTTGTAACCGCTAATCCTTGGAGATGTTCAATCCCGGGGGAGCAATTTCTGGAATGATTGTCAAATCATGTAAGTTGATGAGAAAACACCTTGTTATCAAGAAGTCACTAAAACACTGCACATTAATACAATAGTCACATGGCTGACCAACATCCCATATTGTATAGCAACTGAAGTTTCATAAAACCCTATCTAACGTCTCTATCTTACACTTGGGTTTCATTTTATAAGATACCCGTATATCTCAAAATGATGTAGGGTAACTTTGTATTATCAATCACCTTATTCTTTCAACCTGCAGCTTTGCTTTCTATAAGATATGATATTGCACAAAAATTGCAGTTACTTTAGCTTAAAGGCACTGTTTGTGATCCCTGGGATCACCTTTGTTCTAGTCTGTAAAAGGATTATGGAGGTGTGATAGCCTTTTGTTTTCAATTGATATTGTAATCTGGTGGGTAAATTTTTCGATGATACAATCGGGTGCCAAAACAGGCCTTTAAACCCAGATTCAAATGGATTACAGTTCAAACAAAACCATGTGAACAAACATGCATAGAAATGCATAGATAGCCATATGCGTCTTTACTCTTGGTTTTGTTTGTTTCACTATCACTATGGTAGACTGAAAGATTTTTGTTTATGGTCTCCACCAACTCTACCCCAAACCATGACTGGCACCAATCATGACGTAAGGTTTAGTTTATTCTGGGTGAGAAGAGCGCCCACATAGCTGCCAAAGAGATTAATGACACTCCTTGTTATTATGTAACCCAACTTAATAACTATTTATAACAAGGTTAAACTTCATTTTGGCTGTTTTAAAAACCTGCCGAGTCATTTGTGGGAGGTACTTGATTTCTTAGAGTTCACCATGGTAACCTACACTGTACCTTTAATCATGATTGGGCTTTGGTGTTGATGGAGACCCATCCATGACTGAATGTTTCAATCCATGACATCACATGATCTCTTTGGTGTGCTGAATGTGCAAAACACTGTGCGTAATCTTTAATCTGCAGTAGAACTGTTCATCATATTGTAGACAAGACACTTTACCCACGGGAAGTCATTAATATTATATAAGCAAGCAGAGCAGAACCATATGGTGGAATTATTTTCAGCATCTGGTACAGAATATCATCACAAGTACACAAAACTCTCATAGAGAACTCTCACACCTGTCACACATAACTGTAATGTCACATCCCTGTTTTCTTTTGTTTTTGTGTTGTTGTTTTTTGTGTGTGTGCTGGTACGATCACTGTCACTGGTGTCGGATACTGTTCAACCATTCCAATATGAAAATTCCCCTTTACTGAAACTGAGTTACTGGCACGGTAATATTAACGGTAGTAGCATATTGCCATGTTTGTCTGAATCCTTGAGAAAATATCTGCCTAAAATGTTCTGTATTGATGGCTCAGAATTAGAACAAGCCATGAGCATCACAATGTTTTCAATATTTTTTCACATTCATAACAACAAACAAAAGGAAAAGTTCAAGATATCAAACAGTGACACTTTCACAACCCTCCCACCTTTGAAATCTTTTACACTTGTATAGTTGTAAGAAATGAAGCCCAAAATTTATATTTTCATCCCCTATTGGTCTGTAAAGGGTAAATATTATTATTTTGATTGATGTGTTGATACCAGTATAATAGAATTTCATATGTATGATATCAAAATGTGAATGGCAAAGTACATGGTACAGGGATGGTTATTGGAAGTAAATAAAGCCTGCTAATGAAAGCCATGAATGCTGCCATACCTGTTATATCTTTGGTATGACATGATTTCTGACAAAGTGACATTGACTGGTTTTGCATAAAATAATCCAGAAATAGCATTGCTGGTTATTTCCTATGGGATTTCAATGTTCATCATTTTTTCTCTCTGAGTTTTATCGTATGTGTTCACATAATTTTAATGACCATTTTTCAAAATCACACTGTTAAGTAAACTCTTTAGGCAAGTAATTTACAGCTATAAAATCTTGAAAGTCATGTAAGTGAGCACACAATTTCTTATGTCAAAGGACCATGAAAAGACACTTTTATTTTCATACTTTTGGCTGATTCTTTGTTATTTCTTTTTCAAGGAAGTAAGATTTTCTCCTGACCATTGTTGACAGATAGTAACTGGTATGTGGTAAATGCTTTCTCTTTACTAAATGGTGACTATTAATGATTTTCTAATTTCTTATCTATACTTGAATACAGTATTTTGGAAATAATGTTTGTATTTAAAGACATCAATACTTTTAGTTTCAAGTATGAATGCATTGATGTATGTGAACCAAACAAGAATTCATGTAGTCCTGATGTGTGATAAGATAAGTGTCAACAACAACAACCTTGGGGTGATGTACGTCAATGTTTGCAGTTTACTAAAGCTGGCTGCCCAGCTTTTATTAGTCATTACCATATTGTTTAAGCGTTCTTTAACAATACCGTGTGTAAGAAGGCCTGAAATTATATTTCATCATGTTTTAATAAATCAAACGATGTGATGGTAGATGATAATTTATGGGAATGAGGGACACTTACAGCCTGATTCTGGTTAACATTACTATAAGTGATATTTCTATCATTCATAATAATGGAATAACTTGATGTGAAAATATTATGATGTTGTATTGTGGGCTTTAACACAAATGATTCCCCAAATACAACAATATCCTATCTGGCAGAAGTCAGAGCTGTTGATACACATGAGCGGTTTCATAGTTGTTGCAAATTACTGATGACGGTTTAAAAACAGCCTGCACACTATTTCATTGAGCACTTCAAAACCTGACAAAATAAAACAAAATTGTGCTGCACCAATATTTCAACATAAATGTGGCTTGGATTGAAAATGTCCAGGGTTACAAAATCTGTGTGTCAATAGACTTCCGCTGAAAATTATTCATCAAATAATGTAATTGGAGAGTCTGTCGGGGACGAAATTGTTGATATGCTAGACATGCTTCGTCATTCACACAAGAGAATTGTCCCTCCTACATCGTTACATTTCAGTTACAGTGACAGTTGAAGAGACACGTATCGTAAAGAGACGTATCGGTAGGCCAGTAGTTCAACTAAACACACGAGGGGCCGTGCTCCGCACAATCTAGGTCTGTGAGTGTATACTGCACTCTGAACAACCCGAGCTTCACGGTTCAGCCTGAGTTCAGCTATCCGCGAATATAATATTATTATGCATGTTTTGTAGATGAAAACAAAATCCAATAAAAATGTAACAGCTTTGCAGCTGACATTGCGACGTCTAAACCTTGATTCGATGGTTAAAATGATTGTGTATGTTTAAATAAGCATCTGTCATAACGCAAAACTACAAAAGTATCACATGGACACGGGCTACGTTGTAGTACATAGCACCGGCTTAACAATCTGCATCACCCAGGGTGATGTGACAGCTCGGAGTTCTGCAAAAAGATGACGCTTTACCTCATCTTTGTTCAAGAGTCTCTCCAGCTCTTCATAGCTATTATGCCAGACAAGCCAATGCAGTGGATAAATCTCCGATGGTTTGCCTTTCGGCATTATTTTGCTGCAAGAAATGTACAATTTTTCCTCAAACAGGAAGTAATTGCATGACAAATATTGCTGTTTGTTTGTTGTCACGCATTCCTCAAATGCATCAGATGACGCCGCCTAGCGCCTTGTGTTGGTGTTTCAATTTTGTTTGCAAAATGACGAACTTGTCGTACCCGACAGTGGTGGCACCATACTCACTTGGTGGCTGTTAATGCTTGAAGAGCTGTTTAATAGGTAAAGTGAAAGGATTCATAAAATGGAAGGAATATACCTCAAACAAACTTCTATTGATGTGATAATAGTCTCAATCGTTAATAATGTAATGTAAGGTAAAGTAAGCCTTATTGATATCGTATCTTGATCATCAGGTACAATAAAGGTTATGCAAAAACAACAATGAAAGAGTATATATAATATATATATAAATATAAATATCTATAATGAGGTCAACATATTAAAGGTTCATAAATAGTTTACTTTGTCTTTTTCATTTTGTCTTGTCTGAGTTTAAAACATGTATGTATGTATTTTCCCAATTCACATAGTGATGCTTTATCTGTCCTTGAAAAGATGCTTACAAGGTCTTGTGTGCCTCTGAATGCGTTTTTACAAATGTTTAGCTTACTGAAAAAATCATGTCTAATGTCTGTGTATCCTTTGCAATGAAAAAGAAAATGTATCTCATCTTCTACTTGTTTGTTTTGGCAAATTGGGCATGCTCTGTCTATGACGTGCAAGGTTTCTATATCTACCTGTTTCTATGTGTAGTATGTGTGCACTAATGCGTAACTTGCACAGGGCTGAGGGTATTAGAGTATATCAATGTTCCACTCTGAGCTTGCATATCCCAGATATTTCGAAGGGACTAAGCCCTTCTTCTTCATTGGGACCACAACAGTCACTGATCTAGAACTGCCACACTGTCAAGTTCAAAACTCCTTGCATGACAAAAGAGAAATTATGTAACAATTATGTAACAGTTTCTGGTATATGTCCATGCCCTCTGGTGGGGGTGATGTGATAATAGGAAAGCATGCTATTGGAAAGACTACGAGCCCTGGAACTTCGGCAGAAAACTTACAAAATGAGAAATTTGGCTCGCGCGACCATGACTCGCCTGAGCTGAATCATTGGGGAGGGGGGGGGGGGACTCGCACAAAGCTAAGTTCCATTTGGATTGCTCGTCACTTTTTGCACCGTGCTTCATGGACCCTCACCGGGTAAGCTCCTGGCCTCTGTAGCATTAAGGGACTGGCCAGTGTCTTCGGGCTGGGGACTGAGTTATTTTTTGCGGATATCAAAAGGTGGCTGACCTCCCCCCCTCCCCCCAACGGAAAAACAAACGTATAAAACGTCTAAAACGCGCTCTGAAAGGCCTTTTAGAACAGACGTTTTCAATTTTGAACAGAAGCTTTCAATTTTGGTAATAATGTTATTAAATGGTTTAATGCGATGTACAGTAGCATTTCTAGTAATATTAATAATAATGGTCGGTTGACAGACTTTGTAAATTTAAAAAGGAGTTTGCGACAAGGATGTTCAGTTGTTCATTCTTTGTGTCGAAATACTAGCCTGTAGAATTATGCAATATACAGAGATAGATGGAATTAACTTCCATGTCAAGTAGAAGAAAAACACGCCCTGGCATATTGCTCAATTAGCAGATGATACCAATGTTTTTGTTAGAAATGAGAAATCTATTTACGAAATTTTGGATATTGAATCAATTTCAAAAAGTGAAAGTTTGTGGGGATTAAAGTGGACAACCTAACCTATCAAAAGTGCTTGGGCTGTTTGTGCGTTACAATAAGGGGAAATGCGATCGGTTAAATTGGCAGCCAAAGCTCAGTGGACAAGCCATAAGGTACTCAAAGCGCTTAGAAAATGAGAAACCAAGCTCCGTTTGGCAAATTTTTGATTACAAAGAGTCTTGGGTTATCTAATCTATTGTATTTAGCAGCAGTATTAAATGTAACTCCTGATGTTGTTAAAAAAGTTGATCAACTGGTGTTTGACTGCATCGATTGATCTGAATATAATTTTTTAAAAAGTGTCTTATTGTCAATTATAGAAAGAGGAGGTTTAGGTTTCCCAGTGTTTACGAACTGTCACTGGCCTTTTAGTTTAAACGGTTTAGACAACTTTTTGTGGCTAAGAAAAACACGGAAAATTTTTGTTTTCTCATTTCCTTTAGCTAAGTAGTAATGACAGTTTATTCGATCTTCCCAATCTGCCTAGTGAGATTTGTAACATCATTTCTGACTTTTATAAAGATTGTTTGAAGGTACGATGTCTTATGCGCTCAAAATGCGAAAGAGGCGGCAAAAGAAAATTACTGTGAAACTCTTTTACCAAATTGTTGTTTCATTGGCAGGAGATATTTTGCACACATTTATTTTGAGCAAGAAAAATCAAGAAATCAATATTTCTAAGATTACAATTACAAATCACAGGAGATTACAAATCATACAATTAACCGTCTTGACGAATGCATTTACACGCTTATCTCATTTCAGATTGGAAGATAGTTCGACACCGTGATCAGGCATACTGTTGAATTTCTCTCGCGTAATGGCCAACGTTTGATGTTATTACGCTTTCTGCAAATGTTTGGATTTTGCATTTGTAATGCAAGCTCATCTGCTTTCTTTTAAAGTTATACACATGTTGTTATGAGTAATTTGTAATATTGCAACATTCAGCTATAGATAACCTAACACTTTTGAGAAATTTGAACAGTATGAAATCCAATTCTCCCAAATACACTGAGTGTTAAGATGCATGTCCTATTTTTACTACACAACGGTGACACCTTGAAAAGTTGTATACAGAGATGTGGTTAAAAGGGCTTGATACATCAAGCAGGGCAACTTTGGTTTTAGAGCTAGCAAAGTCAGGCAAATCCTTGACGTAAAGTACGGACAACAGTAGCACCGACTCAATATTGAATCTTGAGGTACTCCTGATAACAACTTACGACTACATATATCGTTATATTCTTTGCAATCTATATCATGACTCCATCTAGCTTCCGATTATGATTCGTTAAGGTCCGAATCTGTGAGATTTTCTCCTTTTTTGTTACTATAGTACTCGTATAATGCACACATAAATTTACAACTGAAATATATTTTATGTATACCATACCAGGCGATAAACCTACCAGAAATGCAGCGCCACTCACCCGATTCTTTTATACTGAATATGACAGAAACAAAGCACGTTAAAGAACGATGGAATGAACACATTTTTAACTTTCGATGTTAAAATTACCTTGCCTAGGATGTCGAAAACCAAAGGATTATAACATTTTATGTTATTAAACCTTGTCCAACTGGAATGTTGTAATTTGATCATTTACAATTGCCTACGAATAAATCTACCAAATGCCTTTGTTCCAGAATTCACTTCTTTGTTACAAAATGACCGAATGTAGGCCTACTACAATGAAGAACGCAAAATCACTGGTTTGACTGAGCTGTAACATAATATGATTTTATTTCAAACTTTACATCACATAAGCGTATGGTTTTAGTAAAGTAAAGAGAAAACGACACATTATGATACAAATAATGGGCAAGCTTGATAAAATATCATTTCGATAAGTAAGCTTCATTGAGTGCACTGTGAAATTTATCGACAGTTCGTGAGCTGAGGGGGCCGAAGTTGTGGGGTTAAAGATGTTCCTGAGTTGATCAACATACCAACTTGTTTAAACATCGACCTTCATATGTACAACTGTACACAGTGTACATACATTCAATGGACGATGCTTTGGCACAGACAAACATAGACAGTCTATATTTGTCTATGGCTTTGGTGACCAATACACTGCCAGGCTTTGACATAGAGACCGACCTGAGATTGTGACTTTCTGTCTCCCGTCCTCCTGTAGATAGAAATGCTAGCTGCACGTCAGATTTCCTCACAGGTATAAATACACCAACTATTCACAGATGGCAGCGATTTAGCGTAGGAAAGCGAAGGTTTGGTACAGCTCTTCTGGCCTACGGACGACATTCTGCGCGATTTCGAGAAAATGAGATATACTTACGAAATCAGCCCGTTAATTTTAGCCGACTTATTAAATGATAAAGCTCGTTTTAAAAAGAAAACTTAAAACACTGATGTTAGGCAGGTGAAGATTTTTCAATCTGCGACAGAAATAGGGGTAGAAAATGATGGCTTGGATGACTCAGCATAAACAATCAGAGACTTTACATTTAAGGAATATTGTCGGCTTTTTATCGGGCAACAAGGCACCTGCTACCGACTGACACCCATCCTAATCCACGCACTTTGCGCACGGAATGTTCTCGGCTGTTTATCGGGCACACCTGTCGCTCGCTTCTGGCTGGCAGCCATCCCAATCCACACACTTTGCCTACGGAATGTTCTTGGCTGCTTATCGGGCCATGGAGGTAGTCTTCTACTACCTCCATGATCGGGCACGCGGGTACCATACCAGTCAACTCGCACTTTTTCCAACCCGCCCAGAACCAACTCGCCCGATTCCAACTCGCCCGATACCAACTCGCCCGATTCCAACTCGGATCGCCCGATACTATTTTGCAATTTTTAGGAGTACCTGGTACGTATAAAAACGCTTTATTTCTTAAAACAGCCTACAACAAATATTTCTAACATTGAGAACCACAGGTGCGGGCGCGGGATAGGGCTTGAAATGTACGTGCCAATACAGAAAAGTTTTTATTTGCGAATTTCACGTTTTGCAATTCTCTTGAAAGAATAAATTTCGTTCGGTTTCTTTACGTATAGGGATAGTTACTGCAGTTACTGGCTCATGTCTTCAGGAACAGCAGGAGCGCATTTCACGAGTTATGGCCCGGCATGGAAATAGCTTGCCTCGGGCCATCGGGTTAGCGTACATGGAATCAACAACTACATGTAAAACAACGCGCGAGTTGGCATCGGGCGAGTTGGAATCGGGCGAGTTGGTATCAGGCGAGTTGGAATCGAGCGAGTTGGTTCAGGGAGGGTTCGAAAAGGTGCGAGTTGACTGTAATCCGGGCACACCTGTCGCCTGCTGCTTGCTGACAGCAACCACAATCCACGCACTTCGCATATGGGCATTGTCGGCAAATTTTCCTGTTGCCCGCTGCTGGCTGGCAACCATCCCAATCCACGTACTTTAACTACGGAATTTTCTCTGCTGTTTATTTGCACACCTGTCTCTGCTGCTGGCTGACAGCCATCTCGATCAACGCACTATGCGTACGGAATGTTCTCGGCTGTTTATCGGGCAAACTTGTCGCCTGCTGCTGGCTGGCACCAATTCTAAGCCACGTACTTTACCTACGGAATGTCCTGGGCTGTTTGTCGGCAAACCTGACGCCTACTGCTGACTGACAGCCATCTCGATCAACGCACTATGCGTACGGAATGTTCTCGGCTATTTATCGGGATACCTGTTGCCTGCTGCCGGCTGGCAGCCATCCAATTCCACGCACTTTGCGTACGGAGTATTGTCGGCTGTTTATCGGGCACACCTGTCGCCCGCTGCTGGTTGGCAGCCATCCCAATCCACGCACTTTGTGTACGGGGCATTGTCGGCTCTTTATCTGTGCACTGGTCACTTATTCCCGAAGCTAAACTTTTAAGCCACGCCACTTTGAACGGACGGTATTGCAAAACGTTTAGGATTACCGAACACATATACATCAAGCTTACATCTCGTTTACTCGTTTCCATGGTTCAAGAGCAGTACAAGACTTTCTGAAACTTCCACCATCAAGGCCGTCAACTTCTGCCTGCGGCCGCACATTAAAACACACGTAGTATACCGGTAGTACCACACTTACAAATCTCTATGGCAATCAGCCCGTTAATTTTGCTGACTCCAAATCCACGCACTTTGTGTACGGGGCATTGTTGGCTCTTTATCGGTGAACTGGTCACTTAATTCCCGTAGCCAGACTTTTAAGGCCACGCCACTTTGAACGGACGGCATTGCAAAACGTTTAGGATTACCTAACACATATACGTCAAGCTTACATCTCGTTTACTCATTTCCATGGTTCAAGAGCAGTACGAAACTTCTGAAACTACTACCATCGAGGCCGTCATCTTTTACCTGCGGCCGCACATTAAAAACCACATAGTATAATACCACCGTGACACTTACAGATCTCTATGGCAATCAGCCCGTTAATTTTTGCTGACTCATTGAATGGTAACGTTTGTATGTAAATTGATGTTAGGCAGGTGTAGATTGTTCAATCTGCGACAGATATGAGCGCAGAAAAAAATCGTTACATTTGTCTGTATTTAACCATATTTTGACTTGGATGACTCAGCAAAAAATCAGCGACGTTACATATACGGAATATTGTCGCCCCTAAAACACCACCACTTTGCCAAAACTTATCGCCAACCGGTAAGCTGAAAATAACCAACCACTGCCATGTATTAAGTTTTCATCATCTTTCTATCATCCAGGACTGAAATCTTGAAAGTGTACACATTTCGAGAAAATGACATCGTGAAATTCCACGTACGGCACCTGAGTTGTAGCATTTAGTAGTTTACGTTTTCATTACCATGGTTTCATGAAAGAATGAATGGTTCGTGGTAGCCAAAATATCCTGACACATTAATACTTCCAAGTTGAATGTAAAAACAGTTATGATACATCGTAGCATCGTTATTTTGAGACGAGTTGATGGTTTTATGATGGTATTGTGATGATACCATACTTTGGGCGAAGTGGTTTTAGAACGAGGTGGTACTTGGGGGCCGAAGTGGCTTTGGACGAGGTAGTACTTGGGATGAGGTGGTTTTTGTACGAAATGGTTTCGGGACAAAGTTGTGTGGGGCGAACTGGTTGAGGGGCGAAGTGTCTGGACTCAGTTGAGGGGCTCTTTATCCGTGCCCTGGTCACTTAATTCCCGCGGCCCACCTTTCAAGTCCACGCCACTTTTAACGGACGGCAATGAAAAATATATATCAATTATGATCATTATGTGTTCTCTAAAATGGTGTCAGATGAATGATGAAAATATGACATCAGCAGGATTAGTTCATAACAATTATCATGTAGCAAAGAATGAACATCATTAAATGCCCAATAAGTGTTCATCAGTTATTTACCAAGGCGACTGTTTCAGGGATTTGAAAATAATACAGTCAACTGCCTTGGCTCCCCAAGCAGTACTGATCAGATACCACCACACCCAAAGTTATTCGGAGTCTGATGTATGAATGATGTCGTTAGGTGTTGTATTGATTTTTTCAAAAAGTAGAGGATATCTTGACATATAGCTTTATGAAACTGTCTGATGATTTTATGTCAAGCATCGTGTTGTACAGGCTGGCAACTTTCGGAAAAAAGTCTTCTGATAGAAGTGTTGCACAAGCAATGCGAAGATATTCTGACAATACATAAATACATAGATACATAGATACATAGATATAATATATATATATATAACCGTACTCTCTGTGCCCAAGTTCAGAGGTTGCCATAAAGCCATTATGGTGATAACCGGGAGGGCACATTGTATACATTTTGTGTGTGTATATATATATATATATATATATATATATATATATATATATATATATATATATATATATATATATATATATATATATATATATATATATATATATAATATATATATATATTATATATATATATATATATATATACATATATATGAAGTTCACTACACATACGTCACTGTGCAATGTAGGAATACACGACAAAAGAAGAAAACAATAAAAGAACAACAGCGGTTCAATAAAATAAGGACGGTACAGTCCGAGAAAACGATATACTGCAACTTTAAAAAATAAAAAATAGTACTGGTTAAAAAGATAGGTTTTCAAACCATTCTTTAAAGATCCAACATTTCTTGCAATTTGGATCGGAATGCAACAAATCCACAGAGAGATTGAGAGAGCACACACAGAGAAAAGGCCCTTTAGATTGGAATCAGTGATCAAACTGGCGAGAGTGACTAACTAAACTTTCGGTGGCATTTTGAAGAGATTGTAGACGATTAAACTGATCTTGTGAATCTGATACAGAAGGCTATTACAATACTTTAGCTGAGTGGTTATAAATGCATGAATTAATTTGTCAGTAAAGTGTCATTATCAGAAGTTTGCAGGTTTTGCCAATTCTGTACATTGTTCAAAGCTGGTCTATATGATCGGACATAACACCGTTTCTGTTTAAGATTGCGCAGAGTTAGAAGGGATGATATTACTGTCACAAATTCGATTGCATTGGGTTTTAAATGTGACGAAAACTTAAAAACTTGAGTTAATTTTTGTCATCGTTTAGAACAAGTGAGTTTAACTTCATCCAACAAAGTGCATCGTCGACACAATCCTCAACACCGATGAATACGTCATCCGGCTGCAAATAGGATGGACTTTAGTTTCGTCTGCATTCATCATACAACCAAGACCTTCGATAATATCCTCCAATGGTGCAATGTAAAGTGTGAAAAGAATCGGTCCCAGTGCCGATCCCTGTGGGACACTATACTTCAACTTAAAACTGAATGATGATAACTGTGCCGACTTTAACACAGTGGTTGCGATTTGAAAATGATCAGAAACAAAACAAAACAGTGCCGGTTATGCCGAATTGAGACAGTCTATGAAGTAAGATAGCATGATGGATTGTATCGAATGCATCTGATAAATCCACAGGCGCCCGTTAGCTGGGTAGTCTGCTAAATATCGATTTCAGCTCGATCTGTCCGCCACTGCAACATAATAGGAATGATATTCCCTTTATGGTTGAGGGCACGCATGGTATCATTATGAACTGGCAGAGGAGCAGTTTCAGTGCTACGGTTAGCCCGATATGCACCTTTGGCGCTTTGAAAAAAGTTGAGACCTGTTGAGATGACTATGAAGTTTTTGTGCGACGATTCTTTCGAGGACTTTTGCGAGAAACTGTATAGGTTTGAAATCGGTCTCTTGTTCTTCAGAATGCTTATTTGCAGGTCAGGTTTTTTTCAGGAGAGGCCGAATAATGGCTGATTTGCAATGGGATGGAACGATTCCAGCTCGGAGCGAGCTATTTAACAGTGAATGTCATTTTACCTCATGTCACTATAATAAACTAACTTACTTACTTACTTACTTACTTACTTACTTACTTAATTAATTATATAAGAGTGGGTTTGATAGGAAGGCAAGACTCTGGTTTCAAGTGGCAGATAAAACCATTTATTCAACGTTTCGGTCCTTCAAAGGGACCTTCTTCAGGAATCTAAAATGAATAAAAACACAGTCGGCAACGATAAAAAATACAGAACATTGGAATAAAAGGACGATGGAAATGGGTTAAAAAGAGTACATGAAAAAATAAAATTGCTTCTTTAGCCAAAGTAAAACTTTTGAAGAGAATAAAAATTACTTACAGGTAAAGTGCTCTGAACACTTGAAGTCCTAGTTTTTGATCGAAAACTAATGGAATTATGGGAAGAGAGTCGCTAGCTGAGTGCTAAATAAGATGCAAATATGGGAGGGACTGCCTAGCTTATAAAGGAAAGTTACCAGTCCTTTTTGTTGAGTCCATTCGGGGCAAGGGTGTCAAGCTCATTAATAATTTTGAGTTCTTTGCTTTCTGACTGTGGTTTTCCTGAAAAAAATTTACAAATACCGGAAAATTGAAAATTCTCGATGCAGTGATCATTTTGATTAAAATGTTGGGCGACTACTGTGCATTTGTGGTTTTTTATATTGTACATGTGTTCGTAAATACGTGTTCGTAGTTGTCTCTTGGTTTCCCCGACGTATAGTTTGTTGCATTTGGAACAGGTAATGAGATAAATTAAATTTCGGGTGTTGCAGTCCATGGTCCCAGTTATTTTAAGGGATTTATTTGTGATTTGGTTAGTGATTTCTTGTCTTGTTGTAAACATGTGTTTGCAAAATTGGCATTGGTTGCAGGGGGTACAGTGTCCTCTTCGTTTACCTTGGTGTCGGGGTGAAGTTTGGATTTGACTATCATCTTTTCAAGTTTGGTGGTTGTCGGTAGGCAATTACAGGTGTTGACGTGAATGTTCCTTGGCAAGTCTGTTTGTTTGTAGAATGCTCCAGTGTTTCTTGACAATGTCGGAGATACTGGGAAGTGATGGGTGAAAGGTGATAATGAATGGTACACGTCTGGTGTTGTCACTTCTTTTGTTATGGTAATTGATGAGTTCTCCTCGATCAATACTTTGGGCCTTGGCGATGGCTGTTCTGATGGTAGATGTTTTGTAGTTTCGTACTGCAAAGTGCCCTTGAAGTTTGATGGCATCTGCATTGTAGAGATCATCATTGGAACATATTCGTCTGTACCTTAAAGCTTGACTATATGGGATGGATTTGAAAATGTGTCTTGGGTGACATGATGATGGCATCAGATATGTGTGTTTATCAGTGGGTTTGCTGTAGACTTTTGTTTCTATCTGATTGTTGCGTATGATCATAACGGTGTCAAGGAATGGCAATTCACTGTTGCTGTGGTCGATGGTAAATTTTAGAGTTTCATGTCTGTTATTGCAGAAGGTGTAAAATTGTATGAGTTCATCAGTGGTGTGCGGCCAGAGGAAACGGACGTCATCTATGAATCTTTTCCATTTTTGTGGTTTCTTCGGAGTGCTCGTGAGGATATCTTTCTCAAGTTTGCCCATGACGATATTTGCATAGGCTGGTGCTACTTTTGTTCCCATGGCTGTACCTTGTAGTTGATTTATAATTATATAAACAAGTCAACTAAGAAAGATGTGAAGGTACTGATAGATTTCTTGATTGTTTCCAATGGTAAAACATCAAGTTCGCAAGACTTAGAAGACATTTTCACAATTTCTAGCACCTGATCAGCTGTAACAGGATCAAAGTCTGTAAATACATGTATATTGGATGGCGGCGTATCATGATATTCATCCAACTAAACGACAGGTCCATATTGAAGCTAGCTTCGCAACCTTGGATTCGACATATGATAAAAATCCTGATGGAACGATGTTGAACAATCTCCACCGTCCTCTTCTTGAATACTGCTCTAGTACAACACTGATGGTAAGCAGCTTAGCCACACCACAGGGACGGAAGAAGGAACGATCGTGTTCATTGATGAAAATCTGTCAATCTATCTCAAGCTGTGTATTTCGCCATTTAGTTTCTAGACCTCGTAGATTTCTTCTGAGAAGTAGGACCACCGGGAAGCCAGGATAAATAAACAAACAAACAAAAACACAAACCAATACAAACAAATAACAACCAAACAAACAAAAAACAAACAAATAAACAACCAACCAATCAAACAAAACAAACAAATATATATATGCATGCGATAAAATATGTTCCAGATTTTGTTTAATCATTACTATCATTACTAACATTGGAACCGCTGGATGACATAAAAATGTTATTCGTTTTTCGTTGCATTACCTAATAACTATGGAATCTGAAAATGTAAAAAAATAGGAATATAAATATTTTTAGATTCCCCGTATACCTAGATCAAAAACTTGAAGTCCTCCCTCTGCTACCCCTATAGAATTTTCAAATCCATATTTTAATTCCTCCAGCACCCCCTCCCCGGCCACTAGCATTTGTGAACGCAGCCTAACACCGGGCATTGCAACATACGTTTAACCATTTCACCATCATGGTGGCCCTCTACAGAGGAAAATAGAAGTGAAAACGTTCAGAGAGTACAAGACACTGTTATTGATGAAGATACAGAACGAGAAGTTTTCCCACCTTGGTTTTCCCTGTTACCTTTTCAATTAATGATAGGTTCAGAAACTTTACAAAAGAAGATTTCACTACCAGTAGTATTAACAAGGTAAATCAAGCCCTTACCAAAACCATCGACAGGAGTAAAGACAATTTTTGCTTGGTATATATCCAATTACATCTGCCAAGAAGCCATTGAGAGCTGATGTGCACAGTGTCTTAGAGGACCTTTTCTTTTATCGTTGAAACCATAAAAACACAGTTATGACAAAAACCGCCAATCATTTTACTAATGAAAAATTTAATACATATTTCATTTGAAAACCCGACACAGGGAGGAAAACAGTTTTCCTTTCAGATGTATCGATGGGAACGAAAAATATCTTATCATTCTTCCACTTTTAAATATGTCACTGTATCAATGTATTGTGAAATATTAGTGCATGTTGCTTTCTCATACTGAGCTCTTAGAAAACAGTCAAGGATAAGGTTTTGTCATACTTTGCATATGAATTGGAGATTTTTTGCTCACGTGTGAACACGTGAGCATATGTCGCAGCGATGTCTGTCTGTCTGTGTGTCTGTCTGTCTGTTGGTCCATTTCTCAAAAACGGCTGAACGTATTTCAGTCAAATTTGGTAGACATCTTCAGAATTCAAATGGCTAGAACTGAAAAGGTTTTGGTGGGCGTGGCTTGGATATTAATGAAGTTATGAAAGTTTTAATTTTTCTGTTACGCCGCGTATGACAAGTGAAAACAATCGACTGTTTGAGGGCGCTGTGAAATGTGCTTGTCCAGGTTGGCTACAGCTGGATAGCCCTGCGTACGATGCTGTGTGTTCCGCTACAGCTAATAGCCCGTCAACGGGGCTATTAGCTGTAGCGGAACACACAGCATCGTACGCAGGGCTAACAGCTGGATAGCTCTGGTTTCAACCACGGTCCCTCCGTGTTTCAACCTCGTATTGAACATTAAAAATATGATATTTTATTACTCATTCAACTCACTATTCAAGATAAAATATCGTTTAGCAAATTAGCTTTATCCTTGGTAATTGATTGTTTCCCTCGCTGCTCGATCGCCAGAAATGAGTACATACGTTCTCTACCTTGCCTCATGGCATGGAAGTGCTGATGAATAATAACTTTGGGTCAAAGGTATTGAAGTGTCCAATCAGGTTCGTGCACAGAGTCCAAGGCCATGACCTACTTCATGTACTTCTGCACTGTTTTGATTTTGCTTCGCCAAGAAACGTGTTCCGTACGATAATCCCGACAATACGTGTTACTGTTAGACGAGGTGGCCATTTTATGATAAGTTTCAATACTGCACAGCTACATAGCGTCACTATCGTGTGATCGAGGTACAGCGTTGTTGAACGGGATACAGAAACTCTGCAGAGGGAGAAAACGATCGTTGACATGAACAGTCAATGTACTTCAGCACGTAGTCCGCAGATAGCGGATCGAGAAAATAAACGTGTCCCAGTAAATAACGGAATATTTATTTACATTAACTCGATATTAATCAAATTTCCAGCTCATCGCAAAATGTATTGCAAAGATTAATTTGTCACTGACAAATACTGCACTGTATGGAAAAAACAGTCTGTAGAATTGTTCTACTTCAAGTGGTATTACCCGAGACAAACACTTTGTTGTCAATTTGATTTCATTTCATAAACTTCATACTTCATCGAGTATCGTGTATTTCAGCCTTTGTGAAGCCATTTTATTGATATTTTCAATTTTTGTCTTGGCTTTGTTGTGGAACATGTTGAATCGTCTCCGTGGACATGTAGGCAAAAGTGTGACGGGGTCGAGAGTGACTTGGGTACCTGGGGCCGACCAAAACCAGTGTGAATTACTGGGGTCAAAGCGGACAGCGGCCGGGATGACGTGTTCCCCGAGCGAGCTACCTTCAGAAGTCTGTTTCATCGCAAAAACGTCAACTTTTAAAACCCGTCATTTATTTACTGATGTTATTCTCAGCATCACAAACATATACGCCTCTGCTATGTATCACAGCAAATAGTTATATTTGAGCGCCCCGTAAATGGGATCCTCGTTTTTTTTGCGAACCCGGAAGTGTGTCTTGCTCAATGCATTTCCTACCCATAGCGAGGGAAACTGCCCGCGTTCCCATACTCCCATGCACCCTTTTTCAATGCCAGTGCAACGCCATCTGTGCAAAATTTGTGGTGTATGCTCCCGTGTGATGGAAAACCTCTCTTATTCTAACAATGACGTAGTTGACTTTGGACTTCGATTTCGTAAATGTGATGTCCATGCAGTGAGTTTGGGTTGGCGCGCTTATAATGCAATCTTCGCCCGCCTGCGGTCCGATATCCCGCATTTATTAGCGATATTTATCTGTTTTGACTTGACCAAAGTTGGCAAACTTGCTATGTACATTAAAGATACTATGATACAAGATTATTGAAAGTCATTTGACATTTTTTTCAGCCAATTCCCAATATGCATATTTAATGAACCTTCCAAATTAGGGATATATACTGGCATTTACTTGATAAAATTTGGCGAAACATGCTGTGTACATTGATCATTATACCAGGTTATAACAGTATTGAAAGTCATTTTGCATTTTCATGTCAGCTAATTCATAATTTGCATAAATAGCTAACAAGCTTTCACGGTTTGGCATATAGAGCTTGAAGGACTTGACCAAAGGTAATTACACATGCTATATTGTGATACAATGACAGTACTCAAAGAAATTAATTATTTTTATTTCAGCTAATTACATATTTGAATACTTAATGACCTTTAGAATTGATCTGTGGTGAAATTCATTGTGTTGATCATAACACTTTAAATGTAGCAAAGCATGTAGCAAAGGTTCAAACTTGCACATAAATGCAATTATAATGAAACACGTGAGCATTTTCAGTTCATATCTGGTATAATGATGAGTACAGTTTGCAAAACAGTCTTTCACTTTGCAAACAGTTTAGATATCTTTGATATAGATCTGATAAAGTAACGCACCCGAAAGGCGCTCCGAAAACTGCAACATAATGATGAAATTTGTGCCTGATACAATATACACTTTATGCAATTTTTATGAGCCAGTGTCTTAATTCAAAAACAGACTGATCCCGCATTGAGCATTTGAAAAACATGGTGACACCCCTTAGCAAAATCAAAACGAGGATGACCCCATCGCATCCACCGCCCCAGGGCCGAAGAAACTGACCAGTCCCCAAAGGATACCAGTTCCCCAACGAAGAATTATATTTTCAACTTATGGTATTGTGTTAAAATTTAGTTGGGATAATATAAACGTAAACTTGTTGTTTGGGAGCGACAATGTTCTCACATAATGGGTGGGTTCTTTTGTATGTAACGTTGTCAAAGGAATGGAAATTCTTATTAATCTTTCACAAGTCCGTGTCTAGGTTGATCTTTGGTATATCATGCTACATCACTGAAGAAAATCGATAGTAATACACGAATGACAACGTTTCCTTTGTCGACCATTTATCAAAAAAGAATGAGTCTTCCCAGAGAGAATGTCTCTTCAATAATCCCTATTGTGTTCGGTTATTCATCACTAAGATACGCCGTTTTCTTAAATTGTTCCCCGGGGAAATATGAATTAAAGCAAGAGCTACATTTTAAAACCAATTACTACGTTCATAGACCCATTCTTCTCTCTATCAACTAATTGCAAATTACTGACAATGGACTTGTTGCAAGCATAGTTGACACAATATTAACATCATTCAAATTGAGAAGGCAGGCCATAAAATGCATAATAGCACAATTATACTAATTTGGACTCGAATATTTTCATACATTCTCTCAAGGCAAAGGTCAATTAATATATTACTTTATCGTTTTCATCACCAAGGATACAAAACGATCTACTCTTATTTGAGGTTTAACGCCCTGTCAGGAACTCATGGCAATATAGAAGTACGTCACTTTATTCCCGATTTGTTTCGGTCTGTTCATGCATGTAAGAAATGTTACAAATGCATATTGATTAGTCTTGGAGTTTCATTTCATTAAATTTACTTAATATGCCGTAACACAGTGACAGTCACAAGGAACATGTTTACACTAGGTATTATATTCACATTGAAAGCGACTATCGCGATGTGTTGCGCAAGACGACTGAAGTCAAAAAGCGGCTATCACGATGTGTTGTGGGAGACTGAAGTCATAAAGAGACTATCGCGATGTGTTGTGGGAGACTGAAGTCGTATGTAGAGTTATGTAACAGTAACATGCTTATAAGAAGAGCAATGTTTGAATTTCGAAGATAAATCTAAAAAAAAAATCAGTTTTACACTACGATCCTGGAGTTTCGATGTATTCGCAAAAGACCCCGTCCTCTTCTCCAATGAATTGATCAACAAACACTTTATACAGTGCTACACAGCAGGACACAGATCTACATCACCAAGTATGTAGAACAACAATATTATGTTTGCGGTCATAATTTTATTCAAAAATTCTAAAACGCAAAGCCACTCCCGTTGTTGCCAAAATGTTTCCGTATCCTGACATTAAAACTACAGATAGCGTTAAGGGACCGACTGTGATCTTGTTTGCTTGAAATTCTTAGATTTCTACACAGGGGTCAATGACCAGCTTTGAGAATTTCTACGTAAATGTTAGTTCCGACGAAGAAAATTTTAAGTTTTCTTTGTTCATTCCTTGATTAGCATGTAGTTAACCAATGCACCCTATGATTCATTGAAATGCCACTCGACATGAGCCATGGTCGTAATATATTCAATCCCTAACTATCCTGGATCACGTACAATATTTACCAATATTGGATGCTCTGTTATCCACACAGCGATTATTGAATTCATGAAATGATACATAGGTGCTTGCAGCATTGCTTGGATAGTCTATGGAAGGCCCAGGATCGAAGGCCGAACCTCGGTACGTACAGTGAGTAGGGAATTTACGAACGCGTCTTTATTGCTTTGACTACAAACATCGGGTAGAGATGTACCAGCGGATGATGAAGTGTCCTCTCATAAAATATAGAACTTTCTTATAAAAATACCCTGAAAAATACAGTCTTGGTCAAACGTTGCATATAGTATATTTTCATAGGGTAAAAAGTTCAACAATGTAGATGCCATTCTTCACAGGTGCGCAGCGTTGCTTGGATAGTCGATCGAAGGCCCGAGTCGGGATCGAAGTGTGAGGCCGAAGGCCGAACCTCGGTACACTGACTTGGTTGATTCCGCTATCTTCATCACAAAATCACTGACATGATGCAAGAGCGTTCGGCACAAGATAGTAGACTTATCCAGACTTGAAGGCAAACATTGATCCCATAGAACAGTATGACATGTATGTATACGTATTTACATCAGTTTTGGTGCAGACTTTAGATGAAAAGTCATACCAAGTCTCTCCACTTGAAATATTTGAAAAGCTGTTTAATTAATTGACAATTTTTACATTGCACATTTGCACCCAACAAAAAAGTTGCATGATGTTAATTTAGACGTCAGTCATTGAATACAAATCATTGTTCCAAATTACCACACACTGATCATAAGGACAAAACTCCAATATGGTAAATGATGCTTGATTCATAAAATTACATTCGAGTGCAGTCAATAATAAAAACTTTGCATGGATGTGCGGGTTATGGCGATGGCCTTGCAGCGGTGGCCATTTGCAACATCTGACTTGGCAAACGGACTTCTGCCGCTAAGATCTCTAAACCTAATAGATGTATTCAGGCAAATTTTTACATGTAAAAATTTTCATTACATGTCATACGGTCAAAGATATTTGGCGAAAAAACACTGAGATGTGTTCTGTGACCACGAATGGCAAAACGCGTAGCGATATATTTTACGCTATGGTTAACAAAGAAGTAAATGAACTCAACGCTGATCAAAGACTAACTGTCAAGTCAGACTGGTAACATCGTTAAATTCACTGAACACTTGGCCGAATATATATGTATAATAAATTGCAACGAAACACGAGGCTGTGAACATAATGATTTCAAATTCGTGCAGAGAAAAGCAGTTATAGTCACTGGTTCGTTAGTCTGGTAACCATGGGTAACGGCCTGTTAACTAGGATAATCGAACTGACAACTTGCCCGGATATTGGTATTCAAAATCAATATATTGACTGCTCCCAGATCGATGTATTTTTTACGGAATAGATTATGGGCACGGTTCGTAAAGGCATAGACAGTAGAGAAACGGGATACTGTCTATGGAAAGGGACCGTAGATGCGCACGGTAAACGAAACTTCTGTATTTAGGGGGAGGGGTTTAGCTGAATTTCGATTACCGTGCCCAAAAATCGTACTACAAGTTTTCCTATCGCAACATCTCGCTACACGTTTTTCTGTATCGCAAGATATCGCGCTACATTGTTTGGCGTGAACCAGGCCAGTACGGCACCGGCGCTACATGTGAATCAGTGCACGAGTAAAATAACGTAACAATCATTTTGGATTCACTGTTTCATTTCATTCTATTGGTTGCGCGATTGTTGAGTTGGCACTGAACAGAGATTGATTTTAGAGAGGGTATGCGGCGGGGGGGGGGGGGTGTCGGTAGCGTGTGCGTGATTTCATAGCGACGTAATCACCGATTGTTGGTGCAGATACAGAATGAGGCTTGGTTTGATTTCCAAACTTTCGTTTAGGGGAGGGGGAGGGGGTTGGGGACAAACGCACTTAGTTTTGTTTACCGTGCGCATGTTTTAATTATCCACGGCCCCTAAAGGTAATTAATTCAAACGTTATGTTAATACATATCGGAGTGTGAGCTGACGTGATCAATTCATACATATAAAGGTGTGACTTCAGAAAACTAACAATACTCACAGTTTGTACATTTCAAAGGGATTTAATGGGAAATGATCTTTCTACAGAATACGGAGAAATTTCAGCAATGAAGAGTAATGACAACTGTGATTGAAAAGCTTGGGCTGGTAGTATTCAATGTGTGAACTACAGTAATAAAAAAGTCTCATTAATATGAAGTCGTAATAATTCCCTAATCGCAGTTTCAAACATGATTCAAAAGTACCTTATAAGGAAAAAAATAGCACGTGCAAAACGAATTGCATTGTCATCACTTTTTTTCAATCGCGGCTCCAGGAAAGTAAATTGTATTTGACTTTGGAAATGGATAGATTTAAGGCATCAACCTTCACGCCTGAATGCAAGTCACTGACTTTTAGATTGCTTCGCGCTTCACCGTGTTTCAGTTATGTTAAGTACTTTGATGAAGTTGATGACACCCCGTGTACGTGAGATGATGACACCCCGGGCCGTGTACGTGAGATGATGACACCCCGTGTACGTGAGATGATGACACCCCTTGTACGTGAGATGATGACACCCCGTGTACGTGAGATGATGACACCCCGTGTACGTGAGATGATGACACCCCGTGTACGTGAGATGATGACACCCCGTGTACGTGAGATGATGACACCCCGTGTACGTGAGATGATGACACCCCGTGTACGTGAGATGATGACACCCCGTGTACGTGAGATGATGACACCCCGTGTACGTGGATGATTAAGGGGAAATTAACAACTAATTATCGATCCGTCACGTGGATTTTGGGTCAGGTCAACAAACCATTATTCTGGCCAACAAATTGTAAGCCTTGAAATCGATCGGACTTTTACAAGTACACGTTACACAAACAAATGATTTGTCAAAACGCCCAGCTGATTAAAAGAAACCGTTGGTAGTGTCAATATTTTAGAATTACTAATATTGCAGTCCAAGACTTCTTTGATTAAGACGCAATTTCTGTAAATGCGGTGTCGACAGCCATACGACATAGATCGTCGCCTCGACCCGTCCGCAACATCTTTCTTTGATGAGTGTATATGTGGTGAAAGCCATGGGGTATTTATAATGACACGATCTCTGTATGGTGTTTTGACTATCGACAGAAGAGAGCGAAGATTCTGCACCTGAGACCTAGGGTGAGCAGATTAACACAGTTGTTTGTCAGTGCCATGGCGACTTGAAGGAAGCCGTCAATTATATCTGCATCAATGGAATAGAGATAATTGCCATGAACATGTAGCATGCTAGCACTTTTATGGAGGGACTTTCATACAGCTAAAATTATCAATGTTGGAATCAAAATGTCATCTGACAGAGAGTAGGTGGAAAAAACAATTTATCACAGACTGATTCGTGTGAACACAAAGTTATTGACTTTGACGAAAAGTTAATATTGTCATAAAAACGTTATCAATTTTTTGAATTGAGCTTAAATAATGTAACAGACGATGCTGATTAAATGAAACGTTTGTGCACACTAATAGAATGTTAATTAACGTCTCAACATGCACAAGCATGGCATTTTTGAGAACGTTTAACTTATTGGCCTTTCTTCAAAAGTTGAGATTTGAACCGCGATGTCGCGGAATTCTTAGAAACAAACAATCATTAAAGGTATACAGTCACCTGCAATCTATATATGCCCATATATGGTCAAAGGGGCGTTCCTTGGTATTCAAAATGCCCATGTGAGGGCGCTGTTTTTAAAAAAGCGGCAACCCGCTTAAAATCTGTGATTGGTTAGATTTTCTCTTTCCATGGTAACTGTGGCAAAATTGGAACAGGTGACAGTATACCTTTAATGTGAACAACAACAACGCACACTTAAATGCAAACCAAAGAGTGAAACATAATACAGACCCATACTGTCAGATATATATGCATACATACATACAGATAGATAGATAGATAGATAGATAGATAGATAGATAGATAGATAGAAAGATAGATAGAGAGATAGATAGATAGATAGATAGATGGATAGATAGATAGATAGAGAGATAGAGAGATAGCGATAGATAGATAGATAGACACAGGTCGATTAGGCATTATTTGTGATGATTTTTCCTATTATTATCATAAAAAATAATTATGAATATTAATAAATTATTAATATGAATGTTACAGAATATTAAAACTTTTTTACAAACAATGTCGTCTACTTTGTGTAAATACACTGTAAATACACTGTGTAGTAACTCTCGCCGTAGACTGAACCTGGGCAATGGTGTCACTTGTATATTTTGGCATAGATTGTGAAACTATATAAGGGTTTCCAGAGGGTTGTTCACATAACCAGATTACAATGTGTAAAATATAATTTTATTAATCATAATCGTAATTTATTAATGGGGTTTCCAGACGGTATTTACACAAAGTAGATGACATTGTTTGTAAAAAAGTTTTAATATTCTGTAACATTCATATTAATAATTTATTAATATTAATAATCATTTTTATGATAATAATAGGAAAAATCATCACAAATAGACCTGTGAGATAGATAGATAGATAGATAGACCGACATATACATAAACAAACATACACACACGCACGCCTGCACGGCCACATACGCGTACGAACGTACGTACGTCGGTCATACATACGTACATACATACATACATACATACATACATACATACATACGTACGTACGTACATACATACATACATACATACATACATACATACATACATACATACATACATACATACATACAACTAAAGGCTTAACAGCGACTACTAATACATTCAAACTGTTGGATGTTTCTTAAAGCTTTGTGACGCGGTCTGATAGAATATCAACCAGAGTGAAGTGACTCCGAGTAGAGTCGGCGAAAACTGAAAGACGATACAACTACCAACATCCTCTTGATTCTGACGTCATCAGGGGACACCTTCGTCAGAAGATTTACTGTTTCAACCTTGGTCTTGCTCACATCATTTTCAAAGCAACAGGTGAGTAATTTCTCACTTTCAAGACGGCCTCCACATTTCATTCGATGTTTCTTTCTCGTTATAACGTCTGTCTCAACACCGCAGAGCGAATTCATCAGTATTTACAGTAACTGAGCCAATGAAAGCCGATTAGCAACGCTAAGTAAAGTTGAGCCTTCGCTACATGCTGACTGTGAGTGATTTCTTATATTATAAAGAATTGCTTCATAGAAATGTATATGCAGCCAATTAAAAACAGACCTGCCCACTATTTCTAAAAATGTACAGTAATAATTGCACGAGTACATATCATTTTGAAGAAACGGGACAATATAGAATTCCAATTTTCTACTTTTGAATGTGTTGATGGTTTGTAATCATTGAAGAGACGATCATTAATTTTATAGAGTTCAGGGACAGGGAAGAAATTACACAAGGTCACAGTTGTTTTGGGGATGTCATATTTGTGTACGATAAACACAAAATAGAAACATCCCAACGGTCTAAAATGACATGATGGCGCTTTTTTTAGTTTAATTTTTATTTTTGGGGTTCAAAATTCAACCATGAACACGAAAATAACTAAACACAGGACTTGGAATGTTTACATGTAATAAAAATTCTGATACCCAACAAGATGGCGACGATAGGTTTACTATCTGTCGTCCGTAGAAAATGAGTTTTCACATTTATTATTTTCAAAGTGAATGTGATAAAAAGGCTGACGCGACTTGTCTATCTGAATGCGCACGACAATGAAAAGTAAACCTCTTTTTCCCCTTAGCTAGATGTGTCTTGAACAGTTCTTACCACTCAGTACGTATTGTACCGCTAAAACCAAGTGACAGGTACCCTGGCTTTTTTTGCAAGGAGTTTTAGAAAGCGTAACTAAGACGGAGATAATAGCTGTGTACAGATATGATGACGGTATGTCCAGGCTGTAGCCTGGCTGGCTGATTGCTGATACTAATGATGTTATGACAAGTAGGCCTAAAGTGATACAATGTTGGATTTAGACAGACGCGTCAATCACTTAAGTTGCAAAGTAATTTCCAATTTTGCCAATTAAAGACCAATTCTGTTTGGATTGACTCCTGTCAACGTGATATTTGGTATCTTTCAATGCAATTACCGAAACAAAATCATCATGGGTATGTAAACGGCATAATAGGGTCTATCAAGCAAGGGTCAGCCAGAATACGATCACGTGATCATCATTGCATTTATCGTGTCGGTGAAAACATATGTACCCTTGTCATGAAACCGTATAGCTAGTATAGCGTACAGAGTATGAACTTTAATTCTGTACATATGAGGTGTTTTCATATTGTAAGCGACCAAGGCCGTACATCACTGGAAAGCTAATCACACCTTGGTTAATGACAGGGGCATCGCTAGGGAACTTGAGTCCTAAGAGATTGCATTTACACCTTTCTACACATTATACATCTTGGCCTTCGAAATAATTCAAAATTTGGCGAGAAATTGGATGTCGACTGATGGACAATACTTTTAACAATTTGAGTCTATCTCATGAGATGGTTTTCTTTGCAAGGTTGTTTCCAAAACAGCATGTGTTGCCAGATACGGCTGAATTCCTCAGTGCTAATAGCTTATGCGGAAATATTATAGTGTCGATTAATACTTTCAAGATTCAAATCTCTGACATCCATTCAGAATAGCTGTATGCTGTTTGACCCAGAGATAATTTATGCACGATGATGGTTCAATGAAACCTGTCAACATCATGTTAATCGGTATTTAGTGAAGCAGAGACACGCTAGGCTGGGATGCAGATACCCTCTGTCATCGAGATCAATAGTCACTCAAAGGTCTGGCCATAACACGACTCTACTCTGGACGTTTGAGGTATGTAGCGGATAATGGCAATTGTTATTTCAATTTATTTATTTCTCAGAAAACATTGAAAATGAACAGTACAGGTCAATGTACTTCACAAAAACACTAGTTGTTAGACCACTATAAGTCATTTTACTATTGTCGGCCCTATTTCGTGTTAAATTACTTGTCTTTAGATCGGAGTGGCCGGGTGATTGGATCGGAGAGGGTTATTTTGATTTCCATGGAGGAATGAAGAGCATGCAGGTGAGCATCTTCCATGCGTTAATTCTAGAAGTCCCTGACCAGTCCTCCCAGAAATGTCTGTCAAGTCACCAAAGAGAATGATATAGAGGTCGAATGAAGATTTTTTATGAAGGTACAGTATTATGAAATGTAAATTTACCTTTTAAATCTACATTTTACCTCGTATAGTTAAAACCTACTACAAATTTGCAACCAAAACCAATAGTGTCTGCACATACATGTATACATGAATGCATGCATGCACGAACAATTGAATGCATGTATGTAAACGTGATAACTCAAAGAAATGTACATGAAAATGTGAACTTGACATGTATTTTTTTGAATAATGCACTGCTTTGCAATAATGCATTGGGCATTCCACCAGTCCCCCCGCCAAACAGCAAGCACGCACCCTATTTGCAGAATGATTCCACGTCTTGTTCACTTGATAATCTTTAATTTTTTTGCAGAGACAGAACTCTACAAAAGTATAACACATAAACTTTTGCTATTTGTCATACTGCAGAAAATTGACAAATACAGAATTTCGTTAGCGCATTGCAAGTGCAGGAGATTGTAAACGGAACGCGCTGTCAATCATAAAAATACAATGGTGTTTGTGTGACTTATGACTGCTTGGGACAATTCTGTAACCAATTACCAATTGCCGTGCGTTCAAGCTATAGCAATCTTTATCACCGATATTTATACAGGGTTAAAAAAACAAAATCTGCAATCTTCAAATTGATATTATCAAAGTCTGGCATTAATCTGATTTCAAGTATCGAAATCTACTTTAAAATTGTAGTTTTTCATAAACGTTTTATCACTTAAAAGCGAAAATGTTTATTTGAGACCTTCTTCATCTTTCTACCATGTTCCATTCATGTAATTCCCCCGATAACCCTGAATTGGTGTTTCATTAGAGTTGCTAATACATTAATTTACTTGTTGACAAATTCAATAAAAATGCATCACAGACACTGGAGCGAACCATGTCATGTAGTTCTAACGACGCAAAATATAATTGTCGATGAGCTGAGTAAGGCTATATCATTACTTCTACACGATCTTTTGGTATTTTAGTCCAGGTATTCAAAATATCAATATGTCCCTGAATTTGAACCGAAAATCAGTGACCTTGACAATCACTTCAGAATTAATTAATATGGATAGCTTTAGGCCTACAGACCATTGAATGACACTGGTGATGTATGAAAATAGCCGATGCTGAAAGTTGGAGGAGATAAATTATTTTTGAACATCTACAGGCGACGTCTACGGGACGATTCATCAGTTTATTTTTGCGGTGATCAAGGCATCAGAATAACTTCAAACAAAATGTAAATCCTCCTTTAAGGAATTGTACTTTGTAATGTTATTAGCATGATACGCGAATCTGAGCTTGACACCTTAATAGTAATCAAAAGCTGCTACAACACATTCATCGTTGTTGCTTCGTTTCTCAACACAAATGAAACAAGTGTTCCCGCCATTCAAAGGACTTGGTTTCAAAGAAAGGCTTCTTACAAAAGCTAACTGATAACATCTTAGTATCACGACTTTTGATTTGACGGTATTATAGAAACATGGTTTCAATCAACTCATTATTCCATCGATCAATCAACTACGAGATAAGATGGAAAGTCAAAGTGACTACATCTAATGGACTAGATGGTATTTCAGTAATTTACATGATCGTTCATAAGTCCGTTCAACGAAGCCTCAGAGGCACAGCACCTGTGACGTCATTAAACAAATAACGTGCTTTAAGTGATGCATAATTCAACATTCACCAGTCTCGTTCCCAACAGTTTACCGGTATCATCGGGCTTGTAAATTAGACATATTCAACTTTTTCTCATTTTTTCAATTTCTCTATGGAAGTGCAGTGCTTTACATGCGATTGATTCAGGTGTCACTTTTTCATGACATGACGAAAACACCGAATTCTATACGTGAACAAGGATGTAAATGCACGATGCTGAACACTTTGACCATGGTGACGACCAGTGTCAGAACCGCCATGTTGAAATGTTGTTCGACGGAAAAGCGTGCCGTAATATGTAAAGTAACTGTTACATCGCAACGATATCTTTGAAGTAGGAAGGCAAACACTTGACATTACAGATCAGTGTGACGAGTAAGGTGATGAATTGGGGTTTTTAGAACAGCACTCGGGGCGACTTTTACAAACCCTTGCTAGAGATGAAAAAACTATGTTAAGCTTAGTGATTTATTTGTGACGTCAAGCAAAACTCTGTGTACATGTCACTGAAAAGCGCAAATAGTGGACGTAGCTGTAATAAGAGACAGGAAAAGGTAAAGGCGGGATAGAGAGAGATCAGAAGCAAAGATAGAGTGCAGTAAAGAAATACATGATTAGAGGAATAAGCGCATCAGTACGATTCAATACCGTCAAAGGAAATAAACGAAACGAGGTTTTCAATCTATATGGAGGTTACACTAGCGCGGGAACATACCTACAATGTTCTCCTTTGATTTTTTCACCGAGAAAATCAACTTGCCAGAGATACGTTCTGCTTCTATGGAAACAGCGCGACACTTAGAAATTTTATAATGCTTGTATCTACGTCTGTTCTTTGTTGTAATCGTTACAATGGCTAGCAACTGCTTCATCTCAAAAACCACGCAAGCTACCATCCTTGCATACAGTACTTTGATCTTCGCCCCAGGGTAATGATCCATAAACTCAAAAATGTCAATATAGCTTCTGAAATCCGTCGATTCCTGGCTTGTCTAACTGGTTTGTGTGGACATCTGAAAGGAAATTTAATTTTCTGTGTTTTCTCTCACAATATTGAAGATAATAGATTTGCGATTGTTATTGAATACAAAATATCAGTATCTTTGTTCGTTCCTCAAATCCCAAGATTTGTACATTCAACGATCCAGAGGGGTTTTAAATAACTTCCCAAGGCAAAACCTGTTAGAGAAAAGCATTAGCTGTAGTTTTAATGAAATGATTTCCACGGTGCGTACATATCAAAAGATGGTATAACCTTTATCGAGCCAGGGATAATCGAGAATGCATACATTACAGAGCCTTAACCGTCAAAAAAGCATCGCTTCGATATTTGTTACCTGTATGTTGAATGGATATCTGCCTCATTGTGTTACACATGAAGAAATGACGTAAACAATAAACCCCGTAATATGGACATCAATGTAATTATGATCCGATAAAAGAGTGCCAGTATTGAAAGCAGTGAAACAGTTATCAGCCAATTGAACATTGTTGTTGAACGAGGCTGTGACCGGCTTGCCATAAAGAGCTGACACCACGTCAAGTTGTCTATAATGATATAACGAACTTGTAGTGATTCAGTAAGGTGCCGCAATATTTCCCATCAGGAAACAAATGGTTTCTTAGCTACATTTGCGGTTGGACATTGACAAACTACAAACGACGGAAGAAGGTGAAAACTGATGATAGCATGTTAGATTGAGAGTGAATATTGCAGTAAATGAAAGCATGATTTAGCTCTGTTTGATCAATGGACAACCTATCACTGAAGAATCTATCTGAATAGCTGCTCATTTGTATTGTAGATATATCACCATCATTGTTTGCTGAATATTGTTATTGTTTAGCATATCATTCAAAAAGGGTTGATTTGCAGCAAAACAAGTTATATTCTGGAGTCGTTCGAATATACAATTCATTCTACATTGCTTTAAAATTTTCTGTCTACACAGAAGAACCAGACGTTTGCTAGGACGAACCAAGACAGAGGATTGACCGGTACATTGAGGAAGGCAGAAGTGGACGGTTTTGTCTTCTTGATTGGTGATAGTAGCTGAAAGCTCGGGTGAGACAAACACAGTCGAGACTGGATTTGAAGCAATTTTGTCTGTTTTGGGAAGGCATCTTGCTTTGACGTTTCTCTATATTTTCTTTAACGTCTGATTCCTAACGTATAAAAATCGACGATGTATGGGGCATTATCATTGTCACTTCAAACAATCGCTGATTTGAATTCTGACGTTTTCAGTAGAGAAGTTAATGACTACAGAGAAGAGTAGCATTGTAGACGGAGTATATTTCGCCATAATTAAACTATTTCCAGTCTTCACAACAGAAATTTGCACGTTGCTGAAGAGAGAAACAGAGGATTGGGCATAAAAATCGTCATGTTTTTATTATTCGCAACGAGCTCTCTGACATGACGTAGTTAGGGAAAATATTATTTCTTGGATACCTGTGCTGGTTTTTGAACAATATCATCATTACCAGTCATTGAACAATACCATCGTTACCGCCATTAGTGAATAGAAGATTTCCTTCACTATGGAAGGGCCCACAGATATGAACGATGACATTTTCAACAAAACAGTGTCGCAAGACTCCGGAATCAATGCAACAAGTGAAGAATATGTTACTGTTAAAGACGTTACTACGATACAGTATGGGACAAAAATCTATCAAGGTAATGGGTCAGCAACCTCCATAATTCCAAATATGAACGATTCCGTTGTCGAACAAACATCACAACAAACGCTGTGGAAATCTACTGGAGAATGGATGCCTTCATTGGCAAATATTTTAGACTCGACAACGACTGACGCGAATCCAATGGCAAGAAATATCTCTATTAACGGGTCATTGGCAAATCAAACGATTGTGAGCAAGTACGATAAGACTGAAGTTTCACTTGTATTGCTAACACTTTGTGTTACAATTTGTCTGTTGACAATAATTGGTAACGTGTTAATCATTGTCGCAGTGCGCATAGATTTGAGACTTAGAAAACCGAACAATTTACTGATAATAAGTCTAGCTCTGGCCGACCTGATTGTTGGCCTTGTAGTCATGCCCTGTTTTTCCGTCTATGTTGTTCTCGGATATTGGCCACTAGGGGGACTGATGTGTGACGTGTGGATATCGTTGGATTTCATGTGTTGTACAGCATCAATGCTCAATCTTTGCGCGATTGCATATGACAGATATATAGCGGTAAGTAAACCACTCAGACATCTAAAAAGTCGTTCGAAGAGAAAAGCTCTGCAATGGATTGCTATGGTGTGGATAACATCGGCGATTTGTTGGATTCCCGCCATCGTTGTCTGGCGAATGATATCGGGTGACTCAGGAAACTACGAGTGTCTCTATCTGCCCCATCCCATTTACGTTCTGGTTTCGTCTTTATTAATATACGATGTTCCAATCCTTGTTATGGTGGTACTGATCATCATGATTTATGTTAAAGTCAGGCAAAAACTGATGAAAAACACTGCTCTCTTCCAAAGAACTCTGTCATCACGTAAGACGACCAGAAATAACGCCACCAGCGGCACTTCGGCAACTGACATCGACGCTGAGATGATGGACACAGATGTCATCGTCACAAAACTGGACACAAGGTCCCTCGCAGAAAACGCCTTCAGTAAGGGTAGTCAACGATTGTCTAAAACCTTACAATCTGTTACGATCACCAACGAATATTCCTTTCAGAACGCTTGCATGGAAACAAGGGAAAATGGTGAGACTAACGAAACCATCGAAAAGAATGATGTAGCGCAAAGAAGCAATTTCAAAAACACCGCCGAAGTGTACACCATAAATCTGGAATACGGAGAAGAATTAGAGCGACATCGTCGGCATGTGAACATTTCACGTAGATTAACAATGCATAAACGGACTGCAAACACTCTAGGTATGTTGATTGTGGTGTTTCTCGCCTGCTGGCTACTATTCGTAATCTTATTCCCAGTCAACGCCTACTGCGACTGTGTGCCCATCGACCTGTACAACGCCTCCTATTGGCTGGCTTACATCAATTCCGCCTTGAACCCTTGTCTCTACGTTTTCGTCAACCAGGATTTCAGAAGAGCTTTCAGAAAGATATTCTGTAGGTTTCGAACAATGAGCAACACATCTGCAGATCGTGACCATACGCACGGCTCTCCATCACCCCAAGGCGCCGACGTGTAAAATGCATTTCTTTGGATTCTTCAAGCATATCGACTGTGTCACACAGATGTGCCATGTTGTTTTTCATGTTATGTGCACGGATCAAGATTAAGTAGTTTCAAAGATCATACTTTTTGATGAAATGTTTATGTAAACTTTGATATATCGACAATCACTGCGCATGCCTATTCTATGAATGATACTGACATATGATAGACACTTTATGACCTGTACCGCGTATTGTTGATTTATTCGAGTAATACCAATAGTCAACTAATCTTGTAAAATAATATGTATAGTTATATCAATAGTTTTAATATCTTGTCCGTTGACTTACCACAGATTTTGCACCTTTTTTGTAGGCTATAAAAACGAGTTTCATCCCAATAATGCTTATGTAAAGAAACCACGTTCCACTCTTTCGTTGATTTCACCAATTGAAATATATCATACCTGGTGGTGGTCCTGTCAGTACTGTTGATACCTGCACAACAGTTCCCCAAAATACCGGAATGTTATTCAACTTATGATTGCGAAAAATAATAGTTTTCAATATCATTGAAAAGTACGGTGGCCGAGCGTGGTTAATCCCACTTCAGCTCGTAATGTCGGTCCTATATTTGTATCACCTCTTTTGGCTGTCTTATCGCTATGTTGTTTCAGACAGAAAGCGAATTATTATCAGCTACGGCAGAAAACTTGACACAGCAAGATATCAATCAGAACGTGTTCAGAGAAAAATTCTGCGGTAATTTCTTTGTTTTTGGCTTGCGAGGTGAAGAGCGGTTTGTTTAGTTAATGACCTTCTACGGACCAGTAGCTGCAACTTTTGATGATTTTTCACTATTTTTGTTTTTAATGTCAACTGCAGTTTCTTTTTATACTCCCGAAAGCATGTTGAAGTAGAGTGTTTAAAACATCAACTCAACCTCTACATGTATACACTGCATCGTTATTGTTGTCATGTGAATTCTGGCTTAGACTATAACAGTAGACAATTCTGTACTTAGACAATAACAGACAGTACATTTTACACATATAGACACTGTATTGACTGACTAAATAGTTGGTGTTTTCAACGTGCCTTTTTTGGACAAGAAGTTTAAATTGATACATAAAAAATAGAGAAAAAAAAATCATCTCAAGATACATCACCTGTCCCTTCAATAGAGAGATATTTACAAACTCGCACGATACCAACGAGACCAAATTCGATCGGTTGATCCACGATGCCACGGTTTTAAAATCGACACCTGTTTTGCGCATGTTTCTCTCTCGATGAAGTTTGCTGCCAATAAAAATATTTTTCAGCTTTGATTTAATGATTTGATTACTGTCACAGTGATAGAGCAGTGATTGACACTAGATCATGGCCTGATAGATGTGATCAAGGTGTTGAACGACAGGCTACTGTTACAAAAATATTACCTTCTCTGAAAAGCAATACACAGTTGAATTCTCAAAAACTATGAAAAATGTGCAAGTCTTATATTTGCCTTAACATGTTAGACTTCTACAAGCCTATCAGTTATAGCTGTCAATGGCAAAAAGTGCAATGTATGGCCACAAACTGATGACGTCACCACCGCAAAGACAGAACACAGGGCAATTACTACACCCATAGCCACATACCAACGATTGGCGTCTCAGTTTGTTTACCGCGTACTACTTGTATTTCTTGAATGTTCCCGCCAAGACTTTTACAATCACAGGCAACTTTGTATCGTTAGTCTTCAGATTTCCACCTATTCCGGGTGTTACGATCCCGAACTTTGTATTTCATCTTCGTCAGTTTGATTTCTCAGTACCTGGTTTTAGCAAAGACGTAATTTCTATCTGGCCACTCGGTCATGAACACGTCTTTTTTGATTAACACTTTTCTGTAATATCTTTTCACATATTTTTAAATCGTGCCTTTGAAAGACTCTGTCATTTAATAAATTAATTATTAAATTTGGCTGATAGCATTGAAAAAATGATAAAATGTACAGCTGAGACGGGTATTCCCAAATAAACACACTAATGTTAAAATATGCTGCTTGGAATGAATTTATGCGCGATTACTATTTGTTTAGCTGGCTAATGGATCGCAAGCAAAGTCTCGATATAGTATTGCGTACTTTGACTGGTTTGACGTGCTATAGATTGTCTTTGGTCATAAATTATGTCCTTCACGGTTCCGTCGAAAGTCGTACATCTCATATTACGTCATCAATCTTACGAAATGGCAATATGCTTTTTTCAATCATTTCAACCTCTGCCTTGTCACATTTAAAGATCTTATTTTCCGTTCTCTTCAAAAGTCATCGGTATGCTTGGCAGTATTTTGTTGTCTCCAATGTACTCGTCAGTATTTCCTAACCGCCAAAGGGAGATGTTCTGCTTTACACGGGATGTACGCATGCGCTACAGTCCCCGCCGGACACTCAATACAGACGGCATTTGCTTATGTTCCGAGATGTGACATCGCTGGAGGTAATGATGTCGAATATTTTGGTCGTAATTATCAGTTGAGGTATGTGAACACTTTTTCTGTGGCAAACAAACGCCATGAGTATTAATTTGTAAACTTGACGAAGTTGCTGCCAATTTGCGATTAGTTGTGAGGGATTATTGCGATTTCATTCGTGCACCATAGAGGAAGTGGAAAACATTCGTAAGGTAAGGACCATCATGTCTTAAGTGACATTTTGTTGTACATAGTCATCATAAGAAGAAATCTGATCCTTCAAATGGAATAACGACAGAGCAAATGTACTCCATGGTCGTTGACCTATCTTCTTAATTTCCTCGTCGGTTGAAATTCGATTTCATATTGTGGAACCCCGTCTCAATAGTGTATACTACAGATTTGGAATCGTTGTAACAATTCAAGGAGATAAGAACAACGTCTAGTGTAAGTTGTATCACGATAATATAAAATTGTCTCGTATTGCCATTAGACTCATTAAACTAATGCAATAAGTGTTGATTGAAGTAGATGGGTCTGTTATCAGCACAGGAAACTGGGAAAAAACCTTCAGCCGAGGTCAGTACTCTTCAATCCAGACAGACATTTAATTTCCAAACATTGAAGTTATCAAACAACAAAAATGAAAATCAAATAGAAACGTGGACATATTTCGAATCAATCAATAGATTATGAAACATCGATCAAGAAGATGTGTTGACACATGATTTGAAGCATTTGTACAGGCGAGTCTTGATGGTCTGTAATATGAGGATTCAAGGATGACGACTCAGTAATGGATTTCTGTCATGAAACTGAACGTCATAAATGAAATACAGAACAAGGTATGAGTCACAATAATTAATTTATAGTCTACCACTTCAAGCATTGACTCATTAAACTCTCAGCTATGGACATTATTATTCGTTGCTCAGTTCAACTCTAGGGTAAGTTTATTTTTGAAACGTTTAATCTGTAAATGTTAGACTAGTTTTTAAATACCATGACACTTATACTTATATCTCGCTGCCATGTAATTTTTTGTTTATGCATTTTATTACAAAATCACGTATCTTTCAGGATCAAATATTGTTCATAATTCAAAAACGACCATGAAGGCAAGAATGTACTATGATACAACTAAGATCCACTTGTATTTCCCTGAAAATCTGAACAAGTTGTTGCTATGGTTCTAACCACATGGGGAATTTATAAAAACA
The DNA here is from genome assembly GCF_041260155.1 of Ptychodera flava. Lineage (NCBI taxonomy): Eukaryota > Metazoa > Hemichordata > Enteropneusta > Ptychoderidae > Ptychodera > Ptychodera flava. Next base: position 40,106,069 of record NC_091939.1, on the reverse strand, counting down.
TAGCGTGTTCTTCAAGGTCGTGTTTGTAAACAAATACAAACTTTGTGCCGATAGAATGAAATTCACGGATTAAAACGATGTTTATCGATATTTATGCTAACATCTTGAACCAAACGAACTTAGGGAACGTCGTGAATTTGTTCCTTTGAAGAAAAACTATGTCTCTATAGACGTAGATGTTTGATACCAGAATGTCTGTGCTCGGCAAAGTGTCCAAGTACGAGTGATCTTTTCAACTTTAATTAATTTGATAGTGGTCATGGTATAACCATATTAAATCCATGTCACATCGAAACTAACGATAATTCACTGACAGGTTTCGTAAAATGACTAGGCACGGTTAATGTGATTCTTAAGTAGATAGCCAACCTAAACGACAAAGCATGTCAGACGTCAAATTAGACAAATGCAACAAGTATATTAGAATTATATAGGTAAACATGTAACTTTAACTTTTACACGTTTTTGGGATTGCAAAAATCCTGTACTGTGACTTGCTGCCGTCGAAATATTTCCTTGTTGACTTCAGGAGTGGTTTCTTTTTCCGATTTGAACCAGAATATTTTGTTGAGGACCTAGGAAATATTTTTAAAAATCTCATGGAATATCCAATGGTTCACATGGCCGTCTTAACAAACACTGACACAGGTTACCATTTACCTTGGAGTTCCATAGTATTGCCGAGTTATCCTATGAACGCAAGCATGTATATAAGCAGAATTGTATTCAAAGATGGTCTATTCCATACAGAATACGTCTAGTAGAGGTGCCGTCTATGCTCGTCTATGCTCGCTTATCAAGGTATAGGCAAAGTGGCATGCGGTATAACTGAAAATGAACAGCGCCGCCGGCTAGCAGTGTTGATTTCTCTTCCGACGATTTGCAGTGCCGTGAGCGTTGTCCACAAATCTCTCAGAGAGTATTTCTCTCATCACTCAAAGTGTGACTGAGAATTTTTTTGACTTTTGAATATTAGGCGCTAAATAAATTGTTGGATAGATTGTGACATTCAGTATTTCTTTCACATTTGTGCTCCCATTTTCAAACATGGGATTTAACGTTGTACCCGTGTTTCTCCTTGTCTGTCTGTCTGTCTGTCTGTCTGTCTGTCTGCATGTCTGCATGTCTCTCTTCCTGTCTATCTGTCTGTCGGTTTTTGTCATTTCTCGGTCCTTAAGGCTTTGTAAGCTCGGAGTATGGTTGTATTTAAAGGAGGGGCCATGCACGAATAAATACCCTTGGATTGCGAAGTTGGTTTTTGCGCGTGTAATATAAAGCGACTTTGGTGAGAACTTGGTCAGGTCTTTTGATTATTTAACCAATTTTGAAATCATGTTGCAGCATCCGACGAAAAATCACACAATGGTATACCAATGCAGGAAAGCAACGTGTAATAGGCTTTAATATATTTACGAGTGTCTCGAAACCATCACAAAAAACTTGGTAGTTTTCTATTTAAAACGGGATGGCAACGTGTTAGATTTAGCCTAATATGAAATGGCAAAATTATTTCTTTCTTAAAAAAAATATTTGAAAGAAAGTTGACTCTACAATTTTTCTAAATGCTTTTGAAAAATACATTGTTGTGTATCTTCAGTGTTTGGTCAGACCAAGTAACACAGTCATACAAAAATTGACTTATTTCACATGGTTGGCAACCTACTCATGCAAAGTTTCCCGATGGGAGGGAAAATAGTAACTCGGTGAGTGGTAGGTAGAATCAGTGAGAATTCTAGATTAAGTGCGTTCTTAGTGGATTGCACAGAGTTTTTTCTGGCGTATATGAGATGGATTTATTTCATTTGGTACGCAGTGTTGACAGTGTTATTTTCACAAATCTCATGTTTCCGACGAAATGTTGACTCCCTTACTGTAACCCCTGTTGATTTATATCGAATCCAATTTGGAGTTGTTTCATTGATATAAACATGACAGCACACTGTGAGCTACTGTTTGTGATCTCGGCTCTTTACTTTGTTGACGGTCGTTGTCAGAGTTGTCTCAGTATTCCGGCTATGATGTCACGTGTTCTGTTAATTCTAGTAAAGGAGTGTATCCACAGTGTATATAAATTACCTCCTACATGTCTATAACATTTCTTATTCATTGGAAGTGCTTACTCTGCAAGATGAATAGTCAGCAAATCTGATAGATGCTACACTTCATGAATTAACCTATTCAATGGTTCAGAGAAGGCGTTCGGTCAAGTGTGAAATCAATCCATTAACTGATCGCCTATGGTACCAATAGGCACCATGGTAAGCTATTTCACAGGCTTTGGAAAGCGTTTTTTCACACAACATAGTCGTGCTTGGAATGTCAACGTCAGCAAACTTCACTCTCGGCGACTCCGATACTACAGTCGGTATAGGCGAGAATGAATGTAAATTAAACACTAAAATGTTGTCGACCTGAACGGCGCTCGGCACATTTCTGGGTATTACGATGAAATTATGCATTGTAAAAGTTCCAGATTGTGCTATTAAATATTAAAATGAATATCTTCGATACTTTCACAGTAAAGTCTTTCTAGTGATAACCGCAGTCACGTGACCAGCTCCTGTGGTCATTGTGAACTTTCTGTGAATTTCTAATGTAGAGGATCGATCAATTGTAGCTAAATTATCTTTGACATCTACCACAGAAATTTGCATATTTTTGTTTTTTACGAAACCCAAAAAGTACATGCAAATTCTCTCATGCTGATATCGAACATACCCGAAATATTCCCTTTAATATAATCAAATTATTATTTATAATATTTATTTCTGATGATTCGCTTCAAGAGAGTCTCTCTAATACACACTCAATGAAGCACCCTGCCGACTCTTCATAACCTATATTGTACATATTAATCAAATGAGGTTGCATAAATCAGTCTGGTTCAACCATTCTTGTAAATAATAGCTCGGTCAGTTTCTAGTCACACTCAAGCCCTAGTGACGTGCGGATGATCTCGTCCATTGTAAATCGAAACGACATCGTACTTGTAGGGGGTAAGGATCTTGATTTGTTGCAAGCGGTCTTTCAACTTATTAAACATCGTCGCTGAATATTCGTTTGAAATCAAATTCCCTACGCTATGAGACCAATTCAGCTTTCCTGTTTCCAATGTCATGATCAGATTTCCTATCGTTTATTTCAATGCAAATCATCTAAGACACTCGTGTTCCATATTTGTTGTGTGATGTTCATATCTTTCTCGCGATCGAGTAAAAGTGGTTTAGACTTCACTAGTCCCCTTTGTTTCTTCTCCGACTACAGTGCCAGACAGCTTGCGTCTCTCCCTCTATATATGTCAAGCTTCAAAGCATAAAAACCCACACCTTCTGGAAAGTACACTTGACACCTCTCGATACAATTTCCCTCTTTTAACTTTGAAAACATGATCACCAATTTACAGGCTTTAAGTCATTTTTGTTCACTTTATTTTCATGGACTTTGGTTCGAAGGGGCCATCATTAATTTTCCTAGAAACTTTAATCAAATTAATTTTGATGGTCTGCTGAAATTAAAGTAAGAAAGTATGTTATGGAATAATCGTAGATCCTTAAAACTACCAATCTACGCATTATGTTATGTGAATACACCTTTTTCTTTGTCGTGTAATTAATTTGACATAAGCTTATATGTTAGAAAGTAAATTTACTATGGAACTTTTAATTTCATGAGAATTGTTTCATGACAATATGTGTGAATATGTGACTATTCGAAACATCCACAGTCATCTTGATGTGGAAGTGGGTACATGACATTTTACAAGGAACTTTACCCTCCTCCGGCCCCCCTCCCATTTTGTCTGAACACAGCCTAGTTGCATCAAGGTAAAAAAAAGAACGCAGCCTGGGATAACGATAACGTCGCCTGGTGACGCACTCCCGATAGTTAATACTCTTCGGTCATTGACCGTAGGCAACAGCCTGTTAGATGGCAGTGCATTTTGTGATGTCAATGTAAATTACCGGGTCACAGTAAAGTCCCACCTTTCGGAGCAAGACGTATCGTTCCTATGTTCCTCTACGTTCCCTGTAGGACCATCAATGAAGTAAGGTAAGATTTCCTTAGTTTTGCTTGTGAAGTACGAATGATGCCAGTTTAGTATTGGTATCATCAGAGGAACGCTACACAACCAACACTTATACTCTTTACTTTTCGTCAACGTACGATGCTGAATATTTTCAATGTCATGGCAATTATCAGTCATACTAGATTTACATTCACATGTTGACGTTTCGGTCATGTCCGATGTCGTCTACAACTCACGCCGTATAGACTGTTATACAGACGCAAACATTGGTTGACCGCCCGACTCGACTCAACCAACCTTTTAAGCATCCATGATGTAATGTCTGACGTCACTTCTAAGTTAGGTGCCTCAAGCTGTATGTATCGACCAGTAGATGACTTTATCAACCGAAATCTATTGTAAGCGTAAATCATTTGTAAAGTCATGTTATCGTCATTTGACTTTGAAACATGGCTGTAGAAAACACTTACGATTAACTAGTGTAGAGCGGGTGTGATGTAGTTGAACTGGGTGTATGTTTGGCGATTTGAACCGTAATGTGACACCGCCATGTACAATCAGTGAGGAAATGGACATGTGCATTTTGACATCTCTGACAGGGCGTGGGTTCGTAATCTGATTTACAACACATCATACTGGAAATAGAACAGTTGTAGTACTGGCCACATACATAGAGTTTACTTCATTTGCACTGCAAAAGGCTGTCTTCATCAAACTACGCTGAATGATGGTAGACGGCCACACATGAGTTAAATCACTACCGTGAGAAAAATGTGACTCTATGTGTATGCAACACATGAAGTAGAGGAAAGGTAACGTAAGATGAGACCGTTTTGATATGTAAGCTGACTACCACTGAGGATTGACCGGTGTTTAGGTTACATTCCAGACGTTATATAGGTATGTGGGAGATTGCATAGCAGCGTACTGGGATACACTGGGTTTGGCTACTTTCTTTGAAAAGTTGTGAAATGACCGTTGTGAATGTGATTTGATCAGCGTATCAGATTCCGTGATGTTTGAAGCTTAGATGAAATGCGATGTGAAATGAGCAATAACACAGAAATGCAACTTTACATAGTTTTGTCAGAATGTTTATACGGAATATCAACAACTGAAACTAAACACACCAGTTTACGTCGAAACACACAATGTTCTGCTTGCCAACACAGTCTAGGATTATTATAAACGGAACTTTAAGTCTAGACATTCAGTCATTTGATAAAGCGTGTACGTTAGGCGAAGTTTACTCAACGTTCAAATATTTCTCCAAATATGGATGCATTATCAGTTTTTACATAAAAACGCAAAAAATATTAATATCAGAAGCTTCGTCGCTGTCACTCAAGTTAGTTTGTAATAATCGGAAGCAACATATTAGGAAAAGTTGGTCTTGAAGCTTTCGTTTCTCATTGTCTCCATCTTCTTTGGAGGAATTCAGGATTTATTAGCTAAACGATCTGTTTGACAAAAACCATGGTCTGTGCATTTCGAGATGCAATCATTTAATCTTTATCATATATTGGACTGTATTGTGTATCGCCTCATCTGCATATTAACCTGAAGTAAAATTGAATGGCAGTTGCACGGAAACGGGGGATTCACACACATCATGTTAGTAATCTCTATATCGTCATCCTTGTCAACTTTTATATTTAGCGATCACATTGAATCACCAATCGATTTACATGGTTCTGCATCAGGTAAAAACTCCATGTCAACCATCTTTGATACTATATATCCAGTTATATGAATCAGTACAAATATCTTGGTAGATCTGTAATTTGTGCAATGTATTTCCCGAGTCTTCAAGCTTAATGAAGCGCAGTAAACCAAACTACAATATACTAAATGAGTTAAAAAGCAAGGCGGTTTTTTCACAAAATTATGATTTTATGTACTTTTGTCTGTCATTTTTTGTTTATTAATTTTAACTTAGCATATAAAACTATCTTCACTGCTGTCATAGTAACATCTTTGGCCACCAGACTGTGTTTAAAGAGACTAAGTCGGTGAATTTTTCGGAATTTCAACATGTCGAGAAAAATTATGAATACCTTCTCAAAACTTCGTTGAAGTATATTTATTTCAGTGAGTGCATCGCTATATGTACCATTTTACACTGTTTACAGCGAGCGACCTATAGGTCCTCAACATGTGTTTCATGTTGACATCAAGATATCGTCACTCTCTGTATCTGCTTTCTATGACAGCACAGTCGAAGATTTCTTTTGCCAATGACTGTGTATGTTTTGATCTGCTGAATTGTTCTAAATGTGTTATGTGGAATTACCAAGAAAACCTAATCTCGACGACTTGGCCACACACTCTCTCTCTCTCTACGACAGTGCTATTATCGGCATATGAATCTACGCAAACTACAAAAATAGATGCGCATTTAACAGAATCATACAAAATAATACAACTTGAATTACATGCAGTATAGTACGACATCTTGGTATAATTTGCGTTGTTCTTTTGAGGTTAAACGTCGATAACCTTACTGTATAAGAAATATCATCTGCCTGGTTTTTGAAGAATTTATCACTTGTCCTTCAAAATTCGGCAGACAGTTGCACTGCTACCAGCACAGCACGACGGTCTCCGTGGATCCCTATCTTGTTTATCTAATGGGCTAATGCGACGCAAAATATAAAACGAAAGATATAAGTATATAAGAGTCAGGAAGCCAGCTTTGAAATGTACTACATGTTAATTGGCAAAGTAACAAGAGATGCCACTTGCCGTGCTCTCCAGACAGTGACGTACCACACAGCGGTGCGCATAAATTCATTATCCCAAATATTGGGACAAGCCGACCATAGGCCGCCTAGAACGTGGATATGTCAGAGTATAGGGTCGGGACATATATAGCTTGTTGATACATAAATGACCCGGTGTATACATGTGGTTTGTTGATTTATAGAACCGGTTCAGTTTGCATAACCGGGCAGTGTATAGCTTTCTTCGGAATCCATATATATTTGACTCCTTGGAGACAAAGCTTTAGTGTTCGGTCGTTTCTGTATGACCTGTGTGGTGATACCAACATGCTACAGTAACCTTTTGCCCAAACTCTCCTCAAAGAAACTTAAACCATTCTCTTTCAAAATCGAGAATATCAGAGGTCACCGCGTAACTTTTGGCGCCGGTACTACCATGGAGGGGGAAGAGACTTCCTACCTCCATGGTACTACAGACACGAATTACCTAAAATTTACCCGTATTTGAAATTCAAATGGCCGTCCATCCCTATGTTAGCTCTATAGGGGAAAATTCAATTTTCGATTTTCACAAACACAAGGGGCTTAAACTTCATTAACTGCAAAAGCTTCAAAATGAGTTCAAACTAACAGCAGACCAGACAAGTGCCGTAACAATGACGAGGTAGAGTATAAAACCCTGATGCGTATCCTATCTGAAAAGGTAATGCATGTAATTTGATTACATGAACAGGTAGTCTACTTGCACACCAAACCCTGTCATCTTCCACATGCACAAAGTAAAAGAGCAAAAAGGAGTGGAACGCATCTATTTAGCAATGCAATGATTTTAAAGGGCCAGTAATGATAACTTTTGATAATTTTGTCACCATTTTTGTTTTGAATGTCAACCACCATTCCTTGTTCTACTCTCCAAGGCATGTTGATATACACAGTGTTTAGCTTGTCAACACAGCATGTATATGTGAAAACTGCATTGTTATCGTTGAAAAGTGAATTCTGGTCCGGACTAGAATTCAAATGTAAACAACAACAATGCATTTTACAAATATAGACGCTAAGTTGACAAGCCAAATAGTTGGTGTTTCAATATTCTTTTCCGAGTAGAATAAGAAGTTGTGGTCGATTACAAAAAAAAAAAATGAAAAAAATCAAAAGTTAGCATTACTGGTCCCTCAAAGTAATTTAAATGTGCGTATGCAAATGGCATTCATATAGGTTCTATTCAACCTAATGTTTGGAAATTATGTTTAGATCGTTTACTTTGAAAAAATACCACAGTGAACGAAGTGAGTAAAGATCCAATAGAAACATCAGAACAACCAGATCAACCAAAATATGTATCTAAGTTATTTTTTGATTTTCGTACGTACAGTGCTATAGCATGCTTCGTTACCGAGGTTCAAATAAAGTGTACAAGGCCTGCACTGACACTACAATAAATATCCCGTAAGTAGCGAAGTCTGTCGATTCAAAACGAAGTACATTTAGTCACTGAAGATGCACTTCGGATATGTGGAGAGTGCTAATAAATTAAAATTTTATTTATACTTTTTCAAACATCACTTTATGAGATATCTATTTCTATCCATCTATCTATATCTCAAATTCATCTTCATATTCATAGACTAATATCTTGATGACGGGGAAAATATTTAATCATTTGATGAAAATGTCACACTCTTCAATTACTAAGAAATGTACGGGTTGTACTGAAGAAGTACAGGGTCATATGGGTGTTTTACTATTCTTCATTGCGTAGACTCTTAACACTTTTTGGAGCGCTGTTAGGCCTAAGGATCCAGTTCTTGTTTATATATAAATGTTCAACAATCCTTGAATAATAATTGGATAATTTGTTGACTTGCAGTATGCACCGATCAGCGTAAGAGGCATCGACAGAGAGCTAATCGGAACTAGTATTATCGATCATAAGTTATTTACAGACACTTTTAGTAACGGGAGGCTTACAGGGAGCACTGGCATTATAATTCATAGAATACTCGACACTGTCGAAGAATTCTTGCATTTAAGCCTCGCAACGTGCCCACGTGTCTTCTTTCTCAGGCTTACCACATACCATAATGTGGTGAAAAGAATGAAAAATACTAATATTTGCAATATGTCTTCGGGCGACAAATAGACTGGTGAAAATAAACTGGTTTTTCTTTAAGTGCGTTTTGTAATATACTATCTTTGCTACTCCTAGTAAAGATGGACGTGTTACAATGCACGATAGAAAGATATCAGCACAATAGAATCCTGACAAAAATAAACAGTGAATTACATCCTTGTCAGAAATAGACACCGCAACGTATTACGGTCACAGTGGATTCTATTTATTCGTACACTTCGTGGTTTCTAACGTGAGTAAGGTAAAATGACGTTTTCAATAGCGCCATTGCCACTTTATGAAAGTGGGTCATTCTAGCGGTGTCAGTTTCTCAACAATTAACACTAAACAGGCAAAAAGATTTCGACAGACTCTCATAACCTACTCGTAGATTTAATAATGAATGTTATATTAGGTGGGTGCATAAGTTTCTTTCAGCTTTCATCGTACTAGCGTTCTGCCATGGTAGCTCTGACAAATAATTTCAATGGTAATGAAACAATGTGTCAGCGAGAGGTCGAACATATATTCTTTGTGTAAATTTGCTGAAACATCATTCTTGTTGATGGTAAACTCGATGTCTTGCCACATTTAATTTCATGTTGAGAGACATGCTTGATGGAAACTGTTCATGTTGAGAGACATGCTTGATGGGAAACTGTTTGGACAATACTTACAGCAGATCGTAAAGGTTTTACATATTTCGATGTTCAAAGAAAATGAAGTGGTATAGCCAATAAAAAGTTCTGACATCACAATCGCTTCAATCTGTATTCTGAGTTTCATAGCATGTCGGTATCATTTACTTCTAATTTTAATTTTCAAAGTTTCAAGGAGAAGCGAGTCATACATGTACTGGGTTTCGTGTTCCGCTCTCCAACCTCACATGGCATGGTATCATTGTTAAAATCGCCCTGGTAATAAAGACAAATGGGAACAATCCCGGCTCTCTGCTTGCCAGCTTTGAGAGCCAATGTGTAAACTTTGATCGCAACAGTAACATTTTCATCGTTACTGATACGGTTGACAATCTGTTTTTAATTTTTCTCTTGTATATGTTTGAAAGAGTGTCAAGTACTCATAAATCACACAATTATTGAGGCCCCTTGAAAACGCTCGAAATATGCTCACCCGAATACCATTCGATAATGCGACTAAGTCATGTAGAAAATGATTGGCAAATATTTGTTCGTAGCAAACACTTTGATGTTGTTCAGGAATAAACATACGGTGCCATCACGCGCCATATTAGAAAGTAAACATTTAGAACGAAATGGACATTTTTTATTTATCTGTCTTATTTTTTAAAAGAAACTCTAAAAATTACGAGATTTAGGTTGCGATGTTCAGTCAGCAGAACTGTGACATTGACATAGACATGATTACCTGAAGTTCGCTCATCGGGTACAGCCTAGACCCGACCTGTGCTGACAACGAAAGTGGATCAATTTCTGTGGGGCATAATTTTCTACTACTGACCATTTCGGGAAGTTTCATAATTTTTGTCCATATTTCTTACAAAAACACTCAATTTCGCTGACGTAGCATAAAGCCACACTGATGCCAAATCGATCGACATGGTATTTTCGGTTCAATCTTTCACTCTAATCATTCGATTAGCGATGCAATGTTTGCAAAAAAACAGGCACTTCATTCTGTCCCGAAGCCACACAAGGAAGCAGCTATTGACTTTCAAATTGGTTACACATTACCTCCTCTTTGCGTTTATTGACACGAACGCGGTACTCGAAGTGTTTTTATACAAGTATCTTATTGACACCCAGTGACATAAATATTAAGATGCAGAACAGTACAGTCTCTATCACCATGGCAACAGACATATCAACAAATATCTACTCACATAGCCCCATTCCAAGCCCAGTTCCAAAGCTTCCGAAACCATTGCACAAGGATGAGCGTGGTAGACTGACCCGTGCTGCAATTATCAACTCAGAATGTAATCATGACATCATGCATCGTACCCGAGACCACACAGTATGTAAAATAATTTTCTTGAGCTGTACTTATTTACGACAAGGGTTCGAAGGAATTCGAGGGGGTTAATCAAAAAAGTAAAAAGCAATAGGGATTACTCAAAGGTGTATGCGTTGAAGAAGCGGCTTGTCGAACATTCTTACAAACAAATAATGCACAGAGTGGAGATGCTCCAAACCATGGTGATACGATCCCTATTTCCATCATAATAATTCAAAACATGCTATCAGTTATCCAGACTTTGTCCTAAATTTTACATCAAATTCACCGACATTCATGTCAGTGAGAATCTGAAACACATCGATAACGTTTTGAGACGGTGTATACGGAGCTGAAATCTGAACTAAAAGTTCAGTTCTGCGTCACATTCTCAATCGTGATTGTACGCCGATCGCAAAGTCATATTTTAATCAAACTATTTAGCTGAAATTCAAAGCGTGAAATAGACGATACACCTGGCAATAAGCTGCGAGTGCAAAGTCAAGACGTGAAGTATTTGCCGGAACAAACATGTCTGCCTCTAATTGGAGTTTATGTGAACATCGAAGACTTTGCTATCAAGTATTGCGTAATGATAGTCAATCAAAGATAGGAAAAGTGCATGATACAATACAATACAATAATCATGGTTTTGTTTCAAAATGTTGTAATGTCTACATACTAATGTAAATAAAATGCTGGTTTTATTATACTTGCATATTCCCTGAGGTATACCCTCAGGAAAAATAAATTAACCGTTCAGACAAGTATCATGTTGGCGAGATTTCAGAGTACTGGGCCAAAAATCAACAATTTTACAAATCACCATAATCCTAGGGGGTCAGGTTGCTTGAAGGCACCCAAGAAAACCTGATTGTTTTCATAATGGAGATGGGACCCAATATTTCCCAGGTCTATTAGTCTGGGTGCACCGCCGTTTTCGTTAGTGTGTAGGCCATCGCTCTTTGATAACCAGTACGCTGTTTGTTAATCCAAATTGATTTTGACAAAAACATGTTGTAGACATGAGTAATTTTGATAAAAATCAAAATGACACAACAATGTGTTTGACAATAAATTATGATTTACTTCACTTTTATTCATCCATTATCCAACAACCTTCGACCATGTAGACTGTTTCCTTTCTGCAGACCGCAGTGTGAACTATTTTGGTTATAACGTCATTATTTTGTAAGTATTGAAGTCCCATATTCCAAAATCTAATCAGAACAGCAGGCTGGACCAATAACCTTTTTGAAATGGGATGACGAATGCAGCACAGCTGTTATCGGCATGTCAGTGAAACAAATCGTTACCACGGACACATCCGTGAAGGCGTCATTGGTCCAGACGGGCATGGCTAACGCCAACATGTGCCAAAAACCACTCCTAGCTTGTCAAGTTTTAAAAGAAAAAACAAACAATTTTCCACCCACTTCTGAAACCAACACGATTTTTTTCCTTTCGGTATGACTGCTCTGAGAAGGAGACTTACTGTATCATAGACGCTTACATAGTATTTGTAAAGTGAATCCCATCTCTAATGGTCAAATGCCGTTAGACGTTATTTATAATAAAGGACCAACGAAGTTGTCACGTATATCAAACGGAAAATTTACATGTCAGACAGGAAAGCGAATGATTTATGGCGACAGTCATCAATCCCTGGTTCACCGGCGCATTAGTGATAAACAGCCCATGATAAACAACTGGCATGAAAGAGTTGACCATGTTGACAGGTACATGGATAAAATGACGCTGTTAAGTTTCTTCGTATTATTATGCCAGCCAGACTTCAGGTGCAGTCCACTGTTTGCTTACAAAGGTTCCTCTATAGTTCCCCATGGCAAATTGCATTATTCTACTACAGGGCAGTGAACAGGTACATAGGTCGTAAGGGAATGGTTTTCCAGAGGATTCGATCACCTGATTAAATAAATCTCTCTTCGGTAATAGCAGGGATCATCATGGATCTTGTAGGCAGGTCATGACTCATAAACTAATAAAGGTACGAGATTAAGCTATTTCGTACAGCTATTTAAGCTTCAGCAACGTAAGACTGTTGAGTATCCTACATGCAACTAATGTTCTGCCTTGGATCACAGCCCTTACCGTGGACAGACATTTTGACAGTTTGTCATATCTGCTTATAAACTATAGATAAGGTAGATAATTAAACCATTAATAAAGCAGGTGATCATTGCTGTAGCCTACGGACCATGGAAAACTGCAACCTTCCACTTAAAGTCGTATGACTCAAAGAACTCGTTGAACCGCCTCACACCGTAATTTTTTAGAACAGCAAAAATGCAAAAACAAACAAACAAACAAACAAACAAACAAACAAACAAAAACAAAAATAAAAAAGCGCCTGAAAAGGATCTTCTAATTTACAGTAAGGTATGAAAGAGTGCAAGATTTCATCTTTTTTCTTTCGTTTAGAATGCAAACACTTCAAAGGATAGCATTTTGCGGTCATTTATTTGTCTCCGTTGCTTCCCGTATAATTTTGACAGATTTCGAATCATGTTGTTATGACATCCGCATAACCGAGTGATCACTGCTACACTCTCTTGTTCTTAAACCTCTATTGTTTACCGTCACACGATTCAGCAACGGTAAGAATCGCCAAATCGCCACTCCCATGCCAATTGTGTGTCACAGATTTCCAATCCTGTTTGGCAGTCTGAGACTGAAGCCGAGATAGGCAACTCGTCAGCAGCTCGCCAGCAATCGAAATCGACGACGCCGAAATACTTGTACGTGGCAGGCAATGCGATAACTTCAGTCGGCATCACTCGTGGGTTTTACACCTCCCAGTCGTTCATGTCTCTTTAACGATACTTAAACTATCGTCAGTTGTGTTTGCTTTATCTTTCTTTTGTTTATGTTTCTTATATTCAATCACGTGATCTGAACGTGTCTTTTGGCTGATATGACTGCCGCTTTCATGTTTCAAGGGGCTTAAACAATTTACCTGCATTTATGTTAGTGGCCCTTAACTTAACAAAATTCAATTACAAAAAATGAATGTGAAAATATTTTCTTTCTAAATATTAAACTAAATTTGATATCACCGGTATCCCTTACATTTCACTCACACAACTGCACTATTGCTGAATGCATGTGAATGTCGTTTCATCGTCAGATATATTGTATTCGCAGTTTTAACATTAATATATCTCATACTGCAGCTGTTGACGTATCTCTTACAGTCACAAATACAGTGCGACAGATGAACTGATAGTCGGTCGTTTTATTCTAGACAATAGGACACACGCTTAACAAATGTCAGCGACTGACGGAAACCTAGGCTACATTTATGTCATGATTGTAAGTATAAATTACTGACACAAATCGGAGGATTGGTAAACCAGTGTTTCCTTACGAAGACCCAATTTGCCTTTTAGCCTCCATTATCCAACTTTAACCAGAATACATATCCATCATGATTTACAGGGAGAAAGTCAGTAGTTTCATGATCAATACATTAGTAGCAAGACGTTCAGTGAATAAAAAATGATAGGGCTTCTTCATTACACAGCCAAGTGATGTACTCGATAACATGAAATGTAGTAGATCGATCTTTACTTCATTTTTCACAGCATGTGACCCAATCTGCTAAAAGAAAATCTCAGGTTTCGAATCATAATGTAAGCTTATTGGAGATAAATATCGTTGTAATCGCTCAGCGTGCGTAAATGTCGAAATCTCGTCTACTTTGATCGAATATTTTTCTATTTTTTGTCAAATCTTGAAAAGAGTCAGTATGTTTCTTCGAGATGAACTTAGCGACGAGGAAAAGTAAATCAAGCTCTCCGATACAACATTTATCGAATAAGAGAAACTGTTTGGCGTCGAAAATGTTTTCTGTCATGTTGTGCGGTCAATGTCCACAAGGAGGTATCTAAACAGTTTTATAATCAGTTCAGGTTTACTGACATACAAGACAATTTAACGAAATTGATTTAAAGGGAGGCTGTTAAGGTAGTATGCACCTCGAAAGTGAAAGACTTAAACTTTTGCTCTAACTTTCCTCAAGGAATTTTTCAATCATTCTCTTTCAAAATCAAGAATAAAAACAGGGGGTCACCATGCAAATTTTGGTATTAGAGAAACAAATTACCCAAGATTTACCGATATTAGAAATTCAAAATGGACGCCATCCGTGTGTAGATCTATGGAGAAAAATAAAAATTTTCGAATTTCGAAAAACTAAGTCGGTGAAAAGTTTTCTTTCACCAAGAACTTTAAAATGAACCCCCACATATGGTATATCAGAAGAGAATTGTAAAAGTTTGAGAGTCCGAATATCTGTCCCCGAGGTGCGTTCTACCTTAAATAAATATAGCATCGATCAATGGCAAATATCAATCAACGTTGATTTCGAGTTATATTATTACTGTACTAAAATGCAAATAAAAAGAAACATACGTGCAAAAATTCCGTAACTTTCCGCGATCGATTTCTGCCTACCGACCACGTCCATGGAAAAATCAATGTTCACAGTCTTCAACAGTGTTAGAGCTGTCGAAGTTTGGAATAATTTTTTATTTAATTTGTAAATTATGAATAAAACCGGTGAAAAATCGTCAAAATTATTAAACTCCCCATATCATAGCAACTTAACCAAATGGCTCGGTAATTTTATCAGATATTCCATTTTGAATCTAAATTTGAGGTAATTGCCTTTCTAATTCACATAGCCCATCTGCAGTATTTTTACAGGCGTGATTATTGAAAATTAAGCAAAGTGAAAGATGTTGATGATCATGGAAGAACAAAGGCATCGTGAAACTTGCTCCAAGCTATAAATTGATGGGCTTTAGCAAATTCGATTTCCACTCTACGCATTTCAAGATCTGCAAATGTTTGACCAAGTATAATTTAATTAACAGCTTTATTTAATTTTGCCCCAATTTTTTGATCTCAAATGCTCTTCTGTAAGCGGCGAGTATGAATACCCATTTTAGTGTTCGATACTTCAGTCAATTCACAGCGACTGAAATATCCCATCCCTCCATTCAACAGCAAAAATCATTCTTTGAATGGTAATGCTTTTACTGCATATCTCGAATTCAATTTTCCTTCGTTAATTGTACCTTCAGAGATATTTGTACATCAAATCAGTCGATAGTATCCGGTATTATTGTACGAATTGTCTTCTTACACCATGGACATATTAGATTATAAACGACTATGGAAATCACAACATGAAAGTTAGATGAATGATGCTTCTATGATGTTGTCTTTTTCTTCGATAAATTTGACTTTGATTGTAATGAGGAGTCTGACGTACGACTCGATCAGCTGAACCTTTGAATGTATTTTCCAGTTCACTATATCTTGCTTTTAAACCAGTATTTCTTGTCCTGCTTCCAAAGTCTTGCCTAAATGCCTAAGTGTTCAATTCATATACGTGTAATGTCAGACGATACTGTTGGAAACTTAATTTTTGTCCCGACTGCTCTACATTTGTCAATAGTAATATTGAATACTGGTTACAAAGCATAGATTCGATAGTGCTAATTTTTGGGGTTTTTCACCAAAAAGAGACGAATAAGAAATGTTTTGTTCTAAAGATCATAACAAAAATAACGATATCATCAAAAAGTTGCAGGTACGGTCCGTTCAATGTAGGTCTTCCACTGTCGAAAACATGACATTTTGTCCAACTGGTTGCCCAAACGCTGCTTAAATCGAACTCCCGCGAATGTCGCTTCTTGCCCGTGTGCCTCCGTGACTAATACATGCTATATCATAGAGATCGTCCGCTCTTGTTTTGTACATTGTCTAATCTAGAATGAAAACCAAGCGCTAGTATCCAACGCTATTTTGATCATTATGATCTGCATGTAAAACATAGACATTGTGATAGCTGAAATTCTTGACACCTTCAGAGCCAAAGTCGCAAAATACTTTTACTGAACCTTTTTTCTTTATATCTTCAACACTCTGTCAAGTTAAGTTGCGCACAACTGTATAGTAAAATCTTCATTTGATGAGGTGGCTAGGATAAAAAGAAGAAGAAGAAGACGAAGAAGAAGAAGACTGTATTCTCCACACTTTTGAAGTTTCAAGAATTGACTGTGAAAGAAAACTGTCTCTCGAAGTTCACCTGGTCCCGGGTCTACATCAGCACTGTAGACTTGTTGTCTCCATGTTGAGGAAGCTTGTCATAATTCTATCATCGGTAAAGTCGCCTCGTGTTGAGTCTTTGTATATACTCATCTACTTCAAGGTGTCACAAAACGTACCTTTCTCTTGTGTTCAGTGTTTACTTGTATTTTTCCTTAACTGAAGTATAGGGAGATTCAAAAGTTGGTTGTACAGCGTGCGAAACCAATTCAATTCTTTCATGTAAGTGAATGCTCGAAAAATTTATCACCAATTCGTGGAAGAATTTACCCGGTAAGTTTATTCAGTCTCAGAGTGCTATATATCGATTTGACCTAACTCCGAATCCATCTGTAAACCTAACGTTGTCGTCATGGAAATGGGAAAACATGAACAAGACGTTTGATGCCTGCATTACATATTGAAAATAAAAACTATGATGTTGTATAATAATGGAAGAGTGCCCTACGGTCGAAACTTTGAATGGAAGTTTTAAAAGATATCTTAGAGGCCATAAATCAATTTGTACCACTATTCTATGAGTGTTTGTTCAACTAGATATAATTTGAAAAACTAACAAGCAGTGGTTAAACAACCCACCCTATTTCGATTGTGAGAGTTTGTGAGATTGATGTTATTTTAAAAACACCGCTATCCAGATGGTAGCATGCTTTATAATGTTTACGAGTCTTATTCATTCGCACCATGTATTGAAACGTCAAGTGAAAAGGCCGTCGATGCTATGTGTTGATAAAATGCGACGGCATATGGCTCATTGAATCGTGTATAGTCACGCTCATGTTTATATTGAACAACTTCCCTGTAACTAGGTTTTGATGCACAGAAAATCTTTTTTTGATACTAGCTCACAAACATATACTGTCTGTGGCGTATTACCGTTACTTAATGACTTTAAAGTTATATATTCACAGGGACACAAATTACTATTTTCATTAATTTTCTCGTATTTCCCGACGTTGTTACTACATGCGAGATAAATTGAACTTTTTTCAGCTCTGTGATAGGACAAATTTGTTCAGCTGACCACGTGATGTGTGTTCACCGTTTAGTACAGTTCACATTTTCGGAACATACTGTCCATATTTGGTTATGCGATATCGACATCAGATGAAGATTTTAAAATAGCCGCTGATAAAGGCATATGGATCAATAGATAAAATACCCGGCAATGCAAAGTTTGATTTTGGAACAAGTCTTATAGGAGTATTATTAAGACCATGATCTTGTTGCAGGCATTTTAGTACCGAAGAAATAATGATCACTGAAAACCATATATTACACATGATGTCGACCCATCGCTCTGACTTCAGACATCAACTGTCCGTGGCTCAATCAAAGAATTTTATTGAGACCGTTGCAAGGGTTTGAGTTTTGAATAAGTTAAGGTTGAGCTTCATGTTGCCAACGCAGTTTTTTCAAAGCAATATTCCTCATCAAAGATGACAAGGAACCCCCCTCATACTATACATTTTCAAAAAGCAAAGACTCTAAAGTTTATTATGGTAGCAATAGTTTACTCAAAGGATGAAGTGGGTGTATATTTGGGGTAAGAAACCTCAACCTGGTATTAATGATAAAAATTAATTTAAGTCAAGACGCGATTTTCTGAAATATGATACTTCACTTGAAAGAAGAGTATATGTAGAAAAAAAAACGACTATTTTATTTGGCATTATCTATCCTTATTCTAAAATGGCAAGGGTTTAAAGACTAACACTCAAAAAAGGTGATTAAATCATGATTGACAAAATTAAAATGCCTCTTATTCAAAATGTAAGAACTTTATTGCAAAACAAAATAGTTTTTTAGCTCATATTTGGTTTTATATATAAATACCAAAAAGAGCTTCAGAGATGACTCCTGTAGAAAGACCTGGTTCGATAAAGAGTGTACAGAATCTAAATCAGGTATGCAGAGAAGTCTGAGAAAATTTCGTCGTTCGGGTTGAAGGAGGATTTTGAAACGTATAAAGAAAAGACAAAGTCTTATAAAAAATTGATACGCTGTAAAAAGCGTGCATATGAGGAGGAGGCACAGACATTTCTCAGAGAGAATATGACAAATGAAAAGAGTTTCTGGAATCTTATAAATTAAGAAAACGTGGTAAGCAACAGCAAAGTCTAGTCTCACTTGAGGATTGGTTGTCGTATTTTTCGAATCTCTTTCAAGAATCTGTAGATGACTTAGACATGAATATGGATTTTAAACATGAAATGGAGCTTTTCCTTACTGAGTTTGATGCCAGTAGGTTACATGTACCGGAGAGCAATGATGATGCTTTCTCGGATATCTTGAATTGTTCAATTACAGATGAAGAAATACTGAAGGCAATAAGCAAACTTAAAAATAACAAGTCAGCGGGACCAGATATGTTAATAGCAGAATTTTTTAAGAATTCAATAGATGTGTTGTTACCTTTCCTAAATAAGCTGTACAATTGTATTTTTGATCAGGGAATTTTCCCAAATAGCTGGTCAGTCGGTACAATAGTACCACTATTCAAGAAAGGTGATCCATGTAAACCAGAAACTACAGGGCCATCACACTTCTTAGTGTATTTAGCAAAATTTTTACCAGTATCCTAAATGAACGGATAAAAGAATGGGCAAAGGAAAATGAAAATATCCCAGAATGCCAAGCGGGCTTTCGGGAAGGTTACTCCACAGTAGATCATTTCTTTACACTATTCGCAATAATACAAAAGTCGTTATCAATGGGAAGTGGAAGTAAATTGTATTGTCTCTTCGTCGACTTTGAGAAAGCATTCGACTCTGTCGATAGAACTCGTCTTTTGTATAGGTTAGCCTTAGAAGGCATTGACGGTAAAATGTATCAGATGTTGAAAGGAATTTATGCAGACGTGAAATCAAATGTAAGGAGTGGTAATGTAACAACAGATTATTTTGATCTGCATAAAGGTTTACGTCAGGGCTGTATGTTAAGCCCGATTTTGTTTAGTTTTTACATAAATGAGTTAGCAAAGATGATGGAAAACTCCGGTTTATCCGGAATCCAGTTAATACCAAATGATATGATACAGCTGTTTCTGTTGTTATATGCAGATGATATAGTAATTTTTGCATATACAGTGGTGGGTTTAAGAAGACTTATTGATATCCTGTATGATTTTACTTTGAAATGGAAAATGAAGGTCAACCTTTCAAAAACTAAGGTAGTTGTGTATAGGAGAGGGGGATATCTCAGTAGACATGAGCGTTGGTTTTTTGGTGGGCAAGAGCTAAAAGTAGAAAGTGCTTATGAATATCTTGGTCTAGTTATGTCCTGTAAAGGATCACTAGCTGTAACTACAAGAAACATGGCTGTTAAGGCAAGAAAGAAAATTGCAATGCTAGGAAAATATATCAAAAATATGAAAGCTCTTTCTCCAGATGTGTACTTTAAACTTTTTGATGTCTATATTTTACCTGTACTTAGCTACGGGTCAGAAGTTTGGGGCTTTCAACCATATGAACATCTTGAAAGAGTTCAATCATTATTCTGTCGTCGTTATTTAGGACTTTCAAACAGTGCACCAACATGTGCTGTGTTGGGTGATTGCGGCAGATTGCCGTTATTTTGTTACTATGTTAAAAGATGTGTAAAATTTTGGATACACTTATTGGAAATGCCAGAAACTCGCTTACCTGCTAAAGCATATAAAATGCTATTCAAAAGAGACGAATTGGGAAAGTATACGTGGGCTACTGATGTGAAAAATCTTCTGTATCGATATGGTATGGGGCATGTATGGTTAAATCAAAGTGTTGGTAATACAGAGTTTTTCCTGTCAGAGTTTGTCAACAGAGTAAAAGATACAAAAAGGCAAGAATGGTGGTCAGATATAAGCACATGTGAGAAAACTAGTTATTATAGAAATTTTAAGACAGATGTAACGTTAGAACTGTATATTTCAAGTATAAATCTTTTTAAATATCGTCGAGCCTTGGCAAGATTTAGATGCGGAAACCACCCATTAGAAATAGAACTTGGACGTCATAGAGGTGTGGATAGAGAATTTAGGATCTGTCATTTATGTCACAAAGAAATAGAGGATGAATATCACTTATTATTTAAATGTAGTACATGGAACTATTTAAGGGAAAAATACCTTCCAAGTAATCTTTACAGGTCGCCATCATTGTTTACTTTCAATATACTTATGGAAACAAAAGACGAAAATCAAATAAAAAATCTAGCTCTATTTATCTATCACATTTTCAGAATTAAAGAGAAACTGTAACTATTGCTATTTTTTTTCCCTTCATCGCTGTAATTTTTTTTTTTCACGCCATACTTCTTTGTATTTCTGATAAAAATACTTGTCTCTGGAAGACACATAGATATTGTAAGCTCATATAAGGGCCGGAGGCCTACATTATGAAGGAATAAAGTAATATACCAAAAAGAGCTTATATGATGAGTCTGAGTGGCGTCTGTATGTCTGTATATTTGTGGGTATGTATGTGCGGATGTATGTCCGTCACACACAAAGGCTCCCATACCGCCAAAGCTACCGTCTCAGTATTTGGTGTACAGGTAGATGTAGGGGTTGAGATGTGAATTTGTTCAAATGAACACATCAGTGTCAAAAATGTGCAAATGAGGTAAGAAAAGGGGAAATACTGCAAGTGTGCAGGAGTGGTGGCAGTGAACTGAATCAGCCCACACATCTGAATAAGAGGATTTTGACCTTTAACCTATTTATATGCAGGGTACCTATTATGTTTGGGAGTGGTAGCAGTATTTGAAACAGCTAATTGGTCATTTCCTGTCATTGTTTATGAACTGTGACATATTAACAGATCTGCTGAAACCATGGATGTCTATTTTTGTACATCCATGGTTGAAAGATTCTCTGCTATGCATGTTGCTAAAGTTGACCTTCAGTACCTAAAGTTTCAGACCTTATTTACTTTTGTCATTCTTGTTTTACTGGTTTAAATATGTCTTGTTGTTTTTCTGGTTGTACTGTGCAGAAATTGTCATAACATCAACGTATAATTTTCCTGCACCGAACAGATAGAAATAACACTTATTGTTGATCTTTGGTATGTACCATTCTGATCAAATTTGAGCGACACCGTATAATTGCGGTATTTTTTTTTATATAGCATGAGTATGACTCGTTCAAAATTATACGTGTAAATTTTCAGGGTCAATCTCCTCTTATTTTATTGAGTCATTTTTCAAAATGTACGCTTTTACCTTTCTTGGGTAGGATCCCAGGGATAACTTAGTTGAGTTCAGTTGAATTTTATGATATGATGTGATGGTGAAATTCGCCTATTATGTAAATGTTTAGAGTCCATAGTGTCGTTTTGAAAAAAAACAACCTTTGCCCCAAAAGTGGCTGTCAGAGGGTTTTCAGATTTGATTTGTAATTGCCAGTGGGAGATTTCATTCATATTTGATGACTAATTTTGCTCCAAAGTACCTTAATCTCTGACATTTCATGTCAGATAGCTTTCCTATTTGATAAGTTAAGCATTATTCTACTGAAATGGAACCGCAATATCGTCGATGCCGTTTCGTAATTCACTGTAACGCTGTATGCAATCTGGTGTTTATTTCCAAGTCCCGGCCGACAAAATTCGGAAAAAAGATTGAAAAGAAAAATTAGTGAAGGATATCGTTGGAAGGAAAAACAAATTTAAAGGACAACGGGAACATGTATAAGCAAGACAGTCCCTGATATGTGATCTGACTAAAGATATCGGATAATTGAATGTAAATGTTGTGAAATGATCATTTAATAGAGGAGATCAGGTCAATAATAATGGACATATTACGACCAGCAGATATGTAGGCTGTTAACTAGATTTTTGTTTTACGTGAAATTCTTAATTTTCATGACCTACATAAATGTGAGTGTTGCAGACTTTTGTTCAAAACGTAGATAGCATGTATGCAAACGTTTAAAGCACGGCGATGTGTGTGCACAGTCTATGAAGTTTAAACTACGCACAATATAGTCACTCTGTAGATACGCAACTGATGAGGCATTCCAAATTCACTGAATTATCCAAATTATACTGAAAAAATATGGTACAAAATGAAATTTACATCTTTGAGTCTTTGAATATATCATGTTTGCGAAATTTACTAGTTTGTACGAGTCGCCATTATATTTTATCCTACATTTTCATTGCAAAACTTTAATTGGCTGAAGGTTTAATAGGATACACCGCTCCCTGTCAAGTTAAACGTTAATGACATTGAAATGTTTAGTGACATTGACAGATTTTACCGGTCAAGTTCATCGTTAGTGACATTGAAAGGTTTTCGTCGAATATCCCGACTTTAGAAAATAATCCTGCTCCAAGTCCCGACAGAGAGCACTGACTGTAAAATAACAAAATTACACTTACAGACCTGCTAAACGATTTATGAACCTCTCAAATCTGACACAGTGTTCGTGTATCGAGTATCTGAATAATTCATCATTGAACGTCATTTAACCTGTTTGCCGGTGAGATATTTCTAACTGAACCACATCCCTGTGGCCCTGATGTTTACTAAAACCTGACATTAGAAGAGCACTTAGAGATAGGCATATACTTTCAATGAAGCTGTCGGAAGTGGACTGTTGAACCTCTCCGATTTATTTTTTGCACTATTGTTAACTTAATATTAACTTCTCAAGAGGCATTCATACTAAGGTTTAGACACCGGATGCAGATATTCATTTACACCTTGAACTAAAATAAAACATCACCGCAATGGTCTCAAAAATGCCGAAAAATTGGTAAAAAATAGTAACTGTCTACATCTTTTAAGTCAATTTGTAAATTTACGAGAGGCATCGCTTAGCAATAATTATTACGTGCGACTGTCAATCAAGGTTGCCCTATCGGACTGAATACATCATTGGGCAGATGGGGAAAACTTGATTAATTAAGTCTCCGGGGGATCAAATGTTTATGGGAACAGTTGATCCCTGTTTTGATAACAATATTTCAGTTTATTTGGTGCAATAATAGTACTGCGACGCAAACTGACATACATATTAAAATCATGTTCCAAACCTTGTTCAAATTTAAATGTAGTCGGTCAAGATACTAATCAGTAACGGCGGGGGACATAAAAACCATAAAAAATGGTAGAATATCTGTGTAATTGCTCTAGACGTGAAAAAAATCGTTATAGAATGACCACCTGGCAGCCATATTGTGTCGTATCTTGACACAAATTGACTGACAGATGTACATTTTTGTACGTTATATTTGTACAGCATTTAAATGAAATTGGTTTAGGCATGTCTGCGTACGTAATGGCTGTTGATGTGAAAAAAAATTAAACCAAAATAGCCATGTAAAGGTCATATTAGATCGTATCACGAAACAAATCTATTTTCAATTGTACGACATGGAACTCCAAGATTTTTTTGTGTCAACTTTGAAGCAATCGGTAATATGGTTGTCAGACGGTCATTTTGTTTTAATCTCTCCATGTCCAGAGCTGTAACTAAGACATGCCTAGATCTGTTCAAATATGCTACCAGGCGGCCATTTTGTTTTATTTATTCGTGCCTAGAGCTGTGAAAATGACATGCCTAGGCATTCTAGATGCAACTTAATTTCATATACACATATATGCCAATCTTATGGCACCGCAATATCATTGAAATTTAGTGTTGAAACACCCCGTAGATCTGGCTTTTTTGTCTTTTGTCAAAACGTTTCCCGACAAAATAAGGATCTCATCGTATCAAAGTATTGTTTTCCTTGCGCTTAAATTATCCGGAAATGAGAATTTGTAAATGTCCGTTTATAGCTCGAGCGTAAATGTCCGCTGTAGCTCGAACGATTTAAGATTAATGTAGTTGATGTCTCAAATACGTAATGGTGATGTGCAGCTGGTGAATTCGATGTTTTGTTTTATGAAAGAAATGGTTGAAAATTGACTCAAGTACATACGTAAACAGTATGACAATTCTGCCTGAACAGTAAATATTTGTATGGCAAACATCGGCCGATGTAAAGCATTGGGCAAATTTGTTTTACATTGTAAAGTTCCTGAACAAAGCATTAAAATATCGAGTGGCAAGTTACATTGAGATAGCTTTAACTTAACTCATCAAAGCCGTCTCATCTAACAACGCCCTAATTAGAGGACGCTTGAAAATGAGAGATCATGTATTCGGCGACTAAGTTGTTACAATGATGAGACCTCAACCCGACTTCAAACACTAAAGACAGCTATGACTTTTTCGTAACTAATCTGATGGCATGACTGGAGGGAAATATCATCTATCTTTCGTTTCTTTGATATGGTCCGCAGTTTCGATACGTTTACTTTAAAGAAGGCTATTATCCTTTCAAATTGTTTCTTCTTCTTCCTGTTTTCCTACCAAAGGTTGTGTTATTTTTGCCAATACATTTTGCAATGTGAGAGTTGTCAAAGTAACCAGGGAAACATAGAGACATCCGTTACTATTTAATAAGATATGGACAGATGAATCGATTTAAGTGTGCGGAAACATCACTCATGTTATACGTCATTGATGCTTCTCCGATTCGCAGAAGTTGATTTTATTTCACAATAGAGCAATTAATTAAGAAGTGATTGGTTATCTATTTAATAGGTCGTCACTTTGTGCGATGCAATTAGTTGGTAATCGTTCATGAAGGCGCGTTCGTCATGCGTAAAGGAAAACAATAAAAAACAAAAAGAGTTTTTTTCTATGTTTGTTTTTGCGGCTGGAAATTTAATTCCCATAATACAACTATAAAGAGCTTTATTAATTGAAGAAAGTAATTGATTGTCTGCATACATAATGTGTGATGCATATCTTAATGAACTTTAGTAGTATTTCCAATAGCTAGAATGAAAAGATTAATACGCTTGGCCATAAAACCTCAAATGCATTGCAATGTACTAAAGATACCGATTACTCTCGAAATGGTGTTTCAAAAGCTCTCTGGTAATGTTGTTTGGTTGTTACTTAAGTTTGTTCGAACTTCGGCACCAACAGATATAAGTTGACTTTTAGGATATTTCATCATGTGATTGTTGACTTTTTCCGCCTCGATGTGAACTTAATATCGATGCATTAATTGATTGAATATAATAGACAGTAGAGAAACTACGGTCTATGGTTGAATCAGACAATTATATCCTTGTTTCATGGGGAATGTAATACCTGCAGTTGAATGTTAAGGCAAAGAACATTCATGTAGGTGTTGGTACGACATTGCCTGAAATGTTGCAGTGATACCGACTTAAACGCCACTATGATATTCCATGATGGATAAATTCAACAAGCCTATGACAATAGCTTGTCGACCAACACAAGTTAGGAAAGACATGTACGAGATAACATGAAACATCGCCACTGGGTAAAAGGCAGTACAAATATCCTATGAGCAAAAACAGCTTGTCAGGGCAGTGAGATTTGTGTTCGTCCACACCGTCATCGCACAGAAATTACACCGACACCATAACTACAATATTCATAAGATTATTGGTTCGCTACTGCCCTATAAGGCGATTTACAATCGTTTAGGTAATGCCATAAATATTCAATCATAATAGTCGACAGTGACAAATTGTTCGAGAACTCTATGCTTTTTACCAGGTCTTGTATCACTTGCTTTCTCCTAGAAACATGCAGTAATAAAAATTTAGGTCGACATGCCCTCTTAGCATCAGGCAAATTATTATCTCCCCTTGGGCCAATAGTCCAATACTACAGCTGAAATACAGTCTGAGAGTAGTGTGTGGTCGTGTGCCAATCCATGATTTCATAAAATCGATAGACTTTACATGTTTCTCGTATAACGCGCCTCCTCCTGTTAGGCCTACATAGCGACACGAGTGTTGTAGCTGGAATTGATTTAAACCATCGAAAAGTCCAATAATCATGAATTTTGAATAACTCATCAAATTGCTTTCGATTGATTGCCAGAGTTTATGAACTACTGCAAAAATGTCCCCTGTGTGGAATAGTGGAATAGCCTTTGAGACAGGTCTGATGTTCTACGCTGTTAGTTTTGCGGAGTGTCGGAGTTTAATATGTCAAAAGAGTTTAATGGTGAAGAGCAGAAAAATTCCTTGAATATTTCAGTCCGTTTGACAATCAGTGATGGTAATTATAAACGTCATTACAAGTTTAACTTTCTCGCAGTCCTGTTAATTTAAAGATTATCATAAAACATCGCACAGCCTTGAAAATAAGCTTATCTCCCCATCTTATAGAATTTATCGGTTTAAAAGTGACATGACTGAAATTGCAAACGTATGTAGAAGGTAGAATAGTGTAATTCACATTACAGCCAAATTGAATGTTCATGTCCCTTTGTTTGGTTTTCAATTCGCATGAAGATCGGTATATATCAACCACAAGGAATGCCTCGGGCAGTGATACAAGGGGGGTTACGCTGCTAGAATGTTCTCAATAGGAATTTACTAATGTTCCCACGATTCTTATTTCGACATTTCGTTTTCATCTTGGTGAAAAGAAACAGGGGCATTTTAACATCACCATCAAAAACACCTGTACTTGTTCCGAACGAAGTAGAATTGTTAATGAGATTTTGCATTCTTGACTGAAGACGAGTGAAGAACTCGGTTCCCGGTATCTTTGATGGCGGCTTTTTACTCCTTACAACGATTGCGATGTCTTTACATTCTGTGAACGTCGCAGCTCGCTAAATACTCCCATATTACAGGTGTATCGTCTTGTGATATACAAGATCCGCTTCAAGAATATGTAAATACAGTATTCGGGGTCAGAGTTTAGCAAGCGGGATCTGTTTTCAGTCAAACAAGTCTGACTTCTGTATAAATATATCAATATCTATTCCCTGGTCGATAATAATCGAAGAATATGCAATCACCATGCTGGTAATTTCGCAAACTCTCAGCACTAACGGGAGTGATATCATCGAGGTAAAGTCGACCAGACTATCGTGTATTGACAGCTTTAAAGCTGGTTTCAAAAAAACTACAAGTCATTTACATGTTTTTTGACGGACGTGTTTTTGTAGCGATAGGTCAAACAAGTAAATCGAAAATGAAACCAAGAATATGGAGAGTAAAAACACGGATATGATGGGGGAATTCGTTGTGATTCCAGATGATTTTTAAATATACCTACATGTTATAAAGGAGTCAGCTCCTCGAGAGAGTCCTTCTATTGATATTTTAATGTTTGATATGCATATCAGCTTATGGAAACTACAAAGACAACACAGTGTCTGCCATTGTGTGTCCGAGAATGTATTTAATTTCTTTCTGCATCCTGATAGGAGAAGTTGCAAACATTTTGAAATCAAAATGTGTCCTGCTTGTCTAAATCTATTGTAGAAGGATTGGTCATATACGTGTATCTATTGATTGATAAAGGCATGAATTCGTTGACGCCTAAAGAAAGTTTTTTTTTCCGAAAGTCGACGTTGTTGCGAATCGTGATTTCCAGTAATATGGAAAAGATGAAATCTAAAAAAAGATCGATAGGCTGTCACAAAAGAGAACATAGAATAAAAATCATGAATGATTTCACTTTCAGAACATTTCCATGTGATTACAAGACTTTCTTGTACGAAATCACTTTCCCTAAATCTAATTTTCCGCTGAAATCACGTGATAAAGCTATAGACTGAACAAGGCCACATGACAGTAATAGGTTTATCATCCTCGGAGGAGTGTTCACACTCCAATAGCACCAATAACATTTTATAAACTATGAACATAAAAAGTATGAAAAGACAGTGGAAGAAAATATGTTTTACATGTACAATTTAAACTAATACGATAATGGACGTTAAATGAAATTACACTTTACTAGCTGGTTCAAAGAAGATAGATTGCGTTTCAGTGGTAGAGAACTCGAACACTGTTTACGTACAGCACCTGAGCCCCTGTATTGGTGCCCACATTTATATAGGCCCTTGAACAAGCCATTTATTCAAAATAATCGAATACGAACACCCTGAAAAAGCAAAAAAGTCATCCCACTGCACAATCACTGGTACAATCTCCCTGGTCGAGATGCCTTAAAGAAGACTCTTTTGTTGTCATTATCAAGCTTGAAACACACTTCTGTAATTCCCAAATAGAGTATTGCAAACACGATGTGACTTTCCGGTATGAATGATTCGTAATAAAGCACACGTACAATGTAGCTTTTCTGACATATGTGGCGTGCTTCTCTCAGAGAGATACTGGCTACATCGACAAGATTACAACTTGGCGAAAATACGGCATGACACACGTGAGTAATGGGTTTCTGAAACATTTGTAGAGTGTGCTTATCGAAAATTGTTCCCATGTTGCGATATTGCGATGACAATATCGTCTGGTCTAGGCCTACTGTTGCGAGTTTATCTTGATGCGGTATTTGATCGCAGAAAAGCGTTATGATAAACTCAGGTCACGGCTCTACTGAATTTATGCATTTTCTTACGTTTTGACATTTATCGTTATTTGTTCCTACAAGTATATTTCACTGTGTGCTCACAGAACCTACTCTTCAACCCTTATCAATTTACATGTATGCCCTGTACAACGTTTATTGTGTACCCCTTACATCATATACAGGCAATTTGTCATGTAAGTGGAACTGTGGAGCTCGAATAATTGCAGTTCCGGGAAATCATATTCAAAATTAGGACAACGAATGCAGAGCAAACAGAATCCGTGTTTTACAGAACCGGATTTTCCTTTCCGATTAGCTTTCTTCGCATTCTCGTCAAAGTAGGGTCTGTTTTATATATACTCTCAAAATCCTAAAATGAGAGGATCAGAACGATGTCAACGTTCTGCTCGAAATGTGTAAAATTTCAAGATTTCAGTCCTGGGATGATAGAAAAGGTGAAAACTTCAATGGTAGTGGTTGGTTATTTTCAACTTTACCGGTTGGAGGTAAGTTTGGGGCAAAATGGCATTGTTTTGGGGCTAAAAATTCTCAAAAGTCTATATACACGCAGGACGCGAAAGATTTAATACATTCCCACATATGCGTAAAAAAAATAAAATTTGGCGCTAACATCCAATGCCAGGTTTTATTGGTTTAATTTCAATGCTGACGCCATATAGGTACACACAAAACTTTGAAAGTCATAAGCGTACATGGGAACACCACACGCAAAGCTAGACAATAGTCAGCTCATATGCTATGTCAATTTCAGGTAGAGAGAGTCTGTCTGTAAGAAATGTAACTGTTAAGTAACTCTTTGATGTTTTCTCAGCTTGGGTTTTAGAACGGTAGTGTTGTAACATACCTCATTCGGGCTAGTGTTCCTTTCAGTCTGTTTAATGTATTCGATCACTTCAATTCTGTAAAAGTAAGAGAGAATATTTCTCTCAATATAGGAGATAAATTTTGTGTGAGAGAATAGCTTTGGCCACGACCGGGAGTCGTCAGGCCGCAGATTATGACATTACGATGGCTTAATGAGAAACCACAGGAGCTGCTTGTTTATTTCAAAATTGCTTTTAGAAAATTTGGCAAGATACAATTGACCCCAATGAACGATGACGACTTTCCTAAGGGGTGGACCATTAGATCTTGGGAGGGGGGTGGTCACAATGAAATTGTGAAATTTGTTTTACTATCGTAAATTTCTAAAAATTTTTTTTTTTCCAGAGTAAATTTTCAGATTTATAATTTTTTTTTAGTTCGTCGCTGTCTGAGGATAAAGAGGGCAAAGATGTGGGCGCGCAAGCAGTCACGGGGGGAGGTCAGGAGGGGGCTGTCCCCCTTTTGCCATTGGAGCTTTTGAAAAATAGAGATTAAAATGGTGTTATTTGGTGGCACGGGAAGTATTTTTGCGGAGGGAAGGTCAGGAAGGGAGTGTCCCCCCTCCTGCTGTTGGAGCTTTTGAAAAATAGAGATTAAAATGGTGTTATTTGGTGGCACTTGGGGAGTAGTTTTGCGGAGGGAAGGTCAGGAGGGGGGTGTCCCCCCTCCTGCTGTTGGAGCTTTTGAAAATAGAGATCAAATGGTGTTATTTGGTGGCACTTCGGGAGTAGTTTTGCGGAGGGAAGGTCAGGAGGGGGTGTCCCCCCTCCTGCTGTTGGAGCTTTTGAAAAATAGAGATTAAAATGGTGTTATTTGGTGGCACTTGGGGAGTATTTTTGCGGAGGGAAGGTCAGGAGGGGTTGTCCCCCTTTTGCCATTGGAGCTTTTGAAAAATAGAGATTAAAATGGTGTTATTTGGTGGCACTTTGGGAGTATTTTTGCGGGGGGAGGTCCCCCTCCTGCCGTTGGAGCTTTTGAAAAATAGAGATTAAAATGGTGTTATTTGGTGGCACTTGGGGAGCATTTTTTTCAGATTACACATCTTCCTCTGAAACGTGGTCTTCTTGCTCCTCAGTAGCTTCCTATAGTTTTGAAAATTGACTATTTTGGCTTCCCTTTCTACTGCGTGGTGAAATGCCTACATTCACCCCACCAAACATCATGCATATCTCATGATTTACAATTGATTTTGACAAGCTAAGAAGCTATTTGCAAAATATAGTGAAATTTGCATATTTGTGTTTTTAGAGCAATTGTTGCCCTTTTTAGATCAAAACATCTATTTCTCTGTAGCAGCATGTCCAAATTGATTGGATGTGTATGGATGTGGTGAAATTTCAATATTTGTCTTTTTAGGGCATTTTATGCCATTCATGGTAAAAAAAATCTGTATTCTCTGAAAAGGCTTGTCCAATTTCTTTGAAATTTGCTACATAAGTCCTTTAAGATTTGTTTAAATCATGCTCTTTTTTGTGGTGGAAAAATTCTTCAGATAATTGTCATTCAGCATTTGCTACATACAAACGATTATTCATGCAGATTTATTCAGTATTTGCTATCGAGAAACTTTCAAAGTTCAACCCTTTTGTGTGTTTTTGTGTTGGGATTTGTTGGATAGATGGCATTCTATGTAGTGTATTGTTGAATGTTAAAAAATGTGTTGCTGTTGTTTTTTGAGGCTGGTTTTTGAGAAAATGCCTTTTTAAAAGCAAAATAATACATAATGACTTGATATGTTGTTTTATCATTATTGACGTGTTTCTATTTGTTCACCCATTCTTGCATTCATCATTGCAATAAAATGCTGTGAAAAAATGAACCTGATGTGGCCTACATCTGTTTACATTGATCTTAAAAGGCAAATATAACTTTCTGTCTTGACAACCATACCATAGTTTCAATGTTTTACCTAGTGTACCTGCTTGGTTTGTACGCAGGAAACAAGTAGAAAACAGGCGCTATAATTTACAATTTTCAAGTGATCAGAATACGAAAGTCCTGAAAAGATAAGATAATCACAACTTCTAGTATAAGAGATACAGTCACTCTAAATGTATAAATTAAAATTAAAAATGTGCCTTGAGGATGTACTAAAAATACAGAAAGTTGCTTCCTGTCGGTAAAATCTAAAAAAAATTCAAGATTTTAAAGACTTCTGCAGATTTTTTTTTACGCATTTGTCTTCTTATTTATTTTTTTTTATTTTGCAAACTAGTTTGAAGATTTTTTTTCCTAACTTTCTGCTCTGAAATTTTTTTTTTCTGTTTTTGACCATCCCTCCTCCCAAGATCTAATGGTCCATCCCTAACTAAAGGATGCACTATACTCATTTCATGAATAATCTTTGGAAAAAGTCTGCTGTGTTATTTAATACGTTCGTTTATTAGGTCAGATTATAACACGCCACATGCTCATTCCGTGTCGCGATTCGCTAGAAAAAGTCACATGACGAGAAAATAGATATGTCTAGTCCCCATCAGATCGATAAAAGTGACGTCAGAGGGTATTTTTTGAAAAGCTATTTCCCTAGGGAAATAGTCCTGACCAAATTTGGAAAAGTGTCTGGTCACGTGACCGTAGTGTCGTCTGCAGCTTTGCAACAATGGCGGGTGACTGGAACGTGATGTGCGTCCGGGATACGTGACAACACATTCTCTAAAACAGATTTTCCAACATTTTCCAACAGTCCAACAGCGTAGGAACTTGAACAGCTCATAGACGGAAAAGATTAAAGTGCAACTAAGGATGTCGCTAGGTATGCTTAGAATATTTTTTGAAAGAAAGTGGTACTACCACGTACAACTGAAACCGCTGTGGAAACATCGCCCAGTAAACTTGTTACAATGGATTGTTGTGGTGCAAAATATCAAAACACATTAAAAACTATATAACAATACAACATGAGCATGTGGTGTGTTATAAAACACCTATCGCCTGGTCTTTATTCGGGCTATAGCGCTCGTCTATAACCCCTCGTGGCCGTGTGTTACCAGAAACACATCGCTATACCCCTCGGCCTACGGCCTCGGGGAATAGCGATGTGTTTCTGGTAACACACGGTCCCTCGGGGTAATAGACGGGCGCTATAGCCCTCATGACCAGGCAATAGGTGTTTACTATAGCTACGACCACAGATGAATCGCGCGTTCCTTTCAACTTGATCCGGTGACATTTTAATCAAATTTTGATTTCTAGTGAATCGACTTTCAAGTAATGTACATTACTGCTTTGCCATGGATATCTGTCGTTTAAGTATCGGGTTACTCGCAAACTGCAAATCGAGTTAAATGCTTTTCTGCTTTGTAAAGACGAAAAGCAAATGAAAACTTTATTGGAACACAAATACGTCAAGGTTACGACCCGATATGAACAGCCTACTTTACCTGTGATCCGTTGCTATACCGTTTCATATTACAATGATTAAACAAAATGTCATTTTATCAAAATGTACTCAACGTTGAAGGATGGCAAAATCGCGATACCAAACTAGGCCGATTACATGGCCAGAATTTGACTTCCCCATGGTTAGACAGTAAGTAGCATTTATGTGTCATGGCTACTTCGATCATCTCAGATGAAGATATGCTTTTTGGGAAAATTGCTATTCAGAAATCGTAAAAACACCACCCCTACACTTTGCCTTATGTCTGTGATGGCGTCGTTATCGGAAGACGCTATTACACTTGTCTTCTAATTGGTACAGTGATCTCATCTGCAATGTGCGTGTACAGAATAACGGGGTATGTTGCAATGCTGTTCAATTTGCGGAGTAATATTATATACTAATTCTCTTATACCCTAAACGAGGACCTTTATTCCGCCCATGAACACAATTACCATTAATGAGATACCCGGTAGGGATTGAAATAACATACAATAAATTCGTTCAACAGTTCGTTAAGAAAGGGTGCTCCTGGTTTAAAACAGTCGATAAGGAAAGGACGAAATGTGGCGAGTAACAGTTAGTAATTTAAAACTCAGCAATTTTCGCGTGGAAAGAGAGCGGTGAGGTCAAATCGCTCCTCATCGAAAACTGTTGTGATTTACAGAGTAATTGACTTCCATTATTTTTTTCCAACGTAGCATGGTTATTATTCGATGTCAGAAAACAAATCCCTGAAAACATGGGTATTGGCAATATGACATGTCTAGGCTTGCCATCAAAGCCTAGGACATTTGTCACGAGATTCGCATTTTCCGAATTAATCGACTTGCTCCAGGGACGAGTTGTCGCTTATGCATAACAACTTATGGATCGATGAATGTATCAGTCTTTGAATAATTTCAGTATTCATACATAAGTCAGCAAAGTCCGCCATATCTCATTCATACCAAACTGTAACCTTCAGCAACCCCTCGAGATAAGCTCCCCGTGTACATGTTTGTGCCATAGGCTGCGATAGAGAATAGTGATTCGGTCTATTGGAACGAAGAAATCACCTATTCGTAACATTTCTGCCGAGTTTTGTGATTTTTACGATAGAAATGTTTTGTTTTTATCGAAGATTCAAAGATATTGTTAGCCCTTTTAGCCAAAAATTAAATAATATTTCTTTGACCTCAGATTATCATGTACGTCACTTGCAGTGCCCAATGCAAGTGTTTTGCGAATTTTTCAAAATTTTGACTATATTCACTGGTTTTGACACATTATCTATTTTTGCTCATTCATCCATGCATGAAAAACTCACGATGATGCTGTGAATAGTCATGTTCAGAGTAAAGCGAATGACGTGGGACGAAAAAGGTATGTTTTATCGACGTTATTCATTAATTGAACCATTCAAACACGCGTAAAACATAATTTTATTTGCATGTTTTTTGTTTCCAGGGTGATAGATCTGTCCTATCGTCCAATCAGCGTTAGGCGCCATCTCCGAAATTAATAAAAACCTGCAGTGACGTAAATAGTGGTCTCAGCTCACGAGCCGATACCAGGAGACCCTGGGCTTCTTGATTCACTTCCAATCCTGATGATTTCGATGCAGCTTCGCTCATACCATTCCATTATGCGCTATGCTCATCACCAGAAGAGAGTTTCCACAACGATTGATACAACCAATGGACACAAAGTAACTGTTTTGGAAACTAGCGGCACTACAGCTGAGACACATCTATCCGTCAACTCAGCAACTGCATCTCAATCTGGCAATGACTTTTTTCTGAAAGTAATTTTGTTAAGGTAGAGACTTTATTCAAGACAATTCAACTACAGTTTTCTTACGAATCCACAACGGTGCGGATGCCTTTCAACCCAGGAATGCAACCATTTCCATTTATTTTCGTTGAGACTGGTTCAAACTAAAGGTGATAATAGCCGTTGCAACAGAATAACGCGAAATTTTCCGCGTGGTAAGACTTATTCAGATCGTACCAACGACAGATTTTAACGATTTGGAAGTTTAAATTCATGAAAGGGAAGACTTCACCAGGTGACTGAACGCAGTTTGAATAGACTCCATAGAGTGATCTTGTCTTTAGTTTTCGTGACTGTTTGATTGAACTTAACCGATCCTTTGACGTCACAGAAACCGACACCAGTAAACGATTTCAAATTGTCTATAAATTGGTGTTAAGTAATACCAACATTAGGCGAGCGCTGTAAAGCACTTCTGCATTTGAAACACGATATACTGTGACCCGCTTTTCGCTGATTTGCAAGACACATCGGTACAACAGACTCCAGATTCACGGACACAAAGAAGGCGGGTCGACGTTCACTAGTAAACTCATATGAGAAGGTATTAGAACGTCGCTAGAAATGGCCGTCGAATTGTTCTACCTTATTACTGAGATAGTAATTGCCGTATTGGCAGTCTTTGGCAATGGTTTGGTAATATGGGTCATCTATCAAACTAAACGACTACAGACAATCACTAACTACTTCATACTGTCTTTGGCGGTGGCTGACTTCTTAGTAGGATCACTAGCCATTCCCTTCGCAATACTAACAAGTTACGGTCTACCTGCCAACTTCGAGGCATGCCTCTTTATGTTGTCATTCTTGCTGGGACTTTGCGCAAGCTCTACTTTCAGCCTGATCGGCGTCAGTGTCGACCGATACATCGCCATCGTTCACCCGCTACGCTACCATTCTTACATGACGACAAAAAGCGCCGTTGCTATGATTGCCGCCTCCTGGTTCATTGCCATGATTATTGGTACGCTGCCTATGATGGGCTGGAACCTTGGACGACCGAAGAACCCCAATGTTTCTTCATGGATGTCATCGCATGGAGTACATGTTTTTCAATTTCATCGTGGCGATTATAGTTCCCCTTGTCGTCATGCTAATACTCTATAGTATCATTTTCAACACCGCGCGGAAGCAGGTAAGCTATAGTACAGAAATCCGATATATTTTGTATTCTTCGAGATTAGTGTAGATTGACAACCTGAAGAAATCCCTGCTTAGAAGACCAAATTAAAAGAAAGAACACTTTTGTTGTCTATGATGGGATTTTAAGAAGACGGGTATGTATGTATAGATCCACAATTTCAGGAATAGGTTTCGCTTTTCAGATACAGAGAACAGTATGTATGACTCTAACCAAAGATTGCATTATTGTCAAAAAGATAGAAAGTCACGGACCGATAAAATCAGAAATACATTCCAAGTCTGGTAATAGCTTTCCGTCAGGTAACTAACTATTGGCAAGAATGTGTTCAGTACTAGCGTTGGACACAGTGAATGGTTTGGATGAAATATGATTTTATTACACAGTCCGTCTGTACAGAATGACAAGGCAGTGATTACGTAATGCCGGTGCATTTCCAAAGGTCCAGCAGTGGCATCAATCACCCTAGGTTATATCTTTCTCATTTTGGCAATTTTATACTTTCTGAAAAAAGTCTTAATCGATAGTCTGACTGCAAATGCTCTTCTATTCCCTTCAAACTGATAACCTCACATCGTGCCCTACTTTTTCCCGTAGAACGCATAAAATTCACATAAATCGTAAGAAAAGTGTCAATGCGACTTACAGAAAGACATTATTGACTGTCAACCTTTATCTATCTATTGGTTCCTTCCGAGATTTTGAAATATTTTATACGGTCATTATATTATTTTTTATTATATTGGCAAATCAGATTTCGGAAATTTACACCTAATAAATACACCAGATGGCATGAAATAAAACACGCACATTGTAGTTAACACTTGGTTACACTAAAAATTGTACAATGATTTATTCAAAGCGGGAATTACACATAATGATTCCAGTTAATATGAAATATTTTGTAAATGTTTACTGAGAGTTCGCAGAGGATGATGTCACTTGCAACGGTACAGTCGTAATGCTTTGCAAATATCAATTTTAATAAGCCTAGAAAATTTCAGTATCTTTTGTTTACTTGGCAGACTGGCAATGGGTTCTATGAACTATCAAAACAAACGGAAACCGCAGCTGTCATAATTGTACACTGCAATTAGTAATCAAAGCTCATAGTTGTTTACACTTATTTGAACTTGTAAAAATATATTTAATACAAACTCTGTGAAAAGGAGCGCCGCCAGGTTTTCAAATAGCTTGCAACTCCCATTTTGTCATAGGTCTATTATGATAGGACCTTGACAGATCGCTTGAAAAATTGAGTGATTTAGGTGTATCTATCTGTCTGTCTGTCTGTTTATCCGTATGTATATGAATGTATGTATGTATGTAGTATGTATGAATGAATGTATGTATGTAAATGTCTATGTACCTATCTTTCTCCCCCTGCCTGTCTTTCCATGACATATTCATTTAAGTCTTTTCAGAATGCACGCATCTTTATGCATTCGTCATCTGTCTGTCTGTTCATATCTGTCTCTATCTGTCTGTCTGTCTGTCTGTCTATTAGTCTGTCCTGTCTATGAGTCTGTATCCGTCTCTGTCTCTGTCCGTCTCTCTCACACATATTTCCTTTTACAAGAGTAATACTGTCATAAAACATGAAAAACCAGACTTAACACAGCAAAATTATCATCATTTTTAATGGACGCCCGTGAGATACTTTGCAGACAGACACTCAATTATAGCGTGTGTTTCACCGCACAAGTCGCTTACGCAGGATGTCACAGCTTGTGAAAGCCTTACTCCTATGAAAGAATGGCATTAACCACATGTGGATTGGGATATTCATCCCATTGTGTGTCAGTAAATTAAGTAAACTGTCATATTGTGTAAAGAGATAAATCATTCAAAATGTTTACAACAGTGTCAACAATGGGAAGTAGAATTGCTGAACTCTACATACACAAAACATGGCACGTCGTGTTCTGTCCTGGAATAGACAGAGTACTGTTGCTGGTACAAGCTTTGTACCACATTCAAATTCTACGATTCCTGAGAAGGACGTTGCTGTACGTCGATACTTTCGATATTCAATACTGAAAAAGGAGAAATGAATCAGTCTTTTAAGGCTCATTGAAGATTAATTGACTTAGGACAACACCGACCTTTGTCAGTCAGTATTTTAGTAAAAATTGTCAATTAATGAAAACTTTGTGGCTCACTTTTTCACTGTGTGCTATTGTTCTCACTGCCAGAATTGTTCTGAAATCTAGGGCACTGTAACCTCTAACACATAACAAATTATTGTCCTACCGGCCAGGTGTTGTCTGCCGGGTGTAAATTTACTCTGTATGAAATTGTATGCAAAATCCTGGCCACAGTTCAGTTCAGAGTAATTTATGCACATTTTGCTCGTTGCATAGTTTAAATTTAACACTGGGAATATTTTCAGCGGGAGAACAAACCCGTTTTATAGTGATAACAGTTTATAGTGACAGAAGGCCGTGTCATGTGACGAAAACGTGTCGGTTGGTTGGTTGATGATGTAAAATGGAGGCTAAATATCATCCGTATTTATGTCGTTGTGTTTTGCTCCAATTATACCGTCTGTTGTCATCGCCATTGTTGTTTATGTACGAGTAAGAATCCTTGCCTTTAAACCATTGAAAGCAATCCTCATCTGTTTACCCCTCGACTGAAACTCTAAAACTTTCCTAAGAATCATATAAATTTTGACACAATATAGTGCATATACGTGGCTTTATACTCGCTGACAGCGACAGCATGTTAATATTGAAAACCACCGCTGTCTGTAAATGAGGCAAACTAGCAAAGATAATAGGTGGACACTGCAGACGCACAGCGTATTACAGCCTTAACGTGTTTGTCATTGAATCTGGGACAGAATCCCAAATGACGTACATCTGTAAGATGTGATAATAACGGGTTCATTATTGCATTAATCTGTCATCTGTGTACAGTTACGTCCGGTAATTAAAACTCAAAATATCAAATTCTGATAAAAAATTTACATCAGGAGTGTTTATAACATGCACATATGTATGTATTTCACAATGGCCTGATCCATCTTCCCGAATGCCGAAGATACACTTCCACTTCGACAGTGCTTTGGTATTTTAGTATCTATGATCAGCTCAGGTCAGTTTGATAGATTATGCTTTTAAGGTCAAGTTGGCAGTGTTTTCAACAATGACATAAATATTTGTCATTAATTTTCAATATCGAAGAAATTTTCGTGATCAGAAATTCATTGCAGTCACATTATCAGAATGTATCCTTTTCAAAAGATTGTGAGATACTGCCAGACCTGAATTCCGTCACCCATAGGAATTCAAAATCCCCTTCTTTGTAGAATTCCCTTCACGTTTACCATGTTGAAGTATATCCTGAGAGAGAGAGAGAGAGAGAGAGAGAGAGAGAGAGAGAGAGTTCAAACCGACGAATCGCTCCATGCGAATGTCGAAAGCGACTCGCCAACTACTAAATAACCCTACTTTACATTGCCCTGAGGGCAATACATTTGTCATAGTGAATTCTTTAATCGATCGTTTAAGCTTCATTAGCATTCCTCTGAAATGACTTATTTACAAAGAATTAGGTGGAAACAATATAATTTTAAAGGTCAACTGAAAATAGCACACCTTCCCTGCCTTCCCAAGGACTGTTTGTTCTACTCGTAACAACAGTTGAATTGCCACGAGATGTTCACTTGAAACATAAAAGCTCGATCCCCATCTCCAGGTTTATGAATGAACATTTCGCCGGGACATTCCGTATGCGCGAAGAGCTCCTCAGTACGTTGGTCGTGCAGTTTGATGTCAATATCAGCAGTAAATGATACATCGATTCATGGTATCGTGCAATGAGCTATGACGGAGTGGTGTCCCAATGGATAAAATACCACTTCATTACTATTAAAGTTGTGTTTGTTTGTCAATATCTCTCGCAAGTTGAATATCGATTTATTGAAGTACGTTATGTTACTGACTGGAATGTGGAGTCACAATGTAAGAATAAT
This sequence comes from Ptychodera flava, assembly GCF_041260155.1. Lineage (NCBI taxonomy): Eukaryota > Metazoa > Hemichordata > Enteropneusta > Ptychoderidae > Ptychodera > Ptychodera flava. The sequence continues at coordinate 40,065,534 of NC_091939.1, read as the reverse complement.
AGGTCTATTTGTGTATTAGACAAAACTCTCACCTAATTTGGGAGGTAAACGGATACTCAAATTGGAAGTCAGGTACCTGAGAAGAATTTACTTTTATTTGCCGTACGTTGTCCCTCTTACTCCCAGTATCTGTATTGCCGAAACAAAAAACAGAGAAGCGGCGTGGTCGACCAACGCAGGATTGAAACCGCTATTTTAGTTATTTCAGTTGAACTCGTCATGCATGCATACATGCATCCGTACATCCATAAAGTTATATTAATAACGAAGACAATAATCTAGTCGCTGTTGATGGCATTTTTACTTTACCAACACACTGTCCATTACTTTATCTATTGTAGAATCTGGAAAAATAGACCCCGATATTTAAAATTTCAGTCTTGTTCCAAATGTCGGAAAATTGTTTTGTCCACCTATTTTGTTTCATTTCTGATGTCTATTTCGAAACAATGTGAAATACAGCCTTATTGTCTGCGTTTTTTCTCAATAGGCTATATGCACGCGAAAATGTTATAGTCAAAAGAATATTGTAATTTAAAATTCCTTTTATTCCCAGTATGGTATACCTCATTACCGTGACTTCAAAGGCTGAACAAAATGAGCACATTAATGAGATCATCAATAAATTGGCATTCAGACTGAACTGTTTGAGTATTAGAATATAGCGAAAGCAACAATTAATCTTCATTTAGATTTCACAAAATTCGATCAAAATAATTAAGTTTCACATGTTGTGAGTGTAATATCAAGAACCCATCGCAAACATTAACATTTTGCAATGGCTGAAAGCACGTTTACCGGTACTTTTTAGTCCTTGGGGACTTGTAGGTTTGGTCATGTCAGTGCGTCGACGTGTGTGTGCGTCTGACCGTCTGCCCGTTCACGCACATTTCTCAGCGATGCCGGAGCGATTTCATTCAAACTTGGTACCTAGGTTAATCCCTATGTCATACATATGCACGTCGATTTGTGGTCTGTATCCGATCCAATATGGCCGCTTGACGGCCATTTTGTTTCTTGTATTTCATGCCGGTGCGTCCGTTCACGCAAATTTCTTAGCGATGCTGGGAGCGATTTCTTTCTACCTTTGTACGTGGATTATTCCCTATGTCATACATATGCACGTCGATTTGCTTTGTGAGCAGATCTAAAGTGGCCGCATGACGCCTATTTTGTTTCCTGTATTTCATGTCCATCCACAACGGCACCAGGGTTCATCCACAGGGGCTCGAGGATCCGTTTATACAGATATCACAGACATGCCTGAGCCAATTTTTTCAAACTTGGTACAAGGATAATACACCATAGCATACGTATGCACGTCGATTTAATTTGATTTTGTGTGCATAATTAGTGCTAATTTGGATCATTAGTGATTAGAGCTCTGTTTCTGGTGCAACTGTACAAAATTTGATGAAACTTTGTACAGATATTGGTCACACAGAGTTCTAATAGACGTATATCATTTAGGACATACATTTTTGTCCTAAACCCCAGCGTCGCTCACGTTGATTGGTAGGTCTTATGTCCCTATGCCCCATTTGCGTTCATTCATTGGCTGCCTATATGTCCTCAAGTCTCATTAATATTTACTGTTCCGAATGCAACTCATTCATTGGCCGCCATATGTTCTTGTCCTTGCCTCACTTTCGGGTGTCCTTGATTTCTCGTTCTGCCATGTGCTCATTACTGTAACCTGTAACGCATCTGCGAGCCTAGCCAATCCTTACCAGACAGCTAGAGCGTAGTCGCAACGTTTGTGAAGAAAAATATTGTCTCCACAAACGTTACGACTACGCTCTAGTTGTCTGGTAATGATTGCCTCGGCTCGCAGATGCGTTAGCTTACATTGCTTTCACAGTGAATACAGACGTTTATCAGTGTCAAGTTTACAAATTTTAATAGGCATTTAATAAAAAAATTTCCTAATTAACGTGATATTTCCAGAAATACTGCATCAAATTTGATGAAACGTGGTACAGATGTTGATCACACAGTGTGTAATACAATTTAGTGACACTTAGCGGTATCGTTTAAATTAATTGCCAATTTGCATACATAGTTTTTAGGGTGAATGTCCAGAAGCACTGCATCAAATTTTATGAAATGTGGTACAGGTGATAATCTGTCAGTGTTAGGATAGGATGCAAAAGTGTTCAGCAACATCTTGTCGATTAATTACTACTACTGGACTTATTTAATGACCTTTTGTATAGGGCGGCAGCCCAGATTGGTTTTACATTTTCACCGCTATGGAACTCATTCTCGGCCATAGAGTCCCATCTTATCACAGTATTTTTAATCACCGACCTAATTAATGAACAGGACTCTATTCTCTCTCTTTGAGGACCTGTATTCAAAGTACCAATTAAACAGTTGGGACTGTGTCATCAACAATGACTTGTTTTCAAATTGAGGGTCGTTTGTACCCACATAGAGTAAAATATTGAATGACGTAGGACTCTAGGAAGCTATTAACATTATCCGTCCTAACAGTTTTACGAAATTGTCTGGAAATAAGCAGATCAGCCGTTGATGCACTAAAATTAGAAAAAAAGCAAGTTGGGTAAATAAATGAGAGACATGCAAATATTTTAATGCCCAAATGACTGCGTCCAATTAGATTTGAAAGAAATATGCTTGTAATATTGTAATAAATGTGTTTTGTATAACACATTAAATCTAGCGAGAGCGTGTCGAAATCAGGAAAACAATTTTTTTTTAAAAATCGCACATACCAAGAAGTAGCAACATTTTACACACAGTTTGTGTATCAAAAAGTACACATTTTTTAACAAAAATTATGCGCTAATGCCAACTGGCAGAGCCGACGACGCATACGAATTAAACACAAGAGTCAAAAGTAGCATCACCAGAAGCAGCCTAAGTGCTCGAAATCACCAGATTTTTCTGTTATCTTTATAATTTGGACCATGTTATTGTTCCTAATTTTGATGATATGTCAAAGTAAGTGAAACAATATGGTCGCGTTGTCAATACTCTGCACCACGAATCAGCCCATGTGATTAAGTGGAACGATATAGCAGACCTTATACACGTATTGGGTTGAACACAATTGTAAATAAAATACAATCGCCGGGTTTTGCGTACTTTTGTTGTATTAAACCTCTCAAAAGCTTGGCATGTACGTCAGATCTAAGTGTGATGGTACCGGATTGACATCTGTAATATGGTCGTACGCAGTAGCATAAGTGTTCTCTTGACGGGCATACGGAAGAGAGGTTTCGGAATTCAAAGCATAGCTGATTTAAAGTCAACACTCGTCCCGGAATAAACGGATGATATATCCAATTTGTGCTACTCGTCGGCTGCATTCGTAACACTCTAATTTTAATCCAATTTTCAGCAAAGCGGGCCATCCTGAACCCCACTGTGTTTCTTTAGAGAACAAAAATACTGTCTTTTGACGTTTTTGATGGCGCTTGTCTATTACTTTGTCAATTTACTGGGTTGTTGTTTTATATATCTGTCATCTGTATAGGTTTCTGTTTTGTTCTGCGTGCTGGTATACTACATGATATATCGACATTAGTGTGTACAGACTCATACATCGTTACATCGACAGTTCGTCCAACGCTTTTAATGAATTGTTCTCGTCATACTGTTTCATAAAATAAATCATGCAGATCATAGATGTTCTAAAGAATATGCCAGAGTAAGTAACGAACGCCGTATGGTCAACGAATGATCGTATTTGTCCATTTGGATGAAATCGTTGTCAATTATTTCTCCCGGGGGATACGAACTTTTCTGAAATACATATTTCATGTCACATTATCTAATAATTTTAAATAGAATGAGGAGTAGGCATTCTCGGCAGACGTGCTATTTCTGATAAAAGATCTCGATATGGACAGTTATTTGATAATTAATAAATAAAAGGATATTCTACCACCTGTTTCTGAAAGCATTTTGATCATTTGTCTCCTTCAAAAACGGGTACATTGTGTAATTTCCTCGGAAAATATTGTAAATTGGTAGGAAAGTGTTGGTAAACCTGACCCTGAACTATAGTTACCGCTTTCATTGGGAAAGGAAACAAGGGTTGTTATCTTTTTCTAGGAAATATAGCGACTGTTTTTAACGCCTTGCTAAAAGAAATATTGTCCGAGTATTGAAACAACATCTGCAGGCGTCTCTAGAAGTTTTCATTGGCTTTTACCTTAGAAGAATGATACGTCATTCAAACACATGGAATATGATATAAAGTTATACTCTGTACAGTCGTTCCATTTAGACGAGTAAAAAGACCCTCTCGTTCTTATAAATGGTAAAATGCCAGCAGAGATGATTTAAGCTCACTGTCATGAGACCTATAAACGCCATATTGGGTCCTTCAGCCGCCTTCACAAACACCGCTTTTCACGGAAGGCTATTGAATTTGCATCAAGGCCACCTTTAATTGATATTTAACATATTGCTATTTCAATGCTGATTTTTTTTTTCAAGTTTGCAATCTACAGACAATCATTTATCACTTCGCAATGTGTTTGAAGTATAAGTCATGGAAAACAAAATTTCCATTGATTTCTTTTTTATTCATTTGTCTCTACAAGATATGAAGATATAATAAAAATGCCAAATTTTTGATATTGAGAAGTCTCTCCTACCCGCAATATTTTATTTCATATTAATTTCATTTGGTTTTTTATGTTATTTATCGAAATCGGAAATTGTTCTTATCCTCACCCATAATAGCTAAGGTGATTTGCTTTGATGTAACTGAAGTCAAAACAATGCACCCATTAGGTATATACATAGTCATGGCTATGAGATTCGTTGTAGCATGTCCGAGTTATGGCTCCAGTCTGGCAAAAATAAAAACAAGATGGTCACCCTGCGGCCATACTCTATCATATGCATAATTTACGTGCATCTGTACTTCATAGTAGTACGCTCTTGTGCCAAGTTTTATTGAAATTGCCCCTTGAATTTCTGAATAAAGGATCTTGACAGACAAACATTAAACAATGACAGCTGTATGGCCGTATTAGATCATAGAGTAAAACAAACTGATGTGCATGTATCTTGGCACAAGAGTATAGCATAGTGACCTGGAACATCACGAAAATGCCATCTTGTAATAAGGATCTAAAGTGATACTTAAAACCAACAACTTGTGAGTCAGTTTCAGTTACAGAAAGCATTACAATATACACTGATAGCTTAAGTCACATTCCCAAATGGTACAAGCTCATAAACAACAACAACTATCTGTCTAGTCATGTCTGAGCACAGGCTCGAGACCGACAAAAATTCAAACAAAATTGCCACCAGACATACTTGTTCGATTTTATCGCAGAGAATGTTGACGACGTACATCTAACTGTCATGGTACTTTTGTCCTTCTGCCAAGTTTGATTAAAATCGGTCCATCCATGTCAGAATACCGGTTGAAGATTGACAAAACTTAATTAATGGCCACAATTCGCCAATTAGTGAACGTGTCGTGAAAAAAATTTATATGCATGTATAAGCTGAAGTCATAGTGTACTGTGTTTGTGTCAACTTTGAATGAAATCAGTCAAAACTTATGTACATTATAGCTCTTCGCACAAACTGGCAACCTGGCGGCCGTATTTGATCGGATGACGAAATAAATCGACGTGCATATCTATGTCATCGTGTGTTTGAGAAAAATCGGTCCAGTCATGTAAGAGAAACGACTCAACACGGACACGCATGGACAGACGGGACGCGACCCAGAAGCCCACGTTCCGGACTTCGTCCGACGGGGACTAAAATATTTATATTTGCAACACGATAACGATTTCAATAAGTTGTATGTAAACATGGTTTACTGTGTATTCGATTTCCCTTCACGCTCAATCACGATACATGTACTTATATTTTTCAGGTATACTCTTATTGACTTGTTTATGTAGTATTCAGGTCCTTTCATTTCCCTCTCATTACTCCAAGCCTTTGGAAAGCATTCTATAGTATGTACAGTCTAGCGTCTAACCTGCTAAAACACACAACTATGAAAACTAAATGGGCCTTTCAGGGTTTTTCTTGAAATTTATTGGTTAAAACGTAACACGGTCCAGGGGCCATGAATTGACACGTCAAGTTGTAGGAATATCGGGCGGAAGTTAATATTAAGAAGGTTGTATCTTTCTATCGCAGCAGTTCGCTGAAAAATTTTGTAGTCTCATTGTCCATCTTTCCGTATTTCTGTCTTCTGCTTTAGTGTCGATTTAAATGCGACTTCTAGACTTCTTGATTAGACTATGTAAGGCACATAGATTCCCGGTGCATTGCTTAAACTGGAAGAATGGGTTTGTTATAAAATCGATTTTAATTTTGACATTTACGTGACGGTGAACGATCACGTCTAAAACAATTCGATTAAACATGTAAAGTGAACGTAATATATTGTATTCAAAGGTCAGCGTGACCTACTAATACGACAAAACATAGTTTTCATAATTAACAGCAGTTTTTATAGCTGTCAATTGAATTTATAAAATATCGATAAGTTGATTGTCTGTGCCATACCAAGAATTAAACTTGGTAATCGACGTTATAAATATTTTATTAGATCAGATTGTCTTGAATCTAAGGTGATTAACTTACATTCAATGGCCAATATGTCGTAGTATTTTTAGCTCCGCTGTCAAGGAGCTTATCAAGTAGGCTGATTGTCCATCCTCGTCCGTCGTCCGTAAACATTTGCCTTCTTCTTTGAAACCGCAAGTCGGATTACTTTGAAAATTTGATATGCAGTTCCCTTGCAGTGACCTCAGTTAGGTTTGTTCAAATCGTGGTGAAATTTGCATAATGTATTTTGGGAGCATTTTTGCTGTTTTTGGTAAAAAATCGTCTCTGAAACCGCATGTCCGATTGCTTTGAAATTTTATTTGTTCAAATTGTGGTGAAATTTGCATATTTGTATTTTTAGGCAATTTTTGTCATTTTGGTCACAAAATCTTTAAGAATCTTCTTTTTCAAAACAGCAAGTCAGACAGCTTTGATGTTTGGTATATAGATTCCTGGGGATGACCTTTTTCAGATTTGTTCAAATTGTACAGAAATATGCAAATTTGTATTTTAAGGCATGTTTTTTAGCTCCGCTGTCAGCGACGCGGAGCTTATCAAATAGGTTGATTTTCCGTCGTCGTCCGTCGTCGTCCGTCGTCGTCGTCGTCGTCCGTCGTCGTCCGTCGTCGTCCGTCAACAATTGCCTTCTCCTCTGAAACCGCAAGTCCAAATGCTTTGAAATTTTATATTCAGCTCACTTGGAGTGACCTCACTTAAGTTTGTTCAAATCGTAGTGAAATTTGCATATTTGTATTTTTGGGGCATTTTTTGGTGTTTTTGGTAAAAAAATCTTCTTCTCTGAAACTGCTTGTCTGATTGCTTTGAAATTTGATATGCAGTTTACTTAGGGTGACTTCAGACAGATTTGTTTAAATTGTGGTGAAATTTGCATATTTGTATTTTTAAGGCAATTTTTTTCATTTTTGGTAAAAAAACCTTTAAAAATCTTCTCCTTCAAAACTACCAGTCAGATAGCTTTGATATTTGGTACATATGTCCCTAGGGATGATCTAATTCAGATTTGTTCAAATTGTGCAGAAATATGCAAATTTGCATTTTTAAGGCAATTTTGTGATTTTTGGTCAAAAAATGTATTTCTCAAAAGTACTGGTCTGATAGTTTTGAAATTTGGCATACAGGTTTCTATAGATGAACTAAGTAATATATATTAAATTTCTGATGAAATCTGTAATTTTGTATTTTTGGGGCAATTTTTGCCATTTTGGTCAAAAAATGTGTATTTCCAAAAGTACTCATCTGATAGCTTTGAAACTTGGTATACAGGTTCCTACAGATGAACTAAATGATATTTATTGAAATTATGATGAAATCTGCAATTTTGTATTTTTGGGGCATTTTTTGCCACTTTTGGTCAAAAAATGTGTATTTCCAAAACTACTCATCTGATAGCTTTGTAATTTGGTATACAGGTTCCTACAGATCACCTTAATGATATTTATTGAAATTATGATGAAATCTGCAATTTTGTAATTTTGGGGCAATTTTTGCCATTTTTGGTCAAAAAATGTCTTTCTCAAAAGTACTGGTCTGATGGCTTTGAAATTTGGTATACAGGTTTCTACAGATGAGCTTAGTAATATTTATTGAATTTCTGATGAAATCTGTAATTTTGTATTTTTGGGGCAATTTTTGCCAATTTTGGTCAAAAAATGTGTATTTCCAAAACTACTCATCTGATAGCTTTGAAATTTGGTATAGAGGTTTCTATAGATGAACTAAATAATATTTATTGAAAATTATGATGAAATCTGCAATTTTGAATTTTTGGGTCAATTTTTTCCATTTTTGGTTAAAAAATGTGTTTCTCAAAAAGTACTGTTCAACAGCTTTCAAATTTGGTATACAGGTTTCTATAGATGAACTAAATTTGATCTTTTGAAATTATGATGAAATCTGCAAATTTTATTTTTTTGGGGCGATTGTTGCCATTTTTGGTCAGAAAATTTTATTCTCCAAAAAACTACTCATCGGATAGCTTGGTTGACATGTTCTTGGGGATGATCCAATGTGATATATTCAAAGTACAATGAAATGTTCTATTGTGTATTTTTTCAGCTATTTTAGCCACTTTTTTCTGGCCACTGCATTGAGCTATCAAAGATTTCCACCTTCTTCATCAACATGTGTCAAAAATAGTTATTCTCTACATAACACAGCGGAGCTATATCGGCCGCTAGGTCGCTTGTTATTATTTTTGGTCAAGCATTTATTTAACCAAAAGTGCTTGTCTAACAGCTTTTATTAGCTCCGCTGTCAGCGACGCGGAGCTTATCAAATAGGTTGATTTTCCGTCGTTGTCCGTCGTCGTCCGTCGTCGTCGTCGTCCGTCGTCGTCGTCGTCGTCGTCCGTCAACAATTGCCTTCTCCTCGAAAACCGCAAGTCCAATTGCTTTGAAAATCTATATGCAGCTCACTTGGGGTGACCTCACTTAAGTTTGTTCAAATTGTAGTGAAATTTGCATATTTGTATTTTTGGGCATTTTTGGTGTTTTTGGTAAAAAACTCTTCTTCTCTGAAACCGCTTGTCTGATTGCTTTGAAATTTGATATGCAGTTTACTTAGGGTGACTTCAGACAGATTTGTTCAAATTGTGGGGAAATTTGCATATTTGTATTTTTAAGGCAATTTTGTCATTTTTGGTAAAAAAATTTTTAAAATCTTCTCCTTCAAAACTACCAGTCAGATAGCTTTGATATTTGGTACATATGTCCCTAGGGATGATCTATTTCAGATTTGTTCAAATTGTGCAGAAATATGCAAATTTGCATTTTTAAGGCAATTTTTGCCATTTTTGGTCAAAAAATGTATTTCTCAAAAAGTACTGGTCTGATAGTTTTGAAATTTGGCATACAGGTTTCTAGAGATGAACTAAGTTATAAATATTGAATTTCTGATGAAATCTGTAATTTTGTATTTTTGGGGCAATTTTGCCATTTTTGGTCAAAAAATGTGTATTTCCAAAAGTACTCATCTGATAGCTTTGAAACTTGGTATACAGGTTCTACAGATGAACTAAATGATATTTATTGAAATTATGATGAAATCTGCAATTTTGTATTTTTGGGGCAATTTTTGCCACTTTTGGTCAAAAAATGTGTATTTCCAAAACTACTCATCTGATAGCTTTGCAATTTGGTATACAGGTTTCTACAGATGACCTTAATGATATTTATTGAAATTATGATGAAATCTGCAATTTTGTAATTTTGGGGCAATTTTTGCCATTTTTGGTCAAAAAATGTGTTTCTCAAAAAGTACTGGTCTGATAGCTTTGAAATTTGGTATACAGGTTTCTACAGATGAGCTTAGTAATATATATTGAATTTCTGATGAAATCTGTAATTTTGTATTTTTGGGGCAATTTTTGCCAATTTTGGTCAAAAAATGTGTACCAGTATTTCCCAAACTACTCATCTGATAGCTTTGAAATTTGGTATAGAGGTTTCTATAGATGAACTAAATAATATTTATTGAAATTATGATGAAATCTGCAATTTTGAATTTTTGGGTCAATTTTTTCCATTTTTGGTTAAAAAATGTGTTTCTCAAAAAGTACTGTTCAACAGCTTTGAAATTTGGTATACAGGTTTCTATAGATGAACTAAATTTGATCTTTTGAAATTATGATGAAATCTGCAAATTTTATTTTTTGGGGCAATTGTTGCCATTTTTGGTCAGAAAATTTTATTCTCCAAAAAATACTCATCAGATAGTTGACATGTTCTTAGGGATGACCCAATGTGATATATTCGAAGTACAATGAAATCTTCTATTTTGTATTTTTGCAGCTATTTTAGCCACTTTTTTCTGGCCACTGCATTGAGCTATCAAAGATTTCCACCTACTTCATCAACATGTGTCAAAAATAGTTATTCTCTACATAAACACAGCGGAGCTATATCGGCCGCTAGGTCGCTTGTATTTTGTACACTGGTTCAGAGGGATTATGAAAATGTGATAAATTCAAATTATGATGAAATCTGCAATTTGTATTTTTAGTCAAATTTTGCCATTTTTGGTCAAACAATTTGTTTTTCAAAAAACTGCTCGTCTGATAGCTTTGGTTGACATGTACTTAGGGATGATCTTAATGTGATATGTTCAAATTATGATGAAATCTTCAATTGTGTATTTTTGCCGCTAGTTTTGCCATTTTATGTCAGCCCATTAGAAAAATGAGAGCTATCAAAGATTTCCATCTTCTTCATAAACACATGTGACACAAATAGCTATTCGCTACATAACACCGCGAGTCTATAACGGCCGTTAGGTCCCTTGTTGAGTAGTGCAATAAATGCAATATTTTAATAGCTTAACATCACTTCTGTTTATTGAATTTGGGGGGCCTCTTGCAGATCTGGCAGGTCAGCATTATTGTATGCACATTTTCTATGTCTCTCGAGAATCACTCATTATTGAATGGTTCAGTACTGTTCGGAACGCTTTGCTTGAAATGAATACGACAGACACATATGCAGAAGGGGTGTTTGTTGGAGTACAATTCTTATCATACAAAGTGCTAGAAAACGAATGACCGATCTTTCACTGGCAGAAAGAGAAATATACTTTACATTCACTATGTCAAGTAGCCACTAATAATACACAAATATATCGATTGCCGACAAGTGTTGAGCAAATTTAAGAACAATGGTTTTAAGCTTTCAGTAACTATGGTCTCGTACGGTATGTTTATCGACCAAGTGGATTTCTGTTCATCTTGGGTCGATTCCATACACGACTGGTTTACATTCCGCTTCAGAAGGTTCATGTTTGCTTGTAACCTAACGTTATTACATGGACGATCAATACTTTACATAAAATAGAGAAAGTCTCGCTTGCGACTTTTAATAATCATTGCAATTATGAACGCTATTCAGAGCAAAGCATTGAAATTCATGGAAGCATAGTTTCAGTAATTCATGCACGATTTGAATGTCAGCTTATAATGTAATTATTGTGGATGAAAATTTGATTAATATTTGATGTCAACCTTTGCGACTTCTGTGTTTTACTCAAAAACCATTAGAGTCCCAGTTTTTTGTCAAACCATTTCGAAGAATTTACCTGTGCGTTACATGTAACTGTCGTCCTGGACAGTCATTCAATCAAAATATGGCCTTTGAAATATTTCATGCATTCTTATCGAAAATCTGCTTCGACACAAGTCACAGTTCAACTCTCTCACATTTTTTCATGGATGTCAATTTGCTAGTACACACGGAAATACATGGACGTTTTGTCAAGTAAAGTCATAGACATACATGAACTAGATGTAACCATTTTGAAAATTTCGACAAATCGGTGACCCTGTATTCAAGCAAACAACTATTTGTGAACACACTTGAAGATGTTATACAGTGTTGGTGCGATGTGTAACAAACAAACAAATTTCAATATCTCTAACTTTAGTTATTTTTGGAAAATATACAAAAAATCTGAAAATAACATTTTTAATATAACAAAGAAATGTTGACCCCAATTTACAGAAATGGGATGATATCTGCACGCTATAGGCCCATAAACGCAATTGAAAAGTTCCTTCTGTGAAAATGAAACGCTGTTTTTAACTATTTTCCTTATCCAGACTCTCCTGCAATGTTTCGTTATGCATGACTCAAATAAAAATGACCAAATACCGAACAACTATATACACCCGTCTATCTTTCTGTCAGTCTGTCCTTTCATCGACAAACTATGCGCTCTCTCGCTCAGGTAGCCTTTTTCTGCAATTCGTTAGGAGGGAACAGAGAACAATGGGAGCTTATTTGACTTGAAATTGATAACAACTAGAAATAGAACTGACCATTCTTATTTATTTTGAAAGAGAACATGGTCTATCGAGTCAGGGTCTGTCCACAGAGAGCTAATGTCGGTGGCGATTTTCATACACGTTTGTAAGCAAGTCATCTAACAATATTGGTTTTGTGTGCTCTCCACAGATAAGAAGCATTGCCGCACTTGAAGTCCACATGCCAAATAAGAACGACCGGGGAAGAGGAACTAAGAAAGAACTGAAAGCGGCCAAATCTCTAGCCGTTATCATAATTTTCTTCATGGTGTGTTGGTTTCCCATCTACATTATCGATACATTGTTTTTGTTCTGTCCTGAAAGCTGCCAGGTACCATTGCAATTGCTGTATTTCAGCATATTCATCTCTCACGGTAATAGTGCATTGAACCCAATCCTCTACGGCTTTGGAAGAGACTTTCGCGCTGCATATAAACGCTTCTTCCTTAGCTTATGCCCGTGCTGCAAGACCCTGTCTTGTTGTCAAGACGACCCGCGTAAACCTAGCGACGGGCAAACCAACTCGAGTCACGAAATGAGCGTGATGCGAGTCAGATGAAGTCAAGCAATATCACATGTTTCTCATACTAATTTGGAGTATATTGTAACCATAGAGACGATGGAAACGCCAAGAGGCGAAGACCAAAACTGTGCGGCTGATCGGCCCAAGTCGTGACAGTCCTATATCAAATGGTTCCCTGAAGAAATTCAGTGATTCGTCTGTATTACTCACCACGCTAGTAAGTTCCACAACTGAGTCACGCGTAGCGGGATTTGTTGAAACACAAACTTTTAATCTATAATTTATGGGTAATATTCGTTAGCTACTATAGACTATAGTCTATAGAAGTTATTTGTATGGGTATCCGTCTGGCGTCCGTCGTCTGTATGTATGTATGTATGTATGTATGTATGTAGGTATGTATGTAGGTAGGTATGTATGTATGTATGTATGTATGTATGTATATATGTCCGTTTGTGAGGATGTCCGTCCACTCAAATATCAGAACCGCAGTACTTACAGATTTGATATTTGTTGTGTCGATGTAAAATATAATTATGAGAAACTATTTTTTTGTTTTTTGATATTGTTGAAAGTATGCAAATAAGCGCAAAAAAGGCATTTTTGGTAAAACATTTTCTTCTTCATAATCGCTGGTCAGACAGCTTTGATATTTGGTATATAGGTCCCTAGGGATGACCCAAGTTAGATTTGTTAAAATTGTGATGAAATATGCAAATTTGTATTTTTAGGATATTTCTTTGTCATTTTGGTCAAAAATTTCTTTCTTCAAAACCGCTTGTCTGACAGCTTTGATATTTGTTATACAGGTTCATGGGAATGATCAAAATATGATAAATTCGAATTATGATGAAATCTACAATTTTGTATTTTTAGGGCAATTTTTGCCATTTATGGTCAATAAAGTACTTGTCTGATACCTTTGACATTTGGCATACCAGTTCCTACAGATGAACTAAATATGATATATTGAAATTATGATGAAATCTGCAATTTTGTATATTTGGTGCAATTTTTGCCTTTTTTTGTCAAAAATTTGTTTCTCGAAAACTACTTATCTGATAGCTTTGATATTTGGTATACAGGTTCCTAGGGATTATCGCAGTGTTATATATTTAAATTGTGATGGAATCTTCAATTTTTGTACATTTGGGTCTATTTTGGCCAATTTTGGCCAAACTCTTTGTTTCTCAAATGTTACTCATCTGAAAGCTTTGATATTTGGTGTACAGGTTCCTAAAGATTACCTTAATGTAATATATTGAAATTATGATAAAATCTTCAATTTGTATTTTTGCAGGTAATTTTGCCATTTTTGGTCAGGCCATCCTGAAATGAGATCTCAAAGATGACCACCTTCTTCATCAACACATGTGTCACACAAAGTTATTCTCTACATAACACAGCGGAGCTCTGCGTACTATTAGGTCGCTTGGTTTTTCAAAACCTCTGGTCAGACAGCTTTAAAAGGACAAAGTCGGCCATTTTTCATGGATTTGTTCGATACGAGATACTACTTATATTGTTTGACATGTTGAAAAATACGGAATGAATGGGTGACCATGCATATATTCCACCCTGGTTTTAGACAAGATAAATGAAACAATCGCGAAAATGAATTAATAGTCATGACCATTTATTCTTTCTCGCGATGGTTTCATTTAATTTGTCTAAAACTGGGTTCGAATATATGCATGATCACCCATTCATTCAGTATCTTTCGAAATGTCAAACAATATAAGTAGTATCTCGTATCAAACAAAATTCATGATAAATAGCCGACTTTGTCCCTTGAATATTTGGTTTACAGGTCCCTATGATGACTTTAGTGAGATAATTTCATACATTCAGGAAATACTTAATTTTGTATCCATGTCTATGGTAGCTTCAGGGACATTGGCCCTATGTTTTAATTATGTAATTTGGCAGAATTTTGTTTTCTGAAAAGCCCAAAGCCGTTTGTTGATACCGTTTTCCGGCACTAAGAAAATAACAAACACAGACATTCAGGTGACCATACAAACCTTGTAAACTGTAAGAGTGCAAACACATGGAAATATTTTTAGTATCGTTATCCTTCGCAATTAATTCAAGACGCAGTTGAGGTCAAGACCAGACTGCGATACGATTTGGGTCAGGAAGATAGGCTAACTGTCTGGGTAATTTTGTAAAGTGCTGCAATAGTAACGAGAACCGAGTCTTCTCCGATCGACGGTATTTGGGCTTTTGACGTTTGACGGTATTTTTTGTTTTGACGTATTTTATTTAAAAGAGAGAGGAGACAACACCAAAAACCTATAGCTTTCTAGACGCTACTACGAACGTCTTGCATTGTCTGGCAGGGATCGATTGTGTTACGATGGTTTACGACCACAGTAATACTGTGCAAGGTGAATTTCATCCTGAAAATTAATCTGGTTCTTTTTAAGTGACACAACCATCACGCTAAACTGATGTTGACATTATAAATATTGTATAGTGCAATTAAGATGTTTTATGTCAGCGCTTCTCCTCCGTTAATAAGTACTCTTTTAAATTAGCCTTTTTAATCATCACCATCACATAATTTTATTTTCGTATTTTGTGTTCAATGCAGGGTAAATCCTTCAATAATTAAAGTATTAAGTATGCATGTATCTATTTTCATGCTAAGCTCCCAGTGTCAAAGTTGAATAACTACATATGGTTGTGGTGATATCTCGGTCGGGTGGACCATGGTATTTTAAAACCTGTAAAGATGGCTAAAGTCTAACAGATGCATTGGGAATAATTTCAGTTAACCTGGCATAATTTGCAGGCAGACAAAGGACTTGCTACAGTTGTTTGTGGCTATTTGTCATTGCAAACTATCGCTGGTAAAAAGTTCAGAAGGCGCCCATCGATTAAAGGGATACAGTCGTCGGAACTGCACTCAAAGGTCGCATGGGACCCATACTACCAATGTAAACACTGTATTCAAGGTACGATGGTGATTGCTGAAAGTTAAGACATGTCTGTCAGAATCTACATCGTATAATTTAAATATTGCAGCTATGATGATGAGGTGCATCTAGATATCGTACACGAGATACATTGTTTGTAAAGTAGACACTAGGACAGGCCAGTTCCGACGACTGTTTCCCTTTAATAGCATTTCGACAGCTTATTTCTTTATTTATGCGTCAGAGGAAATTGCTTTGGACAAGAGTTATAAACCTTCAAGCAGAACCTCTTGAACATCGATTGAACGCATCATCTGAAGATAGTGCCTTTTCTGTGTTCTTCTTCCTTGAAATTTGTGTAGCTATCAAGTTTTGGGGTAATTTAATTATTCGAATACGAGTTCAGACGTCGTGAATGCTATAGTCACAGCATATTTTGCCAAACATTAGTTTATAAATTACAATACCCCACAATGGTCAGATGCAATGAATTTCGCTGCATTTGTATATTTGTTTGATTCTGGTTTCACGCCGACGTATTTCAAAGCAAAGAAGAAAATGCTTGCTTGATGTTTTTCTTCATGATTGCTCACCATAATTTTGCCATAACTGTTTCCCGTAACATCAATGCCTTAAATAGAACCAGTGATATTGGCAAGATTTGAATGCATCCTTATGGATAAACTATACATGACATGAATTATACGAGAAATTCTCAAGTCTATAATATTTCAGCTTAATCTATACACTAACCTGCGACATTTTAAATTCATGAAAATCAATTTATGGATGCATTGATTTAGAGCAATAAAATTAAATTCAAATTCAATTTTGTCAAAAACGGAGACGAGAAATTCAAAAGTTTCAGCCAAAACTATTTTAACCTTCGACGACTGTTCAGATTCGTTAATTTATTAATTCGTCTTACGATCAAATACTCCTGATCCTTTACGAACAGGAGTGAATTCTACGGGAATCTATTTTGTGTTGTACTTCAGGCTTTCATACTCTGTATCGAGTTAACTCGGTTAAAATTTCTCACAAATGAATCATCCGGGATACAGACGACTTACAAAGTATCATATCACAATAATTTCTTTTCCATTGAAGTACATTTATGATTCGACTCAAGAGACTATACATATACATGTAAATAATTTTGTTATGACTGTTTTAATAGACTTTACGAATAAAGAAGTGTGTAAGTAATTCTGAATGTCGTTTTGTGTTTCCATTTAAAACATATATATATATATATATATATATATATATATATATATATATATATATATATATATATGCTTATATAGTAGATAGATAGAAAGATAGATGCATACATAGATACATACATAGATATGAACGCCCACACGAACGCCTTGTGATGTTTAATGTGTATGCTCTGAAACCTTCGTTTTACTCACACAAACTGTGAAATTTTATTCCAGTTTGGTATGACATGAAACATTATTAAGGCTTTAAAAAAATTCACATGATTGTAAACTTGTTCCTTGCTAAAACTCTGTATAATATATTGTTCATGACTGTAAAAAGCATCCGTACAAATATCCGTAGGTATCAAATTCTTACGCCAACAACAACCATAAACATTAATATGTCGTTTTACAAACAGGATCCTGGGTGTAAAATATATCATTTAAGGAAAGAATATACTTCTCAAAAAGTCAGTTGAATCTTGTTCCGCCTTAATGCAAATAAAGTTAGTTACCTAACTATTGTGCGAATTGTAGTCGATTAAATTTAATCGGCTGCTTAGGTGTCTGTTATTTTATAGTTTGGTATGTATGTGACTGACTGGCGTAACAGCAATGAAATTAACTTTAAATACAGGTAACCTTGAAATTATTCACACGATGCAACGCCCGTTACAGAGTACAGAGAGAATTGAAAACTTGATTGTGATATTCATCATAATGCAACTAGGTCACAGGTAACGATGCTGGAGATGTGTTCGTTTAATTAATCAATTCATGAAGTTGGCGTATTCAGGCTCATGATACTTCAACCAGAAACTTTTTGGCATTTGAGAAGGGCTTACATCGTTGTAGTTTAATTCGAGAGATGGTTCCGTATGTATAGTTCAAATTGAGAGAGAGTTGCATCTGTATAGTTTATTTCCCAAGGGGTGGGAGACAGCACCTTCTACGGATGATTAACTATCAGGACAATAACTGTAGGAATTTTAGGCTAAAAAACATAATTGTTGCCCTTCCATGCTTTTCAAAAATAGGATAGTTCCTTCCTAGCACATTTTCACACTGCATTGTGTTGTTACATGGCAACACGAGACTAGTGCACAATGTTTGAATGACATCAAAACTGAACTGAATCATCATAATTCTTCTCAGCGCAGAAAATTTGATCACAGTCCAGGTTTTTCTAGATGAAATTATGATTCACTCGTGTCAATTTGGTTACCATCATGTAAATATCCTTTACACAGAAGTAATCAAATTGACCTGAGTAATGTAAGAACGCCTGACATTTGTTTTCATCAACTACATATTCATGCCAACATGAACCTGTATAACTATACGCCCTTCCCTACTTTCAGAAAACTTTACACGTGTGTGTAAGTCCCTACCCTGGTTAAGAACAGACATGGAATTCATAAACGATTGTATGACCGGAGTTATATCGATTGATATGTAAAGTTGCGGCTGGTTGACCAACAATTGATTTGGAAGATGGCTTCACTGGCGAAGTCACCAGAGCGATGCACCAATAACAGTAGTACATGTACTAGTGTGCGTGAAAGTATAGAGAGCTATGGGGAGAGGGGATATTTCTCAGAAAAGGGAGTGTGCAAGGGATGCCCAACTTGCAAATCATTGTAGTCGGTAAAAGCAATTTCTCAAGCCCAAGAAACTGGTAAAGGGGTTAGAGTAATGCAACATTGAAGTTTTTATTTATTTATTCTTTTCAAACTTTATTACCGACGGCTACTGTGTGAACATAAGTATTTACACCGTATTCGAGCACCGTATTGGAACAGGGTTGTTGAAAATTCACTATTTACTGACTTGCTTTTTAAAGTTTTTGGATCATTTGTGCTAAAATATAAAACATCAACAACTTTTAATATTAACATAGAAATAGAACATGAAATGTGTTTATAGTTTTCTTGGCATTTTCCCTCACAACGTCTTCAAGCTGTTGTCATTCTTAAACTTCTTGCAATCGCTCACAACTAAAGCGAATATACTTTATGTCGGAGTTCTTCATGGTGGCCTCGCTAACATGTATCATTCTGCAACACTTCTTGCAAAGACCCTGGAACATCGCTAGCACATTCAACACAAACAGAATGGGTTGTACATTAAGGGGAACAACGATGACTTTACTGTAAAATTTGTTCGAAAGTCCGAACTAAACAGCTAAAAATGTATGTCACTGTGGCGGGTGTAGTAAAGAGAAAACAGACAGTTGACCAGTAAATCCCTTCGTCCATTAACGAGCTATTGTTTGCCGGACGTTGGCCGGGAAACGTCCGAACTCACATCTGCTCACGTGTCTAAATGAGTTGAAGGGTTATATTTTTAGGATACAGGGAACACATCATAGTTTCCAGCCGGTGTGCATCTCACCGTGTGGCGCAAGCATTGTCTCCATGTCGATAAACATGACATAGATTTACTTTTTGTTCAATGATGGATAGTCTTACATAACCGGAGGTTACCAGCTGTCACATGGTTTAATCATACGGCTGACTCGCAGCGTGTTTGCAAGGTTATATCTGATTGGTCGATTGTCACTATTCACAGCAACTTAGGGAGTTTATTTGTATTATTTCATTATAACGGTACGATTCTGCCAATCAATTGGATAACAGCTTCGAAATCGCTGCGAGTCGGCCCTAATCATAAGATCGATTTCAATTGTCACACAACCATTTCATCAATTTGCAGTGATGAACTCGTCCACGCTTCTTGTCAACTCTACGGCCAGTGCAGATTTCACTATGGTGTGTCGCTCCCCAGAGGTCCGACCGAACTGGAGAACTGCCCTAGAGGATTGGGGAATAGCCTGGGATCTTCATGTGTATGGCTTTGGATGCGTCTTCATCGTGCTCACACTAGTTACTGGCTGTTTGCTCTGTCGCCATTGTTACTATGTCCATAGTGTGAACCGGGGAAAGTCAGCCAAGTTGCATTTTTCGCTTTATCTGATGATTCTCGGACTGGGCGTTACACGATTTGTGCATCTCTTCACTGATGCGTACGGATCAAAGACTGTTCTACGGTGTCTGCTGTCGATAGTAATTTGGTCCCTTGGATGGCCATGTCTAACGACCGCTTACAGCATCCTTCTATTGGCGCTCTTAGAGACAACAAGGCTTTACTTAACATCGCCTAAGTTTCAAAAAGCTAGCGTCGTTGCCATCATTACGACTCTACAGTTCACTTATCTCATCATCAGTGACGTCATCGTTGCTTATTTTGCCGATGCCTTCGTGATGATCATCCTTTGTGAAGCCATGTTCGTAGTTTGGGACCTATTGCTAACCATTGGATATCTGTATGCCGCCGTCAAAATCCGTTCTAACCTTTTTTTGTCTAGGCCGAACCAAACACCGTCGGAGAGGGAAAGATCGGCCCGGCTTCGTCGTCTGACGCGCCTTATCTTTGCAAACAGCGCAGTCAGTTTTCTGCTAATGTACCTACATATTTATTCAGCCGTGGAACTGTCCATGGCGATTGCCAAATGAGAAATGGATCTGCATTGGGCATGGTTTGCCATACAAAACGCCAACAGAACGCTGGAGATAGTGGTGTCTTCTCTCATTTTAGCAACGATCACAAACGTTAGAAAACCGATGCTCACCAACAGTCGTGGTAATGATACATTAAACATGCGTTAGTGAGAGCGTCAGTTGAAATATTACACGATATAATAGTTTCTCTACTGTCTATGGATTAACATAAGCAAACAAAATATGTTGAAACAATAGACAAAGGTCAAACTTGATAATGTTTATCATACAGCACATGTGCTGGTATATATCGCATGTCATCTGGATGTTTCGTACAGTATCAGTGAACTAAGAGGAATAATTGTGTCCCTTATTGTCATTTCTTTGCTCACTGACAGCGTATTCAACAATTTAGCAGAAAATGGTGTTCCCTTATTAAGTGAGGAACAGTACACAGATCATACAGTTGCTTGTTTGGTGTAAGAAAAATTATTTCTCGTGGTTTTCCGCGTGTAAAAAGAGTATTCTTAGGGTTAAATATTTAACAGCGATGAAATAGTTGCAGGTTGATTCCACGAAATAATATTACCCGTACAACATAACGTTCTGGGAACTACATACAACCTGTTGATTCTCTGTACAAATCTATGACGTCAGTGCTTTGCGGTGTTCAGCAAATTTCTCTTCAGAACAGCCAGTGTTTCATCCACGAGTAAATCACAAATTCTGACTGTTATTGTTGTTGCCATTAAAAACATGTACAACAATTAGGGCAGGGCTTAAAAGCCGGTATGTTTTAGTGAATATCATTTCCCTGTAATTCCTCTCGAGTACGGTGCGGGGATTGCTTGATAGCTTACTAGCCCCTAAATAGCTAGAGGTAGCTAAAAGCTACGTTGCCATAAGAATGACTTATATTTAGATATTTGTGGCTATATAAACTATTATTTATTTCCACATGACACTTTTAGCTGCTAAAAATAAAGTAGGTAGCTATTCAGCTAAAAATATATAAATCTTGTACGCCTGGCTATTGAGCTATTCAAGCTATTAGCCGTTTTTAGCAGCTAATAGCTACTCTTAGCTAGCTATTAGCTTGCTATCAGCTAGGCAGTGGACACATTTTAGAAGGCCTGACAACTACTTACAAAGGAAGTTACGAGCGTGACTTTCACTGAGGTGTACAAAGAATTAGGCATCTCATAAATATACTGAATAAATATTGTAGAACTAAGAACGTAGTATTGAGTTCTATATGGAAAATGTTTTCTTTCATGCAAGTGTAAGTTTCTACTAACCACAGCACATGGCATTTTTTCTGCATTGACAGCTACAGAAATCACAAATTGTGCGTATTGAGGATTTCATTCACTGGCATGAAAAATGTTGTTGCAAAACGAAATGATCAGGAGAATCTTGCAATTGTAGAACCAAGAAAATATATTAAGTCACATGGCTGGTTGACCGGTAGAGTAATTGTGATCAGTCTCTGTTTGAAAAGATTTCAAGTGATTGCTTGTGTCTGTAAAAGTTTCCTGTGATTAATTGTACGGACATTCACACAGAGGCTTTATTAAATACCTGTGACGGGTTTTGCATTGTCTTTTGTTCAAAGACTTACTAAATATGCATGTCAGTTTGCTGATGAGCACAAAATTGTTTGTAGAAAACTTACAACAAATGACAAGTACTTACATCGGAAGTTACACAAGCGTTTGGACGATAAGCTGTTGTCTTTGCTTGGCCTCTGTATTCCTGTAAATAGAGTATGTGCTTGGCCTCTGCATTACTGTAAATAGAGTATGTGCTTGGCCTCTGTATTACTGTAAATAGAGTATGTGCTTGGCCTCTGTATTACTGTAAATAGAGTATGTGCTTGGCCTCTGCATTACTGTAAATAGAGTATGTGCTTGGCCTCTGCATTACTGTAAATAGAGTATGTGCTTGGCCTCTGTATTACTGTAAATAGAGTATGTGCTTGGCCTCTGCATTACTGTAAATAGAGAATGTGCTTGGCCTCTGTATTACTGTAAATAGAGTATGTGCTTGGCCTCTGTATTACTGTAAATAGAGTATGTGCTTGGCCTCTGTATTCCTGTAAATAGAGTATGTGCGAGAATACGGGTAGAACCAAGAAACTTATATCAAATGTCAGGTTACTTTAGAAATACCTAATTGTATTGTGCATTTCTCGTCGAGCGGGGCTCTACGGAGGAAATGGTGAACGTGGTAATTATTATGTTTATTATTTTTAAGTTATAAGCAAAGGGTAGAATCACGTCAAAAGATCACACTGTACTTGAGAATTGGTTATGCTCACTTTACAGGTTTAAAGAGATACTAATCCCGGCGACAAACATGAATGACTGATTACACAAGTTCTTAATCAGACAAAGAACTGCGACAAAAAAGTTCATCTGGAAAAGCGGAAGCGCAGTTGCGAGATCACTCAGATCGGCATTGGGAATAATTGGTGTAAATAAGAAAGATATCGACAAACAGGTGCTGCATTGCAAGAGTAATCGCACTGTAAGACATTGGAAAACTTCTCGAGTTTAAAAGAGTGTAGCTTCCGAAAGTTTGTGAGCAAATGTTGAAAATGTCATAAAAAGTCAGAAAATACACGCAAGGCAAGGCAATAATTAATACGAGAAAACATGACGGTGTGTTTGCATGAATAAGATTGATAAAAGAAGAGCTGATAGCCAGCTAATAGCCAGCTAACATTGGCTAATAGCGGCTAAAAACGGCAATTAGCTTGAATAGCTGAATAGCCAAGAATTTTGGTATCAAAGCAGAATATCTGAATAGCTACCCAACAACCCCGAAGCAGCTATTAAGTTTCCGGCATTAGGTCCCAAACATAATAGCTGAATAGCCGCTAATTATCCCCTGAGTCATTGCTGTAAACTCTCGTAGCTGAATAGCTGCTAAAAATGTCAAAGTTGGCTATTTTGGCTATCAAGCAATCCCGCACCTTTATGATTTCACCGGTAACGTGCGAAAACCTTTGGCTTTACACTGTAGACAGGCAGCTTATCACATTGCCGTAGAGACATAAACGCAAGGTTACTGTGACGTCCTTCAGTTGAAATGATCATTCGATTGTGTGTGGTTAGCGTTGTCCATACCACAACCACATTAGTTTCTATGCCGAGAGATTATCACGTTTTATTTTCAGTAATATATCAAGATCTTGACGAAAAGATCAAAGAAGGTAGTTGAAATTAAAGCCCCAATAGCTGTGAATATGTAATAATCCGATCTCCAAATATTCTAAGTTTTTTAAGACTTTTCTTCGAATGAGACCAATATAAAGACTGAAAAGTTTTAACATTTTAGATTTCGAAACAATTTTCAAAAACTAATTATATGACAGAGACAATAAAGATTACAACATCAAAATGTTGGCTATCGTGTGTTGTGCGTTCAAGTAAATGTCATCATGCTTGTTTCCTTATGATCACGATCTGTATGTGGAGGAAATACTGCATTTATGTACTTTTCCGTAGGGCCACCATTTTATGAGTGCGTCACCCGTTTATTATTTAACCTGTTAAAATGCGTAGGCATAGTCAAAAGCAGTGAGCAGTCATTTGATACACGTCCTTCAGTTAGCTCATTTATACGAACGACTTTGGTTTGAAAATAAAATCACGAAAATGATGAAAAAAATTCGCAGCTACTGGGCCTTCAAACGACCCTTGAATAAATGTTACCCACAAAAAAGTACAAAGGGGGACGTCATTTGCTTTCAATGGTATCTATATATTACTATTAGGGTTTCATATTTAGGTTATAGTGCTTTTCTGTGTCTCATATGAATTATATAGGGAAAGGTAATGATATAACACGTTTGTAGCCCTTTCTCAGCTCTTGTGTTCAAATACTTCAACAAAAAGCAAAATGAACTTTGATATGAAGGTGATGGCAACTAGAATCGAAAGAGACACTGTTTGAACTGATTGATTGTCTCGAAAGCAATACAACGTTTGATAACCCCCTACCACCATATACAAGTAAGTTGTTACTTCCCATAGCTTTTTGTGATGATACCGTAACACAGGAAACAGTAAGGTGATATCTATGTCTGTATATTCCAGGGGAATTTTCACATTTGTAAGATCAATTACAATAAAAACATATATAAATCGTTCATGTTGAGTTATATATCCATTAAAAATTATGATATCTTAATACGCATTTTCACAAATGTGGCAAAAATATCGGGCTTAAATATGGTGAATATGGTAAAAATGGTGAATAAAAACATGGAAAATGGATAAAAGCTAAATCTATATTTGTATTGTTAATGGGAAGAAATCAGATGTCAAAGAATTGCACAAGTAGACGTTTTTGGCTGACAGATGTTGCAAGTTATATGGCAAGTTAGTGGCCTTTTGGAGACTAAATTGTCGAAAAGCATACAGTATCTAATACTGGACGTAGTTAGGTTCATTTGCTGGCCTTGAAGCAAACTTTCACTACCATTAGCTCGATGTTGATCAGTATTGCATATCGTCAGCTGACGGTGGACAAACATATGTGAATGAATAAAAAAATACATCATATTGTTTCGTTATTGGTCTTCTTATATATGTAATATTTTTGATGACCGGAATTTTGATTCAGATGGACTACTTCATGTAAACTTCAGTCTAGCATCAAGTCGTTTGCGACTTGAACTAAACAACTGCTTGGTGTGAAAATGTAAACCGAAAACCAAAACTTAGAATATATGTGCTCTTTAAAACTGATTATAATGTAGAATGCTATGTATCGATGTGTCTGTCTTGTAGACGGCTATCTTTACTGGCTCAATTTAGAACCGGTGTTTTGCCTTTACGAATAGAAACTTGAAGATATTGGGGAGAAACTGTTGACAATAGAGTTTGTATTTTCTGTAATCAAAATGCTAAAATGAGACGCACTTTCTTTTTCATTGTAATCTTTATGATAATTTGAGGGAAAATGTATCAAACTTTGACATCAGATACTGAGACATGTAAATTTTTGATGTTTAGAAATGTTAGGGGAATATCAAAGTTCATTGAAAATGCATTTACAAGGAGAAAAGAGCATTTATATATGAATATTTGAATACGCATTGATTTCTGCTTACAATGCCCTCGTGACCTATATTTGCACTGTCTTTAAAGTGACATGTAAGCCCATTGGGTTGGGAGGTGTTAACCTTATGCTGAATTGTTTTTTTACCATGGATATCTCATGTCACTATAATAAACTTAACTAACTTGCTATGAATCTTTAACAGTACATAGTGAATAGACGGTATCATAGAAGAACTGCGGTTCCCAGACACTTCGCACCAGAACCACTTCGCACCAAACCATCTCATTCCATATCATTTCGCACCAAAACAACTTCGACCAAAGACCTCTTAAGCCCAGGAGCCATGTTGCCCCAAACCAAACGGTAAAGCTGAAAATAACCAACCAATGCCATCGAAGTTTCCATCACCTTTTCATCATCCCATGACGAAAGTCTTGAAAGTGTACACATTTCAAGAGAATGGCATTGCTCAATTCCGCGCACGGCACCTGAGTAGCAGCTTTTAGTAGTCATACTTTTTCTAATTCTACCGTTTATGGTTTTGTGTAAGAATAAATGATTCATGGTAGCCAAAATGTCCTGACACGGTCATGCTTCCAAGCTGCAGGTAAAACAACGCTGTGATACATCGTGGTTTTAGGACGAATTGGCAGTATTATGTTGGTATTATACTCGGAGCGAAGTGTCAGTTGATGAAGTGGCATGGGACGAGGTTGTACTTGAACGAGGTGTTTTGGTACGAAATGGTCAACTTTTGGGACGAAGTTGTGTGGGGCGACCCGGTTTTGGTGCGAAGTGCCTGGACCTCAAGAACTACTGGTGCGTAGTGCCTGGGCCCCAAGAACTACGGTCACTCAACCTACATCAATAGCGAGTGTATCGTTGATAGTGAACTATACGAGCACATGGTAATTGTTATATAGACAGACACACTATTGAAATAGAGTTAAGGTGAAATTTTCTCTGGATAAAATGTCACTAGATCATAAGTTCCCTCACAGACCGAGGAGAAAATCGGGGGGAGCTATGGGTTCCTATGTAAACAAAATAAAACATGCTAAGCCCTACATATAATCCATGATCACATGTCTTTCCTACAGCGATTTCTAAACCGTGTTTGTTGAATTATTTTAGTTTAGTAGAGTCTTGCGCCAGAACAAAGGAAATGAAGATGACGATAGAAGATAGTTACAAGAATATAACTACTTGTGTCACGAACATTTTTTTTTCAATTTGCAAAGAGGTGTTCAAAAATGGGATCGCCTTTGGCCGTATCTAATTATCGTAGCTGTTGATCAACTTTTGATCGCCACTATAGAAAATCTTCCAATGTAAATGCGATAAACAACACGTCAATTGTTCACTCGATTCAGCACCTTCTTCGTGTTTAGTCAGAAGAGTATATCAATTTTTACCAGAGATGTTTTAAAATAAACAAATAAATAAATAGATAATAAATTAATAAAATATTAAATAAATAAATAAATAAATAAATAAATAAATAAATAAATAAATAAATAAATAAATAAATGATCGTTGTTTCAAGTACATATGGAACAAACTAACGGGCAAAAAGACATTGACTCGTGATATTCAAAATGGGAATTGAATATGAGAGCTTTATCAACGATGACTTATATCTTTACACTCAACATGGATAAATAGGTCAATGAATTAAAAGGAAAGCCAACAGTATGAATTGTATCATGCAGTGAGTGGGTTTATGGACAAATTCAGCCTGGAACTGGTATAGGATGTGGAATCTAAACATTTTAACCAAAACCAATTCTGGAAAATACTTTGACAGCATAGGCGAATTGATAAACCAGAATCAAGATCTTAAATTAATCTTACAATGCATCTGGCAAAATCCAAACATTCTAATAAATAACAAAACAGTGCATTATGTAAATTTGCATCAACGTGAAATTTGTTATTTCGATAATTTATCGATGCAAATTACAGATTTGGGAAACTTGATTGTTCGGTCAGTCATAAAGTATACCCGATCAGATCAACTGAAATGATTTATTTCATACATCCGATACCTAGACAACGGAAAATCGGACTTAAAGACAAAGAATCTGAAAATTAGCATGATTAAATGAACATGGACATTTCATACAATCGATCTGAAAAACATTCTTCCAATGTATTCAATATAATATGCGACACCACACTGTAAAGTGTTCAGTTCGAAATATTTACACAGAATCATTGCTGACAATAAATTTCTAACAATAATGAACATTGTTCATACAGATAAATGTTCAGTTGAAAGATGGTTTAGATATTCTTTCCTAAAATGAATATAGTCTTAAATTTTTTGAGGAAAATTGATTTTTCCAGACGAAAATGTTTCATGAAACTTACTCTGACTCAAGAGAATGTTATTTGGGAATATTAATTTATGATTCAGAAGGATGCATAAAATACCATATATTAAACTATTTGTAATTTTCGTATTTCTTTCTCAGAATATACTGTTCGTGAGAAATACCATATCGAGCAGCGTTTTGTCTTCGCAAACAGGATGTAACGCGTCAAAAACACACAAAGAGAACCCTGCCTATTCTTCCAAAACCCAATTCGTAAACAGTAATCGATTTTCGGTTTTGGCACGACTAGCAGTCCCGATTTGAAGTTTGCGCCTGACATTTCTAGAAGTCTGAAAATTGCTTAAAATTGAAAGTATATATTTTTGTCCATATTTCACAAGGATCACTCGACATAAAAACCTTTGTAATAATCCGTTTTCGGAATCGAAAAAGGTTAAAATATTTCCTGTTAACATTATATTTATTTTTATCCATTTATTTATTCATAATTACACTGGTTAACTCTCTCAGTCATAGAGAGATTCCAAAGGAGAACCAGTAAAAATGTAAACGTAAAAACGACCATAAAATAAAAATCTGAAAAATAAACAAAAAGGACAAAACAACAAAGCTAAAAATTCAGCAAGCTACTAAACCAACAAATGAAATGCCAAAACAATTGAAGTGGCAGAGTCTTTGTTTGGAATGGGAGGGGGAGGAGAATAATGTACAACAAACTGTATAGCGTTAACACGTTGAAAGTATATTGGACGTTTTACACTCAGTGATCTGACCTCTTACAGAAAGACACATTTTTCATTTCAAGTCGAGAATATTTAACGGTATCCGCAAGCACGTGTATTTATCTGTAAACATTGACTCTTCAAACTGTCTGAAGTCAGTAACCAATAAGCGCCACTGACACAGAGCTACAGTCAGCAACACGGTTTAATGGGATTGGCTGAAAGTTCGATGACGTATGCAGACATGGAGCCCTAGCAGCCAATGGAATGGTAGATGGGACAATGGACTACATCACAATCAAACCTTCATGCCTTCATTCTGAGGTTGTTCGTCGGATAGAGAACTGGTTTATTTAATGCCAAGCACTGAGTCAACGTTTTTACGATTTGGACATCGAGAATGACATCGGTAAGTGTTGTGTATAATCACTATCAATTCTAAGATCATGGATACAGGTGAGGCCTTCATCAAAATGTGATTTGGTCAAACGGACTGCCATTACTGTAATTGATGATGTGTAGGCCTACTTTTATATTACTTGTAAGTCAATGTTTGTATTCTGTGATTCTGAAATCTCATGAGAAGGAAGATTATTTATTCTTACAGTCGATGTTACTCATTCCATGTGAGATTTAAGATACCAAAAAACTTTAACACATAACCTGCTCTACCAAATTCTTTGTAAATAGTTCAACATTCACCACTGATAATAAAACCATGATTGTGAACGGTGTATGTGACCATGTGACCGAAATAGAACCGCTGATTCGTTGAAGTTCTGTGACAGACAATCACACTCCTAATGATTTACGCATGCGCCATACATATTCCTCAGGACAATGGTTAGTGGCGAATAAGGAATACGAATGCGTGTACATGTACATCATTACGGACTAAGACTACTCTTCATTCGTTGCGACTTTTACAAAAGACAAGATTAAAACCTATTCTTGAACTAATAACGGTAAACATATATGGATTCTGTACACCACAAATCAATAAATTGATTATTTGGTGCACACATTCATATATCTTACTATAAACACATGCTTTTATTACGGAATACGGATGCATTTTGGTTGTTAGTAAGTGAATGCCTTTGATATCTTATTTTTGTTTGCTTTGTAAAATACAGGAAATACAAATGAATATGGCAAAAACTGAAGACAGCTTAAGCAGAGAGAATATCAGTGGAGATGGCAAAATACCACCACTGACCAAAGATGAACAAGATGAAATTGCGGCGACCGAAAATCACTCAGGTTCAAGGTAAATCTATGACCTCTCATTATGTTTTTATACACAAACAAGGTTTGTAGTATAATAGAATGAACGGAAGGTCAACATTGTTATGCGGGAAAGCCCAAACAACTCAGACAATAACATTTTCCGTGGAACCGTTGAATGTACCTGTGCTGTGCACTGTCCATTCAAAGCGCCACATCATTTATCTGTCTGGTTTTCAAATCTACATCCACTCATGGTGCTAACAAACAAATCTTTGAAATCATCAGGATAAGAAGATTTGGTCGGCGTATCGGAAGATTCTTCCACCGTCTGTTCAGAAGACGGCAAAGACCACAAAACAATAGAGATGGCGTGATAATGTGACAGTAAGCCACTTTGATTACATTATTACATTCCTAATATTAATTTCATCCTGGACGACAATCCTGGAAGTAAATATAAATAAATAATAAATAAATAAATAAATAAATATATATATATATATATATATATATATATATATATATATATATATATATATATATATATATATATATATATATATATATATATATATATATATCCCCTGCACATATCATTACTTTTCAGGCAACGGAAGATGAAGACATCACTAGTGCAAATGAAGGTACAGTCAATACCGTTACCAGCGAACAAGGAACCAGTGAACAAGGCTTTGTGAGTAGCATGATTCGCATGTTTATCTTAGACCCCTGGGTCTATGATATTTGTTTACGACATCATTATTTAAATGTCTTTGAGTATTGTAAATGTCAATAAAACAATATTATGGACGTTATACTTTGAACGCTCTGAGCCCATTATGATGAAGTTTGTGATAATGTCAAATGAAGATGTTACATAACAAAACATATCGCCTTCGGATTTAATTCGAAAACGAAGAATGTAGGAAACGCAGAGTATCTATGTATCAAAACATTTCATTTCCAATGCATCTATCTGACTACATTCATTACTACCCAGCGAAAGACAACAACCTGGTACAACACGTTTATCGTAGAAGCTATGTACAAGTCTTAACATATTGAATGTTTTCAGGTTCCAGAAGACGATAAAAGCAACGGTACAGACGAAAATGCACTCGGCCAAGACTTTGCCCTCCCTGACAACACCAACGAGGATACCGATGAAATAAGCAAAGTAAGTGTGATATAGTAAGATACAGAGACAATCATGTTCACAGAGATGCCTCATACGAATTGAGAATTTACGTGCGAGATAAGGGGAGGGCATTGAGGCATTATACACCTAGCCCATGGATAGTAGCTGTAGTAGGCCAGTGATACGACAATCTAGCGGCTTTGTCGTTTTAAAGGCGAAAAGATGACTATCATACTTGCAAAAAATTAAATTCGAACTCTTGCACATAAATCAGTACCAATTACATTCGCGTACTTTTCCGCCCTAGACTTTTAGGCCCCAGAACATTCGAAGGCAATTAAAGTGCGTGGATTGGGATGACTGCCAGCAAGCAGCAGGAGACAGATATGCCTGATAAAAAGCCGAGAACATTCCGTATACGCAAAGTGCGTGGATTGGGATGGCTGCCAGTCAGCAGCAGGCAACAGGTGTGTCTGATAAACATCAGAGAACATTCCGTACGCATAGTGCGTGGATTGGGATGGCTATCAGGCAGCAGCGGGGACAGGTTTGCCCGATAAACACTCCAGAACATTCCGTAGGTAAAGTACGTGGACTGGGATGGTTCTCAGCCAGCAGCGGGACAGGTATGCCCGATAAACAGCCGAGAACATTCCGTAGGCAAAGTGCGTGGATTGAGATGGCTGCAGTCAGCAGCAGGCGACAGGTATACCCGGTAAACAGCCAAGAGCATTCTGTAGACAAGTGCGTGGATTAGGATGGCCGCTAGCCGGCAGCAGGCGACAGGTGTGCCGATAAACAGCCAACAATATTCCGTACATGTCATGTCTCTGATTTTTTACTGAGTCATCTAAGTCAAAATATGCTTTAAATACAGAAAAAAATACCATTTTTTTCTGCGCCTATATCTGTCGCAGATTGACAAATCTACACCTGCCAAACATCAATTACGTTAGTTTTCTTTTAAAAAGAACTTTACCTTTCAATGAGTCAGCAAAATTTAATGGGCTGATTATCATAGAGATGTGACGGGATACTACCTGGGCTTTAATGTGCGGCCCCATGCAGAAGTTGACGGCCTTGATGGTGGAAGTTTCAGAAAGTCTCGTATGCTCTTGAACCATGGAAACAAGTATTTAAAGAACGAGGTGTAAGTTTGATATTATATGTGCCGTCCGTTAAAAGTGGCGTGGACTCGAAAGTCGGGCCTCGGGAATTAAGTGACAAGTGCACGATAAAGAGCCGACAATACTCAATTCCCCAAGTGCGTAGATCAGGATATCTGCCAGTCAGCAGCAGCTGACAAATATGCCCGATAAATAGCGTGGATATAGGGATGGTTGTAGCCTGTCAGTCAGCAGCAGGTGTCAAATATGCCGGGAGCAGGCAGCAGGTGAGCCCGCTGAACACGCGAGAACATTCCGTACACAAAGTACGTGGATTGGGATGACTGCAAGCCAGCTGCAGGTGACAAATACGCCCGATAAACAGCAGCGAATATACCGTACGATAAAAGTGGCGTGGACTCGAAAGTCGCTCCTGGGGAATTATAAAGTGACAAGTGCACGATAAAGAGCCGACAATACTCCGTACGCAAAGTGCGTTGATTGGGATAGTTGCCAGTCAGCAGCAGGCGAACAGGTTTGCCCGATAAACAGCCAAAATATTCTGTAGGCAAAGTGCGTGGATTTGGATGGCTGTCAGTCAGCAGCAGGCGACAGGTGTACCGATAAACAGCGGAGAACATTCCGAGGCAAAGTGCGTGGATTGGGGTGGCTGCCATCCGGCAGTAGGCGACAGGTGTGCCGGTAAACAGCCGTGAACATTCTGTACGCAATGTGCGTGGATTGGGATGGCTGCCAGCCAGCAGCAAGGGACAAATATGCTCGGTAAACACCCGAGAACATTCCGTACGCAAAGTGCGTGGATTGGGATAGCTGCCTGTCAGCAGCATCTATGCGACAGGTTTGCCCGATAAACAGCGAGAGAGAACATCCGTAGGCAAAGTGCGTGGATTGGGTGGCTGCCAGCCGGCAGCGGGCGACAGGTGTGCCCGGTAAACACCAGAGAATATTCCGTAGGCAAAGTGCGTGGATTGGGATGGCTGCCAGCCAGCAGCAGGCGACAAATATGCCCGGTAAACACCCGAGAACATTCCGTATACGCAAAAACGCGTGGATTCGGATAGCTGCCAGCCGGCAGCAGGCGACAATTATGCCCGGTAAACAGCCGAGAGCATCCGTAGGCAAAGTGTATGGTTATGGATGGCTGAGAGCCCGCAGCAGGCGACAGGTGTGCCGATAAACATCCAACGACCAGTGGGGAATAAAAACGCTTATTATGAGGAGAAATAAAAATCTCTTTTGACGTATCTTATATTTGATTTCAAGACAGCAAAGTTTGAGCACGTAGAAGGTTCAATTTATGAACTAATGAAAATGATCATCTTCAAAACTTGCTGCATATATGCTCCACTGGCGACGGGCAGTGAAGGACCTTGCGGCCGCAAAAGTCTATCCCTACCCACAGGTGCCTGGGTGGCCGGTGTACATGCTCTCTATGCATGTACACCGGCAACCCAGGCACCTGTGTCCCTACCATGCACCAGCGGTGCGCTTTGCTTTGATTAAGGAGAGGCGTGCAATTGTCATGTCGGGTACAAAACCGTAATAAATTGCTGCGTTCATTTCACAAAGTTGACGTTGATATATAATTTGCTGATCGACATTTTCTGGATATTCCTTTCAATGGAAAATGATTTGAAGTTTTATTGTGTCTGTTTGTTTAAAATTTTATAAATAGAGCAAATGAATGAGTCTTACAAATAATGATTTTTTACCTCCTACTAGGCTAATGAAGACCCAGCTGAACACATTGTCCATTTCTTACTGAGAATGAACGCAAGCAGTAACTTCAGTGGTGTAAGTGTGATCCAGTAACCATGGGAATCATTGACTTACAACCAAACGAAAGTACATAGTTTGAATGGGATCAGTGCTTAATCTAAATTGTCAGAGACATATATTACCAATATTTTGAACTTTCGATGAAGATCAAATCAATTATTTATTAAGTACAGAAATCTCCCATTTACGTCAAAAAGTAACACTTGCACGGGGCACGTTAGTTAAAGCTATGATTGACCATAGGTATGACATCAATTTGTCACAACGACTGAAAAGTACACAATATATTTAGTATTTTCACTTTGAAGTCTGAATGGCAAAACATTTTCAAACTGTTTTGTATATTTGTATTTTGTATCTCAACACATCTGTTTGTACAACTGCTTTCCTGAATGGTTTTGTAAGGTCGACATGTTCCATTCAATTTTATTTGATAGATTCCTGTTCGTAATCAGGGACACGTAGATCCACTAAGATGGGATCTCGAGAGGCTTGTAGCCGATATGAGAATTATAAGCGGGGCTGTCGATGACGCCACCATGGACAGTGTTTTGTTGGCGCTGATGCAAAGGCTGCAGGTTTGTCCATAACGATATGATATGATTTTAAGCAAGAGAACTTTAGAATCAGTTGCTGGTTTTAACGATTGATGAAAATGTGAAATTTTCTTAGATTTGGAATTTTTTCTACACTTTCTAGATAGTTCTCCAAAGGTGAAAGAAAAGTGGCACATAAACAATTAAGTCAACAAATCACATCTCTTTCGTTCCAGGGTCAATGATTAATCCAACGCAGTTTCTGATGTACACCAGGCAATTTGATCGGCACGTCCTTTAAAGTCGACTTTTTGAAATCATGTTTACAAAGATTACATCATAAGATGTAAAAATTATCAACATTTTATTAACTCGCCCTCTTTTCATTGAGAAAACGCCTCTCCGCTAATAATTACTTTGCAAGGCGACAGAATTTAAAATCCCAGATCTGCTTTCACCAAAAGCCTATACCCTTCGTCTCCGAGTATTAATGCACCTATAACGTAAGGTACTTCAATTGCTTACAGAATCACCCCCTCTTTTTGTTGTGTTTTGATTCAACTTAATTGCTGTAAACAGTACGTTGAACCAAAACAAGGGCAAACCCATTCCATAAGTTTCGTTGCATAGAATAAATTGTTTTCTTTTTTGCATGTTTTATTTCAGCGTGGTACAAGACTCAGACGTTAAACTGAATTGGTAAAGGCGAGTTGAACGCGAATGTTCAAAAAAGAATATAAACGACATGAAGATGCGAAGACTGCAGATACTGCAACGCATTACATCCGATACCAACACGGGATGGCATTGTTACCGTGTAACACACATAATACTCCATGCGATCGCGTATTTCGCTAGCTCATTCTAAACAATGTTGGAATTGCTCATTGAAGCAGTCCAGTGTTTGAAAATGATATTTAATTTATCGATAATAAATATACTGGTATTTCTATTCATCAGTAATAATGTTCACACATTCATAATTTTTTCATAAGACCTGAATGACATGTTGACATTATTACGAATAAATGTCCAATTCGCATCTATCTATACCTCCGTAATCTATCTGCTTTGTATACTTGCTTTCTATTTAGAATTCCTACACTGCCATGTTAATGTTTTACTGCACGTGCGTTTGCTGACGCCACAGGAATCCCCAATCTCTCCACATTCCGAATCGACAGCACTCCACGATACAACGAAAAGAGATGCCTTTTCGGTTAATCTTGGAAATATGAGACAAGTTTATAACCCCGCCCCTTCATTAAAAAATATGGAAGAAAGTATAAGCAGTAAATATAATAAACCACATTTTGGTGGTCTTAACTTTGAATATATATATATATATATTTATGTCCTTATTTTACACACACACGTCCCCGCGCGCGACACACACCAGCATTTTCAAAATGGTTATCCCTTTTTTCACGTTACGTGATCAGACCTAGCAGCGAAAATGCTGTTTTCTGAGAAAATGGAAACACACATTTGTACAAATTCTTCTCGAAACCGGTTTGGATGATTGCAGTTTTTATTATTGAGAGTATGACGTCATTCACACGTATGATTAATAGGTGATCCTGATTTGTAAAATTATCCGGAAGCGCGTAACTTCATCACGTGATATTTAATTACTGTATGTGAGGTAATTTCGTTTGCAAGAGAATGGCCAAATTCATGCAACTTAAAAGCTTTAAAAGTTTATGACATTATGCATATAAAGCCGGTTGACTCACCCCTCTCACCCTGGTAAGTTTCTTCGAAAATCCGTCATGGTTGTGGTAGTCTGGCTGTTTTTTTCAGGTTCATCTGAACAGGTAAATACTGCACCACGACTGAAACACACTTTCACTGCAGCCTATCATCAAAGAACAAATCGGAAATCATTTCCCTTTGGAAATGAGTTGCTTGAAACGTGTTTTCAGTACTTGTTCTCGAACACAGTGAAGTTTTGAAAGCTGCCTGAATCGTTAGATTGTATCCACAAGATCAGGGTTTCTTTGAGGTTCACAGGGCAACCATCGAAGAAAAGCGTAGTATAACGATTAAATTGTGAGACTGAAAAATTGAAAGGAAGTTATCGAGATTTACGAATCGAACGAAGAACCCTCGGCTACGGTATGCAGTAAGATGTAATCGATGATATGCAAGCCTTGAACAACTTGTTGGTCAAAGTTCAAAACCCAAGAACAGATGCGTGAAATGGAGACGAAATAGGAGAAGCGACAGTGTTCCTCTTTTATTCAAAACTAACGATTCAGCCGAATGAACGCATAAAAGTTATCATGAAATATTTATATGATTGCATGATTTGTGCAATTAATACTTCCTTATAATTATTGACTGGTTTCAGCAAGTTTATTTTAATTACATGTATTCCGATGGGTATCCGAATCTTTCAAAAGATGTCGGCATGATTATTCTTAAGGACGGGGACTATGTACGAAAATCAACGTCTGCGCAGGTGTTGCGCAATATTTATGTCGTAACAGAGTGAGCTAAATATCGCAAAGGAGATTATTTGCGACATCTTAAATTTAGGCTGTGTTACGCAAAAATGAAGGTAAACGTATTAACTTGATGATGGTTTGTTATGAATGATCAAATTAATTATGTGACGATAAAATATTGTAAATTTTCATGATATTGGCATCGATGTGATCGATTTAAGAAGGTACCGTAAATGGACTGGACCCTGCGTATCATACCGCCATTAGCCATCAAACTACGTCGCGCTATCAGTGAAACTATGTCGTTTGGTCGTGCCAGTCGGCTGAAAGTCACAGGTAGATTCACTACCAAAGCAACACAAAACAGAGCCAGAAGAGTTTATGAGGCCCTCAAGGATAAATGGCAATCCTCTAGTCATGAAAATTTAAAATCTGATACTCTTGTCGAGTCGACTGCGGCCACAACGGCTGACGACCATTGCATGCTATGTTTGCTCGTGCAACTCGGTTCCGGAACCCATATGAATTAGTCATATGTGAATATGATGAAGTCTACGATCCTTGGCGGCCAACAACCTACAGTGCCACGAGGAGAGATGGTAGGCGAATTGTTGATCTTGGTATCCTTGCAGATGGTTTATCTGGCTGCAAGCAATGCAGCCTGGCGTTACGGATGACCGACACTATCAGCGAGACTCGTCATGGTCTGGGCATGGATGTAAAAACTGGGTAGCTGGCTGCTTGTCAGGTGTTGCAACCCCATTTGTAATTTTGTCAACGTTATTCCCTTGGCCTGAGACACGGACCAAATAAAACGATTTTGGATGTAAATACCAAACTTGCAATTGGTAAGTACGAATGTTTTACTTTTTTTGTTTCATGCACGCGCGCGAGTGCCAAGTCTCACGTTTACCTCAAAGCGAACAGATGGATTGATAATATAGTCAGTGCACAGAAACGCTAGTTTTCCATAAGCTGACAGTAACACTGGACTGGTCATAATGCGACTCAAGTGTTATATTTATGCCAGAATTACAAACATCGTTTCAAACCAGCCCAGTGATCATGTGATGTGGATCGAGTTAGCATCAATCTACACATTGCTTATGGTCATGGCACATATTTATAGAATTTTTCAGGGACAATGAGACTACCGTTACTTCCTTTCATAGTGTCATCAATTTGGATCTGTCTAGCCACTCTAGGAAGCTATTTATGTAGTTCTTCTTATCACAAATGTACTCTGAAGTGTTGGCTTTTGGAGTTGTATTCTCCCACTTTCCCTGGACATGAAGTATAATTACTTCTATTCTGTGAGATTTTGGTAAATACAAGAAATTGTATCTTATGACCATAAATAATTTCAAACTCGAGTCGAGACAGCCCATTCAGTTAACAATACAACAAAAATATTTCAAAAATTTATACTGATGTCATTGTAAACTTGTCATTGTTTTGCCATAGGTAAATGAACGGATTGTCATGTCTCCAGGGAAGTATTGTGTGTCACGTGCGTCCTATCTGGATAATCAAGAAAGAAAGAGACGGATGAAGAGCCAGTCCCGGTGTGCCAAGAACATCGTATCAAGCTGAAGGCAAACAAGTGTTTACAACAGAGTGTCCAAGAACTCCGTGAAGGTGACACATACACAACAGGAATTGACCTTGTTCAAAGTAATTACTTGTTTAATCTTGTTTATAATTGATTTGAATGAAAGTTTGGATTCAGATAGATGTAGATGAATGATTTTAGAATCAATGTAAAATTACTCTAAATTGCTAATAGTTGAATGTTTGTATTGATATGGCTCCCTGCATATACTGACTTACCTTTCAACTCACTGGCATAAAACTGATGAAACATGTGCATGAAGGTCTGTAGTAAGTTTGACATTTATTGATGTGGTAATATTGTAAATGATCACACAAAAACCTAATGCTTACAGTATGACATGTACCATTTCATCTGCAAGTGTGCACATAGTCATTGAGTGACCTGATGTACTCTATCATTTGCTGGATGGCAATTTTTTTATTTGCATAATTGTAGAACTAGTTACTCAGTTCATGTCTGCTTAAAGTTTGTGATTTGCCAAATACCTAAAACATTTAGCATGGACCATAGGCTGTACTATTTTGTGAATATTCTGTTTCATTAGAAGTAAAAACTGAATCATTCATTCCCATATATTTTATCTGTATCTGTTTCTATTTTTTATTCAGAAACCAAGATATACAGGAGATACCTTCCCTCTCTACAGAACCTGTTCCACAACCAATAGAATTGACTGATCAACCTGTAGTGTATTTTGACCTGGAGACTACTGGATCAGGTAGGTGTTGTTGTTATCAATGTGATAATACGTGTTGTTTAATCTGATATTGCAATCATTTCACTACTTCATCACAATACCTTTAGAGGCTACAAAGGCTATTGAACTGTACACACAATGATCAATCATTAAACTGAAGCAAATTTTTACTGGAAACAGAACAAGTTCACCCATGATTCAAATTTCTGACAGCATTATTTTAATGATCATGACTTGCTTATCAAAATCAGCAATGGTTTACAGACAATAGTTAGATGACATTATTTTCATACCAACAAGACAATCAATGCCTCAAGTGTCAGTTTCAGTTTATTACTCATCTCCCAGGGCAAAGTCTGACTCAGCAAATGAAATTTTCATTGAAATTTACTGTAATCCAAAATAACATAAACAAATTATCTTGCCATTTGTCATGAGTTTTTTTTCTTTTTCAGCAAGAACATCACACATAACACAGCTTGCAGCTGTTGGACCAAAAGGGTGTCTGAATGTGTATGTGATACCTAGGATTCCAATAAGTGAACCAGCATCAAGAGTGACCGGTCTGGCAATGAAAAATGGAATCCTAACACAGAATGGAAAACCTGTCAGTGCAGTACCTGTAAAACAAGCATTGTTGACATTGTGTGACTTTCTTGGACCAGAACCTTGTATTCTGGTTGGACATAACATCAAGTCATTTGATTGTAGAGTTTTATATAATGCTACTGTAGCAACAGATATGGTTGATCAATTGTCTTCACACATTGCTGGCTTTGTTGATTGGTATAAAGTCTTTAAGACTCATATCCTGATTGTGAAAAGTACTCACAAGTTGAGCTTGTTCAAAATTTGTAGGAGAAAGTTACAGTGCACATGATGCTTTAGCAGATGTGAAAGGTTTAAAAAACTTATTGAAAAGGTACAGCCATCTTTTGATGAGTTGACATTTACATGGGAGTTTGTGAGGGAGTCTGTAGAGCATGCAAAGGCAACAAGCCTAAACATGCAAACCTTACATACTCTTGTACTCAAAGGGTGTATAAGTAAATGTATGTGTAAGAAAATTGCAAGCAGTGGCCTTGCTATGGGCCATTTAGAGCTTGCATTCCACAGGAAAGGTAGAGAAGGCATTGAATTGTTGTTGAAAGTGAAAAATCAAAATAGTAAAGAAAGGGTGACAAAATCAAAACAAGTTATCAATAATTTGTAAATTTTTCTCTCACAGAATCAATACTGTATGTCTAGCATCATAACTTTGAAATTTATGGAAAACTCCATGCTGACTTGTGTTAGATATTTGATAACTTTAACTGTTAAAGTTCTCCTGACATGACAAACCCATCTCAATTGCATTAGCAAACTTAAGTATAAATAATAGGTGAAATAAATTCATTACTGTTGAAAACTGTATCGTTGACCCTAGAATAAACACTTTTTCACCCAATCACAGCGATTTGAAAGAACCCACCTCAAGACCTGAAGTTCTCTTTGGTGATCTTACAAATACGGAAGTGACGCAAATACAAACACAGTACCGCTGAGCCTAGCCAAGACTGTAGACGTCCCTAGAATTTGGAAGATTATCATGTTCAAAAAAGTTCTGACATGCCAAATTGCTGTATATGTATCGCAGCAGAGTGCTCAATGTTTCCAAGTGATTGTGTTTCATTACTTCAGCTTTCAAAGACCCAGGATTATTTGAAATCTGGGTTGCAAGTGCAGTGCCTGAAGCAGAACTGGACACCTATCCAGTACCCGCAACTTGTGTTGTGCATGCAGTGATCATGCATTTGAGGCTGCTGCTTCCAAATCTGCACCAGATCTGAAACAGTGAAAGCTATAGTACTAGGATTCAAATACTTTCTGCCATTGTCATGGTTAGGAATTTGCCTTCTGAGGCAAAACACAAAACATGTTGAATATTTTTGCAAAACTTCGCAAAATGAAAAACACTAAAAATCACCCATACACGAGAATGGCTGAGCAAGCAGCCTCAAATGAAATTTTGCTCGTCTACTGAGCTACTTTCTCTTGCAGGCTTATAGGGTGTCATTTGCTGTCAATCTGTGATATTTACTTAGAAGTTATTGCTGTCACATTTTAACTACTATAGACTATAGTCTATAGAAGCTATTGGGATGGTATCCGTCCGGCGTCAGTCTGTATGTATGTATGTATGTCCGTTTGAGATGCGTCCGTCCACTCAAATATCTTGAGAACCGCAGTACTTACTGATTTGATATTTATCTTAATGTGATATATTGAAATTATGATGAAATCTTCAATTTTTATTTTTGCAGCTAATTTTACCATTTTTTGTCAGGCCATCCTGAAATGAGCTATCAAAGATATCAACCTTCTCCATCCATACATGTGTCACAAAAAGTTATTCTCTACAGAACACACCAGAGCTGTGTCAACCGCTGGTATAAATATTCGGTTAACAGGTCCCTAGGATGACCTTAGTGAGATAATTTTATACAGTCAGGAAATACTAAATTTTGTATCAATGTCTATAGTAGCTTCAGAGACTTTGGTCCTATGTTATCCTCAGCTGGTTTGGAAATGTCACTCATGTCAACACTCTGTTCACTAACGTAGTCATTCCGGTATTCAAATTACAAATTTTTCTTATAACTTCAAATCATTTTACACATTGGAATATCTATTTGCATATAAACCAGTCATTTTGAGGTCATTTACAGGTCATGCAGAGCTGTGAGACAATACTGAAAGATTTTGTAGAATATTTATTGTACATACTATGCTTGGTATTATGGCATCTAACTATGCCTTACTTAACAATCTATTGTATCTTGAAATACCTTTAGTGTGTATGCACAGTTGGCTTGGTGATTCATTCTCCATCTTTTAATCACTCCAGAGCAAATAAGTAAATACAGCATAATATTTATAAAATATTGATATAAAATATTTATCATATAATATAGATTATATAAGAAGATATCATACTATGATGTAAGTATATATGAAGTAAGCAATAAAGCAACATTATCAATCAGTCAAACCCTGCTTATGCTCTTTTTTCTACACTTGTGTAAAGGACACCCTGTAACTCAAAAAATAACACTTGAAACTTCCTCAATATTTGTTGACATATAACCAATGCAACAACATAAGCAAAAATCAGAAAAATGACAATATTCTCTGATAATTTTTGAGCATGTACTTTGCTAAACCCTTTTTTCCCTCTTGTTTTGTTGACATAATTGATCAAAGAAACTATATATCCAAAAATCAGAAAAATGACAATATTCCATGACAGGTTTTGAGCATGTTCCTTTGCTGAAAGTGTCAAAATGTGAGAAAAAGGCCCTTTTTGTTAAAAAAAAACATGGGGTAGGGGTACTTTAGGGACCTTCAAACTTCAAAAGTAGCATGGGAACTCCACTTTTTCTGTTGATATTTATTGACATAATTGATCAGAGCATATTATATACAAAAATAAGAAAAATGACGATATTCCCTGACAGGTTTTGAGCATATTTCTTGCTGAAATTATCCAAATGTGAAAAAAGGCCCCTATACAGCTATGGGAAAAAATATGGGGTAGGGGTATTTTAGGACCCTCTAACTTCAAAAGTAGCACTGGGACACCCCCTTTTTTGTTTATTTTTGTTGACATAATTGTTCAGAGCACAATATATTCAAAAATCAGAAAAATGACAACATTCCCTGACAGGTTTTTAGCATGTTCTTTGCTGAAAGTATCAAATTTGGAGGAATAGGCCCCTTTGTAGTTGAAAAAGCATGGGTTAGGGGTAATATAGGACCCCCTAACTCAAAAAGTAGCATGGGGACCCCCCTTTTTCTGTTTGTTTTTGTTGACATAATTGTTCAGAGCACAATATATTCAAAAATCAGAAAAATGACAATATTCCCTGATAGGTTTTGAGCATGATCCTTGCTGAAATTATCAAAATGGGAGAAAAAGCCCCTTTGTAGTTGAAAAAGCATGGGTAAGGGGTAATATAGGACCCCCTAACTCAAAAAGTAGCACGGGGACCCCCCTTTTTCTGTTTATTTTTGTTGACATAATTGTTCAGAGCACAATATATTCAAAATTCAGAAAAATGACAATATTCCCTGACAGGTTTTGAGCATGATCCTTGCTGAAATTATCAAAATGGGAGAAAAAGCCCCTTTGTAGTTGAAAAAGCATGGGTAAGGGGTAATATAGGACCCCCTAACTCAAAAAGTAGCACGGGGACCCCCCTTTTTCTGTTTATTTTTGTTAACATAATTGTTCAGAGCACAATATATTCAAAAATCAGAAAAATGACAATATTCCCTGATAGGTTTTGAGCATGATCCTTGCTGAAATTATCAAAATGGGAGAAAAAGGCCCCTTTGTAGTTGAAAAAGCATGGGTAAGGGGTAATATAGGACCCCCTAACTCAAAAAGTAGCACGGGGACCCCCCTTTTTCTGTTTATTTTTGTTGACATAATTGTTCAGAGCACAATATATTCAAAATTCAGAAAAATGACAATATTCCCTGACAGGTTTGAGCATGATCCTTGCTGAAATTATCAAAATGGGAGAAAAAGCCCCTTTGTAGTTGAAAAAGCATGGGTAAGGGGTAATATAGGACCCCCTAACTCAA
Organism: Ptychodera flava; assembly: GCF_041260155.1. Classification (NCBI taxonomy): domain Eukaryota; kingdom Metazoa; phylum Hemichordata; class Enteropneusta; family Ptychoderidae; genus Ptychodera; species Ptychodera flava. The sequence goes on along the minus strand of NC_091939.1, from coordinate 40,021,671 downwards.
AAAGTAGCACGGGGACCCCCCTTTTTCTGTTTATTTTTGTTGACATAATTGTTCAGAGCACAATATATTCAAAATTCAGAAAAAATGACAATATTCCCTGACAGGTTTTGAGCATGATCCTTGCTGAATTATCAAAATGGGAGAAAAAGCCCTTTGTAGTTGAAAAAGCATGGGTAAGGGGTAATATAGGACCCCCTAACTCAAAAAGTAGCATGGGGACCCCCCTTTTTCTGTTTATTTTTGTTGACATAATTGTTCAGAGCACAATATATTCAAAAATCAGAAAAATGACAATATTCCCTGACAGGTTTTGAGCATGATCCTTGCTGAAATTATCAAAATGGGAGAAAAAGCCCCTTTGTAGTTGAAAAAGCATGGGTAGGGGTAATATAGGACCCCCTAACTCAAAAAGTAGCACGGGGACCCCCCTTTTTCTGTTTATTTTTGTTGACATAATTGTTCAGAGCACAATATATTCAAAATTCAGAAAAATGACAATATTCCCTGATAGGTTTTGAGCATGATCCTTGCTGAAATTATCAAAATGGGAGAAAAGGCCCTTTTTGGTTGAAAAACATGGGTAAGGGGTAATATAGGACCCCTAACTCCAAAAGTAGCACGGGAAGCCCCTTTTTCTGTTTATTTTTGTTGACATAATTGTTCAGAGCACAATATATTCAAAAATCAGAAAAATGACAATATTCCCTGACAGGTTTTGAGCATGATCCTTGCTGAAATTATCAAAATGGGAGAAAAAGCCCCTTTGTAGTTGAAAAAGCATGGGTAAGGGGTAATATAGGACCCCCTAACTCAAAAAGTAGCATGGGGACCCCCCTTTTTCTGTTTATTTTTGTTGACATAATTGTTCAGAGCACAATATATTCAAAATTCAGAAAAATGACAATATTCCCTGATAGGTTTTGAGCATGATCCTTGCTGAAATTATCAAAATGGGAGAAAAAGCCCCTTTGTAGTTGAAAAAGCATGGGTAAGGGGTAATATAGGACCCCCTAACTCAAAAAGTAGCACGGGGACCCCCCTTTTTCTGTTTATTTTTGTTGACATAATTGTTCAGAGCACAATATATTCAAAAATCAGAAAAATGACAATATTCCCTGATAGGTTTTGAGCATGATCCTTGCTGAAATTATCAAAATGGGAGAAAAAGCCCCTTTGTAGTTGAAAAAGCATGGGTAAGGGGTAATATAGGACCCCCTAACTCAAAAAGTAGCACGGGGACCCCCCTTTTTCTGTTTATTTTTGTTGACATAATTGTTCAGAGCACAATATATTCAAAATTCAGAAAAATGACAATATTCCCTGATAGGTTTTGAGCCAGATCTTTAGTGAAACCAGCAAAACATACGAACAACAGGCCTGTCAGTAGTTAAAAAAAGCATGGGGTTAGGGTGCCTTACGAGCCCCTAACTCAAAAAGTAGCATGGGAACCCCCCTTTTCTGTTGATATTTGTTGATATAACTGATCAGAGCACAATGTATGAAAAAATCAGAAAAATGACAATATTCCCTGACAAGATTTGCGCATGTTCTTTGCTGAAAGTATCAAAATGTGAGAAAAGGTCCCTTAACACTTAAAATAGCATAGGTTAGGGGTACTTTAGGACCCCTAACTCAAAAGTAGCACGGGAACCCCCCTTTTTCTGTTTATTTTTGTTAATATAATTGATCAGGCCAACAACATATGCAAAAATCAGGAAATTGACAATACTTTTAATTTTGAGTATACCTCCAACCTAATACGCGCGCATACAACGGGTACTTGGCTATAAACACAAAATTTATGAGTTCACACCTTCTCCTCAATATTTTTAACTAAAACAAAGTCCAACAAAACTCGCACTCACAGCCACGTATTTAAATTAACTTTAATGATTGCACAAATATCATAAAGTCGAAAAATTTTGTTTCTGATAACCAAGTAAAAGGGTACTTTCTTCAACACATGGAGCTAATTATCTCCCTGCGTTTGAATCAAAAGAACATGTGTAAAATGCTTTAACAAAACTATTATGTACTTGTAGGCCTAAAGAGTTAACAGTTCACTTGACTGACTTGATAGCCTACGTACTGCTGACGTTAACTGCAGTCTATGGTTGAATGACGCACGAGAGTTCACCTCGGAAAATCCTTGTCAACGACTCCTTTCCACGGCCGACGTTGACTTTAAAACGATCGAACAAAGAGCAACAGCCACTTTTCATTGAATTGGCAACACTCAGGACACGCAAGGGGTGCAACACTCAGGACACGCAAGCGGGGACCAATCTTGAACATATGTTGTTCAGGGATCTACGAACTACGATCACGGTTCAATTTCCCTACTGCCTCAATGGTAGTTACACAACGCCTCTGGGCTATAACACATTTACGCAGAAAGCCACTGTGTCTACCCAATCTTTAACCTCGTACAAACGATGTTTTCCACCTTCAGTCAGCAGGACCAAAAGAGGGTGATGGAGACATCAGTGTCGTCATATACTCCAGAAAACATCGTCCGTTTTCAACTATTGAGAGACTGACCAAAACTCTCCATTCACAAAACTGGCCACAACTAAGCTTACAACGAGTTTACATCAACTTGACGGATGACAACTGCAACGTGGCACATGTTGGGTCACTTTAGAGAAAATTTACATGTCTCGTGCACAACACACCTGGGTCCTTTGTGTCAAATCATAGACAGCAGAGAAACGTTTCTCTACTGTCTATGATCAAATTAAGTCACGTGTAAAGTGTAGCCGTGTAAGAGACCAATAGCTACACGCGACTTAATAGGAGATCGTCGTAAAACTAGAATTGAGTCCATACCAGCGTAAAGGGGATCGATTGCAGTTCGTACTTCAATTACTTAGAGGGGTATATTTGTGTTAGTCTTTACTTGTCAAAGATATCATCCAACGTTTATGAAACTCCGATACTTCTCAGGATGCTTGATATGAAGAACATTGAAATGTGTGTTATATGAGTTTGGATGATGTTTTGATTGTTTTATTGGAAAAAGTTCATTTTTTCCTCTCCCGAAATATAAAGAATTAGTCCTGCCAACATAACACCGTGTGTGCATCATGCGACACGCAATTTTGTTGACAGAGTTCTATTAATAGTTGTCATCGTTACACATTACATATTTGAAGGCAGTGTGTTGAACAAGTGATTGTGTTTCAAAACCAGAATATAGATTACATCTGAGTGATCTGTAGCATTAATCGGTCAGGCTGGAAGTAAAAATGCTCTATTTTGAAAAAGAGAAGGTAAATATAATGCCCTTCGGATTGCTCATCTCGACCTTGTAACTTATCAAGGTCAAAGACATAAGATAATAATCAATACCTTACATCAAAATATATAAATTGTTTAGCATTGAATTAGCTCGAACAATGACAGTAAAGTATGATATGCATTAAATGCTACTAGCCTAAAGTCACGATCTGCCACAACATGAAAACCTTGAAATATTTAAAAACTTAAAGGCCTTAAGCAGTAGTCTCCAATCCTTGGTTCTTGCATTTAGTGCTTGTTGGCATTCAATATCTACATAGTCCTTTTGAGCTCCTTTGATAGTGTCGTCCAGTTCAATAATTTGTTTAGAGCTAAAGCTGATAAAAATCTGAAGACAACGGCGAAGTGTTGTTAGTGAACAATGGTATCAACATACACGGATACATGTAAACGTACGGTATTCTTACAAGTGTATCCCTCCATCTTCTTCTTTCTATGTACCCAACGGCCCCGGACATTAAATGGTTCTTCCCCCGGAAAAAATTGAGGTAGTCAGTACGCCGTCTCTGTGTGGCCGCAACGTACACTGTATTCTGGCAGTGATTGACTTCTGGACCAATCAGAGATCGTTTCACATCTTCTGTGAATAGCGGAACATTTGCAAAATGGCGGAAGGTTTGAGTGACAGTACGGAAAACGCTGAGAAGGAACTACATCATGATGAACAGGTATTATTCGCTTTAGACAGTTTTTAGATATTATTTTTTGAGGAGAGCGATAGAGTGATCATGGCATGAGAATTTTGCCATCTTCACAAAACTTGTTGGTGCACGATGCCAAAGTTTTACACCTGCAAACACCGCACATCGTACATCGTCTCTGTTGTTTATCTTACAATGTAGGAAATCCCCGTTGCACGTTGTCTTTTCCCATTGTTCGTAGACTTCTAGTTACAGGTAATCATATCTCAAAAGGTGTCCACACTGATATAAGGTCCTTTCAGGCGCTTTCTGTCAAGTTGCTGACATCAGATTTAGCTTTGTTTCTTCAATTTCATCATTGAATTCAAAACTCCCAATCACTAGATGCCAATCACAGTGTAAACACGGAGGCAGTACTTGCATAATGCGAAGGGGAACTGCCTGCTCGTACAGTTTCTGGTACACTCACAGTCTTTTGTTGACAGAAATTCGAGCCAAAGATCAACCTTCCGGTACTTCGCTGAAGTAGAAGCTGCTGTTCGGTCGCTTTTCTTCACAGCTCCTTGCCTTGGTACCGGTACTGATTACGCTTAGTGTTATGGGCATTTCTTTATGACAACGCAGCCCGATATATGTACTACAATGTACATGCATGGATGTAAAAAATAGATTTTTTACATCCATGGTACATGTACCTCCATGGAGAACAGTCGCTGTGTATTGCAGAAAGCCATGTGTAAAAATGTTTGAAGTTTTGACGTTTTAAAAATCGGGTTCGAGATTTATTTATTTGTTTGGTGGTCAGGTTTCAACCGATGACCACCAGATTCAAATTTTGATAGTCACAATGCAAAATGTTGGTGGTCCAAAAGAAACTAAGTGGGGTAGTGTAAGGACGTACCACACGTCTATGGGTAACCAGGGTAGAGTAATCGTACTACGAGCGTAAAGTTGGCGTCATCCTCATCCTCAGCCTCAGGGGTCACGTGAAAATGAGGATGAGGATGACACTACAGCATCAGCTTCACCGGCGTCAGATCTGATTATTCCTGACTGCGCCTGATGGAATAATAAGTATAAAAATAACTGTAAAAATGTGCTCCAAGTTTCATATCACTTAAAATCTAAATCAAAACACAAGGGAGTTTGTATTTGATAATATTTAGTAACCTCTCCTCTTAATATCCGTTCTCACAATGTAGTTATAACACAACATTCTTAGCCCTCAAATTTCGAATGCTGTATGTTTAATACGTCGACTTTTAAGGCCTCAATTCATAGTTATACAAATTAATTGTTTTATATGTCCTCTGAATAATTAGGGCTGTCATATTGCCTCTCATGGTGGCAATTTTTACACATTTCCGACCATATATGCCTTTTTTGCACCAATTTTCAGAAAATCTTAACGCAACAGTTGAAAGGACACCAACAAACACTTCCACTGATCATGGATTGAAAATTACGAGCACTACCATGAGATATTCTAATGATACAATATTACCTGCAAACCAGTTTTACTATTCAATTCAATTCAATTCAGTATTGAGAGAATGGAGTTGTTTTTTCTTAATTTGTTGGCGAATTTTATCATTTATCCGTCATCAGGTAGCGTCACTTTGGCAATCTTCAGATACGACGCTGAAGCTGACGCTGAGTAGCGTCATATTCAGCATCAGCTAGAAAGGTCACCTGAGGATGAGGATGATTCCAACTTTACATTCGTAATGGTACTATCAGAGTTTGATTCTTGTGGAGGTCAAGGTTCATAGGGGTGGATAGTGGACTGGTGTCGGTAGAGTTGACTTGTCAGAGCTCCATGTCTCAGAGTCAGTTGACCTCTGAAAAATTCAGAGCCCTCTGAAGATTCAGAAACTCAGACTCCAGAGCTCAGAACTTACACTTTAGTCACTGAAAGTGCTTAGAAAAGCCTGTACTGGTAAAGCCAATGAATATGGCAGTAAATCAGAGGAGCCAGCCAAGTCTACTGCACACGATCCATTGAGATTACAGTCAGTAAGCTGAAAGGTGTAAATGAATCTAACTTTTGTGGTATTAAAATTTGCTTGCCCTTCATCTTTCACTGCTGAAATTGTTAATTGATACTCTATGAATAATCGAAAGTAACCACAGCCTGCCAAGTGGCGGTTTTATTAGGTCTGTGCACAGTTGCTTGTGGTTTGGTACACGGTGATGGCAGCTGTGGTATGCATTTAAAATGTAGGTAATGCATACCACAGTGGCCATTGCTGTGTACCACAAGTGACTGTGGGTCTGTGCTGTGGACATTGCTGTGTACCACAAGTGACTGTGGGTCTGTGCTGTGGACTTGCTATGTACATACGATGCATTTTCTGTGCAAGTAATTTTAGCAATATTATCATTTATTTGACTTGTTACACTTTATTATACAGGTAATTTTTTGTGCAAACGCAATTCCAAACTTGGGAATCTGAGGTTCTAAATCTACAGAGGGCTCTGAAAAGTCAACTCTATGGGGTGGCATCTTGTTGTGGCATATATATTAATATAGACTCTCTCACAGCCCCTTCCCCTACGCAGCTGTATCCTCAACCATATGGTGATGCGCCGTCAATGGTCTTTCTAGCAAGCGAGGCTTACCGAGCCAGCTGGGTTATAGCGTAGCGGATGCAAATGACTTTTGTTATAGATTTTCAGTTTTGATTGAATTGACACAAGCACTGATTCACTGAGTGCTAATGACTTGACAGTGATATTTATCAGACAATACCACATGAAATAAGACTGTATTAATAACATGAATTACTGCATACTATTGGTACTGCATACTTTTGGACTGTTATGAAGTTATATAAGGGAATTGTACCTTGACCATCTGACCAGACGATATTTGCAAGGAAATGTTATGCAACGCAGATTTTATGATGATAATCATAGCAGTAAACAGTAAAACAAAGAGAGACATTGTCTATCCAAGCAAACAATCACTTGAGTAGAGTGGATTAGAGTTGAAGGACTGCCATTGAACAGACAAGACGTACTACATCACTGCCAGAGTATCTATCTTGGAGGACAATCTATTACCTCAATGATGTATTGTGATGTGTCTGGATACTCCTAGCAATAAACCCTGTATGATGCCTGTAACATTTACAGCTCTGCAGTGTACCAGCATGACCACCAAAAACCTGGTGGTCAAGATGGACCACCAAAAATAAAATGGGTGGTTAAAATGAGATAACTGGTGGTCTTTTGATGCATGACTACTGGTTATTCCAAACCCTACTATAGTGTCTCAATAAAATCTTACACCACATCCTTGAATCATAGACCCTAAAAAAGACTACCCTTGAATCAAACTCAAACTTGAGAATCATATTCCTGAGATTAACCCATCATCGCCACAGTTTGGCTGATGTGCAGCATCTTGGAAGCCGTTATCCAATTGGGTAGCTGGGAATAGTGACAATCGACCAATCAGATATAATCTTCCTTGCATGCTGCACATCAGTAGCCGCAGTTCCATAAGGCATAACCCACAACTTTCCCTGGCAATCTTGGGTAGTAGTGAAAGATGTGCCACCTTTCCCAATTGCAGTGGAAAGATGTTGGCTCTGGAACTGCAGCAAACCTTCCATAACTAATGACATTATACAAATGTAGATTAATGTCTCAGTATTAGACAAAAACTTATATCTTAGCTACTGCAATGGCCATATATTCAGAACGTATATTGCATATACCTGTTTGCACTGACTCCATTCTGTAATTCTGTATATACACCCTGATTGCAGTGTAGTAAAGCCTTTTGCTTTATGGCTGTCGGTTGTTACATGTACAATGAACGCAAGAAGAAATACAATTTTAAGCAATGGCTTTATCTGAGTTATAAGTGCATCTAGTATGGCGTTTTTTATGTATCACGTATATGAAAAGATATTGATTTTGTAAAGATGCTGAGTACAGAGTACAGTGCACACTTCTTGGTGAACTTTTAAAACCAATCACTATGGTAATCTTGCATGTAATTTTGGTAATAATAATGCATTGATGATGTACTGTTGTTCACAGGCTGATGACGATTCTGAGTGTATCTCTGAGAACATAACAAAGAAGAAAGCAGCCACCAAGAGAGCAAGACCTGTCACTCTAAACAAATCCTATGAACATATCTACACAGTTAGTGACAATTTATTCAGATTTGATCAACAACGTGTTCCAGCTCAGCTCATTGATTCAGGTATCAACACTTTCACACCTTGTAACAGTGTCTATCAACTTCTGTACAAACCTATAATTTCAAATTCTGTCAATATGTGGTTTGAAATGTTCTTCAAAAGTGACGTGGTGAACTTTGAGGTGAGGAGAGCATTTGCTTCTGTGCACACATATCTATAAGTAAGATAACAACATGATGTGATTTGCAGTATTGTTATGTTGTGTCTTATCTTTATGAACAGAAGATAATCTTATGACTTACATAGACTGAAATATTCATAATCAGTGATGTTCTTGTAGAGATTGCGAAGAAAATTTAAAAACTGCAGGAAACAATGTCTGTGATCTATTTACATGACTGGCTGTTTCAATAAAAATGAAATTACCAAAGGAAAGGTATTAGATGATGTGTGTGTATTACTGTGGGTTTTTAAAATTGAAAATTAATGTTTTTGCAGATGATGATGATGATGACAATGACATCGTATGGCAGGGACAGTTGTCACCGGTGAAAAAGCCCAGGAGACCAGCAATGCCAAAGGCGATATATGTTTCATCAGATGAGGAAAAAGACGATGATGTTTGCATTGTAGGTTACAAGTAAGTATTGTCATTTGATTTGATGAGGTTGGAAGAAAACGCAGAGTGGTTGTTTGGTGTTATGGAGAAATGTCACTGCCAGTGAATCCACAATATTATCATTTAGGAAGACATGCAATCTACCCCTTCTCCCTTTGTTGATGACAAAAGTTCAAATGGCGTCAACTCTCACTGTCAGTGATACTGAAGAGAAACTTGTTGTAGATGATCAGAGACATTCTGTGTGAAGTCAGGGTAGTGAAATATTTCCACAACAGCAATCTTTTGTCAAGAGATATGACTGCAAGGAAAATTACAAACCCAATGCATAAGTAGATGTTTAATTTTATTCACAGCTTTGATTTTCACAATTTCGGTTAATTTTTCTGTCTCTTCATCCATAGGACTCCAGAAAAACAAAATACCAGCATATACTCTGACAAGTCACCATCACCGCCACCATCACCACCACCACCGTCATCTGTCAGTGTCATTGTACAACCCAGAAACAGAAGAACAACAAAAGTTCTCAGGTGTGTGCCATTGATATAACATTTTTTAATTTCTTTGCTGAGATACATTTTTACACACACTAACATATTTGAACGTGTCTGGAAGATAGATCTCAGCGCTTACTGCAAGAATACCTGCCAGATCATGTCTCAGAAAAACAGAAAAATTACGAAAACTCTTCAGTTAATTATCTTGACCATCTTGACCATAAAAGCTAATCATCTCTGGTTTCAGATAATTTTTCAGTTCTTTGTTGATGTAAATATTTTACAAATTTGTAAAAATTGAGCAATTTACTGAAATCCAAATTAGTAGTTGGACACACTGTGTTGCAAATTTGCAAAATTTATACCTTTTAATCATCAAAGCAGGGTATTGAAACTAAGTTAATGTTTCCAAGTTCTCAATATGAGAAAGACTTTGCAGTCAAGAATTGTTTGTACCTGTTATAAGATGTGCATTACGTTCTCTTGATGTGGATTCCATTTCTCATTACAAAAGTGAATCATGGAAATGTGTATATTTTTGACATAGGTTGGTTTTATGTAAACTGGTGTAAAATGGTGTAAAATGAGAAAACTAACTATGTAGCTACCATAGAGTGTGCTCTGCTTAAATTTTGCATTAACCATTTCAGATCTGACTTTCTGGTATACCTGAGTGACCACTGCATATAGGGTTCAGATCTGAGAGGGTTATCCACAGTCATTAAAATATTCTGATCAGCCTGTACATTTGAAAGTTGATGCATTTGTTCCCATGAATGATAAAGCACATCTTTTTAGGAATGTTGATGCAGCTGTTGATTCTATCAGAAGAAATGCTTTCCAAAGCCCACTAGCCCAGTCACCAGATGACTGTTTCATTATCGGATCACCACAAGAAGACAAAACCATGAAAGTCAAGATAAGATGTAAATTGGGAGTACAAAGATACGATATGAAAATGGTATGTATTGACTGTTTTGTATTTGGACTATTTGTCAATCAGGTTTTCTCAGATCAATAATTCAGTGTTTTATTGCTGATGAATTAATGATTGTAAAAATACTGGTTTTGGAACAAGGATCAGACTGGTTAGCTACTTAGAGCTGGTATATCAGCAAATTTGTTTGACATTACATTTTGAGAATGGCTAATAGAAATTCAAGAATCCTGCATGTAGTGTTTTTAGAGTACAGTTTCTGTGAAGTGACCAAGCCTAACATTATCTTAACAATGTTTACAGAGAATAGCCCACATCAAAACATACATTTTAATGTGCACAGAGTTTTTCTTATTACCTGCCTGTTGGGTTTTGATCCCCATCTTTTTCAGAAAAATTCCTTTTCTTGAGTTGTGTGAGTCTTCAGCTAGCCTTCATCAAAATGAAACACTCCAGTTTGCATACATAACTGTGCACTGACTCAATGTACATAGTGATTACTTTAACCTATTTGCACCAATTCTCTGTAAACATGGCCACATTCTGCACTTATGACATGACTTTAGTCTAAACCGTTGTGATGAATAGGTTAAAGTATCAAATCAAAATGTTTCAACTCCTTTTTAGAAATCATACCTTTATTTGCACCAGCATTCTTCAAAAACTATATGTTCTAACTTTCAAACATGGGTATGAGAATATTTCTCTGTGTTCCAATGTTGCCAACTAAAATGCTTTTTCCTGTTACAGACTGATTGTTTCGGTGTGATCATGAAATCGTTGGCCGAAAAACTTCATGTTGACTCAGAGAGAATCCTTTTAACTTTAAAGGATGATTCCATAGTTGCTGAAGACACACCACTGTCAACCAACCTACAGATAACTGATATTATAGGTACAGTAGTGAATTTTGCATATGCTTAGTTCAGTTTCTTTTTTCATATTTGTAACAATTTTAGGACCCAGATGAGTAAAGGCCAGTATTATGTGTAATTTTTGATATTATAGGTACAGTAGTGAATTTTGCATATGCTTAGTTCAGTTTCTTTTTTTTATATTTGTAACAATTTTAGGACCCAGATGAGTAAAGGCCAATATTATGTGTAATTTTTGATGCACTTTCCATTACTTTTGGCATGACTTTTAAACTTTGTCTTCTACTACTCCCAAAATCATGGTGAAACGCATGGCGTTCGAGTTGTCAACTCAGCCTCTATGGTGTGTGTGTGTGGATTGTTGACAATTCCATTCCATTTCAGTTTAGAACAGAATTCATTTGTAAAAAGTAATACTACATATTGTCCTAATGCACTATGTTTATTTTAAGGCTAATTCCTTGTATTTCATTATGCTTTATTGCAAAAATTGAGGACACGTTACTGTATTTGTTTTCTTAAACAGAATGTACGACAATTATCAAAAATTACAGCTATTGTTCCCATATTGTAGCCACACATCTGTCTTAGTGACACACCTATTGTCATCAAATGTTTATGAAACCTAGCTGATGTAAACAGAACTACCGTTATAACAAATTCAATGATGCCTGTAATCAAATTACAGTTTACAATTTGCACTGCTGGGCTGGGATTGAAATAATACCTTGTTTATGTTGTTTCACAACCAATGATGAACTATCTACTGGTACTGATGTGTTATATCATATCTCAATCCCGTCCAAAGGTGCTATTCAAAGAATCTCATCAAATTAACTCAGATGCCACTTGTTTTGTTCATATTGTATACAGAATTTCTGCTTGCTTCAACTTGACTTTAATCAATTATGTGATGATATTGATATAAATCTTTTCAAAGTTTAAAGAGGGCAACACTCAGGGGAAAGCAAATCAAGGGAATACTTCCCCCAGTTAGACTGCAATGATCAGAATTCCATCTTCATTCCTGCACTCTCTCCGGTCATTGTCACAGTATACAGTATATACATTGATATCTGCTATAAATCAGTCATGAATGTCATGTATTATCAATCATAGCAGAAAAACTTCAGTCATAAAATGGCTTTAGTATGACAAAAAGCTGATAAAAATCCTAGTTTCTCTGTCTTTCAAGATTCTGAGTCCAAAGATCCTATTCATTGTTCTTCTGAACAACTGGAGTAGGCTCTAATGCAAAGAGTCCAACAGAATTAATGTCAAATTGTATACCTGTAAGCCTGTCAAACATGATGATTGTATCTTTCATCTTATAGATTGTGTAGTTGTAGATGTGAATGCCGCGACCTCTGACCCCAATGATGTCTCTGAGAGTGATAATGATTATGTGCAAATCAAAGTACAAGGCAAAGACAAAAGCAAAAAGATTATATCAATAAAAAGGGTAGGTAAAGTAAAAAAATTTCAGAACTATTTAGCTGGTTGCAAATCTCATAGTATTCTGTATGCAATTCTATATCGCTCGGATAAGAATGGTCCTTCTTCATTCACTGTAACTTTCAGCAGATATGAAGTGTACATGTCATTTGGTCTGTGAACTCTCGATAGTTTGGTTTCCTTTAACAAAAGCAAACTATTGTTATTATGTAATATGACATGAATTTTCGATTTGAAACGTCAGTTTCATTATAAAATCTCTGCTGATGATGCTTGTATTGCAAAGAAAACTCTTGCAATGATGAAACCATTTTGTCATGTCAGTGTCATGAATTCTTTGATATACTCATCCTCTGCTCAATTTAATTTGTCTGGCTCAAACTGCATTTATCTGTAATCTGTACAAGTGTATGTTTATTTGGTATACACAAAACCAACATATTATATACACCACATGGGCGGGCCTTTTACTACAGCACAGTGCCATAACTTGTAAAGCCATAAAATCATGTGACAAAAGATTGCTGATCTTCCTCAACCGCCACTTAGTTACCTATATGTAGCAGGTAGATAATCTCAACTCATATTTACTCAACAATTACAAGCTAACATCTTCAGTGTTTAGATCAAAATCTTTAAATCCAGGAACCCTGGAAGAGATAGCCTCTACTGATATTTACACAACAATGATCAGCAAACATCTGTGATTAGATCCAAATCTTTCTCAAACACATCCAGGAACCCTCAGCTGCCTGAGAGAGATAGTCTCTACTTGTAGTTGCACAACAAAGACGAACAGACATCTTCAGTGTTTAGATCAAAATCTTTAATAAACACGTTTAGGAACTCTGGGAGGAAGTGTTTTTCTACATTGACAATGTTTACCATGATAGGTCAGTGTTGTTACTTATTGTTAGTCAGACCAGGCCATGAATCAAAAGCCACTGTGTGTTTATTTGCACTTTCATACGAGATCATTTATCTTTTACTTCTTTGACCCTTTCCCTTGGATTTAGAGAGACTTTGATTTGATTTGCCATTGGTTCTACAAGTTTTCTCTCACACAAGAAAATTGTGCATACTATTAGATAGTCTGGTACTGGGCTAACTCACAAAGTTTCTGGAAATTCCTACATTGTCTGAAACAGTTCAGAAATGTTGTAAGGTGCAGAGGGTATACAATAATACAATAGCTGTCAGTTTTTTTTTGAGAACAGGATAAATAATTGTAAGTACAATGTCAATGTGTTACAGGAACACTGTAATGAAATCATAACCCGTTAACTGCTGTGTTACAATTTTTGTAGTAGAGGCTGATATAACATTTGATATTGTCATAATGAAAGTCTGTAAATATGTAGGACATGGTTGCTGAATTATTGGAAACATACAAATATACATGTAGATGTTTGATAATCATGACAGCTTTTTTCACTGAACATTACAGACAGATCCTTTGGAAAGGTTAATGGAGGAGTACAGCTCATGGAAGCAAATTCCAAGAAACAAGGTCACCTTCTTCTTTGATGGAGATAAACTGTTCCCACAGAACACACCACAAGACTTGGATATGGAGACAGATGATGTCATTGATGTGATGATCACATGATACTCACATGGTTATCACATGTTGTGAAATTCAGCTGTTTCCAAATGCATGAAGTCATACATGATTCATAACGCAGGCAAAGGTGCTGTTGCAAAGGTACTATTATATAATCCAGGTTCATATAATGCATTTTAATGCAAAATAAAAACAATTCACAAGGCTTTTATGCCTTTTCTACGCATAGTTTACTGCCAGGTAGAGTGCTTCAACATCTATGCACTGCAAATACGCCATAAAGCAAATCAGTTCAATGAAATCTACCGGTACAATCTGGTGTATAGATTTGAGAAAACATTTCACTGTTGAGCAGCAATTGAAGCTTTCCTCAAAAATACACAACATTGATATTCCAGCACAGAGGTATATCGTATGACTCTCCATAATGGTATTTTGATAATGTTTGATAAAAAAGGTGAATAATTAGAGAGTGGGACTGATTTGCTGGTTGTCTTTATCATTGTATATAACTCAGTATGGCTTTCATATTTCATTATTCCAGAAGTCTTCCGTGCAGTTACTTTGTCATACCAAATTTGCATATGACCATATATAGCCATAGAGTGTCAGTAACACTGTACACATGCAGGCTGTGGTAAGATTATATTTTGCATGGCCTTCAAAGTGAGAATCTCTGATTAATTACGACAAACAGAGATACATGTACCTGAATTCCTGAAACTTCCAGATACTTATAAACTATTAAGCAGTTTAGCATATGAAGTATTTCATTTATTATACGGAATAACTTTGATGTAGCAGATTTGGGTCAGTTCCCATAATTGCTCTGTGCTTTCAATGTAATTTATTGATACTTATATCAAAGAATACATGAGATTTAGTTACTGTAGAGCTTTGAACTTTGAAGTAAATTTGATTTTTAACATCTAGCTTTTGAGGTTCAGCTGCTATTTATGTAACTGTTTTAATATAATTGATCAAATTATTTCGATTGTTTCAGTCTCTATGCATAATCTTGAATGTTTTCGCCAGAGAGTGAAGCTCTCTTGAAATCAAAAGAAATGTTGATAATTACAAGATGCTATGATGAAATGAAAGATCTCTTTTTGTCTGATAGCATTCAGAAGTATGTGTATGAAATATTAGCCATTTATCAGTAGCAATGAACAGAGTAAATGACAGCTTTGTCATAGAATGTACAAAGTTATTTATCATATCTAGTAAATTGATGTAATTTCTTATTTTGTAGAGTTAACACCCAGCTGCCCAAGCTGCACCCAAAGCTACCAAAGTGTGGCTCAAACGCAGTAGACACATGTAGCAACTTTAATATGAAAACCATCCATGCTTAGGATTGAGTGACAGTTCAGAACCAAGGCCCAACTTTTAAGATTTAGATTGCATCAAATACCATTGTGCTATTCATTACTGATGCTGATAGTAAAATATGTTTAATTTATGATCTCAGAAAACCACCTCTGATTTCCTTGTCTTTGTAAAATACATTTCTGTTTATATTAACCACAGGTGCTATCCCATGGATGTTGCTATAGTAATGGCACATAATTTTATAAGAGTACAGAACACAAATAAAATACCTCACCTGTGAAATAGCTCATTTCTTTACATTTTCAATTGTTTTTTATGTACTTATGACAGAATACTATAATGCTTTAGAGACACTCTGGACATGATCCAATGAAATATGATTTCAATTTTCTTCTTGTCTTTTGTTAGGAGATCAAATTCTTAAAATGATCAGTACATACATTGTGATGATTGTTTCTATCACAAAGTTTTGTACAAGCAGCTTATTCAGTGTTGCTATGATACACTGGAACAAAACTAGCATATCATGTACACCAACACTGCAGTGCTGCTATGGATTGCAAAACAAAACCAGCATATCATGTACACCAACACTGCAAGTCAATAATATTGACCAGAGGTTATCACACCAACTGTATATATGTATAGTGTATGCATATTTCAACATTCAACAGGTGTTTTATAATATCAGATTTGTTTAAATGTTTTTCCATGTTTGAAATAAATGCATTTATTTCAAAGTTGTTTGTGTTGTTTTAGCATAAAGTTCCCAGTTCTATAGATTACCTGAAGTATTTGCCAGAATATAATGTCCATTATGTATTCACTTTATGGCAAACATTGGAATTATTGACTGCAATGTTCCCAGCAGCTCTGAGTCAAGTTAACTGATGTTGTGCACGGAATACATCGTTCAGAATTTTAGAACCCATTCATACAGTACAGTATGGCAGGCTGCTTGAACAGCAGCTCAATCATGAAAACTGTGTCAATACACCAAACAATAAAACACTGTCAGATACATGTATCTACTTACACTTCTAGTAGTCTGTGTTTCTTATTTTGCATTTATGGTCTTCTTTGGACAAATAACCTGAACAACTTGTTTGCTAATTGGCTACCCAGTGCTATTTGAACACTTCCAAATGTGTATGTTAGGATTAGTAAGTCAGTAGATGTTACTGGGATTCCTTTGGTATGGCAAATCAACGGAATAATCAGCAGCAATGGCACTGCAATTATCTGTGTTTTTCTCAATAAAAAATGCTGACTTTCATGAAATCTTAGTACAGTAAATGGGTATGCTAACAATGATATTGGTTTGGATTTCAGTTTCTTAATTGCAAAATTCCACTCATTCTGATATTGCATTGATACTATAAGCTTAAATTTCATATAAGGAAATAATCTAAGCATTAAAACATGCATTCTTGTATTTCCCAATCAAAATATTTTACTGGTAAATCTCTTCATTCTGTTTTGTCATCATCATGGCTTACTGATATGTACAGAGTGTTTGGTACAACTGACAAAATGTACAATGTTATCTTTCTCACAGTTGCACAGAGAAAAGCAAAAATTAAAATTGTAAAGCACATCTCCCCCCCCCCCACGTATGAATGACTACACATTTGCACTTTTTGTAATAGTAGAGTCGTGTTTCTAAAGAATGTCATTTTCAAAAAGGGGTCTCTGCTTTTAAATTTTGATGTCTGTAATGCACCTTACAAATAAAGTAAGAGTGAGCTAGTTCACTGTGAAAGTGGTCTTTTGGTGTGCCTTCATGGTAGAAACCACTTTGAAAGCAATATGTATTCTGACAGCGCCTCCATTGATATTGTTTGCCCAGGGTATTGCCCTGTGGCGGCGCACTTGTTGACCCACATTATGTTCGAAGCATTGACTCATTGTGACCCCACCCACCTATTCAATACTGGGTGAAAGTGTCAACATGGCAGACTCTGTAGATCGACTCCCAGCTTGGGATATTCAAAGGCGATCGGCGGCGTACAAATATGTAGCTGCCGAAGACGATACCGCATGGAATACTTTAGAGAGCAGAAAAGCTAAGGGTAGGAACATGTACTACGATCTGTACCAATGGAAAATGGGACAATCCCCAGATAATGTGAGAAAATTCTGTGCCCCCGACATTGAAGATGACGAACGCGAAGATCTGATTGAGTGGATTCGAGATATCGAAGACAGCGGATCGTGTCAAAGTTTGCAGATTTTATTCTCATTTTCTGTTCCATATCCAGTTGCCATAGACTTTATAGTGGGGTTAGAAGAATCAATAGTTTCGATGGGAGCGGTAGGTATTTTACAAACGTTGTCTACTTTATACAGTGTATTACTCACTGCAGCACGAACTCTGTGCAAAGGCAGTTTCACCGCATGGCAGTTTCACCGTTGCTCATTACCACTGCACTGTCCCAGGCTCCATAGAGCAAATAGGGACTTGAATGAGTTGAAAAGTCGCAATAATCCAGTATTTGAAGAAGAGCAGAGTGCGCAAGCAACGGTACAATTAGCACAGGACTGCACAGCAGAGGTAGCTTTCTGTGTAGAGCGAAAGAAACCATACACGTACACATTCGTTCTTTCTGATGCCATTCTCGATAAACGTAGTGCACCATACTCTCCATACTGTATTATTACTGGCAAGGTGTTTATAAACTATCGATGCATAACAGAGCGAAACTCGGATGGCATTTAAGGAACTTCTCACCCTGGAGGTTTACTTCAAACCATGCACGAAGTACGAAATCTGTGTTTTAATTTGAGGACGCATACGTATACGTTTAACTCTGCGTGGCAGGGCTGTATGTTACCCATACGGCTCCAGGCCGCATAACGCAGGTAACACACAGCCCTGCCACGCAGAGCTAACTATACCTTAGCTGCAGTACAGTAGCTCGAGGTTTTGCCTGGGTATTTGGGTCGGACGGCAAAACCAGGCAAAACCTTGAGCTACTGTACTGCAGCTAACTATACCTATAAACCGCGTTTCCTTAATTAAACGAGGGGCTGTGGTGTAACTTAATATTAGCTTTCCCAGTGGAAGGAGGGATGCATTTTCCACATAGATATGACAATATGCTATGTCCACATAATTACTGTTTGCATGACTGTATATTGACATCATTCTGTGTTCACTACTTTACTCACAAAAGTCTAATAACAAAATTTAATTGGTGTACCCAGTAATAGATTGGTCGATTTGTAGAGTAACTGTTGACCATATCTTGAGATTGGAGATTTGTGATCATCTTTATGTTCATCTTTTCCTTTTGCAGGGTTGTGGTTATTGGGAATACTTGCTTCAGAAGAGAGGTGTTGATGTCATTTCTTATGACAAGAATACAGAATTTGCACCAGAGATGAGATACACTGAAATAAAGGTATTAATTGGCGATTTCTTGCAATAATGTCTTAATGTGGTTTGACTTGGTATATTAATTCAAAGGTTTTTACTAGTATTCATTATCACTGATCATGCTGATAACAATGCAATGCTGTATCTCTTGGTGGATGAGATCTGGTGTTCAAGGCTGATCAGAGTGATGCATCTTTTTAGTGTATTGCTGTAACTCCCCCAAGGAGCTACCAACCTCTCTCAGTATCTCATCTGTCTGTAATAGGAGTTCTGTAGTAAATTGATTGCTAGTATATGCCTTTCTGTTTTAGTGCAACCTCATATTGTTCTTTTCAAAGAAGGCATGTCGTATAACTCTGACATTACAGAATTTGCTATGGCTGTTACACTTCTGCAAAATGATCATGAACTTGATGAACTGATTTTCATTTCAGGATGGTGAACCAGATAAGCTTGCTGATCATTCAGATAAAACGTTGATGTTAAGTTGGCCAGACGCTGATGGTAAGTTTCAGTTTAAAGCATGACTCTTTCCAAAGTCATAAGAAAACTCCATCATCTTTAAATTCATTTAAATTGTCCTGAAAGTGTACACAATCAAAATTGTCAGTATACAATCAAAGGAAAAGTAAAGTCATATTTAATAATAGGACAAGGAGTTATACTTACGGAAAAACAGACAATGAAGCTTTAGGTAGGGTTGACAACAAGGCCATGGAAGAAGTTTCGTCAAGAATGAGACAAAATATCTGCAGAGGAAATATTTTCAAAGTTTTATGCACTCTTGCTGCATTTTGCAAAAATTACAGAATATTCACATTGCTTGAACAGTGTAGAATACCAGGGGACAAGTATGCATGAAAAATGTGTACATCAAGTCTTTGAACTTCCAATTTCCATGTCCTCATTCTGACCCATCCCAAGTTTCCAAATTAGTTTCTTTGGGTCTGGAGTAATTGATTAATCATATATCCTTGATGATAAACCACCATGCATTAAAGGTATACAGTCACCTGTAATCTAAATATGCCCATATATGGTCAAAGGGGAGTTCCTTGGTATTCAAAATGTCCTTGTGAGGGCGCTTTTTTTAAAAAGTGGCCACCCGCTTAAAATCTGTGATTGGTTAGATTTTCTCTTTCCATGATAACTGTGGCACAATTGGAACAGGTGACAGTATACCTTTAACAATAAAATCAGAATAGTTTCATGACTTTTTTTGAGAAGTGATCAGACCTACAATGTAGCTTCCAATACCTTTATACATGACTGGGATTTCTTCACAGAGGGATCAACGTTTTCATTGGATTGTCTGAAGTACTACAAAGGTGAGAGTATTATCCACATTGGTGAACTATTTGGAGAAACCATGTCAAGTAATCCATGGGGCCAATCAACATCACAAGCATTCCAGATGCAACTTGGAAAAGAATTCCGTTGTATCAACAGAGTACAGCTACCTAACTGGCCAGGTCATATGGATTCATTGACATTATGGCGCAGAGTTGCCAAACCAGTAGAATGTGATGGAGCATTATTCCAATATGTTGATGTACCACCAAAGAGATATTATTAGGAATATTGCCATGGAAACATGTTATTATGAGGAATATTGCCACATGCCATAGTCCGACTTCATCCAAGTTTTCCAGAATTTATCAACAGAGAGCTAAAAAACAATGCAATGTCATTTTATATGTAGGGAAATTGGTTTGGGAATCTGTGTTTAAATTGTCACCAGTGCTTCATGTTAACAGCTGACTGTCTCTTGTGTACTAACTTATTTTAATCTGTATTTTTTGTCAAAGTTCATTAAGGATAATGTATCCTTCAAGACACACACCTCACATACAATAATTTTCAATGTTTGAATAGAATCTTCATTTACATGATAGTAACTCAGTAATTGTGACTTCCATACATTTCTGTAATTCTCGCTTCCATTGCAAGCCCCTGGTTTATTGAAATGTATGAGTTTGGTGTAACTTTTAGTGTGTCTAAGTCTTCAAAACTTATAGCAGTGATACAGAGTACGTCTCAAAACTCTAAACACAGTCACAAACAGTATATTGTACAAACCACTGGCAAAAATATTAGAAAGCACTACCCTTAGATGTTGTGAGTTGTGGCAAAGTCTGTTTTCAGATCTATTGACAATCTAATCCAATCCAGTCAGCCATTTGCATTTGATTACATTAGTATAAACATAAACTCTACACTGTTTTCCTTCCTGTATAATGTCAATTTTGTCAGGAAAAAACCAATAGTTCTTCAGTTGAGCAGAATATCCTGTTTAGTTCATTGTGAATGAGTTGAATCGGGCAAATATTTAAATTGAGAAAGATTTGTTCAGACAGGAAAACCTGATCTCTTTGTGACGGGATTTTCGGATGAATGGGTGAGTATTCTGACAAAAGAACTAATGTGGGCAGTTCACATGATATTCTTAACGGCCTCTTTTGTTTCTCTGTCATTTCATGACAAGCTGAAAGTAATCATATCTTTGTATGTGCATGTTAAAACATTTATTTTGTGAAGCATGGTGTGAAACAATGAAATGTTTCTGCATAGGACTTTCATAGAAGACTTTGATAGAAAAAGTCCAACAGTTGATGTACATGAAATGAATATGATTACCAAACAGTGTTGTTAATTGATGCACAGATAATCAACATTTTGCTGTATTTATGTATATGTTGATTTCAGCTCACTTCCCAAGAAATTCAACCAACGGCTGCCAGTGTTTTTTTTTCCAAAATTTGCTTTTGACATTGTTTTGTATGTCTTTGTTGATAGTGACATTGCCAAGGTAAATATATAAGGTGCTTTTGTGGAATGCCACAAACTAAAACTATAGTGAATGAGTGAAAAAAAACCTTGGCTACATCATGTTTGGCAAATGGGTTCAGTGAATGGTGGTAGTGTTTCAGCACTGAGAGATATACATTTTTCATGTGAATTTTATTGCAACATTTGTAACATTTTGCAGTTAATGGTAAATATTAGTAGTACTTGTCAATTTCAATGATAGTGTAAAACTTCTTTAATGTCAAACGTTGTGACAAAAAACACTGCAGTCAAAAAATGAATTGCACTGAATTTTCAAAGAAGCATAAATATGTAGTTTTATGTAATATTCTTGAAACTAAAGAAAACCTCCTAGATAATATACTAGTATATGTGTAATATTCCTTATCATATTGATATTATTATCTTGAGGACAATCTATGACGTAAACTTACTCTTTTTTCCCAGTGAAAACAAATATTTCTATTTTATCAGATGAATTGAAGGCTTATTTTGATGTTAAATGTCCAACAATTGAACTAAAGATTTACAGTATATTTTTTGTAATAACTTCTATAACAGAGATTGTATTTGTAAAATGTGTAGCAATGTAGTGTTTTCAAACCAGAAATTGAACTCTTATTCAGAATACCCTTAGTTTACTTTGTGATAGAATTGTAAGTTTTACTGCAATTAGTTTATACCAGTATTCATATTCTGGAACCTGATGGTTTAGATCAACTATACAAATATCATTCCATGATTTTCTGTAAGGAACATCATGGTATTTGTATTGTTTTCTGTTAATTTGTTATCATTTTAAATGATGGGTGAAGACACCACATTTCATCAAAAGACTAATGGAACAAACAAACAAACAAATAGTGAATTTCTGTTACAAATCTGATTTTCAACCTACCCTATGACTCTGTCCCTCACCTTTAATATTTTTATTCTCAAAAAGAACAGGCATGTTTACCATTTCTACTGATTTCTATGGGTTACAGTGAGGGAAAATAAAAAAAAAACCAGGATATTGAAAAAATCTTGACTTGCTACTTTCGAGATTGGATTCAGAGATTGAGAATAATTTTGTTTTTTAGAATATCAGACCTCAGTACACAGGTTTTCATCTTAAGAAGATATTATAACAGTGGTGCATCATGAAAGAGTGTAATATAATAACTACAAAAACATTATTTTTTTAAGTATTTAGTAACA
This sequence comes from Ptychodera flava, assembly GCF_041260155.1. NCBI lineage: Eukaryota > Metazoa > Hemichordata > Enteropneusta > Ptychoderidae > Ptychodera > Ptychodera flava. The sequence goes on along the minus strand of NC_091939.1, from coordinate 39,998,901 downwards.
TATCAAAAATGAAATTAGGGTTATGTGATGTACAATGCAGGTATTAGCCCAGTGAATGTGAAGCCCAACATGTCTGTGGGCACTGTACTTTGTATGAAGATAGATGAATATTAAATTTTGGTAACACTTCATAATAACCATATCATCTTGATGTTGTAAAGCCTGTAAAACTAGATTTAAATTTTGTTCAAGTGTTATGATTCTTCCAACAAGACTTTGTCCAAAAAACTTAGATGGGAGGAGCATATGAAAATACCATATGTATGTCTTTCTAGACTTTTTTCACAGTAATATTGATAACAATCTAAGGTGATGTGAATGTTAATATTTATATTTATTTTTGGTATCAAGGGCTTTACTTTTCTCAGTGGTGTTGAGAGAATATGCAGAGAAAATAAACTTTAACATTTTTCAATAACGTTTTTTACAATGTAGTGTACTTAGTGAGTTTGTAAATCTACTTCTTTTCACACTCTATTTGTCCTGAAATCTATCTCCTGTAATTTTTGTGATTGGCAAGTCGTTTCATCCTAAGTGAAATTTCCAATACTTGCAAGCTACATACAATCCATGCTCAGAGATGTCAGAACTCCATCGGGCTGAGATGACATTATCTACGTTACCCATAATACATTGAGATGTCACAACACTGTCAAGTTTCCACAGCGTCACAGCAAATAAGTGTAAATAACATGACAAACTCAAAGTAAGGGAGTGTTCATTTATTGTTACAGTACTGGGAGGGGGAGGGTTGGCCAGCAAATTCTTGTGCCTCTGTCAAAATAATAGGACTCCTACCCACTCAGAATAATCTTGATGTCTCTGCCTCAGAAGATGATAAAAATTTGATGAATTTTATTGGAAGGGTATCAGAGCTAATATTACAACTTCAGATAAATATAGTGTATATGTATTATACTAAATAGATGTTATAGTGAGATAGATCCACCTTTGAATGACTAAAATTAGTGTCATTTGTCAAATTAAATGTTTTGCACAATGTGGGCCAAAACCTGTTGATGTACTTCAAATGAATTGACTGCAATAAATGTATCAAATGAATATCTGTTTAGGATAACACAGATCTACGACAGAGTAAATATATTTGTGTCAACTACTTGTATCATGTAGTTTGTGGTAGTTTGTGGTAAATGGCCCCATGTTAATGTGTATGCTAACCCATATCTGATAGCTTGCTGTCATGGTTTGTCTAACTTCATCCGCACCATGGCAAGAACCTGCCTTCCCCACTCAGATGGTTAAAGCTATTGTAAGACAAGCCTACATAGACTTGCCAAGACAAGATGTTAATAAGACAGAAAATAGATGTACTAGTATTCACACCATTCTAAGAATGAAGGCACACAGACAATCATCTTTATTTCCAAGAATATTTTTGTACTTTAGTTCAAGGCTTTACATCAGGGTGAACATTTTTGAAAATAATGTTATCTGTGACCCCCCCCCCCCCCCCGGCCATAATATCTGAACGTTCCCTTGTGGCTGTCTATAATTAAAAGAAACGATCTGCCAACAAATGTGACTGATTCTGTTCATCCAGGGCGTTTGGCTCTATAATTAAAAGAAACGATCTGCCAACAAATGTGACTGATTCTGTTCATCCAGGGCGTTTGGCTTCACATACTAGTAATTTAAAATATCATGGCAGAGACCATATACATTATTGTAATAGCCAATGTCCTTCTCAAAGGTCCATCCCTAAAATTCTTCATATTTTTCATCCACTTTAGATCCAGATATGTTAACATGGTAAGTAACTACAGTAATGAGAATAGTACACTCTGATTCTTTGTTCAAATTTCTTTTTTATTACATTTCTATATAATTGAGTGAAATGGCAAATAAATAAATGAAAATACAAATTATAAAATAACAGATAATAACCAAGGTAACATCATTGACAGGATTAAATACTTCCTGATGAAATAATTTCTCTGTTCTATTCAAAAGACTTACAAAACCTGATTGCAGTTCAATTCTAAACTACATGTATATTGAATATAAGAAACTTTACATTGTTGAGATTTGTCACGGCTGATATATTGTTATTGCAGAGTTCCTCTTTATGCTTGGAAGTTCAAGAACACAGAAAACAACATAGAGTCAAACACATTGGCCTGGACCTTTGTTCTGTTGCTTTTCTTCCACTAATCTTTCAAGTTGTTCAATTTTGCATACTAGTCTCTGCTTCTCCTTCGCTGTGACAGCCAGTGCTGTTACCAGGCGTTTGTTCTTTGTTTTCAAACGAAACATTTCAACGTCTGCCTCCTTGTAGTAACTTAGCTTCATTTCCAGATGTTTGGAGTTTTTCTGGCACTCATCGAACTTTGCTTTGTATTCTACAGTCTCTTTCTCCAACAACTCAGCCTTTTCTTCTTTCAGTTTCATATGCTTCATGACATCGCTCAGTTCATTAGACAGCTCATCCTTTGCAAGCTGCAACTGTGAGATGAGTTTCTTACTCTCTGTTGCTAAGTCAGCAATCTCATCTTGCAGTTTGCAATTTTCATCTTTCAGTAATTCTAACTGATCCATATCTTTGCGATGACACTCATCGGTGCGTTGTAAGTTGGCATACATTTCGTTGTTTTCGATGACGATTTCTTGAACTCGTGTCGTCATCTCCGAGAACATCAAGCGAAGCTCGTCCAACTCACTTTGCTCATAGATGTCTTGCTCCTTCGGCTGTATACGAGATATCATAAACTTCCGAAACATGCTTTGCTGTCGAAGGCGTGCGTTCTCCTTTAGTATCTCTTCGAAGCGGAAAGTGACATCATTCAAGGACCTTTGGAACATGGCGACGTCCCAGTCGCTATGGAAGAAACAGATGACAGCATTAACAACTGTAGAGGATAAAAGTTGAATGAAATGGTGACGTAGAGCAAAAAAGTACCAGTGTATAAGTCGGGCAAAACTCCCCCATTGCACATCTTTTAGAATAATTTTATGTTGGCTTGTGTATCCAATGACGAAGAAACTGAAGAAAACAACGATAAATAACTAGAAAAATTGCACTTGGTGACAAAAGTTATATCGTTCTGCTCTTTCATCGCTCTATATAGCTGTAAGCGTAGTCGATGCTGTTGACAATGCGGCAAGAAATGTATCCTACCTTGACAGGCTATCTCCGTCTTCACAATCTTTGCGCACATTTGTTCTTTGCGTAATATTTCCCATCTTTTCCAAATTCTGGATTGCTCACTGAGTACGTTAAACGTTGTATGTAAGACAACAAAACTTTCCGCATTCAGTTTAGTTGGTGCAGTACACGCCGAATGATAACACAGTAAACAACGCGTGTTGCCAGACAACATCTTGTTCGAATATTCGAACAAAGTTAAATAAGTCACGTCCATGCTCGAGTACGCGAACACGCAAAGCGCTTGGAACTGTTTTGATCGTCAGGTAACATAAGATTATGAAGAAGTGAATTCGTCATTTCCTTTGCACATTACCTGAACCCGAAGAAAAAGTGTTTCCTCTGTCTCTTAAAATATCTAAGGTAGGATGTTTTTGCATGTTTTGCTCTCACGACCGAAACTTTGGTAACTTTGCACAACTCAAGCGTGATCTTGGGATGCGTTAGATCACTGAACTTTACGCAACGCGTGAACTTCTCATGTATGCGATTGTCTACATTTTTCGTTTGCGTTTCAGGCATCGGTTAATTTTTTCGCCACCTTATCTTGTAAGGCCTATGTCATCAGTTCAGTTCCCTTAATTTGACAGCCCTACTGAGGAATAAATTATCATTTATTAACAGTTTCTAAGGTTGCTTATGCTTTTTCGCCTAAACTTAGCCTGAATTGTGTTCAATGGTGATATATTTTAACGAAAGTGGACGTTAAGCAGTTTCGTAAATCTTGTACGAGTGTTAAAGTGATGTTGTACTGTTTTGCTTTTTTTACCTATTTTTCATTGTTGTTTACTAAGCGTACAATGTTTTCATCATGCAAAACTTCGTTAGTTGTACTTATTGATGGGTCTATTGTTATCTAAAAAAATTTCCAGCTCCGTCGAGACGGTCATTAGGTGAATTGAAATAGAATAAATAAATAAACAAATAAAATCTAAAATCATAGACCTAAAAAAATGGGTGAGTCTATGCTATAACAATCGATCTTCGCATAGACTCGTTTTTGGAGGGTCTATGATCTCTGCGAAGTAATGAAAACGTTTGGACATCGGTAAGAGCGCCACCATAGGCAGGACATCGCTTTCAGTGACCCAGGTCAGGGGTTACAACAGGTCATAATCGATACGTCTGTTCGTCGTGTGCAGTGCAGAAGGCATGCTGTAACTGTCTGAAATCAAGATCGTTTGTAATACACTCCATCTCCGAAATACCTTTGAAAGATGTGGTTAACAAGGTTATTGTTGGCCCACAGGCCCCTAGGTCGCAAAGTACCTGGACTACAGTGGACAGGGTAAGTGTTCATACAGTAAACTACATACTACATACCTTGCTCAGCTAAGCCACAGACATAGAGAAACTATGATAAAGCCCGACGTTATGTCGCTAGTGCTTTGCTGTTTGCAACGCCGCCTCCCTAGGTGAGCACTGGTGACATACCCGTAGGGCTAGGATAATAGCTAGGCCTTGCTGCAGTTACGTAGGCCACAACTTTTCTCGGCGATTTTTGTGTGATGGGCCCACTTATCCCCACCACACAAAATCGTATGGGCCAGGGGAAAGTTGTGGGCCACAGAACGGCAGACCATGGACCCTGGAGATCTCACTTCTACCTCCGCTTCCACAGCTAATAATCATAATAATGATCGGCCAGCAATTCTCGACCGCAGGCCGTCCGGGTACTTGCGGGTTCTTACGTCGTTTTTGCGTCACAACGCTGTGAAAACAAATAATTGAAGTTCGGATTTTTCAACCATCAAACCAATATTCAAAGTTGCAATATATACATAAATGATATAAATTTTAGTTATGCTTTTTTTCCACACAATATCTGTGTCATTCGCTCTTCTGTATTGTCTGATATCTCATTCACCTCGCTCGTATGCGTTTCACCTATGTAAGTAGTTTCTCTTTTACACTCACTGCTAAGATGTCCAACATAAACAAAAAACTTACGGTAGGTAGTGATGAATTAAAGTTAGAAAAGATGGACATCTTCTTGGCTATGTTTAAGCTGGACATTATTGTAGTAATTATGAATGTTTGTTTATTATTTACAGCAAACATCGGCGGCCCCGCATCATTACAAAATTCATGATGAGAAATTTACAAAAGAGACTTGAGAGAGAAGCAGAAAATGACAGACTGTTGAGTAGACCATTTCTGACACATGTAAGTATGTTACTGACTTTGGGTTCGTTTTCGTATTTCCTGCATTTATTATAGTGTGCCCATTACAATGCATGTGGCTATAGACAAACATACTATCACCATTGTCAAATGGAAAGCAATATATGGTTATTTTCACATACATATCAAATTAGCAAAGTTAATTTAGCATGATTTCATGGTCATTAACACATTTGGTCTTTGATCTCTTGCAGGCAGAACAGGTAGAAGACCATAAACTTTCATCAGCTAGGGAACAAGTGGAAATAGACAAAATAAAGGAAGCCAGGATACATACATTACCAGAGCACAAAACCATGGACACACATTTTGATCATTTGAACGTTACAAGGAGATGGGGAGACCAACAGTAAATTGACTGCATACAAATACTGGTATTTATTTTGTGGTTTTGTAAATGCAGGTCTGTGCTCAGCATACTGAATTTGACTGACAGTAGAATGAGACAGTAGTCTGTGTGAAGAAATGCAGCGCAGGCCAAGATGCAAAGTTGATGGTGTCTGTATTGTCACACAGCACAAGTGCTCTTGATATGGAAAACAATTTTAAATTAATCCTGACAGTTCAGCTGTGACTGATATGATGATGTACAAGTTCCATAGTCTGCTCTACAGCAGCTGTCTTCTCACGAATGTGAAGTCAGTTTTGCATCTTTTCTTATCAGGAGTGGATAAAAACACACTGTTCAGGACATCTTACAGTTATTACAGTGAACTGTAATAAACAAGACTACTTTGCAATCTGTGGGCAACTGTTGAATTATGATTATTTTATGGCAATTGTGTAATAAAAATTACATTTATACATTTGACCCCGTTTTTACTAATATGCAAGAACCATTATCTGATCTCTTTTCCCACCATTTTTTGTCACAAAAATGAAATTTTGTTTTCAAAGAAGGTGAAGTATAACTGTTCAACCACTAGCATATGGAGTTATTCTGTGTTTCCTCTGGCTTCTGAAATTTTTTAGTAAATTTACGAATTGGGTATTGAAACTTTTCGTAAATTTTGAAATTCAAAAGTAAACTTAACCGTTCCAATACGGAATATCATTCAATCAAATTCAAATTAAGTACAACATGTGCTTAGACAGAACTATTTTGAGGTTTGGGGGCCTTGAGCTCTCAATCAACTAGCTGTGTCCTTGCATTCGTATATTTACGAATCAACAATGAAAAAAATTAGTAAATCATCTAAAAAATTAGTAATTTTACGAATTTGAGAGTGGCAGAGGAAATACAGTTATTGCATTGCTTCCACCAAGGAGACTGTTCACTGATGGTTTTCAGATACACGATATTTTTAATAACATGATATGACTTTCTTGTGCTGTTGGTAGATTCAATTTATTCTGTAACATAATGAAAGTACTATAACTTGAGATAGTCAATATTTTGCACTTTCTGCAAAATTATTCAATACCGATTGAAGATTCTGATTGTTCTAGTAAGCGTGTTCATTGAAAAATCAAACCAGTTTTACCAGCTGCTTTCCCATCGTCCACTTCGTCAAAATATCAGAGAGCGGGCTGAGAGAGAGCTGAGCTTCACTAAGAACAATCAATTTCATGTCAGATTTGAGAAAATATGTTTTTGGTTCATTTGCAGTATATGCGATACTCTGCCCTTCACATAACATTTCTTAACAAATTCCACATTCAAATCACAAACCCTGGAGTGTAGCTCCAGCATCCATATTCCAACAAGTCATTGACAATGACATAGTCCCCACTTGTAATAGGAGTATTAGTCTTGAGGGGCAGGGAAATGAGGTCATTAATAAGTATCACTAAAGTGTATATGTTCAGATCTATGGACACATAGGTCTATGTCATTGTTCCCAATTTGAAACAAGAGGCATGTCTAAGTTATGGTTCTAAATCGGGAAAAAAGATCAAACCTCTAGCTGTATTGGCCAGCCAAGAAATACATATGTGCATAATAAATGAGGTACAAGATGTGACATCTTAAGGTCTATTATCCTATCAAAATTGAAGCGTAAAGAACTTGTGATTACTGAGTTATGCATATATATGCATATTCAAGGTCAAAGGTCATCAAGGTCACGTGACATTTTGAAAAAAAAACATTGTATTGCTAATTAATCCATATATGCCAAAATTCAGACCTCTAGCTCTATTGGCTTGCCCACAATTATATATGGGTATAATTAACGAGCCAAGGTCACGTGACATTTTGTCAAAAAAATTGTATTGCTAAGGTATCCCTATATACCAAAAATCAGACCTCTAGCTCTATTCGCTCACTCAAAATTAGATATGTGCATAATTAATGAGGTACAATATGTGGCGTCATAAGGTGTCCCATCATACCGAATATGAAGGGTGTAGCACTTGTGGTTCCTGAGTTATGCACAAATATGTATATTTGAGGTCAAAGGTCATTGACATCACTTGACATTTTGTCAAAAAAATTGTATTCCTAAGTTATCCCTATGTACCAAAAATCAGACCTCTAGCTCTATTGGCTCGCTCAAAATTAGATATGCACATAATTAATGAGGTACAATATGTGGCGTCATAAGGTGTCCCATCATACCAAATATGAAGGGTGTAGCATTAGTGATTACTGAGTTATGGACAAATATGTATATTTGAGGTTAAAGGTCACCAAGGTCACGTGACATTTTGTCAAAAAAATTGTATTGCTAAGTTATCCATATATACCAAAAATCTGACCTCTAGCTCTATTGGCTCGCTCAAAATTAGATATGCACATAATTAATGAGGTACAATATGTGGCGTCATAGGGTGTCCCATCATACCATATATGAAAGGTTTACCACTTGTGGTTACTGAGTTATGGACAAATATGTATATTCGAGGTCAAAGGTCACCAAGGTCACATGACATTTTGTCAAAGTGTCTGAGATATCTGCGTGAAAGGATGGACTCACGGACTGACATGACCCAATCTATGAGCCCCCTGGACTTTATCTGTGGGGACTAAAAACTGTGTCACTGCATCCTTTTTGCAATATGAATACGATGAGAAACTAAATTTTTATTTATCTTGGGAGCCTATGTACTGCCTTATACATGGGAGTCTATGGACTGCCTTATACATGGGAGTCTATGGACTTCCTTATACATGGGAGTCTATGGACTGCCTTATACATGGGAGTCTATGGACTGCCTTATACATGGGAGTCTATGGTCTGCCTTATACATGGAGTCTATGGACTGCCTTATACATGGGAGTCTATGGTCTGCCTATACATGGGAGTCTATGGTCTGCCTTATACATGGGAGTCTATGGTCTGCCTTATACATGGGAGTCTATGGTCTGCCTTATACATGGGAGTCTATGGAGGTGAAAACTAAAAAGTCCTCTACCACGGCCAAATTTGATCGCATTGTGAAACAAATCGACGTGCATCTGTATGAGATATGGTACTATCCTTGTACCAAGTTTGAACGAAATCGCTCCAGGCGTCTCTGAGATATCTGCGTGAACGGACGGACGGACGGACGGACGGATGCACGGACATGACCAAACCTATAAGTCCCCCCGGACGGTGTCCGTGGGGACTAAAAATGATAGAGAAAACAGTGTGAAAATCTCAGTAATACTTTATGGGTTGCCTGTGCCAGTGTGAAAATCTCAGTAATACTTTATGGGTTGCCTGTGCTTATACATGGGAGTCTATGGACTGCCTTATACATGGGGGTCTATGGAGGTGAAAACTAAAAAGTTCTCTAACACGGCCAAATTTGATCGCATTGTGAAACAAATCGACGTGCATCTGTATGAGGTAGGTTACTATCCTTGTACCAAGTTTGAACGAAATCGCTCCAGGCGTCTCCGAGATATCTGGGTGAACGGACGGACGGACGCACGCACACACGGACGCACAGACGGACGCACGGACATGACCAAACCTATAAGTCCCCCCGGACGGTGTCCGTGGGGACTAATAAAACACAAACCACATTGGGGATAAATACTGTATTTTATTTTTAAACAACGGAAGAGTTCACAGCAGGAAGGACTGGAAGTTGTTTGATGAGGTAATGAATTAGAAAGTCTATATCCATATCTCGTGAAACAAAATTTGTTTAATATTTAAATATAGAGTAAATATGGATTGATATTTCACAAATCTCTCCATTATACCTGCGATTTCTATCAAACTCAATATGAAACAGTTTCATGAAAATCCGATCAACCTACACGTAATCAAACCTTGTAAATATTGTTGTTACTATGAATGGAGAGTTAACAGATGCAATCACTGGCAAGATATGTCACTTTTCACTGAGGTGAGGTGAAGCAGAACATGTGACAATACCTCTGGATGACAACACATGAAAGTTGCTTTCATTCACATCACTATTTTTGAAAACAAAATACAAGCTTCACTGAAATCCACAGTTTATCAGTAGATTGTTTTCCCACAAAAATAGTACACCTCTTCTATCAGAAAGTTATGTAAACAACAAAAAAAATGTGGTGGTGATCAATATGTGGCATTTGTTAGAAAGAAAGCTACAGCAGAAATCACGTCTAATGTTGTATGAGATTATCTAGTGAGTCAAAACCAGAGTTTCTGTTCTAAATTTACTTTTTCTATTAAAAGGGCAGGTTTGAGTGCATAAATTATATATTTTTGACAAAAAATTAAAAAATATTCATAAATGACCATTATTGAATCATATATACTGGTAATTGTACATAGAACCATAAAAACTTCTATGATTGTCTTCCCCAGACAAGCCATGACAAATTTCACTTATTTTACCAATTATCATTCATTTAAATATACGGTAGTGCTGAATAGGTTTAAAGCAATAAAACAAAACTTAATTTTGAAATATATGAAAATTAAAAAAAAAAATGTACAAAAAATATGTTTGTTATCTTACATCATTCAAGTTGCTAGAGATATAAAAAGGACGAAGAGTCACATTTTAAGAGATACCCCCCCGGTAATGTTTTAACTTCTAAATGTTTTGATATCACTTTAAATCTCATTATTGATAGTAGTAACGTAAACCATTCAGTAACTGGTTGTTAATAGGCTCATTCTATTCTCTATGGTAAACCAAATTTACAATATTTTGAAAGAAAGATATATGCATTACACAAGTGTTGATACACAGGTCTTATGTTGGAATGGATACATGGTAAATGAGTAAAAATTGATAAATACTATAAATTTCAACCTTACAAATAAACGTTAACACATTTCATTTATCAGGTATATGTATACATAACTACTTCCTTGTCACTATGGTGATGGTATCACAAAAACAGCAGCTACAGGAGGCTCTTCCAGTAGGTCTTGTCACCCCTGTGGGTAAGGTATAAGAAAGTAGTAAGGCTGAGTCAAAAGAAATCACTCTCTGATGATGTAGACACAAGACTGCCTGATAAATTTGCACTGAATCATGGGTAAATAATGTACCAGTTTTATGTAAATTACTGACACTTACTGTAGCTCTGATTTTCTGATTTCCTTTCCTGCCAGGAACATTTCCGCAGCCTGGGACACTGCTGGATCTGAATTCATACTGGCAACAGCCACCACATTGTCACCCCTGCCATACAAAACCACAATCACAGAGATCAGACCCAAACCCAACACAATCTTTTATATCATATAGCTTGGTTTCAACTTTTCCCTAACACATAAAAAATAATCATTTTTTCACTAAACAGTATGCAAAGATTAAGTTTTTCAATCAGTACTAAGGACATGCTCCCCAGCAATGAATAGAGATGGGCAAGTTACAAGCTCAGTTACAAGCTCAGTCATATGTGGGATTTGTTCACCACAGCTCCATCTATAGGTGAACACAGAACATGTCAGTCAGTCCAATGGCCTAGTTGCTGATAGGTAGTCAACAGAAAATTAACCGATTACGAAAGAAAGGAGAATACTTCTGTGTATTTTCAATGTTATAAAATCAAAATCTAAATTTAGGACTGCTCCAGTTTTAACTAATTTTGTAGAGCGTGGAACAGGATTGGCATGGTTAGGGTGGAAAGTGATTTTCAATATTCTGCATTCCTTACCTGGTATAGTATGCCACGAATTGTAACTCATCTAAGTTTCCATCGATTACAATATCATCATAGCCAACGTTGTACCCTAGAAGATGATTCAGAATTTTCTTGATGAGAACCATCATTTACATTGAATGGTGTTCTTAGAGTGTGTAACCGCTGGTGATGGAATTGATGTCAGAATGATGAATGGTGTAGTGAACAGACTTAACTTTTAGCTATGCAACAAGATGGCTTTGAAGGAATAATGAAATGCATGCACTTGTCATACCTGATAATTTGATGAATACTATAATTTATTTCATGACATGATGAAAACTTGGAGCTGAGATGTCACATAACCAATGTAACTTTCTATATTATTTTCATGAATTAAAATTAAACTTTTAATTTTTATCTGGCCAAGATGCTTACCAAATAATCTGTCATTATCCATCATGAGAGGCATGTGAACACCTTGACAGCAAAAATTGAACTTGACTTGTTCATTTTCCTGGTTTCAACAGCAAAAAAATTTTGGCCACCCTTTCAAAGCAGTACTGTACTTGTATACAGTGTGTGCATGATCATCCTAAACAACAGAATTGAATACAACTGGCTGTCATTTCCAAAAAAAAAAGAAAACAGAGAAACTCTGGATTTTCCAGATTTTAGCAAATGTTTTGGTGACGCTGTTTTCAGATTTGAATCCTCTCAAAATCCTCTAACTGTTGCAGTGAGGTTTGCAAGGCATTCTGTAATGTGACACAGTAACCCATTCCCTATTCAGAATCAGACCATCAGGTAAACCAGATATGATCCCTTCACCTATAACATTAGCCCAGTTGTTCAAGATAAATTTTAGAACTACATGTAGGTGACTCTTGATGTATACTAGAAACATTGCTTTGTGGCAGAGTTTCCCCCTCTATGGTTGTTAAAACCCATTGGTACATATTGTACGACACAATGTGATAGGAGAAAGTTGACTGGTGTGACCACATGAAATCAAGCTTGTCTAAAAGTACAGACATGAGGTTACAGATGGCAATTTGTGAGTGCCCTTATGTTGTTGTAGCTATTTGAACATATAGACTATAAGAGCCTCAGATTTATGTCAACTTTGGAAAGAAACATGATCTTGAAAGGAAAAAAACATTCCCATCAAAACACTGCGCCAAAGTTTGTCTTCTCCAACGTGACTAAAAATCACACACTTTCTCCACTGAGCAAGAGTGTTTTAGACAAAGATACCAAAGGATTACATTGACATCATTTTTTAGAAGACAGAAATACGCTGTGATTTTTCAACTTCTCAGTCATACTGTGAGAATTGCTGTGTGAATCACAGCCACTGAATGATTGTAAAATTCATAGATGATGTAACAACACACACCAATTGTGTGCAGGACAAACTGCATGGCCAAAAGGTATGGTATTTACCCATTTCACATCTATGATGGAGTAACTTATCTGATTCAACAGAGTAGTCAATCCTTTGCTAGATATCTGAATCTGCATCACTGATTAGCATCTCAACAATTGCTGACTGTTACCCTCATTGTTGTTCATAAGAGTTGTGAACAGTTTTAGTCTAAACTTATTGATCAACTGTAGAGTCCAAAGCATATGGTTTGTGTTGGACGGTGTCATGTAGACTAGACCCAAGTGATGGCTTGTTACTTATCTGTTGTACAATAAAAATCTTACAGCAAAAACCTTAGCGGTTTTCTTTCACTGTAAAAGCTATGATTAATCGTATTTATCTTGTTCCTGAGTACGTATGTGTAGTTGTTGTCACTTGCAAAATGAGATTTGCCACAGCACCTCTACAACACATTCATTCACAAACCATTTATTCCTGCTAATTATTCACTTAAGATATGAATAAATGCACAGACTTGTAACAAATTTTATAGTCAACCTGGTAACTGCTATTCTCATTTTTGGATACCTAATATATGATATCGCAATTCTTTTTTACATAATTGGTTCCTGGAAATTGCCATGATGTTTGAAATGTGGCATGAAACCACAACTTTATTCAACCTATGAATCAGCAGGAGATGACAAACAAATACAAATATAAATATAGTGGTAGTTAAAGGGGCTTTTAAAGGCTTTGAGATAAATTGGGCAATTTTATTGTGCATAGATTTACTGCAATTATGGCTTTAAAGAAAGTGATATAAGCTGTTAATAGCAGCACAGCTATCTTCATCAACAATTTCACGTACATGAAATATGGTAATACTGACTGACCTGTAAACCTTAGACTTTTGCCCAGCATCATTGTCCAGAAATATGGAACAGTATTCACTTCTGTGTCTTGTCCTAACATATTCAAAGCTGCAATACGGCCTGAGAGAGAGAGAGAGAGAACACACAAGGGGATTTCAAATAAATATCAATCCATGGTATAAAGTATAAACTTCTAAACTAAGACTGATTGTAACCAGATGAAACAAGTGCACCACCTATCAGACAGATGGCTCAGTTTAATCAGATTGAGATATTGGCGCATACCATTATTCTAGGTGGAGGGTGGTCAAAAATTTGGCAGCTAACTATTCTTTCCATGACAGCAGCTTTACTGCATTAGTGTTTGAAACTAATTTTAGTCTCGACTGAAAGACATCGGTATCAAGCACTTGCCTTTCCAAGAAAGCCAAGTATGAATAACTGTTGGGATGTGTACATGTGTCTATTGAATTATTTATTTTTAGGTGTCCTGAAAAGCCTGATACTGTAAATTCTATCATGAAAGCATTTTGAAACAGAAAAATGAACATTTGATTCAATATTGGATGCTTCACACTACATGGAAATGCTTGACGTGTGATGAGGTCATCATTAAAATATTGTGTTTACATATTAATATTCTGCATCACATTTTCCCTAACACCTTGCCATGCATTTTTGTGAGTTATTTGTCAAAACTCAGTAATCTATTACTTACCATGCATATGAGCTATTTGCCAATGTTGTATGTTAACTCTTTCACCATTTAACATTGCCAATGGGAATTCTACAATGTCACCTGCTGCATACACATTAGCTTTGCTGGTTCTCATGAACTGTTTGGCAAAAAACCAAAAAAACACATGTTAGGAAACTTAATATGTATTCCATTCCTTATCTAATGCGTCTTATATGTTGTATGCACATATGCTGAGAAACTTAACTCTGCAAATGAAAAAAGTAATGATGACAACAGAATCAAATGTTTTTGTATGAAGTAAATAACTATTTTGAGTTTTGAAATCACAAATCCACAGCATTATTACAGCTACTGTCCTTCTGTATGTACAATTTGACTTGTTCTCAGAGAAAATACCAAACCATTCATCAAACTTTTGCGGAAAATTGCACAACTGATAACAAAAGGTACCACTCTGAGACTAATTGATTGGATCAAATCAGTATTGATCAATGACACTACCTTTGAAAAAAATGGAACATTCTGTATTTCCCTCGTGATACTTATGTTAGGCTGTTGCTTTCAGGTATTGCTTGCACACGGAAGTGCAGGTACAAATATCATCCCATGGTGGCAGCCCTTTCATCTACACAGAAGTGGATATCAAACTGATTTCTTCCATACTCACCTTATCCACTGACAGCTGATGTCTAGCATTCATAGTTAGTCCACTTTCTTTGAGGAATTCAGTTGTTGGAACAACGCCAGCACCAACAACACACACTTCAGCTGGCAGAGTCTCACCAGATGCTAATTCCACAGATTTGAGTTTACCGCCCTCTCCATGGAATGCCTTCACACTGTTGTTCATGAAGAATTTCACATTCTTTGCTTCCAACATCTGAATGAAATAAAAAAATAAGTAAATGAAGGTGAAATTAGTATAGCCAGAAAATATATATATAAATAAATTAAATAATAGTGTGTCAACATTGTCTTATCCAGCACTCCAAGACTATTTCAAGAAAATGCACAATGCAGCAGGAAGATCCCTGATATGAGTGTTGAATTTCCTTATCTAAGAAACTGAGTATCTGTCGTGGTAGTACATGACAGATACCTAGTAATTCACTACAACTTGACAGGCAAATTGCTGGTTAGCTTTTGTTCAGAAAGAGACTTTACTTGAAATCTTGAATGTTGTTGAAAGGATGGATCCTAACAGATGATTCAAGGACAGTGATGATGCATAACAAAATGACTCGATCAGACAAGAATGTGGCTGGAGAAACTTTCTGAATGGGTATGCAGATTGATCAAAGAGATTTGCTGGATTGGAGTTGTTGGGTTTCATGAACTTAGCAAGGTATGAAGGAACAACATTACCCATTGATTTATCAGATGATAAATATCAAAGTGTAGGCAGCTACTCGTCTGTAAATACTATGGATATTGTATGTGGTTTGATGTGCAGACAGTGTCAGGTAGTTCAGTGACTAAACCTGAATGCATACTTATTGGGTTAGAGCAGTTAGATACCCATGTGCTGATGACAGCAAGTCAGGTCTGGTGAGTCCACATAGCCTTCCTTAAAGGCCCATTATTTGTAACTTTTGACCATTTTTTACCTCGGAAAATTCCATGTTGGAGGCTCATATTTGTTGCAAAATGTAGTGATGTTATAGCCACATAAAACTGCTAATTTTGTTCAAACGTGTTGCCCTTCCGAGCTCGTTTGTTGACGTCTGGCACGCTCAGTGTGCTGGGGAGAATGCAGATAATAGTGACGCCGCGATCACGCGAGATGTACAAGTTCACGTTTATTGCGGGATCAAAACAACATTGCGTCGTGGATAGCCAGACATCGCTACGCAACGTGCTCGGACAATGGACTACGACGAAAGTACAAGGTATAAGTGATGAATATTTATTTTGAAATTGCTGTAAATGGCCCGCGCATGTGCAGAAGAATGCCTACGTTGCAATCCGCGTGTCAACAGAGTTTGTATTTCTGTCCGGACAAGAATTGAAATTTTCGTTGTAAAATCACATGTTATTTAGTTGTAGGGCACGTAATGTTTCCGAATAATATGCGATTCTCCGTTATTTGACATGCTATTCAACATGAGCCAGTGATCGTTTCGATTAAACTAACGGAAAAATCGCCAGAAGATACAGCTAATGGAACTTTAAAGGAAGGCTACACCAATGTTACATTGAAACTCTTGCTTGTAGGTGCTGCCTGTATCAAACGGTGAATTTGCAATAAATGATCCCTGCAACGAACTTATCAATGAAAACCCTGGTTAATACCTCTCACTGGTACATTGCAATTGAAGCAGAGCTGTGCTGGTAACTATGGTAACTAGTCAAAGGAGATGCTATAATATCTACAGAGTTAGTTTATGCATTGCAAGGACATGCATTGAAAATCTTATGTTTCAAGAATCTACAACAATGTTATTTAGTTTTGCTTAAAACTATTACAGTGTCTATGCCATCAAATCATGCAAATACAAAATGAAGCATAGCATGCGATGACATCACAGCAAAAGTAGCAAATAATGCAAATATAAATGAAGTATAGCATGAAGCATAGCATAGAAGTCTCACCCTCTGCAGTACTACTCCTAATTGCTCTCCTAAACTTGCTTGAAATGCAGTGTTACCGCGACCAATAACTGAGATGTGATTGGCTTTGTCAACAAGATAGCTGGCCACTTCCATGCCTGATCACACAATACACAGAAATCAATCATAAAATGTCACACAGGGATAAAAAACAAAGATCAAATAAAACTACCCTCTGGAGGGCGCCTCCGACTTGTGCTCCCACAGCAAGTTCAAATGGCGTCTTTTCTAACCCTATAGCAGAAATGCTAGCAGCTTTATCAGAGAGGTATGCAGCCACTTCCATTCCTGAATGAGAAAATACATGAAACAGCAAAATTTGGGAGTGAACATGCATATGGTGCTCATATATAACATGACAGTGATGTAAATATGAAACTGTGAAGTTAGTGCCAGCAGATCTTCTGAATACAGTATATCAATTGGAATGTTAAAGATGTCACATCAAAATTGTACCAGTAGTATTCCAATTATGAAAGTGGTAGGTAGATGAGATAATATATTGGTTAATATATCGGTTGATGGAGTGGAAACTGTTAGAATAAGAAGGCATTCTTTAATTTTATGAGTTGAGTCAAAATATTATGATTAGTAAGTAGTTGTACAGACATATTTGACAATGCTTATGGTATTGTAAAAGATGAATCTATAATGTTATGTGTTAGTCTGATACAGTGATTGCTATTATTTGAAACGTCTGAAAACAGAGTTCTAATACCGTCTAACAAAAATTCTCGACTTTCATGTAGGAATACTTCACATTCGTTTAAAAGGTAAAGACATTAAAAATATTTTTTCATAATTCCCTGCCCTTGTAGTAATTCATTTTAATGCAAACTGCACTCCTGGCCTTTGTATTTAATACTAAGTACATGTCATGAAACTGTAATTCTGACGAATCAGATGTAATTATCTGTTTTCAAACGTAGCCATGCATTATGCAATAAGTACAAACATACCCTTTTGGATTTTGTAAATTTAAAATTTACACAGCGATGTTATCATGTAGTAAAAAGTTGCAGTTTGGTCTTACTTCTAATGACAAATATGAATTTTTAAGTCATCAAACAGAGCTAGTGAAATTATGTTTACCTCATACATGGTACTGCGATCTCTATATCTCTTTGCCGATTACAAAATGGTCACTGCTATATGCTTTCTAAAATTACACACTTCTCAATAAATATCAATTTCTAGAAATCTATTATTATTTAGTTTAAATGTAAGTAGATTTTGCCTATGAATTTGATATTGACAACTTCAAAGTATTGATGATATCAAAACATCCGAATCCAATGTTTCACAACCTGGCAGTGTATTTTGCATTACAGTGCCATACCTATAAATGATGTGCCAATGATGACAACCTGTTTGCCTTTAGCATTCTTGGCGATAGCATTTGCATCATCTGGAGTACGGAGAAGACACACATTCTGAAGGTCATGACCTGGTATTGGAAGTACCCTGGGTCTGCAGAAGATGACAACATAACAGACAATATACACAGTGAGTTAAATGAGAACCAGATTAAGATTTGTAGTTTAACAGATTTAACTTCTATACCACCATGATATGAATTCTGGTTCTTGACAGACGGACACGCACAGAAAGGCAGTTAGACAAGAAAGTATTTCTATGAATACACAGTAACAAGGATGTAAATATATGTTGCGGAGCTCGAAATACTTTTTTTTCAACCACCTGTTCACTGGAGAGGTTAAAATAAAAATAGCGTCAATGACACTGTAGCTCCCATCCTGGACTATTTAGTGTTTGTTCTCTGGTCAGATATTTGAACATGTGTGAAAGGGATAAAGTGCATGAAGTGAAAATACTTAAATGTAATGTACTGGAGACAGTGAAATATGTTTAATGTATTTATTCAGAATATAAAATGGAAAAAATACAGAATTAGAAATATCGAATACTGTGATACAACCATTAACTAAACAAGTCATTGACAATGACAGTCCCTACTTGTAATAGGAGTATTAGTCTTGATGGGGCAGGGAAATGTGGTCATTAAGAAGTATCACTGGAGTGTATATGTTGAGATCTATGGGCAAATAGGTCTATGTCGTTGTTCCCAATTTGAAACACATGAGGCATGTCTAGTTATGGTTCTAAATCGGGAAAAAAGATCAGACCTCTAGCAGTATTGGCCAGCCAGAAATACATATGCGCATAATAAATGAGGTACAAGATGTGACATCTTAGGTCTAATATCCTATCAAAATTGGAGGGTATAGAACTTGTGGTTACACTGAGATATGCATATATATGTATAATCAAGGTCAAAGGTCATTGAGGTTACATGACATTTTGAAAAAAAAATTATATTGCTAATTAATCCCTATATGCCAAAAAATCAGACCTCTAGCTCTATTTGCTTGCCCAGAATTAGATGTGTGCAAAATTAATGAGGTAAAGCATGTGTTGTCATAAGGTCTCCCATCCTACTAAATACAAAGGACATAGCACTTGTAGTTACTTATTTATTGACATAAACATATATTTTAGGTAAAAGGTCATCAGGTCACATGACATTTGGTCAAAAAATTTCTCTCCTATAGTTATCCCTATATACCAAAAATCAGACATCCAGCTCTATTGGCTTGCTCAGAATGAGATATGTGCATAATTAATGAGCTACAATATGTGGCATCATAAGGTGTCCAATCATACCAGATATGAAGGGTGTAGCACTTGTGGTTACTGAGTTATGGACAAATATGTATATTTGAGGTCAAAGGTCACCGAGGTCACATTACATTTTGTCAAAAAAATTCTCTCCTATAGTTATCCCTATATATCAAAAATCAGACTCTGGCTCTATTGGCTTGCTCAAAATTAGATATGCACATAATTAATGAGGTACAATATGTGGCATCATAAGGTGTCCCATCATACTATACATGAAGGGTGTAGCACTTGTGGTTACTGAGTTATGGACAAATATGTATATTTGAGGTCAAAGGTCACCGAAGTCATGTCACATTTTGTCAAAAAAATTGTATTGCTAGGTTATCCCTATATACCAAATATAGTTATCAAAACAAACCACCAATTGTATGAAACATGGGCCTAAATACAGACAGACTGACATTCACAGACTGGCACAGAGTGATGACATTGACCCCAAGTGTGCCTTGGCCCATGGAGAGTGATAAAGATATAACAAAAAGCTGAATGTAATGATACAATAGTTAAGTATAGGCCTACAGACACTGAGGGTGAATATGTTACAGCAATTTGATTAGTTTCTTTTCGTTTTCTACTTCTGTGATAATTTTTAAGACAATCAAACTGCAAGGCAGTTTTAATATTTAATTGACATAATTTAATTTAATATTTAATATTTAATTATTTTATATAATTTAATTGACATACATGTTATCTTTTACAAGCACACAGCAAACTGTTCTTGATTTTTCATTTACAATATTTGACATAGACTGAAATACATAACATGCAACCAATATTTACATTTGCCCATGCACCAGATACTTGGAGAGATTTCAACATGCAATCATTAACTCAGAAACCTATAGGGAAAAGTAAACATTGTTTTCTTCCAGAACAGCTGGTATATCCACATCTGGAGCAACTTACAAACTTAACCAATTACACAAGGATGATGACACAAGAGATAAAGTTAAACTGTGGTGAACTTGACTATTCCTTTCAAATCCTTACCTAACTTGATTGACATCTTAAACTAAAATACACTGCATGTTTAATGCACACAAAAATACATCAGGGGTGTACCATTTGATAAAAGGGGGTTGTCTGGAAGATTGATGAGGAACATCTTTTTTATCCGATACACTGTACATTCTTTTTTCCCACTATCCCACCTTTTCTTTTTGACAAACCTTCTGTGGCTGATTTTTTTATTGACATTTGTTTGAATTTTTTTCAAAATCTGCCAGGACCTCAGGACCCCCCCCCCCCCCCCCTCCATCACTCTTTAACATTGAAAAAAACTTTGAATATATTTGTTGGAAACCAAACCTGCTGAAATCACCTCAGCTATGTTTTCTCATTATTTTTTACCGCATTTCAACACCAAATACAGTTTACCATTTCAAATGCTTACTGAATCACAACATTATCTTAAACATAGGGCCAATGTCCCTGAAGCTACTATAGACATGGATACAAAATTAAGTATTTCCTGACTGTATGAAATCATCTCACCAAGGTCATCCTAGGGACCTGTTAACCAAATATTAATGCTGTCTGACCAGCGGTTTTGAAAAAAAACAAGAGACCCAATAGTCGACAGAGCTCTGCTGTGTTATGTAGAGAGCAACTTTTTGTGACATATGTATTGATGAAGATGGTTGAGATCTTTGATCGCTCGTTTCAGGATGGCCTGACCTAAAATGGCAACATTAGCTGCAAAAATACAAAATTGATGATTTCATCATAATTATGTATAAAAATGTATACCAAATATCAAAGCTATCACATGAGTAACTTTTGAGAAACAAATATTTTGACCAAAAATGGCAAAAATTGACCCAAAAATACAAACATAGGGCCAAAGTCCCCGAAGCTACTATAGACATGGATACATGACTGTATGAAATAATCTCACTAAGGTCATCCTAGGGACTTGTAAACCAAATATTAAAGCTGTCTGACCAGCGGTTTTGAAAAAAACAAGCGACTCAACAGTTGACAGAGCTCTGCTGCGTTATGTAGAGAATAACCTTTTGTGACACATGTATTGATGAAGAAGGTGGATATCTTTGATAGCTCATTTCAGGATGGCCTCACCAAAAATGGGAAAAAAAATTCCGTAAAAATACAGATTTGCATATTTCATCACAATTTTAACAAATCTAAGTTGGGTTATCCCTAGGGACCTGTATACCAAATAACAAAGCTGTCTGACCAGTGGTTATGAAGAAGGAGATTTTTTACCAAAAACGCCTTTTTTGTGCTAATTTGCATATTTTCAACAATATCAAAAAATAAATAAAGTAGTTTCTCAAAATCATATATTTTATCCACACAACAAATATCAAATCAGTAAGTACTGCAGTTGTCAAGATATTTGAGTGGACTGACGCCTAACAAACGGACATACATACACGTACATACATACATACATATATACATACATACATACAGACTGACGGTGCACGCCGGACGGATACCAATCGCAATAGCTTTAATAGACTATATTAGTCTATAGTAGCTAATAAACGAGAATTAATTACATTCTAATTAAAGTAAACAAGACTTGCTTAAATCAAGATTTACGTCATAAAAAACAGCATATATGTATCTGTCAGGTTATAAAGAATCTTAAGCTCGTTATCTTTATCAGTATTTCCATCCTATTAACAAAGCACATTTTAACTTTCAAATTAACATTGTAAGTAAGTTCTGTTGAATAAGTTGAGACTGTACGTACTCAGAGAAAGCACACTGAAGAGACAAATGTTTGAAACTTAAGAAGTTCAAGGTCATCAAAAGCATTATAAGGAATCATATAACACTTTCATTGCACTGTTTACACAGATTGCATAATTGCTATAAATAGCACATGAGGAATCTTACAGCCCAGCTTTACCATAAAAACCCTATCACTTTGACCACTCTTTTAATTGACCACTCTATTTTTTTCCTCAAAGAGTAATTTTATTTTATCCTTACCAAGTCAACCATAAATGGAAATTAGAGCTTTCTATTTATTTGACCACCCTATCATGACAAACTATTATGAGCAATTTCTTTTAGATAACATACAGGGCACAATAAATGACGGTTCAGAATATGTCAAAGTTGGGATTCAGGAAAGTTGCCTTTACATGTTTTAATCCTCCAAGATGGTAGGCATTTCACTATGAACTGTCAAAAAAGTTGAACTTTCTGATAATTCTACACTAAAATTATTTTGGCTTTGATGATTTCCCAATTAATTCAATTATTTAAAATCATATTAGTTATTTTTTTCTGGGTGTATTGATAGGGTTTATACAGTACAAGAATTACATACAATGTAAGTCAAATTTTGACCAAAAATGACAAAAAAATTCCTTAAAAATACACCTTTGCATATTTCATCACAATTTGAACAAATCTAAGTTGGGTTATCCCTAGGGACCTGTATACCAAATAACAAAGCTGTCTGACCAGCGGTTATGAAGAAGAAGATTTTTTACCAAAAACGACTTTTTTGGCATTAATTTGCCTATTTTCAACAATATCAAAAAATTAAAAAAAATTGTTTCTCAAAATCCTATTTTTAATCTACACAACAAATATCAAATCAGTAAGTACTGCGGTTCTCAAGATATTTGAGTGGACGGACGCCTCACAAACGGACATACATACATACATACATACATACATACATACATACATACATACATACATACATACAGACTGACGACGGACGCCGGACGGATACCCATCCCAATAGCTTCTATAGACTATAGTCTATAGTAGCTAAAAATTGAAGATTTCATCAAATTTCACTATATCACACTAGGAGAACCCCCAGGAACCTGTATACCAAATATCAAAGGCATCAGACAAGTAGTTTTTGAGAAACACATTTTTTGACCAAAAATGTCAAAAATTGCACCAAAAATACAAAATTGCAGATTTCATCATATATTCTATGTATCATATTTAGTTTATCTGTAGAAACCTGTATACCAAATATCAAAGCTGTCAGACGAGCGGTTTTGATGAAATAAATTTTTGACCAAAAATGACAAAAAAATTCCTTAAAAATACAGATTTGCATATTCCATCACAATTTGAACAAATCCAAATTGGGTTATCCCTAGGGACCTGTATACCAAATATCAAAGCTGTCAGACGAGCGGTTTTGATGAAATAAATTTTTGACCAAAAATGACAAAAAAATTCCTTAAAAATACAGATTTTCATATTTCATCACAATTTGAACAAATCCAATTTGGGTTATCCCTAGGGACCTGTATACTAAATATCAAAGCTGTCTGACCAGCGGTTCATGAAGAAGAAGATTTTTTACCAAAAACGCCTTTTTTGGCACTAATTTGTATATTTTCAACAATATCAAAAAATCAAAAAGCACAATTATTTCAGGTCAGCCAAAAGTACTTACATGCTAATTTTTCATGTAATCTGCTCAGTGGTTATTGAGATTTTCAATTTTGACTGTTTTTACATTTTTTCACTTAATTTGCATATTTTTGGCAATGAAAACTTCATTTGAACAAAATCTCATCTACAGCCCATCATCCATGTACACACCAAATATCAAGATGAAATGTGCAGCGGTTTTGGAGTTTTTGATGTTGACGGACAGACATACAGACATACAGACATACAGACATACAGACACACAGACATACAGACATACAGACATACATACAGACATTTCCCTAGCCTATAAGAATAGCTTCCATTGCCATATATACATATGGCTATGGGAGCTAAAAAGTACCTGTCCCAGTAAATAAAATGCCTGTCCACTAAAAATCATTCAGTTCATTCCTAGAAAATGAATTAAACTCATCCGAGACAAACAGTCCACAGAAATTACATTAAAATTATTATTTATATCACCTCTTTTGATAGGTTGGCAACCATATTGAACAGTTTCTATGATAGCTGATATTACAGGGAAAATGTTAATTATGTTGAGTTACACCGTTCATTGTTGTTAATCAGGTTAATAAGGCAAAAGCGCATTCCACAGTGTAATTTTGAATATTCCAATATGGCTGCCTCCTATTAACACAATAACAGTGTTGAAATGATCGTCATATTTTTTATCTCGTTTTTGATCTTTGAATGTCAGATCATGGTTTCAACATTGTCGTAAACCATGTGCCTCTTTAAGGCAATGGCTTAGCACAACCCCTTTATTTTTGCATAGGTCAGTGGAGCAGAAATTATGCTCTGGCTTGTGAGAATGGGTTTCAAAAATTTCTTAAGTTACATGGATAGAAATTTTCACATATACAGTAGAGGGAAATAGATTGTAATTCTGATTTAGAGTTGAAAATTCTACCTAGTATCTATTTGGACAAGAACTTTTCAAAACTGCCTGGGACAGGTAGACAAGCATTATTTCAGGCCCTGTGTGGTATTAGAGATGATATTCTTACAACATGGTCAAGGTGTACGCAGATATTACAAGATGAATGAAAGTTAAATCTTTCAGAGGAATTTTGACAATTGGAACCATCAACTATGAAACAAATGCATGCAAAAACTTAATTCTGTTATGTTGGTGCCGACTACCGGTACATCCCGTACTTGCCTACAAAATTACACTCCATGTCAAATTAATTGAATGATAGTGTATTATCGTCATTGTAATTTTTGATACATGCGCATTGAATCAGTTTCATTGCTTTGTAGCAATAGGAATTAGCTACGCTACACATGCTTGTCTTCTGATCAAAGGTCCCTTAATTGTCATATACAGCCCATTACAGAACAGAACATACACAATCATGTGATTTGTAATTATTTAGTTTCAAAAGTTCAAAATGAGGACAAGTGGAACTTCAGAATATCCAGAGATGTACGGTAGAGATGAACACAATGTTTGTCACATACCTTCCACCTGTTGCAATGAGCAGATGATCATAGTTGATACTGTCTCCATTTTGGAATGTGACAGCATTCAGTACAGTATCTATGGAAACAGCTTCACTCTCTGTCCTCACTTCAATATCATAGACAGAGTAGAAATTCTGGTCTCTGAGGGCAATGTCTGATGCAGAACTATCCAAAGCCTGAATTATATCAGAGAGAACATTATTGTGATTGTCGTCATTAGCCTTTATTATTATCATGGTTCATTGTCAATATCATCAACATCATCATTATAATCATCATCATTACCATCATCATAATAATTTATTGATTGTTCATTAAAATCTGCCCTGCTATCTCCTTTCTAATGCTGTCCTTTTTAACTATGATTACTATCTTTGTACTTCTTATTACAATGAAAGTCAAATGAAATGTTGCTGTAATTCATGAATTAGCATATTATTACAAACAGCCACATATCATTATATGCAAAGATATTTTCACTAATTCTTCACTGATGCAAGAATAATGGTAGTACTGAGTATCTTTCAGAATGGACAGTTAAAAATATGAGCTGAGAGGCAAGCAGATAACATGTACCACATATGATGTCATACCTTACTGAGTTTAGGTCTGTCATAAGGAAGATGTTTTTCCTTGGTTGCTATGACAATTCTTCCTTTGAATCCTTCCTGTCTGAGTGTCTCAGCACAAACACTGGATGCAGCACCTGGTGACAAACACAGATGTATGAATCCACAGTGTTCGGATACCCATCAAACCTTTGTGTACTGTATACGGTACATTTGAAAACACTGGGGAGTACTGTATGTTAGTCTCAATGGTATGAGTGGCTCCATTGTAATGATCAGGTTCAGCTGTATCACCTACAAACTCATCTTGGTGATTGGAGACCTACTTTTAGGCTAGGCAGGTGTACATAATTTTACTATGAGATAAATTTCAAATTTGCTGATGATTTGATTACGATCAAACTGGAGTAAGAATGAAATACAGCCATGAAGCACATCATCTTCTCCAACAGTAAAATGTACCATCTCAGAGACCTCTTTAGGTTTAATTCTTTCAATTTTGTATTTACAAACGTACATTTGAAAGTGCTATAAACACTGAAATAACATTTCGAGTTGATTGTCAAGCATTTATATAAGAATTCTCATTTCATTCACATATAATTTTTCTTCAGAGCAATACTGTGACTATCGGTTTACTTTTCTGACAGAAGAAAACACAATTTGCTGTAATAAAACCATCACACAGATAAGAACAAAAACCAAGATATCACCTCCTCCAATTAGAACTACATTGACTTCTTCATCAGGTGAACGGCTACTCATTTCTTTGATTCTTCTGGTCTTCTCCAATGCCTGGTTCAAATAAATTTGAAAGGGTTTTAATCGTTGAACCTTTAAGTGTGTGGGACAAAAGTGTTACCCTCCTAAATATGATAAATGTTTACACATAAACACCAGCTTTCAAAAAATAACATCTTTGATGACTTCACTTTGTCAGACAAATTTCTGATTTTTCTCTTCATGTCAGGGAACACGTAAAATCAATTTATAGATCAACTTACTTACTAGAAAGAAACATTAGCAAGAGAACTCTGGCCAATATCAAAGTGATAATGATGTAGTCAATGTAGTCATATAATGACAGATAAAATGCTGTCTATCATACCTTCTTATGTGTCTTCACAATGACATTATCATCCTTGATGTCAACCTGAAATGTAGAAATGTTACCTTTTAATCCAGAACTACAGCTTAAAGTTCTTCACCATAACTAGCAATACATGAGGATATACATGTATACCCATGAGAGTTTGATATGAATTTGTCACTGTCCATGAAATGTTGCTGGATTCAGATGGCTTTGTCACAGAGTAGTGTGTTAGCCAATTCAAGACTTCTTCAAACAATATGCAGAGTAGAACTCACAGAGTCTGGCACCAAGTCACTACTACAAAGACATCACAGTCAAAACCCATCAGCTAAATCCCCACCCTTAAAAACGTTTGGTTCAGTCACAAAGCTAAGTTTTTACAGACAGTAAGTTCTGTTGCTCCAGCACTTAGAAATGTTACTACAAAGACTCTGTTGGATGTAGGCATTTTCAATGACAATTTATAAATGCACAAAATCAAACCATACTAAAAGTTCAACAGAGAATTTCATGAATCACAGATCCCTTCACACTGAGTCATAAAATTTTGATGGCAGGCTATTCTCATTGCTTTGAAAGGAATTACCAGAGTCAGTCTCATTGATCAAATGCCTTCTGAGTTTTGCTACACTTAAAGTGTTTCACCTCAAATTTCTGTACTCCATCCAAGCCTGGGAAGTCTTCAATATCACCGCTTTGGATGTTAAAGCATGCACCATGCCAGGGACAACGAACTCTACCATTGCACAAAACACCTAGAAGAATAGTGATGTCATTAGATAGGAGACATAAACAGAAAATTAATCATCACTTATTAATAATATACATGAACTTTATAAACCTACTTGATAATTTTATACAACTTAACATTTCAGGATGAAAAACTCAATTCTAACACTAAATACAGAATGGTATCTCTTAGGATTTGTTCAGGAAAGATCAAATACCATTACTAGGTTTTTCTGCAGTAAGGTGCTGGTAGTTTTTTCTCGGCAAATGACAACTTCCAGAAAGAAGCTTTCATGCCTCTTAAAATATTCCATGTGTACAGTTTGGGACGCAACAACTCGATGTATATGATGTATTCTGATTAAATCTCTACTCTGTCTCTTGGAAATGTAAGAATACCTTAGCATGTTTCTAAACTGTTGCAAAGTAAGTGAGGCTACCCAAAATTCTCCATGATCTGTACACACGGAGATCACTAACTGAACTGAAGCAAATTTCTTCTGTACATAGAACAACTCGGTCCATATTTCAAAATTCTGGCAACATAGTTCTGATGATCATAATTTTCTGATTTCTCACTGTGAATAATGAGAAGATCAACACCTTTTCTGCTGAGGAGATAGCAATTTTGTAATTTTGTCGACATAGATTTTTGACAGCCATACACAATATTTTCAAGGAAACTACGGGAATAAGTTGCATCTGTGTTGGCAAAAGAAAGAGTATTGATTTTTTTTAATGTTTTAACAAAGGAAATTAACATGTCTGACATGTGGTATGATGAGACCATCTCAGTTGCTGATAACTTTATCTTGACAAGTGTACAATTTTTAGCACCTCCAAACATCGACTTCTCATTCAATTTACTCTTGAATTTTAAACATAATCAATAATTTAGGAACATAGTTGTAACAAATAATCCTGAACTTAAATTGTCAGTTAAATATTGTTAAGAAACTGATAAAATTGAAAAAGCCTTTAGCAAAAAATGTCTGAGTGAACAAATCAAGGGGAATTGTGGGTAGCCTCACTTACTGTGTGTTGCTGTCAAGTGAATGATTTCTGGAGTAATTCCTGAGCATGTACTCTGTAGTTTTATAGAGTCTGAAAAAATACCCTTGACTCACAAACAGCTTCACTAGGCTCAAATGACAGCAAAAGATGTGAAAATAGATAATTGAAATTACTATATTTGACATCTAAAGTACCTTTGACAAGTGGTGCTCCATAGTGTGTACATTTGTGACCTATTGCAGTGTACGCACCAAGGTCCTTGATCAGAAGGGCCTTACCGGGTCCAACATCAACTTCTCGCATCCTGCATGTCAAGACACGAATTGTGGTGAGGTAGACTGAATAATACTGGATCCATACCAAGCCATATTATAATTTAATATTATCCTTTAAAGAATATTCTTGGTATTTTCAATCTTGAAAGATCTATAACAGATGGCTTGCCCTGTGAGCTTATAACATAGTATACTGAAGGAACCTTTGATAGTGGTGCCATTACAAATCAATGGAATAAACCTAAGCAGACTATTGTGTTGATGATTGGAAAGCCAGTAAATACTGCATATGCCACAGCAAAGCTGTAGACAAATGCAAAGCCACTAGTTGGCTACCTGTACTGATACTGTGATAAACATGGCCATGAACAAAATCAATGAACTGGTTATTTTGATTGATTGAGTTGCGAATTGCGATATCATCGACTGGTATTTGACAACATGTAAATGCATATATTGTGAACCCAGATATGTAAATAAGGCTAACAGTTGGAGACATTTCAAGGTTTCCCACTGCTACAAATCAAAAGAAAAAAGTCAAAACATTCATGTTTAATAGTTCCATTTGATTGACCTATCAAGATTTGACCCTTCTCATCTCTTACCTATTACATAATAAAGGTCACTGACCTCTTGTATTGTAACACATCCTTTAAGATGCATGTCAGACAATAGACATTATACTGTCTGTGATCACTCAAATCAAGTGGATGGTTACTGGTATTGATTGCTAACTTGATGCAGGTACATGAATTGGTTTCACTTTCATATGGATGACATCATGACATTGCATTTTTCATTCTGCAAACATTGGCTTTCTTTTATTGCATGTTTTATTTTTCTGAATTTCTGTACAAATTTCAGTGACCTATCAATAAAGTGTTCACTGATATCAAATCTGATTGCATTTTGCATCTATTGAGTATTGATCATTTTTCAACTGTAAAGTTCAGGAAAATACAGATGTCCCTGCATTTACGATCTCATTATTTTCAGTAGAATTCTGTGACTAAATTGCTGTTACAATACCATCAACTACATCACGGAAGTGTTACCAGTATAGGAAACCATGAGAGGGAGATCATGACAGGAAATTTTGTTTCAAAAAATTATATCTGTGTATGCAACAAAGGAACCTGTGTTGGTGATACATGTACACAATGTTTAGGACAGATGATCTGATATACTGTATTGTATTATAAGCATTCCAGTTTCACTTTCTACTCCCCCTCCCCCCCCCCCCCCCCCCCCCCCACTGTGGCTGATTAATACTCACTCTCCATCTTTCATATCATCTACTTTGCAAACCACAGCTTCCACCGGTACAATCTTCTCTGGTTTCGGCATTGCTGCAATACCGTACTCTATATATAGAAATGGTATAAATGTGAAAAATCTGGTGTTATATGATTATGCAGAAATTCAGAATAAATACACGGGTCAGCATACGCATGCAAAAAAGAAAAGAAATGTGATATTCCATAATATTAAAAGGAATATTTTATCCACGTCAATCAAATGAAAATTGGGTGGTACCATTTAAAGGCTACCAGAAATTTAAATAACACTGACGATACAATTACTTTCCCCCATGACTCATCATCTTTCACCATCTTGGTGGTGATCACTAACATCAACAATTTCTCAGCTAGTTTGTATATTCCAAAATATAAATTGACAAACATGACAAAAACCAATGACAACATCGAAAATAGTAGTCTGGGAATTAAATGACATGCAAAACAAGTATACCATGAGTTATGCAACACTTTACAATGATAAAATACATGCACAGATAATTGATTATACAGTAACTTTCCATAACAAATAGATAAGCATGCATTTATAGTTTACATTAGACAGATACAAACACAGGAGAAATGTGGCTGTCAGTCTGATAATATTGGACATTACGAAGGAGAGATGACTTACACAAGCAATACAGCTAACTACACAATGTTATATGTATCACAACAGCACACTGTTCACAACAATCAGAGATACTTGCAAGTACAGTCCCTCCACTGTGTGTTGCAAGCTTAAACATCCACTACCCTGGCCGGATGTTTAACTTGTTTTCCTGTCTGTGCATGCATTCATGAATATTTTCAACTACGTTACATTGAGTGACCAATGTGATCCAAGGTCGTTGAATGATAATTGAGGTTAAAGGTTACAATATATGGCATGCTGGTTGTTTGCATATTAATAGAGGGACAGCACAAACAAATATCCAGTGTGGTGTGCCGTATGTAGCGGCACATGCATGAGATATTAAAGTGATAAAACAACACATTTTTAAGCACGCATTTACAAAAAAGCAGTTTTTAAGCATGATTTGTTTCATGTTACCTTTGCCATTGTTTGTAGCTGCTGTGCCATTTGTGTGAGCATGGCTGTTGTTTGCTGTGGCATATAAAGAAGCAATAAATTATCACTTGTAAGGCAATGGGCGGAATGAATAGAGGGGAGGGAGCCAGTTGGGAGGGAGGCAGGGGGATAGAGAAAAACATATTAATAAAATAATTTTAGCTGCTCCTCTGTCAATCATGCTGTTTTCTCTTTTTAAGATTACTCTCTCATAACTGATATAATTTAATGATCATGAATGACAATCCATAAGACAGGCCAATGAACGTGTTCTTTTAATTATTCTGATATTTCTGAATTTTTCCATGAACAATATCAAGATAAACTGATTGTTAAAGTCTTTGCTTGAATGATTATGGTCATTAATTTGTATCATTTCAGTTGCAAAATTCCAAACGTACATCAATACCAATGATTTCTGGATGTGCAATAACAGATTGTTAAGCGATCAAACATTTCTGAAATGAAACTAAGTGGCAAAAGGCATTCATTGCTAAATGGTTCATGCAAACACCCCTTTCGATTTCGGTATCATTACACAGACCTTGGTTATTTGATTTTTCTGTTTCTGTTTTGGTTTATCACACAATCTATCACTTGCACTGATAGAATATTCTCAGAAATGACTGCAGGCTGGTATTTAGTTTGTGGAATGAAAATGTAAATCCTGAAGAAATTTTGAATTTATTTATATTAAAGGCCCTATAGCTGTATCTTTTAGCAATATTTTTTGTGATTTTACTTCCAAACTAAAACAAGTTCATGGGAATGTACTCATTGAGGGGTGGTTATACAGGTAGAATAAACTGTCCACTGGGACTACATGTGCAATGTTGAGCAAGATAAATAATAAATGTTTGCCCAAACAAAAAATGGCGCCCTCATGCAGATAAAGCAAAAACGCAGTACGCAGTGCATATGTGCATTGGAATCTTCACAGAAACAACAGAGTAGTCCAATATAAAGCATATAGTGCTGAATGTTTTCCACTGGGCACCATATGCTATATTTTCTTTGTAATATTACCAGTTTTTAAAAATGGCGGGAAATCAAAATAACGGTCAAAATTTAAATTTACTTGTCCAATTTTCAGTGGGAAAAGACTATATCCTTTAAATCTGTAGAATTTAAAGAAACCCTGAGAAAACAGAAAGCCTTTTTCAGGTCAACAAATTTCAAGAGTTACAGCTACAGGGGCTTTAATGGCATTGTGCATCCAACATTTTGCTGTGTTTGCATTTTTACAGTTGTTGTAACTCAAAGCATCACAAGGAGGCTCCTTTGAAAGGTAACAGAAAACTAAAATAAGATGTCTGATAGCTTACCATCTTTTGAATTACATATCCCCATTGTACTGAAGCTATTGTACTGATACAGACAGGCACTTTGGTGTTTTCCCGTAAACGTTGATAGTTGGTTGTTGATAACACCTGTGTATCCACTGGACTGAAATGTTGAGTACTTTTTCCTTGGCTGAGAAGACTGAAATCTCTGCTCGTGAAAAGCTTTCACTTGTGGATAACCTCTTGTTGTAAAATGTGTATTGACAGGTTTGGAAAAGATTTTCCCTGCTTGAGCTTCTGGACGGATTTGGAAAATTATAAATATCTGAGATAATGTTTTTCTCCTCATTGGTCACACTAGAGTTAGACTTCTTCGTCACTGGTCAATTTACAGGTCAAAGTGACTTTTACCCTTTGACCTGATACATTTACAACTTGTTACATATTTTTACATAGCATCTGTGAAAAGAAAATAACAGGAAATGTATTTGACAGGGAGAATATCAGGTTTTTCAGTTTTCTACGATATGTTTGCGGTATATCTAGTTGTTCAATTCCATGTCCATTTGATAGGTTATATTAAATCATTTAAGATAGAAGTGTTTAATTAACAGTTGTTGGTGAAAAGGTTAACAGACAAAATGATTTTGTGGAGAACTAGGTCATGCTGTGTGTATAGTACAAACATGTATGTACCATGTAGCTATGGTAAACCTTGATAAGAAAACTGTAAAGTCATCTCGTAACTGTCAGCAGTCATAACATAGACAAGTTCACTATGCTGCAGCTGTGTTTCAAACTCCAAGCATCACATGATGTAATCACTCATTAGTCATTTCATTTGTTGTTTGCTTTAGATTTTCAATGAGAATTTATTTCATTGTTCTTAAATTGATAAGCTCTACTAGACATATACATAGGAATGACATGCCAAATGAAGTTGTTTCACTTGTTTTTATTTACAGATTCTGATAACGGCCAATGTAATAAAAAGTCATGCATTTCATTTGCTGTCTTATTGTCTGATCAAACAATGAGACTATCCACTGGTATGGATGATTTTGGACATTTTGAAACTAATGAGGGACCAAAAATATCTATGTCAGATAAGAAGGTAAGTTCTTTTAGTTTGGGGGTGGGGGATTAAACTTTTGACATCGCCCCTTATGTATGTAGACGTAAGTTTCCACACAGTTTAGGGCATGGTATTTTGTGACTGGTAATTATCCCGAGTAAGTTTTATCGAAGTGATGAAAAATTGGAATATCTAAACAGAATTTGAGCTAGTTCTCATTTGATTTTCAAATGTGTTGGTGGTATTCGATAAAACATTGGGGAAAGAACAGTCAGTACATGTATGCACAGCAATGCTTACATTCCATCCAAACTCAAGAGTTTTTTGTCTTTATTAATAGATATTAGATGTGTGTATCAACATGCAAAATTTACATAATACATTATGCTGTTTTTTCTTATGGAGATTTCATTGAATGACTATCCTGTGTTCAACAGTTAAATAATATATTTTTCCTTTGTTGAAAAATTTGATGTTGGATCTCATGTATAGATTTTTAATATTAAAATGTATGATGGTATGCATTTTAATATGAATATAGCACATGTACAAGAATAGTTTCAAGTATCTTAAAGTGGGATTGTCTTTTTGTAACATCTTTTAGACACAGTGGTCTATATTTACATATGCACTTATGGGTGGATCTCACAAAATCAATAATGAACTTATGTTTTTTTGAAAGATGACATGTTGATGGCTATAACTGATTTAGTTCCTAAGACAGTACATCTGTTAGCTTAGTGGCATTCTGGTTTGTTTTTGAACTAGGATTATGGACACAGTGAGTGTACATGTAAGGCATAGCTCAGAATAGTTGCATACACCTTGGTTCTTGTGTTCTCCTTATGATAGTCTCAATCAGTATATGACAATAAATCTTCAATGTGTGATATTCAAATTGGAAACATGTGAGACATCAGACTTTGAGTGGCACTGTAAAATCAGATTCTTTTTTTTCTATATTTTGCTCCATCCGCCTGTAGTTTTAGGGTCAATACGGACTGTTGGTATCAAACGAAAATTTGTAGAAACAGTGAAAAAAGATAATGACCTTCAAATCTTTAATTAGCATTACATTTTTGGATGAGATATATTTCATCCTTCAAGATTAACAAAGTGATGTTATACATGAAAGGTACCATTTTAAATATTAAAGTTGTGATTTATAATGCACATTCATAAATGGTTTGACTTCCACTAGCAACTTCTGTACATCAAACTGACTCAGGGGTGAATCATTTGATTTTGGGGGTGGGGGAATTGGAGTGTCAACAAAGCTGTACAGTCTAAAGCTACTAGTATTGAGGAATACTGGAGTAATACATACCATTATGAATAAACTACAATGTAGAGGCCAACTGAAATATATCTGAAGTATTATTTGCACTGCTTACAGAGGCAAAAACAATACTAGATATATGACATATTATATGTATGCACTAGACATATCAATATTGATTCTTGACAAAATCCTCTAACTCCACCCCAAAAATCAAATGGTGCTTCCCTAAGGTTGTCTGACAGCCTGGGTTGTATCTATTCTGGAGACTGTTTGTTCATAGAAAAGATTTACACAGAACAGTGATTGTCAGAAGTTCTACATAGCACCTGTTATTTGCAAATTTGTAATAAACAACAGTGCCAACCTTTATCAGGAAAAATAAAAGTGAAATTCCACAAGACTTACTTCAAAGTGAAACCAAATGAACCTGACCATTCTGTATCATGATGATGTAAGCTCAGTAAATCCTTCACTTTTATCTCAATGATCTAATCTATAGGAAGCTTTCATTTCTTATGTGGGAGTGGGGGCTGCAGGACTGGAGATGGGTCATTCTGAAAACCTGTCCTGGGGGGAGGGTCAAATTTGCAAATTTTACTTTACATTTTTAAAGTGAACAGAAATTCTAAATATTCTGATTCACTTGTGAAAAAAGGAACAGAAACATGTAAAATGTACTTGACTTGGTGAAAATACCAAAGTTCTCGCAAAGTTCAATAGTTCAATAATAACACCACCATAAATAACACTGAGAAAAGAGTTGCAAGTACAACTGTATATGAGCTTTAGATTCTCTTTTGAAGACAATGTCAGTCTGAGGAATCATCACTTGACTGGAGTTCCTCCGAGGTAGTACCCTAGCTCTCATGTTTCATCACTGACTTCATGATCAGTTCACAAGGCAACTGCTGTTGTTGATGATGATAATGTGCCAATTATTTAGATTTTAAATATCCTAGACAATGAGAGTGATACAGAGTCTATTGACTTTTACAACAGTGACAATGACAGTGATTCTTGAACTGAAATAACATGTATTTTCAGAGTAAAATGGTCAAGTTGACTGTGTACAACTTGGAAATCACGGTATCATTATCAAACAATGTCCCCTGCACATAAAAAGCCATCAAAATAATTAAATATTTGGAATAACGTAGTATCGTGTAATTGCATGAATAGTAAATACTTAACACTTATGAAAAATGAAACTATGTTGATCAATGTTGCCAATTTTCTGAATGAAGTTTACAAATAAAACAAACCACCCATTGCCATTCAAATGACTGATGAAGCCCCACCACAGTTGCTAGTATATTTTTATATTTTTTCTAATATTTCTTTTGCATGTGTTTTTAATTCCCCTGGGAATTATTGTATGTTAATAAATGTATTACTACCAAATATCTGTATCAAATCAAAATATTTTTCAAGGCCACAGCAACAACATACATTGAGTATGCGGGGAGAGTCATGTTCTACACGTTTGGTAAAGGGGAAGGTCATCTTTGAGAAAAGGGACTTGGGGAGGATAACATTTCACGCTACGGACATGCTCCCCCCCCCCCCCCCCCCCCCGATACATAAATGAAAGCTTCCTCAGGGCTCGACGTAAGGTCAAATCATCCACTAGCCCGAAGGACTAGTAGCAGCTCATTTTTAGTAGTCCTAAATGAAATCTACTAGTCCTGCTAAAGCAAAGCCAAATGTTGCTCTCATGTTGTAAAGAGGTGTATATGACCATTCTCATATTTTTTGTCACAAATGTTTTTTAACCCAATAACTAACTTTCATGCAAGACTAGCACATTTGCTTACTGCAAAATGTTTAACTTTGAATCATATATAAACCACAAAAATAACCTGAATGAAATGTCCTGTGTAGGAGGAGAGGTCATGAAAATAGCCTATTGCCATCAAGAATAAAATCAGAGGTAGGGATGAATTTGTTGGAAAATCCTTCATACCTCAGGTAGTGCGCCATTAATTTGCAAAGAACATGTTTGTTCATGGTGGGGACAGATTTGTTTCTCCAGAACTGAAATTCATACTGCCATTCACAAATGTTCCAGTGGAGTGCCTTCATATTTTTGACATATTATCACATATTAAAATTGACCAGCTTGTGGGGAGGACCTCTCATTTGTAATAATGGTTTGTGAAAAATTTTGTTTTTAATAGTAAAAATGTTGCATTCACCATTTCATGTGCTTGTGTCTTTTATAATTTTATAACAAAATGTGATTAGCACAAAATAACCAATGACTCCCAGAAATGATTGGATACAACAGTCTGATACACCCATTTCATACGTTGTTTTTTCACTACTGTTTAAAGGTTCACTTCACTGTTATTGCCCCAATAATTTACACTTTTCCACTAAAATGGCAAAACAATAAGTTGCTAGCACCAAGTTATTATCTGTGAGGAATTCCCTCACCTGTACAAGCAGTAGCAACTTGCCATAGCACTGTTTTGGCAAGCTAGATGGCTCTTTTTAAGATCAGCTTCAATCAAGCTAGGGGGTCTTGACTATATATGGAGGTCAGCGGAACGATGCTGAAGTTATTTTCGTATTCGTTTTCGTATTCGTTTTCGTATTCGTATTCGTATTCGTATTGGAGTCACTGACAGAAATTGTTATTTTTAGTCCAGGTTTCAGGTATGAAACGTGCAATATACGATATTTACTGAGGCTTAAATATTGTGATAATTTGATTCGTAATTTCATCTGCCAAATTTGGTTAAATTTACATAAATTTGCATTTGTAGATTTTAAAGAATTTTGTTCACTTCATTTTATTTGAAAAAAAATACTTAAAATCGGTTGGGATCTGGTAAGGCAGCATCTTCGCTTGCCAATGTCTCTTGACCGGGCAGCTGAATGCACCCCGAAATCAGGTGGTCAGTGCCAAGTAATGGGACTCGTGAGAGCGGATGCAAAGGAGCTGCCCTGGACTGTACCATTGTTTTGCGGGGAGGGCAGATTTTTGTGAGGCGCTGCAAAACGGGTGACTGTTGAAAGCTATGATGAACGGGGGACTTGTCTAGGAAAACCATCTGAATAAAAAAATGTGAAAGTTGTTATATCCGGTCATCCTTTTGGACTCACTTTAGAATGATCATATCCCTTTACAATTTGTATTTCAAGTATTTTACTTGATTTTGATATGGCTCTACGTAGACAAAATTGCAAGTTACGACTAAGTTGTACGTGCTGCTACAGTGGAGAAAGTAACAGAAATCAATGACAATAGGTAGTTTATCTTTCAGAGTAAAGATGTGAGCAATATTATACATAAAACCGGACCGACCGATAATTCATGTATTACATTCAATCAGGGCTCAAAGTAGCGACCATTTTCAGTAGCATAGGCGACCAAATTTTATGAGATTGCGACTGAATTTTTTTCGAGACATTTCTCCATACCGTATACGTGATCAAATACAACATATATTCGCTCAGTGTTCACGGAGCATTGTCCTGAAAGGCCACGACCCCAAAATACGCATTGAATAAGCATAGCCGTTGAGCGGAGTTACTCAAAGGTTTGAGCGCGTTCTCTCCTCTGCACAGCGCTGCCAATGTGTCTGCTGATGTTATCTTGAATGATCTGTCAAAATATCCCATGAATTTAATGATAAATTTTACTACAATCCAATCAAGTATCAGAAGCAGTTTTAGTGCTGTCACATCATTTCAAATGAACCAATCATAATCCCAGCATGTCATCAAAATATAGCTGACAAGGGAAAACAAGCAACCAGTAACTGCAACATGTTTCATGCGTTCACGTGCGTAATGAATATTTGCGTTAGTGGCATGTGACCGGCTAGACCATTTCCGGAAATCGTCCTTTGGAAAGCAGATCAAAGCATCGATTTCATCACAGTCCCTCTATCCAGATAGAGGGACTGTGATTTCATCAAGCTTGGACTGCATTATCCTGTTTCATAAAGGTTTTTGTTTTCAGCTAGATCTAAATAGCAAGCAACTTTGTTGAAATATCATGGCAAATCTGCCGGGTAGTGACTGCAATTATGTAGAACCATGGAGGTAGTAGAGAACAGACCATGGATGGGACTGTGGCGATGACCTCAATGACCCGAGCGAGTTCGATACACGCCACAAGTACCGCTGCGATATCACAGCTAGGATTAAATGCGCATATACGTTTGAGTTTTGTTCTCTTGCCTACAAAATATCTATCGAAAGTTGATAGTTGCTGCATTTCTATTCAGAGTTTTTGTTGAAAAAAGTAGCTATCTACGGCTAGCGGCTTAATTGGTCCCCCAAAATAGTACTGCTGAAAGTTTTTGGAGTGACCTACAGCAGAACGGAGTTGTAGAGCGGGGCAAACTGCGTAACACTAAAACTGGATCGCACAGTAACAAATGACGGAAACCGATCGAGCCAGTTGCGACAGCTACTAGACTAGCTGAAGTCTATTTATCATAGAATACAGGTATTTCTCGATATTTGGCGATACAATTAATTTCCATGCATTCTGGTGTATCTTATCATAACGCAAGTTGATCAACATGTTCTGGCAATGACAGTTGACGCAAACGCAAGGAAAGAAAAAGAGATGGGCCGTACTGAAATAAGGACTCTGACAACAGCTCACACATTAATTTAATCTTTATTAGGGAAACAAATGTACCGATCGGGACATAGGGCTATGATACCATTTTATTCATCTCGTTTTCTTTTATGACGCTTTCCCACATCATATGAGATGATATGTGTGTGGGGGTTCGAATCCCGTTTGGGTTATAGTAAAAAATTTATATTTCTTGCAACAGCAGTCTAAATATCATGTCATCGACTTAGGGGCATGCGATAACGTTCAGCCCTGCATTCACTGTCGTTATGACGATCACTTTCTAAGAGATATCAGTTTAAAACAAGAAAATTACCTTTTAAGTTTACAACTCGTCAAATTGGGCGGGTCAGCTAAATTTCCATTATCGATACTAATGATGTCAACAGAATGTTTAAGTTGGTTGTTGTGATAAAGCTAATACGAAAACGAATACGAATACGAATACGAAAATGATGTTTGTTTAAAAAATCTTTCCTCCAAAGACTACTACTGGCCCAATGGCGCTAATAGCTTGGTAGTCTGCTAAATAGATCGATTTTTGGCTCGATCTATCGATCCCGTGGTCAGTATGCCCGCCACTGTAACCTAGTGAGTATTTTGGTTACAATGGCGCGCATATCGACTACTGGATCGATAGATCGAACCGAAAATTGATCTAATCAACAGACTACCCAGCTAAGGAGTGCCTGTGTACTGGCCGTTTGTTTTTAAAATCTCTCCTCTAATTATAGCAACGATATCTTTCAATCTAGGGCCTAAAAAGATTGGATCTTTTTCAACTTACATTCTCAAATATTGAAGTATTGATATATTATCATATAAAAAGCACTTTAAGTTCTGTAAAGACAGAACTTTTATATAATACGTACGAAATTTGGACTAAAAATAAAAAATTTTGTCAGTGACTCCAATACGAATACGAATACGAATACGAAAACGAATACGAAAACGAATACGAAAATAACTTCAGCATCGTGGTCAGCATGTGGAGGCATTCTAAAGCAGGGTCAAGCTGGCTACGAACTATCGGAGGTGTTGTTTGGGAATGCCCCTGAAGAAATCTTGAGAAAAATCTTCTTTGAAAGGCAAGGATACAGTGTTTGAACGAAATTGTGGGGTTGCTCATGTTTTTAGGCGAAGTGATGAGCTTCAAGCAAACCAAAATACACGACGTGCAGACAATGCCGTTTGATGCTCAGCGTTGCATTGAGCCATGTTTCCCGGGGCCATGTTACTGGCATGTACAGTACAATTTGATTCTCCGTAGCAGGTAAACTGTTTCATTTTAAGTTGGTGATCAATAAAGTTTGCTTCACTGTTTCACTGTCCAATTTGTTTGGGTAAAAGTTAGTTTATTTTTATATAAAATGATCGAGGCTTGGTTCATTCTTATCTATGAGTGGCCCGGCGTCCCATTAGTTTTGTAGCGATAAACTTTCCTAGCTACGGAACTTGAAAATTGCACTAGTCCGCAGGACTACCTCCGAAGACATTTTTACTAGTCCTCTTGAAAATTTACTAGCCTCGGCTCGGGCTAGTGGGCTAGCGCTTATGTCGAGCCCTGTTCCTTTATCAAAACTACATGGTGGTGGGACGGTGGGTGTGATTGAATCAGGAGCACCGTTCTAGTTTTACGTTGTTCGTTGCTAGAAAGGTACTTATATATTACTGTAACAGGTTCGCACTGAATGAATAATTTCAACTGAGCAGTACATTAAATTACTGATTTATGTTTATCTTGCCATCTTTCAATTCAAAATATTTGCTTCACTCGAGGAGTTTGTCAATATTTACATTTCATTTCATGGATCCACACGTAACAGTGAAAGGGAACATCACCTGACGGACGGAACGACTTACAGCTGAAACAAATGACAGACACGGCATTTCGCAACATGTGAGAGTAATTTTTCTGTAACTATGCAAGCAAACTTTGGCGTTAGTCAGGGTACCTTACCTGCCAGACGACAGCTGTAGGTCTTCGGCCCACTAGCCTTGGAGTGCCATGCTCCAAGATCAGGCGGAGAAGCAAACACGGTACTTGTTGCTTAGAGAGGTCATAGGTTACATCGGGGCCCACTAAGTTTCAAGAAATTATAGAGGACTGTTTTCTTTTTTAACTTGAGAAATGGCCAACAAAATGGAACGCACACCATATATCTGTACAAACATTGCATCAAAAGATGTTACAGGTACTGTTATTGCAAAAAAAAAAAAAAAAGTCCCCCGGGGATGAAACTTTAGGGGTGTTAGCCCCGATGTCATTACCATTTAAACCCACTTCGAAAGCGTAGAATTATGCACTTGGAGTGCGAGTAATGCGTAATTTTTGAAGCCCATCAGAGAAACTGAACCAAAAACGACCTCG
Source organism: Ptychodera flava (assembly GCF_041260155.1). Taxonomy (NCBI): domain Eukaryota; kingdom Metazoa; phylum Hemichordata; class Enteropneusta; family Ptychoderidae; genus Ptychodera; species Ptychodera flava. Next base: position 39,956,749 of record NC_091939.1, on the reverse strand, counting down.
TCCCATAGCAGACCTGATATAAAGCACTTGTAGATCCAAAGAAGCTGTTATATGCGAGTACCCCCGGGATGGCAACATTGCATAGATTCACCAACCTAGGGGAATTAATTTGCATCCGGGATATTCATTTCTTCGCCATCTTTATTTCCAACACCGGCAAAAATGGCGTCACGAGCTGTAACCATCCTGCGTCGTCCCTTTTCCACCTCAATCAGGCGAGCCAGTAGTGAATATTCGCATTCAGCACAAGCAGGAGACCATGCAGGTAACACAATCTCTCCACTTCTAACTACCTTCTGTGGGTTAACCTAGTTGATATGAATGTCATTTCCGTAAGTTTTGTGACCTACATGTCCTCCGGAGCTAAGCGCACGTACACATTTGTACACATTATCATCGCCTGAGCTGTACACCCTGCGGTGATATGTGAAACATTATTGTTTGTATTAGAATTGTCATAGGGCATTTTTTATTTCATAATACCCACGAAATGTTTTGACATAAAGCTTTTTTTTTATGCGGAGCTATCAGTTGGGCTATCCAAGTGAGGGGGCGCCAAACTACTTCTACTATACTACAGTATAACCAACAATATAAAGGCACACCAGATCAAAATTGGGATTTCCTCCCGATCGGGGGAAAAATTGAATTCCTGATCAGGAGAATATCTCCCGATATAGAGACCTCTATTGACAGAATAGTTATGCGCAATTTAATAGACTTTTTGACATTTAAAAAAGTGTACAAGTATGTTAACTATCAAAGTGAGGGTGGGTTTGCCATTGGTCTGAAAAAGTTCACTATTGATTTCTTTGCATACTTTCACATTTATTCAATAACAGTGGTACCTTCTGTGGAAAAGACATACAGCAAACTCACTTACATGAAATATGTATTTCAGCCATAAAGACATATTTTAGTGTGAAGCTGTGTAGGATGTGGTGCTGACTTTGCAGCAGTGCCGTGCTCTTGTGTTTTCACACTTCTAGTCAAGGATTACATCAAATTAAATGAAATCCTCTAATGAGTCATAAAATATCCATATACATAATGAACTCTCTCTGTGAAAAACAACTGATTAAATCTGTTCAAATTATAAAATGAAGACTGAAAGTTTACGATAAATACATTTTTCTATCTGTGATATAGAGATTTTTTGCTGTTGAATGTTTACCAAAGTGATTTGTTGTATTTGACAGCTGGAGCTAAACAGTGGAAGATGCTGAGTTTTCTGATAGCTGTGCCAGGTGTAGCTGTGTGCATGGTTAATGCATATCTCAAGGAAACTGAACATATGGAACATCTAAAGGAACACAGACCAGAATTTATACCATACTCACACTTGCGCCTAAGAACCAAGGTTGGTGAACCTGCCGGCTGTTTTTAGAGTTTGTAAATTATTGCTTTCATTATTTTAGAAAATAAGCCTCTCAATATAAATCACGAGAAAGCATTTCTTAGGTACAGCATAAATCTTACTATACATCCACTTACATCAGCCCAGAGGAAAGGCCTGTCACTGACAAGGATATGTTGGGTTTTGGTAGGATTGTATGTAGTCTACTTAATCATTGAAGCTATGGTCATGATTGGCAACAATTGTGTGGCTGTGAATGTACAAAGCCCATACAAACTTCAATCACTTACCAGCAGTTACAAATTGTTGAGTTTAAAAGAAGTGAATTCCACCTCACTTCAGATTATTCCTGTTTCACAAGAGGACATGCATGCGGTAGAAATTACTTTGATGTTTGACTGAGCTCATTCAATGTTGTTCTTTTACAGCCCTACCCATGGGGAGATGGAAACCACTCACTGTTCCACAACCCACTGACCAACCCTTTGCCTGATGGCTATGAAGATGTCGAGTAAATGATTCATCAACAGCATTTTGTTACCTGCAGCGTTTTTAGTGTGCATAAAATGTTTAGTTTATTAATTTGATTGCAAGAAATATGTAAATTGATATTTAGTCAAGCATATAATGTATAGGATTGCTTGTGTCGTTTCAATGCAGGAATCCAAATAACAGCATAAAACAAGTATACAGAATTCCAAATATTGTTTCAAACTGATGGTCTTGTGTGTTGTGAATGAGTTAATGCAATAAATAACTTTTAAGTACCAGATCTGTTGCTGTATCAATCTGTTGCCATTTTCCAGTTATTAAAATTTCTGCATACATTCAGAGAGCCCAGTACATATACAACAAAACCTTTTAAGTCCTATCTCTTTATAGAAATCATAAGGATCAAAAAAAAAATTTTGACAAGGCTTCCTAATCCAGACTGGCATATTAAATCTTCAGTTAAGACCTTTGTATAAAAGCGATTCCTTCACTCCCTTGGCTCTCGTAGCATCATGAGAATGATGCACATGTACAAAGAAAATTATGTAAATTACAAGACTTAAAACTGAGACAACATTAACACCTACAAATTGATTTCCAATGATTTCCTACATCTAAATGGCGGAGTAATCAATATTCTTGTCTGCCACAATACAGTGTTGGTTTTTCCAACTGTCTCGTGGAAGACTAAGTGTACGGGTATGTTTGAGTCTGGCAGGAATGAAGTGAAAAAGTCTGTAGAAACAGTGACACAGAATTGGTGAACATCAGTTTATTACTAAAGTACAAAAATGACAAGTGATGTATACAACAGAACTGTACACAACAGGCACAAATAGTACTTTTGAAAAAGTGACAGTATGTCAGCAATAGTAAAGTGGTAAATATCTGGTGGTGCAGTTCAAAGTACTGTATTCTATCATTTGATCACTGTTGGGCATCATGGTTCAGCGTGTCTTCCATGGAGTGCTATGATTTACCACATGGTAAAAGTATATGCTATGCTGAATTTGGAAGTGTACCAATCTGTTTCTTGAAACCTTTTGTAGTGATAAATTCAGCACAAATGACTGTCTTTAGAGACGGAAAGAAGAATTTTTACTGTCTTTGTTGATAGTGAAATAATGGCTGGCACAAGTGGCTGATGATCAACTGCCATTTTCTTTCAATACATCAAATAAGTCTGAATGACTGAACAAAGACCATGTATGCAGTTGAAAATGAACAAACAACTGACAAGTTCCAGAATCTACTAATGTTCATCCACTAAGAATTCTCCTCTTGAAAAAAATAACATCTACATAATACCCTCTCTCTCTTTATAAATAGAAGTTTTACAAGAACAAAAATATTTTCTCCAGTGTGACTGAACTAATGTTTGAAAAATTTTTTAAAGTATTGATGGTTTTATAAAGTACTCTGGCAGTAAATAATATGGTGGCAGTAAATAAATTGGTAAAGTTATGACATATACAGAAAATCAATTTATACTTTAACATTTACAAATTCAAAGTCAACATATAGTAACAGCATAACATATACAAATCATGCATAAATGGAACAGAAATTCGATTGCATAATAAACATATGCAAATTTCATGCATGCCCAGGTTTACCAAAAATTGAAATAAACAAAATGTGTCCCTTTATTGAGCCACACATTTGATAATTGATGTGCCTAAAAACTACAGTTTTATAGCTATGATGACGGTCCTGTTCTCTCCACCACAACAGTGTACAACTCAAAGGACTTGCACTGTATAGCTAGAGAGATTTACTTTGATCAGAGCCTTACACTGTACGGCCATCTAATCAATCTATTGGTCTCCACTGTACCAATGAGTGGAACATATTTAAGTAGTGGAGATGGACACCTGCAATTTTGAGTTTTGGCGCAAAGTCTGTCCAGAACAGGTAAATATCAAAAAATCGATAGCAACAATTTTATGATGTCATAGTAGAGGACACCATGAAACAGATGACTGCCCTGACTGAATACACAGTACATGGTTGATTTTAGAGCCTTGGAGAAAACCTCATTACACAGAATTACAATTGTTACAATGTTTGGAAGATCTGGGACATGAGTGTAAAACTTGGTTGTGCTAGCCTTGTGCATTGTGTAAAGCTTCAACTACTGATTTACTTTTCAAACTATGATTATGCATGCATGTTTGGAGAGGGTGGCTTTGGGGTGGTGAATTCATGGTTTGCAGTGTATTAAATTAGAGGAAAGTTGAGAAATAATCACTGTACTGTGTTGGTGTGAAAACTGATATCTTTTGAAGATTGTTTATAATTGGGACTGTATTATGCCACTCAGACACAGTGATTCAATCTTGTGTCCATGATTAACATTACACAAGGGATGATTCAATGACATGTACAGAAATGCACAGTGAAGTAAACATAAAACTTTGTAAATCAAGAATGCACAACAAAAGTTCAATATTTCATACTGTCTTGGTAAGTTATCTGGCACAAGTGCAAATGATGACAGTTAAGTTTGGGTGCTTCAGTAACAACACCAGGTATGAGTTTTTAAATTCAGCCTGATTAAATTTTATCCCTGTACCATCCTGTGCTGATCTTTATTTGTTTCACCTACCGGTATAACAATTGTATTATAACTAACCATGACTTTTTGGTATATTATGATTTAGGACTACAGTTTTTTAAAACAAGCAAACTAAATCAGATTTTCTTGCAGGCTCTGACCATAACCTGGACCACCTGACTTTATACATTTGACAACTGCTCACTGGGATTGTATACATGTAACTCTTGGTGTTTGCTGATTTTACATGGAAAATTACCAGTTGAAACAATATATTAATTTGATGTTTGCTGATTTTATTTGGAAAATTACTAGTTAACACAATATATTAATTATGACATCTTAGTATCCCTTCATAGACGATGATAAAATAGGGTTTACTGCACAATGTAAATGAGTGCTTCAGGTAAACACTGATTTTAACTGAAGTTGAAATCATTGCTTTCAAAGAATTGCACATAACTTCTAGTCTCTAATAACATCATTATACTCCTACCACCATGAACTGAAGACATTGTCATCTGCAAACAATGATTATACCATAAAAATAATAATTGTCAATGTTGTATAGTTTGAAGAACTTCCTGACAGTGATTCTGTGGTTGGACACCCAGTTGTATTTTATATTTTAAATTGTTGCTTCTGTGATGCTCTTATTGGTTACCAAGTTGCAGTTTCACAATCCCCCTTGACAGTGATTCTCTTATTGGTCACCAAGTTGTCCTTGGCAGTAATTTTGTTATTCTGATATCATTCATTGACTATACCAGTAAATACAAGGGAGTCAGTCATTCTAATATAGTTTATACCCTATTACGTATGGCATGTCACTCAGTCTCCTGGATACTGGTTGTAATGTACCGATGCAGCTTCATCTAAATGAGTCATATCAAAGCTACTGAGAGGTTCTAAACAACCATCATTGATATCAAATTGTATTTACATGATACCCTTTGGCAGTGAATCCACATGTATTACAGATACTGTATCATGCTACCCCTGGAATTCCCTTCTGCCATGGTCAACAGCCCAAACTGTGAAATTTGTCAGAAAAGTATGAACCAATTATGATCATTGCTTGCTACGACTATGTACATTACATTTTGAAAACAAAAAAATCGGCTTCCTTGAAATCTAGGTGACTTTACATTAGTGACATGATACTGAAGAAAATGAAAAAGTTATCTAAATTGTGGAGAGAGTATTATAGAAGTGAAATGTACAAATTGAGTTCCTGTGATATCGGTTGTGCATTTCATATAATGATTACCAACAATAAGTTTGTAAATTTGTAATGATTCTCATTGAACAAAACTTTGTTCATTTCAGTCTTCAGCAACAACATTGACCTTGGGTCACATCATTCTACGGGTGACTGTTAATTTCACTTGACATGAGAGTGTTATTGAATCAATCTTCCAAAATAATTCTAGATTTGAGAGAAACATCCACCAAGATGATAATCCCCATTGCTTTCTGCTCTAAGTGTTCCATTGTCTGTCCTTCTCATAACATGCTTTTCTTCATCGGAACTACTCAAAATTTTGTCACAAATTTATTCAAACAGGCAATATGCCTCTGTAAGGTAAAGCAACTTGTAACTTCTAAATCTTCAATCAAAACACATATTAATTAACTTGAATCAACTGAAAAATAATACTATAAATACTAAATAAATGTTAACAGAAACAAATGTAAGATCTCTGAAACACATTTTTTGACATATTTCAAAAAAATGTTCTCAGGTTCCATTCTGATATGAAGTGAAATTTAAAAGTACCCAGCAATGGGTATTTATAGACAACTCACACATATAATGTGACTATAGTGTACTGTTTACTTTGGACTACATGTAGATGCATGATATTTATACAGCTGATACAATGCTTTGAACTACCAGTGGTGATTGATATACTCACTAGTCTTTCACAACAAAGATGTCAAGTTTACATTTCTGAAAACTTCTCAAGAAGCTTCTTGTGAAATGGTAGCAAATCTTGTATCTTGATTTGATTTGATTTCAATTATAACTATGATGCAATTCCTGTAAACCTATAATTTGCAACTTTCAATGAATACATGTGTAATACAAACAAATCTCAATCTACATGATTACTATCCATTCTACATGTGGCAAAAGTTACTAAGCTATGAAACCCGGATTATGTATTCAGATTGCACATGTCATGCCATTTGACCTTTTCCATTGCCATGCAATCCATGTAAGACCGATCGTCACAGAAATCAACCTGATCAAAGTAATATCATAGCCATCATGTGAATCATGAAACTTCAACACTTCATTGCAATGTTTCAGATATAATTTGAATGCTTCTGTCTTTAATCTCAAAATCTCATCATCTTTTAGGATGGTTAAAAGATTAGGTTAATGTATTCACCTGATGAGTTCTATTACTCTGTACATTCCAATTAGAGGTACTTTATATCTTTTTAACAATATTTTGTCAGTTCTTACTTAATCTGTGATAGGCACAAGTTGGAATAAGTAAATTCAGATCTCAGTAGAGACTTCCACTTTCTCATCACAAGACATCAAGAGTAACCAGAGTTTGGGCTTGATGTACCCAGTCTTCTCATTGGTGCATTACTGTCAGCTGACAATCATGTGACAGTCATTTTCCGGTTAATGATGGATTCACCCAATCAAAATTTTCCAGCTGTTGGGTAATAAGGGAAACAATGACACTGTTAGCTAAGACTGTAATGTTGGGAAACTTCTCCTAGAAAGAAGTGGAGATTATATTCCATGATGTGTGGCAGACAGGATGACAGGATGTGTGTAAGACGACCACATGTACTGGTAGAACAGGTTTGAGCATAGGCTGTCATGGTTTGAGAGAAGGGTAACACCAGAGAGAGAGATCCCTCCCCATGTTTGTGCATACAATGTTACATGTTTAGCTTTACGAATAAAACTTTACAGCTGACAACCAGTGAGCAAAATCCAATCTAGGATATGTCAGACGCATTTATTTTTTATGTTGGAATGTTTTGTTGCAGAGCAACTTGTCAAACACAATAACTGCACGCATGTATACTGCAGATTTTTAAAATTCCTTCTCATGCAACTTTTGTAAGACCTATATTTTAGGTTCAGTTTTGTAATACTTTCAGTACTATTTCAATTTAATGTAATTTGTTTTACATACATGAAGATTATTTTGTATTGTGTTGGCAAACTCATTACATTAGTTTTTTTTACCAAAATCTTAACTCACCATTGCTTCTTCAATATTTGGGATTGCTGAGTGTCTATTCAAATCTTTTTTATCTGTAGTGTGTTTGACAATGTTTGGCATTGACTTGTACTGCCGTGAGTCGCCTTGTTTCATCGCCATCTTTGATCGAGGTGAAATTCTCCTGTCCAGCACATCATCAAATGAAAGCCGCAGAAAGAAATCCTGTCTCTTGAATACAGTCAAACTCTGAAGTCGTCGACTTACATCCTTGGCAAGCAGCTGTTAAAGAGATAAGAAAGAATTCAAAAATATCTGGCAGTGACAGAAAGAACCTGTGCATGTCCTGTTTTTTTCTTATTTCAAGAACAGACAATTTCCAATGAAAAATGTACTTCATGTAATATGCCAGTAGAATTTTGGAGAATCGTGATGACAAGTGAGTTTTGTGATTGATGATTATCAGCTACATCTTTGATGTATACTACATTACTTTAGTTATGCTTGTTCTGATCATACAATATTTCCTTGTCTTACATCAAAAATCACATTGAAATGTGTAATGTTCGATGTTATTGTTGTCAACTGAATTCGCCCATACAAGAATTCATTTATTTACGATTACAATAAACATTGTACACAATGTGTTAGCTTTGAAACTAATACTTTGTACTTCTACACTGTTTACAGAAACAAAGCTGTTGCCCTTTTAGTCTTTTATAACTTTATTGTGATATTGATATATCTCTCTAACCACTTGAAGTTAAACATCAGCGAATGGAAAAAGTCACATCTGTGTTGTCACTGCAAAACTTTGAAAACCACAGAATTAGTTGTAGCCATTATTATAATGAACTATGCAGCAAGAAGGCATTTACAAAACTCTTGAAAGCTTGAGCAGCAACAAGCTTGGGAAGAAAAAGTTTTTTCTGACAATAAACTTACACCTTTGATAACATTCTTAGCGCCAATACTGACATAGTTTGGCATGTCATAACTGCAGGCCATGATGTTCTTGTACATTTCAAGATGAGTGTCTGCTGCTGGCACGGGAAAAGTACCAGTTATCATAGCAAACATGACGATACCTAGTGACCACCAATCCACTGGATAACTGTATGGCTCCTCTGGATTCAGTGCCTCAGGAGCTGAAATGGTCAGTAAACCAGAACAGATTATTGTAGGAATTTTTTAATTGCAGCAGAAATGAATGGAAAGTTTTCACCTTGAGATGATATGTACTGATATTCTGATATCATGAAAGTTAATGTGAACTGGAATTCCGGTACTGAAGAATGTGAGAAATAAAAGAAAACTGCATCAAAGCAGCTAGTATTTCAAGGAGTGCTTTTCACCAGTTTCATCTAACTTTGGATTTTTTTCAACGGTGACTTCTCAGCAGACCTTTTCCCTTTCAACAAAATACAGATAGAATGTCGACAATTTGAGCAATGTCACTACCAGTATTCCGTAGTGATTTTCATTTGCTGCCATGATGTGGGAGCACACAGTATGCAGTAGTACAGCAATATATGGGAAAGTTTTGCTAAACTCTGACACTAGAGGGCACTCTTGATTACTGTTGACTCTTGTGAGTCTCTCTCTCTGTATATGGAGTGTAAAGAACAAATTGTTTGAACTAATCCTACCCATGTATTGCATAGTTCCACAGATTGTTCTTGCTCTGTATCCCCGTGACAACCACCTTGCTAACCCAAAATCTGCCAATTTAACATGTCCTTCTTCATCTAACAAGATATTCTCCATCTGTGATCAGAAGGAAACATGGTTGCATTGTAAAAATTATGCTTTTTGTACCACGATATGTTTTCATAATGCATTATATTTTATCTCAAATTTATGTAAATTCATTCTTGCTTCATAATGTTTTTCTGCTTCAACAATTTCAAAAATAAAATTCTATCATCATCCTTCATAAGATGTTTTTCATTCTGTAACTGAAATTAAGAAATCAGACCAAGTATGAAATACTGAATTGAAATAACAAAAAATAACAATGGTTCACATTATGTATTATACCATGTATTACCTTTGACCTAAGTAATCTGTTGACAAGGATATTGAATATGAGAGACAGCTATTCAGGTCATTCAAAACATAGTGTGAAAAGTAGACAAATCTTATTGAGTTGCAGTTGTCCATAACACTATAATGACATATTAACACTCCTGATTATTTACAAGGTTTGGTCACAGAAAAGAAACAAATGCTGCAGTAAAACAGTAATATTTGAATGCATGTGAATTTTCAGCATTTTATCATCTAAAGCTAAGAGCTAACAGTTTGTCAGACCATACCCTACACATGGAATGAACATGGGTTCTTCTGATTTTGAATAGCAAAATTTTGTCAAATCTTGTGAGCTTATAGAATTTTATGTAAAACAATTATTTGACCATATCCAGGTGGTTTGCAAAAACGTGATGAAAAAAATATTTCAAAGGCTAATTTTTTTCCTGAAACACGATCCTGGCAAACATAATGGTATTATAATGAGCTGTGAGCTGTTGACTATCTGTTCCTGTAAAGTGATAGTGTGAGGGCAATTCATCTCAAAACTAAGTGATGAAATCTTGTTTCAGTTTCCTTCATTTTTCTTGAAATCAGTTTCCTTCATTTTTCTTGAAATACCAACACATATATGAAAACTGCAATGACAGAAAATCTGGTGATAAAAAAGCTTGAGGTCACTAACTCGTAATTATAGCCCTGTCATGTGAAACTTATTTTTTGTTAAACTGGATTCACTTGCAGCATCAACATGAGACACAACTTTGTATGGTTACTGGTTTCATCAAAACTGTGTTTATTCTTTCACTGAAATGCTAGTAAAAACAACTTACACAGAATCTCTGTAAAACAACAGCTTCCTCTACCTACTCTGAGAATCAACAAAAGAACATAATCATTATGGATATCACTATGGTTACCAACACCAACTTGACAGCTACAAAGCCTTATAGCACCACTTTCTCAAAGCTGCTTTATCCATATAGAATTATAGTAACATTTGCCTTATTTCCCATATCCTATTACATTCTATTACACCTTAGACCTCATTTGTGAATCCAGAGTTAGTATTTTCCATGGAAAATAAAAAAAAATGATGATTTAAGGGTGACTATCATGACAGTTACACAACTAATACTAGTTTATCTCTAAACCCTTAAACTCTTTTTAAATCCTCTAAAACCCCAGAGACAGACTGAGACAGACACCTAGGACTATCTGAAATGATTGTTTCTTAAATATTTTGAACAGTTTTTGTTCAGAAAATTTGTCACAAATTTCTTGGTACCTTTAACATTTCAATGATTGTTACCTTGAACCCCTTAACACACCATTGTTAGAATATCTTTGGTATAATCACATGTTTGTTACCTTGAGATCCCTGTATAAACATCCTGCTGAGTGAAGGAAATCTAAAGCCAGCGCTATTTCTGCTGCATAAACCCTGACACTTTCTTCATTAAACTGGCCTTCTATTGTCCATAGTGTGAACAAATCACCATGATCTAAATAATCAAAAACTGACGAAAAAAAAAAGAGAAAGATTATAATACATCGGATGGAAAACAACCATTCTTGTCATGATCATACTCTCTTTAATCCAATACACATACATTACTCAGAATAAAGTATTATTGCCAACACATGACAATTTGTCTTGAGAAACATTAACTCACTTGATGTTCAGTCAATGGCAATAACTGTAGACAATAAAATAAAACCTGCATTGCTGGTTGTTTACAAATGCCTGTCAAGCAACTTTTCACCACCAGCTCAATTCAGTATACTCTTTTTCTATGAAAAGTTGGACCACCACACATAGAAAATGAAGGTAAATAGGTTTTTTAAAGAACAAAAAGCAGTGTTGACTCTTGTGAAAGCAAGAACGACTGAGATGACAACTAAGGCGCTGTGTTTGATCTCTATGGTTACTTACCTAAATATAGATGTGTTCTAGTTTGCCATGTAGAGTGTGCCTTCACCAGAAAAGGATGACTGCATAAAACTGACTGAGAAATGTCAGAAAGAGAGGAGACAGCATTTTTAATAGGATTAGTTTAGTAAAAGTCTGTGATGGAAAAAGAAAAGTGTTTGAAGAAGACTTTGAGATTAGACTTAATGTGTTAGTGTGTACTGGACTGGGTAGATTTGTGATGAATACAGATTGTCAATCAGTCATTTCATACTGTGAATATTTATGAATGGATGTCACTTTACAGTGGTTGTGATAAAGCACATGTTATTGGCAGTTCATTCATTTATTGAATGTATTTTTAGAAAACACTCGATGCTGATGTTCTAGATTCCTGATTAATCCTCAAAAGTGGGTCAATGTAGAGTAGATATTGAAATGGCTTTTTATCGGTTAATGCTTGCCTAATTAGTGCTGGCTTAAAGGCAGGGGGAGCCTATAAATACCCCCTATCTCCCTGAGCATTCATAATCCACTTGAGTGGCACATGGTAGCAGCGTCAACGAATGCTCCCGAAAATCTGGAGCTTTGAAGAACCATGGTGTAAATTAAAGCACTGTTCCAACATATTACGTTTTGTGAATACTCGTGGCATCACCTTGTTGGCTAAATTCTCTCATTTTTTCCATTTTAAGTTGAATTTTGATGCCAAACTGCTTCGATCCTGTGTTCGAAGCGTCCAACAAACAATAGATGAAAGCATTCAAACAGCTGTCAATCACGAGGGGACGCGCAAAGGTGCAAAACGATCAACATTTGTTGTGTACATCGGATCGGTTACGATATGAATAAACGATTCTTACAACTGAGCTAAATACTTGACCAACGGTTACTGAACACGAGTCTCAGATGTGTTCAGACACAAACGGACTATTTCATGGTTTCAAGCAGATTGCCTCTTCCCTGTTTGTTTGTTGATCTGTGTACCTGTAGGCCTATGAATGGGTGATGTGTATATTGACCTGCAGTACGATATTTTACGATAGATCTCTTTTGGAAGTATGTTGTGGCTTAGCCCTGCGTACGATGCCGTGGTGTCCCGGCGTTATACGGCCTCCCACCACAGCTCTGTTGATTGCCATGAATAAAACCGGCAACATGCGGATCCAATTTGGACGGAGCACGAAAAACTACTAACTGTTTTTGGCCGAAATCAACTCGATTCCGATCTATGCAGCCTACCCAAATCACTCAACCGCTCACAGACTGCGAAAAAATGCTCTCGTGACGTCCAAAACCGTTGTTTGCTGGCGATGCACGGTCAATGGCCCATGCAGTGGACGGCCATTGGATACGTTCACGCCACGATTATACAGGTGCCCATGAGCTGCATTATTTCCTGTCGGGTCGGGGCGATGAAACTAAATCGCGATTCATCTCTGTCAGATTTGACCAAAAAGGGACACTTGACATAGATTATAGCACCAAATGTTGACCGTTCAGACTGAAACATGATGAAAGGTCTGAAGATCGCCGTGATGTCGTTCTTCTCTATACGTTTTTCTGGGCTTGTTTTTTACTATCTGACGGGGGTTTTTTTTGAAATTTTAATCAACTTTTCTTTCCCAACCAGGGCACAACATTACCTTTTTTACTTTCATAGTAACTTAGGATTCATTTAATTCGCAGATTTATAGACTCTTATGTTCTTCCTCGATTGTCTGTGACTGATTTTGCTATCCCGATATCGACATTGCGTTTGCACTCAGGTGTCTCGAAACTTACGTCATTCACTAACATAGTTTTCGGACAAACTCAAGAAATTCCACAACTACTAACGAATAGTCGGCAAAATTTACAGAGACTAGCAATAATAATTATGGTCATTTCACCGTCTTTAGCTAAGCGGACTGGCTTGGCGGAAGCAGTATATAACGATCTGAGTTCCCATTTTTACCCTACCGTGTGAGTGTAGTATTCGAACGAGTAAGATCAAAATCTTACGCTGTTCCGAGTGGCCTGGAGATTTTTTATAATATACAATAAATTGACCTTATCAAAATTACTCTGTTTTACAATGCTTGGATATTGATATGTTTTCTATACTTTTTGACTTTTGATTTGAAGTCTTTTGATTCTCCATTGGCGGCAGCACATGTACGGTTACAACCGTCATGTGATGACCGGAGTGTGATTGTAAAGTTGTCAGGAAGTTGTTCAGAAGAAAAAGCATTTTGTATTTAGAGGCTGCAGTTCGGGATTTTTCAAGATGAACAACAACACATTATACATTTCCTACATCTTTGAAACGGGGATTACGGTAATCTTTCATATGATGAAATTTTTTTTGAACGTCTTTGCAATGTGTTCCCACGATGAGCGTGAACTGATTCTTTGTTGGTAAAAATCGTCAGAAATGTTCCAGTGGCCGCGATATAAGATCAGCAAGCAGGTGTTCGGCGGTCAATTGCTTCTATCATAATGATCTTGATCGCAGCGATTTTGCGAGAAGACAGCGGGTACTTATAATCTCGCAATATTATTGACATCATTTGTGTTGAAAATTTTCGATCGGAGGCAGCTCAAATCAACAGCCGTAGTATATCAGGAATAGTGTTCTCACTGGACACCGAACTACCTGTATCAACAGTACGTTATGTACCATCGGCGGTAACACATTGGTCGTAATCTTGTCTAATTCTGCCCCGCCTTTTGTACCGTCCAGAAATTTCAAAGCTAGAATTTTTTTACCCTGACATATAATACAGCGACCTTGCACACTAATGATCATTCCACTGTTTCTGTTGGGATTTGTTGGTTTTTTAATTTGTTCCGAGGCCCCGGTAAAATTTTTTCAATACGATACACAGTTTGAATTTTTTCAAGGTAAATTTAGTATATTCCCAGTTTGTAGGGTAAAGTTGTCTGGAGTGAAAGTTTGAGTTGACGCTGATAGAGTAGACGTCGAGCCCGGCACAGTTGACTGAGATCCGGTCGGTTTGGGGTCGTTTATGTGCGAGTCTTAGTCCAGAAACCTGCAGAGTTCTGTATGATCACCGTTCGGCATTTGGGTGAATTTTTTTTGGTCAAAGTAATTCAGTAACAATATACGCCAGATTCTATGTGTTGTTTTTGTCACCGTCATACTCGTATACGGACGGTTTTGATTTAAAATGGTAAAAATATCCAGTGCTTGTAAATGCGTGCAAAGTTTATTCAGTGACTGTTTACGCAGCAGTCATAAATACGACTAGGATTTACCATCACGTAACAACTGTAAACACCGCATCAATAGTCCATACGAAAATTTTGTGCTGAATCGAGGGAGATAACAATTGCGGTAGGAAAGGTCAGTCCACCATCCGTCAAAGTTGTTGATCGGAAAAACCTGCACTGTGCACCAACTACATGAGTGGCTGTTATAGTTGTACACGTAGTTCCATGGGCTTTCCACTGTCCCTTGTTACGAGCTATGTTCAAAGTGCGTCAAGCTACGAATATTTTCATGTATGGAGTTACAGACATCGGTGAAGTACCGGTACATTGATTTTGTTCAAAACCACTGCCTGTTTGCTCCTCGTTGTTTTTTGTGTCCCTAACGTCGACTGGCTCTATGTACGTACAAACATAGCAGTCGGGATTAAGATTTCCTGGATAAATAGATACACTCATAGTTTATTCCGCCTCTGACGCAAAGATACACATTATTTTACATGTGCCACTCCTAGGCCCTGGGATCGATTTCCATACCTTTAATTGAAACAATTATAGCAGTGGTTTCATTACCTGAAAGCCTTTTCCACTAACTGTTTCTCAACGATATTTGATTTATGTAAATTATAAATTTGATGTCGCTACAGTAGCGTGCAAAATTTGTGTTTATTGAAACTGAACATTCTAAAATGGTTTATGAGCAGAAACATTGATTTTCCGCTTGCATGTTTAGTGATGTCTGAAAAAATGTGTATTTAAGATCTCTTGGTGCAAAGACTGTCAGTATGCGTGCAGTTAGACATTACTTCACTCTATGAAAATGGTAATTTCTGTCTCAGGTTAAATTGAAGCAAACTTAACATTAACAATGTACAGGGATAATTAAAATGTCATTACTTATAATCAATTTCAGAATCTTCAGAATTTAAGCATTATTGTGAAAAATCATGAAAAATATGATGAGATGTTCAACTTAATTTGTGACTCAGCCCTTCTACACATACACAACATTTTTTTCAAGTCCATCAAATGACAAAGCACCGAGCAAATCACATGTACACACTGAATGCAGGTAACCCAGACATAGCCATATTAAGATTTATGTTGTGTATTAAATGTGTAGAGGAGAAACACAGACAAATCTAAGTGAGTGATCCGATACTACATGATAATAACTGTACTCTCACCCTTGGTTGACTTCATGAAAATTAGCTTCTCTAAATGAGACTTGAAACTTACTGCAGACTGTGCGATATAACTAGCAGAATGTAAATCACATTGTATTGAATGTAAATTTACAGAGCCTGGCAGACTACCATGGAGATGATTGATTGTGACAGCAATGTTAGCTTCAGTCTGCTTGCCTAGCAAACTGATCTGACATGAGTCATAGGTTGTTAAATGTGAAAATAACCTTAATCCATACAACCACACTGTAACTATATTACCTGTATAAGTGCCTCTTGTTTACACTGCTTCACAATCTCTGTTTTAATCACTTCTGATTTAGACATAATCTAGGAGATAAAAAAGGAGATAGAAATTCAAAGATTATTCAAGTTAACCAGACATTCAAGACTGATGGTGGAATATAACTTATAATTTATGCTACACTACAAAACCAACAGGTGTTTATTTTCAGCTAGTAACAGTAACATTTCAATCAAGATTGCAGGGTTACTTGACAGAACATTTTGCATGAAATTCCTGACAGTAACAGACCCCAGAGTGAATTGATCTACTGGTGTATACCACAATGTATTGACCCGCTAGGCTAATCATTCATTCTCTGCATGTAGAGCCCACTTTATGTATGTTTCATTCTAGCTTTGACTATTTAACGTGAATATATGAACAAACATTCTGGTAGCATTGTGGTTACCATGGCGCTGATATACTGGGCATCTTAACTTCCACTTCAGATCTGCAGTATACTCTGTAAACACCATTCACATTTACTGACAGAGACCAGCAAAACTAATATTCTAATATATTATTTGTGAAAATGTCCTTGCACATAAAACCTGGGAATTAATAACTGAAAACCACTAGTGATTAGCCTATAGGGCTCAGAAACTTAGTGCTGTATGCGCCAAAAGGTTTTTTATGCTTTGGAAACAAATTTTCTCATTATTTTCTATTCAACACGTAGGAAAACTGACAGCGATTTTAAATAAAAAATCCTCCAGGTCGTCTTGCAATACACATCATACACAGAGTGCATAAAGCATCTTGTTTGATGATTGCTACTTGACCATATTACAGGCTGTGAACTCATTTTAGATGCAGTTGCATTTTTCACCTGAAATACAACTACTAAACATGGATCTAGGTTTCTCTGACATGGTGCTTAGCTTTCTGGTAAGTGAATTACTCTTAGCACATCCCTTGGGCAATCAATGAAAATAAATGTAGCGCTTTGTGCATCTTCAAAATCACTGAGTCAATTCTTTGTCAAACTGGCTTTCAGAAAATCCCATTTGGTTTGTAACATCATGACATTTGAATTAGATTGATATTTTACCATGGTGAATTGTCACTGAGCACAGAATAATTATTGTTTGTAAGCCAAGCTTATCATGTGATTTCACATTATATTTTATCATGTGAGACATATGGGATCATTGAAAGTGTTGAAGGCGTACTTCAAGGTGGCTGTATTTTAGGCTTTACTTCAGAGTAGACTTTCAACTTTACTTGTACATTTGTGTACCGTACTCTTGCCATTGAGATATCACTACTCAACACTGTTCATGAGAGTACTGTATATCGGTATTTGTAAACTAATCACAGCAATTAAATGTACTGCATGTCAGCTTGCATGTACAAAACAAATGTACACCTAGTAATTACTCTTTCAGAATGCAAAGAGCTAAGCCAAGCCACTGTAAATACTTTACATTTCTGATTAAGAATGGAACTTTCACCGGGTTTCATGCAAAATGTCAAAGCAAAACTGTTGACACAAGTTGACAAGAGCTTTCAACAGCCATCCAATGATTGAAAAGAAGTGATTTATCATTCCGCTGTTGTAAACTCCCCTGCAGTGATGATCAGTAACTTTTGCATTACACTGAAAGTTTTTGGATTAAGGGAGGATCACTGGACTATTCAGTTGACTATTGCTGAGAGTAGCATTATGTTCCAACTCAGAAAACATGAGTGCATTGATCCTTTCATCACCATATTTGGAATATATATCTTATCATTTTCTGAGCAAACCTGTACTCATCTATAACGGGAAACAGTGGCAGGTTTTAAATCACCTCTTGACCTCTATAAACATCTTTGCCTTGTTTGCCACTGATAATAAAACATGGTGAATGAGCTGACGTGCCTAATGAGGGAAGATTGACCTTAAGGTCATCCTTGAGATCTACCTTTAAATGCCTGCAGAAAACTTGGGAATGTTAAGTGGAAAAGGTCAGTCACCTCAATTGACCTGATCTTGTCTACCTCAGGGTAGAATTATCCGGCATTCTAACTCTTGAGTCTAAGTGTGACTATTGGGCTGTCTTGTAAAAGTAAAGATCAGAAAGGCCAAGTCAGGATTTTTTTCTGATCTTGCTTCAGTAGAATATTATAAGCTGTATTTCAATGTTGCCATCAGATAACTACGCGCACCGTTACAGTTTGCATGACATTTTTTGTGAAGACTATGACTTCTTCTGAGTAAACTTTAGTCAAAAACTTCTTCAAAGTGTTTACAGTAAAAGCATGGCTTCCACAGCAACAATTTCCCCAATGCCGTATCTTTATATATCTATGAACATATCACACTGAAATTGTCAGCATGCTTTGATCTTTATAATTTTTGTCAATCACCGAATGGCAGTCTGGGCACCTTAACTATGGCAATAATGCCATTCCTTATAAAGCGATGGAAACAAAGACATTTAATGTTGAAGGATGTATTCTTGATGTACATTAACTAACAAAAAGTAAACTCAAACATTACAAGATTAGATAGGCAGATAATGTGATTGGACAATTAATACAGAGGGTCAAAGGTGAACAGGATTTATGGAAATACCTTCATTGCATAAAACTTCTTGTCATCAAGTTTTTGCACTTTGAGGACTTGTCCAAAGGCACCCTTGGAAAGTGGATGAAGAACCTGACAGAAAGAACAATAAAATAATTTACAACACTAATAACCAAAGTTTTCTTGTTGTTAATTTGTACAAGGTAGCTTTTCCTTTTCAGGCCAATGTCTGAGCACCAAGATTCAAACGGCAGAAACATCTTAACTTGTAAAGCAATTCACTTTGTCCTTAACACCATTATTGATTCAGTAATGGTTAATAAATAGCAGAACAGATATTAATGAGATCCAGTATGGTGGGAAAAATGAATACTTGTTACAGTTTTTTTTATAAATGAAAATAGGACAGCTTTGTTGAGACAGAATAAACATAGGGCCAAAGTTCCTGAAGCTACTATAGACATGGATACAAAATTAAGTATTTCCTGACTGTATAGGGACATGTAAACTAAATATTAAAGCTGTCTGACCAGCGGTTTTGAAAAAACAAGCGACTCAACAGTTGACAGAGCTCTGCTGTGTTATGTAGAGAATAACCTTTTGTGACACATGTATTGATGAAGAAGGTGGATATCTTTGATAGCTCATTTCAGGATGGCCTGACCAAAAATGGAAAAAATTTCGTAAAAATACAGATTTGCATATTTCATCAGACTATATTAGTCTATAATAGCAAATAAACGAGAGTTAATTACATTCTAATTAAAGTAAACAAGACTTGCTTAAATCAAGATTTACGTCATAAAAAACAGCATATCTGTCAGGTTATAAAGAATCTTAAGCTGGTTATCTTTTAATATCAGTATTTTCTTCCTATTAACCAAGCACATTTTAACTTTCAAATTAACATTGTAAGTAAGTTCTGTTGAATAAGTTGAGACTGTATGTACCCAGAGAAAGCACACTGAAAAGACAAATATTTGAAACTTAAGAAGTTCAAGGTCATCAAAAGCATTATAAGGAATCATGTTACACTTTCATTGCACTGTTTACACAGATTGCATAATTGCTATAAATAGCACATGAGGAATCTAACAGCCCAGCTTTACCATAAAAACCCTATCACTTCGACCACTCTTTTAATTGACCACTCTATTTTTTTCCTCAAAAAGTAATCTTATTTTATCCTTACCAAGTCAACCATAAATGGAAATTAGAACTTTCTCTATCTCTATTTATTTGACCACCCTATCATGATAAACCATTATGAGCAATTTCTTTTATGGTGGTTCAGAATATATCAAAGTTGGGATTCAGGAAAGTTGCCTTTACATGTTTTAATCCTCCAAGATGGTAAGCATTTCACTATGAACTGTCAAAAAAAGTTGAACTTTCTGATAATTCCACACTAAAATTTTTTGGCTTTGATGATTTCCTAATTAATTCAATTATTTAAAATCATATTCATTATTTTTTTCTGGGTGAATAGACAGGGTTTATACAGTACAAGAATTACATACATGTAAGTCAAATTTTGACCAAAAATGACAAAAAAATTCCTTAAAATACACATTTGCATATTTCATCACAATTTGAACAAATCTAAGTTGGGTTATCCTTAGCGACCTGTATACCAAATAACAAAGCTGTCTGACCAAGAAGAAGATTTTTTACCAAAACACCTTGGCGTTAATTTGCCTATTTTCAACAATATCAAAAAATTAAAAAAAATGGTTTCTCAAAATCATATTTTTCATCTACACAACAAATATCAAATCAGTAAGTACTGCGGTGCTCAAGATATTTGAGTGGACGGACGCCTCACAAACGGACATACATACATACATACATACATACATACATACAGACTGACGACGGACGCCGGACGGATACCCATCCCAATAGCTTCTATAGACTATAGTCTATAGTAGCTAAAATGAGCAATCATATTAGACTTTTTTATGACATTTCTCAACTACATGATTGAAGAGTCATTAAAAACAATATGTCTGCTGATTGGATCCTGGCTTCCTGGGATTATCCTTGCATGCTAATCAGAGGCTGCTCTTCATTATCCAGTGAATATCTAGGATTATATTATATGAGAAGTCTCCCCACTGATGCCAAACTGTGCAATTGGCACTAATAGAGCATTATATCACTACAGACATTATCATTCAGAGTACATCATCATAATTTCATCTTTTCTAGATGGAATCAATTCAGTGTCGCCTATTTACTGACCAGACATTGATTAATTGCCATTTCAATTTAATTTAATTTTTGCTCGAATTCACTCAGACTTGAAGCTCATCTTGTTACTCTATGGCTTACATGTAAGATAATATTCTTTTCAGTCCTTCGCACACAAAAAAACGTAATTAGCAGTGGTAGTTTTGTGTTATCTTCATTTTGTTCACAGAATTTTTATTTTAGTAACTGATACTAACAACAAATGATTTCCATGAAGACTGATTCATCTCATCAGTAATTGGACTCTCAAATTTCAAAAATATATAAACTGTAGGTATTACAAATATAATTGGAAAAACAATTCACAAGAAGTGTGAACAGCCAAGCTAAAAGTGATTCTCTGCTGTTACCTACATGAAGAAACTTGCTCCTAATTTCTCAATTTGAGTCTATCAAACGCAAAGCACAAACTTAAATCTGAAGTTACGATAATACAGGCTGATGATTGTTAAGGGACATTTGTAGCAAAGCAAAGGTGATGGAATTACTGGGGATATTTTTATGATCTAACTCATAGAAATCTTAATAATTCTCTTAATTTTATACCGTAGTACTATGATAATTAATATCTAAGAAAATCATAAACCACATTATCATATATCTACCATTGAGAACAACTTGGCCTTCTTTAGGGTATTTTTCAAATAATCTCATATTACTGATGTAAATTCAAAGGCACAATATTTTGAAATATATTTAACAGTCTAACTAACTTTGGAAATGTTGACAATGATATGTTACATTCAAACATGCTGTATCATGCTACCTTTGAAATACATTCAGCTAATGCATTCACAGGTCTGGCAAGTGAAACTAGTGTTTAAAATTGCCAGACAGCTGCAAACATGGAGACATGGAGACAATATTCTTATATTCTCCTTATTGATTTTATGATATGAATATCATTGATTTTGTTGTTTTGTACAATCAAACTCGAGGCTCATCAAATTCAACAATCAATTTCACCAGACAGTACTAACCATCTACAGAACTTGCAATTCTTTCATCAGACTGTTGTTTGCGTTTGTTGGAAATTTAATAACCGATAAAAATCTCTATTCATGTTTATATTTTGTTTTATCAGCACATTTAACGAGAAAGTTCTTTGCATAAGATCACCTCAAAGTGTGTCTGTGCCATGTAGTGTTTAACTTCATACTCAGGTAGAAATACAGCTTCAACCTGTGGAACTGGCCATCGTGTTAGTGATGCAGCATAAGGATTGGCAAGAGTTGACGAACGTGGACGACGTCGCGATGTTCTTGACCATGACCTTTCAAAGGCTTCAGGTTCACTGACACTTCTGGATAGCTGTAAGAGAATAAACAAAATAGTATGATGGTGATGAGTGACTTTATTTTAATTACAGACAAATAAAATATGACAAAAATTCATTAATGTTAGCTATTAAACATCACGCCATAGTCAATTCTTCGTTTCTTCAATTTTCTCACCTGATAATCACAACCAATCTCTTGGTGAGAAACATTACTAATTAAATTGTCATCAAATCAATGAACTGATCAATAAATAATGTCTGTTAATTGAAAATCACTGACAGAGTCAGACACTGCATAAGTTACATTGCATAATGGTTAGCCAGCCACACAGCTTGTTAGTTTGTACTGTAGACTGATTTGGTATTTACGCTGACACTTTGAATTGTAGCATTAACCTTGATACACCAGTTTGATCAGCTTGTAAGTACAGTCTGATATATTGCCAAGGTTTTTAACTGATAAACAAATAGGGAATACTAATTACTAACGGCATAAATCAAAGGTGAAGATTCAAGAACACTTTTGTGATGTCTGTAACTCCAGCTTTAGCCAGACATTTCTTACTAGACATCCCACACCCTGATAGCGATGGATCTCAATGACACATTTTAACTTTTACACACACAAACTTGAAGCATTGAAGATTGCATTCAGTCGGTAGAATTTATGGCATCATATTATGAGAAGTAATGATTTTTCATCTTGATTAGGGTTTATCTATTCCCATGAATGTGGAACTGAATTAACTGAAGGTACCTTGTGAAACTGTGGATTGGAATTACAAAGACATCATTGGAAAAGAATGAGCTCATTTGTATATGCCCATTTCCAATCTATCACATGACCGGAAAATACAAAATATGATTCAAATTTTTCAAATGATTCGAACAGTCAAGATTTTCTCTTCACAAAGCTAATATTTCAATGTTTGAAAGTTGTGAAGGGATTCTGGTTTTCAGCACAACTGATACAGGTACCGTTCAACTTGTACATAGTTACATTATTTGTTTATTTTGTGTTTTTCATTGACAAAATACTGAGATATACTATTCTCTGATGTTGTTGATATTCAGCTTGGGAAAATAGCCCCTGAGCAGTGATATAATGACCATATTACCATCAGTAGAATTTCACCATCAGTATTTTCTGAGATGAAGAAAGAAAATATTAAGTCACATGCATAACTTGGGTATAAATTTTGTATTTTTTTGTTGAGAGAGGACAACTTAGCTTGTCCATGTGATAACATCAGTGATTACAAATATGGTTTAGTATGGGAATTCATTTGTGGGGAATATGTACTTATATTAACATTTTGTTAACCTCGAAAATCATGTCTCTTCTGAGGAGATTAAATTCTATACAAATGAAGATTAATCATTTTTTTGTCCTTCCTTCAGATGTCTTACTTTTAAAATTTAATTTCAAGATAAACTTTATTGCACTATTTGTCATTTTTCCTTTGTGCTTTGCAAGTTGAAAGCATTGTTGACAGACTTGACCTCGCAATACAGAGAGCTATAATATATGATTTGGGTGACTTACACGGTTGTTGACTGAGAATAGAAACTCATCCAATCCATCAAATACGACTTTTCCTATCCATTGCTTCAACAATTCACTTTCATGTAAACAATACTAAAGTCTTTATGAAAGGATCATAACTTGACCTCTGCCAGTGAAACCATCTCATTAGTTGATTTGTCATCCTCATAAAAAGTCTGTATCGCTCAGTGAGCCCTTAAATCATTCACTAAGTAGTTTGTAACATAGAATAGAATCTACCATAGTCTTGTACTTGTCTTGCCGCATGTCACACTGTCCTTGTTATGGCATTCTTCTGTGCATACCCTAAAATATCTTGCCTACATCTACCTATTTTGGTTGAGTGACTGACAGTCTATAATTGGCAAAAATTTCTCTCCAAGGAAGTGTCATACTCTACTCTCAGTTATAATTTTTATTTAAAAAATATAAACAGAAAAATTATTCATTCCACTTGACAGCAGAACAAAATATACAACTTGTGACTAAATTGCCATACAAAATTCTTAAAGAAGACCTAGATAGATTTTCTGTGTAACATTGATTTCCAATTGATGTCTTCCGGGTACAACCATAAAAATTCTAAGAATTTTACGATGGATATATTTTTTCCATGAAGAGCATGTGTAAGTGATCTCAAGTTGTCATTGAAGGTTTTCACACAAACTGTGAGTTTCGTGTAACAAGGCGGACTCTTGCATTGTGTGAAGATATGAAAACCGGTAATATGAACTAGTGTTATGAACTAATACATGCATATGGAACATATCACAGATGAAACGCAAATCACTGTCTTGTCTCTACTAGTGCTCTAAATACCCTTAGGCAATACTGGATTGATTTCAGTTTAATCCAGGTACCTGTTGGATATTGTAGACCACACTTGCCATGGCCATCATGCATGAATTACATACAGTCCCTGGTGTTTGGCAACACAGTGCCATATGACACAGACGCCGGGCCTGAAACAGACGCCGGGCTTGAAAGAAATTGTCACAGGTGATAGTGACTAAAGAGTAGAGAGTTCAGAATGACTTAACAGAATCACTTATACTTGCTCATTGCACTAATGTCACTAGTGTTTCTGGTTACCTAGAAGCAAGGTCAATAACCAGAGATCTACTTCATAGATATCTCGGGCAAAATACAAATTATCTTGGATATATTAATGTTAACACTCATGATCAGCACCATGATTTTCAGTGGTAATCCTAGATTCTGATCGGACACATATTTTTTGTAATGAGATTTTAAATGGCTCTGATTTATTAATTTTAGGGTAACATTAAGTATACCACAGTATACCATTTCAAACATTTCTGTAATTCCAATTTGTTATGTGAACAGTAAATTAAGAGACCAATGCATGAATGCCTAAAGCTATAGCTCATTCAATATTGACTGTGATATTGGCATTAGTGATGTATTAATTTCATTTTTGAAATTTGACTACTGGTGATGATTAAGTTTAACTTTTTAATGTGTAAGACAGGAAAATTCATTGCACTATTGTGGTGATGAGAAGTCAGACAATGACTTAATAGGTTGATAATTTGCAAAAATGCCATGTGTAAAAGTGTTTCAGGCAGTCATTTTCAGTGCAGATAGTTTCTGCATGTCATTGACTTTTGTTGATGATTTCTGTATGAATTGATCTCACTTCACTGGTTGAAAATAACTGAATTATCTTTTGATACAAAACAAACTTTTTCTGTTTGATACTTTTCTAACATTATCTTGATACAACAAGTCTCTAAACCTTCCTTTGTTTATTTACCTCTACCAGTAATCTGTATACCAGTATGTAAATACACATGTAAATATGTATATATTTTTATACTCTACTATGTAAAATTCTTTACATTTCAAATAGGTATTATTTTCTCATACTCTATTATGTAGTTTGATACTTTGTTTACGTGTTAATATTATTCGTTTACTCTCATTTGTACTGGTTTCTTCATAATCAGTACATCTCAGTGATGCTGACTTCATAATTTGAACCAATGGCTGGAATCAACATCAGCTTAAGTTGATCCATCATCAGCTTGATACATCATCCAAAAACTGTTAATTCACTGAAAATGAGTGATGCAGAATACACTGGAGGGATTATGGCTTAGTTCTCAGTGTTTTCAATGGTATTGGCAATATCATGCAGAATAATGATGTAGCACTAATACATCACAGACTGCCAGATATACCATAGCAATGTTCATTTTGCACACTGAGTTACATCATCATAAAAGTCATACAATTATCGACATAAACTGTAATGGTATGATATTCTTGCCGTTTGAGTGACAGCACAACATCGTCTACTGGTGGCTATACTTACACTTTGTTCACTGTTTACTGAGATAATAGCATATTGGCAATAAGTAACATACTGATTATTGATTCTACATGCCTGCTTTATCACCCTTGGTGCATGCCTAGATTGATGTACTGAACAAAACCTTGTTTTGTAAATGACGCCACTGTTTTAATGAATAAACAATTAGATGATTGATTAATTAATTCAATTAAATGATGTACTTCATGAGATACACCATTAATATTTATAAAAGGATTTCTCTTCATTTCCGTACCAAACACATTTACAGCTAACAACTACACACAATTGACACGAATGCTTTAATTGTGATATCACAACTTGACACATGACACTTTATTAGTTTTCACACCTACAGATACCATGCAGTGACATCCTTGACACGTTTACAGAAAGCAAGATGCAGAATGGTACACACCAATTAGCACACTGATCACTGCCATAAACAAAATGATGCCTGTAGTTTTTCACATCAAATCAAAACAATTACATTGGCTGCATAGAAACCATCTCTGCTTCATCATTAAATTCAACATTTTTGTTACCAAGAGCAGTAAGCTGTGAATAATTCTGGGGTAATAAACAGCCAAGTTTTCCCTGTCATTGTACAGGGTAAATCCCCTGATACATAGGCAATATGCTGTATAACAGCAACACTCGTAATGCAACTGGCAGATCCCTAGGGTACATGGGTTTATTGTTTAAGCTTTCAAGATTTCTGCCTTTTTGTGCTCATATGAGTCAATTTTGCAATTTTCTCACAATTTGTTTGACAGTCAGTCCTATGTCAATACATTGGTAGCCTTGCGTGTTATATATATGGCAGTTACACAAAACTTGAAGTAAAAGAGCCTCACAACAATACAAGACTCATGAGTCTAAAATTGGTAAAAATGCAAAGCAATTCCTAAAACATACTTCATGTCTCTTCTTCTAACCATGGTAAATACACCAATGATACATGGACTTGAATGATAATATAGTACCTGATAATGCTACATTGTAATTTAACGCCATTGACACCCCAGATCTCCCTGCAGTAAAATAATAGCTGAAACCCAATACTGATCTACCGTACATATCATCATTTCTATGGTAACTGATTTAGTACTGACGGAGAAGGTTTCTGTCAAATCTGTTCAGTTTTACACAATTTAATAAATGTGAAAAAAATCACAGTTGTCAGGGATCACTGACAGGTATTGGCAATATCTGATACATAATGCAATTTCATGACAAAATTATCCAGGCAAGTTCATTTGTTCATTGAATCCTGAATATTGATGATACGACACCCCCAACCTGTTCAGCCTTTGTGAATTCCCATCACTGTGCTGTGATTACATAGCAACAGGGATTCTTAGAAACTGTAAGTCATTCAAGGGAGTTGACTGCACTTTCATGACAGAACTAGTTCACATTTAAACAGAACAGAGTCTCACTTTCTCAATACTCTAAACAGTTGACTAGTAGATGTACAAATAATTACTGATGACATCTGCTGCACATTTATAGATACAATTTGTTGTTTTATTTTGAAATTCCTCTGTCTCCTACATACTGACAGCTGTCACTCTGATTCAGTTTCTGGATCTACGCTAGTAAACAAAATAGGTTAAATAGGCAATTGTAATAAGCAAGATGTATCTTATTAATGTTCATTACTACATCTATTCATGTGTACTGGAACATTTGGTTCTCTATACAATGCAAGATGCAGGGTACATGAATATTCCACATTGATAAATCATTAGCATAAAAATTCAATACCAAAATAATGCTCATCAATATAATTTGCATAAATGAATACTAATAGATCACACATCTTGCTAAAATAGTAGTTCTCTGACAATTACATTTAACACGTACCAACCATATGATATGCAATTCTTGTCATGTAAACTGCTATCTTGTTAAGACAATTTCCTAAAGTGTTTTTAATTGAATAATTGTAACATGTAATCTCTATGTAAACTACCAGTACTGATGACACTACACTGCTATTCAAATACGATTAGCATAGTCTGATGCACAGAATCAACACAATCTTACCAATACATCAAACACTAGGCCATTATTCAACACTTATAAAGTGCCTGTTGAGATTTGATAGTTGAGTGACCTTACAAATCTGTTATGATGTTATCAAATTGATAGTGACAACGCTTTTTTATAAAATCTTTCACGTTGTTCAATATCATGGAATACTGTATGATAGTGCAACGAAATACTTGCATGGGATTGTATGTACATGTATTGCTGACTCCGGTCCCTGTTGACAGTGTATGGTATGTCCACAAAACAACTAGAGGCATCCCCATTGCACTGTCTTAAATAACCCAGTGTAATATGGACCATATCTATTTGTCAAAATGATGATTTTATGCCTTGCAAGGTCCTAGTGAAATTGATCCAGTATGTGTGTGAAGACGGCACATCATAAGGTTGAAACTGTACATGTTAATGTATTCATTGAGTATATAGAACAAACCAGTTGTGTCACTGATCAAGCACTATGATACACTATTGAAAATGTTTGTGATAAATTTGTAGCATTCTCAAAAAGAAGTAACTCTGACAAACATTCCTGTAATTCCTCCATGCTTTAGCTAAAATTCTATGAAGTAATAGTGACTCACAACTGAAAATGTCAGCTTAATTTCAACCAGGAATCATTACTAGTAAGGGCTTTATGGCAGAGTATAATTTTCTATGTAAATATAAGAGAGAAAAGAATCAATAATTCATTAAGTATACTTTCTCACTGTCATAATGACTAAATTTGCATACAAGTTTCTGGCTATAAGTTTTGATATTATTATTTACTTATGAGGATATATCCATTATCATGGCTTTAGCTGATAGATGACTCTCTGTCATGTTGGTAGAGATGGACCTGCCCCTTTCCTGAAAACTAATGATATGTTTAATAACTTCACGGTGTCATTTGATTGATGAAATAATGAAGATAGAGTAATTATTCTATAATTTGATCAGTAACTGGCATTTAAAACTGGTATTTTTAGATTCAATCTGCACACAACAAAGATGGAATCCTTCCATCACACACATATCACTCACTCTTTATGACATTTGACTCTTTAAGGACACTTGAACTTCATAAAAAAATGCCACATATCAATTCGGTGCCAATTTCAAACATAGGGCCAAAGTCCCTGAAGCTACTATAGACATGGATACAAAATTAAGTATTTCCTAACTGTATGAAATTATCTCACTGAGGTCATCCTAGGGACTTGTAAACCAATATTAAAGCTGTCTGACCAGCGGTTTTGAAAAACAAGTGACTCAACAGTTGACAGAGCTCTGCTGTGTTATGTAGAGAATAACCTCTTGTGACACATGTATTGATGAAGAAGGTGGATATCTTTGATAGCTCATTTCAGGATGGCCTGACCAAAAATGGGAAAAAAATTCTGTAAAAATACAGATTTGCATATTTCATCACAATTTGAACAAATCTAAGTTGGATTATCCCAAGGGACCTGTATACCAAATAACAAAGCTGTCTGACCAGTGGTTATGAAGAAGATTTTTTACCAAAAACGCCTTTTTTGGTGCTAATTTGCATATTTTCAACAATATCAAAAAATTAATAAAAATAGTTTCTCAAAATCATATAGTTTATCCACACAACAAATATCAAATCAGTAAGTACTGCAGTTCTCAAGATATTTGAGTGGACGGACGCCTCACAAACGGACATACATACATACATACATACATACATACATACATACATACATACATACATGTACATATGGTACATACTATATTAGTCTATAGTAGCTAATAAACGAGAGTTAATTACATTCTATTTAAAGTAAACAAGACTTGCTTAAATCAAGCTTTACGTCATAAAAATACAGCATATCTGTCAGGTTATAAAGAATCTTAACTTAATCTTTCATCCTAACCAACCACATTTTAACTTTCAAATTAACATTGTAAGTAAGTTCTGTTGAATAAGTTGAGACTGTACGTACTCAGAGAAAGCACACTGAAGAGGCAAATGTTTGAAACTTAAGAAGTTCAAGGTCATCAAAAGCATTATAAGGAATCATGTTACACTTTCATTGCACTGTTTACACAGATTGCATAATTGCTATAAATAGCACATGAGGAATCTTACAGCCAAGCTTTACCATAAAAACCCTATCACTTTGACCACTCTATTTTTTCCTCAAAAGTAATTTTATTTTATCCTCAGCAAGTCAACCATACGTGAAGATTAGAACTTTCTCTATCTCTATTTATTTGACCACCCTATCATGACAAACTATTACGAGCAATTTCTTTGAGATAACATACAGGGCACAATAAATGACGGTTCAGAATATGTCAAAGTTGGGATTCAGGAAAGTTGCCTTTACATGTTTTAATCCTCTAAGATGGTAAGCATTTCACTATGGACTGTCAAAAAAGTTGAACTTTCTGATAATTCTACACTAAAATTATTTTGGCTTTGATGATTATTCAATTATTTAAAATCATATTAATTATTTTTTCTGGGTGAATTGATAGGGTTTATACAGTACAAGAATTACATACAATGTGAGTCAAATTTTGACCAAAAATGACAAAAAAATTCCTTAAAAATACACATTTGCATATTTCATCACAATTTGAACAAATCTAAGTTGGGTTGTCCCTAGGGACCTGTATACCAAATAACAAAGCTGTCTGACCAGCGGTTATGAAGAAGAAGATTTTTTACCAAAAACGCCTTTTTTGGCATTAATTTGCCTATTTTCAACATTATCAAAAAATTAAAAAAAATAGTTTCTCAAAATCATATTTTTCATCTACACAACAAGTATCAAATCAGTAAGTACTGCGGTTCTCAAGATATTTGAGTGGACGGACGCCTCACAAACGGACATACATACATACATACATACATACATACATACATACATACATACATACATACAGACTGACGACGGACGCCGGACGGATACCCATCCCAATAGCTTCTATAGACTATAGTCTATAGTAGCTAAAAATGAAACTTAACCAAAACAACAAATAAAAGTATTGAGTGTTGCTTTCAAAATGAAAATTGTTACTGCCTGAATGGACAATTTCATGTAATGCAAGGGATGAATAGTAAATCACTTATAGTACAAAACCGGTAATTGCAAAATGCATTGTGGGTAAAAAACTGACCTTCCGTGAGTCAATAAGTGTACATACAGAGTGACCACTGCTAGTAGGTCCATACTGTGTGAAAAGACTGATCAGTCAACTTAACTGATGTAATCATTTTATTTAAAGTCATTAAATTTCAGTTCACCATGAGTTTATTACTCATTTTTGCTCAATGCCCTCACACTAAATTTTAAGGCAATTTTGAGAAATAGGCAGGTTTCATGCGTTAAAAGTTAAATGAATATGGTATGAACATATTACTGTCAAATATCATATTCAGTAGCTGTACAGCACACACTGTTCCACAAATTCCTGCTTTGACTCATTACGCAAACACTTTGATTTTTGTTGCCAGAATAACTACCAGAGGCAGGATATGTCCCAATTTTATCATGCACGGAAAACACAATCTGTAACTTGAAAGGAAACATGACCCAGGGCAAAGGATATTCTATAAAAAGATGAGTGGATTATCTTACATGGAAGCTTTCAAAAACTATGTATCTTTCTGGTTTTAACTTTCACAGCATGATCAATAATTCCCTACCAAGTCTAATGAATACAATATTCTTGGCTAGTTTCTGCCTGATTTTAGAGATATGGAAAAAACATAAAGTATTGGAAATAACGAAGTATGGTGATTGACAGATAAAGTGTGTTAATAATAGAAGTAGCTGCCAATGATTTGTAGTGATTGCAACGATGACCTTGGGTGTTCCATGGTTTCATAGAGACTGGAAGGGATTTCATCTAACAGAAACATGAAGCAATTAGATAGGTAAAGATTAGGGATGTCCTGTATATCATATTTCATCCTGTTTGTAAGTTTCCTTTATTTGTGATATCCTGAATTGTGGTTTTCATGTTTTCTCTTCATAATGCAAATTTATACTGATGTAACTTTTGATTACAATATTTATAATAAATAGATGATACCGGGACAGAGTTTACATATTCAATGAAGACATACTACGATTGCAAATGATGTAAGAATTATATCAGAATGACTATTTGGTAGATATATTTCTATTGTGATATAATTGATGTATTGTGCTGATTATATTGGAGTATTTTACTGGCTGGTTAGGTTTTTATCAGCTTTACCTCTGAGTAAATTGAGTATCTGTGCACAACTTTCAAAGGCAAATGAAGGACTACCTTAAAGGTCTGGTGAAATGGTCCCGTTCATGTGACTGAATATCTTCCAGGGGGTCAATACTATTACACTCGCAACATAATTGCAACCTAAAAGTACGCGCAAGTGTTAATTTTTTTTATATTTCTATGCGCGGCTTTCATGGGGTCATTTTGCGACACTCAGGTCACGCCCGCAGCGGGGATCATGGTTGGCCGTCTGTGACGTCACAGGTGTGTTCATTTACATCGAATAGCGGTCCAACGCCGCCTTATCTCTGCCCGGTATCCGCTAACAAAACAGCCTCAGTGTTCGTACCCCGTGCTGCCCATTCGCCACGTTCATTCACCAATGCGAATCGAAATCCGAAGTGGCGAAAAAAATCTATCCTAATTCGCCACAGTGGCGAAACTGATTTTTGTTTAAAAAATATGGTAAAATAAAGAAAAAACGTGGGTTTTTTAGTCTTTTGTTTAATCTGCGCTTCTCTCTCGGCGATTCACAAAAACTGTGTCTACTTCCGTATTATTGCGTTCTTTCCGTCGTACATATTTGCAATCGAGCCAAGTCTCGCGAGAGATTTGACGTCATTTAGTCTAGTGTACAACATGCATAAATGGCTCTCGCGAGAATTGAAACTTGACACACGCAATCGAGCCCTCGCGATAAATTTGACGTCATTTTGTCTAGTGTACAGCAGGCATAGGAACGCTCGCTCGCGAGAATTGAAACTTTTGCTATACATAGCAGACATACGCATTTTAATCGAGGCAACAAGGTTCGGTGTTGCAGTTGATTTACATTGCGGTCTAGATGTTCTGTGTTGTGCATTTTAATTCCATGTTGCGGTCGATTTGCATCGCGGTCCAGTCCTCGTGGTCCGGTATTCCCCGTTGTTCTTCAATTTAATCGCCGTACGTCCCAACGACACGTTCTGTGTTGCTGTCGATTTGTATCAGGGAGGACTCTACCTCCATGATTTGTATCGCGATCTCTACGTTCCGTGTTGTTGTTCGTTTTAATGGTAGTCTCAACGTTCAGTGTTGCTGTTTATGCAGCTGATTTGCATCGCGGTCCCAACCTTCCGTGTTGTAGTTCATTTTAATCACGGTCCCATTTACGTTTTAAGTTACTGTCGATTTGCATTGCGGTCCCGACGTTCCGTGTTGTAGACTAGTGCATTTTATAAGTGGCAGTCACAACGTTCAGTGTTGGTGTTCATGCAGTTGATTTGCATTACGGTCCCAACCTTCTGTGTAGCGAGTAGCGAGGCAGGCTCAGCCGAGGGACCGTGGCCGATTGTACGAACCAGAAGAGACAAGCACATTATGGTTCAAACACTCAACACTGAAAAAGTTTACAGTTGAGCCGTTCATGTTCTTGCCGCTGTCACAGCCACCAAAAGAAGAACGTCTTCCCATAGTGAAGGAGGACACTGTCCTCGGGGGACACGCCCACATTGCATTTTTCTTTTGCCATATTTCATAATCACGCACGCTAAACGAAAAAGAAATGAATGTAACTGTTTTATAGACCATCAACTGTATTTCTGTGATTTTGCAACATGGGCATTTCACCAGACCTTTAAGTTGCTGTATACATTGACAATCTACCAATCAGATATAACGTTCCCAGATGCTGTATTATTGCCAGAGCCAGTTGCTTTTCTCCAGGGTCTATGCCAGAGCAATGTAATGAAATGTGATAAATGCAACAACTGTACTGTGGTGTTCAAACATTTACACAGAAACATGTAAGTGGTAATGTGTGAATGGTACAATGTGACAATATGGGAAGGAAAGATACCCATACTATGAGAAAGTGTGTTGCATTTCATGGATGAGATGACTTGGATGGGAAAATAGCTGAGACAAGAAATACCCGGTAATTTTGTCTTGTGTCTGGCTAAAAATGACCTGTAAAAACACTGCTTTTTAAATGCTCAGACTGTAGTTGATGCATAGCAAATAGCAGCGTGACTTTTCATTGAGTAATTGCAGCCATAGGTAGAGTTGCAGAGAAAAAGTCATATTTAATTTTTTCCAAAAGTCTGATTTATGGATTATGAACAGATATCCTATAATATGTTATACTAATATTTAGTGATATATGATGATATGGCAAACAATGAGTGTTCAATGGCTGACATATGAACAATACAAATGAGTAATTTATTCAATTATGCACTGACTGAAACATAGACCCTGGACAGATTGTGACTGCAAGGAACTAAGGTTTCTACAAGTTTGAATCTCGTTGCTAACCTAAAATTGAACATCCAAGGAATTAAAACTATTGTTGATTTGTCAAAATAACTTTATCTCAAAATTTGAAAGTCAAATTGTTTGTAAATTCAAAATTAAAACACAGGTAAATATTAAACATTATCTTAAGCGAGTGACTATATCATACATGTTTGAGTAACAGTACTAAAACTATCCACTCAGCAGTGAAGCTATAACAATGTTTTGAAAAATCCAAGTCACTAGTTTTATCATATTGGTATAATTTCAACAAATCTACAGAAAGTCATTTCTCTGCATCATAAATTTAAATTCTTAACAAGACAAGTTTTTGACCAAAATGACAAAGATGTCATTAAAAATACAACAGTTACTATTTCTTTCAAAAGTTTGAATAAAATTATTATCCTTCTTGATAGTAAATCACATATGAAAGTATTTTGACCAGAGTTGAATCTTGAGAAGATGTCCAACTGTACAGTATGTTGACAGAATGATAACAGACAGCTATAGTGGAGCTCAACTTCAGAGTTCACTGTCTTCAAGCCTGACAATTTTTCCCCCAAACAGGAAATGGGAAATCCTTAAATCTCGGCATCAAGATGATATAATATTTTAAACTGGTCAACATCACACCGGTAGTATTGAAGACAGGTGTATTGGAGATATGGACATGGAGGACATTACCAAGTGATCTAGTATCGATTAAGAAATCATTTGGACTTCCTGTCTCTGATCCATCTATCAAGAATCAAAGTGCCTACGTTGTAGTTTAGGACAGATCAAATTCAAATTTATGGGAAATGGCTTATCTTTTGTTGTTTGATGTATTTGTAATTGATGGATAAATACACCCTGCGTATGTGCTGAGGAAGAAAATGAAATTTGGAATAATATCACAGTACAGGTAGAGTTACATTCATTAATTCTGTCTTGCTGGGAATGCCAATGTTGTCATAGCAACAGCTTTAATGGGAAATGAGCCCCTGAGGAAGAAATCTCCCACTTCAACTTTCTGTAGTCAGGGCAATCTGCAGCTCCAGACTACAACCATATCATGGATTTCAAGATTGTTGACCAAATATTTTTCAAAAGAAATTCCGAAAGACTTGTTCCGCATGGGTTATTCTGTCTGTAACATTGGAAACAAGATACGCCATCAAGTTCATTACTGTCAAATTGGAGACAGTATACTCAACTGATTTTAGACTCAAGTAATGTCGTGCTTCAATTTAAAAAAAATTGTTGTCAAAGGAAAACCATCTTTGAAATAGAATATTCCTGTATTATGCACTCTTTAATAATTTGGAATAACTTTCTTCAATGTAAATTGAAGGGCATTAATTAAATTTCACTTTTCACACATCTTAATTACGATTGTCAAATAATGAAATTACATGGGTGTCAATCAATTCCATCAAATTGAAATGCTAAACTGTTAAAATATTTGATGAAATCAATTCTGCAGAAAACTTTTGAATCCTCTGACAACTTTTTCAAATACAGAATATGCTGATAAACTGAATGCAATACAAAATCTCACATATTCACGCCATCAATGAGATAGTTGTATGCTACTCAAATAATGAAATAATGAAAATATATGGTCGATAAAACCACTTCTGCATAGTTTAGTGGTTTAGGATATTCTCTCTTAAACTAATACTGTGCAGTATTGTGTAGCCAACCCTGTTACAGAATGCATACTTTCATGTACAGACCAGGGATGTTTGCCTAACAAAGCCCCTATAGTTGCATGTATATTCGATCAAATAGAGTTTGTTGAGAGTGTTACGGGATATATCTCATCTGACGTTTGTGATTTCCAAATTTACCCATGACGATTAGATTTATTGTTGATGTAAACATTGTTTCCCATTCAGCTAACAATGTCACAAAAGAGCAAACATACTTTATAAATGAGTAAACACTCAGGGCTTGACAATTTTTTTTCCAGTTCACTTGTCCGTCGGACAAGTGGATTTTCAATTTCACTTGTCCTCTCAAAAATTTTACTTGTCCTCCATTTGTAATAATCAAGACCAAAATACTTGCGACGAATTCCGTAGCGGCTTTCAGGGCTACCTTATTTTGGTAATTTTCGCCGATGTTGACGCCGATTTTTCTCAAAAGTTTACATTGAAGTAGGCCTGCGTACGGTCTGTGTGTTCCCGGCGTTATACGGCCTCCACCACAAGAGGCCGTATAACGCCGGGAACACACAGACCGAGATGCACAGACCTGTACGCAGGGCTAACATTGAATTTGAAGGTACATATCATACATCGGCTTCCCGTGTTTGGCAAGCATAAATGCCGTCGTAAAAAGATTGGTCAGTTTCTGTCGCTGGTCGTCGTCATTCGGTTCACGCATTGCGAGTGCATGCGATCGGATTGTTGGCAAGTGAACGCGTATCGGGCTCAGCGGGACCCACAAAATTTCCACAATCATTGTCCCCGTCACGATCTCATCTGCGATGCGCCAAACAGTCCAAATGCGGTTGACTAAACTCGTGAGACCTTATCGATTCAACGCGAAACATGCCGTATCTGTCAAGAAAAGCATTTTGCTCGGTTTGGCCATGGAGGTAGTCTCTTCCTACCTCCATGGTTTGGCAATGGTGGGGTATTTGAGACACGACGTACAGAACATTTTGGAACCGTCATATTTCAACCAAGGCCACTGTGCTTTCCAAATTCCATTTCGGGAGATAACATCTACGGCGTTTTTCCTCATCATAACGCTTATGTTTAGATCTTTTGTCAGAAACATCCTTCTAATCATCACATCGAGTCGTCGATTCCACTCACGCTAGCCCTCGTGGCGCCGTCGTAAATCATCACACTGTCGTTTCTCAGAGTTACACAATGCCCATCGTCGTAAACCACGTGCCTCTTTACGGCAACAACTTTGCTTGATCTTTGCGTAGGTCTGCGGAGCGGAAATTACGCTCTGGCTCGCGAAAATGCACAATGCCTTGTTTGCATCAGTGGAAATATTACCGTGAAATACTCATATTTACAGCGATCACTCCACAAACTATCTGCCAACAATGTTCGTCTACCTCGCGAGGCCGCATAAATGATTTTGAAGTACTGCACTGTCGATCGCCGATAAGCACTATGGCATTGGGTTTTGCAATTTTTTACCTAATTTGTTGGGGCGGAGCAGTCAGCATACAACAAAGAAATGCTGTTTAAGCCAAATTTTAAGCGACTTTTTAATTGGACGATGAAACAATTTCATGTCCATCATCGGAAAATTGCAACATTGTGTGATTCGGCAAATGAATCGCAGAAGAACGTCACAATTGGATCTAAAAAAGTCAGTGATTGACATTTATTTTGTGTGAACGACAACGCAAATCGGGCGACACGTGCACAAACCGCAACTTAGATTCGCGTTGATTGCGCCAGAAGTTGTATAAACAACTTGTCCGGCGGGCGACCAGATTTTATTTTTGACTTGCCCGAACGTAAATTTCACTTGTCCCTTGTCCTGGGCGTCGGGCGATAGGAATTGTCAAGCCCTGAAACACTGTGGCTGGTTTGTAAATTATAGAAAAATGGCTTTATAAAGTGTTTACGAGTCACTGATTTCTGTTAAATTCTTATCATTTGGTATGATAACATCTAGCCATACTCACAAAGGGAACACTTGTAGTGAAAGACTTATTATGAATTATTGTTTAGTGGAAATAAACTGAGCTCCCAGCTATATATTCATGTGAAAGTGTGATGAATTTTTACATACAGATTACAAAGCCATGCATAACACATTGTTTCCAGGTAGCTGAAATGCTATATGCAATGTAAATTGTTGAAATTTCAAATAATACCCTTTTATCGCATGGTTACTTCTCTAGGAACAGCTATGTACATATGGCATGTTACTCAACATGTGTTAATATTCACTTACAGAAGGCAAGACTGTTAATGAAGTTATTGTGATCTGAAAGACTCTAATGACTGTACTAAACACATTCATCATCTGAAGCAGGTACATGTTCCGTTTCAATGATGTCTTGAAGTGATATGTTATTTTCACCTTTCACACAGAATTATATTCAGCCTATCCTTGAGAAAACTTAGCTCTTATTCATACCATTTCCTGTTTCTTACTCGTATTTTCTTTTTCTTGTACATAACACCTGGATGACATCTACACTCCCTGTACTATCAAATTCATAGCAGGGTTATTAATTGTTACTATGGCAACAAACACACAGTCCATGGTGACTATCTGAGAGTTTATGCAAAGTCAACTCAACTGATGTATTAGTAATTTACTTGGAAAGAAAAGGCCTTAATGGTATATCTATACCTTCTAATATATGATTTTATTTTCATTTTTTCAAATTTTTCCACTGATTTTTCATCATTCTCTTGGACAGTACACTGTGTCGTCGATGCAGTATTTTAAACCATAATGTACTATTCATGTTTCAATGAATCAAGTAAACACACACTGGTTTGACCACTGATTTCATTAAAGTTTAATTGCAGTATAATTCAATGTAATTTAATTTAGAGTGTGTGCCATGAATATCTGTTGTTTTGATTGACAAAATCTGAAAAAGACATGTTAATATGATTTGACCATGAGAGTTTGAGAAAATGGATCAATATACAAAGTTATTGCTGCTGTGCATTATGGAAAGGTGAAGATTGACTGTTTGGACATACAGACTCAAATCAAATTATAAAACATACAAACTAAAAGTTAGACCACCCATTTTTCCACCACAAATATTTAATGATGGTAAATACATAGTATTCAACAACAGATTACAAGCTACCGGTATAGTGTCAAATGATACAAACAGTATATGTACTAGGAGAAGAAGACATAATATTTTACTGAATAGCCAGGAATAAGTCTATGTTTTAGAAAGTAAAATGACAGTATCATCCTTGAAATCTGATTTTTATATCATTTCATCTCTGATCTTTAGGTATGGCACAGTACAATAAATTACCCACAATGCTGTTCGATTTGTACCAACGACGTTAGTTTTCTTATAACTTTTTCAGTTCTGTATAAAAGCAATAATGTGAAGTCTCACGATAATTGATTAATTATATTTATTAAAAGTACGTTGAAATATTGTAGTATAAATTTCAAAGTAACCATTAAATAACCATAAAAGTCACATTCTTCAGGTA
This sequence comes from Ptychodera flava, assembly GCF_041260155.1. Taxonomy (NCBI): domain Eukaryota; kingdom Metazoa; phylum Hemichordata; class Enteropneusta; family Ptychoderidae; genus Ptychodera; species Ptychodera flava. Next base: position 39,916,877 of record NC_091939.1, on the reverse strand, counting down.
CTACAAATGTCACAGTTTTGGGAAGCAAGTTATTACCAACTGAAGGGGTCATTCTCTGAAAATAGTTAGCATGTAAATTTCTTTTGTCTTTTCTATTTGGAAAAATCAATATCCTTTTGTTTCATAAAACAGGTGCAACTAGTCTCCCTACTTTCCATCACTTTATTCTGTATGGCTGAGGACACGATCAGTGGAAAATTTACAAAAATCCTTTCTCTTCTCTCAATCAAGCACAATTTTCTTAATCCTTTAAAATGGGAATTGAGAAGAAAGGTGTTTTTAAAAGTACGTTCTCAGAATTTTTACAAGTGGTCCAGGAATTTGTCTACACATGGGAGACATGGTAGAACTTCACAGGGGATCTACGTTGGTACAAATCGTGATGTATTGTGGGAAATCTCTAGTACTGTGTATGGCTTCATTGGATTCATATCATGAAACTTAAGGTGTAATCAAGTATACCGTATTATGCATCAGTTAGACAGTACCATACACGTCTGAACCATATGTCAACCATAGCGTTTACAAAGCTCTCCTGATACTTGCATAGTTGGCTTCTTCACCCTAAGCTTCCTTTTCAGAATTCAAATGTATATATAAACAAGAAGATGGAACCATATTACATGGCGGACAGGGAGAAACCCAATGCTTATACACTTTTGTAGCATGAGGTCGAAGTTCAGCGTAAATACTATTTGTGGTGAGAAGCATAGTTGATCATAAAGGGAAGAAATAAAATTTGATAACAACAAAATGAAAGACAATGAAGATTTCTGACAGCTAGCATTAAAGTTTAATGTCCCTTGACAAAAATATTAGGATAGTAAAGAGACTTTTTTGCAAAAAGGGTGTGTACACTGCACTATACGTATTGAATTTCAAAATAATGAAAGTCATTTTGAAAAAAGTGTAATCCATGTTTATTTATTTTATGAGATAGAGTGTCTTTCCTACTTCCTATGGTCTAGGTTCTTACAGCCATAGTTTCAGTGAAACTGAAAAAATATTAGAATTCTAACACAGATAATTTTTAAGCATCAAATTGTAGTAAACATTTTTGTAAACATCAATGGATGGAAAAGCATACTTAACCCTTTTCCTGCCAAGTCCATATTTCACCACCAGGTCAAGATGGTTAACATTAATGAAACACAACATATTACACATGGTGGATTGTAACATAATACTGTACATTTGAAGGCTGTTGAAAACATAAATATATACTGTAAACTTGATTTTTTGGACCAAAGAATGTAACAGACCAAGCCAAGTGGGTGACAATACATCATGTTTTGGCTCAAAAGCGCTTTTTACTGACTTGGCTGATGGGGAAGTAATACTGTCTGGCAGGAAAAGGGTTAAAGTAGACACTTGTTCTGTTTGTTTCATAAACCAAATTTGAACATCAATAGAGCTCCATTTCATATTACAGAAAAGCAAGCATGAATTTTTTTTACAAAAACAATATCAGTTTGAAAATATTTTATATTTGTGATTCTTTGTAAGTGTCAATATGATTTCCATAAACTGCAAAACATACTGCATCTGAATTGACTGCAAAATATACAGCCTACATCAAAATTGATTGAGAATTCCCAAATAGACTGAATCCAGTGGCTGAATGGTCCTTGTGTTGTTAACAAATACATAACTCAGATTGTTTGCACTGTCTTATTCACATGGATGCCTTCAAGGAAACAATATCAATCTTCATAGAGGCAAGCATACATCGGTGGATAGCTGTCATACAATAATGAAAAATTCCTTTTTGCATATTTGTAAATGATATCCAGTAACCTAGTGACCTTCAAGACACATGAAAATGATAAACTTTGACATACTGACTGCTAGCTACACTACAGAAAATGATGAGGCAATTATTGTACAAATCACTAACATTCAAAAAACCCACACCCAATGTGATCGTAAATTTGATGATCAAAAGAAACAGGTCCCTAGATTTGATGCCATCAGATGATCAGTTGGCATAATTTAATAATGTTGAAGCAAAATGGTTTCATATACTAGTATAGTTTGAAATGTTTATAATCATGAAATACTTTGATATTAAGAGTTTGGAAGTGATTTTGCAACTTCTATCACATTTTATATAGTTTTTTTTTATCTTTTTTGTCATAGTCTTCCTTCTAACAATGCTGATATTTTTCTGGGTTTTTTAAGGGGGAGGGATGTTTTTGATTTCTTAAAGACGAGCAAATACTGTTTTACAAAAGGTCAGAATGGCTTTGGTGTCACTATGGTAACAAAAGCATAACAGAAACATTTGACCTATCTTGGGGTAAATTGTTCCACTTTTGTACAATTGTTGAATTTTCATCAATGTAGCTCTTCTTTCTCCCTTAAAAACTTGAATTACCTGAATGAAAATATATCAAGAGCTACTACATGTACATGGAACAGAGTATGACAGTAGGTTATAAACAAGACAAGCATCTAAAGAAGTGTTTTGTACTGGTACTATATATTTTACAAGTAGGTGCAGTTAACCATCGGTTAACAGTTTCTTGATGAATTATTTATAGACAACAGAAATCAACATCCTTTCTATTTTTGCATAGTCAAAAAAATAGCGTCAATGATACTTGGCTCACATTTGGTTTGATGTGACAGGCCAGAGTGACTATACTTAATGTAAGTTTACCCCTGGGAACATGCATACCAAGTTTCAAAGCAATCGGATAAGCGATTAAAGAGAAAATGACTTTTTGACCAAAAATAGGAAAAATTGTCCCAAAAATACAAATATGAAAATTTCACCACAATTTGAAGACATTCAACTAAGGTTACCTCTAGGTAAATGCATACCAAGTTTTGAAGCAATCAGAGCAGTTAATTTAGAGAAAATGATTTTTTGTCTAAAAATGCAAAAAATTACTCCAAAAATACAAATATGAAAATTTCTCAACAATTTTAAGATTTCCGACAGAAGATGACCTTAGGATCAAGAGTATCAAATTTCAAAGCAATTCAGCGAGAACTTTGGGAGAAAATGATTTTTTGACCAAAAATGGAAAAAATTGCCTAAAAAATACAACTTTCAAAATTTCTCTAAAATCTAACTTAAGTTACTATAAAGAACCTGTATACTACGCTTAAATCAAATCATGGCGTGAGATTACAGAATTTTAGCAATTTGCAGGATTTTCCTTTTTGACCTCATTTGCATATTTCTGACACTGACATGTTTATTTGAACAATTCACATCTCCACCCATGGGTTTGATTGGATGGATATACTTCCATACATATTAACATACATACTTAAAAACTATCTACTGTTGATTGACCAATCAGAGTGCTCAATTCAGGGTGTTTTATCTACTCATAAAGCCTTGGTCACCAAATTCCAGAAACGAATGACAGCGCCGTAGTAAAGTACTGTCCAATCCAAAGTGAACATGTCATATTCTGTAGACATCTGGTACGTTTTATATTCAAATTTGGTAACACAGCTGAAACCAGCTGCAACACAAAATCTGCTGTGCCCAAGGGCATTTGTATAATGTGCCCTAGGGCATTTATAGGATGTTCCATTACATTGGAAGGCTATTTCACAAATAAAAGTTTTAATTCATATCCTAAACACGTTACATTGACAAAGGGGAAGGTTGACGTAAACACATTGAAAACGAAAATATATCAGTTAGGGGCGATAGTTTTTAAGTCGGATAAAACCCTCGTACTCGGGCTCTTCTGGTATATAAAGTCCAACCCTACAATAAAATGTCTCGGCCTGCGGCCTCGACATTTTATCGTTTGGTTGGACTTTATATACCAGAAAGCCCTCATACTTGGGCTTTATCCTATACATACCTACAGACATTCATATGCAGCCGATCTAAACAATATAAGCTCTCTTTGGTATATATACCAAATGTGAGCTAAAAACATTCCCATGACTGACCTGCAGGACTGTTCCTGTAATAAATCAGTTTGCTACGCAATTTTGCATGTTTAAAAAACAGTTTATGAAATTAATATCATTAATTTTTAACCATAGTTATGAGAAGCATGACAGGGCAAAATATATATTCCTCTGTACACAATTGTCACCATAGTCACCTGTCAGGTTACTTACTGTACCATCGTTTGTGTCTTACAACTCAATACAAGATCATTTTACGCTGAAAACAAAATGCAGAAACCAACAGAGAAAAAATCCAAATTTTCAGACCTGGTAAATCACTTTGCTTATTTATTAAAAGTTGCAACTCAAAGAAATCTTCAAAATTTGACACAATGACATCATCCAAGAATGAGATGAACACATGTGTAGGTTTTAATATAAATTTAATGTGTAACAGAAATGTATGTAAATGTTTATGTTGAGAAATATTGGATTTCATGATGGCTGCAATATAAGGGCCAACATAAAGTGTTGATTGTATGGATAAACAAATTAAATTTGATAAGTTTTCCTCCAACAAACATCATTTTAAGAAGCTTTAATAGGCATATACTGAATCCATAGCTGTGTTCTTTCTCTAATTGAATATAAAAAACAAGAATTTGTATCAAAAAGAACATGTCTGAATTCTTTTATTTCTTTAAATGCATAGAATTGAAATTATTGGGTGTGATAAATATCAATATGTGCCTAAATTTGATGTGAAAACTTGACAAATGAATTTCAACAAAAGTTAGAGTTTCAAACGAAAGAATAAATTTTTATTTATTTCTGTACTTGATTCCTTTGAAGAGTAAGTTGCTATGTTGCAGGACATATACTTTTAGGTCCAAGTCCCCCTTTCCCAAAAATTAGAAGTCGAAAAAAAGGAGCAAACAGGTTCATGATATCACCTGCAGTGTAATGTTGAAAGAACGCCGCTGAAAATATTTTCACCAGAGCTGTGACAAGTTTAATTAATTTTGTAATGATATTGCTACAGTAAAGAACATAGATTATCTGATGCAACAGGGTCCTTCGCTATCTGCCTAAGGTTTCCCTTCATATTGTTTAACTTTAGGGGGTGTTGAAAATGAAAGGGTACCATAGATACAGTTCAAATCGGTTTGTTGCACATGTTGGGTCTCTTACAACTAACCGTCTCATCTTATAAGGCTTTGGACCCGACATCTTCTCATTTTCAGATGAGTGATAAGCGCTCATAGGTACGTACATCACCGATTTGTGGGATAACATTAAAGTTTGTTGCTGTTTTTATTCCGTTCATATTTAATATCTGAGAAAAAGAAGTATATGCGCCAATGACGAATAAAAACATGATTGTTTTGCTATGCAGTCTATTTGCAGAAATACACGCGCGGTTAATTTCGACACAGCAGGGATTTAGTCACGGTTGGCATTGCAAGCAGAGCACATTACCGCCAATATGTAGTAGTGCCGCACAGCTTGCATTGAAGCGTACATACGAGGTGATACCAAACGTCAGCTACTACAGTGCTACAAATACAAGCTATCATCATCATGTATGTAACGTAAATGACGCACTGAGCATTGCGAATATTGATACAATTTCTACTCACCTTCCTCCGCTCTGCGTAACTAAGGCGTCTGTGGCTATGTCTGTTGCCCATTGTGACATGTTCTCTCATAGATGTTCACAAATTGGTATTACGAAGTGGTCATCTTGGGCAGATACGAAATCAGCATCACATCGCAACGCAACCGCAGTCTTCAGTGACTGATCACACTTTCTCCCGCCCACGAACTCATTCAAATTTAATTCATTCTCTTCGCACAGCCACTACACATGTACTTACAGTACACGATAACACGCCCTCAGAGTCGATCGTTGTTCACTGTCTTCTTTCTCCCCGAGATGTCGGTCATGTCGTACATCACCGCATCCAAACGCTTATCTCTGAGAAACATTCAGTGGAAAGTACATTTTCTAAAGAGCGACTATTCTTACTTTAAATCAACGAGCCCTGTAGACTTTTTAAATATTTTCATATTGCTATTGAGTGTGACCTTTGACCCGGAAGTAGAAGTCTGCTATGAGAACGCTCTGAGGAAATCGTTGTGTGTTTCCTTTCAGCGTTCAGTTTAAGACTTCTTAAGTCGGTTTCTGTCGACGTACATTCAATTTTTGGGTTAAGCTTTCTACATTGTCTTTATATGCATAACGATCCATTCAATTTGCCGAATTTCGATCTTTTGAACCAACTTTCTGCCAATGGCCCTGACGAAGGACCTGAATAGAGTGAGGCGTCTGCTTCATCCATATTACATCGCCAATATCATACTGTGTTTATCGTATGTCTTCCTGAAAGTGACCCCGCCATGCTGCCATATCCTTTTCCCGGCGGACGAGTGCAGTCTCAGTTGGGTAAGATTTCGGCTTTTCGAAGCGTTAAAAGCAGACTTGATCTACCAATACTCAACGATGTGTGGCGTGTGACAGTAAATATAATGCCATGGCTGGAGATTATGGTGGTGAGGAGCAAAAAGGCAAATATTGAATAAAGTCAAGAAGTTAATAAATTTAGGAAAAACGACGATTTACTGATGAGAATCTCTTCTCTGCATGATATGATATTGGTAGTAAATATAATTCTCAATTTCCATTTCTTGTTACCTTTGTTGCTGCAAAAGTTGTGTGTATTTGCAAAACTGTATGTGGAGACACACATACATCCAGTAAAAACAAATCTCACATCTCCATTTCTCGTTACCTAAATTGGTCCATGAGTTGTGCATATTTGCCAAACTTAACGTGCAATGAAAAACAAATCTGACTTGTTTCCATTGCTCATTACATTTGCAGGAAGATTCCAATGCATATTTGTTTCTGATGTGTGTATTGGTTGTCAAGAATCGACGTTCAGATGATTGGATCCAGTACTTAAGTGCAGGATTTCTCTTCACCAAGGTTGCTAACACTGTATTATTTGCCAATCAGATCCAAGATGGGGAGCTCTGTTTGGTGTAGCATGTCTCAGTAAGTCATACCACATTTCCTATGAAGATGAAATAAATGTATTAATATATACATTCATTCAGACAAACTGCAGGGTTTCAATTTTACAACCATCAATTTGAGCAAGTGTAGCTATCACAAAGTCAAACTTGTATGTCAGTACGTATCATCATGTCCACGGTCCATTGGTGGAGGGACTGTGCCATGTCCAATAATTTGTCTATAAAGTTTTCACAAACAATTGTCAATTGTCAAAGATAACGTGTTATATCATGTAGATTTAATAAACATGCCGCTACGACCGCAGTACATAGGTATATATGAGAATTAACAGCGTATGTTACAATGAGAAACAAACTTATTGAATCAGTGATGTAACATTTATTGTGCACATTCATAGATACAGTACACTAACAAAGGTACATACAGACATACACACAAACCCTGGTGATTACCTCCTTCATAAAGCACCAAGGAGCCAAAACTCCAAAGTCCACAAATGAGTCATCAATAAAACTGTCCTGTGTTTCCGTAAACTGTGTAACAAAACGTTTGTCTCGCAACATAGAAATATGACCCCAAGATAACCCTGCAGCACTTCAAACAATACCATACCATTGTAACTCATTATACTGGTAACGATTCTGTTAGCAATGAAGAAATAAAACTATAAACTTTGATCTGCCCTCTTCTTGCAGTAATTTTTGTGGTGTTTCCTGAGCCAGCCTTTTCAGGTCCAGATAATATCATATACTTCAACGAAGCTACTCTTCAGGTAATAAAAAACTTGGTGTTGCTCTTGTTCTTCTTTATTTCTGTTTTGTTATCTAAAATTCTAAAATTCTAGGGTAGCACATTTTTAATTAAACAACATCAAGAAGGTCCAAAGTCAAACTGAGAGATATTATTAACTTTATCTGATGAGAAATACCCATCTCCTAGCCCTTTATCTGTTCACTGGTATCAATGAATATCATCTCACTTTTAATAACCTTTATATTTTACAGTTTTATAGTAGCCTTTGTTTTGACTCCATGCCCTCTGTTAAAAGATAGCCTACATTTCACGGCAACTGTGCATGATTGAACAAGTTTCTTGTACACCCCTCCAAGTCAGATCTTGTTTAGAACTATGTTTACTTCAATGTCAATAAAATTGGCGTATATGGTCAAACTTTAATCCTTCTTTCCTTCCATGGAATGCAAGCTTGCCATAGAAGCACATGTCTTGAGTTTTACCAAAATTTGGCGGTGAAAGAGTTCAGATCTGATCATTGTTTTCTACGAATGCTATCAAAATGACTTATTACTGGTATTCAGTTCTGGATGAGCCACTGTAGAACAATCTGTTAGGGCTTCAAAGCCAGTATTTAATATTTTGAAATCAGTTATTCCACTAAACAGGACAATGTGATTGTCTTTGGTATTTTTCTTGGCATAAAATACCGCAAACAAAATCAATCATGAACTCATCTAATTGTGATCATGAAACCTTGCGGTATTGTACCGGTAGAGTGAGGTATGCACTTCTTATGAAGTGTCTATTGAGTCAATAGCAGAAACGGTTTTGTTTTCTGAATCTACCTGTAATAAAGAGCAAAGGCAGGTTATCAGCACCCTCAACGTGTTTTATGATTTGATAATTCAAAGCAATTTCTCCTATATTGCAAAATTAGAAATAGTACCCAAAGACAGCAATTTTGAAAAATTAAATTTTCTGTATTTTGTACTTTGAAGTGGTCAATAGATGTCACTTACCTTATATACAAATTTCATGATTAGCATGTATCTATGATTTAACCAGAAGATATTCTGGTCTTATGTGGAGCAGTGACATAGTATAGTTTGTGGTCTTCTTATAGGTATTTTTAATGATTGCAACTGTACGTCAGATTGATATTGCATATTCAGTGGTTGAGATAAATATTAACTATCCACTAGGAATCAAAAGTTCAGAGGTCACCTATTGTTCAGAAAGCCAAACTGGCTTTATTACAAGTATGAGACCAACACATTATATCTTTTTTAACGTTTACACCACACAAAATGGTTCAATTCAAACTAATAATGTCAAATCAACTGTTTAATATTGTTGCATTATGCTGCAGATAAAATTTTCCTGACAGAAATTTTTTATGAAATTTTCAGGAAGAGCTTGAGAAGGACAGAAATGGTTATTGGTTGGTAGAGTTTTATGCTGGTTGGTCGCCACCTTGTGTCAGATTTGCTTCATTATTTGCTGAGCTTTCTGTCAAGTAAGTCAGAGTTCTTGTTGTTATTTCAGTATTTTCCAATCCTAAACTAATTGTTTGTCAATATGCTTGGTTGACTTCATATGGTCAATCAAAGAAAATCTCAGCTTAGAATGAATAGCTCAGTCCTATATGTATATTTCCCCATTGGCATAGACTTGAAAGGCATTGATTTGCATTCAAGAAAGTTCCAGGAAAATCTCAAATTCAGCAGTCTAGTGTGTTATATATCATGACAATAGCAGGACATTGGGTTCCAGTCTCTGAATTTTAGAAATTTTTGACTTACTTTGTGATGGTTGGGACATTCAAAATGAGAAGATACCACAATACATTGTAAATCTTGAATAACAATGACTGCTTCCAATTGCTTTTGCCAAGTCATTTATTCATTCTAACCGTAAGTTTTTTCCAAAATAATTTTTCTCATTTCTTATACATTATTTTAGTATGACTAACTCTGATCTTGGTTATCCATTCACACATCAGTCACTCATATGTTTTTTTATTGACAAAGGGAAATTATTAGGTAGGTGGCCAGATCCTTGATAATTCTTATTTTACCACTCGTTATGTTCAATTTTTAAAATTTACTTCCATTTACAGGTATTCTAATGACTTTTTACGTTTTGGTAAATTAAATGTTATCACTGCCACAGACACAGCTAAAAAGTAAGTAGAGTATATTTGATCATTTTATTCAAGTAGAACAGCTTAAAGGGGAAGTTCACCAAGGATGATTTTTACATATATGGTAGCTTTGTGGTCACTTACCCCGGAAAAACTATTTTCGCCATTTATAAATTGCAAGATTTTTTACAAAAAAACGATAGAAATATTACAGGAAGTTGCCCATGTAATTTCAATCATGGGAAAAAGCGCCAAGCTTGGAGCTTGCATAATGTGATATGGAAGGGACCATTTTCCCGAAGGTATGGCATTGTCCACTCACCCATGCTTAAACCAGGCTCTGCGTATTTACATAATTGTTGTTTATACTGAATATCCTTGCATAAACAATGAATCACTTATAATAAACTTTCCACTGTCAGATTTTGTGTTGCTGTTTACTACTGTGTTACTGTGAATGGACAATGTGGAGGCCATACCCGTCCGAAGATGGTCCCTTCCATATCACATTATGCAAGCTCCAAGTTTGGAGCTTTTTTCCCATGATTCAAATTACATGGGCAACTTCCTGTACTATTTTATCGTTTTTTTGTAAAAAATCCTGATATTTGTAAATGGTGAAAATAGTTTTCCCTGGGTAAATGACCACAGAGCTACCACATATGTAAAAATCGTCCTTGGTGAACTTCCCCTTTAAGTTTAGAAGTCTCATCAATATACCATCAAATCCTTTGTAAGTCAGATCTTATTCATGTTACTCTTAGTCTAACAGTTTTGTCACTGGTGTATTTGTTAAGTATAATTGTGTTTAAAAGTTGGCCAAGCAGTAAGATCAGTGGATCCAGCAGGAAGCATTTGTCAATGTCATCAACTTGGTGATCCATTTCAGATCTCCTGCTATGATACATACTGTGATAGAGATCATCAGTTAATGACAACTGTAATCTACAGTCTACTGTTGAACATTTGAAGAACTAGTCAAATAGTTTGGTTCCAGTAGTCATCAATCAATTACTAAGTTACAGTTATTGTTATTGATATTGTAAAGGAAAAGAGGATGAGATGATATTAATGAGATCATTCTGTTGTGGTTTGTCATCAGAGTTGAAATTGACAGTTCTATGGTTTAAATTGGAATTTTTATGGTTGAATTGACAGTTTTATTGTTGAAATTGGCAGGTTTATGGTTGAATTGTTATTTTTATGGTTGAAATTGACAGTTCTATGGCTGAAATTGAGAGTTTTATGGTTGAATTGTTATTTTTATGGTTGAAATTGACAGTTTTATGGTTGAAATTGACAGTTCTATGGTTGAATTGTTATTTTTATGGTTGAAATTGACAGTTCTATGGTTGAAATTGAGTTTTATAGTTGAAATTGACAGTTTTATGGTTGAATTGACAGTTTTGTGGTTGAAATTGGCTGGTTTATGGTTGAATTGTTATTTTTATGGTTGAAATTGACAGTTCTATGGCTGAAATTGAGAGTTTTATGGTTGAATTGTTATTTTTATGGTTGAAATTGACAGTTTTATGGTTGAAATTGACAGTTCTATGGTTGAATTGTTATTTTTATGGTTGAAATTGACAGTTCTATGGTTGAAATTGACAGTTCTATGGTTGAATTGTTATTTTTATGGTTGAAATTGACAGTTCTATGGTTGAAATTGAGTTTTATAGTTGAAATTGACAGTTTTATGGTTGAATTGACAGTTTTGTGGTTGAAATTGGCAGGTTTGTGATTGAAATTGACAGTTTTATAGTTGAATTAACAGTTCTGTGGAACCATTCCTGAAATGCTAGTTGGTAATGAATCTTTGAATTTGATCTACAACATAAACCTTTTTGGTTTCAGATATAGAGTTGATACATCATCGATATCAAGACAGCTGCCCACAGTGATACTTTTCCATCAAGGCAAAGAGAAAACCAGGGTTCCTATTTGGGATAAAAAAGGGAAAATAGTGAAATATAGCTTTAATGAGGTAATGCATGGGACATTTTATGTAATATGATTTGGTTTCAAAAGATACAGCAGTGCAGATATTTATACCTTGTTTGTAAAAATACTCTGTAAACGATTTGGTAAATGTTAATGTAAAGCAGCAGAATCATTGATATCCCACACAAGTGTATGTGCAGAGATTAATTCTTTACCCTTGTTCATGGTGACAACAGTTCATACTACCAATGTGTAGCATTTTCTGATTGGCTAGAGGATTACTATCATCAAGATTGTGAGAGTCATACTTCAAATTGGAGTGTGATTTTAACAAATGAGAATTCTGAGTTGTCAAATGAAATATTTTTTTTTTTTCAGGCAAACATCATCTATGACTTTGATCTGAATAATTTGCACCAAGAAACTCTAAAACTTTGCAAAATCAAGAAATCCAGAAAACAAGATGATAAGGAGTTGAGGAGAATCATGTGAAAGATGAAGAGCAGAAGAAAAATGATTGAAGATGATGATTATGTAAATTACTCTAGATAATTCTGAATTGTGTCCATTTTGTCTCTTTCACGGTAGATACAGTGATTTTGAAAATGTTGCACATGAAAAAATTGTTGATATTTGAGGAAAGTGTGAATTTATTACAGTTTTTACATAGTAGTTAGAAGTAAATGGATGAAGGTTGCCGTAAAATATGCAGCATACAAAATTAATAGGTTCAGTGAAGTTCAGCATCTATTGAAGAGGAAATTTTCAACCTGGATTTAATCTGTTCAAACACTTTTTCATCAGTAAGATAAGGTTTTCATCTCAGTGTACAGCTATCATAAAGTACTTAATTTACAAGTGAAACATATTTGAGTGTCTTTCTAAGGTTTGGGAACTTGTTGGGAACTTGGGAAAATTATACTACCACATTTCTGCTCACTGTTTTGAAGTATCTAAGCAACTTATAGAGTGGCATGGGAACCCCTGTAACATTGACCAGTGACTGTTTTGAGTGAAAAATGAGTACATCATACTAAAAGTACTCTTTGTAAGCATTGATGACAAATTTATGTATGTGTCTGTTAAACCATTGTTTTGTTTCTGTTCAGCAAGTCAAGCAGTGCAAGTGACCAGGTATACCTTTGCTTTTGCATGTCTTACCTTCTACTGTTTGGGCATTACACAGCATTACACAGCTTTACATTGTTCATTAAAGTCATATGACTGGTTTGTTGAGTGCATGAAATAGTCTGATTGATTCATTTAATACAGAGGCTGAACACACGTAAGTCAGCATTTCAGTAAAATTTTGATGAGAACTTTTGTAAGGGCATCTATGTATTTTGAAAAACTGTCTCATGTGTATTTTCTTTTGAATCAGTTGAACTGAACAGTCTGAGAAAAACAAATTATTGATTCCTTCTAATAAAATGAAGTTGCCAAGGATAACTACTTTGACACTTTCCTATTCTGTTGCATCAATGGGCATTCTGGCTGTATTGATAGCAATTATTGCCAATTCTGATCTCAATTTTCAAATTCTTAGCCTGGTAATAAACATTTTCAATAATTCAGATTTTTTTGTTGTTAATCTTTGCTTCACTTTGATTCTTCTAAACATAATGACATGTAATTGTTATTCTTTGTTTAGAGATGGATTACATTACTTCAAAATAAAAGAAATCAAAGAGAGTTATAATGGATATGCTGAGAATGTGGCACAATCACTTAACCCTTTCACCCCTAGTTCCCTGTATACAGGTCCAACTTTACCATAGAAAACAATGGATTTGGGACAAACCATGGTGGTGAAAGGGTTAAAGGGCTAAGATGGTGGGGAAAAGTACACGTACAAGGAAATTAAGTGCTCCTATGTCTGTTTGAAGAAGTTGCTAACTAAATTTAAAAGACAATTCAAGAGTTTGTTACTAACTATAACTGCAGGTGTGCGCCATCAGCCTTTTCCGCTTGAAACACACATAAAGTTTGTCATTGTTGCATGCATGGCTGTTGTGATAGTCTTTAATAGCCATTCATGTCTTAGTTTTCAATTTTTTACCAGCACTCACCTACTACATTATATTGTTGTCATACTTGCATTCATAATTTCAAAGAGGGTAATCTAAAATCGTAGACAAATATTTCTCTTTGCATATCAATGAGAGAACGATGTCATTTGCAAACAGCCCTTATTGTTCACATTTATGCTACCATGGATATTGTTTTGTAGAAGATACCAGTTGACAGCATGCAGTCTAAATTAAAAGAACACAACTCATCATGTTCCTGTAATTTCCTGTGTCGTTACGTTCAGAAGTATAGCATTGCAGTCAAACATACACACAGAAGATGGCATACACAGTACTTATTGATAAGAGTGCTGGCATTGCAGCATGTTTATTGGAAAGACAGCCATGGTGTGCTTTACATAACTGAGATCTCCATCTCAAGAAATAATCAAGGCTATACAATTCACATGAATTTCCTCAAAAGAATTCAACACTTCTCCAAGCTGTTTTCCCCCTGCACCAAGACTTACAAAAACACATTCAGGATGACGTCAATCACAACAAGAAATACAAGACATATTATGGTACAGAAAAGCCACATAGACATAATGCTTACATTGCAATGGACAGTTAAATGCATATTACATTAAAGGCATCTTTCAAGATATAATTGAGGTGCTTGTTTCATTTTATTCTCTTGTTCATGTTCCTCTCCAAACAACAGCCAAACTACAGCAAGTTACCGGTCACCATTATCATTAAAGAAAATTAAACATTTTCTTTTGATCAGGTTAAACCTGCAAAAAAATTACACTGAGACCTCCCCTCTTTTTTTGCATTGTGACAACTTTCTTTGAAGAAATTTGAATAGTGACACATGGTCCAAACACAATACCAAATGAATGTAGAATTTGAAGCCATGGAGAGTCTAGGGCTGAAGAGAATATTCTTAAGATAATATGCGTCTCAGGGACAGATATTCAGATTTTTACAATCCTTTCCTGGTCTACCATGTGTGGGCTTATCTTTAAGCTGTTGAAAAAATAGTTTTCACCTCAATTTATTTTTAAATCAAAATTAAGTTTTGCCCATAGAGTTTAACACCGGGATAGCAGCCATTTTGTAAATTTCAACTGTCAGTAAACGTTAGGTAGTTTGTTTCTCTTGTACCAAAATTTTACACAGTGACTCCCAATTTTTATTCTTGATTTGAGAAAGAGCAGTTGAAAGTTTCGAAAAGGAGAGTTTGAGCAAAATTGAAGTAATTCAGTTTCAAGGCTACTTGTGAGATCTTGTAATTATCAATGTAACGAAAACATTTCTCCTACAATATTACAAGTAAAATTCTCAATTGACGTGGAGTCTTGCTCAAGGTTTTAAGTTTACATTGCTTTTTCAGCGTAACACATTCAAGATTTTGAGTAGTAGTGCATGTTTGTATTAAATGGTCAGTGGGTTTGACAGCAAACACCCATACTCAGTCCGGAATCATGGAGTATCACGTACATTGTCACAATGGAAGAGTTGGTGGCTATGCATCACATTTCAATACTGTCATTGTGAAGTGGTAAAGAGAAAGGAAAATACAATTAGTTTTAAACTGAAGGGTAATCTTTTTGAAATGTCACTTCATAATTAATACTTGAGTTAACAACTGCAAGGATGTAGATGTATGGTAGGCTAGAATTCCATAGTTTTGCTCTTCCATATCTACGGAAGTCAGTGGATCACTGGAACCAGTCAGATGAAGACATTTCAGTTCATTCAAGCCGGCAAAATAATTTGAATTTTAGGCTTGATACCTCAGTTAATGGGCAGATTATTACATCAATTATTCTTGCAATGAATACGTATAAATGAGAACTAGACTTGTGCTTCTTGTCGTGGGCTGACTTGCACTGATTTGTAAGCTGTTATCCAATTGGTTAGCACAATCTTACCTCTATAATTAAACAATACAAATAAACTCCCCAAGTTGCTGTGAATAGTGACAATCGACCAATCAGATATAACATTACAAACACACTGCAGGTCGGCTGCTTTTCATCAATGAAATCTCTCACAAAACCTTGATAAACACAGAGTTTAACATTCAGAGCACAGAACAGAAAACAACATCGAGATATACATAAAACATACACACCAAACATGATAGACACAAATATACCAACCAACAGAGAGATGGACAAAGACAGTCAGACACTGAGCAAGATTTATTGACACAATAATGCAGAACAAAATGAAAACAACAAACAAAATTTTTGGAATCAATCTGCTGCTTCTAGTCTGTTTGCAAGATCTTAATTGTGTAGCTTTGCAACTCTTCCTATCGGTATATGTGGATTTATTAAAAAATGAATGGGATAAATATGCTATGTTGAACATACTGTGTGAGATTTAGCAACCTTTTCAACTGTAAACAGAGCAATCACTGCCTATACGTATTTCAAAATGAAAACAAATACTGAGTGATGTGTAATCAGTACATGTAGTTGAGAATGTCTGATGAGATCAGTAAGGCCCATAAAAAATTACAGTGTGTGGATAAACCCTCACAATTACAACGCATGCAAAATTAATTATTCAGAATATCATCATTTTCAAAAGAGAAAAGTATCTTGGAACGGACATAATCTAAAATGTGATACTGTACAATGCACTTTTATTACATGATATACAACCAAAGTATGGACAAAAATCATCACAAATATGCTTTAAAAGATTTCCAAAATTGAAGCCTATGGTCCCAAACTAGGAACTGACATAAAATGATGGTAATATTTATGTATCCTGTTCTACATAAAATGAGATATTATGCCCTAAAATTTCAAACTTGAAATTATAGAATATTTTTGTTCCTTGGTTTCTTTCTTTGCGTCAAAACATCTAACCTAGTCTGCTGTTACTATTATGTATATTTACAAGCGAGGCCATATGATGCCCTTACATATCACATCCAAAGTTTCCAGAAAAATAAACTCTTGGACTATTTTGGTATCTTCTCCATTGATCAAATGGCTATTAATATTTTTGAAAACAGGGTAAGTAGTGGGATCGAAATTTTGGAACATCTCTCTGAAACATGGAGATATTCTTGGTGGAGTCAAGATATTGATTTGATCACCTGTCATGTATCAAGAGTAACAATCCACAGTCCAAACATATTTCAAGGCAGGATGAGTAAGCCCCCATCCTGTTTCTAAATTTTTTTTAGAAAATCTGAAGACTTTCATTATACACTTCAAACGACTTTCCTCATTTTCTTTGTCATGGAAAAGATGGAAGCAAGCAAGGTACTATCAATGATCAGTAATCAAGGCGTAATACTGATAACTTTGCAAAACTCTGTTTCAAGTGAGCACGATCACTCCCATAATTCTTCTTTCAACATTTTTTCACAAAGGCTGTGGAATATTTATGGTTATAGAAGATCCTACAAGGTGTATTTGGTAATGCAGTGATAAGTGCCTTCAAAAAGACAATTTAGGTTTTGCAACACTGTCAAAGAGTCATCGTATCCACCAACTCAATGAATTCATTACCTGTGTATTATGACAGGATATGAACTTATAATGTGAAATAATTATCATTATCTTCTAGTCAGTGTTCATGACTGTGCCACCTTTTATTAGAGTGAAAGTTTCATGCAGGAACACAAATAATGCCATGTAATTCATTATAAAACTACAATAGTAACCTTCTGTCAGTAAAGGATTGTTCCCCATATAATAAACTTTGTTCAAGACTGAAATGCAATAGATTAGACTCAGAAACAACTTTACAAGGCTGTTGACATCAAGATAGCATTATCTTCTTCATTGACTGGTGGTACGACTGTTGATAAAACGTGGAGTGGATATTTGACGAACGATAATTTCTGCAAAATATGCTGTTTCCATGGTGATCTATTAGTTACGAGCTGCAACATTGGCTGCTTCTTGGTCCTGTAAAAGGATGAGACAAAATAGTCAATTCTGTCAATAGTTTTGTAACTGTGATGTGCCATACTGATATGACATGAAACACAGCAAACTGATGTGACAGTCACACCATTTACAGTCTGGACAACTGTCAGTGAAGTACACAAAAGTACAACTTTCAGAATGAAGTTACATATCAAGTTTGAAAACAGACGAAATTGGCATTACCCACTGAAATGCTATTTCACACTCTAATACTAATGAGGTAATTGACTCAGTTGCATTTGTCAAAATCATAAACACCATAATTAAATCATAAACCAGTGAGTGACAATCAAATGTTTATGTTATCTTAGCAGTTAGTAAATTGGACTGATTTATTTTTGCCAAAAACAAAACAATTTATAGATATTTCACACTGTGGCTTCTTTTGATTCATTCTTGACGTCTCTATACTGTTTCTGTGCAGACCCCACCTACTTGAATGATAAAATGCTTTATATGTACACTCAGGATTCATGTTGGTGCATATTTCTCGCATGTTCATGCAAAAATATCATAGCCGCATCCGAAAAACTACATGAACACAGTCCATCTATCCATGGGTGGATAGAGGGACTGTGACAAGAAGCAGAATGCATTGCATACAGTGCAAAAGTCAAACCTACTGAAGGGCTGGAAGATCAATGATAGAGTTTACAGGGGCCAATCTGCATCAAGTACTTGCAGCTTGATGCTGTAAATCGATGTTGAAATCATTGGGACAAAAGTAGATATGTAAATTCGACAAATATAAGTTTTAATATTACTTGAGATATTCTTCCATACATGAGCATGCAAGAGAGGGACACCCTGTGACTATGAGTAAGACTATACAGACTTAGTGATACTGAACTAAAGAACATTCATAAAGATTAAGATTATAAATACAAAGTATTGATTCAACAAAAAAGAGTGTTCTTTATTGTAAAATGTGTGTCAGGATTTCAATGTCACTGTGGAGTTGAATGGTTGATTGCATACCATAGCAGTCATATACAGGACCTGATGACGAAAGCTAACCACAACTTTGCATAGAGTGAACACAAGTGGCCAGGGTTTAGCTTGAGCAATGCATTTCCCTTAAACTTGGGTTAACTACTATCATTGTCAAGGATACAGTTTTGAAAAAGTGTGAATGACATTCTATGTGTAGGTATGACTTCAAGAACACTGCAGAAACAGAAAATGTCTTTGGGAGTATTCACTGATCAGACGTAAAGTTGGCAATTGCAATGAACACAGCTAATATTCAGCCTACAACAATTTATTTGAAAATTTAGCGATAGAGGGTCTCCACAGACATTCTACCACTGCACTGGAAACAGTAAGTTGAACAAAGTTGGAAAATGATAGTGTTTTTGTGGTAATTTGATCAATTTTCATTGATGATCCAGGGTAAAGTGTGAAATGCAAAGGGACAGTTGATAAACTACGGGTAACAGTAAATGAAATTTGGAGATGATTGATTGGCTGTGAAAGGGTTAAAGGTCACACCATTCTGCATGCATTATGGGTAATCCTGGATTCTAACAGATATAGGAAATTCCCTCCCTTAAAAATATTTAACTTTTATTAAAACAACAAGGAAATTGGATCATTTTTAAAAATGTGAGTCATAAAATTGTGAAATACAAACAAAGCAAACACACAAACACTTGTGTCACACCAAATTTGTAAGACAATCTACAAATCTTTACAAAACACTGCTACATATGCTTGTCTGAGATCAGCATTCTTTTCCTACAATTTGGTATGTTTAAGTTACTTTTTCTGAAAAAAATCAATTGCTCTAAGTGTTTTGAATGATTTCTGTGGACTGACTAAATCTGCAATCAAGTTGAGCCTCTTTCTTTACAGCGTACATATTACCATATATAAATGCATATATCAAAACAGATCAAAAATGGAAATAGAAAAGTAATGTATTTTTCTTCACTTTCAAATATGATTTTCAACATTCTACAATATTAGGAAAACTGAACCTCAGAGAAACATGATTTCACAGACAGGATAACAAATTTAACATATCATATAGTGCTGCTGTAACAATAACATGATACACAATACACAGAATTACAATAGATCAAAGTGAAATACATAAAACATATCACAAATTCTTCCAACTATATTTGTCAAAGGAGGTGACAGAGAAAGGAGACCAAATATACTTTGAATGCTGCAATCTTGTATAATATTCTTGAAGATGCACACAGTTTGGTTGTGACACTGTGGAGATGATACGTAGACTGCAAGAGTGTGGAGTCAAGAAGATAGAATGGAAATGTACACAACAAAGAAACCACTATCTGCTAGGCTGATGGTACCTATTGCGGTCACAGAATGCAAACGGACCACAACACACCACAGCAAAGCATTACACAGTATGGGTTGATACCATTATGACGGGTAGGGGTGAGTAGGGTAGAGTGAACTGTGTGACATGGAGAGTGGCATGTAGTGTGTAGTTTGTTTAAATGCTAACCTCCTCGTCCCATCCTTCACTCTCCCCTGCTAGCTGATAATGCTGTTTTCTAAGGTTAGCTAGCTGTCTCCTCTCCCTCTCTAGTTTGCTTTCCAATTCTAACACTTTCACTTGGGATTCCATCTCCATTCTCTTGGTATCCATCAATGACATATTGCTGAAATCCATGGTATCTGTAAGACGGAAATTAAAAGACAAAGAATTAGAACTAAACGCTATTTTTCTGGTAGAACAACTCAGTGCTGATATTCCAAAGAAACCTAGATGAGGATGTAAGATATTTTCATGGTGCTAATCCGTTTCAGGAATGCTGATCAGACCATCGGAACATAAACACTACATTTTAATTGTTTATTCAGCATAAAGATACGCTTGGAATGCTAAAATTATACCAGTCCTAATTGTTTTGGGATCATCTGTACCATATGAAATGTAACTGTTAAACAAGCCATAACCCAGTTTTGGTTGTGTCTGATGATATTCTTACATAATTGTCATTCCATGGATCAGTAAATTTCTCACCTTGCTCTTCAATCATTTGAGCACCAGTCTTTGCAGTGGCTACAACAGTGGCTGTAGACTCAGCTACCTTTCTTGATGCGGTCTGTAGAGGGGGTAAACTCTTACTGTCTCTCTCAGCCTTGACACGGCTAGCGGCTACCAGCTGGGCAGTACTGGCAGCAATCTCATGTGAGCATGCAATTAATTCCTCAAATTTACCATTGCCTTGCAACAACTTATCTGCGGTGTCACTGCAACACAAATCATAGAGACAAAGTTATCTGTTGTGTTCCTTTTAAAGTGAATTTGAAGCAGTGCAGTAGTGACCACCATGACTGAAGGTCTTGTGAGGTCAAGCGACAAACATCTGATGCTGCTAACGTAGACAAATTTTCGCTGTCATACTTCTTTGAAAATCGAAAATTGTATTTTTCCCAATGGACTTTACACAGGGATGGCAGCCATTTTGAATTTCAAATATCAGCATGTGTTAGGTAATTTGATCTCTAGTACCAAATTTTGCATGGTGACCCATGATTATTATTCTTGATTTAGTAAGATAACAGTTGAAAGTTTCATTGAGGAAAACACATCTTTAACCAATCTGATACCAATCTGATAAAGTTAAACACTGTATACACATGAGGCTGGTCATAGTCCATATAGTTTCATCACTTTACACCTTCACTCCCACTAGAAACCAATAAATTACTATACAATAATGGAAAATGAAAACTGAAGCCACAAAGTTAAATCACACATGTTAATATACTTGAGAAGCCACGGTGTTGGCTGAAAGAAATATTTGACTGCCTGTCATATGATAAATAGACTTGTAAAGTGTAATGATACTTACACTAACACACTTGCACCCCAGCCGACAGCTTTGGATGCCGATATCAAGCCTTCCGTCCAGCGACTGTGTCTGGCGTAGAAATCCTTGGATGTTGATGTTCCCTGTCGACAAATCATACAGAGAACAATTAGAAGAATATATTCTGATCTGAGTTATGTGAAGATGAAGCATAATAGAGAAAACTAGATCTCAATAACAAAAACCAGTTCCAAAGGAGCATGAACTATGCAAGCACATTCTCATTTGGAGTTGAAATTATTGCTGTTGACTTACCCTGCCATGTTCAACAATTTCACTTTGTAAAACTTTAGATCTGTTGATCAATACTTTGATGTCTTTCATCAGTTGTGTACAGGCATCAAGTATTCTTTCATTCACCTCCAGTCTGACACCGCTGCTTTCTTCTCTTGATTTGTTCAACATTTGCTGTTATCAGAGTTAAAAAAATTAAAATGTGTGTTATGTGGAGGTGATAACTGAATTCTGAGAGTAATGAATTGTTGACCATGTTTTTATACAGATTTGAAATCCAACATTTCTCTCGTATTTTATGAGTCACATTGCAACAGACAAGTTTTTCAAAAACACTGTCATTAACCAGGTATTTCTGGTGAAAATATGCAAGATATTATGGATTGATTTTTATATAATCAAAGCTTCATACAATCATGATCGTCTGTGAAATCTTATATCAAAGTTCCTAGCCCTTTCAAGAAGCATATTTCAAGATATCCTAATCCCTATATTGACAACATCAACTTTTGGATTTGTTAGTATTTACACAAAGCAATATGTTTAATAGTTTGCATGAGGGCACCGTCTTAACCACCAACCTCAATTCTTGATACAGCTTCATCTACACAAGCTGCTGTTGTCTGCATTTCATCTTCCACTGTGTCACCAAGTTTTTGTTTTCCTACATCAGCTTCCTTAATCAGCAATTCCTATCAAAGAAACCATCCGGAATGCGTGTAATTGACCTTCAACTTAAAGTTGACCTATGAAACATTTGCTAAACATTTTAGCATATGCTATAGATGCATTTCAATACTGATATTATTATCTCAAATACATAATGAATTGCAGTAAGGTTGCAATTGTTACAAAATCTATTCTGTTTCTCACCCTAAAGAATATCATTTAAGGACACTAGCACTCTATGGATCACCAGATACAAGTTTTCATTGTTTCTAACACTACAAATTTCTAATATCTTGACATGTCAGTTTGCTACATGATATAAATTTCATCAAGGATTGAAGTTGTCCATATCAGCACTATGAAGTACTTACTTCAGCCACTGATTGGATCTGTTTTAACACAAGCTGTATCTGCATCTGTCTGTCTGACACTTTGTCTTTATTGTTCTTCTGTTTCACTTCAGCCAACAATTCCAAGGCTTTCTCACCACTTGACTTGCAAGTATCCGATAATTCTGTGCAGAAATGACAGGCGAGACTGTGTCACAACAACTTGCAAATGTCAAATGTTGTTGTTCATTGAACTATACATTAACATACTGGATTGTGTAAACAACAAATGTATGTCTTAACCTGTTCACCCCAATTCCCTGTAACAGGTCCACAATCAATATTGATAACAATGGGTTTGGGTCAAACCATGGTGGTGAAAGGGTTAAAAACAAAAAATATAAATATAAAAAACCTACATAGAAATTTTGCAGCATAACTGACATCAGTGGCCATATTCACTGGGAAAATGAGACAAGTCATAATTGCAAAAATTTTTGCCATCATTATGAGTTTTTGCCATTTTGTACACCTAGAGTTCCTGAGCCATATCTTCATCTCTGTCCATGGTTTTTCTGTTTCTCTCTGTCAGCCAATCTGTCAAAGCTAGCCCAAGTATTTACATCAACAAAGATAGTAACAATGCACACATAAACTTAACAATGACTTACTTTCCCCTTGGTCTAAGGGTGCCATGTGTGAGGTTGCTTTTCCATGTAGAATGAAATCACTGAGTGAGTGTGAAAACCCAGCCACACTTCTGATAAGTGTTGATACCACTGTAGTGGAAACAGAACGATGGTATCATTAATTTCAAACATTGATACTTGTCACATTGCAAAGTCTACAAAGTGAAGGACTGAATAAAAACTGTGATGTGAAATACTGTGACAGGTAACATGAAAATAAATACAAACACTGGTTGTTGTCATGTATAAGGTGGAAATATTCACCACAACTTATCATGAGTGTGAAAACATTGTGAACAGTCCTATCTTTTGTAGTATCATTTGTGAAGTTTGATAGGAGATAGACGTGTTATGTCTGTCATCTCTGAAGAGTAGCATCATAACCTTACCAGAGTTGTCGTCTGCAAAACCATCGTAACTTCTTTTGACTGAATTCAGAGATTGTTCCAATGATCCAAATCTTGTCAACAGATACTCTAGTAAGTAAACAACAACGCATCAAACAGTAAGTACAAAATATTGATGCCAGAACCCTGTTATTGCTTCTTTGATCAATAGTATTTTCTGTTAAAGATCAGCACATGTAGATGTTATTTTGCATTTTTTCTACAATTGCATATTTCTGCAAATATTAATCAAACATCAGAAGATTGAGCTGAAGATTTACATTTTAGGTTTTTGGTAACATCATCAACCAACATAAAAATGTTATCTTTAGTTCTATTAAAATCAACAATAATTATGAAAGCCAGATAGAGTATTGTATCCTCTTACAAATCACTTTATACACTCCCACTCATACTCACACACACATCCACGCAACATACATACATACACACTCTCTCTCTCCCACACACACATACACACCTGCTGTACATGTGGCTGCTGAAAACTGAGGGTTCTCCATTTCTTCAAGTGCTTTCTTAATCACATCTTCAGCTTCTTCAACTGAATTCACTGTCAAAAGAATTTTGAGTCCAAAACTCAGTCACTCAAAACGTTTAATATTCTTAATAATGAAAATAAACACCTGTAACACATTATTACTGTTCACATAGTATATTTGCTGATGTCTTTAACACATTAATCTGGCTCCCTGCATGATATCAATGTATTACTGTTTACAGATTCTATTCATTTTGGCGTTTTAATCAACTTTATTATCAGATGCTCACCTCCATAAAACACGATAATTCAATGTGTTTGTATGTACAATCATAGTACATTTATCTAATCCTCTAAAATACTTTTAAATCACCAATGAACAAAGATACTGTTTCACTCAGACAAACTAGTACATGTAAATTGTACACTCCATTGCACAAACATTACACTTAGCATCCTGAAAGAAAAGCACACAAGTTAACTTTACCTAACACAGTATAGGAATCCTCTTCCATCTTCTTTTTCAATCTTTCTTTCAGCTGCCTGTCTGTCAGCGATTGCTTTTTGTAATTCTGCTGCTTGTCTCCTCAATTCATCTTCTGACATGGTTTTCTCTGATACAGTTTTCTCCAATATTGCCATCCTTTTCTTCAAATCATCCTCTGCAGCAAGTCTTTCATTGACTGTCTTCTGCAGCCCCTCCTCAGCCATTTTCAGTCCCTTTTCTGTCACAATTTTAGCTTCCAGTGAATTTTGTAAATGATCAATTTCTTTCCTGTAAGTGTCCTCTGTTTCTGACTTGACTAATAATGTCTTTTCTAAGTCTTCATTTTGTTTGATCAATGCTTCATGAACCGTTTCTTTCTCTTTGACCGCAGTCTGCAGCTGTTCAATCATTTCCTCTGCATCTTGATGTTTCTTATCATTTTCTTCTGATATCTTGGTGACAGCTGTCAGTTGTTTGGCTGTTTCCGCATTCTTTGTTGGTGTAATAAAAATATGTACTATTACAATTTAAGGTGTTTTGAACAAAAAGCAGAGTTTGATGATCGACTATCATATGATTACTGACTTTTAAAGACACTGATACATTTTGTGCATGAAATGACAATTAAGGACTAGGGAATTTCCCTATTATTTTATGTCATGTTCTCTTACAATAGAAACAATTCATGATAAAACACATTAGTTGGTGTCAAAGTTCAAAGGCCACTGAGTGTATTTCTTTTCTCACCTTTCTAAGCAGTTGTAAATGCTCTTCTCTGAGACTGGTGTATACATCTTTCATTTTCTTAAATTTCTCTTCATTGACTTTAGCTTTTTCTGCAAAAACAAAGACATTCATGAAACTCTATTACAGATGATGCATTTGTGTGTAATATATTTGTTAAATTTCCTTCCTTGAATACAACAATGTTGATTAAATTTGCCAAATATCACTAGACATAATAAGAGATATCCCAAACACAAATATATCCTACTGTGGTTTTACGACTTATCCGGACACCAAACTTGCTAATTACCCAGCAACTTCGCTGATGATATTGAGACTTTGATCAGTAATTACCACAGTAATGGTAGAAAGCAACAGCACTAAAATGGCAAGCACATTCAAGTATTGTAATATTCTATTTTGTAAAATGTATTCATTACAAACATATCAGTTCCAACATGATCTACGGTTTAATATCTGTCTCTAAAAGTTTTCAAAGAAAGTCGGTAATTGAAATAATTTCAGCAAGCACAAGATAACACTACTGCCTACTAGTAAACAACATCAAAATAATCAATTTGTACATATTGTTGAATTTTTCACTCTGGGAACATGAATTATTTTGAAATCACCTATCATTGTGTCAACTTACTTTCAAGCTCTACAACTTTTTCTTGTGGTACTTTACTTGCCATTGCGGTGGACTGCTCTAGCTGTTTCCTTAAAACCATTACTTCCTGTTTACAAAACAATATTACAAAATATGTACATTACCATACTGAATGAAACTTTCAATCTGTACAGTATGGAGATAAATGACATTGTATCTTTTATGTGGTATACTATGTACTGTGTCTGGTCAAATGAGATCATATCATAGTCTCTTGTACATTACTCAGGTTTAATTCCTTATCTGACACTGATCTTGATGTGCACTTGATGGTCTACCCATGATACTGACAGGTTCACAGACCCAACATAGTATTTCACCAAAACTTAGAGCTTATAACATTTATCTAGGTTTTTTATCTGTACATTTAATTACTTCTGTGATTGGTTACTAATGACATATTTGGAAACATTTTTGCCCACTGTGTTAGAGACTGCAACACTGAAAGCTATCTGAGGAAACAAAGCCAAACACTACATATCACATAGCAGACCTGTCCTATTTTAACTCACATAAACACACACACACACACATAAATACACACACACACACACACACACACACACACACAAATACACACACACATATACAGACACACAAATACACACACACATACACACATACAGACACAGACACAAATATACCCATTATTACATAGACAGGGCTAACCTCCTCTCTTTGTTGAAGTAACTCTTCCACATTCTCTAACTTTCTTTTCAAACCATCGATAAGTCTTTGGTCCACATCTTTCATCTCATTCATCTGTCTTCTCAGAATGGCAAGATCTCGCCTGAGTTGTTCAATTTCATCATCCCTGAATAAAACAAAGAACATATTGTTATCAAATGATATCATCCGTAACTGAAGAGATACTGATGACAAAATCAGAGAAAAGTTACAGAGTTACAAACAAATGTTCTGTCCTAAAAACTTTGTCATAAAAAGTTCAGTTTTGAAGCTTTGAAAGCAGCATCCCTACGATACGCACAGTTTCAAAGAACTTGGAAATAGAACTGTTTACATTTTTTTTTGTCACTGATTAAAGCAGATTTATGCCACATTTTTCTCAAAACAAATTTTGCAGATGCTATGAGCTTGAGTCAAAGCTCACTGTACACTTGAAATGTATGTCTGGAATTACTTGCGCAGTCCTAAATCCATTTCTTGACATTAATTTTAAATCACTGACATTCCCATCACATGGACTGACAGTCAATTTCAGCACAGATTTCAGAGCTAGATTAAATGTACAGATCGCCTCCATCTATGCACGATGGTTTTCATTAGCAACAATGGTTGTTGAAGAGAATATTTCAGTTTTCTCATTATTATTATTACAACGATCATCAGATTTCACTTTTACAGTTCAACAAAGCTTTGTGGAGTGTGGACGGCATAAAAGGAGTGTTAATGACGTCTCTTACCGTTCATCTCTGGTTGGTTGTGGGAATGGTGGTAATGGAGGAGCATGCTGTCCATTGGTAGTTGCACCAAAGTTGTCGTTTTCAAAGATGTTGGCAACTTTTGTGTTGTCACTGAAGGTGTCGATGCTTTGCTCAAACATGACCAGTGTCTCATCTACTGGAGTCTGGTATGGATGAAATCATGTCAATGTCAATGTCAGATACACTATTGTTATGCAAATTTTATGCTGTTCATCACTGCTACAAGTATCAGAGCAAACCAAATGCAAGGTCACATGTCAGTGTCACTGAGAGACGTCTACTCTATTGTTGGACATGCAGTGCTACCCATAAGTAAATAATCATTCCTTGGAAACATTCAACAATAAACATCTTCAAAATTCCATTTGTTGCCATTGTCAAATGATGACCTTAAAGTCTGTCTATTAATCAGTTGTTCTTGCTGATAAAATTTTCTTGTCAATGTAGACATTGTGCTAAGTATACAGAGTATAGATATTCAATGCATTCGGCGATAAATTTTTAAAGACATGCAAACACAAACATTCACAAAAATCATGCAACATAGGAGCAGATCTAACACCTTCACCCCTTTAACTGTATCTCATTCAACAGATCAAAATAATAAGGGAGTGGACTTGAAGAATTCTATTCCCACCTTTGACTAGTGTGTTCAAAGTGCTTGGTTCAGTGAATGGAAGAGGTGTGGTGTGTTTACTGTGCACAGACTTGTACACCCTGTGACCTGTGATTGGTATGTTCTACTGACTGAGAGTGATTTGTGTGACTGTAAAACCAGGTTATACCATTTACTAAAAGGTGGTGGTACTATCTCGGGTGATTGAAGAAATGTCTCGACCCCAAATACTTTAAAACTATGAAGATGAACAGACAAACATCACCTGAAATATTGGTGGAATGATCCATGGCTTACTGTGATTATAATTTTAATAGGACCATTCCATTATTTTGAAGGGGTGAAAGAGTTTGAAATGCTACCTGGGATGGGGTGAAATGAAAATGAAGTGATACTGACTCTGCTTTGACTGCTGGTGTTACTCACTGTTGGACTTTCTGGTGTCATGACGCTGTCAACATCATCATCGTGCGCCATGACAACCACCGGACTAACATGAGTGTTGTAATCTGAAGCTATCAAGAAGTTTGGTGGGTTCTGAAAAATATGAGGAACACATATTACAAAGTTGTAGACAACATATTTTGTGTCAATATTCCTTGTGGTCTCTATCAATAATTCATTATTCCTCTTTCAACTTAGGTACCTCTTTGTCATCATAACCTGAGACCATACTGGTTTCTAGTACAAACACAAATAAACAGTCCGTATTTTATGTTACCAATTGTTCCGTAAAATTATATGTAATGCACAACACAAAGTTTCATTGGTGTATGAAAATTTACTTGACTAATAACCAATGAATATAGTCTTTTCAAATGCCGTGAAGAATATATATATATCTGTAAGACTGTCAATGGTTCTTCTCTAAATTTCTCTGACAGTGAATTCTTGTTTACAGTAATTATTTTGTTGAATTACTGAATAATATAAGTTTGATACTTACTGCTGGAAGAGTGGGAACTTGAATAAGTCTTTTGAAGTATTGCAGATTGCTGGCTTTGCGAAAGAATTCTTTCAAGGCTTTGAACTGCTGTCGAAATCTTTCCCTGTGTCCTGACAAGGTGTCTGGTGGAAGACCTGATGTAAGACAATAAAAAATCATTAACAAAAGCCACAAAACTGAGTTATGGTCTGTGTTTCCATGAAATGCTTTCTCAGTCAAAAATAAACAGAATATTGACTTATCTAGTTATAATGTAGAAGAATTGCACATTTGTGATAGTCATATTGATCGTTTAAGGACTAAAAAATTCAACAACATACATAATGAACTGTACACCTGTAATTCTAGACATTGTGTACATCTCTTAAACATAAATATCAAACTTCTTAATTACTCACTTACTACCTACTCAGTTTCTCAAAACTAAAGCAAAGTTACACTGATAAAATTGTTTATCCAGTAGAACTACAGAATATGATCACAACAATCCAACATTGTAGCAATGCCACAGCCTTATAAAATCACTGAAGACACTTACAGGCATGTAATTTGAAGAGTATCTTCACACTGAGGTCGTAGAGGGCGCTAGAATCTTGTATCATGGGTATCAGAGGAGCCAATCTGCACTGTCCAGTGGATGTCATGGAGTTTGATCTTGCCGGATCAAATGAATTGAACACTGCAAAGTAAATGTCAGAGATGATTCAAAAACACTAATCAACCTTGGTATTTACAACTGGTGAGGCAAATTGGTTATCTGTACTTTGCGGTATTTTTTGTGATAATGACACATCAGAAACTACTGTTCAGTATTACGGAAATGTGACTTACCGGCATCTTGGGTTGCTAGGACAGCATCTAGGTAATCAAAGAGTTCAACTGACAACTGAAAACTGGACAGAAGAATAGAGGAATCAATTTAAACAAACTTGAAAAGTTTATTCAACGAATGAAAATACGATGTGTGGCAAACTATCATGTCCTTGTTCATTTCATGATTTACAATGCAATGTATTTTTTACTGAAAGTGACCTTGTTGTTGCCTTCAACAGAGCTTACAAGTATGGCAAGAACTTCAATGATGACACAACATAAACAGACCACCTCTACCTAGCCTGTATAACAGTCAGTCATATCACTGAATTGTTTGGTCAGCCTTGCAAGGCCCTGAAGGGTAGCTGATATGAGAGTTTGAAGGTTATCCAATATGCCAGTCTGAAGGGTATCTGATATTTATCTGAAGGGTGGCTGATATCATGCCATCCTACTTTTGAGAGACGTCTTGGAGTTACTTACAAGTTATTGACATCTCCTTCAGCAATCTGATCAAGTTCATCGGCTGACATCTGAAGATTGCCAGGCATTTTGGGATTCTGTCAAAACAATGATAGGGGTACAGTCATGGGCAAGTTGTCATAGCAACATATATTTTGAGAAGTCCACCTACTTACTCTGAAAAGTCTACAAAATTGTAATCTGATAAAAATTAAAATTCAACAATTCAAAGATAAGAATCAACTTGACCCTACAAATGGCAATGTCACAACCAAGGGCAGTTAGACAAGTTAATCCATATCTAAAATAATCAAAGATGTACACAGGTACTGAAACATGAATGAGATACTTCCCAATGGATTACACTGAGAATTAACAGAAACCCACTTCCACCATCATCGTTCCAGGAAAGCATTGCAAATGTCCAAGTCGAAGGAACTGGCTTCAATGGTGTGACAAATTTTGTTGTCACAATGCTTCATTCAGTGTCATTCATTTTCATATACAACATCAGTATAAGTAAACAATTACGCTGATTCAATATTTTGTTTTACTGCCAACTATCTTTCTGTGGTACCTTGTCTCACTTACAAAGGACAGTCTACAAAGCTACCAATACACTATTACTATCTCCTCACACAGCATCTTGTAGAAATATTGGCCATGGAACATTACGCTGCTTCAGATTTATGATGGAGATTTTGCTACCCTTATCCTGCCAAGTTCATGTGTCACTGTCAGGTAAAATTGGTTAAAACCAGTGAAGCATAACATGTCCTTATGTTGCATTTTAACAATGATCTGAACATTTGAAGGCCCCTGAAAACACAGATACTGATATAACATGATTTTGAAACCTGCTATAGACATACTATGCAAATTAGGTGACCTGGCATGGTAAGGGTTAAAATTGACACTAATATTTTGGATGCCTGCTCAGAAGAGAGAATGATAGTATTGCTCCATTTCCAGATCTCATAAGAACTTATCAATCAGACAGTAGTGAATGGAATCGCATTATGGCTGAAAACATTTCTTAAGATTTTAGTCCAATATAAAAGACACTCCAAAATATTTGAACTGAATAGCAGAGAGTGATATTCAAAGTTACACAGAAAATAAAGAATTATTTAGATACTCACTTTCAAATGAAACTCTAGTTTAGTGATAATCAACAAGGTGTATGCTGCGATGAGTTTACCATATCCCTCTTGTAGATGACCCTGCAGAGAAAATTACAATTGTTGGTTATATCAGTGCAAAGAAATCAATAGTGCACTTATGTCTATAGATAAATTTAGTCCAATTGCAAAAACATCCAAACTGAGGTTTTGAAATGACCGGTGATGTGAACTACCTATATGTTAAAACTTGATAATTGTGTAATCCAGTCTCTTGGGAACTCCTTATTAGAAAAGTTCCATATTAGATGGTAAAATTATACTGAAATTGTAGCTTTTGGCTTGAGAATTCTCTGTG
Source organism: Ptychodera flava (assembly GCF_041260155.1). Classification (NCBI taxonomy): domain Eukaryota; kingdom Metazoa; phylum Hemichordata; class Enteropneusta; family Ptychoderidae; genus Ptychodera; species Ptychodera flava. The sequence goes on along the minus strand of NC_091939.1, from coordinate 39,884,873 downwards.
CATTGTCAATTGATCTGCACAGTAAAAGGGCAAATGCACTAACTCATTACAAGTGTGATGTATCCTGTAAATTGAGAGGATAATTCATCCATTCAATTCAATACTCTTGATTCATTGAACACAGGCCAGCAATAAACCTTGGTGGCAAGTAATGTACCATTGAGAACAGTATTGATGTTCTTCAATGAAGAACTATGGATGATATGTTTAATTCCCACAATGGAAATTGTCAATGACTGAAATATATGATGTATTTTACAGAATTCCTCATTTCCATCATACCTTTAGGGACAATTCAGAATATCGGTACCTGATATTTATTGTGATTAGAAAGCTAAAGTATTCCTATCAATACAATGCCAGTAAATCTACATGTAGTTCATATTTGGCAATCCCTGTCGGCAGTACCATAGCATAACTGTGGTGGTCCTGCAAACATTTCTGTCACATGAATTCCATGAATATACAGCATCCCCCCTTTTCAAACAGATCAGAGGAGTAGGTCATTCCAGGGCTAATTAAACTTGATAGTACGGTACTCTGTACCACATTTCAGATCAGAGGATATGCTCATCCCTAAATTATTATTGTCTTTGATGGAAACTCTTCACCATGGAGTCACTACTAAATTGTCAATAATATATACTAAGTTATTAGAAGAGACAATTAATTCTGCCTGATAGTTGTTCAATGACAGATGGTGTCAGATACTTGATAGGGAATACTGAAGAACATCAATGTCCATTTCACTCTTTGCTAATTTCACAAGTAAGATGAGGTGACATTCAGTTGATATACATTGCAAGAGTGACATGACATGATACTTACCCACATCTTTCCAAGGTCTTCAATGTGTGTTTTGTATTTCTGTGAATCTGTCAAGGCCTGGAATAAAATACATGTAGTATTACATCATTGTCTCCAGGCAGCAAATGCCATGGATGGAAGACCTCTACAATTACTTGCTAGCTTACATGTACACCTCTGGGGAATTTTAGAGAACACATTGGAATAGACAAGAATATGGAATGAAAAGCAAGTCTAGAAAAAGATGAGAAAACTTCATCTCATGATTTATCCCTCAAATTCTGTAGAAATTTCTGGAGGTTAAAATTCATATGTCTGCAATATTTGTTTTTCTATTCTGCATATCTCAATCATTCACTACAATTTATACTTGAATTTGGTTAAAATATAATAAGATATGGATGAGAGTTGACATCAAAGCTTTGGGCACTGCAATGCATGTAATCAATTACTGCCACAGCACAGTAATTGATTACATGCATTGCAAATAAATGGTGCCTAGAGTAGAATACAAATAGAGGAAAGTGTACTGATCCGCTTACAGCGGCTTTGATGGTTTCATCAGATATTTGATCAATGCTGGTTCTGTCTCTTCAGTAACAGAGATATTTACTATTCATCAATATGACAGATGGAAAGTTATAATGGAACAAGGAAACAGGGCAAGGAAGACATCTGTACTCTGACGTTTGTTGATGATACCAGTGGTTACCATGGCAACAAATGAAGCACATGCTGCTGTGCCATAGATCTAGTATACTGCATGTTGAAAATAAATGTTTGCCAGTGTGGAATGAGAACACAATGAGTATCTACAAATAAAATTTAATGATAAAAACCAATCAATATCTGATATGGCTGTATGGCCGACTTGTCAATTATATGTACATGTATTTGTAACTTACATTTGGATGTCCTTCACGGAGTACTTTATGACACACATGGCAGAATTTCCAACACACTATAGGATTTCCTTGAAGTGGAAGTTTACCACACACAGACCAGTATGTGCCAGCTCCTTTCTCTTGAAATGTACCAATAATGGCACGTACATTGCAGTCAAGGAAGAAATCAACACCCAATTCTGAACGCTATCTGAGCTCTAATGGTAACCCTAGCTGTTTACTTAGAAAATGATATTTCCTGGTGTAAAATGCCAAGCCAATATGAACACCAATTGTAAATTATCATAAAAAGGGGGTGATATTCTCAAATTACAAGTTCAAAAGAAGTGAAAATTCACATTAGACACATTTTGAACATGGCATCATACTGTACGTGCATATCACAACTTGGATATGAAATGAATTTTGATTGATCAGCTGTAATGTCAACCAAATTGGTAACTATATTGTAATCATTTTACAAAATGGATTTTTCATGTTGAATGAACATGTCAGATAATACTTCCTGAATGAGATACATTATTACACTGGGAAAAAGTAGTCCTTCAATTACGGTAATGATAAAATATCCAAAAAGAAACTACGCTGAAATGTAACTAACAGGGTGATCTCAAAAGGTATAAAGCCCTTGGTATTTGATGTTTTGTATATATCTGTACAAACAGTGTTGATGCAATGGTGTGATGTAAGTGTCAAGCATATCGTCAGCACTGTACCGTACATGTAAATCATGGTTTGAAGTTTGCTAAATGGGAGCCAAAAGATTTATTTGTGGTGAATACAACACTGCTTATGCAAGCATTGCTTTCTTCATTCATTCTGTATGAAGGAAGTACTGCTGGATATTTTCCCATCCAATCTTCCAGCATGGTTTCCGAATGATGATCAATTACATCTAAACAGTATAGAAACTGACATAGACTGCCACTTAGTATGTAACATATCTGACATGCAAGAATTCTCTTTAAGAAAACAATGGGAAACCCTTTCACATCAAATGCATTGGCAGAGGGCTGTGTAGCCTAGATTCTATTTGTCCGCTTGTCTCCGTACCTCCGACCCACTCCACTGGGTCAGAGGTACGGAGGCAAGCGGACGAATAGAATCTAGGTTAAGGGATGTGACACTTGGAAAAAATCTTCAGTTGATTCTGGAGTCTCAATAATCTTGCCTGCAGTTTGACAGCTCATTGTCCCTACACTCCAGTTTTTACCTGTACAAGAATGGTGACACTGTACATCAAACATAAATTCATCCAATATTGAAAGGATATTTCTGCAGTGTTTTTCTTTGACTGGTACTTCATTTGAGTTGATAGCTTTGTTAATACTGGTGGTCTGTAAAAATGAAATAACAAAGAAATATCATTATTGTTTACTTGAGTTTACATACACAATATACTTTTAGCAAAATCCATGTTGACAGCACCTGTTGTATGAACAACTCATGTCTGTTAGGCTATACATGTATTTATATGTTGCATGTACAGTTTGTGATTTTCATGTTCAAATAAATTATGTGAGTATCCGTAATATATGTTACATTTATAAAATGTATGATTTGAAAGGATGACTCCCTGTAACGCTGACAGTGTTTTAAGTGACCATGATCTGGCTCCTTCCAAATACTTGCAGCTTTCTACATAAACTACACAACTTCACTGTTTGAGTTGTCAGATATAAAGTTGACTTGAATCCAAAACCATCATTTATTGTGCAATCTACTTTGACACCCCTGAATGCATGCAGGCACTTGAGACATCTGTTGTTTGTTTCAACAGCACAAAGTGCATCACAATTTTCACATATGCAGTTCAGTATCCAGTTTGCACAATATTGAGTAATGTCTACATTTTGTTTGCTTCACAGGGCATCAATGACATCAAGCTCACTTGAAGGTACTTCCATGTACGCCTGTGTTTTAGTGCCAAGAATTCAGATTATTGTAGTGAATACCACAGAATCAAGTATTTTTATGATGGTACCTGTCACAAAATCAACCATTAATATGGATTACACCATTGTTACACTGCCTGCCCTTCAATATCTTCATCTGAAGGACATAGCATTGTTATTCTTATGTAATCCTACACAGTATAAATCATATCTTGTATACTAGTAGGTCATAAAATCAATTCTGTAAATTATTCATGATGATACACATGAACAAAGCTGCTTTGTTCACTGTAATACAATGTTTGCATGGTACATTTCTGGGATACATACAAATGTGTTTTCTAAGAAGACATTTTTGGATTGAGAGACTTTTTCCAAATATTTATACTGGCAGATTCTTGCATTGATTCCTTAAATTTCAAATACCATACTAATATCTTCAAGCATTTGGTATTTAGATATGTGGATAGGATACTGTATCCCTGGGTACAACTCTCAATCCTAGCATTGTATTGGTGTGGTGGTAGGATACTGTGAACACAGACCTGTATGCAGATCTCGAGATACATCTACTTATACAGTATGCAGCTTTGCTCGAGAAACATACATGTACATATCAATTGTGCTGTTACTGAACTTGTATATGTTACCAGGGTAACATAAACAGAACAATACACATCAATATTATCCATTCAATTTGAAATTTGCTGATTTTTTTTTTATGCAAACGAACAATGCGCCGTATCTGTGATCACAATCTAAAAGATATTACACAAAGTTCTTTCCACATGTATGAAAATGCCTTGGGGCTGTAAGATCTCATTCCCATTGCAAAGTCTCTCCAACATTCCAGACATGGAAAACAGCTTTTTCTGCCTCTCTGAATGAAATACAAAACCAACAGAGACCTTGAAGTCAGTTCAATAAACATTCAAAACAGCATACCAGTACTTGTGAACCAGACCATGCAATGCGACTACTTCACACAGAAGACAAAATGTGTAGTCAGCTATACAATGTATACATTACAAGTAAACGTCTAGCAGACGTCTTGATAGCAATCAGAAACGTTGTAAACAAATTAGCAATAACCATTTTGATCTATATTCCCTCATTCTGAAAAAAAAAAATCACCATACTATGAACTATGTGTTCTCTTTAAAACTTCTAAAATGGAAGTTTCACAAAGTTTAAGGCACAAACCTTGACATTACTGTAACATGTATCCGAGCTACTAGTACCGGTATACCGGTACCATAACAGAACATCAGTAAATTACTGTTACTTTAGTGAAGAATTATGGGTTGCTACATTGAAGTTTTTGAGTTGTTCGAAGAAGAATGATTATATTGCTAGTAATTTTGTACTTCTTGAACCCATGTAAGCAATGTGTACTCAAAATAAAAGAAAAATTGCGCATATCACTTTCCATCAATTTCAAACCATAATTTCAAATTACTGACATGACAAGATGCTGACAGCCTTGAATATTTTCAACAAGGTAATCTCTATCAGATGTTGTTCTATGAAAGGTTTTGTATTAGATACTTTACCCAAACAGTGCTCAATTTACAGTAAACACCTCTTGTACATGGCAGATTTTCAGACATAACAATTTCCTTCTGCTTACACAAGTTTTCTCACCAAAGAGCCAAGTACATAACCCTACAGCTGATTCCAACCTTCATAGCTTAATGTGCAACAAGAAGAAATGATGGCACGTTTGTTGCTGCAGAAGATACATATTTTGCATTATTTGACTGACTATTCACATGTATATAAACAGTATTTGACAGCCACACTTTCACACTAGCTGTAGATATAGGTCCAGAAACTTTCCATAGTTTTGATACACTACCCCAAAACTTACGTAAGTTTTAAACGGCATACCAAAACAACAGAGTTCATTTTCAAGGCTATAATATTTCTCACATTCAATATCACATTGAGAAATTTATATATTTTTTCCATGTCTTTTTCAGTTATGCAGCATGAAGTTACTCGTCCCTCAAAACAATTTAATCATCATACTATTTACACTTCCAGAATTACAGCTTTACAAAAGACCTTGTAGAGTGGAAATATATGGGACTTGGTTGACAGGTATACAACTGTTACCCAATAAATTTCCCTTTCCGATAAGTTGTTCTAAAGATAATGAAGCCTAGTAACAGCATTTCCTTTGTTCCGAAAATTTTCTGATTTGTTGAACAACACTCAAAAAGAAACTACTGATGAAAATGCCATACATTTGAAAAGAAATCAATTTTACAAACTGATTTTTAAGCAATCAAAAGTGATGGTTGCTGACAAAACTGCAACCAGTATCTCCAGAGATCCCATTGATGATAATCCTACCAGTTTCTGTAAAGCCTTGACACTGATCGCATTGCTATTATCCTTGTCACCAGTTCCATTCTTCTTCTCATCAACACGCTCCAAAGCTTTGCTGACCACGATCTGAGACGTTTCTTTATCACCAACAACATCCTCTTCCAAGTCAGAGTCAGGTAGCTCTTCCAATCTTGTCCTTCTAGGCATGTTGAGTTTCACAACAAATGAAGGACTTCACAGACACAAGCTGAGAAGCAGAAAGCTGCTGTCTGGTGATCTTCAAACACAAATGTCTGAGCTCCAGGACCCGGCCAGTCTTCTAAATAATTTGTTATCAACTGTATATGATTACATAAACAGACTGTATCCTATGCTGAGGGTTTCCTGTTTTGCTGTTCTTTCCACCTTCCAGCCCAGTGCATGGACAGTCTTTACAACCTACACTATATTCAACAGCAGTGAACGCCACAGAAATTTCATAACCTGGTAACTGCAAAAAATGGCTACTCTGTGATCAGCTGGACCAAGAATAAAGAACACCAGGCATGTGTTACGACATCACCGAGATGCAAAGCTGCTGAGCAGTAACAGATCAACGGCAAGGAAGAGACCAGCGTCAGTCAACTGAACTGATTTGTTTCAGAATGGCGCCAGGACTAGCAATGATTACACGCACTCAAATCAGTATGTTTGTTACCTCATAAAGTTACTGGGTACATTATACTTGTAGAGGGGCAACTCCCCTTTGGCTGTGCATACGGTATTTTGCATACATGCATAGACTCTCAGAAAACGAGAGTCTATGATACATGTATGCCCACTGGTGATTCAGGGATGTACCTTTACTTTACGGAAGGCAAAGTTAGACCTTTGTGTACATGTCAAGGCAAAAGCAACAAATTTAGACATTTTCTTGACACCTGCAGATCTTGTTGTTATACCAAAAATGACACCGGTCAAAACTTGGCATTAATGGATTCAAAGTGTTGAGTGGATGATGGATGTTTGGCCTACATAGCTCACTTGTACACAACCCTGGGTACACAACGTACATGTACATGTACCTTCTTCTTGTAGCATGAATTTTAATATTACAGAGTTCAAAGGTGATGTAGGTGTCCAGTTTTAGAAAACGTGTGAACTACACTTTTTCTAAAACTGGATTCTTGTCACTCTGTGAGCTCTGTAATATGGTAAATGCATTACTTCCTCATCCTCAGCATGATAATACTAATACTTCAGTAGCTGTAGTCTTTGTGTTTCAACATGAAATTTTTCTCAATAATTTTTATTACAATTTTCTTCTTTGGGCTTTCAAATTCTATTTAGCATGAACACACAAACCACTAGTTGTAATATATATATCTCTATAAGCATTACATATAACAAACTTTCTATGAACATGAATAGAATACCTTTTCAATAATACTGATCCCCCTATGAATGCAAGTTGAACTGTCCCTGACTTCAAGAAAAAACCCTGAGGTTCTGTGGAACCCCACTGAACAATGTAAATTTACAGACACTGAGATAGTTTTTATTCTGTTTATTTCACACTCAATGTGGGTGTAAACCAACCTCAAGGTTGGCAGTAATTGTTTTCTGTCAGCTTGTCTAGATGCTAGCATATTCACGTACCATGCTGTACCAGTCATCTTAGGGACCGTCTCAGATTGTCGCAGAAGTTCAAAAAGCGAAATTCGTTCGTTTACGGGGGGAGGGGTTTGACCTCCATTAAATTAGTGAACTTCACTTTCCCACTGTTATTTTTTGATCACAAGTTTTCGTGTTTTATTTTAAATTGAAGAAAAACTGCACACTTGTGCCAACAAATTTGTAACCGTTTCCATCTCGTTTGTGCCCCAAACACAATTTACCAATACTAACATTGTATCCTAAACCTTTCACTTATGAAATTCAACAAAGACAAAAGTATCATTTTTTTAAATGCGCTATTTATAAGCGTATGCTCTAACCACTTGATGTCTTTATTCTCACATGTTATGCATCTGGTCATAGTCGTTTTAATATGATTGACATGCCTGGGCCCCCTTGTCAAAGTTTCTCGCTTATTTACGCCCCTACCAAGTACAAATTACGTGTTCGCAGAGACAAAGAACAGATGCAAAAAGGGAAAGTAAAATAAAATGAAACTTTTATGCGGTAAAATGCCCTGTTAGTAGTCAAATCTGATCGATTACTTTAATTGTAATGTGTCATGGGGAAATACGTCTTTATTAGTCCTATAGCAAAATGCGACATTGTACCCTCAGGCAGACTAAACATTTCGCACTTTTTGAAGTTTCGTTTAGGGGGGAGGGGGGAGGGGGTTTTGATCAAAACGAATTAATTTCGTTTCTTGAACTTCTGCGACAATCTGAGACAGTCCCTTAAACACAAGCAAAACACAACTACAAATGGCACGTTGCATCCGGGAGACAGGGTTCATACACTGCAGTACGTCACAACACCATTTCTGGCCTTTAATGTCACACACAGAAAACCTGTATTTTCGGTGTAAATTAAGTTGTTTATTTTACTTTTTAATCTTACATGTTGTCTCAATGGTAGACTTACCGTACCGTGTTCAGAAGTAGTAAACACTATAATTGCTTTCATCAAGAGTTTTGTATCAAATTTTATTCCAACTGGCCGACTGTTTAAAACACTGCTCATTATTACAAATACACATAACTGAAATCCTTTTGAATACCACTGGGTTGGGATCTATAAAATCTCTAAACATCTAAGTTGTTTTGGACCTACATCAAACATGGATTTTACATCCCTATACTTTGCAGAACTATTCCATGTTTAACTTGTTTAAGACTACGCAATGAATCAAAAGATATGTCAAGTAAACACATCTGTATGTCTTTCACTGTTCTCGATACAAATGTTACAATGGTTTTCACACACAGCAGGAATGCAGTAATGTTTGAGATGACTAAAGTGATCTAGCTAACATAAGACATGGATTGTTTTTTATGGAGATCGGAAGGATATTCGACATCATGTTTTTTTTAATACTTCCACCTCCGTGATAAATATAGAAACACATGTAAACAGCGACACATGTGGAATCAATGTAAGTGTGAATGATGAAAAATGCATGTGTACAAGTATTCTTGCACACAACAAGATGTTGATAAAGCTACACATCTGAGGTTCTCATTCATTTTGTCTCTAAAATATATATTACAATACAATTATTATTAGACATATATTTATTATTATATGTATCTCTGAGATCTTATTACAATATTGTATTATTGACAGAGTTGTCTGAAAGTATAACACATGGAGTGTGTCATTTGTTACATCAATATCTGCTGGTCAAAGAGCTGCATATTTCAGTTATCACATGAAAGTGTGTGCAATGCACAGCAACTGTCACATAAACCCAGCTTATATTTACTGTGATGTGATATAACTGACTAGGCAGTATCAGCAATAATGTCCATCCTTGGCATATGGAAGATAATGATTTGTCTGAAAGCACCAAAAAGGCAAAGTGGTGTTCTGTTCATAAATTTAGTAGTCTAATATGATTGTGTTGAAAACTGATCACCTGACAGGAACCAAAGATGCTGTATATTCAGTTGTCCATGTACAAATAGTCTCTGTAAAATATGAAGCTGAATTATAATTAGTTCCTAGGGTTTATGGCAGAATAAAAAAATTGAATACAGAATGGCTCCAAACACATTACGCAAGTATTACAGTACATGTACGTGTACATGTCTCTTTAGCAAATTGCATCTTATTATTGAAATTAAAGACGCCAATTTTCTGACAGAGTTCATAATACATCTACTTGTAAAACATTTAGAAAGCATGTCTGTCCTTCAGAGAGGCAATTTCTTTGGCCACATCCTGGCGGCAAGACTCACATCCTAGCAGCAAGACTATCTAGCTGAGATAATCATAGAATGCAGTCTAGACGGTACATCTAATTTCCTATTCCACACCTCACTGGTTCTAGTAGAGCTGATTGAAGGATATCACAGATGGCAGTGATCAGAAATTTACATGTACAGCAGATGTTTTGGATCATGATTGATTCTAAGATTTTCTAAATACTGGTAATTGTAGCATTTTCTAAATATTAAGAGGCCAAACATTAGATTGCAGCCATGCTTAACAACAGGCAAATAAATACTGTTACAAATGTTCAGTACACCCTTGAATACTGATCCAAATTGTACAAGGATTAGCCTTCTTCCAAAATATATATGAAACCAAACATTGATCAATCCTTGGATTTCCAATGGAATACAAAAACCTAGCTGCATTGTGAAAAAAGCAACCTTAGATGAGTTTATGCATTTTACATGCCTTGATTCTCTCTGTTACTACTGTAACAATATTGTTATTGAGGATTGGCAATATCTACATCTAGGCATAGATCATTGAGGGTCTCTGTGATGTAGATAAAATGAGAACTACTGTCCAAGGTAGAGTGTGAAAGCACTGATTTACATGTATGTCTTATATCAAATATTATTATTATTATTATTATTATTATTATTATTATTATCATCATCATCATCAAATGCATATTGTGTATATAAGTGACTGAATATCTCCTTGTAACATTCACTACAGTAGCTTACTGACTGAAAACTCCGATGATTGATGTGAAGTTGGATAAATTTTTAAATTATAAGTTCATCACCTAAAACCATCAGTGTAAGTAGTATACATGCAGGGCTCGAAATTAGCAGTAGTCCCGCGTCCACAGACTACCAACTTTTCCCTGGGGCTACCAAAATCCATGAAATGGTAGCCCACACGGACTACCAAAGACCGGGACAAAATCCAGTCAGTACTTTGCGTGCAATGTCCAATATCTTAACTGACGTACTTGAATGACAGGCACTGGAAGTGATGGTCATTTGATAATGTTTCAATCAGAGCAATATGTCTCCTCCCTACAGAAAGCCCATGGTCTATTTTCATCACTGCTACAGTATGTCCAGTCTCCATGTGCTGAGAAGGTCGTGGTCATTGTCATGACGACTATCAAATTTTCATACAACTCCAAGAATGAAACAAGTTGTCAATAGATCACCAAAGTTTTGAGCATCACTGTTGTCCATTGGGCCAAAAAAAGATCGTTTCTGATCACCGTGTGCATCATTTCAGAACCTGCGCGTCATGGCATTTTATTGGGTTACATACTGATCACTACAGCATCCTTGATATCCCTGTTTGCATGTCCAAAATGCTAAAGAGAAATTGGAATTATTATGCAGCCAGTGATAAAAGACAATAACTGTTGCATCAATAGTGCCAAACCAGCATTGTTAAGAAATAAAGGGAAAAAAAGAAACCACGTCGCCACATCACTCTTGCTGAATGTCAAGGACCAGAAACATTTTTTTTTTTTTTGGGGGGGGGGGGGGGTTATAACTGTTTCCTTTGTACTAATCTTTACGGCCCTGATACGGCTTTTGCGGCCCGAGGTCGTACGGCGGAAGGGCCCGAGCGTGCGAGGGCCCGTACGCCGTACGACCAAGGGCCGCAAAAGCCGTATCAGGGCCATAAAGGTTTTATCATATACCTTATGGAATGATAAATATGAAATTTAACATAATATTCAACATTGTTTAGGAGATAAAAATGCGTGCGATATCAGAAATTCATCGCCATTTTGTGTCAGTTTTTCATAAATACGATGGCCGCTTTCCCGTCCCGGATTGACATACATAATGACGTCTTTGTTTACCTGCAGATTCTAGAACGCGCAATGCAACATCCGTACTATATACGTGACCAACTGAAATCAGGTTGAAATCAAGGTGTAAGAAGGACAAAAGCGTGATGTCAGTTTCTTGCAAATTTATAATGACAGGCACACACTTAGTATACACAGGATTTCACTAGAATTTAGAATAAAAGCCGATGTCACCGGCGCGGCTCCACTGTCGCCACGTGCAACTACAATCTGAGCGAGTAGACGTTTTCCCAATCTCGCCCTGGCTTTGTGTATGAATGAACGTTTGCGGATAGCAACGCGCGTAGTAACAAGAATCGAGGTAGTTTCAGAAATGCACAAACGATTGCCCATATTTGGGCATCAGGCTGGGGCGTGATACGTTAAAAAAATGCACGGATCTGAGGGCGCTTTCTCCCATGACTTTACACAGGCACGTGAAATGTACCGGTAGGTATATGATAATAGTTGTAAAGTATTCACATCAAATGACTAGAAAATTCACTTCATGGGCAGAATCTTGAAAAATTGCTTTTTCTTGTCTGGTTTATGAAAAACAATACCCCTAAACTAAAATATGCATGGACTACCAGCCATTGTTACTGGGCGACCAACTTCAGAAAATGGTAGCCCAAGTGGACCACCAGGGGAAAAAGTTAATTTCGAGCCCTGACATGTACATAAACGTGATCACAGAATGAGTGAAAAGAAGTTCTAAAGCAACTATTGCAATCTGAGAACCACAATGTGACATTTCAATCTTCCCATCATCTTTACATGCATGTATTTGAAAACTTTGCATCTGATGACCTACATACAGATTTCTCACTCTTTGTACACCTTAAAGATTTGGGAAGTTGTCAACTGGATGACCAGACTTATCATCGAAAAGAACTGAAGTACAAATCTTGTTATGCTATTGTCATACCAGTCTGTATCAATTCCTTTATTGTTGGAAATATTATTAGTTCAAGTGGCAGCCACAATTTTACAGCTGGAAGTTACAAAGATGTACCAATGACTTGGTCTTGGCAACTCCATGACCTTGTCCTGGACAACAAAACAGACCATGTCCTTGACATACAAACAAACCTTCACTAGCTAAACAGTGAGGTGTTTCAATAGCCACTAAAACACATTACACAAACTGAAGACATGCAAACTATCAAAACATCATGTCCTGTTTGTAATTTTTCAATGCCAGGGCAATATTCTGAGCTCTCTATAACAAACCATGTGCTGTGTTTCCTAAAGAGTTCCTGCTGATCTGTGTATTAATCACTGACACAGGAAACTACACATTTCAACAGAATACATTCTGCCAAACACTGAAAGAAAGCCAAAATAATACAAACATCATCATCACACCAAAGGCACTTCATAAATGCTTGAAACATTTACCAGTTGCTACACTAACTCACTCAAGATTGTTGAATGGAATCAAATGACTCAGTACATACATGCAGGACACCAATCTTTTGACCCTTTGATCTACAAGCTTTCAGCATACCAGTATTGATTTCATGTGATCTGTAGGGTTATACGCAGGGGAAACAGGTTTGCATGGATAAAAACCATTGACAACAGACTCTACCATATGAGGTTAAACTTTGATTGACCTTAAACAAGCACTTTCCTTGCAAGTGAAATACAGTATTTGATCTGATGAGCTCAAAATCAGACAATCTCAATAAATACCCCAGCAATAGAAGATTTCCTCACACTTGATATCAATCTACTAGGATGATGTATACAGATGTTAGAATACATCATGAAACTAATACTGAATGTGTTCTGTAAGCTGTAACTTTTGATGTTGGCAATGGTAACATTTGTATGAAACAATACTGGAGGAAGAAGAATAAGATATGTATTAGTTTTATGGAATGATGATGATATCACATGTTACAGCTACATGTATTGTCCCTTTTAAGTAAGTAACGGAAGGTCCCCTTTGACTAGATCATAAATATCAATGTACAGATAGATGTACAGAGGCAAGCCATTAATCTGAACAACACAATGTAGGGAAGTTATAATCATGATATCTACGAAGTGAATTCAAGAATTGCGTCTACGGCTGGAAGAACCGCTGGAAGAGACAATAACTACATATATGAAGAGGAAGCCATCAACTGGTTTGACAAAGATATTGGGTAACTTCTATATGTACCGGTATACATTGTAATGCAGCTACTGAGATCAGCACAGTCAACAAACATCTAATTTCAGCAATTCAAGATTTAGAAAACTTGATTTGTAGTTTAGTCCAAATACAGATTTCTGATCTGAGATAGCCTACAGTGTACCTAACTTCCTTAATAGGATGAATAAAATTGACAGTGGTGGGGCATTACAAATCAGTGCCGCCTATTAGGGACTGGGTTGGAAATTTTTACAACCTGGTTGACATTTTCACAAGTCACACTGATCAATCAGTTGGCCAGTAATGACAAAAGATTGGAGAACTGAAAGAGATAAATATTAAGTTTATAAAAATAATAGGAACAGGGGACAGAAAGTTACTTTTAGAACCTCTACAGGTTCATTTTACACTGCTTAATTTGGAAGGGGCCTTTCCTGTCATCTGTCAGAATGTCTATTTTTACCAGTGTACTGTTGATCAAATGACTACATATATGGGCCTGCCCACTGTCAACAGAAATATATTAGGGGAGAACCATTGATTTCTGGGGGGGGGGGGGGTATGGAGGAAGTGGGTATTGGAGCAAATTTTTTTTTTCCTGACAGAGTGACAGCAATTTTTTTCTACAGTCAGACCTGCATCAATTTTTTTTTTCTACAGTCAGACCTGCATCAATTTTTTTTTTTCTACAGTCAGACCTGCATCAATTTTTTTTTTTCAAATGGACTAGCAGTGCAAATTTTTTTTTATTGGTCATCAAGTTTGTAATGTGTTGTATATAAGGGAGCCGTCATTATTTACAGCCTGAAACTCCGAAATTTCGAGTGACCCCCCCCCCCTTCACTAACCATGATGAATTGGAGTAACCTCCCTCTTAACTCTGAAATTTTGACTGATCCCCCACTTAGAAAAGTTAATACCAATACATGTAATTGTAAAATTTACAAAATACAGCAACAGTAAAGACCTTTGAAATCCTGATGTACCCTGCTAGACTATCATCAGTTATCTCATGATGGTTCAAAAAAGGTGAACACATCAAAATGAAATTCAAAGTCACAATAAAATAAAGATACAAAAGCTCACGCAGTATCTAACCATATAGTATATTGTTTAATTTGGATGGATATTATGACAGGGTTTTCACTAGGATATCTGACCGGGCAGAATTTGAAAGTACAGGGGGAGAACATGAGAGAGGCTTAGGGGAAAGTGTCACAGGGGCTTTTTCCCTATCTTGCATGGAAATATATAATATTGATGTGTGCAATGGTGCAGTCTGGTGCAATCTGAGAGGTGTTTTTTAATTTTTTTACTAAGTGAAACTGTTAGAATACCCAAAGGGGGAGAGCACGAGGGGGGGGTTCCCCTCTCGTATTGGAAATTTTGAGAAATTGATGTGTTTAATGGTGCAATCTGAGAGGAGTTTCAGTTTATTTTGCACTCGGTAAAACTGTTTGAAAATGACATTGAACACTGATATTTTTTACATTTTTTGCATGATCAGTGTTTGAGTCACAATATTCAACAACCAAACAATGACAATACAATTTGTGAAAAACAGTTCTGTTTGCCAGAGACTGAAGACAAATTATACAGGAACGGAAAATCTGTGACCTTCTTGTGTCATTTCTCCAGCTGCCAGCTTCTAATGAAAAGCCTGAATATGGTATGTTTCAACTTTCAAAATGGTCATTGAACTGAGGTAAATTAAAACATGTTTCTGTGATAATAAAGGATGAATTCACAACAGTTCAGTTTCGCCCTTGATCCTGTGAAAATTTTGAGAAATTGATGTGCGCCACGATGCAGTGTAGTGCAATCCGAGAGGTATTGTCAATTTGTCTTTTACCAGTAAAACTGTTAGAAGACCCAAGGGGGAGAGCACGAGAGGAAGGGTGCCCCCTCTCACATTGAAAATTTTTGAGAAATGGATGTGTGTCTTGTGTTTTAAATTTTCACAATTTACAGAAGTCAAATAGTCCCCTTTAGATAGTGCCTATGCCATTGAGATATTGCAACAGAAATCCTGAAATATGATTTCTTGGGTCAGAAAAGGGAAGGAAAACATTGAGTGTACTGAGGTGGAAAGTAGACCTATGTAGTGCATGCTTATATCATAAGTGCTAGGAAAAAAAAAATAAGAATTGCTTGTGGTAAAAACATTGCGCCGCCTATGGCAAAGAATACATGACAATAAGGTTTCCAAATTTTGCTAATTTCTGGTGCATTGTGACAATTTTTTTTCTCTTCTGTCTGTTATGACAATTTTTTTTTCTCAGGCCATGACAGGATCAATTTTTTTTTTCTTTTCTACCTCACCTGGTGACAAATTTTTTTTTCTCAAAATCCTCCATACCCCCCCCCCAGAAATCAAATGGTTCCCCCTTATCATACACTTTAACAGCACATGTATATACTGGTCTTAACCTTTCAGATTCCAAGATTACAAGTTTTGTTGAAATCTGAAAAGTATAAACATCTTTACAAAATTACATGTAATTCCATAGGATGGAGTTGGAGACCAGGATATCTTTGCAGAACAAAAGTCAAAGGATATAGGAACTTCAGCAAAATGCCAACATGATACATCATTCAACCTTAAAGGGGTGTCCTGCATCAACAATATTCATTATTTTTTCCCTGGTTGTGATGAAGGGAAAGATATTGGAAAACACTTTAAACATATTATAAGAAATATGTTTATTGTTAATAGCTAAGGTGGCATAAGTGTCACATAGCTGCAGTACAGTAGCTCGAGGTTTTGCCTGGTATTTGGGTCGGACGGTCTGGTTTGCCGTCCGACATACCCAGGCAAAACCTAGAGCTACTGTACTGCAGCTAGTGTTCACAAGGACATTTTTAGGATTTCTCACAACTTAAATTAGTAATGTTCAAGTTGTATAGAAGTATGTGTGATGTTTTTTATTTTACTGTTTTATTATCCCTTTTGATCATCCCAAGACTGCACTGTTTTTCCAGTGCTTCTCTCTAATGCCAGGGACTGCATTAGAAAATCTACGACCTCTGACCTCACAGCAGCAGACACTCAGTTGTCAGCAAGGTTATTGACCTTTGGACACTTTGTTGAGTAATAGCATCAATGGAAATGATGAGGGAGTCATGTGACCTGAGTCATCGCTGAAGCGTGACAGTATGATTGATGGAACATTTGTCATGGAGCATTTGTTGGGAAGATGGAAGCAATAAATATTTCATGTCATCACCGTAGCAATGTTTATACCCAGACAAATTTTTTATTTACTTCAAACTCTTCTTTAACAGCAGCAGAGAAGTTACTGAGCTCACATACTCATGCTGTACTTCAATATATTAAAACAGATCAGAGGCTAAATCTAACCCTAAAACCTGATATAGTGAAGAAAGTCTCCTTACTGTAGCTATATTGGCAGACATGGTGTCATTTCAGACATTGCTACATATTTTGGTGTACAGCAATGATACAGGATTTCATTCCCACATTCTTGAAATGAATGAATGAAAATACAGTGCAATGACTTCAAAATTGTGATGACAATTATCAAATATCTGTAACTTTAGACCAGCTATAGGGATGTAATATCTTTGTATCTGGTGTAGTATTTTTAGTTTACTTTGAGAGGCAAAAAACAAAATACTGTGATGTATAATATCCACTTACTGGTGGTGCTTGATATATTTCCAAGACCAACCATGGTACATCAACACTGTTTACATGGACACTTTGAATACATTCTAGCAGAATCAAGCATTTCCACAAGGGGGTCTCAGCGGGGGCCACCCCTCTGTTTTTAAATGCAATCTATTCATATGTTAATAACCATACAAAGATATATATTTTCACTACAAAAGAATATGCAAATTATGTACTAATGTGGAAATTAGATTTCCCTTTATCATTCCAAGCTGTGGAGAGCACTGAGGTTTTTAAAGCTATATTACTTTGTGTGACTTTCCTTTTTACAGATCAAAGTGTTTGCAAATGTTCAAATTAATCATCACAATGAAATACTTTTTACATCTCAGAATGTAATTGTATATTCTTTCTATGTTTAGCATCTAAACAGCTGGCTGCTGTCAGTGTAGAAAGCAAAAATTTCCATCAGTACAGCAGGCATAGGAATTACTTTTTCATTTGACCTGAAGGAAATTGGCATTGAGCAATATGCATTATCAAGTCCTGTAGATTGTAATTAATTGCCGTGAAATATTGATAAGGAAATTGTTGCCTTCTGAATAGACGACCCCCCTCAGGCATGGTGTCTTTGTCTGCTGTTTCTAATCATTTTGGCATGATAACAATTGACACAGGGCACTTCCACTTTTTCTAAGCTAACCACAGCATTGTACATGTAGGATCAAATTTCCTGTCAGACATTTCCACGTATTGAATTATTCATTGCAAGACAAGTACATGTATTTGCTTGCTTAAGTGACATGACTGAGGCTAAGGAGGGGTTATCATTGAAGACAGAACCCCTTCAGGGAGGGGGTGTCACAAAGGTCAGTGTTACTTGAGGTGGGCCATTACTGGACAGCATATATTCTGAAGATCACGGCACACATGCAAACAATTTGTAGAGAAAAAGTGTATAAATGGATTGCTGCGAAAACGAGCCCTGCCACTCCTTGACGTGTTCTGCTGGCCCTACCACTCCAATGACCAAGCTACCCGAGTGGCAGAGGCTACGGATTCGCAGCAAATAATGGACTGAGTACTGGCAGAGTAAGGATTGGACCTTATGGACTTGGCAAAGTTTTGAAAATACAAATGTAATTAATGAACAGGTTGGGTTTAATTGTGTAAACCATCCTATGGATGACAAACTTTCTTGAAAATGAATCAAAATGTGTATGACAAGAAATGCATGAATGTTAAACATAGGGCCAAAGTCCCTGAAGCTACTATAGACATGGATACAAAATTAAGTATTTCCTTACTGTATGAAATTATCTCACTAAGGTCATCCTACGGACAAGTAAACTAAATATTAAAGCTGTCTGACCAGCGGTTTTGAAAGAACAAGCAACTCAACAGTTGACAGAGCTCTGTTGAGTTATGTAGAGAATAACTTTTGTGACACATGTATTGATGAAGAAGGTGGATATCTTTGATTACATTGTGAGTTCTGTTTAATAAGTTGAGACTGTACATACTCAGAGAAAGCACACTGAAGAGACAAAGGTTTGAAACTTAAGAAGTTCAAGGTCATCAAAAGCATTATAAGGAATCATGTTACACTTTCATTGCACTGTTTACACAGATTGCATAATTGCTATAAATAGCACATGAGGAATCTTTATACAGCCCAGCTTTACCATAAAAACCCTATCACTTTGACCACTCTTTTAATTGACCACTCTATTTTTTTCCTCAAAAAGTAATTTTATTTTATCCTTACCAAGTCAACCATAAATGGAAATTAGAACTTTCTCTATCTCTATCTCTATCTCTATCTCTATTGACTATTTTGAGCAATTTCTTTTAGATAACATACAGGGCACAATAAATGACGGTTCAGAATATGTCAAAGTTGGGATTCAGGAAAGTTGCCTTTACATGTTTTAATCCTCCAAGATGGTAAGCATTTCACTATGAACTGTCAAAAAAGTTGAACTTTCTGATAATTCTACACTAAAATTATTTTGGCTTTGATGATTTCCTAATTAATTCAATTATTTAAAATCATATTAATTATTTTTTTCTGGGTGAATTGATAGGGTTTATACAGTACAAGAATTACATACATGTAAGTCAAATTTTGACCAAAAATGACAAAAAATTCCTTAAAAATACAGATTTGCATATTTCATCACAATTTGAACAAGTTAAGTTGGGTTACCCCTAGGGACCTGTATACCAAATAACAAAGCTGTCTGACTAGCGGTTATGAAGAAGAAGATTTTTTACCAAAAACACCTTTTTTGGCATTAATTTGCCTATTTTCAACAATATCAAAAAATTAAAAAAATAGTTTCTCAAATCGTATTTTTCATCTACACAACAAACATCAAATCAGTAAGTACTGCGGTTCTCAAGATATTTGAGTGGACGGACGCCTCACAAACGGACATACATACATACATACATACATACATACATACATACATACATACATACAGACTGACGACGGACGCCGGACGGATACCCATCCCAATAGCTTCTATAGACTATAGTCTATAGTAGCTAAAAACATAGGGCCAAAGTCCCTGAAGCTACTATAGACATGGATACAAAATTAAGTATTTCCTGACTGTATGAAATTATCTCACTAAGGTCATCCTAGGGACTTGTAAACCAAATATTAAAGCTGTCTGACCAGTGGTTTTGAAAGAACAAGCGACTCAACAGTTGACAGAGCTCTGCTGTGTTATGTAGAGAATAACCTTTTGTGACACATGTATTGATGAAGAAGGTGGATATAAAGAATCTTAAACTGGTTATCTTTTATCAGTATTTTCATCCTATTAACCAAGCACATTTTAACTTTCAAATCAACATTGTAAGTAAGTTCTGTTGAATAAGTTGAGACTGTACGTACTCAGAGAAAGCACACAGAAGAGACAAATGTTTGAAACTTAAGAAGTTCAAGGTCATCGAAAGCATTATAAGGAATCATGTAACGCTTTCATTGCACTGTTTACACAGATTGCCTAATTGCTATAAATAGCACATGAGGAATCTTACAGCCCAGCTTTACCATAAAAACCCTATCACTTTGACCACTCTTTTAATTGACCACTCAATTTTTTTCCTCAAAGAGTAATTTTGTTTTATCCTTACCACGTCAACCATACATGGAAATTAGAACTTTCTCTGTCTCTATTTATTTGACCACCCTATCATGACAAACTATTACGAGCAATTACTTTTAGATAACATACAGGGCACAATAAATGACGGTTCAGAATAAGTCAAAGTTGGGATTCAGGAAAGTTGCCTTTACATGTTTTAATCCTCCAAGATGGTAAGCATTTCACTATGACTGTCAAAAAAGTTTAGCTTTCTGATAATTCTACAGTAAAATTATTTTGGCTTTGATGATTTCCTAATTGATTCAATTATTTAAAATCATATTATTATTTTTTACTGGGTGAATTGATAGGGTTTATACAGTACAAGAATTACATACAATGTAAGTCAAATTTTGACCAAAAATGACAAAAAATTCCTTAAAAATACACATTTGCATATTTCATCACAATTTGAACAATCTAAGTTGGGTTATCCCTAGGGACCTGTATACCAAATAACAAAGCTGTCTGACCAGCGGTTATGAAGAAGAAGATTTTTTACCAAAAATGCCTTTTTTGCATAATTTGCCTATTTTCAACAATATCAAAAAATTAAAAAAATAGTTTCTCAAAATCATATTTTTCATCTACACAACAAATATCAAATCAGTAAGTACTGCGGTTCTCAAGATATTTGAGTGGACGGACGCCTCACAAACGGACATACATACATACATACATACATACAGACTGACGACGGACGCCGGACGGATACCCATCCAATAGCTTCTATAGACTATAGCCTATAGTAGCTAAAAATGGACCAGCATCATCTGAAGCAAATGCACACATTTGAAATATGATTTGAATAGGTGACAATGCATATCTTCGACCCCAATTTTAGACACGATACATGAAACCATTGCGAAAATGAATTAATGGTCATGACCATTAATGCATTTTCGCCATGGTTTTCTTGTCTAAAACCGGGGTAGGATATATGCGTCACCCATTCATTAAGTATCTTTCAACATGTCAAACAATATTAATAGTATCTTGTATCAAACAAAATTCATGAAAAATGGCCGACTTTGTCCCTTTTATTAGAAAACAGTAACTGATTTTACCTAACCACTACAGGTACATTTGTACAATATTTTTACAACAGCTACAGATGACATTTTCCTAGCTACTGTATGCTCTGTAAATCAGTAAAATGTTGCCTGTACTGGCTGTAATATTGTTCTAAATATAAAGCCAAGAAGAAGGTAAACATCCTCATCAGTTTCCTTTGGCCCATGATTACACCAACTACCAATCACAGACATAGCAGCATACAATGTACCTTCTATGGAAACACACCACCTGGCACAGTCATCAACTCAACCATGCACTCAGTGGTGAGTTTAATGGATGTCATTCAGGGGATATATCTTGACAGCTGCCAGTAAGAACTGGCCATGCTGTGATAAGGAGTATGGTACATGTAGTGCCATCATTCAATAACACTGCCAGTATTAAATTTTCAGTAAATACAATGACAGCATGAGCATTCTTCCCTAGGAATTCATGGAAAAGTACATTCATGTAAACAATGAGATATGCATGGATTGGTTGTTTAATCATTGAACAACTTTTTTAGCAGGTATGTAGGAAAGGAATGTATCTAATGGTAACTCACATTGGAAAACAGTAATTGATGTGCTTTGTTCAGAAATGCGTACATGATATTAGGAAAACAATAAATGGTACAAAAATGGGAAGGCTAAATTCCAGGGATTGAAAGTTTGCCCTTTATGAAGGATATCCCTAAATCTACATCTATGGTACTTTAAGGCCATCCAGACATACAGTACATGTACCAAGATGGTACAAAGTCCTTCATTTATAATTACATGTACCTGTAATGTATTTTATAGCCATCCATATCAAGATGGTACAATGTAGCAAAACATTAACACTACAATCCCTGGTTCTGGATGCTGACAGTTTACATGTCATTATCAGTCCTTTGTCTCTTTTTAAAATTATGTGCAGTTATATAATTAACTATTCAAAGTGATAACAAACTGCCCCTTTAAAACTTGGCCTTTCCAAGACAGGTAACATAAGGTCACACAAGCTGTATCCCTTTTCTAGGTCACAGCAGGTGTCTGTTTACACAGACATATTTTGGTTGTCACCAAAACTGAGATATTTATTCCCACAGCATTAGACACATGCTCACAACCATGTGAATCATCGTATGTGTAGGCAGTCAATGATACAGTTTTGGATGAGTCATATACTACTCAAGACAATGCTTCGTTTTGATTTATTCATCTACATTACACTAGAAACTGTTTAATTGTCACGCTGATGTACACCAGTCAGAGCAAGTAAAATAAGTGAACCCTGGAATGGATTAAATTCATTGTTTTCTAAATGGTGCTATAAGAATTATGCATGGACTAGCCACAACTTACATGATATTTTATCATATTATGTCAAAGTTGAAATGTGTTCAAGTAAATCCATATAATGACTAAATACAGGTGATGACACCAATGAGACATGTATGCAAGTGGAATATGAGAAATACGCAGTAGTAATGAGAAAACTTTCTTACATATAGTTGCTGTCTGATAAGTGATATTGTACATCAAAATTCCAAACATACCGTCAAGTATTAAGGAATATGCATTTCAATAGTAACGCCTTGCAATATTGGTTTGTATCTGGAAAGTGGATACCACTGTTACATAATTGTACCAGTACAAGCCATTGTGACCTTCCTGACCTGGTCATGCATTTGTAAGGGGTAAATCAGTAGCCACTGTTGTTGTGCAAGCTGTCTGACAGCTATCAGGTGTTGTATACATGTACATGGACCAAACTGTCTGGCTATGGCAATCACTACAGTAGGAGTGCCATATACATTGCAGAACAAAAAAATCTCTGGAATTTCTATTGTCACCATGAGCAAGACTGTGACCCTGGTCTTCCCTGGTGTGCACTACCATTCTGAAATAGTATCCCTATAGGTAAACTGTACATGTATGTACCATTGTAGATGATCAGATTTCAAAGAGGAATTACAGGACATGATCCACTAATCTTAACTATACTATAAATTGTTTCTTGCAATGCATGTCTTTTTTACTAGAACTATAATTACGTACAGACGTAACCCTTTTCCTGCCAAGTCGGTGAAAATCCGCTTGAAATTCGGTGTAGCTAGAATCTGAGCAGCCACGGCCGTTATCCTGCCAAGGCGGTGGAAATCGGCTACTTTTTGGTACCCCCTTTCCTGCCTAGTCGACGGAACTACGTGTAGCAAACCCTTGCTCGCGCTAGGGGTCGTTCGAGGACAGGTTTTGGGCGAGGAACGGCGTTTGCTCTCGAAATGGGTTCACAGAGAGTCCAACGACAGGGAAAGGTGCGGAAGCTACCCAGCCAGTCCCCCACCCCGGTGGGGGACTGGTTTTTTTTGGGGGACGAGTAGCGTACTTGGCAGGTTAGCACGTTGACGTATTCTAGCGGAGTTTGGGTTAACTTGGCTCTGAGGCACTACATAGATTGCGGCCGAAATTGACCGTCTCGGCAACGCTAATCTGTAAGGCAACCGCCTAAGACCGCCTCAGCTGGCGGTGCAATTTTTTGTCAATGGTGCGAGACGAAAATCACGGACTTGGTCCTGATTGACGGGAAGTGCGGACGGATTTGACGGACTCGGCTTGATTAGTCCCTGACATGGAACTGATCCGAACGGACTTGAGCGACATTTGTGAAGGGTAACCACCGCTTTTAACCGACTTGTTACCTTCTCGAAAAGACTACCCACTCAGATGTCGGACGTTGTCGGCTGCACTTGGCTCTAGACGTTCAAGCCGTGCAACGAAACACACCGCCTCTGCCTTGCCATTCACGAACATGGCCTCAAAATTTGATACCATTGTTCACCGACTTGGCGGCTGCGGTTAGGTGCGTGAACCGTTGTTCACCGACTTGTTACGCCTATGTTGTCCCTGTGAAGTTCGGCTAACGGCCGAGTCTAACGGGAGTTGGCAGACCTGTGTTTGGTTTATACCGTAGTATGACCGACTCAGGTAGAGGTACCTGTCGGTATATTCCGAGTTTTACGCACTCGGCGCGTCAATGACGGGTCGTCATCACCGCTGATGACGTAGATGTGCTGGCCACGTTATTTGAAGGAGCCATGTTTGCCCAACGGACGAGGCCGAGACAGCCGTTGACAATTTTGGCATCCTTCATCTTTGACCGCCTTAGTTGGGTAAGCCGCTCGGCAGGCGACGGTTATGACCTAAACAAGCCGCTGAAGCACTGTTCGTTGCCGTACAAGAACGAGACGGCCAGTCCATTACTGCTTAATGGGCGATCTGTCGGGTTGGCTTGTCACCGACTTGGATGACAATACGCCCTGCGCAGGCGTACTTAGAAGGGACATGAGGTTAAAGATACGGGTTTCCCACCCGTACTAAACATGGCTTGGGCCAACGTCCTTGGGTGGCAGGTGCACATGCCACGTACCCAGCTGGACGGAATGTCAAGTTGAGATGCTAATGACATTGACTATGTTATGCTAAGTGCTCGAGGGATTTGCATCGCAAATGAGTATTATTAGCATATCAAATGGTGCGGACAGGCAATTTACATGACGGGTAGGAATGTCAGCGCCGGTTGGTGGACTGATTGCCGTAGGTCCATTATAATAACAGGTGGATGCATATATTAACACCCCTGCGTCCAATCATGTCCAGGGCTTTGTTTCCCTGTGGCTTTAAAAGGGAGGGACCTGCTAGTCTGTCGACACTGTTCCAGACATGAGCTTGACGGACCGCAAAAGTTTTCTGAAGGCGAGCAGACGACTGAAGCTCAAAGATGCAGAGTCTCCGGCGGTAGTGGTAGCGATCGTTGTGATGTCCCTAGTAAACGTTCTAAGAAGTCGGGCAAGAAACGCTCCCGTAAGGCGAAGCTATCTCCGGCTGAAAACCCAGTGGAAGCGTAAATGTAAGAGCGATCGTTCTGCCGATGAGGATGATGACGGGTCACCGGTCGCCAGTGGTTCTCACCCGGCTGCTCCGGGAGAGACTACTTCACCTGCAGAGACTACATCTGCTCTTGTGGGAGATACTTCACCTGCACAGACTATGTCTGCTGCTGCTAGTGAGACAGTGAGTAACGAGACGGCTGATGCCATTGGTTCTCCCCGGCTGCTCCGGGAGAGACACCACCTGTTGCTACTATGAGCCCTCATCCTGCGTCAGGAGAGGTTCCTGTGCCCAGTGCGAAAGAGCTTGAGTCCTCGTCATCAGCAGAGGCTGCCCAGCCCGCTCCTGCCATAGTTTCGTGTGCTGCGATGTCCCGCCGAAAAAGATAGTGCGGAGGGTTCGTTATCAGGATAGCCCACCTGATTTTGAGCCAGATATGATCCTTGATGCCACTACGGGCGAGTTCAGGCCCAGACGCCCAGACGACGGTGATATCACCGCTGAGTCCGACTCGGAGGTTGACGAGGATGCGGCAGAGGACGATGACTTTTATGACAGGCAGTATGTAGGTGAGGCAAGCTCTGACGACGATGATGACGTTGCTGCTGTGTTGGCGGAGGACGACACCCCTCCTGTCTGGCGTATGTCGGAGACTACCGATGCTAATATATTTGAGGAGACCGATTTTGACCATGAGAGAGGACCGACTTTTACCTTGCCAGCCACTCCCGTGAGCTCGATTACTTTTTTAAGTTTATTCCAGCTACACTGATCAGATTGGCCAAGGACGAGACTAATAAATACGCCAAATTCCACCAGCGATATATCGCTAGGAAAATAGATAAATACTGGCGTAACGCTGACTACCGAGAGGTGCAGGCGTTCATGGCGTCTTAGTCTGTATGGGTGTCGACCGTAAATCATCAGTGGAGGATTATTGGTCTAGCGATCCCTTTCTGAGAAACCAGGGTATTTCTACTGTGATTACCCGCAGTCGCTTTCAGCAGCTTATGCGATACTTTCATCTGGCAGACCCACAGAACGATCCACGTCGTGATCCTGATGAGGCACGCCGCCGACGTCGGTGTCAGGAGGATCCCCTGTATAAAATCAATCCGTGGATGGAGCCCATAGTTGACCGGTGCGTAAATAATTATAAGATGGGTAGAGAAATCTCCATCAACGAGGGCATGGTGCGATTTAAGGGCCGTTCTAAATTTAAGCAGAGATTACCGCATAAGCCTGATCGAGACGGTTTCAAGATATGGCAGCTGTGCGACTCCACCACTGCATACATCGCTAACTTTGCACCGTACCTAGGTGTGAAATTTCGGGATCGGACTGATGGAGACGGCAGGAGCGAGGTGTGGTGAAAAGAATTACGATGGAGCTGGTCCAGCCATTCTGTGGATATAATCACAGCCTATTCTGTGATAGCCTGTTTAGCACGGTCGTTACTGCTAGAGAGCTGATGGAGACCGGGATCTACATGGTCGGGAGTTTTAACCGCCGTAATCGTCGCACCATGCCCCCTCAATTAATTCCGCCGGGTAAGAGGAAGCGCCTTCCTCTGTCTGTTGGGGATATGAAAGCCACGACCAGAACGGACTCTCGTCTTAACATCACTGCTTATCAGGATAGTAACGCTCAGGTGCTGATCTTGAATACGGTCTATCCACCCTTGGAGTGCGTGCCAGTGGGGAGGGAGACGAGCGGCGACAAGTGCCTCTGTCGCTGTATAATTATCGCCGGTACATGGGAGGCGTCGACCGAGCCAACCAGAAGCGCAAGTACTTTCACACTGGGCGCAAGAACCACAGATGGTGGACATATCTGGCATGTTACCTGATTGATGTTGCCCTGGTAAATGCATATATATGCTTCAAGCATGTACACCCTGATAGTAAGCTGACCCATAAGATGTTTCATCTGCGTGTCGGGAAACAACTCATTGGCGGTTATTGTGGGCGATCGCAGCCCAGTGTGAGAGAGGTCGAGGCCACCGTTTCTCTTGCCTCGTACATCAATCCACAAAATCAGCCGATGCACGTTGTCAGCCGTTTGGAGGGGCGGCAGAAATGCTGTAAAGTATGCAGCAGAGAGGGTAAGACCACTGCGAGCGGACGACTGTCTGAGACGTCCAAAGGATGTAGTCTGTGCGGGGTTCATCTTCACGAGGGCGAGTGTTGGCGGCTTTTCATCATCGCATGATGCTACGAGGTAAGAGGAGCATTGGCGTGCAGACCTCTACTCACACAGCCCCGACGACACCCATCAGCAAGAGAACCCGACGTAAATAACGGACAGGGGACAGCTTCGCCTAACAGTGGCTTGACTGTATTCTTAACACGGACCATGATCACATTTTGAGCACGGTTGTGCCGTTTATTTGTGCTTTACGATCCCGCTGATTGTAAATTGAAACACGGATTATTTTGTACAATCCCCCGATTGTAATCTTTGTAACACGGACCATGCACTCGGACGTCGAGACAGACTCTGAGATTTATTATTCGGCATAATGTAATTATTCCCGAATAAAATACTATCTATGGATCGCATTTTTCGTTTGTTTTGTTTAGACGGATTATTTTGTACAATTCCCCCTATTATAATTTTTGAAACACGGATCTGCCACCCCGATTGTAATTTTTGAAACACGGACCATGCACTCGCGTCGAGACAGACTCCGAGATTTATTGTTCGGCATAATGTAAATTATTCCCGAATAAAATACTATCTATGATCGCATATTTTCGTTTGTTTTGTTTTTACCCCCACTTTCGTTTTTGGCAGATCCGTAGGACGCTATAGTAATGGATGAACGTGCGTTGTATCACGTGGGAGGGCACAGCCCAACGGAGGCTGTGCTCGTGCGACGTAGACGTTGTACCAACCATCTGTCGTTGGGTTAGTGCATAGAGCAGTTGCACTGTCCAGAGCTAAGGTGGTACAAAACTGCACCTTAGTAACAACTGCACAACTAACCTGTTAGGAAACGGTAACACTAACGAGCTAAGTGTTCACTGAACTGGCCAAACTACGTACACGCCTTCCTTCAATGGCGGAACTATGTCGTTGACACTACGTCAAGCAGACTGCAATGTGCGACTCTTCCAAGTCGTTCAAAGTACGTGGCCAAGTGACACAACCCAGGGGAAACAGGACAGGTTTGAGGGTGCTCCCGCACCCATAGCACTAACCCCTGGGTCTTCTACTAACCCACGAGAGAGGTGACGTTTCCCCGGTGTGGCTGTGCGTGCCGGCGAACGAGCTTTACTTCCGCGAAAGTAAGCTAGAAAAGGGCATAAAAGTGCACGTCCCCCGGGGCAAACAACGCCCGTGACCTCGTCATTTTCTGGACACAACCTCATCAGCGGTTGCCCCTCTATACGGGCATGCAAAATTTTTGAAGTCTAACACGTATATGGTCGGTAATCGTACCCCGAAAATGCGGTATTTTCCCGCCAAATGCCTGGCAGGAAAGCGTGCAGGAGAGCCTATCTTCTGTAGACCGGAAAAGGGGGCCGGTTTTCACCGACTTGGCAGGATAACGGACAGGGCGCTCGGCAGGAAAAGGGTTAAGTTAGTGTTCTCATCGAATATCACTGGAACAGTATTGGCTAATTTGCATAACCTGGACAAAGATCCTAATTCCTTCTCAATTTACTTTGTTTTGGTACATGTATTCTCACGCAGTCATCTTATCATGTAAGTAATCCAGTGTCACAGCTGTAAAAGTATTTTTGTGTCTGTCACAGGGCATGATGGTTTGATTTCAACATACATTGTAGCTTAGCTTTCTCTAAATCATCAAACTGACACTGCTGATGGCTAACCCTGATCAGATACTAGACCAGCAGTGCAGTATGACCTATAAAAATTCCCTCCTTGAAAATTGGTTTAATACTAACTACATCAAACAATTCTCAAGAATGATCAATTTAATTGTATTTGCATTACATGACCATGTACAATAGTGTTTATTCAGATGTACCGTATAGTTAATTTACGATGCACACTTAATTACTAGCGCAAGAATTTCATAAATTGTAATATTCTGACATACATGTACATGTACATGTGATTTGGAATAAGAAACATTAATTTGAATTTTAAGCTTGCAGTGTTGATATCATTCAGGCAATAGGATTTATGTGCCTCCTTGTTTTTCAGCATTCACTAAGGGCCAGTAATGCTAACTTTTGATGGTTTTTTTCATTATTTTTATTTTATATATCGATTGCAACTTCTTATTCTACTCCCAAAGAATGGTGAAACACCCACTATTTAGCTTGTCAATTTAGTGTTTATATTTGTAAAATGCATTGTTATTGTTTACATTGTACATTTGAATTCTAGTCTGGACCAGAAGTCACTTTTCAGCAAAAACCATGCAGTTTACACATGTATGGGCCGAGTTGACAAGCTGAATACTGTGTATATCAACATGCTTTGGGGAGTAGAGAACAAAGAATTATGGTTCATATTGTGAAAATATTATCAAAAGTTAGCATTACTGGCCCTTTAGAAATGTGCCAGCATTCATTGGTCATTTATCAATGCTGAAAACATTTGTAAATGACAAGCTTTCCTAAATTCCTACATAGGACTTTAATCACAATGTAACATCGAGTTGAAGGAAAAATACCCTGGCATGAACATAGACACACTTCTTGACTACTCATTTCTTAATCAATGATAACAATTTGAGATGTCAGGATGAAAGAAGACTGGTCCTGATTGAATAATTTTACAAATCAACATAATCCTAGGGGGTTCAGTTAAACCAACATAATCCTAGGGGGTTCAGTTGCTTCAAAAAGCCATAGGGAGGACCCTCTGAGAAAAATGCAGTATTTTCATAATAAAGATTTTTATTTCCAAATATTCAAATGTACCCTGGACTTGAAATATACAATGTTCCACTGTGCATGCATGTAAGTCATCAGAGACCATACGACAGCTGGAACAATACATCTTCTTGAAACCATCAACACTAACTCAAGCTTGGTTTTTCTTTTTCAACCGACCTTGTCAATTTACTGTATGGCAATAAGCAGTTACCATGGAAATTACACAAAGCTCTAAAATACACTTAACACAGTTTCACATTCCAAATACCAAGCACTGTACAATGAAGTAGACTAACAGCTTATCATGTCCCCTACTCTAATACAATGGATCACTGACACACACAACTCCACTGACAAGGAACTGAAGGCAGACACTTGTGAAAGATTACCTCTGACCTAAAGCATTGTTTTGTGACATACAATATCACAACACAGATCAATACAACATCCAAAACACCTCATCTACAAGTACTGTACACACAACAGCAATCAATGTTCTTTCATCAGCTGTAAAATCAACTTCAATTGAAACTCCAATTTCATTCACTGTATCACAAATCAAGCAATTTTCCATAGTATTTGTGAGTAGTACAGGAAATGATTCAGTGAATACGAATATATTCAAGTAAATACAAATACATGTGTCAAATGAAATATTGTTTTATTACATTGCAGTGAGAATATCAAAATTACATGGCTGACTGAGAGTTCAAGCTTTGCAACTGAAATAGTTTGATTTCTGGGTTTCTATATACATTGTAGGGGTTCAATGCAAATCTACCTTGACATTTCTGTAATACATGTACATGATTGTATTTGTAATATTAGAAATCACAATGAAATAAGACAAGGCCTGTACATGTATGTGCCATGTATGGTCTAAACACTATCCTGGGACGTATATTTATGATCTGTAGCTTTCACAATTGAAACACTGACTTGAGGACATATGAAACGTGTCATCATTTTGTGATGGGAAATGTTTTACCAAACATTTAACCACCGTCAACATAAATCTATGCAACCATCAGTTGTGTAATTTTCAGTCATACATGTAATGAAGCATTGGTGTGTAATCCAATGGATAGAAATCATTGTACAGCTGCCTTCTTTGGGTTGGTCAAAGTGCGGCAAAAGCAAACAGATTTCAAAACAAGTGTGGGCATACATTTACATGAAGCACGGCCATTTTATGAGACTTGACAGCTTTCAAAATTGTGGTATGTACAGTAGAAATTAACAAATGTACTATTGGCATCTAGATTTTACTTTTGGGAAAACAAATGTTACTTTTGCTGATGAGATCAATATATCAATGTAGGCAGTTTGACAGACAACGTAAATATGGCAACAGAGGTGTTTACAAGTCTCTTTACCATCCATCTTTGTACACATGGTGCTGATGCATCAAATGTCATTCTAAAGACAGTAATTCATTTGTACACTCAGTGAGCCTGACTCAGTTAACTCTTAACCTGCTAAGTTCATCTGTCGCTATCAGTGTTTCATCCAGGATGGCATCAGCAGGGAAGATTTTCCCAGAAAATTTAGGGGGGGATTTCACCAGTTCATGTGTTCTACTTGTATCTCTACGGTGTGACTGGCTCCATGTCATGGAGGGCTGGTCCCCCCTTGACAAATTACAACGGGTGCCAACATGTCCCCTATCCTCCTATCTAGGTGAAACACTGCACTATCAGGTCCAGTTTATTAAAACCAGTGAGGCATAACACACAACGTACACTGCATTTGAACAAAGACTTGAACATTTGAAGACCCCTAAAATATAAAGATGGTAAATGTGATGTTCACTGACTGGACTTACATGTACTCTATGAGATACTATAAATGCCAGGAAGGTGAAAATATATAGCTTTTGGCTTGATACTGCTTTCACTGACTTGGCAGATGGCAAAGTGACAGGTCGTGTAGGGATAGGGTTTAAAGTATGTATCACGATCAATTAAAATTTACTGAAGATTTATCATTGCCATAACCTAACATTTTTTTTGACAGAACTACCGTTATATACACAAAGTTTTGTTTATGGATACCCTACAATGTCTAACACATCATATGTCCAGCACCTGCTGACATTAGAGAGTGAAGAACTCAAAAAAGTCACATTCTGCATTCCAGCGATGGATTGCTTTACGCATTCAAGTCATGATTTTGTGATGTGCATATTTTGTCTGACCTGGAGGCAATTCCAAATCTTTAATCATCCACAAATTGTCATTTGTTAAGTCTTATCAACTGGATCTGAGATTTGCAGGCTAACATTAAAACCCCATTATTGAAAGATTACCAATTGACAGTGGACTGCTGAAGTAAAATTGGAGGGATAATGATTGCTATTACTATACAGTATGGGTGCAAGTAGGGATTAATGTGCTTGAATAATGACCATACCTGGCATAGACTGACATAAGCATTAACCTACTATCTGCCAGTATATCATTATGTTTATTTGGGACTATGTGTACCCTACAATGTTTTGATGTAGACACTACTGTACACCATCCTAGTGTTGTAACTGAACAATAAAATATAAGAATAGATTTAGTCCAGAATATTCAACCAAAGGTACTATGTACACTGGATATGAGGATAATACAGACATCAATAAATGATTGCAGGTATATAAAATAGCAATACTATTATTCATTTTCTAAATGAACGACAGGACAATATTCAATGTACCAGTTCTTCTTTACATAAAATACCAAAAAATGTGAGTACAATTACAGAAGTCCAAGTCCCTTGCAAACTTTTTTTTCAGAAATAGTTAAAAAGCACAGGAGATACATCACATTGACGCCAGTACATAACAATCAAAGGATAGGCTGCATGTATTGGTATAGGGCACTTGGTAAGAATTATAACTGTACATAAACTGATAAATACTTAACCAGCCAAGTAAATCATCAACAAAGAAGAACCAGTTCTAATAATTTCTAAATATAATATTTTCATATCTTTCTCAATGATTAATGGCAGATTAGTTTGTATAGTGGTAAAATTCTCTTTGTATTGATTTAAAACATCGGGAAAACTTCAAATTCAATTACTTGTAATTGTAAATTTATAGATTTCAAACTTACAATAGATAGTACATATACTGAATTCATCCTCAGATATTAATTTACCCTGGTAAATTTTACTGCAGTATGTAACAGATAATTTCATCATCTATTTTATTTCAAAACTATCATTTAAATTCCCCTATTATCTTTACAGTAGTATTCCTGCAATTGCATTGATAAGATACTTCTTTCTATCACTAAATGTTTGAATATGAAGAAAACAATATTCATTTACATACATGTACTTTAACAATTTGGAATGACAGCTTTGATTGTAATATGCAATTATGTCAGATATAAATAATTTTTCAAAGAAAATCATGGTGATATATTAAATGTACATAATTTAAACAAAAGATATTCATTCAGGGAGGGAAATCAATACTCTCTTTTGTTACACCATACTTATAGTGTAACTAATTAAATTAAAATTATAAAGGTGATGTAATCTCCTGTTAATTGCAATATATCATTAATGCACAGCTATTTACAATAAATTATATCACTACCCTTCCTCATAACAATATTACTATACTTTAATCATATCCATTAATAAACAAAGACAGATCATTGATCAAATACATGGTCGGAATATATGTCGTTAGCTAGTCAAGCCAAACTTCAATTCAAAAACAAAAGATGACCTTTCTATAATAAAGTAAAGTGGGGTGATGATACTATGGCTAGCTGGTGTAACTTATCCTTTCTTACTGGATTTCAGTTTTGATACTAAGATGATATGAACATTAAAATTTTATACCAGTCTATCCCTTGAAACATGACCATGTATATGTATGGTGGAACTGTGGCTCTTCCGGTATGTGGAATTGTGGCTCTGGGTGTGACAGAGCAAAGGTACATGTACATGTAACTGTAAAGCTTGCTCCACATTCTTGCATGTCCATTGGATATACAATCATAAAAGCAAATTTGGATGAAATGGTTTCAATAAATTGTAATACTTTATAGACTATTTTGGAATTTTTGGTTTTGAAAAGTACCTGTACAGTACATATATGAACAAGTTTTTTGTATGTTCATGGTAACTATGTGTAAATGTACATGCAAATCTATCACTTCAACTGGTTACTGTCTTGCAAGTGGAAGTGTTACTTGCGACTGGTAGAGTGGTACTGGTACAGCAATGTTTTTATTGTCACTTGACTGGCCAGCAACTATTGAACACAATGGTGTCCCTGCTGATAGAGCTGGATATTTGATTCATCCCCTGGGAAGAATAGATGACCTAAGCTAGGTCACTTACTCAACTACAGTACTTCATAAGGGGCACACACACTTACTTTGGCACTGTGCAATCCAATATCTAACAAGTCACAGTTGTCAGTTATGGGACAGATGGTCTCAACACCAGTATGATACAATGGATGCTCTTTCACTTCTTGGAAGTCTTGTCAAAAAATCTCAGCTTTCACTTTTAAAAGCTTCTGACAAAGGGTTTTAACTCAGCAGATTTTGGCACAATATCAGCATAGCTGCCTCTACACAATATACCTACACAATGTCACTCATGAAGAAAGCTGACACCCATTAAAACTTTAAACTTTTCGCCACTTTTGGACATAATACTTCATATGTCCATTGTTTGTTTCACATATCCAAAGAAAGTACCGTAGTTAGTACATGTATTGGATTCTACAAAACTGTGAGACATTCTGTCAACATTGGACTTACAGTACAATGCTCAGCAATATTGAACTATAGGTGTTTCAGTCAGAAATGAAACGCTGAGTGAAACACAATAAAGGTGTGTAAATTACTACTGGGAATGGCAGCACAGCAGAGCAAAGATCAACAACATAACAAACAATATCACATTTGATATAACAAAACCATTTCTTGATTACTCATTGGTCAACAAAGCCTACATACCTGATATGATGTCATCAAGTTATGACAACTCACAACCATCCTGACCTCACATCACAAAGTTCAATCTCTCACATCCCTGCTTGAACGGTTGGGGATTTTCAACAGTGGCATATAAGTAGGCAAGGAATTGCCACGAGTAATGATTCCTACACAGAGTTCTGACATGAAGAATTGGAAATTTATTAGTCTTAAAATTTCCTCAGTGATTTTATTTCATGATGTACATGTAACATGGAATGTCAGTGGAGTTGCCCATTTCCTATCCTTTTCCACAAAACACTGCCAGTATTGACACACTCACCTCCCTGAACCAATGTGATTGATCAAACCATGGATACTGCTCAGGTCTATTAACAGAAATATGGTGGAAAAAATGAACCCACTTGATAGATGAATTGTACTAATGCTTCAGTAAACTCATCAGGTTCTGACAGAACTGATAACTGTACTGAAATAACTAATAATGCTTGTTATCAGGATTTACTTGTTTTTATCTTGTTTTGAATGAACAATGCTCAGTTTCTATTTCACCGTCATATGTCTCTTTGAAAACTGGGTCAGTGTGAATAGACAGGGTCATCAAAAAGAGACTACAGATCATTGTGAATTGATGATGATGGATAGCCATTAGTGATTCAGATTCTAAGTCCTGGAAGGAAAGAGTTCACTTGCATCGTTTTAGTATTTATCGTTATTTTACATAAGCTTGAGAAGACAGAGCAGAAGTGGCTGCGAAACAAATGATAACACCCACATAGGGATATGTTGTCACCTTGTGCCTGGTAGCATCATCATACCAACACACCTTCAGGAAAAGGACAGCCTAACTACATTATACCTCACATCCTTGACCCGCATTTGAATACGTCATTGGGTTTGGAATTTTTTTTACGCTGTGTAACCTGCATCGGAAACCTCAATCCTGTTTGTTTTAATCTTTGAATTTACAAGGTTTCAAAGGTTATCTTTACCTGATAGATAGAGCTCTTCTTGGATCTGTGCTGTATATCAACATATCTGAAATATTCAATGAAACACACCCCCTATTTTGCCTACACAAAAGAAGTGCATCAATAGTGGTTCAGAACTACTACACAGTTAAATTTGGCAACTGATGTCAAAAGAAAACTTGCAGCTACATGAACACTGTACATGATGGCATGTAGTACAATACATATCATATACCATGAATACACATGCTGAATTTTTATTAAAGGAAGCATTTGTTATTCAATACTGCACGTGTTAATGCAGTTGGTGAATGATAGTGAAGTGGTCAGGCCAATAAATCAAACAAACTGAATGGAACTGAATGGAGAAGGCAGCCAAATGCCAAGATAACGTGTCCCAATACATAATTTCTATCCCAGAGGGCAGATCATATGAAAGCAAGATTCCAGTAAGCTCTTATGTAAAAACCACAAATGACCTAGCTACTAAACATAGTATTGTCAGTTTTATTGTCCTCTTGTCAACTAGAAGTAGTCTAGAGAACAGTGAATTCAATTTAAAATACCACATAATATGTACTGTACATGTGATTCATGAGATGAAAGACCCTAGTCATTTAGCAAGGACTTTCATATTCAGGGTCTGATGACAAGCTGATGACATGTGTCTGTATCACACTAGTGGTTACATAATGGTCACTAATCGCTAAAGGAGTGGATAGAGGGACTGTGGAGTGGGTAATACAGGGAGCCTTGAAAGGAATATTGGTAAGCCTTGCTTATCACAAAATTTGTTGGCCACTGGTCATTTGATTACATTTGTGATGTCACTTTGTTCAGTACACCAGTAAAATATGTATGCATGACCTGAAACTTTAACAACAAAGTTGTCACAGCAAACTAGAGGCACAAAGAAGGGAAGTGAAAGTCAGAGAGTAAAATGGCGATGACTGCCAGACCCTAGCTTTCTTAAGAGAGGAGGAACTTGAATTTCTTTTAATAAATAAACACATTCAGCTCATCCTGACACTATCGATTTTACTTCCTTCCTTATCCATTTGTTATGACTATCATGGCATGCACCTGTTGGCAAATCGTACATCACCCCATGACACATTGATGTCTTTCACCTTAGTTTCAGGACACATGGTGGCACATCCTTGTTAAATGTTCCCACTAACTTCACATAATACAAATATATCTGTAGCTCTTCTCACACCCATTCAATATATTCCACTATTACACTACTGTTTTCACATTAAAACAACGTAAAGTTCTCTCCAACTTTCTTTAAATTAGTACCTTTCTTTAGTAAAGCACAGTGCATTGAGTTATATTGACAGTGAGTTCACTTTTATGAAATGATTTTGTAACCTATTTACAACAAGCTTTAGAGAGCCCGGTGTGTAATAGGAAAATGGGTTGACAAATTACAAATAACTTCAAAACTGTAGACAATCCTTGACTTGCACATATGCTTTAATCATTCAATCCTAGATCATATTGCCTTGTCACGCTGAATATTCATGGCTATGCAATACCTCAAAACAGTATTGATCTGAGTTTTGATAATGGCATGGAAAATAAGACTGTCTATGCCTATCAAGTACTCTCTTCAAAGATCCGGTTCTTACTGTGCTATTTTTGGTGGCTACTTGTGGGATTCAATGTACTAACAACAATGAGACACATTGTCCCCATTCTTTAGATGCAGCACAAACCAACACGTTTCCCCAGTGCATTGTTACCTGTTGACATCATTACTGGATGATGTTTAATGAGCCGTGGTGTGTGTGTGTGTGGGGGGGGGGGGGGGGGGGCTTTAGAATAAGGAGTGTATGGATATTGTGATATTTGAAATGCCTACATTGCTTTGATTTCTAAGGGCTAGATTTGTAGTATTAGTAGTCAGCGCTGAAGTAGTAGTTCCAAACTGATGTGCTGAATGTTGCTAATGCTGGATGATTACTTGGTTCAGTCATGGTTCAGTCATGTTTACTTGGTTGGCCAGAGGATGGACCGTGATCAGACCTAGTATAACAACACGAACTCGAAATTTACGACTTAGTTGCGCTCGTGACACCGTATTGTGCCATTCTCAGTGTATTTTATCTTAGATTTTGAACAGTCGAGAAAGAATCAAGTTGGTCAGTAATTTTTCTTCGACACAACTAATAATAACAGCACAAACCGTACGAAAAGTAATGTATTCCATGAACTGCGCGGGTCCTACTAATTACTGCCCGTGACTGCCCGTAGCTGCCCGAGGACTGCCCGAGAACTGCCCGAGCACTGCCCGAGGAAAAAGTGGGCCAAATTTCGCCCATTTTAACACTAAACCAATAGGTTGAACTTAAATCATGCCCAGCCAACCAAAAATATCATTGATTTGGTGTTTTCTGTAGCGGTTTTAGAACCCGAAACACGCCGGGCTTTCGACTAGAAAGACATCCCCATCTTGCTTGTTGAGATCATACCATTCAGTGCAAGGGGTGGTAGGCTGTCAGGCTGTACGCGCTCGGCGAGGTGTGCCACCTCTCGAACTGAATGGTATGATCTCACTATCGAGCCTGCGACGTCCTTCAAGCCCGGCGTTTTCCGTGTTCCAAAACTGCCGGAGAAAACATCAGGTTAACGCCAAATCAATGATATTTTTGGTTGGCTGGGCATGATATAAACTGAACCTATTGGCCAAGTGTTAAAATGTGCGAAATTTGGCCCACTTTTTCCTCGGGCAGTGCTCGGGCAGTTCTCGGGCAGTCCTCAGGCAGCTACGGGCAGTCACGGGCAGTAATTAGTAGGACCGAACTGCGCGATTTGCGATGACAAGGCTGGCTGTACTGCGGTCATTGCGAATTCAATGCAGTTCAGCGAACGACGATGACATTACTGATAACTGACAACTTTACTAATGTTCCAAATACTATTTCCGATACACTCATCATGTAGGAGCTCACACTGTCGTACATGATCATCCGTTATCTAAGTCGTCAAGTGCTCTTGCTAAAGCTCAGGCACTGCATTTGCGATCAACCTACCTGTGATTTCACGAACTGCTCTCTCTCCTGCTCTAAACTATTGGTACTTCGCCTGGAAAGACGTGACATTCTGAACGATCGTGGATATTATTCTCTATGGATCTTGGAGATAATGTGATCGGATTGTGTACGCCTGGTATAAATGTCTCCTACGACTTCCCACGCTGAAATACCTGTGATCGTGCAGCGAATATACATCAAGATGGAAAATGGCGGAAATCGAATACGTCAGAGCATTGTGGGTATGACAGTCGGGTCAGATTCTGCCACCGAAATAAAGAGGATTTCCTCGCACAAACCATTTACAGGGCTCTTGCCGATCGGTCGATCTTTTTCTATGTTTGATACGCAAGGAAAACACAATAAGAAATTTATTGATTTACTGATTGAAGAATCCATTTCCGTCGTTCAACAAACTTTGTCTTGATGTGACAAGATTGTATTTACTGAGATCAACTTTTGCACACAATTCCCACCCGTGTAGAATGGTTCAACCTGGGTATTCCTTATACAACACGTTTGTTTGATTTCGATGCGAGATCGGATGGGTTTTTTCTTGCTTCGTTTGCTTTATACACTCTCACAGTGATAGGGAAAGCACATCTTTTCAGGTATAAAATGCATTTTCATGAAATGACATCGCAAAACATATTATTAATAAATGTTTCAAATTCATTAACTCAAATATTGATATCAGGATGTTTCATATTTGTTAGTATATATATATATATATATATATATATATATATATATATATATATATATATATATATATATATATATATATATATATATATATATATATATATATATATATATATATTGATACCACCAATTCAAAGTTGCTGTGCACTATGCAGCTGAAATCCAGCATGTTTTTCATGCTCTATATATAGTGTGTTTCAGTTTTGCCCCTCAAATTCTTTTCTTGCCTTAAGGGAGCCGTCATTATTTACGGCCTGGGGGGGGGGGGTCGGAGGAATTGCTTTCGAAACTCCAAAATTTCGAGTAACCCCCCCTGCCAACCATGACGTGTTTGAGTAACCCCCCCCCCCCTCTCTGCTACAGAAAATTTGAGTGACCCCCCCTCCCCCCCAAAAAAATTGGGAAAGTTAAATATCTATACAGTAAAATGGATTGCTGCTGCGACAGGCCCTGTACAGACCCTGATTAAACCCTGTGGTATAGGTCTTTGTGGAAGGAGGTTCCAATTGCTGTGGCAGGGGCTGATGTACAGGCCTGTATCCAGTGCTCTGGTGACACACAGTTATTCTGTAGGATTTTTTTTCAAGAGGGGGAAGATGTGGTGCGAAAGCACCACAAGAGACCGCATAAGCGGTCGCGGGGGGGTCAGGAGGGGGGTGTCCCCCCTCCTGCCATTGGAGCTTTTGAAAAATAGAGGTTAAAATGGTGTTATTTGGTGGCACTTGGGGAGTATTTTTTTCGTATAAAAACTCAAAGGAAAATAAATCTGAGACAGTATTCCAAAACTTATATTTCAGTTCACTGATTTCAACTATATTTTTTGAAACCGAAAAAATAGCGACAGACATACATTTATTCACATTTATTATTTATTATTATTTTCCTGCAATAAAAGATGGGTTTGTTGTCAAGGCATTCAAATGGTTTTAAACTTTATAGCATCAGAATAAGCTTGCTTTACACATTTTCCCCTATCGGTAACCTATACAATGTAGAATATAGAAAGCAGACGTTTCTCATTAATGATCAGGCAAGTATATCAATCTTTAATCAGGAAATACTGAAAAATGTACTCAGTACTAGCCTCTTTAAGGCTTGCCACGTCGAATAGCTGATCATTCTCGTCTGAAGATCACAATAACGTGAAACACATAGTGTAATGAGATTTTAGTTTCTACTTGAAACCACCTGTACAGGGAATGCCTTTTGTTTTGTTATTTTCACAACTCCTTGAACTAGGTGAAAAGTGCTCACAATCATGCACGCCCCGGGTACAAAATAAAGTTAGCATACACAGCAGTTAAAGTTAGAATAAGCAATGCACTATGCAGCATAATTAATTATCTGTGTTCCAGCAGTCAAATAAGTTGGAAATTACGAGTTGAAACATGTTTCAGAACTCAGAGTCTGAAAACATAATTGTCATAGACCTCTGGTTAATTATCTTATATGTACACAGCATATGAGTGTATATTTCACTGGACAATAGATGTGATCAGGTTTAGGTTAAGGTTAATCGAGGCCAGCTGATACCTATTTCTCACTTCAGGGACTGGTCAGTTTCTTCGGCGTTGGGGGGGGAGTGGATTATTTTTTGCCAACGTCAAAAAGGTGGCTGACCCCACCCCCCTTTTCCAAATTTTGAAAACAGGGTGACCCCTCCTATTCCAAATTTTGAAAACAGGGTGACCCCACCTATTCCAAATTTTGAAAACAGGGTGACATCCCCCCCCCCCCCCCCCCCGCACGCGACAACTGTAAAACAAAAGGTGGACACAAATTATATATATATATATATATATATATATATATATATATATATATATATATATATATATTATATATATATATATTATATTTTACATACATTTATATTTTAAGTCATTCTGTGTTTTAAAGAAGTTGTTGACATGTCAGTTGTAAGATAGGAATTTCAAAGTGTCAATCTTAAAGTTTGAATACAGTACATTTTGAATGAGCTGTGAATGTATTTTACACTTTCTATGCTTACCAGATGTCCTGAACTGTTGTACAGAAATGGATGTCAATCATTAATATCAAAGAGGAAAAAGCAGTAAATCAAAAATTTTGATGGGTGTTAAGACTTGCCAGCCATCCAATTAAATCTCCTGAGCAGCCATAGAGAGCATTTTAGCCAATCTGATGTGTGCAGTGTCTGAGATGACCTTTTCTTGTAACATTGAAACCATAAAAGCACAGCTAATAATGACAAAACTGCCTTTTTTAACTGTTATTTTGGTCATAAAAAAGTATCATTCTACAGAAAACCTGAAACGAAGGAAAACAGTTGCATCAATGAGAAGGAAGATATCTTGTGATTTTTCTATCTCTAAAATAAGTCACTGTATCAACTATCTATAATGCATGTTGCTTTCTCATACTGAATTCTCATACAGAGAACAGAAAAGTATCAGGAATTTGTCTTGCTTATCATGTGAAATGCAGATTTCATAACGGTACATTTTCACTTAGCAAACATCAAGATATCTGTGGCATATATCTCTGATTTATTAAAGTATGGCGCCGAAGGGCACGGAGAAAAATATGAAACATCCTGATATCTCTGATATATATGTCTTGTATATTAAAGTCATGCACAGGAAGGGCGTGCTGAAATATGTCTAATATATTAAAGTAATGTGCTCGAAGAGCATGCTGAAAAATATTGAACATACAGATATCTCTGATATATGTATGCCTGATATGTTAAAGTTGGGAGTGCTGAAAAATATGTCTGATTATTAAAGTTACGCACCTGAAGGCGCGCAGAAAATGCAACTGAATGATGAAATTTGAGGCTGACACGATGCATTTTAGGCAATGATGAGCCTATGTCGAAATTCAAAAATGCACTAAACCCCCCTATTGGGCATTTCAAAAACATGGTGACCCAACTATCACCAAAGTCAAAAACAGGGTGACCCCCCCCCATGAATCCACCAGCCCCCCACCCCCAGGCCGAAAAAACTGACCAGTCCCTTAATCAAATCCATGGTTTCATTATGTGAAAATACAAGACTATAATACTAGAAAAACAGAGTTAACTTCATACATTCTTACAAATGCAAGTTGTATGGGCTTAATCAGATCTCGTGTTTACAACACTCTGTCTCAGTGGAATTGTGATATCATAGAACAACTTGACCTTTGACCTAGCCATCACTGTTCAAGTAGGAGAAGCCCACTAGCACTGCTTCAACACACTGGATATAGAAATTAAGGGTTCTAGTAGAATGGTATTTCATTCACCAAGTCATGTTTCACCAACTGTCACAAATCATGAAGGGTCATATGATATTTGTCAAATTTTATCAGAAACTCAATCACATATATATTGATTTTAGATTTACAAAGAACTACAGTAACTGCGCTATCTTTGGAGTACTCCATTCTGGTCTAAACAATTGTGATGTATGGGCTAATTGATATTCTCCAATTCTCTCGTTCAAGAGAACAAATTTATATATATAATTGCCTGATTGCTTTGTATGAGAAAAAGTTCTATTGCAGAAAAAACTTCCATGGAAGGTTCACAACGCTTAAGCCGCACTCGCCCTTAATTGTCAGTGACTAAATCATCACAAATATGTGATTGGTCACTTTAACATATTATTCACCCAGCTTGCCTTTTGAACAGTCTCATGATTATATGCAAATAAACTATATTACAAAA
The DNA here is from genome assembly GCF_041260155.1 of Ptychodera flava. Taxonomy (NCBI): domain Eukaryota; kingdom Metazoa; phylum Hemichordata; class Enteropneusta; family Ptychoderidae; genus Ptychodera; species Ptychodera flava. The sequence goes on along the minus strand of NC_091939.1, from coordinate 39,841,122 downwards.
TAGTTGTGCCAAAATGTAGTTGGTCAGGAGGCTAACAGGATCTGTTTGGTATTTATAATTATTCACAGCAAGAGTTTGAAAGTACAGTTATCATGTAGCAGATGTGCATGTTGTTATCAATTTCAATGAAATTCAGCTAACCAATATGCTACAAGCTTCTAAGATGCTTCACATTGCCAAGAAATAGTTGGGCACATTCATGTATGTGAGTCAATTAATATTGATCAACAGATAGAAGAGAATGAACAAATTTGAGTAATTCTTGAAGACTTTAATTCAGTTATTATGATGAACACTTCTGCAGCAGCAACCATATTTAGATGGAAAATTGAAAGAAGAATGAGCGCAGCATCCAAACCTAGCATCAAAGCAAAGAAGTGTCTGCATTCTTGGTGTTTATTGCCAATAGATATATCTGCAGTTTCTACTAACATACATTACATTGGCATTCAGCTGGTGTTGCACACTTCTTCATAAGGTAATATTTCTTATCAAAGATGACATGAAAACCCCATATACTAAATAGTTTTAAAAAGTAGAAAATAAAAATTTTAATATGGTAGCAATAGTTTACTTGATGGATAAGGGGGTTCATGTTGGTAAAGAAAACCTACATTTTGGTATTAATGATAGAATTTAATTTGTCAAAATCTTGATTGGTACTAGTGAAATTTAACATGTCATTTGATACTAGAGTAAATGTAGCAAAAAAAACCAAAATGATAACTTTGCTTTGTATTATCTCTGTATTTTCTATTCCCATTCTTAAATGGCAAGCGTTGAGAGACTGACATTCAAAATATTGATTAAAATCACAATAAGCAAAATTGAAATAACTGTTATTCAAAATGTAAGAACTTTATTGCCAAACAAAATCATCATTTTGTTATATAGTGTTTAAGGAACATATTGTGAAAATTTCACTACATTTTACCCAGCCAGAGAGGAGTAAAGTTTTTGAAGTTGAAAACCGAGAAAAGCCATGAAATTGGTGACTTGCATAAATTAACACTTTTTCTCACCCAACTTATGTCCAGCATACAAATTGTAGGAGCTCTAGAGTTACATGCACCTTGCACTAGTCATACGGGACCACTAGGGTTATTTTGGTATATTGTTCCTTGTGACTACCAGACTGAGGACCACTGGAGTTGTAACCTTCATATTGCTGCAAGGAACTACCACTGTAAAGTGGGATTACAAGGGTTATTTGATATAGGTGCTGGGTGGTGTGTTCATTAACTTAAAGCATTTCTATATTTTAGGAGTTAGTTAAGAATTTTTGAAAATTCCTTGAGTCTAATCCATACCAGGAAACTACTGTCAACTTTTCTTGGAGTCATGGTGCAGTAAATTTGGCTTTGAGGCCACACAAGTGTTGAGGAAAACCAAATGCTAAATGATGATCTGACATACACTGGAACTTCATTACATAAATTGTTAATGTGTTTGCCTTTGAAAAAAAGGTGGAAAGATGCACACAACAAACTTTTCATTTCCTGTCTAAATTCAAATATTGCTTTTAATCAGTGTTCAGAAAGTCCACATTATCAATCGACAGCTGTGGTAAGTATCCAAGGAAACAGCATTACACACATATTACGAAGACAATACACTGAGTACTACACAACAAATAAATAAACTAAACATAAAAAGTTTTGAAGCCAAGCAAAAACAACTTAGCAGCATTTGGGCTTAGAAAAAGAACTGAAAACCAACAATTTTCAACAACACTTTGTAGATTCTTTAGATGTGGGATTGCAACAATGTGTTTTATCAAAAACACTCTCCCATGCCATCCATGACACAAACTTCAAGTGACAGGTAGACATTTTTGTTGACACCATGACTTCTTTATGCCTTAAACAGTCAATTCAAAATTACATAAATCGGTATATGGTAAAAGAGGCATTCATTTTCCCATGGCAACTGAACCAAAAAAGTAATGGGATGGATACTATTCTTTTTAATCATCAACACGACAGATGTCTGATGACCGAAAATAGCAATGAAAATTTGGTGTGCCTGCACAGTAGTGAAAGTTCACTTAAAAACAATCTACTGTTGATTGACCAATCAGAGTGCTCAATTCAGGGTGTTTTATCTACTCGTAAAGCCTTGGTCCCAAATCCAGAAACGAATGACAGCGCCGTAGTAAAGTACTGTCCAATCAAAAGTGAACATGTCATATTCTGTAGACATCTGGTACGTTTTAATATTCAAATTTGGTAACACAGCGGAAACCAGCTGCAACACAAAATCTGCTGTGCCCTAGGGCATTTATATAATGTGCCCTAGGGCATTTATAGGATGTTCCATTACATTGGAAGGCTATTTCACAAATAAAAGTTTTAATTCATATCCTAAACATGTTACATTGGCAAGGGGACAGTTGACGTAAACACATTGAAAACGAAAATATATCAGTTAGGGGCGATAGTTTTTAAGTCGGATAAAACCCTCGTACTCGGGCTCTTCTGGTATATAAAGTCCAACCCAACGATAAAATGTCTCGGCCTGCGGCCTCGACATTTTATCGTTGGGTTGGACTTTATAAACCAGAAGAGCCCTCGTACTCGGGCTTTATCCTATACATAGAACACTAGAATGTAATTATTGTGATTTTCTGAATAAACTTTTCTTTAGAATAGCATGGAAGTTACTACCTGGATGCAGAAATGAAAATTAACAAAACATGAACAAACTCAATATGTGACTCATCAAGGAACAGGGACTGAAAATTTGACATTTCACTTTGCAAAAATTCTTATCATGTAAAGCAGCACACAGTTTTTACACTCCTTATACATAGATATATGAATCTCACATCAAACAATGAAGAGAAAAACGGATTTCATGTTCTCAATTCCAGGTAAGAAAAATGGTGGACATAATTGTACAATGCACAACATACAAATTCAGTCTAAAATGCGACTTGTACACTGGTTATAATTGACATCATGCATGACTAATTATGTGTACATCAAGTTAAATATCCATTGATAAATCAGTAATTAATTCTAACTTTAATGATTGTAAGTATATGTAGCCTAAAACATTTTGAATACTGGTACCTTGAGATTGTCTAATGGGAATAAGCAAAAAGTTTTTATACACCACACGCTCTGAAATGAGAGAATAAACGTCTGCAAGATGAGATTCTTAATAAATGATTTCATAAAAAGGCAAGGTAAGTTTGCATTACAAATATTCCATACTTTTCAGTCATTCTGTTCCAAGGCTGGGAGAGAACGACAGAATCACACACATTAAATCTTATAAAAATCCATCACATGGATATTTCAGGAATTTCATATAAATGTGTTGTATAAAGGTTACATATGAAAAATACCAAGAGATATAAGGCACACTTAATACTGGGTAGGTTTTCATCAATGAGTCAAAGGGTGATATGGAATATAGTTGATACTGCAAGAAGTTCAATTTTTCACTTTAAGTATCGTATTTCTATTATTAATATGAATGCTTTCACTTTGTAATAGAACTAAAGGTATGATATATTTTAAGTACGGAATATAACACTCAACTGAATGGAACAACTTTTGCAAAAGCAATATTTCAGATTTTTCTGCCTCATACTTCTTTGAAAGCATTTAAAATCAAGTACATAACAAAATAAAAACAGCAAAGTACCCTGAGGGCAAATATTTCAGAAATTGTTTCACAGAGTTAACTTACAACATGCCCTGTAGCCTTTGGTCATATTGGCTCTAAACCACTGAAAAACACCTGAATTATCACATTCTATACTGTGTCAGAGGGTTGCATGAAGATCACTGCCTGATTTGAAAAACTGATATGTTTAATTGTTTCATGAAGTTCCTATGAACAAACTGAGCAGAACCGTTGAATAGAAGCTTGACCTAAATAACCTAAATTGTCCATGGTAACCTAATTTATAGGTACACAAACTATTGTGAATGCCTAGCCTCAGTGTTTTTTGCGTAATCACTATAAGTACAAAAGGCAAAAACAAAAAAATACAGAGAAAGGATAAATGCTGGCACTTTTCAATAAATAGGAGCATGCTTTGCAACAGAAGTTTTCATGCATATATTAGCTGTACATTAAAATATCGACAGATATCTGATTACATAAACTGTCTTATGGATGGCTAAAATCTTATTTAATTTACAAAAATTGAAATGTAATTCCTAAATAAGATAGCAATTAAACATGTCATAACCATTTTTATGTACACTTATATTACATAATAAAGCGTATGTAGAAAGGAATTTAAAAAGAATGATACCATATACATTTTTCATCATCACATTTTATCAAGATCAAGTTGATGAAATTTGATTCATGTCATATTGAGTCATAGGAATGGAATAAAATCTGAAAGCTGTATTGAAAGATAGTAAATTTATTTACAATTGATTTATTCATGTACATTTGTGACTATTAAAACAATGTATTTACACAGAGTTGACAGGTAAGTTTACGCTGAAGAAATAATGAAATATGAATGTGAAGATTTAACTCTTTCTTAAAATTTCACAACTTTGTATCAATGACATGGCTATGTGATGGACAATACAGAAGATGCATGGTACACCTGAAGAATAGTGGCTGAGATATTCCTTGTTGTAATCTACTTGTCTAAAGGTGCCTTCTGTAATAAATGAATGGACCTATACCCCTTTGGTTAACACTGAATTGTAAAATGGTTTAAAGACAGCCCACTATTCTTCAGTCACACTCAATGAATTTTGTGCTAACATTTCTGAATTCCTTCATCACTTTTAGCGATTTCTGAAAATTTCTTCAGCTCAATACATACAAGTACATTCAATTTGTCGAACTTGTACAGGTCATCTTGAACTACCTTGAGCTACTATACTAGCACATTAATTGGTCTAAGAAAGCACATTGGTGTAATATATAGCCATAACAAAGTCATTAAGAATACTGCTGATTCAAAAAAACACCTTGCAATACAATATGCATCTTGATAATCAGTAGAGATCATACAAACCATATCAAAAAAAATTCCTAATGAACATTCATACTTGTTATCACAGCACTAGAGTCCATTTTGGAAGGTATTCTGAACAGGGGTACAATACAAACATAAGTTTCATGTATCAATATCTTAAAATCGTAGACAGGTCATTAAACATATATGGAAGCATTGGAATATATATATATATATATATATATATATATATTATATATATTATATATATATATATATATATATATATATATATATATATATATATATATATATATATATATATATATATATATATATATATTATATATATATATATATATTATATATATATATATATATATATATATATATATATATATATATATATATATATACAGACAAAAAATAATGGAAGCGGCTCGTAGATGGCATTTGAAAATTTTACTGCTACCAGGCAACAAGATGGCATTGCTGCAAAGCATGAATTTCACTACACAACCTCTCACAGTGATAAAAAAACAATATATAGAAATCTTCATTCCTTTTATCTCATACTTCATCATTGCTTTTTTCTTTCTTACTTGAAGAATTAAAAATGTTGAAATCGATATGCTTAAGCAATAAAGCACACCCAGTGACGGTACAAGATTTCGACCAGTTCACATAATATATGCACAAACAATAGTCAGTGCAGATATGGAGTGAACTGGTCAAAATTGAATTGTATACCCGTTGCTGGTGTTTTTATTGCTATTATATCATAATATTGAATTGAATTTTGGTGTGATATGTCAAAAAGGGAATTTCCTCTAGCTGAGAACTTGTGCTCATTCCAACAAATGGAACATTTGTAGGAATATAGCAGGGTTATTTTCATGTCTCAACCAATCAGATCACAGTATTTGGGCCATCAATATACTGGTATGATATAATACTGTTTTTAAAAAACTTCAAATTACCGGATGACTAAAATAGAGTTCTTATGACAATAGCAGAATGAATTTTTAGGTAACTTAGATACCAACTGTTTTGCCTTTTCCAGAAAATCACTTTTGTTAATATTCAATTTTCCTGGATTGAATGGATCCTTTGGTAGCTATGGCCAACTCTTTCCAAGAGTTCACATATACTGCATGTAGATTTTTCAAACACTTGATAACACATCCATGTAAGTACTGATCAGTATTGGTGTTTGCAATGACAGAGATTTCACTAAAATGATGTCAATATCACATTACATAATCACAGTAATCATTGAGGATATTATTTTAACATGATAGTATTCTACCATGATAAATGACCATCTCTATGAATAGAAATGGCTCCCATTGGAAATTGATACACAGATACATGTATCAGAAATCTACATCCAATGGCAGTAGTACATACAAAATAATTGTGACATTACCTTTTAGTCAGTGAGAGTATGGTAGGTAGGAACATTCATTAATCTGTTTGTACACTGCCTAGCCAAATCCAAGATTGTACAAGTCATGAACTGATTTTCAGAAATTAGTGGAAAACAATTAAGGTGAAATCTGGCAGGAATAGAACAAAGCTTAAGGGCTTCAAGGTATCTTTGGTAACTTTAAGTCTTGAAAGGAACATGACACAGCATCTTGTCATACATCTTTAGTGACTGTTGGCAAACAAGAGACAAAATTGTTGTTATCAATCAATTGTTGTGAAATCCCTGTGCTTGAAAAATGTATGAAGATGTCAACAGGATATCATGGATAAACATTTCAACAGCTTTGTCTCAGCAATACAGTTAAGTCTTCATTCAATTGTCATTTACTTCAGAGTAACCTGACATTCACATTCTGGAAGTGCCTTCAAAATCAAAATCATTTAAAGTTAGCGAGACACAATCAATGAATTTGCAAGGATCAGGAAACAAAGAACAATCAGTAGAGCGCCACCTATGGGCAAAAACTGTAATGGCAGGTTCAAAGAGTATTTGTGATTTTTGAAACCATCTTGTATCAACATTTCACACATCAGAGTTGAGACAAATCACCAGCTTACCTTGGTGAGAAGTAGGGAGGTAATGTTGTCTGTTCAAGATTTCTAACCATCTCTCTTGACTCTGACAACAATCTGTGGAGTTTACTGGTTGGAGAATTGTCAGTTAGCTGTAAAAACACAGACAACACAATTGATTGATTTTAAGTCACTCTATCATTACTTTACATCATAAAATGATATGATATCATTTTATATGTACAGTAGTTACAAAAAAGTTGAACTTGAGAAGATCAGATAGAATGACAAATCTATGTGAAACAAATTCACTACACTGGAGACATGGGGCATTGATTATTGAAACAGTAATCTGGTTGCTGTACCGTATTGTACACTAAACATTCACATTGTTTATCTGTTGATTTCCTTTTATTATAATCTCTCATCTTAAAGGAAACACCAAGCTTATTTGATTCAGTATTTTTTCCACAGAATCTCTCTTGAAAAATGAAGACAACTATGTTAGCTGAAAACTGCATTAGTGAAAAACATTTCTGTACAAAACAAAGTGCACAATGTAAATGAAAGTTCATTGTTACGGGAGTAACTAAGATTTGTTTGTAGCGTCCACATCTACAAATTATTTCTGCAACACTGACTACTGAAGACTTGATTTGGATTTCTGAGTGTGGATGCAATACTCACATCATTAGCTGTGATATTCAGCAGTTCATCAGTTTCTCCACTACTACCATCCTGAGCTTGTGCATCGGCACTAGTGTCAGCTGTATCCAAATCCTTCATTGCCAGAGATGTTGACAGTGACGGTGACTTGGGAGATAGCTTTGTGGTACTTGTTCTGGATAAAGACTTTGAAGGTGATATGCTGTGGCTTGGTGATAGACTACGGCTTAACTCTTCACTGTCAAATCAAATCAAGAATTTAATCTAACAAATTTCTGACTTGGGAATTTATAATTTTGGTTGAAAACCTTGCAAGAATGTCTACAATAAGTCAATTATAATTATGCGTGTATTGATTTTTCTGAAAGAGGTGTACACTGTTAAGGAAATTACAAGTTGAATCCACAAAGGACAGCTGTAACTGATGGTAGTTTTAGGTGATATGTTATGCACAATAACCTTAAATTAATGTTCTGTATCTTTGAAGTGAAGAGAAGTGCATTTGGTTCAAGGCTGAGTAAAATCCATAAGACTGTTGATAATATTGGTCACATTAAACTTCTGACTGTTCACATTTCAGCTAATACTCCATTCATAGCCATTACTGCATATACTTTCTTCGACTCCAAAACTCTTCAATTTCAAATAACCATCAATGCACTCCACTCAAAATATTTTGACTAAGATAAAACTGCTGAAATTCGAGTAGGTAAACCAACATAAAAAGTGAAGTATGAATTAGAAAACATATTACTCACACTGTATCACTAAGTCTGCATTCTTGTAAAGCTAATAGCTCATCTTTACTTTCCAAGTTCAACTGCATCAAGGCCATTTCTTTCTGTTGTCTGTCATAAACTTGTCTCAAGTTATTGAGCTCTGCTTCAACTCTGTCTTGTCGTGATTTCTGTAATTCCAGTAACTGATCTTTCTCTCTTCTCTCTCTCGTCTTGTGGAAAAGAAAAATGCATAAATTGTAATAAAACTTAATATAATCACGGTAACTGTGCTGGTGTTACGCTTACAAGACAACAGAATATCTAGGACTGTCCTCTGTGTTTCTGTTTTTTTCTATTTACTCAGAAATTGTTTCTTCAAAAATCTCACATGCCTTGTACTTTTTGTTTAACTGTAAACTAACAGTACAGAGTAAATCACTGTCACTTTCAAGTCTTATTTCTCTGTGAGCTCATGGTCAGATCCCTAAGTCTTTAATCTTTTGTTTTCAAAATAGCATTGGTATTTCAAACATTTTGATAAAATTCTGTACAAATATTTACTTTGCATAGTAATTAACAAACTTTTGAAATTATTTGGAATCAGCCTGATACTATGGCATCCAAAATTGTCAGTATCAGAATGTAGAATGGCTTTAAAAAACTAAATATTCTGAGCTTTCTGATGCACAACTTACTTGAAATTTGCAATTCTTTCTTCAAGGATACTGCCTCTTCCCTTGCTTTGCTTGTTAGGATTTGTTGTTCTGTGTTGTTGCTATTGGAAGCCCCTAATTCTCCTGAAGTAGGACAGGATTAAGAAATGGACCATTTCTTGTTAGTCAGTACATATTGTAAATTGACGGTAGATTTCACAGATGTATACATGTAAAATGGTAAACAGTGTAAAGTCATGCTTTGTGAGTTTTCATTACATGGGAAATGCATCATGATTTGAAAGCTTATCTTAATTATTTGGCACAAATCCACTTAGTGTTTTGACTGAGTTAGATGAAATTATCATTGTACTTTCCCTTAATTTTTTTTCGTATTCATATTATCTATATAACAAGAAAGCTTCCTTGCAGTTCTTCTGCGTGCATTTACGGACAGTCTGCAACACAATAATCTTTAAAGGCTTGGGATAAAATTTTCAATGACAAATTCTCTCTAATACTTTCAAAGTTTGTTCAGTGAAGGGAGAGTGAATTTGAAGTACAGAAGAGTAAGTTTGTAAAGTGTCTTTCCATTTTCCAAGGCCTTTAAAGGATAGAGGATAAAACTTACCCCTGAGGCGTTCAACTTCAGCCTTTGTATCGCCAAGTTTTTGTTTCCACTCTGTTATTTCTCGCTTGCTTGCAAGTTCTGATTGTCTGAGTTCCTGAATTAAAAAATCAATGTTTATACTTATATTTGTAAACAGTGCTAACATTTACACTAACAAAACAATACGCTGTGAATCATTTTCTCATCTCTACATACCAAACATATTTTATTGTCTTTATTGGGCGTTTTGTTTTTCTCAAATCCGCTAAATTTTTTGTACAAGACATAGAGTAGGTTAGGTACCCTTTGTGAAAAGATATTGATGAGGACAGGAAATGTTTTGATGAGACAAGTGATTAGATTGGCATAAATCTAAAAAATAATTTTATCATATAGATAGGGTGGTTTACAGTGAGCAATATAGGATGTCAGTTTGGTAAATTATACCACAATTATAGTAACATTGTATGATGACAGATTGAAGATTATCTAAGTATGTAGACTCCAAGCGAATGCTGTTTCCAATGACAAAATTCAACTGGCCAGTGTGAGTAGAATTCAATTTCAATCATGTTTAGCTGTGTAACCAGAGTACTGGTTAGGATTGGGACTGTATGAGATTGGGTTTGGGGCTGTATGGGATTGTGATTGATATGTATATGAACAACTGCAGTGCTCACCATGTAAAAAAACATTCAAAAAGTACCAAGATTAAGATAGAAATTGAGCTCAGTATTGCCTGAAGATGTTTATATAATCAAATGGACTGTATGATAAGTTATGTCTTGGTATGGTGTGTTCAATGGGTGTGACAAGATTAAGACAGAAATTATCAAACTATGACGGGTGTGAATACATCACAGTGATACTGACCTTGCAAGCTGCATCAAATCTCTTGAGTTTGGATGTCACGTCTGTGATATGTGAGGATGCATCTAGTAGGTCCTTGTCCTGGAAGCAAGAAATCGATACAGAATGGATTTCATTGACAGCATCCTACTGTATAGATTATGATCCTAGACAGAAGCATCTGATTGTCAGTGTGAGTAGTAAACATACAAGGTCAGCTGTCATTTCAGTTCATCATGTCTATCAGTCAAATATTTCATTTGTAAAACCTGCAGGCACTTTGCTTGTCTCACATCTTAGATTCTATATAGTGGACACAGCATTGTCTGATGGATGACATAATTTATCTGCTGTTATTGTCTCTGAGTCTTCAATTTGTAAAAATATTTCAATCATGAAGCAATAAATATGTCAGGGGCCCTTACAGATGGGAACGGGATGAAGAAGCTCAAATCATCAACAACTTTAATCTTAGAAAGAGATTTCATTCTTCAACTTTCTCTTTTGTATTCTGTATGTGAGAATTATCTGCAAGATGCAAAACATCAGCTCAAATTAAAATTGCAGGAAACAATAGGTGACAAAAACATAAATATGGGTGTGACCTTAAGTTTCAACACTGTCAACAGCTCCTGTTCTCTGGCTTCAAGCTGTCCAAGTTGAGCTGATAGTTCACGGACTGTGGAAGTTAATGATCTGTTTCTATCCTGCATTAAAAAGAATACGTATGGTGATGTCATGCAAACATTGACAAAACAATCAAGCTGTAGTGAAATACAAGAAATTTCCTAGAGTTTAATTCTTCACATCCATGCATGTACATTCCGGAAGCTTTCCATTCAGAGTTCATATAATGACATGAGAAGAAAGTAACTCTGATTGGTATTTGCTAACTTTACCCAATACTTTCTGAAAAGCACAAAGACATAAACCTGCTCCTGTATTTGATAATGAGGACAGTCAAAAGAAAAGACTAGTGTAGTTATTGTTGGTTGAAGATGATGAAGCCAGCATATAATACCAGTGGATGTACAATACACAGCAATGACAAAAACCAAAACCACAACTTGGACACTCACTGACAACTCACCTCTAAATCTTGTACATACATGGACGATGAAGACGCCTTTTCTGACAACTGTTCCAGCTGTTTCTGAGTGGATTCTAAAGCACAAGTTTTGGATTGTTCCTGAGTTTCAATGATTTTAAGTCTGCTGGCCAGGTGTTTGATTTGATCATTCTTGCCACGTATTTCAGCTGAAAGATAAATGAATACAGCCTATGTGAATAACATTGATCATTAACAGGTTTATCAACCTGTCGACATATACAATTTCAAAAACAGTCTGATAAATTTGTTTTCATGGCATATCTGACCTCACTGATGAAACTTACCCTATCAGCTCAGATGAAATCACAATTCCACAATCAGATTTATTTTTCATATTCAATGCATTCAATACGTAATGCCGAAAACACACTATACAGCATATATATTTTGTTTTTTTCTCACCATCATATCTTGAACATCTTTGTTCTAATGCTAGAAGTTTCTGTCTATCTTCATCCCATGCTAGTAATTGTTTGTGATGGGCATGAACCATATCATTCAACTCTCTGTCTCTGTCTTGTAATTCAGCTATCAACAGCTGTAACTCTCTTCTCTGTTTCTGTATTGTTGCTGCTTCCAACTCTGACATGTAATTCTGCAAAAAAAAGGAAATTTATCCCATTAACAGGATTCATACTACTTAATCTGGCACTTGCCTTTGTATTTGCAGAGGGTCATCTCATCTGTGGGATTGTCATGCTACATGTACAGCCAGGCCTGTCAAATGCTGCTGGGGAATTGATCCCACTTCCTGACCAACTGTTCCTACCCATTATATACAATTGCTGGTTACTATTGAGAGCCAGACAATAATAGAACAAGTACATTTCTGAATCAGTAAGCTTAGACCAAAAATCACACTTCTTGTTTTCTTACTTTCTTATAATTTATTTTCAACAGACTGTTCTACTTAAGACTAAATTATGATTTGGAGTTTCTAAGTCTACTTCATATGTTTCAAATAAAGCTATGGGATATATGTAGTCCATACAGACTACAATACCAGTATAACATATTACTCATATGTTGCTTGACACAATCTAATATTTTCCTTCTCTATTCAGCTCAAAATTGTACAACTTTTCAACCACAGTAGAAGACAAAGTATAAAGCCCTGGAACCTGAGAAAAAATTGGGGCCAAATATCCTTGCTTCTTCATTTTCTGTATCTTCTAGTGTTCTGAAGTCCTCACACATCCATAGATAAATGCATGGATAGAAGTCTGATTTCAATCACTTCAAACCAATAATCAATCATATAATAGAACACAAAACAATGACATGTACATTTTTAAAAATCACACATTAATCCAAGAGTGTAACCATGTAGAAAGCTATGAATCAATCAATCAATCAATCTATCATTTGATTATTCACCAATTGATCTTGCTGTATGCTATTATTTAAAGAATCATCATAAGGGTCAGAGAGAGGTCTGTCATTCACTTGCTCCACTGGTAACAGTACTTTATTTGTATCACAGCGTATTTTGCTCAAAATCACTTTTTTGCAAAGATGCAAGTAATTTTCACTAATTTGTTGACCCATGATTGAAACACCGGCAGTGTTACCTTTTTACCATGTCATGCAGTTGTAAGTTGGGTGAGAAAGAAGTGATGTAAATTGATGTAAATCACCCACTTTCTGGTGTCTTTTTCTTCTATTTCAAATATTTCAAAAGACTAGATTTCCAGTCTGTTAAATCTAAACATGTTCTTTAGATACTATTCAAGAAAACTACAATTTCGTTTGGCAATAAACTTCTTACATTTGGAGTAAGAGTGATTTCAGTTTTGTTTACAATGATTTTAATCACTTTTCTGAATGTCAGTCTTTCAATCCCTGCCGTTCAAGAATGAGAATAGATAACGCAAAACAAAATTGTTTTTTTTTTCTACATGAACTCGAGCTTCACATGTGATATTGAATTTCATAAAGAAGTATCAAGTTTTTTACTTAAATTCATTTTTACTATTAATACCAAAGTTGAGGGTTCCCCATGTATGGAATCTCTTCAGCCTTCAAGTAAACTATTGCTACCATACTGAACTTGAGCTTCTCTGCTTTTTGACGATGTTTAGTAGAAGGGGGTTTTCTTGTCATCGTTGATGACAAATGATGCTGTTCAAAAAGGTGAATTGGTTAAGAGCAATTCCACCTCAATGCATCTGCCTGGTTATTTACATTTTCTTCATTATTTTATAACATGGACATGCCGGCACATTCTTGCAAATACACAGCTGTTTCTAGCAGGGAAAGTATAGCACTTATTATCATGCCAGTACATATTCCACAACAACTTGAAGATTAGAAATCTTACTAGACTCATGTGTGATATAATTTCGACAGAATGCCATTTTGACTACCTTCATACCTGTGATTGTTAGTGTTAGTATTGTTCATTACCTGTCTTGGTGGTGAGCTGTGGTAGGTTCTGGTAGGACTATCAGATCTGCCTCTGTTTGGACTAACCCCAGTCCTGTGTGACAATGGACTACTCCCAGCATACCTCACTGGGCTAGTATATGTGTGCTGTCTACCAGCTGCTGGTGATGTATGATGGGAATTCATGGTTGGTGATGAGTATGAGGTCATTGCTGTAGTTACTGCAGCAGTAGTACTGTTCTGTGATGGTGACAGGCACTTAGGTGTACTGGTCTGTGGTTCATACGATACACTTCTAGAACCACTCTCAGTACCTGTTCAAGCAACAACAAAAAATAATATGAGATATTTCATCAACAACAATTTTCAATCATGAATATCACTTGCCTTTATCACTTTTGCACATTCATTTTAATTTTAATAAATTCTTTCAAAAGACAGGAAATGCCGGATAGCTTGTTCCATGAATAGCGGTGATACCATATCAAGCCATAGGTGATTGTAGTACTTTCTTTTACAAAAACATTTGATACACATAATATGCTGTAGATGCAGGATGAGTGTCGCTTCTTTGATATTTTCCTTTTTTTTATTCATTTCAAAACATTGATAACATGAACAATTTTGCATTTTTTATTGTGGTTATCAAGGAGACTTTTTCTAGAAAATTATGTTGTTGGCAAATAGTTACCACAATGATTCAAATTTAAGTATGACTCAAAATCTCTGAGTGTCTAGGATGCTTCTAGTCCATGAAATAAACAAATCTTATCTTAAATATCCAAGGCAATGAACACTAATATATAATTTGGTGAGCTAACTATTTTATTGTCACTGGTATGCAAATTATCAAATACATGAATCATTAAAATTTCATGGTTTCCATGGTATGTAAAGGATGGTATTCATCAATCATACATTAATCATTGATGTTAACCTATGACATCAGAGAGGGAATCTGTTGAAAAGTGTATTGAAAAGACTACATTTCTATGTAAAGCTGAAACTGCTTTTCATTTTAATTTTCATCAGTCATGGTGAGCTAACGCTTTGCACATAAGATAATGGTTGACCTGAATTAAGTTCAAGGCATCTGAGACACCTGAACTGATTGCAAATATCAGATGAAAAAAGAGAATTATTTAAAAGATGTCCTTTATCATATAGACAATAATGTCTTTTAGCACACAAAGTGATCTGAAAGTACATCTGAGCACTGTAAAACTTAATTACAATGCCACATTTGGACCAATCTTTCAAGACTTGCCAAGTACATGTAATTATGATTAAATAGAATAACAGGGAATGTTATATACATGTACACATCGTTGGAAATGAACACTACCATGTGAAAAATAAAGTTAAAAGCAAATAGACCATAATGTGACCACAATCACTGAAAAGCATTACGGTACTTGCTGAAATTTGAATCTTGTTATTGGTATGTGAATCTACCAAACAGAGATAATGATAGTGGAAATAGTAATTACAATAGAAATTATATTATTTCACCAGCAAATCAGCGAACATAAATACAGCAAAGACGCCCCAAACATCAATACGGAAAAGTAAATTCACATTCAAATTAATCCCAGATTTGAAAGTGCTTCTAAATACAATACAAAGCTTGACAAGATTTCTGTCACATTTTTTTAACCACAAAAGTAATATCCCCTGCAAGCGCACTCAAATGTTAGATCAGATTGGAAACTATAACCTTATCCCTGTTGATGTTTAATATTTCACTCAGATTTCATCATTACAGTGGCCATACTAAATGAATACATTGATGGGTAAGTACTGTACATTATTATACACCTACTGCCGTAACCTATGGGAGTTTGACCGTCCAATAACTTTCCGTATTTTGTATAGTACGCGGAGTCCCGAATACGGGAGGCGCGCGACGCGCCTGTTTGATCTTTGACCTCGCGTTTTATCGGATTTAAACAAACTATTTTACGGTGAGTTATCGACATAATAACAACTTCCACCAAAATGTATTCGTAGTATAAGGTTAAAAACACGCTAAACACAAAACTGAGTCTAAATGCAATTGATTTTTATTTTAAAAACCAATTAAATTGAAAACATTAAGCGAAGTTTGCTTGTACTGCACTGAAAATTAATTTGGCTTCGTGCCAACGCAAGGGACGGAGGCGCGCGTTCCACTTATATCGCGCGTGCCGCATCCCTCAAATTTACCATAGAATTAGTTTATACGGACGATTGATGGAGGGAGGTGTATAATAATAGGGTTATACACAAAATAAGGCCCTGTATGGACTCGGGCTCAGTGAGTGACGTATTGGACTCGCCTTCGGCTCGTCCAATACGTCACTCACTGAGCCCTCGTCCATACAGGGCCGTATTTTGTGGATAACCCTATAATACACAATCACTGAATCAGGCTGATGGCAATTATCGGTAACAATTCAATCATTTCTCAGATGGTTCTTACCAATACACTTTGAAATTTAGATGGTGATATAAATCATATCCTGAACAAAAAAATGAACTTTGAATATCATAGCCACAAAAAAATAAAAATTTTGGGAATAACACAAAGATGATGATCTGAAGACTGGAAATTTGAAAAAACTTATCAATTTATTAAATTACGATTGCAAAATTGGAAAATTCTCCTCCGTCCAAAATCCAGTCAACATAAAACATGGGGTATAAATACAAGCTGCTGAAGATAAAATCATATAGTGTATTGAGTGATCACAGGAACAGCTTGCAGGACCCTGGGAAACTTTCACAGTTTGTAACATAACCAGATACACTAGCAGTTTGTAGTGTAACCAGTGATATACCAATGGCTTCACAGCGTAACAACAGAAGACCCAATGACTGACCTTTGTCCTGGCTACTACTGGTCACTGTTGAGTAAGTCACACTCACTAGTGTGTTAGCTGTACTCGTCTCCACGCAATGTTTTGCATTTCTAAATCTCAACACTGCAGTTGCACTCATAGTGTGTAGGAAAATGAAAGCAGTTCATTCATCCAAAACGCTATCATCCAATTACTATCCTAACCACTTTGATAAGCATAGGCAATCCTGCTTCCACAATTAGCATTTGTAACAATACTTTACTTCTGACTATGTTGACGTGGGCAAAATCACTGGTATATCAGATGTGCCAGTATTAATGCAATCTAAACATGAATTCAGTGTATGGATAAAAAATACAAAAGAGAGATTACCTTCAAACAGACCAACATATAGCAAGACAGACAGCTGTTCAAAACTGAAAGTGAGGCTATGCAAATCCAAAAGCATTACCGACTATCTATCATGAACATCCATGATATATGTATGATTTCAATAAGACTCCAGTAAAAATACTGATACTTTCATCTGTTGACAAAAAATAAATTACCTTGAACAATAGGGGAACACCAACTAGCCTTCTTCAATGGAATTTTGCACCACTCTATTGGACATAATACTGTCATGACTTACATTTCGATTTACATTACAGTATTTTCCTTGAATAATAAATGCCTTTGAACATTATTTATCTCTTCTTACCTACACTACAACAATACCTGAGAGATGCATTAGCATATGCTAATTAGATTTGACTAACTGTTCGGTGACAAGATGAAACAATCACAGATTTTTAGTGCACCCTGTTGACAGATGGCTTTCCATGACTACCGTACCAGCATTAAAACAAAATATACAGATTTAATTCATATGAAATTACTTTCCCTTTTTAAATTAAATTCTATTAAAATATTTACATGCACTGTCCCAAACATATTTCAAATAAAATTCTTTGTACATGTAACTTCCAGTCCAGGGTGCATGCATGCTTTTTACATTCAATGTTTTACTCATCTTCTGCTATGATGTAAATTCAAAATTTCTTTCAAAATTCTTACTAACACTGTATTTATCTGATGATTTTTGGGTCTTCTATATGAAGTAGACAAGCTGAGAACCATTGAAACCATTGGTATTAAAATATTAGGTGTCTGGTGAAAATTACTACATATCCACTATGCAATGCTAGCCATGTATGCTTTGTTGGGATTTGGAAACCATGGTGACAGGAAAGCTAGCCATTTAAAAATTAACAAAGCTCCATACCGAATGTAATCCACCAGGATATCCTGCCACTAGATTTTCAAGATCAAGGTAAATTTGTCAACTTGAATCATTTTCAAACCGAAAATCCTGAGAAAACTTCGCATACGTTTACAAAATCACCAATATGGTGCAACAAACAATACATTGGCCTGTATTTGTCTACTGACAGACATTGTAATAACTTGGGACAAAAGAGAGGTCTCCATGAAAGACAACACAGAGTGGCCATAATTGCTTTGTGGCAACACAAAAGACAATAGCTCAGTTTACAGTCATGTAGAGAACCGCTTATTTAGGCAGCACAGATAATCTTTCTACACTTACCTGCCATGCTACATACTTGATACTTCAGCAGCATGCAAATCATTGCGACAAAAATACAGCTAAATATTTTGCAACCAACAATCTGGTAACTTTAACTGTTGTACACATGTGTCTATGTTCAAAGCATATCTGTACTACCAAGCCTTCAGTTCAGCTGCTGTATCAACAGTCATAGATATCTCACTGCCTCTTTAAATATCAGCAGTGGGGTAGCATGTTTATCTACATATCACCTAGTAACAATCTTGGCTGCTATAGTTAAGTTCTCATTCATGAGCATGTGACAACATATTCCTACATCTTGAAGATGTTTACGCTTGATATGCATGTAGCCAGAAAATTGGCAATGGGCATGCAAATTAACAGTTTGCTCACAACATGTTAGAATTGACTCTACTCTAGAATTACAACACCTCCACTCTAACTCAGTAACTGCCTACTATCGGTGAATAGGATCAAATGCTGAACCACTGCAAAGACCATGCATGTGACTCAAACTAAATTAAAAGATTTTACGTCAGAATAAAGTGCTCTGAGGAAAAAGGAATGTGTAGCAAAAAAGCGGACACTTGACTGCAACAAGTTTCAACAAGTAGTGATCTAGCATTGCCTTGCAGACAAATACAAATGTGCTACCTACTTGAACAGTGAAGGAAAGCAGCTGCAGATCTCAGCACCAAGTAGTCTATAGTGAGTTGACACAGACGATGTCTTGCCAAATGTGCGAAAAACACACGCCAACTCAGAAATAATAGAGATTATGATTTAAATGCCAACCTCACATGTTTCCTTGCAATAATAACACTAAATACTGGAGTTACAGGAGAATTCCTTTGTAACACATGAATGAATAGAGTCCCGATGACAGTTTGTGATGAATTGCTCACGCACATTCCAATGCTGCCCTGAGAATGGATTAACTTCACAAAGCAGTCAACAATATTAGTGATATTAACACAAAACACATTTGGGTGAAAATCGCTCACTTGTGATTCCAGTTATTTGTGAAAAATAACATTAGATTTTCACTACCACTCTAGGGCATACATGTAAGCCATGGAACATTGAAAATGCATTGAAAATAAAGGCATACTGACCGCTTATCAACCCCAGCAGATCATCCAGGTCAGAGAATATCCTCTCTGGCTCCATTGCATACTTTGGAACTATTCCATTCCAATAAAATTACAGATCCTACTTATGCTAGTACACTCTGCCCAGCAAGATCATGATTCTACACACAGTGGGTAACTCTCAAATTAACCGCCCTCGGTCACTTTGCATACAACAATTGGTTATTACCAATTCAAACAGGTGTGGGGTCTCTTAGGTCCATTCATAGTACAATGGGGCCCCAGGACTGTCCTGGCCGATTCTCTATTGTTATGTACACACACACGCTATCTATAAAGGCAAAACAGAAAAGCTTCTGAGGTCTTCATTTCAGCTTTTTTCAATCAAATCAATAAAATTTTGTCAAGGAGCTAGATGTTAAAATAGATTGAAAGGACACAAATATTGATTTTCTCAGAATATTGCTAGAGTATGCTCACTGGCAGAAGATCTGCCAAGCAAGCTAGGATTTTCAGAGAGTTAAACATGTTATGGTGGATTGGTGAGACTAATCTACATCAAAATCACTTTGTCCAAAAAACCTGACAAGACATGCTTAAAAGACAGTTGCCAAGCAACAATGTCGAAGGTGATATCACCTGGCAACATTATTGGCTTGTATACAAAAACCACTGAGTAAATTTACATTTTAATTTGTTGCCTGTGAGATACTAGTAAGCATTGACAGCAACAAGTCTCTATTCTGGTGAATGTATCGTCTCATGGAAAATAATACAAATATTTTGAATGCACTTAATACTTGGAGCATTTGATTTGTATATGTGACAGTACACCCACTCTCAAAAACCCTGAATTGTTATACACTTCATGATAAGTATTTTCTCATCAATCATAGTATTTCTAATGACTATTATTAAATATCTGAAAGTAATTTCACATGTAGCACTTTGCATTGAGTGTAAATTGTATATATCCCCATTGTCTGCACAGCATTGAATAAACAATTTAACAAGGTATTACAAATATACAATTTTTTTAAAAAGCAAGGGTAGAGTGACAGAATTGTTGTGTTTTGACAACTTGCTTTCAAATCTAGATCTTTAAGCTGACCATCATCCTGAACTGATTTTTTATCAGGCAAAGTTTATATTGCATTTCCTTTACATTGATATGAAATTAGGAGCAGAAATAGGGACAATGAATACGCAATCAGTAAGTACTACATACAAACTTTCCGTCATTCTATTCAAGTGGAAACACTTGTAATAGAAACAAACTTGGTGCAATAAGTTCAATCCACTCTAAGAATAACAAATTATGTTTCTCTGCAATGTATTACACGGACAAACAGATTGGCTATATAGATCATCAAAAATATTTCACATCAGCTATTCAATATTTTAATGCTTAGAGCTTAGATGTATGGCAGAACAGGCTTTACCTGTTACCAAAGGTCTATCAGTGATACTTTGACAATCTATCAATAATGTAGTCACCTTTGTGTTATGATCTCATTAGAATTGTGATGTCTATTCACGGAACAATATTTATTTGTGACCATTCATCCCATCACTATTATACAAGTAGTTAATGAGTGTAAAATCACTTTTAAGCAAACCGTCATATTGATCTCATTGGAAGCCATTTTAACAAAACACTATTGTCACCTTCCTCAAGGACCACGCTGTACTGGTTACACCTCTTTAGATTGTTCTTTGACAAGACACTGAATTATGGACATATTCATGCATGCTGTTTTCTAGACACATATCTGGATGTCAGTGATACCAAAGAGTAAGAAAGCATTATGAAATATTTCTACTGCAACAGCATTCACTTAAAAACAACATTATGGTTAGGAATTATCCTCTATTTATCCCTGGTTACATTTCTCATTACTTCACAATCTATGCTATGATTGGCGTGAATAATGTAAACTATTTTAACAACCTAACATTTAAAAATAAACATGATAAAAAAATACAAAAAAACTTTGCAGCTGTCACTGTCAGCACTTTTCTTGCAACCTACCCGTATATGCCATAAAACATTAGTATGTCATTCTATACGCTCAGACAACAAAACACCAGAGTTATTTCATCAATGTCTTGACCATCAAATGTCATCTCAAGATGTATGAGTTGTTGCATTGTTGGGTTTGAGGATCTCCATAGCCATCAATTGCAGATGCTATGATATTTAGTAAAGGTTTTAAACTAAGTAACGTCTTTCATACAGATTTTCAATTTAAGACTTTCACTTAACATATGTCCATAGGGGCTTTCTTAAAACATTATTGGAAAAGAGAGCCAAGGACAGAAAAATAAAAGATGTGAACGTTCACTTTTGTGTGATGACAATAGAATAATTTATCAAAACAATGTGAGGATTGGGAAAGTACATTCACATGACAATGTACCACTCTTCAGACAATGAATGTTGCCAGCATGACAACACACAGCTTTCATCTCACCACAGTCCCTCCACACACAGAGTGCGGCTGTCATCTCATTGATCGACCTACAACAATTTACAAATTATACGATTTCTTGAAATGACAATATTTCTGTGTGTATAGGGTTCACTGGTAATAAGTGTGTATGAGAAACCAACTGTTATGTCAACAACAGGCCAAGCAAAAGGATAGAGATTCGCTGTTCTGAAATACAAAAATGTAAATTAAGGAAACCTTTCTTTAATACCGTATATGTAATGAATTTCTCTGAGATATGCAAAAATTTTGGTTTACTCGAATAATGAAAGATAAAAATAATATATTCTTTATGTGTACTGGAAGCCAACGTGCATTGTCTAAATTAAATCAAAATGTTAATGCAGTCTGGATGTTCTTGTTTTCATAAATAAATATATAAGAAATTATACCAATTAAGCTGACTTGTAAAAAGGATATGGTATAATGCTTTGTGTTCGATGAAAGTGTGCAACATTATCAATATTTTAAGTTCTCTTTGATTAACGGATGATGATTACCAAAATGTAACCCACTGTGCACTCTCCAGGTAAATTTCTCGTGTATACTTTCAAATTTTTACAAGTTGTAGCGGATTGTCTCACTAAACAATGGAAACATGCTGTTTCAATCAATATACTGGTTTTTCATTTATTATTTATAACTTGAATGTCCAAGCTAAACACTGATGCCATGTAACACTAATAGAATCAGATTAATCATGGGAGGTATTGGACAAAGAAATACATAGTAAACTAACCGGACAAGTTCAATAGACACTTTCTTTAACTTTTTATTCCTGTAATATTATACCCTTGACATTCATTTTTACATTATACGTACATTGCCCAGTGGTACTGTGAGCACTAGTTTTCACCCATCTACTTCACATGTAAAACTTAAAATTCCTTAACTTTATTGAAGTTTCGTATACATCAAAGTTTACCGATTACAGTAATATTGTGTAGACGTCGATATCTCAGTAATTTAAAAGTTGTGGGCCAAATATCTAACTCAATATTGACTGGTGTGGTTGAGGCGAAAACGAGTGCTTCATTCATTCACAAGCTCGTGTTTCAATTTTAAAATCAAAGTAGCTCTACCCACAGGTGTCCGGAGTTGCCGGTGTACATGCATAGAGAGAATGGGAAGGTTTGACACGATTTTGCCCTCCGGAATCCTGTAGACAATAAAAATCCACGTATATCAACGCATACAGTCAAAAAACTACCTTCCTCCGACAGATAAATACCTTTGACGTTTAATGTCCAACCCTGAGACGTGTTAATTGTTATTTAGTCTCTCTTTTGGCCCTAAATTCCTGGTTACGTACATCCTCAGGCTGTTACGTACGTCAGCCATTTTGAACGGGACAAATTACCCATGGTTCAGCGCGCATAAGTGATGAACTCGTGACCTTTGCACGATCAAAACAAACGTAACAATGGTAAACTTTCCCATGACTTGAGTTTGTGCAAAACGCAAAGCTGGACGTTGTGTGCACCAATACTTGTAGCCCGTTTGATAGTGGATTTAAATTTAGCGGTTGCGGGGTCACGGGTTCATGTCGAATGCTAATGACCCGCACTGCACTATGGGAAAGAATCTGGTTATTAAAATGGCTGCCGTACGTAACAGCCTGATGAACGGGGTTACCAGAGAGTTTTGGGCCGATATTGAGACTAAATGCGAGTTTGCCCACTTGAAACTTGAGCGTTAAAGGCAAGAGGTATTTCGCTATCGGCGTAGACCTTTTATTTGACTCTAAACTCCTTATTTGTTTGGATTCACGGTCAGGCGGGCAAAATCGTGTCAAACCTTCCCATTCTCTCTATGCATGTACACCGGCAACTCCGGACACCTGTGGCTCTACCATCGTGAAACTGTACGTCCGGATTTTTTTTGAGTTTATAATCACACGTAGACATGACGGTGCAGTAAACAACAAGATACAACAAACATCTCTGGATTTGTCACCTGCAAATAAACTCGCGGTTCAGTCCGTTGGGTACACTTTGGGATATTTTAAAACACGCGTTCCAGTCCACATTGATGAGGGACCGTGTTTCAAAGAAAGTGGCACTGATACACTTGGATAAATGTACACGAAATAATTTAAGAGTGTTTATGAAAAATGCTAAACCTCCTTACCTTCCGGGAAGTATGAATACGCCGAAATCGGCGGCCTCCCTTGGACTGTACTGGATCACCACGACACGTTACGAGTAACGCACGTCCAAAAGTGTCACGAAGCTAAAACTTTTCAAAATATAACCTTTGTTATTGGTGCGCATGCGTAAGGTCATGACGCAAGTGCTCTTCGTCTGATCACATGAAATAGGAAATCGTGGATGGAGAAGGTGATCGCATTCTGGATCCTGCATCATTCAACAGTTTTACATATTTAGATAACGGTAAGTAAATGTCAAGACATACTATTGCATTTTCATGATCACTTAGTGTCTAAAGGATAAGAAGCTAAACTGGTATGTTGACATGTAAGACTGATTGAAACACCGTGAGCGATGCCGCATTGGTCATAGACAGCCAAGCGTAGCCATGTACAATAAATAGTATGGTGTGCAGTGCTGCTCGCAAAATTGCCAGTTGAAAATGAAACACAGAAAAAACTTGATGGGATGTAGAGGTAGACCTACTATAGGTTAGATGGTCAGACAGATGAATTATCCTACCCATAAGAAGGAGGGAGGGGGCTTTAGAGAAAGACCTTGCAAGAAAGACCTTCCACAATCCATGCCCTTACTCGACCGTGTGTGATTGGTCCAACACACACACACACACACACACACACGCATATGTATATATATATATATATATATATATATATATATATATATATATATATTATATATATATAAATATATATATATATATATAAAATATGTGAGGACAGCTGTATACTTTGACATAATCTTTATAATTTAATATATATATTTATATATATATATAATATATATATATATAATATATATATATATTATATATATATATATATATATATATATATATATATATATATATATATATATATATATATATGATATTTCTGTGTTAGTACAAGAGTTAAGTTTTGAATATTGTTTCTGTGTAGCTGTTCTCACAGTCCGTAGAGGGACTGTGCTGTACTTCATCACTGTAGTAGAATACAGTGTTTTGAATTGTTACGTGCAGAGAAAACGAACAAAAGGGTGAACTCAGCAAATAACGTTTAAACAGAATTTATTACAAAATAAAACTAATTGCTAAGTCAGGATAGAGTACAAGCTTTAAAAGTGTACAGACTACTTATCTCAGCTGGGACGGCAAAGCTCCAGTCTCAGAGTTGTAACAGTCAGTCGGATGAATGAACAGTCCTTTGGCTTGCAGGCTTGAATTTGCACAAAGTCCACAGTATAAATCCAGCGTTGGCAGTGAAGGTCTTGAAAAGTCTTGAGAATGACTACTGCTGGAGTTTAGTAACACACAAGAGACACGATCCCAAAAGTCTGACTGGAAGCTGTGCACGTCCCTTTTATAAAGGCATATAAGAACAATCTAGAACTTTTATTGACATGCTAATTACTGTTCTAAAATTATCTCTCTTACACAACTAATCAACTTTCCAGAACATTCCAAACATGACTAATTGAATTCAAGGTTGTGAGGTCATTAAGGGCAGTGACCTTGAGAATGTTCTAGACTAATTGAACTCAGGTCATGATGAGTGTGGGGGGAAATGACCTACATAACACTTATCATATCTGTAATGAACAATAGGACTGTCTTGCAAATTACTTCAGTGTTCTATCAATATTATCATTATATGCAAAAATGAAAATTGGTCTGCAAATTTATATGACATTTTGGAAGTTACACATAGAAGAACTACGAAAATACAACTCTATAGGCAAATGTTACGAAGAATATAGAAAGACGTATTAATGGCTCAGACTACAAGCTGCGACAACAGCCATGCATGTGACACTGACAACATTTTTTCCACATTTGTAGCAGCAGTGACCTATGTCATTTGTGTGCAGCTATACCAGTATTTAGAAGCTAACCTTTAGCCAGAAACAGTGCTATTGGAAAGCTGCATCTCTGATACTAAAATGTGAAGAGCCATCAGAATCACTAGTTGGCTATTAGCATCCCTTTGGTATTGGAAACAAAAAAGATACATGATACAAGGATGGTTCAGTGATGGGTCACATGACTGTTTACATGTTGTTTTATTCCCCATAGAAATGTTTGTAAATTTGTGCTTCTCAACATGCTATGTCATTCTCAGTCTCAGTTGTTGCTATGTTGTTAAATGCATGTTTTTAGTGATTTACAGGTAACTAGCATCTTTTCCAACCCACCAAGAACCAACTTGCCTGATACCCACTTGTATGTTGTTTGATAACATGTAATAATGCATGGTCTTTTATTTTCTCTTTATTTTGGCTGTGAATGGTCAGGCTGATTATCCATTGATCAAATGTCTGTGCAATTGTAATCAGTAGGCTGTGAATTTCAAAGTATCTTTTGCCTGCAATAGACTGCCCACAGAAAAGCTCTTGGACAGAAGGACAAAATAAATGCCTTGTAGTCCACTCAGTGTTGTTGTTTTCTTATGTTTGATACAACCTTGGGCAGCAGTCGGGATGCATGTCTTCACCTCTCACTTTCACTGGTATTAGTACAAGTCATAATCATTTGTAAAACATGGGCGAGTTTTTATTGTGTGAGTTAGTATTGGGTGAGTTGATATCAGATGAGTTGATATCAGAGAACAAGCACATAAAACTACAGACAGATAAAACACCAAAATAGACCAATTGTAGTGCTTAGATAGTGATGTATATCAATAGTATTTGAGCAGTCTGATAACTGAAAAAATCTAGTCGTACTTGAGTTCTTGCAGTGCAGTGACACATCTTTCATGTCTTGAATGTACGAGTACAATTACAACCACCTGCACTTGAACTTTTTCTAACCAACACAAGGCTGAAACATAGGGAGTGACGTACAGTAGTATGTTCATAGGATATACCATCATTATTAGTGATTTCACAAATTTTTCTCCTAATGATTACACTAGCTATGAACAAAGTACCACATCAGTTGCAATGATACTTGTCAAGTAGACATATCAAATTTTAAATTTCTGCCATGAAAGAAACTACCAAAATTATATATCACAAATATTTTGATGTTGGTGTTTCTAGTAAACAATGACTGCACTTTATACATTATATTATAGTCTTCCAGAAGTATCACATCATGGCCGCTGCTGAAGTAGAGGTTGCAGCTGCCGGATTAGAAGCAGAGGATACAACACCTGATAATACAGATGAAGTGACAAGTCAACAGAAAGAACAGGAGGAGCCAAAAGTGAAATCAACGCAACCCCAGGAACCTGAACCTGAACCTGAACCTGAGCCTGTCTCTTACCCAATCAAAGTCATTTACTGTGGAGGTAAGGGTCAACACAAAAGCCCAATCAAATAGATTTGTCATATCAGTGAAATTGTCAACAAAAAGGTGATGTATTTATCCACACTGTAAAAAGATTTTATGAAAGTATAATGGCACGCCACCACATCACAAATTTATGACAATGTTGAATTGACAGGAAAGGGGCATGTAATTTTACTTTTAAACTTTTTCTAATCTATTTTGCTTTCTGGTAGTAGTCTATAATTGTGTTTGTTTATGTACACAGCCTGAGGAACCCAACAACATGCCTCTAAATCTGAAAGTCAGTTGCATTACTTGTAATCATTACCATATCATTCAGCTTCTTTCTTGACATTGTCAGACATTTCTGATGACTTGTTTAACCCTTTCACCACCATGGTTTCTCCCAAACCCATTGTTGTCAATGGTGAGTGTGGACCTGTGTACAGGGAATTGGGGGTGAACAGGTTAAGGCGGAGGAGTTCTTTGACATTTTGAAGCCATCCCATAATTCTTTGATGCATAGAGTTTTGTTTCAAGTATGTACTGATTCAGCTATGATATCTGTCCAGTGGTGTGTGATCATTGTCTGCATGACAGTAACATTGGTATAGTAGAGAAACCTTAACAGTGCCCCTCCATGATGACACAATACTGCATCACTGATATAATTAACAATCTACAAAAGCACACTTGAAGAATACTTATCCCAAACACTTTGGTTCTCCTAAAAACATAAAAACACTTTGGTTCTCCTAGGGTGCCCTTCCATGTTGAAACCCCCCCCCCCCCCAAGGATTATGTCAAATGGTGATATTGTTCAGTGTTGCCTCTACTAATGTCTGGGAAGGACCACGTAGTCACTGCATATAACTTTTCCAAAGTATTCTCTGGTAGCTATCCTTGCTAAAAATTACCAAGAATATTTGACATAATATTTCACAATGACCCTGGATTCCCTACCCAACATTTGATAGAATGACCCTGGAGTTTGTAATATTCAAACTTGACTGTGATCCTTTATACAATAGGATGACTGAGTATATGATCCATTTCATAGCAGATTTCAATTACCCATATTGGGTTGTGTTTGCTATTCACTCTGTAGTTCATTCACCCTAATGGAAATATATTACTTTTCTCAGAGTGCACCATGCCACTTGAGTACTGTGAATTTCATCCAGACTATGAGAAATGCAAGAAGTGGCTTGAGAAGAATTTACCAGAGCAGTTTGAAGCAATGATGAGACTTAGAGGAGATGAAGATGAAACCAGCTCAGAGAAAAAGAAACAAAAGAGAGGTAAATCTGACTTACCAAACTTATTTACCGGTATAGCTGTTGATAATGAGGCCATTTGAATGACATTTATTTAACCATGAACTCGTCATAATGTTTTAGATGGAGAATTTGTATCTTTGTCATGCAAAGAGCCTTGAGCTTAGTAATAGTATCACTATTTGGGATCAAACACCTTGTCTTTGTTTGTTCATTTCTACCGTTCATAGCTTGGAAAATGGAGTAGACTCATGTCTCCTAAGTCAAAGTGACAAAGGCTTTTTTAACATGACCAAAATCTTTGGGACAGGAAAGATTGGATATTCTTACATTATGATAATGGTATAAGTTTGGACACCGTGGATGATTAAGCAATAAGGCACACCCAGTGATGGTATACCACAAGATTTTGACCAGTTCATGACATATATGCACGAGCGATAGCGAGTGCATATATGAAGTAAACTGGTCAAAATAAAGTGGTATATCGTCGCTGGGTGTGATTTATTGCTATTATATCATAACAGTATATTGAAATTCTAGCCTGGAGCGTCATAAAAGGAATTTTGCTCAAGCTTAGAACTCGCGCGTATGCCAGCCGTGGTATATCGCCAATATACCATGGTTCTCTTCGCGTCTCGACCAATCAGATCGCTGTATTTGCACCATCAATACACTGGTATGATATAATGTCCAATATTACACTAATTTCAATTGAATTTGTGTGAATGTAATGCCAATCTCACTGTTATTAAAGTCAGTACATTATGAATTGTTCATGTAGGTGGCTATAGTCATATACTTTGCCATTGTATTTCATTTATGACTTGCCATACTGAAGGTTGTTTGATGCATGGAAATATTAGTAATCTGATGTCAGCACTTTTTGTGTATGTATATGGAAGGTTTTACTCAGCAAGGTTTACACAGTGCATGGCAATATTAGTAATCTGATGTCAGCACTTGTTGTGTATGTATATGGAAGGTTTTACTCAGCAAGGTTTACACAGTGCATGGCAATATTAGTAATCTGATGTCAGCACTTGTTGTGTATGTATATGGAAGGTTTTACTCAGCAAGGTTTACACAGTGCATGGCAATATTAGTAATCTGATGTCAGCACTTGTTGTGTATGTATATGGAAGGTTTTACTCAGCAAGGTTTAAACAGTGCATGGCAATATTAGTAATCTGATGTCAGCACTTGTTGTGTATGTATATGGAAGGTTTTACTCAGCAAGGTTTACACAGTGCATGGCAATATTAGTAATCTGATGTCAGCACTTGTTGTGTATGTCTATGGAAGGTTTTACTCAGCAAGGTTTAAACAGTGCATGGCAATATTAGTAATCTGATGTCAGCACTTGTTGTGTATGTCTATGGAAGGTTTTACTCAGCAAGGTTTACACAGTGCATGGCATTATTAGTAATCTGATGTCAGCACTTGTTGTGTATGTCTATGGAAGGTTTTACTCAGCAAGGTTTAAACAGTGCATGGATATAGATAGATACACACCATACATGTACATTACCCAAGAAATGATATGATGAATTATTGTTTGTTCCAGTACAATATAATTATTCATTTTCACTGATTATTTGAGCATCAATTCTACTCATTTAAAATAGAATACGCCTCTAAACCTTTTACAACATTCTTTTAGCCTACAACCCGTGGGGCTCGTTTTGAAGCTTATGGGGTAAATAATATTTTCCCCTGCTTAGTGTTGTTAAAATCAGGAGTTTCATTTTCCCCATAGAGATAACACAGGGATCCCAAAAGTGATAACACAGGGATATCAGCCATTTTGAATTTCAAAAGTTAGTATTATTGGGTAAATTGTTTCTCTGGTACCAAATTGAACGATGACCCCTGAGTTTTATTGTTGACTTTTAAAGAGATCTAGAATGATTGAAAATTGACTTGAGGAAAATTTGTGCAGAAGTGTAAGTCTTCTAATTTTGAGGTGTGGGCTACCTTAAAATATTAATCAATGTTTTTTATGTTTTATGATTATCTTTGCACCTACAGGGGGTAGAGGAATAATTAAGACAAGGAAGAAGACAGCGCCACAGAGAATTACAATCAGCAGAATGCAAAGGAATAAAAGAAAATATGTGACAGTTGTCAAGGGCTTGAGTACCTGTGGTAGGTTCTGCTGAAAAATACATATACAGTTGTATTTCAATTATATACCGGGTATTATGTCATTACATGTACTGTAGTCCACCATTGAAAGTCAGTTAGCATATAGCATATCTGAATTAATGGGAATACCCATCAGAAAGAAGATAATAAAATCTTACATTAAATACACTCAAAAAATTGCACATTGTAAAATTTTCCTGTTTACAAAAAGTAATTCATATAGGCTTCATATATTGAGAGAGAGTGAAAATTTTGAATGCAATGGAGTGATGTATCAGTAGGGGAGATGATTGGATGTGATGTAGTGATATATCAGTACGGGGTAGCCAATTGAATGTGATGGAGTGTTGTATCAGTATCAGGGAGGTGATTGGATGCAGGGAGTGTTGTATTAGTATTGGGTAGCTGATTGGATGCAGGGAAGTGTTGTATCAGTATGGGGTTGCTGATTGGATGCAGGGGAGTGTTGTATCAGTATGGGGTTGCTGATTGGATGCAGGGGAGTGATGTATCAGTGTGGGGTTGCTGATTGGATGCAGGGGAGTGTTGTATTAGTATGGGGTAGCTGATTGGATGCAGGGCAGTGTTGTATTAGTATGGGGTTGCTGATTGGATGCAGGGCAGTGTTGTATTAGTATTGGGTATTGGGGTAGCTGATTGAATGTGATGGAGTGTTTATCAGTATTAGGGAGGTGATTGGATGCAGGGCAGTGTTGTATCAGTATGGGGTTGCTGATTAACTTTCAATATCTTTTTACTGACTGGTATCTTTCAGATATTGATTTAAAAGTTGCATCAAAGTATTTTGCCAGTCATTTTTCCTGTGGATCATCAGTGACAGGTGATGATGAAATCGTAATACAGGGCGATGTCACTTATGAGATTCAGGAAGCTATGTTGAAAAAATGGAAAGAGGTGGGTTACTGTGAACAATGATTTTTCTACTATCCACAATGTCTTTACTGATTATCATGCATGGCGTAATAATGTCAGCTGGTGGAATAGAGATGTAAATATTGAATTAAAACATAATTTATTTAGCAGATTGTTTTAAAAGGGTCATTGTAAAAGTTTCAAAGTGTACTCACACCAAAGAATCCTATTGAAATTCTCCTCATATCTCTTTATTATAGCAGCACTGTAAGCATGATACTACATAGAATTAAGAAAAAATCAACTGTTGTATCATGGTCTAGGTACCGCTCCAGTTGATTTCCCTGAACATGCGTATTACTTCATGAGTAGAAAGTAAATTTTGTGGAAAGGTTTCATAAACTGACTCTTCAAAGGAAAGCATCTTACAGAGAAGCCTTATTGTTACTCACAAACTTTGAAACGTAATGAATTTGAATCTATTATGATAAAAGACTTCAACTTGACACTTGTAATTTCAGATTGATGAAGATATGGTGGAAGACTTAGGTGATCAGAAGAGATAAAGTGTGCTGACAAACTCATCTTTTCCCCTTCCATGATTTTTACAGAGTCACGATGAAAATGAAAATCTGGCATGTACAGTTCTATCCTGTTTGTAATGATACAATGAAACACAAATAAAATATTTCTCACTGTGCAGTATCTTCTATGTGTGTTGTTGAGTTCTTGTGAATAGTCACTTTAAAATATAATTCCCCTCAGAGAAAGATATCCGGACTCTCAAATCCTTACAATACTGTTCAAGTCTAGAGCTTGTCCAGACTTAATTTGAAGCTCTTGTAGTAAATGAAGTTTTCAAAATCTCATTGTTTTGAAAATCTCATTGTTTTGAAAATCTCATTGTTTTGAAAATACATACATTTTTCCCAAAGAGTTGAAACAGATGGAAGGCATTTTGAATTTCAAGTGTCAGTAAATGTTTGGTAATTTGTACTCCAGTAACAAAATTTGCACATTGACCCCTATTTATGTTTCTGCATTGATTTTGAAAAAAAATTGTGTATGTATACTTGTCTTAGGTTGTCTTGAGGTAACTTAAAGTTTGAGTAAAAGTCTTAAGTCCTTTGGTTTTGAGGCACATGCAAGCACAACCCTTTTCCTGCCAAGTCCATATTTCACCATCAGGTCAAGATGGTTAAAATTAATGAAACACAACATATTTTATATGGTGTATTTTAACATAATACTGTACATTTGAAGGCTGTTGAAAACATAAATACTGTGAACTTGATTTTTTTGGACTAAAGCCATTGGTCAGGGCACTATCCATCAGACACATCTATAGTACATCAGTAGTTTGACACAAGATGGCGCTATTGCAACTAGTGCATTATGAAAACTGGCAAGACCATAGATCATGAAATGTGAAACACAATGCCTGTATTTTGGTGCTGACCCTTTCTATTCCAAATAAAGCTCTTCATTACAAATGGATATCGTGATATAAACAAATCACATTGCAAAAATTATGTACAAACGCCAAATTAGGATCTAAAACCACCCTCCCTGAGACAATGGAATGGTGTTTTGTGTCTCAGCTTATTTGATCAAAAAGTCCCAAACTATATAACCTCTAGGTACCAATTGGTACCATAATCCATTATTGGATCTGAGTTGAGATAATGACAATATGTTATCTCAAAAGAAAACCAGCTCAGAACAAGTCACAGGTAGAAAGTAGCAAGAACACATGTTACTATAACATTTGACAATTGGATTGCCAGCAAATCCCTGACAATACAGATTAATAAAAAATTCTGAAGACAGAGCTTGCTTACTCATCTATGGGCAAATTTTGAATGTACAGAAGACAATAACAAACTTGTAAAATCCCGGCATGTATATGTACATGTGTGTAAATGAAATCGATGGACAGAGCAGCTGTTTTTAACCAAGACTTCATTGTCGCCCTGCTTTCCTTCATAACATATGAATTTGATGGCAGGATTGATGGAGGGTGTATTTCCTGAAACAATCACATCAGTTTATTCAAGAAATGGTGCTATCAAGTATCTACTGGGAAACAACTTTTGCATCTGTGTATATCCATAATTACTCAATGACATATTTACTTATATTTTCAAATCAAAGAGGTCAACAGTACTTTTAATTTTTCAGGAGTCAGTGAATGTTGCCACAAATCGAATATGAAATCGTGACTTATTACATGCCTCGATGTGAGTGCAAATCAGTGCATTGGTTTGAATAGGGACATCCAGGGAGTTCGCAGGCCGGTGATTGATGTACTGAGCGGTTTCCATGGTTAGCTGGTACAGTGAAACCCTGCAACGTTTTTCAACATCAAGTACATGCTTAATGCTAGATGTAAAATATCCATACGTGTACTATTTTGACTTTCATTAAAATCTGTTTGATACTGGTTGATATTGCTAAAATTGTTTGAAAATGCCCTGCATGTCACTCAATGTCATATAGCATTAATTGTGAAGAGATACATGTACATGGATTTATGTGCCCTCGCAGAAGGAGACAATTTGCCCTCCTGGCATCAGGCAAATTGTCACCTGCCCTCGAGAACATAAACCATGTATTCAGGCATCATATATATCATTGTTTCATAACTGGTTGACCATACAGAAACCTACAATACATTGACAATGGTTATAGTCTGTTCAATGTGTGCTCTAGTTACAGTACAATGACTACTGAAAATGTTTTTATGGAAACAGCAACTTACCATCATCATTTCCACTCATCTAGCCTCTGTCCCACACTGTGTAAGATGAAGCTACCACTACATTGTCATACCCTATGTGTGTGGTTTGAACATTCATAGGGGAGAGTATAAACTCTCTTAATATAGTTGTTGAAACAATCTATCACCTTTTCAAATGATGTTATTTATTCAAATGAAGCCACTATTAATGGTCTGATGTCTGGCTCTGGGATAACAAAAGCCTGCTTGGAAGTTCAAGGTCGACTTGAAAGATATCTTCAGTTGATAGAAGTTGACAAAAGAGTAGACATAAGAATGAATGAAAATTAAACTACATCAGATCCTGTGTAATTTATCAATCAAACACTTTATTTTGACCTTATTCATAGTATTGATATTTCTTGTTAGCTCTTTCAAAATGTGTACATGAAAATCCATACATGCATTTATGAAAGTCATCTGTACATTCAGTCTCATCCATTTGAACACCATCTGACATCTTGTATTTGCAGGCAGCTTTCAAGACAATATGACAAATTTTTTTTTGCATAAAAAATTGAGCCTTGAATGGACTTATACAAAGCTCAATAAGAAAATGGAATCTGAGTGTATAAATTTCCATGAAGCAGTGTGTGTCTTCATTATGTTGATTCCTCATTTCAAATCCTATCTTCTGTCCACAAGCAACAGATACAAAACTTGGCTTTTTACTGGCAAAAAGAAAGGCTGAATAAGGGATGAACCATTATAAGTTTGAGGGGATGATCAAGATGTGTAAAAATATGAAGAACAAAAATTGTTCTTGCTGTAGAGTTTTGGAAAAGGTCTCATAAAAAGAATGTAAATATGAAAAATAAGATATGCTTAAGGCTTTAAATCTGGAAACACAGTTTGTCAACTTTCATGACACAGAAAAGCATACTTGCTAGTCATCATCCTGACCACCCCAAAGATCTAATGGTTCATCCTTAATCTCTTCATCTGATTTGAATTATAATGAACAAAGTACCATCTTCTGTAAACATGTCCTTTCGACTGAAATTTTGTGCTGGGAAATAAAAAATTCATTCCATTATGGAAGAGCATGAGGTAATTGTATTGAATTGTAGATTGGAATAACTAAGACAGGTTACATTGCAGCAAAAATGCTCATACAATGTTTATTTGTTACCGTAGTTACCAGGTTATTTTACAAGCATCTGTCACAAGATGTGGTCCTGTCTACTACCATCTTACAGTGAGGATATGTTGCATTGTTGCCAGTGAAATTTTGTAACATCTCAGATATCCCTTACAAGATCATGCGATTCATAAATGTTTCATTGAGAATTTTGCTGGCAAACTCCTTCTCTGAAATATTTTTCTACACAGGACAAGTACATAAAACAACTGCCAAAGTCATTGCAGGTGGCAAGTTTACAAACAGCCTAAGCCAAGATCAATGGCAGGATGTATAAAATTGCATTGGGTGTAAAAAAGAAAAAAGTAACTGTGACATGATGCATTCCATAGTTCCTGAAGTGAAAAATTTCAAGATGAATCACAAACAAATCTTTGGATGTAAATTTTACAAATGCGTAAAAAGTTAAGGTATGTGTATTAAACAAGGTTTTAGTGTGCTAAGTTCATAAGAGTACATATATTTTAAGAAGATATAACAGAGGTTTCTTTCTTCTTCAATATTTCCAAATGTAAGCACAGCTGAAGGTTATTTTGACTTCTCTTTCAGAAGGGGACAAGTATTTCAACTAACTTTACAAAAAGAATATCATACTTTGGCCCTGATTTGTATGTTTTGACTCAGCTCTTTCATGAGCACAACTTCGCTTTCAGAGTTTCTGTTCAAAACACCTTGTTAACTGATTTATTCTCCTCATAGTCATACTGAGTAGCAACATGTACCAAATAAATTTAACATGTAGCTCTCTTTAACGTATTTTGTTTTCTTACTAAGAACGTGTAGCATCTATCAGGTTTTTATATTGATGCAGACTAGTTTTAAACATTTGTGGTATTGCATACCTATAAACTCTAAATAAAGATTTGGGGGAAAACAAGAAACTAGGGACTGGACTAAATCTGGGTTGGTCTTGAACATTGAACAGGTGTTTTTTTTCTCCTTCGCCTTTGGAGAAATTTTACTGAATTTGAGAAGGAGTGATACTCACAAATATCAGGAAATTTTCCAGCTATCACTTTCCAAAATGAAAGTAAATTAAAGTATTTTGCATTAAAGTTCTTGGAAAATGGAACGTTTCGAGTGATAAATACTGATGCACCAGTATGCACATAGACTTCACGTATCGTCTGATGTTCATTGGTATTTTCATTTCAGTTATTTCAGAGTAAATGTAGAGACATTTCCATGGTTTATTGACAACACTTTGATTTGATTACTCGCCGACTCAGTCAGAGCAACTCTGCCATCGTTACAGACTGCAATGAATCTTGGGTTTACCACATCACCTTGGAATAGATTACAGCTGAACTTTCCATCAGCTGTGACTTTTACGATTCTAGCATTACCATTATCACAAATGTAGACATTGCCTTTGTTATCTGTTGCAATACCAGCAGGGTAGAGTAACTGACCATCCTCAGTACCTCTGCTGCCAAACTGATGCTTGTACTTTAAATCAAAATCAAACCACTTAACACTGTGGTTTAAATGGTCTGAGACAATTATTGCACTATTGTCTATAGAGACAGAGAGGTAATAAGGCACATCGAATTGTAGCTTACCGCTACCCTTCCCCCAAACCTCCCCCAAATACTCTCCACTGACAGTATACTTCAGTATACGGTGACCACGCTTATCACTGATGTAGACAAATTCACCCACTAGACATATACTTGAGGGATCGATGTCTTCAGCAAGCGGTATTGTTTTGACAATATCATTATTATCATTGTAAACAACTATTTGAGAATTACCCTTATCAATGGTGAAAAATTGGTTATCTGGGGAAATTGAAACATCACACGGTTGGAAAGGGTTTTTGAATTGGCCATCAAAACTACCAATGACCTTATCACACGTATAGTCTTCAGCGAGAATTTTCACAGAGTTTGCGTCACACACTATAAGTTTCTCTTTATGAAACACTACGCGTTTTGGATGCTGGTCCCGTCGAGGTTCCCTTGAGCTCTGACCAGTTTGTGATCTGAGAGATCTTCTTCCTGAATGAGTAAGAGGATGAGTGGCAATATCACAAATTCATGTTACGTCAGAATACAGAGGCACGTGAAGGGTTACAATATTGTATTGCTACCTGATGCTTTGCCTTGCTTGTCTTCTCACAATAGGGTTTGCACATAGCTCTGGCAAAGCATTTGAAAATACTCTTTCTGCCGTTTCATTGTCGAAAAAAAACCCACTATACCCTACGTATGACAATTTGGAAAGATTGTATGCAGCCAATTCATCGAGATTCTTTTCCATCAGTGTAAGGTGGAAAAACAATTACCAGTCCAATATTTCATAGTCCACTCACTCACGGGTCAGTGTGCAGTTTGTGAAATAGTTTGTGAATTCATACAATTTTTTTGCGATTCATTATATATGTAGTTCACTTTAAATTTGTTGTGCACAATTTGCCATGTCATTTCCCTTACGTTTCGTCACACCACCTTTTCTCTTTTCATCTTTTGTTCCCACGACAGCATCAGACTGTGTTCTGTCGGCTCGGTCTTGAATTGCGATGTCTAACCCAGCTGATTCAGATCCTGAACTTTCAACATTCCTGATGTCCTGCATCCGACTGTTCATCGGATGTCTTGTTCCGTTTCTGTCAGTCTTCTTTTTCTCAGTTTGTGTTTCGGTAATGGTCACAATATGATTCTTCCTGGGCGTCGTTCCTCGAGTTCCACCATCGCTAGTTTCTTTGCTCTCTACTTCCTCGGTAATCTTGCTTTTAAAACTAGTTTCCTCTACTCTTATTCCATTGGCAGTTATTTGTACGCCTGATCCAGCTGCTGAGAATTCCGATGTTTTTAAAGTTACTCCTCGGACACCGTCTTCCTTATCATGCAAGGATTTCCCATCCAAATCTGACATTTAGCAAGACAAAAATACAGAAATTTTAATTGTAGAGCATCGTTTACCAGTCATCTACCCTTTAGGCCGAGGGACTTATTTCCAGATCCTCATCTTTCGATGTTGTTGACTGTAAAAAGGTGCTTTTTTGTTCACATATTTGTTCGTTTACTCATGATCATGGAGTCATTTTGACAGATGAAATAGGTAAACATAGGAAATGGTGTCTTGCGACAGTAAAATGTCAGAT
The DNA here is from genome assembly GCF_041260155.1 of Ptychodera flava. Taxonomy (NCBI): domain Eukaryota; kingdom Metazoa; phylum Hemichordata; class Enteropneusta; family Ptychoderidae; genus Ptychodera; species Ptychodera flava. The sequence goes on along the minus strand of NC_091939.1, from coordinate 39,802,442 downwards.
ACTATTTGGGAGTCAAAAGATCGATTGTCACATTAAATATTGGAAGGAAAAACTCATTACTCAATCATTTATTATCTACATTTGTGTAGATTTAATCGTTCTGATTCTAGTATTCTTAACCAGATTGATATTTTGATTTAACAATCTTCCTACCTTCCTTTTCAATGACTACACCACACCCAGTCAAAGTTTGGCCACTCTGAAAGAAAGAACGAGGAGCAGCGATTGTTACAATTTGGTAGATTACTCGAAAAACACGAACTATTATAGTATGCCCAAACGGAAGAATTAATCTTGAAGTTTTCTTTTCCACGTATAAGTGAATCTACCCTGTCATTGCAGTCGCCAGTTTACTAGTACATTTGACCGTAATTTGTTTGAAGAAATACAATTTGTGTTTAAAACAGAAGAGTTTTAGCAAGTTTGTTGTTTGTAAAATCTTGGAAACAATCTGATCAGTAATCCACCTTGATTGCTTAGGTGCGCATTGACCAACATGGCAAACCACTTTACAAGTAAAAGAAAATAGTGATGACGTGGAGAATATTCGCACTGATAATAACCCTACGAATGTGGGAGATTCTTGAAGACTACATACAAGGAAGTTTGTGTCTATGAATCATAATTATTTAAAGTATATCTAGCTGTAAAAATATAAATAAGAGCTTTTCAATAATGTGAACTCACCGGCTGATCTCTTCCAGAGAATATGGATCTAACTCCACCTCCATCCCCTACGAGAGAAAGAATTAATTGTGTTACTTTTGTCGATACGACTAAGAAAATATAATATGATTGATAAGTTATTTAGATCGCGGTAGCTTACAGACGTGTTGTAAACTGATGAGCTGATAAAATTAAAAGATATGTCATAAACATTTCATGTAGTATGGTTGTTTTCTAATTTTTATATTTTTACCGATATAAACTAGACATGGAAATTGTGCAGAATAAGCTGGTGTAGCGTTTCAAGTACAGTCGGGTGATATTTCCATCAACGGTTGCAGTCCTGGCAAATTAAAGACTAAAGTAGCAAGTACTCACGCGTTATGAACACCTTTTCGACAAGTTTAAACTCTTCTTCACTGTAAGATACCCGAAGCATCAATTTCATTCCAACTTTGGCAGATTCTTGCTTCATTTCATCGGTTATTAGCAGAGGTTCAAGAGCCTTGGCAAAACTCCCAGACCGACAACTTCCTCGGTATTTGTATAGACTAAGGAGTTTCGGAAGGTTAAGTGCCAAGTCCAGACATTTCTGTTTCATGGTCTCGACTTGTGCATCAAACTTTTCTTTAACTACTGTCTGCACTTTACGATAGCTGGCTGGGTCATTTACTACTTCATGGACTGTTCTGTCAAACATAGCCTGACAGTTTCTCGTTGCAGCGTTGTACTGCTCGCAAGTACATCCATTTCCACCATCCATTTTGCTACAGTCAAGTGTGATGGTCGATGACAATGTGGTACAAGCACCTTCATTTTGAAAAAGGAGACAAAGCAAATGACAATTTATGATTCAACTATTTTATAGGTGGATTTGCAGCATTAAGTAAGACTTTAACCACTTCGCTAAACGTAAACGGGACATAGTAAAGTTGCATTGTGCGATAACCAGAATTGACAATGACTATGTTACGTATGGAGCAGGTTATGCTAAGGGAGCCTTCAGTAATTACAGGGGGGTGGGCCGGGGGAATTGCGGGGAGGGTCACTTTTTAGAAAACAGTTCAAGGAGGAGGGTCAGTTTTTATAAACCTATCTTGCAGGGAGGGTCACTATTGACAGAAGCTGTTTTTATGGCCAAAACTTTTATTGTCCGTGTGATATTTCCTGAATAGGAAATCACCAACAAAATACGGACACATTATCCACAAGTTTCACCAGCAAAGAAGATGCAGTGGTATCCTACATTAAACACCTTGAACAGTTAATACTGATAAAAGACAAGCGACTAAAATATATGCAACAGGTGGAAAAGTGTATATCAATTAAAATGCAAGGATATTGTCAAGTTTATATTAGAAAAAATTGTGCATAGTTCTCTCATAGACTACCATTACAGTAAATCAACTTTTCAGTGAAATTCCAAAATCAAATTTCTTGCACAACCATGGACTTATAACCACTCTAGTTTAATCAAAAACATTAATCTAAATAATCAAGCGCACATACATGCACAGATTTACCTAGTTTTGTATTGGAAAAAATTATTCATAGTTTCATAATAGACTGCCATGCATAGTGAATCGACATTTCGGTGAAATTCCAAAATCAAATTTTTTGCACAACTATGGACTTGTAACCACTGTCGTCTAATCAAGAACAATAATGTAAATAATCCAGCATACATAAATGCACAGATTTATCTAATTTTGAACTGAAAAAAATATTTGTAGTTTCATCATAGACCGCCATGCATAGTGAATTGACATTTTGGTGAAATTCTAAAATCAATTTTCTTACACAACCATTGACTGGTAACCACTCAAGTCTAATCAAGAACATTAATATCAATAATCAAGAGTACACAAATGCAAACATTTACCTGTTTTTATATTGGAAAAAACTATTCATAATTTCATCATAGACACCATGGATATTGAACCAACTTTTTAGATGAAATTCAGAAATCAATTTCTTCTACACGAATGCACAGTTTACTTCCCATCCACAAGTTTCAAGCAAAGTACATTTAAATACATTATCAAACATATATAATATACATATATAGCATGTTTTGTGGGGGAAAATTGTCAATAATTTGCCTGATAGTAGATTCCATGTATTATGATTTGATATTTTTGGATGAAGCACTAAATCAGCCACATCTTGCCTTCTTCTAATTGCACAAAATATAGTGACCCTCCCTCAAATGTATGAAATACCATATCTCTTCAAAAATTCTTTCGTGATAAATTGCGACAGTCCCTCAAAAAACACCAGCCCTCCTCTCTATAATTTGTCCCTAACATAACAATGGAACTAATTGTTATGTAAATTAGTCGATATTGTTTCAGTTATTCCTGGGGAGAATACCGCAGTGGTTGGGGGGGGGTTCAAGTTTTAGAATGTCGGACAAGGGGGAGGGTCACATTTTAGACAGGAGGATAGGGGAGGGCCACATTTTACGGTACAGGTGTGCGCGAAATTCCCCCGGCCCACCCCCTGTAATCACTGAAGGCTCCCTAACTCCTTTTGAAACGACTTGATTTACGCCCTTAATTCTGTATATCATTCTATAATGGTTTTGATTCTGTTGTACTTTTCTGCAAGTTCAGAAGTTTGAACTTGACAATGCTTATGTACGTGATTGGAGATTACTGACAGTGTTTAGACTTCAGATTGTTCTGTAGACTTCGTTTACTTTTCAAGTGTATTTTCAGAACTTTTCTGAGACCCTTCCCTCGTTCCGTTGGCTGCCGAACAGTTTATGAGGCGACCGTCTTGTGCAAAGTTCGAAAAGTACTCAATGTTATCATATGTAGAAATTATGCACACGAAAGAAAGCTATCTCGACTGTTGAAAGTTCGAATTGATTCAAAATTATTTATTTTGGAAGGTAATGTAACTCCTGAATATTTTCCGACGTATCTGTACGTAATGTCTCCATGACTGATTATGAAGGTTAAACTATGAGAAATTTGCCAGGTCATACATATTGGTCGGTAATGTAATCTTTTACCCTCGCTTCTACTGTCTATTACTTACTTGTCGATGTCGTTTCTCTGGCTGTTTCTGGAGTAAAGAGTGCAGCAAATCTACCGTGGCTCATTTCAACGTCTTCACACTCCAAGAAGTCCCTTTTCAACTCCTTTGCTTTCACAAACGCTATATCTGTACCGTTCATGACTTTCAGTATTCTGTCTTTCAAAGACACATTACTCCTCACCACACAGTCTCCATGTTGTGCTAAATATTTCTCAATGAAATCAGCGAGCTGGGAATCATCGGGAATCGCGATTGGTACACCAGTTGCCATGGCTTCGAGACCGTTGAGGCCAAATTCTACGTATCCTGTGGCTGTTAGACAAAGATGACATTGCTTGAGGTGTGTCAGAAGTTTTTCAGCTGAAAAGCCTTGCGAAAGTGAAGGGTTTATATTTTCATACTTAAGTTTGTCAGCCAACTTACTGAGATTTGCTTCATCACGATGCGGCGACACTCCATGTACCTTCCAGTTTGGAGGTTTCTTATTCACTTCAACACGAGCCATGGCAACCGCGCTCATATGAGCTGCCAGTTTCTCCAGGTGGCCAAATGTCTCGTCTCGATCTACTTCCCCGTACGTTAATATTGTGTGTCTTCCTGATTGTTTTGGTGTCTTTACATCCGCTTCGAAAAAAGTCCGACACGGCTTTGGCAGAAGCTCGATGTGCGCAATGTCTTTCTCGGTCACAGCCCTGTACACGTTGTCGAAGTATTCGTACATACTTGGTCCCATGGATACAACTGCGTCCGCTTTACTAGCCGCAGCCTGCATCGTTTCTTCTAATATAGCTTTTTCACTTACTGGAATCGACAAATGTGGATCTTGAGGATGTTTGTGGTTGATGAGGTACAACTTAGCATGAGGAAATAACTTATTTTTAATATCAACTGCGGCATCAGCTGTCATTGGAGCGTACCCAACGATGTATTGGATATTCCTCAAATCTTTCAATTTCTGAAAGTAACTTTCATGGTTGAGAAGCCATTTCACAGAAGGTGGATCGTCTTCTGAACCGCCGAGAGAACACTTCCGTGTTGCTGTTATCAATGTTACACCGGCTTCACTAGCATCTGCTTTCTGGGCGTCACTTAGCTCCACATCCAGTGTTGTGCAATACACCTTCATGATTTCAGGGTTTGCTTTTCTGGCACAGAATTCTTGGACAAGTGCTCTCTGGCACTGCTGCAGACCGAACTTATCCTTATCCCAAGATTTGAACACCAACAATGCTGCAGGTAGCGGTGGTATGGAAGTGGAATTCAAGATGCGTAGCTCCGAATCAGGAAAGAGGATTTCATGAATTTCCTCAGCTTCGCGCTGCGTTTCAGGGCCAAAGCCAACAACATAACGGACATTTGACAGCTCCTTAAGACTTTGATAGTACTGTTCATGGTAGAATAACCACTCTTTCCTTGGAGGGTCTCTTTCTGGGTTTGACCTTTTCATTCTCTTTGGAGAAACCAAAGTTATTCTTAAACTCTCTGCAATTCTTTTCTCTCTTTCATCAACTTCAAGCACGGTACAGTAGCGGTTTAAGGTTTCACCAGTAGTTTGTTCTACCTCATAACAGAAATGTTTGATTAAATTGACTGGGTTTATTTGATCACTTCCAAGCGTTCCTTTGCAAGATTCAAACACGAATAACGCTATAGGATTCTGAGACAGCTCGCCCGCGTAATATTCCTGCATATTCGTATTGGATGTCTGTTTAGTTCATGGAAAACATTCTGCAAACTCTACTGCAAAGCGTCTGCTTGCCAAAGTCATACTATTTTTGGGAATTAATCGGAGGAGTACGTGACACACCAAAAGCTTACTTGCGACGGCAGATGTAACCTACGCTGTACAGGTTTCTCACCAAGCGTCACGTTCACACTACCATGTCGCCCTCTGTAGTGAGTTTACAGACGTCAGCATTTTCTTAAAGGTCTCGTATCTGTAAAGTATAAATTTTGCATAGATAGGAAACCATCACATTTATAATGTAACTACCAAATATCAAAATTCAAGACGGTATTAATTAGAAATAATCGCCGGTCAAAGCGGGTCCAAAAAGTAGTCATGGCTTCAGGGAGTTGTTTTAAAGGATGCAAAAATGTAAAATGGTCCATATTTAGGAACATGTTTATTCCTGATCCTTGTCAGTAATAAATGATTCAGCTAACATGTTTTAACGTGATGTCCTGTAATATTACTAACAGTAATTTATCGTAAAGATGCAAATTCTGCACGGCGAGGGTACATACATCCTCACTGAATTGGTATGACTAGAATGCATTGATGATTTACACTGTGTAAATAAAAATTGGCGGCTCGTTCTATTTTCATCATCAGTCATTCCTACGCTTTCCTTTCAGTGTTTCCCTTCGGTGGTACAAAACGAATATTGCATGTAAATCTCGTTGGCTCTGATTGACGTCCATGTTGTCTGACTTTCCAATTGCTTACTTTCAATACTTCCCCTTGCCACTTTATTTTCGAAGATTGTTTTTAGTACTAGTATATTTTGACTGTTAAATTTATCCCATAAGACAGTTAAGATAAATAGTTTTGCGTTCTATTGTAAGGGCTGATATTATTAGGCTTCACTTAAGTCGACCTTTAGAAAATTAGGGTATACGAGAAACTGAAAGAGTTGTTTATAAACGTTTGCTCACACTTCGTTCAAGGAAACTTGAAACCATTATCTTTCAAAATCAAGAATAAATACAAGGAGTCACTGTGTGAATTTTGGCAGCAGAGAAATAACTGACCTAAATTTCCCGATGAAAGAAATTCAAAATGATCTACATCCCTAGGCCCAATGTTGACTCTTTGAGGACAAGATATGTTTTCCATTTTCACAAAACAAGACCGTGAAAACTTCATTTAATTCACAAGCTTCAAAATTAGTCCGCTAGTAAGTCTGTATAAGATTTATACCAGGACAGACAGAATTGACGTTGACAGAATTGGACAGAATTGTAAAATTTTGAGAGTCGTTATATCTGTCTCCGTGGCGCATTCTGCCTTAATTTGAGAAGTAAATTACAGACTCCAAACAAACATCGACGATCATACGTTTTTATCGTTTTGAACCTCTGAAAATACTGAAAAATTGGACAACAGAACATAGCTGACAGGGCAGATAAAACGATGGATGTGATTTCTGTTATGTACCGAGAGAGACATTAATGACCTAACGACTGCTTATCGAGGCTTATGGTAAGACGAGATTTATGTGATACATCGTGTTTGTCAACAAGCCCATATGGATGGTTTTCACACATGACATTATACTATACTGAAAATATTGAAGGCGTATTGTGAGAAAAATTATGCGTAAGAATTGCCGCGAATTGACATTCTGACTCAGACTGAGGAAAATTATTTAGTTTCACTCATGATATGCCAATTGGCATATAATCGTTCTTTTCTTTCTGTCTTTCTGAGGCGGACCTTACCACTTCTTCAAAGGTATTGTTGATATGGAGCCCACTTTCTAATTTCAGTAACTGCAACTTGTCGGGTATTTAACAAGTAAGGACGAGCAAAATAATTACCACCGTAGCGGCCTTCATTGATTAAATTTATGGTGTCTTCATTATAATGGATCCCTTCTATCCAATCTTAGTCTCTTACCTATAGCTATCATAGCTGCCATATTTTGTCCCTCGGGTCCGTGTTACAACAGCCCGTCCCTATTTTTGCCTTGGAAATTTATAACCGTACTAAACCATATTTTAATTTCAAACCTGGCATGGAATTTTCCCCCTTCTATAAATACCTTCGTTACCACCCACCACGTTGGTATCAATTATAAAATGCAATGAGAAGTGAAGCTAGGTTAATACTGCAGCAAAAAAGAATTTCCCTATATTTGTTGACCACTTCATCTTGTTCTGCAATACTAGACCACTTCTCGTTAATTTAGTAAGTGATGTCAATCTTTCCTGGGCCAAATGGCAAACTTTTAAACGCGAAGTGTAAGAGTGTTACGCAAGTTTAATGCACAAATGTTTTGAAATTAGTTTTCTTGACTGGTCGAGGAAAGAAATATTGATGTGATCTGAGTTGGATTGTTAATTGCGAAGTGCCGTACACTTCATGTTGCCTCAGTGCTGTGTAAGAAGGAATAGAGGCTGTGATTTTCCTATGACGAATCGTTGATGGATTCCATGACCGTTACTGTGACCGAAGTCGTGTACTATTGTACAGATCGCTGGAAACACTGCTGGACAACTTTGCTAGCCAATGGCACTTCTTATGGCAGAGACTCTCCCTGGAAATAACTATGCTACGTCGACCTAACAATGCCAATCAATTCTGCGGAAACTAAGTTTTTTTCCAGCCATGGTATGAACATTAGGCCCTATAGTGATTTCAGTCATTGCACCTAAGTGTTAAAGAGATCATAAGATGCTCACAGTTTTCATCGAAGAATCTTAAGAAGATTGCAATGTTTACGTGGAGTGCTTTTAGGGTTTTCTACTTTAATTTGAGTGGACCTTCAAAAAAATTTATACCAGAAGTTACATGTCAAACATCACAAATCTCTTTACTGTGATTCGGTAACCTTACACACGGACTGTTAGACTTGTCATTTCGGCAACAAGCCCAGAATCCGACGATACGATATTACACTGACCTAAGTATTCAATGAATGTCAGGTGACGATTTTTACCGCTTGAAACTAATTCCCCGTTTGTTAGCTGCAGGAAGTTGCTAAACCTCTAAGCACCTCGTTGGATCCTTCCTAAATTTTAATGGAATACGTGGTGGTTCATATCTAACTACCGGTAATGGAATATTTCGCATCATTTAAAAAAATAGCTTGTAAACGGATGCGTTGTTGTTGTTGTTGTTGTCAATAACAATCGCGTTCATCCTCTTTACCACAAGTGTTTGCTGAAATTCAAGGATATGTTAAATTTCCATCTGTAAAAAATATTATGAAGTATCTCAAACCAGACGGCGACGTGCAGCCTCTGATCTTGCTGCTAGACATGATATTTTATGTATACTCTTAGTGGGGAGACATCGTGTACCTGAGATCGTGCCCGACTTTGATGCTAAGCGTATCACCAAATTTTTTCATGTCTAGAAATTTTGAAAATAAATGCTGTGACATGATTTTATCGACTTTATTTATTCGCTAATCAATCAGTAGAAAAGAGATTTCATATATGTCATATCGAAACAAAACATTAAATGAATTCTATTGACATATGTCAGAAGGCCGACAGTGTCCTCATTTTCATTTTGAAGTATTCCATAAACAATTGGGAAAATTATGACAAGATACATTGACCATACGATGGGGCAGTATACACTGTTTCAATGTGAGGTCGCCTGGTGATTTGTTCACATTTTTTTTCAAATTTCAATCAAGCAACAAATTATCAGACAGATAAATACAAACACACTCAGAGTCTTTTAAGGTAGTATGCGCCTCGCAAGTGAAAATTTACACTTTCGCTCAATCTTTCCTAAGGAAACTGACAACTAGTCTGTTTCAAAATCATGAATAAAAATCAAAAGTCACCATGAAAGGTTTGGCATTAGAGAAACATATTACATAACAATCACCGATTTTTGAAATTCGAAAATGCAATTTCCTATTTTTCGAAAAAAAACTGAGTAAGTGAATTGTGCTTACTTCAAGAGTTTCAAAATGAGTCCATATGTGATTAGACTGGAAATTATTTGCAAATTTGAGTTTGTGAATATCTGTCCCCGAGGCGCATTCTACCTTAAGGGAGTCAGCTTGTATCGTGGGAGTGAGTACAATTTGGTATTGAAATGGCTATCGGTACAATTTACTGAAAGCAAGTAATACTTCATCAACCTGATATATATTAGGTTCTGATTTCAACCAAGGTAATGTATTAAAATTTAATTACTATATTCTACAATACAGTGGGGACTAGGATGGTAGTGACAACGATGAAATATGACAAATGATGGACAAATGGCAAGATTGCAAAATGGACCAAAAATGACCAATGTACTCTCTAAAACTATCTCTATTTGAAGATTCGCAATCACTTCTACGGTCAATTAAAGTTTGTGTCTATGAAATTGTATTATCTGGCATGTTTCGATTATTGTAAAATAAAACTTAGATACCACTGCGAATACATTACTTTGACGTGACTTCGGGATAAATTTGTAATAAACTGAATAAGACAAGACATATCCGCTATTATGAACGCAATGTTAATCTCTGTAACCATACAGCTTCAATGTAAAACCTTACCTGGCGTTGATTGCTTGGCCCCATCAGAGTCGATGGAACTCGATGGACGGAAATTCGTCGAAAGACCAGAACAATGTCGTGCTCATGCAGAAGTATACTTTTCAGATCACGTGACTTTACTTCCCCGTGTTTACTGTTACTAATAGATGATTCATACGTTAATTTATCATTGACATTGTGTACGTGCAAAATATCCGTTGGACCAATTTTGTGTGCGCGCACTCTTAAACATAGGATAGCTGTAAAGTTAACCTGGACACTCACGTCAACAAACTGTTGTTCTTTATGAAAATTTAGTTGCTTAATTTTCATTAATAGCTAAATTCAAGGCTCGGTGCACTGACAAGGTGTGTTCGGGACTAACTTTGCTTAAAGGTTCAACCCTAGAAGATCGCTCAATTGTACCTGTTGTTTGGTTGTCATGAATAATCAGAGTCTGAGTGCTGTTATGACTGTTGAATTTCATAATATTTGAATATGGCATTCTGATGATCAAACGCCAATCCTGTTCACCATCATCATGCCACATAAAGATGACGTCGATGGAAGAAACAGGCGACGGGTTGCTTCGTCAAACTTTGCAAAATAAAGGTCGACTGTTTTCAGAAGTAAGAAAAACATTCCGAATGGAAGACCTCAGGTGGACAAAAATAAATGGGAAACTCCGCCAAGAAACTTCAAATGGCACAGTTCTCTTCGATGAAAAATTGCATATCATGATTGCTACCATGACGTTTGTTTTAATAAGTATGATGGCAATGACGTCAGCGGACGTACATGTAATGATAATTAGGGCACATCTTACATTATTGCCAGTCTTAAGGAATAATGATCTTTCCAGAGAATCTGGCGTTTGAGATGCTGAGACGCCAATACCTGAAAAGGTTTACCACTGGCTGACAGATTGACTTGTTATAATTCCGGTATACCTTAAAGACAACTGAGAAAATATGTAAGTTGAAAAAAGGCCACGGACAAATAAAATTTAGAATGTTAAAAAGAAGTTAAAGAAGTTTAAAATATCCTGACGCTCAAAAATATTTACGTGATATCGGAACGAGTCAACAAAGGTTTCCACAAGTTAACGTCGGTATGTCACCTCACTTGACATTGGGAAAACGCGAAGTGCAGTTTTGTTTATGTTTGATAAAACTGACAATAACGGGAACACAATTTTAGAAAAACAACTACTCGGACAATGGCCTGTTGATTATAGGTGGAGCTTAACGACGGATTGGTTTCAGTCGCAGTTCATCAGTTAGGGAAGGGGCATACTTAATAACAGGGGTCGGGGAGAAAATGGAAAAACACAAAAAATTAAGGCTCTGGGAATTGGTTATACAGTTGCTTCCAAACCGAAAGGGGATTTTCCATGTTCTTTGTGTCTATGTCAATATGGACAATACGAATGACTGTACTTTGCTATTCTCGCCACAATTGACTTTAAAAGCAAAACCACAGCATTCTTCATGTTAAGATCGACTATGTAGTTTTAGAAGTAAAACTAGATTTCACTGATGGAATTTTGCTGTCGATATCATAATATATGAAGTCGAAGTAACAAAACTAGACTCGACCAAAGTGTTAGGCAAGCAATTCTTTGACAAAACGTTTGTTGTACCACAGTTTCAGTGGTCCAAATTTGATGTCTCTCGCTACTGATCACTCTTTATAATATATTGTATTGGTGAGTTTATTTGATAGCGACATAGCAGACTAACTGAGAATATTCCTTGCTTTCAAGCGTTTTAACTTTGTTGACTGTTCTCCTACTCAACACAAGACGTTTACAGATACAACCAACATTTTTAAAAGCCCATGTCTCTGTCGTAACACAGAGATACATTATTGGTAAAAGCACTTCATAATAACCATGATAAGTCTGTAACATTAGGTGAAATTTAGCTCCACGATCATAGGTTGCACGCATAGTTCAGTATAGAATTGCACATTTCTCTGTAAAACAACGAAAACAAAGAATTATATTTCTTTCATCATATTGCTACCAGGGGTAGAACTTCATCGTCCATTACACTTCATAGTATTCTGAATTGTCTTCTAGCCGGCCAACTGACGCTATGGCATTGCCTGGTAGTAATTTTCACTCCCCGATTTATATACGTCTTCAGTAAGTGATAAGAGATCAGGTTCATGTGAGAAGGTAGAGTTGTTTTGTTGTGAAGTAAAAACAAAGAAGGACATACACCAATTTGTCATGAAAATATCAAAGCCTTCCTAATATATTAAAAACTAGTTATACTTTCGTAGCACACTATATCTTATCCGCTGCCTCCCGGCCCTTATTTCTGCCTTTACCCTTACGTATCTGTTAAGTACAGTGAATATGCGTGTTAGAACAATTTACCGAAAAGTGACACCTGCTGTTGCATATCAAATTTGACTCTCTACAACTAGCTTCAAGCACGGTCTTAGTAAATGCGCTATGCCGTGTGAGATCAAAAAGGGGAGGGGTGAAAGTAATATGCCAGAAAGAATCTGAAAAGGACATTCATATTCATACATTTGATAAATATGTTTGAGAGATCAAGCTAATCATTCACACTGTTGTAATGGCTCAATAAAATATGATTGTTGGCCAAAGTTAGCAATGATTCATTATACAGTCACACCTGTCAGATAGAGTTAACGTGCTGTACGAAACAGGAACCAAGAGTACGATTACAACACGACAGATTCATGACAGAGCACAGGGAAGTAGGCCATTCACCGGTTGCTGTCGTCTTTTGTTAGTACTCATTTGACCCAAGGTTTCAATAGTTTTAATTCAAAGGTACCGTGGTGCTTGTATGTAGAGAACAAAGTCAAGTAGTCGGAGATGTGATATCGATATACCTGTGATATACAGAGAAATTGTCGCAATCAAGATGGCCTGGTTTAGATGGTAAACAATTACATTAATTGCTATTTGAAAGTAATTTCATATCGATCAAAACTCACGGTGAAACTACAGTTACACTCTAGTCACAGAGATAATACGGAAAAGAGAGATAATATAGGCAAAATAAAAATATGTCTATTTCCGGTAACCTGATCTAACCCAGAAAACTCGCCGACCCCATCAGGCATTTATTCGCCTTATCAAAAATTGTCGAGTATATTCTCTAAACCTTATCGAATTTTGTGGATCTCAGCCAACAATGTATAAAATAATAAATAAAAAATTCCTCCCCTAACTTTCGGGGACATGTTACCGCAAACACGTATTTTTGTATTTGGAAGTAAAGTAGTCGCTGGGTTTCAGGTTTTTCTGCGAAAATTCAGTAGTGGATGAGATTTTTCTTGCGATCAGTATGAAAAGTACGATCATCTAACTGATGAAATTCTCAATTCCCTTCATCGACTGAGTGCCGGGCTGCCTTTAGACTTACCCCAAGTATATGGGCATATAAACGTCGAAAGAGTAAATTTAGGTAGTATGGGCCTTAAAAACAAAAAAGTGTAAGTTCAAAATAAACGAATAAACGAGCTGACAGAAACCAAAACTTTCACCTCCGTGGTGTGACCCAAACATATTGTTATCAATGGTGATTGTTGAGCTTTTTACAGGGATTTTAGTGAACAAGCTGAGGTATGCGCATATTTGCGTCTGATGCTGAGCACCATATACACGTCCATTTTTGTTTAAACTGGAAGAGACTCGCTCATTTATTACAGCGAATGCTTGGTTAAGTGGTGCAGCATTGAACTTGGTAGGGTATGGTCACAGCAGTTATACACTACTTGTCAAAGGACTAATACAATATTTTTGTATCATGAACTATCAAGATTTTGACATCCTTATCCTTGTGTAAATTGAGAACAGGCATACATTTTGGTCTTAATGCACCCCTTCACTTATAGGCTGCATTGGCAAACACCTCTGGAGGGTCGTATTTGGTCCGAGCGTTAAGCCCTCGCGTTGGTGATCGGTAGAACAAATTGTCAAGGGGGTTAAGGAGGGTAATAAGCAAATATCAACTGCTTTCTTTGAATTCTATAAAGAGATAGCGTGGGTAAAGTAATAGGCGCACACGCGACTCAGGCTTGTTCAGTAAATGTTTAATACCTACACTGTAAAGTTAAGTGTTAAAGGATAGAACACCAATTAAACGCCTTTTTGTAACACTTTTTGAACGCGTCTAGACGTTCAGAAATTTAACACTACGTGTTCAACCAACGTTCAATTTTTGAACACACGTGTGCAGATTTTGAACGCTACGTGTTCATCAGACATTATATTGAACACCGTGGTGTTCAATATCAGAACACTCGTTGCACATGACATGTGTTCAAAAAATTGAACGCATTTACGCGTTCAAAGGGCTGTAACACTTTTTGAACGCATGGACGCCCTTCAACGATAAGTGTGTTAAAGGCTAGAACACATGATGCGCGCTTGTTGAATACCTTTAATTTTGGGCGTTCAGGGGGTGTTCAAGCCTTGAAATAATATTACAGACCACTGATATTCAGTATAATTATTTTATTCTAAAAATGCACAAAACGTTTAAACGGTAAAATACAATAATTAACTGTAAAAATGGGCAAATAAACATTGCTACTTTGAAAAGTTTGTCAGAGGAAACTATCAATGGTGTTAACACCCTTCTATCAAAAACAAAAGCAATAAGAAATCCCCATAAACACTGTAGATCGTTTTAAAAAATATGAACAAAGTAATGACATAACTTGTTTTACTTAAATATTGTGGATTACGTTTTATGTTCACTTGTTTAAAACGTACAAAACTCATCTGAAAAAGCTCACAATTTGGCTTACTTATTGTGTTGAAAACACGTATATGTATATGAAATGCATACTCCATTTTTGTAAGTTGGCTTCTTAAAGACATTTCCTCTTGTGTAGACAATTGTAAATTTTGAAGAAAAAAAGTTAGTCAAGACTTCTCTAGTACACATGATATATAGTTGTCCACACTAAAGCAAACACAACATGTCAAGTTGTCAAAGTGTCACAGTAAGGCACAACATGCAGAAAGTGGGGAAAGTGGGTCCTTGACAGGATAAAACCTATTTCCTTGTCCAACGAAGTCCTTCATAAACGAAAGGGTTTGTTTGCTTGTAATATCTTTAAATAAACCCTGAAATAAATCGGTGACTTTTCAAAAATCCACTTTTCAGAAATAAAAAACATATTCGTAAATACCTTTCAAATTCCGGTGTACCCTGCTATTAATTTTTATACAATTTTTTTACCAAAAATGGTAAAAATCGCCCTTAAAATAAAAGAAAACGTAGATTTCATTATAACTTGAATCTATCAGATTCTGGTAATCCCTAATATTTTAAAAATATCTGAAATGTCTTTAATGTCTTAAAAATACAAAGTTGCAAATTTCTCCATAATTTGAACAATCTGAAAAAGGCTATCAGTAGAGATCTATGTCCTAAATGTCAAAGCTGTTAAATTAGCAGTTTGAAGAAGATTTTTTAAAGATTTTTTGACCAAAAATGACAAAAATTGCCATGAAATATAAAAATTTGAATATTTCATCACAATTAGCACAAATTTGACTAAGGTCATTATTAGGGACATGTTTACCAAATAATGAAGAGTCAGTAAAAAAGAAGAAGATTTTTACCGAAAAAAATGGCAAAATCAGCCTCAAAAACATAAATTTGCATATTTCATCATAATTTAATATCTGATTCGCGTAATCCCTGGGAACCTGTAATCCAAATATTGAAGGATTCGTACAGGCTGTTTTGAAGAAAAACCTTGTTATGTACATATTTGAGTACATTGCTACACATCCATTTATTTAGCTGACAGTAAAGCTAAAAACCAGTTGCTAAGAACAAGAAACGCGTTGAGCTACAATACAAAATAATCTTAGGTTTGATAGCAGGCTACGATCAACTAAATGTTACAGGGGCATAAGCTTTCAAAAACGTGAGGTCTCCTTCATCAGATGCCAGGGGGAATGAAAAATTGAAGCAGAAAGTGACAGAAAATTCAGAGTGAAAATTTAAGAAAATTCAGTAATTCAGAGTGGACATTTTTACTCTGAATTTTCTGTCTCTTTCAGCTTTAATTTTTCATTCCACCCTTGCATCTGATGAGGGAGATTACACGTCTGTGAAAGCTTATTCTCCGGCAACATATAGTTGATCATAGCATGCTACCAAAACTTAGATTAAATATAAAACACAAATACAGAAACTTATCAAAATTCAGTTACTGACCCTTGAAAGTTTAAATCTACATTAGAGATGAATTGGGGTTTTCAAGCTTGGTTCCAGACAGCTACCTCTTCTGTAACAACTCTTCGGAATTCAGTTAAGTCCATTTTTATATATCCTGAATATAATGCAACAATAGGTAATATGGCGAGATGAGACTTTCTGTGAAAGACAAGGGGCTGATTAGGTTAAGGAAAAGGGGAGCCTCTTTTCAATAATGTTACAAAATATTTGCTTATTCTTGTCATCAACTGATTAAAATAAAAAAGCCAAAGTCTCATATGCTGAAACAATACATTGTATAATCTACGATGTTTAATTGATGTTTTACATGCGATTGTCTCTACTAAAATACATGTGTCAGCTGTGATTACGCAGCGCGCAGCGGTACTATACAAGGCGTATCGATCGCGCTCAGGTCAAGGGTTATCGCTACAGTGTGTTCCGATGACCCTTGACCCGAGAGAGATCGATCGATAGGCCACATAGTACTGTAGATTTCCCATAATTCGTTGCGATTTGTATCCTCGGAGATACCTGAGTGAAGTCTGCTATGTCTCCCATGTGTAGACAAATTCACAGATTATTTATCAAAATTTTGAAAACGTACTTTTATGCACACCATTCTTCTCAATTCTCATTTTAAATAATTTGGAAAGTTATGCATAATTGAGAGAGGAGATAGCATTTCTGTGAAATTTGCCAAAGATTGTGTCCTCAGCCATACAGAATAATGTGATGGAAAGTAGGGAGACTAGTTGCACCTGTTTTATGAAACAAAAGGATATTGTTTTTTTGCAATGGAAGTGACAAAAGAAATTTGCATGCTAAGTTTTCTCAGAGAATGACCCCTTCAGTTCGTCATAACTTGCTGCCTAAAAAGTATGGCATTTGTAGTACCTGCAGAATGTGACTTTCATGGTTGTTTAGTGGCTATTTTCAAACTTTCACTGAAATATCTAAACGTACTTTTACTAGATATTATTTAAAAATTATTCTGATGCTGCACACTAGTGCTTACATGCAGAACTGAAAAAGTTTTTAGAAAAGTAACCTTCAAGGATACAAATCAAAGAGTATTGTGGGTAATTTATTGTACTGTGGGCCATGGCCAAAAGTACCACTGCGTATTCACAGCTAGTTGTTGGTATACCAGCCACTGAAAGAAAAAAGGTTTCTTCACGTAGTTAAGCTATTTCAAAGTACAATACAATTAATTTCAAAGGATAATAATACAGATGCTTCAAAATCTAAAACCTTTTACTATTTTGGAGAGAAAACTTACCCTTTCTGGTCTTGTTTCCGCACGATCACGACTTCAGCGTGTGCTTTACAAGAAAAATGTCGCAACTTCCGTTTTGATGCATCATGGGATAAGGAAAGGCACCAAACTTGAACACCAAGTGTTTAGAAGTAGAACGCCTCTTGCACGCCGATGTTAAAATTTAAACGTTCATGGTGGTTTTCTGATTGTCTTTTCAAATTTTCAAAATTTCAACCTGAAATAAACGTGTAAAATTATTTTTTATACTTCCTTTCTTAGAAAAATCATGCTTTCAGCAATTGTAGACCGGAAATATTTTTCACTGTAGAGTGAAATTTGTCATACCAAAATCCGTGTACGTATGCCGGACAGCGAGGCAGTAGTAAAGTTAATATAGCCATTGTAAAGTAAAAAACACAAAAGATTGTTAACTGTTTCAGAGTATTGTAGAATTTCTGTGATGCTAAGTTTTTGAACACTTGAAGGAGATGGTTGTCGTGTTCAGGCTTAGAACTTCCTTGTTAACAATATGAACACTAGTGTAAACAATATGAACACTAGCCGTTCAGATTTGAACACCGACATGTACATTTTGAACGCGTAAAGACGCGTCTAGCGTCCGCTATTTTTAAAGTGTATCATTTATTGATCATAACTCCAAGACGAATATTGCCTGCAATACCCTGTGGTACTACTGTCCCTCTTGAATGTACGAATAGCGATAGCGTAGTTGACAGATCTGGAAACCTCATCTATTAACAGTTGAAACCTCCGACCATGACACACGCAGGGCCCGAGTACAACCGATTATTGATTAAAGTCGGTCGTCTGCTGTAGAGATGGAAATGCAATCTGTCACTATGCTTATGTGATTTTACACCACTTTTACGAATTGAAATAAATAAATTTATTTTTTATTGATGTGATATACAAAACATATAAACAAAATCCGTAAACAGAACGTTTTCAGGTACTGATATGAATTATTAGCCATGAAACTATACTATTTGATGTATTGAACAACCCATACTTTTCTGCCAAATACTTCCATTTCGATAAAATAAATAATAATAAATAAAATAAATAAAATACCTGCCCACGAATTGAAAGTTGTCACTACTTTTTCACCGTACTGCCGTGCCGCTATTCCCATTGAGGTGGTTATGAATATATTTACTCCACAATAAGGTTATCTATTCACAATTTCTTTGACAAGTGTTGTTTTCCTTTCGCAGCTTGACCGTGAATTATAGTATTATGTCCGTTTTCAATCAACTTGTAAAGGTTCAACATGGGTGCACAGGGACGTTTGAATTTTCAGTGCCCGTCATATGAGCTTACGATTCTGTCAAGCACAGAAAGTTGTCTGTAAATTACCCATGATTCTTTCGTAATCATAGAAACGGTCAAAGGTTAATCTGTACAGCGAAAAGCTTAACCAACCAAAATTATACGTATCCACATGAATTCGCATAATAATGACGATAAGATTTTATTTTATAGGTAAAAACATTTATGATAAATTATTTTCACTTAATAACCTACGTGCTTAGTTGATATCCATGTTTTAATGCATTTCAGTTTATTAATCTCCCTATAAATTAATAGAAAATTTAGAAGCTTTGATACATCATATTTTAATTTGACACACTCTATTAACTAAATTCTAGAAAGTTCCAGAAAGTTGACAAAAGGATAATACTGATACAATCAAAATTACAAAACGAATACCAAATCTGCCAGCCAATATGATGCAACGTATCGTATGAATGGTAGAAAACTGCTCAGTACAGCCACGGTCCCTCCACGGTGGAGGGACCGTGGTACAGCCATAGAGAAGATGGAACGAAGATGTCATCATGTTCGCCTTACATTTTTTATATTTGGTTGAGATCACCAAAGGCCTGCGATGACATTGGAAGTATTGGTCATCTCACCTTACCATCTACAAGGCTACTTCAACTGTACAAAAATGTAATTCACCAGAAATCTGGTTTCAGTGAGGAAGTTATCGAATGGATGGAGGAAACAGCCTGCCACAAAGATCTGCCCTCAACTGCATACAGCGGAGGTAGTTTCAATGAGACGATCGTCAGGAAGACCTTCAGTTTGGCAGCAGGCAGGCTTGGCGGCAAAGTGAGACAACATAATTGGTCGGCGAGGTTGAACTCGGCAAGGAATGTCACACGATGGTCGTTTTGGAAATTAGCGATAGAAAGTCTCTGTTGGCGAACCATACTCTTCAGTTTGAATTTTTAGCCCACTTCCCAACCCGACAGATTCAGGTTTACCACCTTTTTATATTAGTTGGCAGGCCTATGATCATTTTAAAAACTTAGAGCTCAAAATCGAATTACAATAATGTTCGATGGTTGTCAGCCGTTCGGTTCTTCCTTAAGATACATTTCGAAGGGAACCTAGTTGAGGCTTCGATGAATGTAAAATCTAACAATTCAAAGTAAAGAGTATGTTTCGCAAACAGAGACTCTTCCTCCACCTATGTATCATACATTTAAACATATATTTAATAATTTATGATGAATTAATATTTAGACATTTGTAAGGCCAGCAGAAATTGTCACCTCGAACATGTATAATGGATGGCCCAATAACCCACTGTGACAATAGTGGGGTAAGTGGGTCAATTCGACAAACTTTTTCACGGACCTGTATTTTGCATATTTATATTTTTAATGTCATTGATCATATTTATCTGTATGCCAATGGTCACCCTTCACATTAAATAGTACGTTTCATAGTATTTGTTGGAATCATTAAATGTATATGAGACAAAAACCCTCAAGTGGCAACTTACGTCTCTTTCCCCTATCCCTGATGAGACAATTATATTTTGTCTGGACTCAGAACACGCTGTCAAACGCTCAAGAAACAATGCACTGAAAAGTGGAAACAGAGGGGATCATACGATGTAGTTTTACATGGCGGCACTGGCACGATGTGTACTATTGGGATACAGACTGGGATGTGGACCCGGATATGCATGGAGTTAATTACAGACTAAACAGAGAACACAGTTATCCTGTGTTTTTTTTTGGTTAAAAATGAGAAACCATTTTGCAGAACAGACACTCGACAAAGACATGCTGCATTTGAGCATTTGATGAAGTGCTTCCAGGCCAGCCAATCTGACGGTAGTGAATATCTTAATGGGACAATCGACTTTTTACGGTACACCAGTGTACCAGTGTCTTTCTTCAGTGACGACAGAGAAATAAAGGGGAGAGAAGACATCTTAAGAATTCAGGAATTAAACACCTCAAAGAATTGGTATGAGTCATGGAAAACAAAGCGTAGACATAAAAACTAACGAATAAAGCAAAATTGCAAATGTCGATGTCAAGCGAGACCAAGAGAAATGTGTTTTGTACCACCGCTATCATCGCAATCTGCAGGAAACGAGCGAGAAACTTGCTCCAAACACCTCCCAGTAGATTGAACAGTTACATTGTTGAAAACTTCTCCTGCCAACAGCGGTCAGCTGAAAATTTTCCCAACACAAATCTGTCTGACCTGCTATACTCTACAAGTGTCAGCTCCATAATACTAGTACTTCTCTATGGCAACAAGGTACCAAAATATCACGTTTCTGTGAGGCAGATATCTTTTGATAACTCCCCCCGCGGCCGTTCTGATAGATTGTACTGCTCCTGAGTAGTCAAACCAAGTCTTGACAGTATGTTGTCGTGTATCGGGAATTGGCGACATATGTTCTCGATTAAAGTTTAGCAATACCGACCGCTAAAATTGGCGAGGACTAGGCCTAGAAGTCTCGACGGCGGGACTTTGGTGACAGGTGTATTCGATAAAGAGCTGTCAATTTTCCGTACATACACTGTAAGTGCGTGAATAAGAATGTTAGCGGCGGGACCAGGGTAACTGATTGTCCGGTTAAAAACTGATAATCTTCGGTACCAAATGTACGGGTATATGAATGTCGGATGGCGGCGATTGGACGACAATGGGCTGCCGGGGACAGGTATGCCGGGAAAGAGGTTTAAAATTCCCCGTACAAAAAGCGCGTAGATTGGAATCGCTGCCAACGGGCAGCAGACCACAGGTGTGTCCGGAAAAGGGTCGATATTTTCCGTACCGAAAGAATGTGGATTAGAATGGCCTTCAGCGGGCAGTTAGCGAAAGCTTTACCCGAAAAAGGATGGACAATCTGCCGTACCTAAGGTCAGTGAAATTGAATGACTCTTAGCGTGGAGCTTGTGATAAGTGCCCGATAAACAGCTGACTATCTTCCGTAGCTAAAGTGCGGGGATTCCAATGGTCATCATATACGGAGAGAAACCGACAAGTATGCCGCTGCAGTACTACCAACCTCCCGTCAGAAAGACAAAAATGTAAAAAAAAAAAAAAAAAAAATTCTGCGTCTATATTTGCCGCAGATGGTAATATTTATAACTGCCAAATATCAAACTGAATTTAGATTTCTTTTTTAAACGAAATTTAGCTTTCAATTAGTCAGCAAAAGTTAAATGGCACAAATGCCTATTGGTGTGTGTGTGTGTGGCAGTGACACTGTTCTACGTGACTTAAACGTCTTTCCCGAGGCAGTTGACGGTTGTGCTGATAGAAGCTTAAGAAAGTCTCGTGCTGCTTCTGAGTGGTCGAACCAAGTCTTGACAGTACGGATGTATGTTGTCGTATATCGGGAATTAGGTGACAAATGTGCTGGGTTAAAGTTTTGCATTACCGACCACTCAATTTTGCGAGGACTAAAGAGTCGGGCGGCGGGAATTGGCGAGAGGTGTATCGGATAGAGAGTTGTCAATTTTCCGCACATACCCTAAGTGCGTGAATAGGAATGTGTCAATGTGTCATTCTTAATTCAGAAATAGAATGCTAACAGAGCAAAGTTAACTCAAGATCGAAATTTGGTCCGATTTCAATGTAAATGGTCAAGTGAACCGATGAAATCATGAAATTTTCCCATATTTCGACTTTCATTCTCTGATTTCAGGGTGACAAAATGGTTGGCCGAATAATGTCACGGATTATTTGCACGGTGACCCCTGATTTTTATTATTAAAGCGCAAGTAATGCTAACTTTTGATGATAATTTCACCATTTCCATTTTGAATGTGAACCATTATTCGTTGTTCTTCTTCCAAAAGAGTGTTGATATACCGTCAATTATCATATCATTACACTCATTACAGAATGGTTGTAAAATGTATTGTTATTGTTGAACACTGACTTCTGGTCCGGTCTAGAAATGTAAACAACCATGCATTTTACACTAAGTTGACAAGCTAAATAGTGGGTGTTTCAACATTCTTTGGGGAGTGAAAAAAGAAGTTGAAATTGATTTACAAAATAAAAATAATGAAAAAATCATCAAAAGTTAGCATTACTGGGCTTTAATTATGAATTATGAATACTTGAAAGTTCCTTCTCGAACATTTAAGCAAGTCTCACTTTACCTTAAAGTTAATGCTATTTTTAGCACCGGGACGCTTGATTACGGTATCTATCAATCAATACTTCACTCTACGAGAAAACAAACACAATTTTTTACAAGCTTTGCATGACAAACTGTTTATCTTTTGTAACGTATCATACAAAACATTAAAATAGCAGACGGAAAGAACTTTCTCATCTATTTTATCGTAATGTTTGTTGTATTTTACGGTAAATTTGTTCTATTGCATGATCAGATTCCTGTTCTACTCCACAAAATCATGTCCAAATCCTCAGTGTTTAAGTTTTCAAAACAGCAGTTTCTCGAGCTACTTTCCTGTGTAACACTATGGAAAAAACGCCCTCATATTTGAGTAATAATTTGCGATATCATAACCAGGCACACTTGGCCAAAATATGGGCAAGCGTGCATTGCTGAACAAGCTTCATTCTGGTTACTACGAGCGTCGCTATCAACAAACATTCCATCCATAAACAAAGCCAGCGCGGGATTCGAACGTCTCCTTCTGATGATCCTACGGTACGGGCGACAGTAAAGTTAGGTTGCGTTCACAAAAACTGGTAGGGGGCTTGAGGAATTAAGAGGGATTCGACAATTCTGGGGTAGTAGAGGGGGAGGAAGACTGGAAAGTTTTGCTCTACCTGAAAGTTTGGTCTACTTATAAGAGAGGGATGGTCTGAAAATATTATGGTTCCCAACATATTGTGATCCAATGTTCTAATGTTAGTGATAATTGAACGAAATCTAGAACAATTTTGTGGCATTTCATGACTTTTTATCGCTAAAACGTCTAAAAATGTACGAATGCCACTGAAATTCGTTAAAAAAGTACGCCTAGTAACGGGGTAGAAGCTGCAACTGTTGATAATTTTTTCAATACTTCTATGCAATGTATCAAATAAAGTTTCTTACTGTCTCCCTTAAGCATGCTGAAACACAGTTTGTCGACAAAGCCTCTATATATACATATCGGTGATAATTGAATTCGAGTCCAGACTGAAAGTCATTTGTTAATGATACAAATGCGCAGTACACAGGCTTTTTTGCAAGATGAATTCTGGACAGTCCAACATGTTGTAGGGAGTAGAACAAGAACGTAGTTGTATAAATTGTTGTATAAACAGGCAATATCACTGTCGCTGCATACATGATATTGTCTGTGTAATTTACGACAGGTTACACCTCGATTTATGCCTCATCTTTTGTTGATTTACGTACGCTGCTCGACAAGTTCTACAAGTGAACAAACGACGTCATTATGTGAGCTTATATCAATGTGCGACAGGATACAGCCATCGTTTTTCCGGAAAAAAAAACCCAAAATGGCGATAAATGTTTGATATCCATGTATTTCCATCTTTGCAAAATATTTTCAACTACATATTTATCATTCCATAAGGTATGTGCAAAATATCAAAACACATTAAAAACTATAAAATAATACAACATCAGCGTGTGGTGTGTTATAAAACACCTATAACCTGGTCTTTATTCGGGCTATAGCGCCCGTTTATTACACAGGGACGCGTTATCTTTCGAATGTAGTCATGCGGTGCTCTACATGAATAATGACGAGTGTTGGTACTATGTGTACCCATTTTCGAACAATTTGACTCGATTTTTTGCAACAATTGTTTTCCACGTTTGCTTGTTCATAATAACATATTAATGCTAAATAAATACCTATATATTTCAATCTGATTGTAAAAATAGTATTTTCAAGATTAAGTGTATCGCCGCTGTTCTTATGGCGATGTGTTTCTGGTAACACACGGCCCCTTGGGGTATAATAAACTGGTGCTATAGCCCTCACGACCAGGTAATAGGTGTTTACCAATCAATGATTTAGCATTATCTTCGCTGGAAACCTGCTTTCACGCAAATTACTAGACTACGATATTTATTACTTGAGGAAGTCCAGTCTTCGAACAATCGAGGAAAGGAGCTTCTGCGTGTGAACACATTTAAACAGTGTCAGGGCTAGAACATTTCCTAGGACGGGTATAATATTTTTTTTAACTTTGCGAAAAAAAGCTGAGAACTGCAAAGCAATCTGGTGTCAGAAAAACTCTCTAGTTGTTACAAATGGCTAGCATTATCATCAGTGCTGTTCCTGGGATGGTAACACACAATCTACACGCTGCACCAGAGTCTGCATTGAAACAAAAATAGGAATCATTGTATTGGCAAAGGTTGAATCAGCAGGAATTTTGAAAAAGAAATAAGAGTTGAGAGACGTACATATGGATGTAATATTTTGAAGCGCTCTGGACAAGACTTCTGCATTTTATGAGAGACGTTAAGCTTATGTAAAACTGTAAATAGCCTATGTGTACCTTTTCTGCATATTTGAAAGTCAATCGTGCATGAAAATTCATGGAAATCAATGAGTCACTCATCAGGTATTTGAGAATATTCAGAATCTGACCAAATGGTTAGCATTAATCATCCTACGACCGTGATCATACTTACCATTGGACGACCCGGATTCAGTCGTTCCTTGTTCAGTCTGTCCTTGGTCAGTCGTTCCTTGGTCAGTCTGCCCTTGGTCAGTTTGTCCTTGTTCAGTAGGTTCTTCTTCAGCTTCGCATGTTTCTCCAGTCATGCAACATGGACATGATGTGTCGGAAGGACATTCTATGTCAGGGTGACATCCACACTCAGCAAACACTGCCAGAAAATATTTTTAAAACATGTGTTGTGTTGCGGGTAATTTTGAGGAATCATCTTCATGTATGCATTACCTGGCTACTTTTAAATATAATGACAACATTGCATCACTTATACAACTTTTATGGGTCTATAGGTAAACTCGGACTGTTTTGAATAGTCAGATCCGTTTACATTTGCAACGCTCGGTCAGTAATTCCAAATAATGCATATCATGAGACGGTACAATTTGCAAGCGAAAA
This sequence comes from Ptychodera flava, assembly GCF_041260155.1. NCBI lineage: Eukaryota > Metazoa > Hemichordata > Enteropneusta > Ptychoderidae > Ptychodera > Ptychodera flava. The sequence continues at coordinate 39,776,664 of NC_091939.1, read as the reverse complement.
CGAGCCTAAGTTTTCCAATACCAAATTGGTATGAATTCAGAAATCTGTTGGACTTGGTAAGAACGGACGCAGGTTCATTCAACATACACACTGCTCTTCTCTTGACGCATGAGCGATTGGTAGAAGTGTAAAATGCAGAAATACTTCACGAGTCAAAGTAAAGAATTCGTTTGCCTAGATGATATTCGTACCACCCTTCATCAATTTTGAGGTAGTCACCTATTATTCAAATTAACTGTACACGTCCCCACTTGCAATTAAACCTTCCTCTGTGAATGAACATATTTTACAATGAATGAAATCAATTGTGGCTGAGATCTGTTAAGCTTATTTGGTCATGGCCACAAATCAATCAATCTTTATTATCCCAACTTTGGCAATTATAGCATTGTGGCAGTGACAAACATATATCCGAATAGACAGCTTTTTATCAAAAATCCTCACACACAGGTCAACTGTTCACTCAAAAACCCTTAACATGGGCCGATATCGTAGGGAATTCCGAAATAGCGGTAAAAATTTCCAAAATTTGTCTTGTTAATCTTTAACAATAGGGTTGGTGTTTTTGAATATCATTTTCTCAAATCCAATATAAAAGGTGTGAAAATATTGCGGGTTTCCCACTCCACTGGGGCGTGAAGCGACTTGCCACAAATCGTCATTGAGAATCTGAAGTTTGCTGGTGAAATTCCCTAGCAATGGTGAAAAAGATCCACAGATAGCTAGGGATTGCAACAACATGAACATTGATGTGTTTACTGTCCATGTGTTCCTCAAATACATGATTTTGTGGCAAAAGTGGGAGAACTTTGTATCCCAGTATATAGGCAGCGTTTCATATGTCATTTGTGAAGCACATTGCCAGCTGCGTCAGATGACTTTTAAAGATATCAAAAATGGAAAGATGGCTTGAAGAAACAACTGGACTTAGGTAAAGTTTTGTTCCTTCCATTAGCTGTAGTCAAGCTAGCGTATCTGGCAGTGACAGTGCTCTTTCTCTCTGACGTACCGTGACGCAAATCCTTTTTGGACCATAATCGGGGACGGGTGTGAATGATGGCAGTGATGGCGAAAATCGACTATCATTGAAAAGGCAGCGACCAGCTTTGTCAAAAAGTTTACTCTGTCCAGGATAACTGAATTAACTGAATTGCTAAATCTTGTTTATGGTATAGACCTATAGCCAGTTTCCTGCGAACAATAACACAACACACTCAAAACTGTAAAGTATGCATAGCCGCAACGACTGAGCAATGTAATTTAGTCGCTTGTCAGGCTGAACAAATGTTTAACGTTCTATGCCGATCTGTACCCCCCTCCCCCGTTCCAAAGATGCTGCACTCCTCGCACGCAAGATATTCTGAGCAACTTGTACACTTGATGATGCTGCACTACTGGTCCTGTTTCAAAATGACCTACGATTTATGTCCTGAACACATGTATCAGCAACAGTGATTGGTGTTTGCGGTCCTATAAGGTCCGCTTACAGCTCACTGATTGGCTGGGCCCTTTCTCTTTGGTCTCATTACCATGTAATGTTCATCTCACGGCACTGTGATTGGTTGCCTTTGTCACGGTGTTAACCTCGTTCTGTTGTGTTCCCTGCCTCACAATGTAGTGTCCAATGTACTTCCTAGATACCGTTGTGATAGCTAGTTTTAAAGTGTTTGCACTTGGCACGTAGTTCCATCAGAACGTACAAAGATAAAGACAAAAAGGCCGAGTTCAAAAAACGCGTGTATATTTCATTTGGCTCTGACTACTTGCTAGAAACGATTCAGTTTTAAGGTCTTATTTTGACTGTCGCTGTATATCGGACCTTTACTTATGAAACAGGCGACTTGAACACTAGATGATTGTGCACTATTTGTACACTGGATACAGCCGTTAGGGTCATCAGTCAGCCTGGGGTTACTGTGCGCTCATTGATCGAACGTTCCGTGCAGTGGAGATACAGCGAGGAGCGAGTAAAAATGTAAAATTTTCAAAGCGCGCGTCGAGAGGACTGGTTGACTGGTATGTAAGCTGACCGCCTTCCCTTTTTCCTATACTACTGTGTAATGGACGCCCCGGCCGATCGCCCATGTCTCACATATAACTCATACACGTACAGCGATTTTATCGAGTGCTACTCCGCAGAGAGGAGGCTCAACCCAGATAAAATACTAACTCGGTTTTAGTGATATCAATATTTCATAATCACAATTTATTATACGAAAATAATACCATATTTTAGACCATTCGACTAGTTCGCCTGTGCAATGTTTTGAATGCATCTCAGTCCACAATGATACTGACCTACAACTCGTTGAATAGTGTGTAGATAATGTACTTCACTTTACAGTGAAATGATTTGTTATGATTTTTAATAAAGATGGTAAGTTTCATTTGTCCTCTATTTATTCAGTTAACCTTTCAATCTAACATCGCTCCAGGTTTTTACTTGTGATGAGCTGTTACTGTAGATTGCTGATAGTGATATTTCATGTATATAGGATAACTTACCAGTATCACAGAGGTACCCAGACACACCATCCGGACAGGTACAGTCCTGGTTGTTGCATGTTCCACCATTCAGACATGGGTTGCTATCCGAACAACGATAATCTGTTACCATGCGAAAACAAAATCGTCGGGTCAGCAATTTGTTTAACCCGTAACAGCATGCTATGCCGAACGAGTGCAATTCAAGCTATTTGGCAAACGGGGTATAAAAACGAAGCAGATATACAGTCAGCATGAATTCTAATGCCCAAAGAAACCATTTACAACACAGTTGGAAATCGACACTGTCAACTCATATTCAAAAAAGTACTCAGTTACGATGGTTCGGGGATATTTATGGAGAAATTATGTACGCTATGGAGAAAGGGTAAGAAAAATCGTTGTGATCTGCTTCGACGGTAGAAATACTCCGCTATTTATATAATTGGGATAGGAACTTTATAAATTGATGATACCGTAGTGTCAAACACAAAGTAAAACGTATGTTTACCCTTAGTCGGCCCATTATGTAAAACCAAACAAACTATATGAACACGTTCTATCAGCCATGGGGTGGCCTAATTTATTTCAGTTCTGGGAAACCGACAAAAATTGTGACCGCGCACAAATCATGCGTGTCACTGCTAGGCCTACTCTTCAGTCCGGGTCAGCTCCAAAATTGGAGACTCATTATGATAATGTATTCCGGCATTCAGCCAATCATCGACCAGATTACATCATTAATAAAGTACAGGTCACGCTGGGTCACAAATTACCCACCAAGTGTGATCGGCAGTTTTGGGCCGCTTATTAAGCCCCTGTCTTGTGAATTTCGACGAATTTCGACAGTCAACATAATCCACGTGTTCTGCAGAAGGTCATGTCCAACAAGGAGTCCGATTAGTGGACAAATATTCGAAATATTGACGATTCATTTCTACCCCCTGTTTATCGATTTCGCTCAAGTACCGAGAATCATTTTGTGGATGTTCGTCATCTCTATTAGAAATACTGTTATAAAGGTTATTTGTGTAGGTACGCGTATAACATTTTGCAAGAAAGAAGAGCAATGTCAGAGCTTTAAAACGATACCTGTTTTGTAGTTGTCAAACGCAGACTAAAAATGGTACGCGATTTTGAAAATGTGTTGACAGAGTGGCCACACAACTGTTCCCCATACGGTAGAATTTGTATCGCTGCCATCTCCGATACAAATGGGGTATTCTGAACGATCTGTGTAGGTAGACGATTTATATTTCGCAGGACTTCAAGCCAGAGTCTAGGAATCACAGCGATATATGGGGTTTGGTTGTCTTAGCCAGAATAAAACTGGTACGCGATTTTGAAATTGTGTTTTGACAGAGTGGCCACACAACTGTTCGACATTATGACAGAATACGGCGCGGGAGTTCGACACAGTATGGCGTACGTAACGAAGGACGCATGTGGAGGTTGCCAGGAAATACAATTTTTACTGATGGCGCGCTGGCCGCTGATTGGCCAATGAGAGGGGGAAAATATTATGGTATAGCGTCTCCAATTTTGGAGCTGACCCGGACTGCTCTTGGGTACAGTAGCACTGTGAACACACACAAGGTCAAAAGGTCACACACGGTGTAGCCTGTCTACCCGAGCCGAGCCGAGGCCCGCACAAAATGCTATAAATGTGTGACAACGTGATTCTGTCGACAGCCTTCAGTAGTGCTGCATTTGCAAAGATAACGGTGGTCATATTTCTTACACTAAAACTTCACCTTCTTGATAGCTGTTGTTCATTTATTTTGTTGAGGAAAAGCTAACTGGAATTGTATTCATTCGTGCAGAGCATAAAAAAGCACATACAAGCAAAGAAAAGAATGAAAATGATTCTGATATTAATGTCGTCTACCGTCACTCTATTGATTTTAAGGACCAAAAATGTACTTATATGATGTCAAAACAAACAGAAAACTCTGACCTGTTTCACACAGCCGGCCAGTGTATCCATCTGGGCATGTACAGTCATTGTCAGAAGGGTCAGTTTCAATGACACATGTTCCTCCATTATAACAAGATACATCGTCACTGCAACGGATAACCTCTGCAATACGAAGAGAGAATTAAATTTGTACCGTTCTGCAATCACACTGCATTGCATGCACGACTTTGAATGTCAGTAAAGTGTAGTGCTTATACAGAGTGCACTTTCTTACCGATATTAATTTTGTCATCCGTCCTGGTTTGTTGTGCTTTTACATCACAATAATTTCGCAACACAACGATAAAATATATTGTTTGAGATCAGTCTGTATTAAAGGGACAAAGTCGGCCATTTTTTCATGAATTTTGTTTGATACGAGATACTACTTATATTCTTTGATATGTTGAAGGATATTGAATGAATGGGAGACCATGTATATGCGGCCCCGGTTTTAGACAAATTAAATGAAACCATAGCGAAAATGAATTAATGGTAATGACCATTAATTCATTTTCGCGTTTGTTTCATGTATCGTGTCTCAAACCTGGGTCGAATAGACGCATGGTCACCCATTCATTCAGTATCTTTCAACATGTGAAAACAATATAAATAGTATCTCGTATAAATTGAAACAAACTTCATGAAAAAATGGCAGACTTTGTCCCTTTAACTGAATTAAATTTACATTAGTATCAACCGAATATCTCGAGCCAAATGTGTAGTCTTGACATCATTTCATCTGTCATTGAAATTTCATCACTTGTGATGTTACATCACAAGAATTTTTGTGCTTTCTTCTTTGAACTTCTTGTTTGTTTGTTCGTCCTACCTACGTCACAGTATTGTCCAGTGAATCCATCAGGACAAATACAGGAGTTGTCTTCGGGTGGTAAGTCTGGAATAACTTGGCAAGTACCTCCGTTCAAACAACCGTGACCACAATTGTCGAACGAGTGGGTAGAATTAAAGGCACATTCAGCGTTACCTGAAATTAAAATTATGATGCAAATAAGAAACCCAGTTGTACAATCGAGAGCTGGATATTCTAAATATGATATTATGACCAAAGGGAGAGACTGCATGAAATTTTTAAAAAGTCAATTCATTCATTCATTCATTCATTCATTCATTCATTCATTCATTCATTCATTCATTCATTCATTCATTCAATCTTTTATTTCATTGAGTAAGGCCAGCGGCCTCTTTCGTCACAAACTCTCAAATAAATTGTCATTTTATGTCAAAGTTTAAGAAAAACATTTTTACAAGTGTTAAACAATAATTATAGAGCATATTCATAATAATTCTTACATGCCGGATACAGATTCCAATCAATTAATTTTGCAAAATTACATAAAATCTATCCTCTTCCTTTATACTATTCACAATAAACTTGGCCAGATCGTTTGGCGCTTCATTAATGTACTACAATTGCAATATGATAAATCAAATAGAATCGATTAGATAAGGTAGAGTAAAATTGTTATGTGATGAATTGATGTACTGTATTGAAATTGAATTGGATTTCCATACGAAACAATGCTATATTTCGAAAGATGAGAAGGTGAACGTCCTCACGTGACTGTAAAAATGAATTATTGTTTACCTTACCTTGCAAAATAAAGGAAAAGCTCTTACTTTTAAAATCTGGAGTTTTGATATTAGCCCTACAACGATAATTCTGCTTCGCGTCGTAACGGAATGTTATAGTTCAACAACTCGTTTGGCAAGAAAACTCAACGCCGTGGTAGATGCAATGCCGTTCGCAGTGGGATAAGGAGTTTAAGAATACAGGGTACAATTTTTAACTTGGATTTACCGCGTGAAAGACAAAACTATTCAGGTGATTTGCAACTATGTAAACACAAATTCAAGTTAGATATTTTTCAAAAATTCAGGAAGTAACAGGTCTATATTGTCTCCCTCCCAATAATGCTTTCGATGTACAGCAGTTTTCTCCATTCACAACATCCCCAGCACGTTTAGTTTCAAATGTAGACCAGTGCAATATTTTTCGCTCAATAGTCTCATCAGAGTAAGAAGTACGGATGAAACACGATTGCCAAACTTGAAAACTTTATCTAAATATAATCATGAGATCGCTATTGACAAACATTTTGACTCTTATAGATGATTTTCCCGACAATTCGTAACACAACAAGTCCAAACAACATATCGAGTGGTGGTATCGCTTTCCAGACCACGAAGTCTCGGTCATAGTTATGGTAAAACGACCGGCTGGTGACGGGGCAGATGTAATTGGTAATGGACATATTGAGGAGCAACTTGCAAAAAGGACTGGTCCTTCGTCTCCATGGTGAGGCGCGAAGTCACAGAGTTAGCCGAGCATAGCAGATGTTCAGCAAACTGTATGCTCGCTTATTTTCCATAGTTATCACATCGTAGATCCAAACGTTGTAATTTCTATTACCATATCTAGGAAGCCACTATTACCATATCTAGGAAGCCATTAGTTTTATGGGGAGGGGTTGAATTTTTCCATTTTCTTCGGGTGTCAAATATTAAAATTAGAAAGTTTTAGGGGCATGGTTATATTTTACAAATGGTTTGTATGGAACGACAAAGAACACCTGCTTATGTAATTTGGGTTTTCCTCATTTAGTTTTTGCTGAGTCATTCGTCGTTAAAAAACATTATGGAAAATAACGTTTTAACGGTATATTTGCTTGACTTATTGGTAGGTGCACCAGTATTGCAATATATTTTTTTATTCTTTTCCTCTAACAATCTAAATTAGACTTAAATGACTCAGCAAAAACTAAATGAGCGAAACCGAAAATACATGAAATATTTTGGTTTCACTTGCATTTTATTCAAGCATAAATTCTTAAAGCTTGGTGCAATACAAATGTAATTTTGAACGAAGACATCAGTATGTAGGCGCATTTTTTCAGGGTCATTGCAAAAACACTCATTTGCAAATTGTTTCTTGTTAAAATAGAAAGCGTCACTGTGTAATTGATAGTACTCGTTTTCTAAACTTTGCGATTCTAGTCGGAGTGCATATGACCCTACAAGAGCTCTCCCGATGACATGGTGGTGTCTGCCGTGTGCGAGCATGATTCTGGTCGGCAGCCTTAGGGTTCGACCATTAGATCTTGGGAGAGGGGGTGGTCACAATGAAATTGTAAACATTTGTTTTTACAATTGTAAATTTCTAAAAAAAAATCGTCCAAATGAGAAAAGCTGTGCTATTTTTTTCTGAGTAAATTTTCAGATTTATTATTTTTTTTAGTTCGACGCTGTCTGAGAATACAATGTACATCCATATCACTAGCGCAAATAAGATTGTGTGCTGTAACCCCAACATACATTTACAAATGGCCTAGTGATTTATATTGCTGATAGATTTTGCGAAATGTTGCAGATCATCTTGCAGTCTATTATCAAAACACACGGGATGTCAGCTATTTGGCTATGCAGTTATATGTTCATTCCATCGTGTGTCCTTCAGTAAGAAGGGAAATTGGTGTGTGTTGTTGGCCACTGTAATCCGCCTTGCCTTTCCTCTTTACAATCCTACCTATTTTATTGTTACATACCTATCTTATTGTTACATAAAGCAAAGTCGACAAGCGATATCCTTTCGGCACATCTTGAAATAATACCAGTACTGATCCACAAATGCGCACTGAATGTCCAACAGTACTGCCTAATATTGGAACAGCAGGAAATGAAGAAGTGGTGGAATCAGAGACTGATCTTTGCACAACCAATTACAGTCCATCTGTCACTCCTGGTTGTGTAAACAATTCTGAACAGATGATTCATATAAATGAGACAAATCAGAAAAAAGACAATGTTGGCAATGAGTTTCCCTCCCTACATGATGACCTGTATATATCAACATCAGAAGATACAAGTAGCACATTTTCGTGTACATCTGACACATCTTCCTCTGAAACATGGTCTTCTTGCTCCTCAGTAGCTTCCTATAGTTTTGAAAATTGACTATTTGGGTTTCCTGGCTTCCCTTTCTACTGCATGGTGAAATGCCTACATTCACCCGGCCAAACATCATGCATATCTCATGATTTACGATTGATCTTGACAAGCTGAGAAGCTGTTTGCAAAATAAATTGAAATTTGCTTATTTGTGTTTTTAGGGCAATTTTTGCCCTTTTATTATCAAAACATCTATTTCTCTGTAGCAGCATGTCCAAATTGAGTGGACGTGTAAAGATGTGGTGAAATTTCAATATTTGTCTTTTTTGTATAATTTATGCCATTTATGGTCAAAAAATCTATATTCTCTGAAAGGGCTTGTCCAATTTCTTTGAAATTTGCTACATAAGTCCCTTAAGATTTGTTTAAATCATGCTCTTTTTTTTCTGGTGGAAAAATTCTTCAGATAATTGTCATTCAGCATTTGCTACACACAAACGATTAGTCATGCAGATTTATTCAGTATTTGCTATAGAGAAACCTCCAAAGTTCAATCCTTTTGTGTGTTTTTGTATTTGGATTTGTTGGATAGATGGCATTCTACGTGGTGTATTGTCGACTGTTAAAAAATGTGTTGCTGTTGTTTTTAAGGCTGTTTTTTGAGAAAAAGAACTTAAAATATTTCTACTCGTTCACACATTCTTGCATTTTTCATTTCAATAAAATGCTGTGAAAAAAATGAGCCTGATGTGGCCTGCATCAGTTCACCTTGATCTTAAAAGGCAAATATAACTTTCTGTCTTGACAACCATACCATAGTTTTAATGTTTTACATAGTGTACCTGCTTGGTCTGTACGCAGGAAACAAGTAGAAAACAGGCTCTATAATTTTATAATTTTCAAGTGATCAGAATACAAAAGTCCTGAAAAGATAAGACGATCACAATTTCCAGTCACTCTAAATGTATACAATAAAACTAAAAATGTACACGGAGGGTGTACTAAAAATACAGAAAGCTACTTCCTGTCGGTAAAATCTTTAAAAACTCAAGATTTTAAAGACTTTTGCAGATTTTTTTTACGCATTTGTAGTCTTATTTATTTTTTTCATTTTGCAAACTAGTTTGAACATTTTTTCCCCCTAACTTCCTGCTCTGAATTTTTTTTCCTTCTGTTTTTGACCAACCCCTCCAAAGATCTAATTGCCCGTCCCTTAGGGTACGACATGAGCCTTTTGTGAAAACAATGTTTTTTATAAACGTTTCTTCCAAGTTTCATGACAACAACAAAAACAACTTCTTTACAAACTGAATGTATTTGTACAGACCGCCGCAACCTGAAACTATAGTGAGTTAGTCACTTTGTATTTATACAAATGGTGTATTGAACCTTAACCATTTTCTTGTTTACGTATCAAACTCTCAACATCACGACCTGTCGACAAGCGATCGATTAATAACTGGTATGACGAGAACATACATTATTCTCTTTAAAGCTTTCATTTACCATTCTTTGAACTGGTAGAAAAATCGCGGTTTTCACACCGTACATGGACATTGCCCTAAGCCGCTTTTTTCGGTCGACTGCACATGCATTACGTATACCCGTCACGGTACCGATCGCATTTCTACATGACGATACGCAGCGCAACAGTCTTTCTGTTGACCGTCTATAGTTTCAGTTAACGTTACAAGGATCTTCGTGAATGCCACTCCCTCATGAAATTTCTAAGTAGAGGTCATTGTTGAACATTGCATTGCAGAGGCATTTAAAGTCTTGTGTTCTGAAGATCGCTATAAAATCTAAATGCTTACATACTCGAGGCACCTCACCGAGCGACCTAACGAACAACGCAACAACTCGAGTGACCTGCATGCTCTGTTGCCTATAATAATAATCTTTATTACCCTTAATCATAATAATATCCCAATTCAATGATGAATGTACATCTGAGTTGTGCTGTGATAAAGGGTAAATGGAAACGGAAAATAGCAAATGCTAGTCTAGTCCGTTCCCAAAGCCATTTGATAAGTCAAATTTTCACGTTTAAAAGTAAATTTGACTCCGCCACCAATCGCGCTAATTTGTATTTTGACTTGCAGCAATACTGCGACTATAAGCTTATTGATCTTCAGTAAAAATTATTCACTGCAGCTTTGAAACAAATGAAAGAAAATGTCATATTATTGTAAGTCACTACCTCAAATTCTTCAAAGCCTATCGAGTTGCTCAGTCAGTACCTGGTTGAACTTGGCCTTAACTCACCTGATACGATGGTCAAAAACATGCCAACCAAGAGCCCGATCAAATACACACATGAACTATGAACGTCCATTTCGTCAACTTGATCCCTCTGTCTCACGGCTTTTCCCAGCAAAAGTGTTGAAGTATTGTGACGTTACACTGGCTCCTCAGTTCAAGGATTGTATTCTCTCTGCAATTCTCTCTGCAAGCCAATCAACCGAAGGTTCATTTGCATGAAACATTCACTCGTTTCACCTTTTAAAAATGCATGTACCGTGACTATTTCCCCACTGAGGGTATGTATAACCAACACGACAAAAGCAAACAAAAATCTAACTATATCCTATGTGGGGAGAATAATCGCGGGGACTGTTATAACTTCGGCAAGAACAAATCATAGTGAGTATCCTAGCAACGCACCGCTACGATCACCACCTGCCGAAGACATGACCTTTTTCACTCATACCGTGTGGATGTAAAACTTCCACGGGAATAGGTTTTTACTCCAATTATCATAACATTGCGATGAACCCGCGATTTGATTTTGGGCAATTTTCACGTTTAAAAGTAAATTTGACTCCGCCACCAATCGCGCTAATTTGTATTTTGACTTGCAGCAATACTGCGACTATAAGCTTATTGATCTTCAGTAAAAACTAGGTCATTGCCATTCCACCAATAACAGTGACTTTTATTGAAATAATGAAAAAACACAACTCAGTCATTCTTTCAGAAAAAAATTATTCACTGCAGCTTTGAAACAAATGAAAGAAAATGTCATATTATTGTAAGTCACTACCTCAAATTCTTCAATTGTGTTTTTCTCTCTCGTTTTCCATTTTAGATTTATTGTATTTGCTTGCAATATGATAGTATGCAAGAAATTTTCTATTATAACTATATGCACAGAAAATTTGATCAAAGTTGTCATAACCAAGTTGAAACTCCGAAGCATTCGGCTCGTATCATAGACGTTCGGTAGCAGTCTTCCTTAGCCATATCGATAGACTGCACGGCGTCGAGTGGATAACTTACCACCCAGCCATCAACGAGCTCGCAACTGTGGTTGACATCTACACCATCATGCATGTTAATGGATCACCTGCCAGGGAACGTTCAGTTTTTTGGTTGGATCAGGTGAACTGGAAACCCCCTGCTTCCGCATAAGGGAAATAAGTGAAGCCATACATGATGAGAACATTTCATGACACCCTGACAAGTCATTGCTACAGCAAACGTTTATATTTGGATATTTCAATATTTTGTTCTTTGTGTTATAAATCTACAGTACCTATATGTCTCTTATTAAGTTTTCGGCGGTTTTATTCATGCGCTTAAAGCGTGCACACACTGTAAAAATAGCGGACGCTAGACGCGTCTTTACGCGTTCAAAATGTACATGTCGGTGTTCAAATTTGAACGGCTAGTGTTCATATTGTTAACACCAGTGTTCATAATATTAACATTGATGTTCTAAATCTGAACACTATGTGTTAACAACGATCTCCTTCAAGTGTTCAAAAACTCTACATCACAGAAATTTTACAATACTGTGAAACAATTGACAGTCTTTTGTGCTTTTTACTTTACAGTGGCTATATGAACTTTACTATTGCTTCACTGTCGGTAAACGTACACGGATTTTGGTGTAACGAATTTCACACTAAGTGAAATATTTCCGGCCTACAATTGCTGAAAGCATGTTTTTTTCTAAAAAAGGAAGTATACAAAATAATTTTACACGTTTATTACGGGTTGAAAGTTCAAAAATTAGAAAAGAAAATCAGAAAACCACCATGAACGTTTTAATTTTAACATCGGCGTGCAAGAGGCTTTCTACTTCTAAACACTTGGTGTTCAAGTTTGATGCCTTTTCCTATCCCATGATGCATCAAAACGGAAGTTGCGACATTTTTCTTGTAAGCGCACCCTGAAGTCGTGATCGTGCGAAGCAAGACCAGAAAGGGTAAGTTTCCTCTCCAAAATAGTAAAAGGTATTAGATTTTTGAAGCATCTATATTATCGTCCTTTGAAATTAATTGTATTGTACCTTGAAATAGCTTAACTACGTGAGGAAACCTTTTTTCTTTCATGGCTGCTATACCAACAATTAGCTGTGACTACGCAGTGGTACTTTTGGCCATAGCCTATCGATCGATCTCACTCGGGTCAAGGGTCATCAAAACACATCTGTAGCGATAACCCTTGACCTGAGCGCGATCGATACGCCTTGCATAGTACTGCTGCGTAATCACAGCTAACACATGTCTTTTAGTAGACACAATCGCATGTAAAAGATCAGTTGAACATCGTAGAGTATACAATGTATTGTTTCAGCATATGGGAGTTTGGCTTTTTTATTTTAATCAGTTGATGACAAGAACAGCAAATATTTTGTAACAGTATTGAAGAGAGGCACTGTATATGAAAGTCTCCCCTTTTCCTTAACCTAATCAGCCCCTTGTCTTTCATTTGAAGTTTCATCTCGCCATATTACCTATTGTTGCATTTTTTCAGAATGTAAAAAGTTGGATTTAACTGAAAATCGAAGAGTTGTTATAGAAGCTGGTGGTACAGATAACGAAGAAGATGATTGTACAGGTAGCTGTCTGGAAACAAGCTTGAGAACCTCAGTTCATCTCTAATGGAGATTTAAACTTCCAAGGGTCAGTAACTGAATTTTGATAAATTTCTGTATTTTTGTTCTGAGTTAATCCAAGCTTTGGTAGCATGCTATGATCAACTAAATGTTGTCGCAGAATAAGCTTTCACAGACGTGTAGTCTCCCTTATTTAAATTAAAACTGAAAGCGACAGACCATTCAGAGTAAAAATGTCCACTCTGAACTACTGATTTTTCTGAAATTTTCACTCTGAATTTTCTGTCACTTTCTGCTTCAATTTTTCATCCCCCCTTGCATCTGATGAAGGAGAATTCACGTCTTTGAAAGCTTATGCCCTTGTAACATTTAGTTGATCAAAGCGTGCTACCAAACCGTAGATTATTTTGTATTGTAGCTCAACATGTCTCTCAACACTGGTTTTTAGCTTTGCTATCAGCTAAATAGGTGGATGTGCAGCCATGTCCTCAAATTTGTACATCCAAAGGTTTTTCTTCAAAACAGCCTGTACGAATCCTTTAATATTTGGATTACAGGTCCCAAGGGATTACCCTAATCAGATATGTTCGAATTGTGATGAAATATGCAAATTTATATTTTTGAGGCTAATTTTGCTATTCTTTGGCAAAAATCTTCTTCTTTTCTGCCGTCTTCAATATTGGTAAACATGTCCCTAAAAATGACCTTAGTCAAATTTGTGCTAGTTGTGATGAAATATTCAAATTTTATATTTCATGGCAATTTTGTCATTTTTTAGTCAAAAAATCTTTAAAAAATCTATTTCAAAACTGCTAATCGAATATTTTTGATATTTAGGACATAGATCTCTACTGATAGTCTTTTTCAGATTGTTCAAATTATGCAGAAATTTGCAGCTTTGTAATTTTAGGACATTAAAGACATTTCAGACATTTTTAAGACATTAGGGATTACCAGAATGTGATATATGCAAGTTATGATAAAATGTACATTTTTTTTCATTTTAAGTATGATTTTTACCATTTTTGGTAAGAAGATTTTATAAAAATTAATAGCAGGATAGACCAGAATTTGAAAGTTCTTTATGAATATGTTTTAAATTTCTGAGAAGTATATTTTTGAAATGTCACCCATTTATTTCAGGGTTTATTTAAAGATATTACAAACAAACAAACCTTTTGTTTATGAAGGACTTTGTTGGACAAGGAAATAGGTTTTACCCTTCCAAGGACCCACTTTCCCCACTTTCTGCATGTTGTGCCTTACTGTGACACTTTGACAACTTGACATGTTGTGTTTACTTTAGTGTGGACAACTATATACCATGTGCACCAGAGAAGCCTTGACTAACTTCTTTTTTCTTCAAAATTTACAATTGTCTATACAAGAGGAAATGTCTTTAAGAAACCATCTTACAAAAATGGAGTATGCATTTCATACATTTCAACACAATAAGTATGCCAAATTTTGAGCTTTTTCAGATTATTTTTGTACATTTTAAACAAGTATGAACATAAAACGTCATCCACAATATGGTGATTTTTATTGCTTATGTTTTTGATAGGAAGGTGTTAACACTGTTGGTTTTTTCCTGTGACAAACTTTACATACAAAGTTGCAATGTTTATTTGCCCATTTTACAGTAAAATATTGTACTTTACTCTAGAAATGTTTCGTGTATTTTTAGAATAAAATAATTTTACTGGATATCAATGGTCTGTAATGTTATTTCAAGGCTTGAACACCCTGTGAACGCCCAAAATTAAAGGTGTTCAACAAGCGCGCATCATGTGTTCTAGCCTTTAACACACTTATCGTTGAACGGCGTCCATGCGTTCAAAAAGTGTTACAGCCCTTTGAACGCGTAAAAGCGTTCAATTTTTTGAACACATTTCCTGTGCAACGTGTGTTCAGATATGGAACACCATGGTGTTCAATATAATGTCTGATGAACACGTAGCGTTCAAAATCTGCACACGTGTGTTCAAAAATTGAACGTTCGTTGAACACGTAGTGTTAAATTTCTGAACGTCTAGAGGCGTTCAAAAAGTGTTACAAAAAGGCGTTTAATTGGTGTTCTATCCTTTAACACTTAACTTTACAGTGCAGTGTGAAGTGCATTATGTTGACAATAATGTTGAATTCCGAACCTGAATTTTAAATATCAACATCACAGTCCCTCCATCACACATATACAGTCAATGTTGAAAAGCTGAAAAATTGGTCAATTACGTACCTTTCTATTGAAAGAGGACCTAAACATTTTTGCTGACAGGTGCAACAAACACTTGTAAAAGTTACTGAGCCTTTAATTACACCGACGTTGCAATTTGCAATCTTTGGTTTGGCATCGTATTTTGAACCCATGGGAATAATAAACTAATTTCAATTTTCAACGATGACAATGACCATAGCTAGTAGATATATAAATTTGTAGTAGGAAGTCGGCGAAAGGGATTTTCCCCAATACCCTTAATCTTCTTTAAACTCCTGTATATAAGGTGGATTGCGTCTGGAAACCTCGGCATTTCACAATGCAATTATGCTTATGCAATCAGTTACAGTTGAATTACTGCATCATAATCACCTTCACCAAGACATCATGTGTCTTGTATATCACTGGCTGCGATATGTTACTGTCATTGATTTGTAAAGTTTCCAAATGACTTTAATCGTTCTATGCAGCTTGTCCTTTCGTTCCTTCATCGCCATGAATATTTCCTGACCGTTCACCGATGATTTTGTTTCGGTTTACATCAAGCAAGTGCTTCAGAAATATTAAGCAGTTGTGTACTTTCGATAATGTAAGTACGAGGAGCACTTTTGTTGCAAAGTCAGAGTTGAACTCAAAGTTACGCTGGGACGCAGGATAAATGTATGTATGTAACTACAAAGTGAGTACTCTGTAGTTACATACATACATTTATCCTGCGTCCCAGCGTAACTTTGAGTTCAACTCTGACTTTGCAACAAAAGTGCTCCTCGTACTTACATTATCGAAAGTACACAACTGCTTAATATTTCGGAAGCACTCGCTTGAAGTAATCATCGATGAACGGTCAGGAAATATTCATGGCGATGGCTGCAATTGTACCTAAAGACGTGGAGTGCCACGTAACGCATTTATAGTCAAGAGAATACCGCTTAACAATAACGCAGACATATGTTTCTGCAGAAGGATTTGTTTTGAAAAATATATCGAATCCTGTGGCAGAAACCCTTGAGAGGAGAATTGTAGGAATTGATCAACGGTACCAAGGAAGACTATCTCCGGGCGACAGTTCTATTCAGGATGTAATTATCAAGATTGGATTTACCCCTTAGACGATGGTAGATTGTTCAATGCTGATTGAGCTGACCGAAGGTTTGCAGCGAGATTATTCACAGCAGATCAAAATCAAGGATCCTCTCAAGAGAAACGGTATTATAAACAATTCGGTCATATTAGAAGCAAGCGTCAAAATCAATGAAGGTGCAGATTCTACGATTGAATCTGACACGTTGCAAATGATCAGACATCTATCATGAATTCATGTCATGCTGTAAGATTCATCAGTGCCGGTATTTGTACCAGCTGAGCCTAACAGTTCCATTTGCGTAGATCACTCGTGCCTGACACTGCAACTGTAACGATGCAATTGTGTCAACTTCTGAGGATGTCAACAAACAATGTTCTTTATCCAGACAAGATAAGAGTGGGCAAAATTGAATGCAGCAAACGTTTAACAAATGGTAGGGTTTAGAGTCGGCAATACTGAAGCTAGCAAAAAGTTTATCAAGTGGTGGGGGTAACAGCGGGCAGTATTGAAGCAAGCCACAGTTTTAAAAGTAGCTAGTAGGGATAACAGGGTTAGCAAGAGTTGGCTTGAAGAGTGGGCAATATTGAAGCTAGCCAAAGTTAAGCAGGTGGTGAGGGTAAGAAGGGCAATATTCCAGCTAGCCAGGGTGTAAGACAATCTAGGTAATCGAACGATACGTGGCTATGATGCTGAAAAATGCTGAAAACTTAGTTTGGATAAAGGTAGGTGCTGAAAATAAGTCTGACTAATTGGCCAGGTCAAGGAGACATTTGACAGTGTATAGAAGGGTAGTTGTTGTAAAAGTACTGACGGTGTCCAAGATTCTATTTCTGGCATCGGTATTTGGAATACCTGATAAAATTTAAAGTGAAAAATCTTGTTTATGAGTTTCTACAATGGGAATATGCCATCAAAGGATCAACAGTGGAAAGCGACTACCAACAAGGAGGTGTTAAGAATGTTAATGTGACTAAGCAGGCTGGTGCTGTAAGTGCAACGCGGGTCAAAAGACTTGTTAAATTTTGGGTAAAAATGAAACCTGGGCTACCATCCCATGGTTTTACTTACAATCAGACGACTTTAACGGCTTATTTCAACAAACCCTGTTCTGGAAGTCATTGCCAAAGGGATTATATTCATTTACTCTTGAATTTTATGTGAGGATGTTGAATGACTGGTATACAGTCAGCAACAGAGTACACAGAAATATCAATTCTATGTACAAATGGTCGCGAAAGCTGAAGATTTTCTTCAAGCCCCTGTATTGTGTAAGATAATTTATTCTATTGAAAACTATCACGTGTTAAATCTATATAACAACATTTTACAGCGTCACAATCTGCGTGTGGATAAATTAGATTAGACGTGGTGAACTTCTCTTGGTGCTCCAAATATTGATAGCGAAGAATACAGCAATATGAATTGGAAAATATCTATAGTATCAAGAGAAAAGAAACTATAGGAATTTTATTGGAAATTTTTGCATAGATAATTACGGTGTAACAAGTATATCTTTTGATGAAAAAAATGGATTTGATGGTATGTTCTATTTGTAAAGTAACTGACTCGTTAGTGTAATTAGGGGCCCAAGCCTTGCAGCTTTGGTCCCTATTGGTTTTACTGGAGTTCAATATTCTTCTTCCGCTTCCTTTTCTTCCTCTTCTGTCACTTTTTTGTCGCTCTTAATCTCAGTAACAACTGAACGTAAACTTCTCAAACTTGCAGCGTTTATAGGTACTTATAAGTACTCGTGCATATTATCCAGAAAATTTTGATTGGTCACGTGACCTGGCGGCCATATTGGATTTTCTAAAAACCTAAAAATGACTTTTTCTGCTGACCTAGTGGTCTAGTCAGTTTGAAATTTTAATATAGCAAGCATGACCTAAGGTTTAAAGAACTGACAAATAAAATTGCATTCGGTCACGTGACCTTAGCCGCCATATTGGATTTTCGAAAAATACAACTTTAATCTTTAAAAATCTTCTCCAGAACCAACATACCGATGGAAGTGAATTTTTTCTCGTATCATCTTAAGCATAATCTCTTTCAAGTTTGCGTGAGGCATTTTGATCTGTCACGTGGTTTGGCCGCCATCTTGTATTTTGCGAAAATCGCAATTTAATCTTTAAAAATCTTCTCCAGGCGCAACACACCGATTGAACTGAAATTACACTCGTATCATCGAAGTATGATCTCTTTCAAGTTTGCAAAAGTCATTTCGATCGGTCTCTTGGTTTGGCTGCCTTCTTGGATTTTGCGAAAATCGCAATTTACTTTTTAAAGATCTTCTTCAACAGAACCAACGCACAGAATAAAAAGACATTTTACTCATATTTTCCTCAGTGTGAGCACTTTAATTTTTCTGATAGACAATTGGATCGGTGAAAAAAATTTGGCCGCCATATTGGATTTTGCATAAAACATGTAATTATCAGTGAAACGTACAGTAACTATGAGATAATGTTCAAAATCCTTCTTTTTCAAGCTCAAATTTTGCATATAATATTATCGGTGCAAGAACTTTAAACCATGTTATCCGCTTGGGCCCCGCCAAGGCTGCTTGCAGCTTTAATTTTACAATGTTTCTCTAGATCAGTTTCTGTCACAAATCTTGAAGGACATCGAGAAAAAAATTGATATTGAGTGGAAAATGGTCAATACACAAATGTTGGATGGCGGAGAAGAAAATTCTAATAAGTGTAATGTTAAAAATGAGTCTAATATGAGATGCAAAATTGAACAGGAATTTGGAAAACATTGAGAAGTTTTAGAGCTTGTGGAAAAACATGTAACTCTAATGTAACTTTGTAACTTTGTTTTCGTAAACATTCTGTATATCGGTGATTGTGAATTTTTTTTACAGATATTGTATTAGCTGTCTGGGTTTCATTTCAATAACAGATAAAAAATGAAAAAACTACAATAATGCATTTAACTATGTGTACACAATGACTGAGATCTATAAGACTATAGGACTACTTGTTTCCCTAAACCTCTCTAGACTAGTTGATGACGATTGCCAGCATTGCAAACAGTAGCGTTCCTGTGGCGGTAATAGACAATCTACACGCTGCACCAGGGTCTATATTGAGAAGTAAAGAAAAATTGAAATCATTTAATTTGAATGTAGGCACGAATATGGGTTGACTTGGCAGGAATTTCTAAGTAAAAGGACTGATTCACTGGAGACAAGCACTTTGACGTAATATTTCAAAGTGCTTTTGACCACGAGTTCAGCATCTATTTAGTTCCAGTATGGGAATTTTAGGCCCATTTGTACGTTTTGCATATTATTTGAAAGTCTATGTCGTGACACAGGTAAGCTTAAATCAATGAGTCACAAACAAGATATTTGCGAAAATTAGGAATTATGCAATTATGTCGATCAGCCGAAATGAAGGGTAGTAATTATCGTTGTTCTACTTACCATCAGATGGCGTAGTTGGTTCCTCGCATGTTTCTCCAGTCATGCAACATGGACAGGATGTGTCGGAAGGACATTCTATGTCGGGGTGACATCCACACTCAGCTAACACTGCCACAGAAATAACAATACATTTTTAAGTAGCGGGTCATTCTTTAAGAGTTGTCTTCAATTATGTGCAAATCGTATAACGTAGTTTAACCTATTAAAAGTCTTGAAGGAGTATCAGTACAACTCATTCTCTCTGTACAGTCAGATACGTTTTAAGTTTTCAACGAACAATGAGTTACATGTATCTGAAATCGACTCATACACTTAAGGGTTAAAATGGACCTGCCATTTGTCAATACCGATTTGATTCGAATATGGAATCCATCCGACTCGGCTGGCGCTAATTCTGAATCTGACGCCGATTCCTCGAATAAATACCCTGATGTTTCTGGTACAGGAGCACATATTTGTAGAATGGTTGATGGACACATTTGCCTTGTGTCAACGAAAGACTTTATCTGTCTACATGTGAACGAGCATCTAGATCAATACCTATTTGTTTTCACATGTTGTAATATTTGTAACAGTGTTTCAGCTATATTAGGCAGTGATTAAGCTCCTTTTGGATATAATTGGTTATTAAACCCAATGGACACCGTCCTGGGGACTTATAGGTTTGGTCATGTCCATGCGTGTGTGCGTGCGTCCGTTCACGCAGATATCTCAGAGATGACTGGAGCGATTTCATTCAAACTTGTACAAGGATTACTTCATACGTCATACATATGACGACATACGTCGATTTTTTTTGTGATACGATCCAATATGGCTGCCGTGCGGCCATTTTATTACGATTGTTTTCATGTACAGAGCCATAACTTAGGCGTATTTCAACCGATTTTATTCAAAGTTGGTACAAGGACATTAATCTATGTCATACATATGCACGTCAATTTGTTTTTATGATATGATCCAATATGGCTGCACGGCAGCCATTTCGTTACAATTTTTTCATATCCTTAGCCAAAACTCGGGCACGTCTCGACCGATATTATTCAAACTTGGTACAAGGACATTGACCTATATCATACATATGCACATTGATTTGTTTTGTGATACGATCCAATATGGCCGCCGTGTGGCCATTTTGTTACGATTTTTAATGTACGGAGCCATAACTCAAGCACATCTCAACCGATTTTATTCAAAATTGGTACAAGGACATTGACCTATGTCATACATATGCAAGTCAATTTGTTTCATGATATGATCCAATAGTGCCGCATGGCGGCCATTTTGTGACAGTTTTTTCATGTCCTAGCCATAACTCAGGCACGTGTCTAGCAATTTATTCAAAGCTGGTACAAGGACATTGACCTATGTTATGCATATGCATATTGATTTGTTTTACGATAAGATTGAATATGGCTGCATGGTGACCATTTTGTTACCATTTTTTCAGATCCGGAACCATAACTAAGGCATGTATCAAGCGAATTTATTCAAAGTTGGTACAAGAACATTGACTTGTGTTATACATATGTACGTCGATTTGTTCCACGATATGATCGATTTTGTTATGGTTTTTTCATGTCGAGAGCCATAACTCTGGCAAGTCTTAACTGATTTTATTCAAAGTTGGTACATGGATTTGCATTTTGATTTTTTAGACAGTAAGATCAAATATGGCTGCGTGGCGGCGATTTTGTTACGGTTTTCTCATGTACAGAGCCATAACTCAGATATATTCCCACCAGTATCATTCAAAGTTGGTACAAGGACATTTACCTATTTCATACATATGCTCGTCAATTTGTTTCATGTCATGTAGCAGTATCATGTCAATTATTGAAGTTTCGTAATTAGGCTGATATGTCAAGAAATACTGCATCGAATTTCATGAAACTTGGTACAGATGTTAAGCTCACATTTCTTTAACAGTGAAAAAGACATTTTTCAGTGTCATTTTAATTAATTTGTAATTGCATATGTAATGAACTGTCCCAATTAGAGTGATATATCCACAAATACAATGTCAAATTTGATGAAACTTGATACAGATGTTGATCTCATAGTGTTGTAAATACTGCATCAAACTTTATGAAATATAGTACCGGTGATATTCTGTCAGTGTTAGGGTAGTATGGAAAAATGTTTGGCAATGTCATCCTGTCGATTAATTACTAATTGACTCATTTAATACACTTTTGTTGTTATGATGGCGGTTTACATTGGTTTTATGTTTCCATCACCATAGAACTCATTCTTGGCCATTGAGCGCTATCTGTATCAAAGTATTTTTATCACGGACATAATTCATGAAGGGGGCTCTATCCTCTCTGAGGACTTGTAATCAAAGTACCCACTAACAAGTGGGGACTGTGTCATCAACGATGACTCGTTCAAATTAACTTTTATTATGTGTTTCAAAACTCAGACAAAAAAGGAAACTAAGTACACCTTTCTATGAATGACAATATTATACGATATATCAAATGAATTTTTTGCTGAGATCACTTAGAGTTACAACTTATCTGAGATAACTAAGTCTGGTTCATGTTCACACACAGACATACGCTCACAATGACACAGCATACTGACATCCAAGAGACCATTGATACAAACCCGTATTTACCTAAAACGGATTGCAGCCTGATATTTGATATAAATTATTTTCATATCTTATATACAAATTCCATCAGGATCATCGTTGGCTAGCTTACTATTTATTCAAATTTATGCTGTGCACATCAAAGTAATTGTTTAAAATGAATGCAGGTCCAAGTATTCTTTCTACACGTTAAAATATGTCGACCTTGGTACTGAGTACTTGGTAATTCTGCTTTCGTGTTCAAGGAAGAAACACTGACACAAATGACTTTTGTTCTGTCTAATATGTCGTGACCTGCAATTCGATCCAATGTGTACTGACATGCAATTCATTTAAGTTTGTCGTCCAATTGATATTAGTGATATTCAGCTGTTTAACATGCACTGTTATTCATCCTCCATTGATTAAGTTTATTATTATGCTAGATAACATTGTTCAAGATTGGATGTCGATTAGTCGCCATTTTAGATCATAGATGTTATATACATGGGATAGCTCACCAGTTTCACAGAGGTGTCCTGTCACACCTGAAGGACATTTACAGACTTCGTCGTCACAAGTTCCGCCATTCTCGCATGGGTTGTTCGACTTACAACGCATATCTGTTACCGAAGGAAAACAAAATAATAATCAGATTGGCAAATGTTTGACCGCCACCAATCAAATAGCAGAGAGAACGAGATCGTATCCCCTGATGAAACTCCGAACCCTTGTTTCTCTCGTTTGAATGTATACTGATAATATTCTAAAATGCACTTCGTGAGCATAATTCGTGAATGTTCATGGAAGAAAACAGAGAAAAGATAACACGCACAATATTGATAAAACACTCCAATGTCACAATGTGTTGGACATGAACCATAATGACGATGGTGATCAACAGCTCAAAGTACAAAATCTATCGACAACTGTCCAAATCTTTTGAAACCAACCATTGTGTCTGACCTGTTTCACACAAAATGCCAGTGTATCCGTCAAGGCAGTCACAACTATTGTCGGAAGGGTCAGCGGCAAACGCACAGTCTCCTCCGTTGTAACAATATATTTCACCACCGCAACGTTGTAGTATCTCTGCAATGGGAAGGGTATTATTTATAGCTGGAATCACACATTTCGCCTCACAGAGCTCTCTTACTCATAACTAAATCCCATCATAGACTGTAGACTACTTTACTATTAATTTTATATAATTTTAACGTGTATTTTACATGACTCAAATCCCTAGAAATAAACACTTTGAACTCAGTGGATATTACAATGATCATTTCATCTCTGATAATAGTTTTCAATTGTATATATTTTCCCCGTTCCTTTCCTTTAGAAAAATCATTTTTGATCTTGTTTGTTTGTTTGTACGTCCTACCTACGTCACAGTATTGCCCAGTGAATCCATCGGGACAAATACAGGAGTTGTCTTCGGGTGCGTCTGGAATTTCTCGGCAAGTACCTCCGTTCAAACAACCGTGACCACAATCGGCCGAGAAATGGGTAGCATTGATCGCACATTCAGCGTTACCTGGAATTGAAAACATATCAGTGTGTTTCAAATAAGAAACCCAGCGACATATGATACTCCTAAGACCAAATGCTCGAAGTGCCGTAAAAGTAAAATTGCTATTAGGGACCGTTCAATTTTTACGGCCGGGGGGGGGGGGGGCAAAATTTTGTCGCCGGTGTTCAATAAAATATAGACCCCCCCCTGCATTTTTCGCGAAAAAATAATGACCCCCCCCCTTTGTCAGACGAAAAAATTTGATGACCCCCCCCTACCCCGCTGAAAAATAACCAAAACCCATATGTCAAATTTACCTGCACGGTTTGGATTTGAACTCGCGGCGCACTTTATTCGTGTAGCAGAGATGCCAGTGTACAAACTTCTCAGCCACATCCATGCAAATGTCTGTTAATTAGGACGACTGTAAGGCAATTTTTAACTTCATTTCCATAGACAACTTATGTCCATGGATATTGTAAAAGTAAAGTAAAGTAAGCCTTTATTGAAATCGTATCCCAGTTGGGATCTTGATCATAAAGTACAATAAAGGTTTTGCAAAAACAACAATAAAGTAAACTTTATTGGAGTGGTTCGCCAAAGGCAGCCCTCCGGTTAAGAGGGTCATGGGCCATTACGTAAAGTCAACTTTATTCTAGTGGGCAACCAAAGGTGGCCCGCTGTTAAAAAGAGGGTCGATCTTGGCCATTGCACGAAGTAAACTTTACTGAACACGGCCGCTGAAGGCGTCCGGCCGTTAAGATGGTCATCGGGTATTACAATAAAGTCAATTTATTGTAGTGGGCCGCCGCAGGCGGCCCGCCGGTAAAGAGGGTCGATCATGGCCATTGCATGAAGTAAACCTAATTGGAGTGGGCCGCCAAAGGCGTCTGCCCGCTAAGAGGGTCTTGGGTAATACATAAAGTATATTTATTGTAGTGGGCCGCCAAAGGCGGCCCGCCGGTAAAGAGGGTCGATCATGGCCATGGCATAAAGTGAACTTTATTGTAGGTATTATGTTTTTGTAAATGTGATGACCCCCCCTTTCCTACCAGTGAAAAAGTGATGACCCCCCCCTTCGCGGATTCCAAAATTATGATGACCCCCCTGGATTTTGCCGCCCCCGGCCGTAAAAACTGAACGGTCCCTTAAACAAATCAATTGATGTGTTGTATTGAATTGCTATCAAAGAAATCTTTTTCTGAAAAGAAAA
Organism: Ptychodera flava; assembly: GCF_041260155.1. Lineage (NCBI taxonomy): Eukaryota > Metazoa > Hemichordata > Enteropneusta > Ptychoderidae > Ptychodera > Ptychodera flava. Next base: position 39,751,438 of record NC_091939.1, on the reverse strand, counting down.
GAAGATTAGCACCTTCACATGATTTTAAAAATCGATACTTGTGGGCCTTGCCTTGCAAAATACTTCTAGTTTTTAAAATGTAGAGTATGGAAATAAACCACATCAAAATGCTGTCAGGAACGCATGGCGGGACGATGAGTTACCTTTTTAATGGAATAGTGTATAGAAGAGGTCGGGGTATCCAAGAAAGACCAAAAGTCGCAACCGATTTTGCTGTGGGACATTTCAGCAGTGTCAGGACTCAAGTGGCCTGCAGAATCAAACTTCAGTTGGTCTAGTACCACGGGACATCAGTTCAGTAAAAGGTCAACACAAGGGTTATCCCCGTTCAGCCGATAGGCCTTGATGGCCATCCCCGTCAATTAAGCTGATAGGTGTCAAGGGCCAGCCACCGTCCCTGAGGCTGCGTTCACAAATAACGATTAGGGGGGGGGGGGGTGCTGAAGGAATCGCGATCAAAATCTTATTTTTTTCAGATCCCCCCTTTATACCCTAAAAAAATTTCAAATCCCCTCTACGTCATCAAACTTTTTCAAGTCCCCCCTCCCAACTATCACAAGCCCATATACAGTAAAGGATGTGCGCGCAGAAAAAATAAACAATCGCGCCGTTTCGCTCGCAGATGTTCAACACTACCTGTTATTAACAGTTTGGAAAGTCATATTCCTAAGGTAAGAGCACACAAAATGACGATCATGAGAGAGTAGGCAAATCGTGAATTCTGGCTAATTGTCAAATTGAAAAAACTGAGCACAGTGACCTACCAAATATTTGTTTCAAAAGTACAAGACATATATGAATTAGATACTCAAAATTGACAATACTGGAAGGCGAAAATATTCCATCAAATAAATGTTTTAATCTCTGAAACTTTGGGTGTAATAATGGCAAATCCTTTAAAACATAATTCAATTTAGTCACATATTCTTTACTATTCAAAGTTTTACTTTTGTTTTTTTTTATGATGAGAATGTAAAATTTAGAAAATCAAGCATGGCGACACTATCTTTTTCCTTTATATTTGATATTTTTCTCATATGCTAGAATTCAAAAATCCCTGATAACTTATACAGTCACTTAATCAGTCTCCCTGTCTTCCATGTGTTGCTCTTTGGCCTGGTCTTGTGTACAAGTATGTTTCACTGTCATGAGTGTTATTTGACCCAAACACTTCTTGAACTACCATGTACATCAGAGTCAGAGCTACACTGTATCTTTTGCACTGCTCAGGTATGCAGTGACAGCGACATTGCTGTAGCAGGTCGGTACCTGTTAGTGACACTACCCGTAGGGAGAAGCTTTATTAACTTTGATAATTTTGACAATATTTTGTTCAATTTGTACAACTGTGTTCTTGTTCTACTCTCTACAGCATGTTAAACTGTCCAGTATTCAGCTTGCTAACACAGCCTGTGTATGTGTACCATGCATTTGTATCATTCACTGACAACTGACTGTCAGTCTGGACTCGAATTAAATTATCACTTAATACATATTTATATTTACAGGCTCTGTCGACAAACTGAATATTGTGTGTTTGAGCATGCTGTAGGGAAACAGCAAGAAACTGTAATAGATATATTGCACAGAAATATTGAAAAAAGCTGTATTCGGTTGCAGCTTCTGCCCCTGCACATGTTTGTTTTTTTACGAAAAAATCATACGTTTGATTTTTTTCAAGATAAAAATAATGAAATGTGACAAAATGGTTCTAGATTTTGTTAAAGTATTACAAACATTAAGCTTACAACAATTGGATGACACAAAAATGGTATTCATTTTTCATTGAATAACCTACAAAAACTTATGGGAAAATATAAAACGTAAAAGGGAACCGAACAATTTTGAAGCCCCCCCCCTACAGGCAGAGCAAAACTTTCAAGTCCCCCTCCACTACCCCAAAAATTTTCGAATCCCCCCCGAATTCCTCCAGCCCCCTAACCATTCTTGTGAACGCAGCCTAAGCCCTCGAAAGAAGCTACGTCTCCACACAATTCAAATCAGCCAGCCTCTTTCTCAAGAGATACGACCCCCGGACAATTCCAAGAGGATCACCAGTGATTTTGCCAGGAGCATTATTCAATTTCCAATTCCCTAAAACTTTGCCACCAATGGCCAGTTCCAGCCTTAGGCTGGCTGTGTAATCCAAAGGCACTGTGCTGCCAGTGCCCTATACAGGAAAGTGGTAAAACAATAGCAAACCTGAGTAACAAAGTATGCTGGCTTAATGCTGTTACCGTCCACTTTTTTCGATCTCTAAATCCTTATTACTTTAACGCTTCAAAGGGGCAGGTCATTTATCAGCTTTATCTAAAAGTAAATTGACTAATTTGATAAAATGTTCAATGGAAAACAAAGAACTAACACCATGGGAGTACTCATTGTCAACGAGAACTAATCCGAAAACCAGGGATAAAGAACTGCCCCTTAAATTGCCACCTCTTATCGTCGGACCACATACTACCCTTACCGTCTACTCTCCCAGCGTGTCGATTTGGTCACAGGATTAAATAAGTCGGTCAACATCTCGCGATACACTCATGACGTGAAATTAAGAAAGGGCTGAAACATAGGAGCTAGTATCGATGATTTTACTCTTACGATTTCCAGATTTTAGTACATGCTAAATGTAATCCATCGATCACTATTCTTCAATTGATGTCAAATTATGATATCGTGTATAGCCTCGACATCTAAGCTTACATGCATGATGCTACTGTGTTGTAACAATAACACAAACAAGGTTTTCCTATTTCGTTTTCCTATTTTTTACACAATGTCTGACCATCTGAAGTCATAACCGATCTCTTCCTCAATACTTTTTGATATTACATCAAATTTATTAAAATCGCTTCTATGTACATTGTGGATATTTCAACCCTTTTACAATTCATGCCACAAGACCGTTATTTTGAATTTGGCGCACATGTACCTTCTATATACCAGATGATACTACATAACTGGAGACATGTATGTTGATGCTTATTATTGATTGTTTTTTTATGCTCTTCCTTTTAGTTGTCATATTAAACTATTAGAATTTCTTGTATTATTTCCAGGAACAATCGTCAATGTGAAATCTTATGATTTATTGTACACCTGTATCTTTACATACGACTCGATTAGTTGAGTTCAGCAATTAAATTGCATTCTGCAGTAATTATAATGTCTTCCCTTAAGCTCTTCATACGACTACGGAAATTCATCATCTGCATTTGAGATGGCAATGTCAAAACTTGAAGTTTCGATCCAAACACACCAGTTTTCGTCTCTGCATCAAAACAGTGACCCTTCAAAAGTTCATGCACAAAAATAAGTGACCCTCCCCCTTATCAATGCATGAAAATAAGTGACCCTCCCCTGTTACTTAATAAAACCCGCAATGCGTTCAAGACCCCCTTCTGACTTGCCATACTTTTGAAGTCCCCTCCAAAAAAGAAGGCAAAATGTGGTTGATATAACGCTTTGTCCACAAAATATCAAATCATATGTGTGTGATAATTCATGTAAATGTACTGTGCTTGAAGTGGCAGGTAAAAAGTGCATGCGTGAAAAAAAATGTAATTTTTAGATTTCATCGATAATGTTGATTCACTATTCCCCCCCCCCTGTAATTTATGTCCAGTCCCTTATTCAGTTGCACAACCACAACTTCATCAGCAGATTAACCTGAACTCATCCTCGTAACCTTTTGTAGCATTGACCTCAAAATCGGATCGTAGACTTTTGGTATTTCATACCTGCCAGTGTCTCTGTTTAAAGGTGGTTAGTAAACGCAGATATATAGAGTCTCCTATATAGTCATCAGCGTCGAAATATCTAGGATATTTATCAAACACTTGTACATTTTTGTATGTACCGTGTTGCCTTGTAATTCGATGTGTCTATGTTGGGAAACCTCCGAGATACACATTACAGTCCATTTCTAGATAAGCCTGGCAAATTGTCAGGCACCCATGTTGTCATATTCAGTTAGATAGTGTCTATCATTTCACTTCTTCTTCAGTGAGTTAGAAAATGAGTAAATATTTAGACCAGTTACTTGCTTAGTTCCCAGAGATAAAAATGCTCACGCTTACTTCAGATATGGAGAATGCTACGTAGGCTGATATTTCACTATTGGTAGCATATTTTACACAGATCTTCGTATATATCAATCCAATGAGAACGAGTATTCCTTGCGCAGGCATCATTTTTACTCACTGCAGTGCCATCGACAAAGTCACTAGCCCTAAAGATTATATACGTAAGTCCTACTCACCTGATACGCCGGTCAAAAGTAAACTAACCGCGATCCCGATCAAAAATATACGTGAACAATGAATATTCATTTTGTCGACTGAATTTCCTCTCGCTGTTTTTCTAGCTGGCAAAAGTGTTTGCAGTATTGTGACGATTTGTGACTCCTGGTGCTTATATCTGCAGGACAGTCTTCCTCGTTGCAGCTCTTGCTTGCATTCAATGTATATGCCCTCTGTGTTACCTATTTTTACTTTTATATTTTATTGCATAGGGATTGCTCAGTCACATGTTGCACCTCGATAGGCCTGACCATGAACCTATCACTGACCGTGTTAGGTGAATGGTCTGCCTGCCCTAACCGTGAAGGACATCAGTAGTGTTTACATCTTACATTGTGTAAGAGCACAAAGCTTGCAGCGTCTGTTGAAACGGACAATGATCACCAAGTGAAATTCAAGCTGTTAGAATATACCCGGTACAAGTACAAAAACAAATTTATAAGGGAATTCTAAGTCTGTCAAGAATTTGGATGTGAACCAGATATTCCGTAGCCTAATTTCTACGAATAACCTTTAATTAACGTTCAAAACAGCAATATTCATGCTCGTGGTACGGCGGAATTGGTTCAAGACAATAGTAGAATGTATGGATAGATTTGACTGATATAACTCCACGGTTAAAGGGAAACGATCGTCGGAACTGCGTCTGTGCGAATTTCTGGTTTACAAAGAATGTATTTCGTGCATGATATGCACCTCATCAACACAGCTGTAACATTTAAATTATACGATGTAGATTATGACAGACATGTTTTAACTTTCATTAATCACCATCGTACCTTGGTACAGTGTTTATATTGGTAGTATGGGTCCAATACGATCTTTGAACGCAGTTCCGGAAAATAGATAATATGAGTTTGTGTAGTTATACGTGACTGTTGTCAGATGTAATAGTAAGGGCGAAACTTAGGTTAGTTTGTTGAGGTGGTTATTATCTCTCGCTCAAGGAAAGCAATGGGATTGTTTGGCGTTATTTACCGAATTTCCCTGCTACAAGTCTCGTTTATATTTGTTCTACTCACAAAGACCTCCCTCCCGTGTATGGCACAATTCTTGTTTCATTTTTATGTACGGCACCAGTACTATACTGACTCTAAAATTACGACATCGTACCAACGATAACTTGCTAAACATGTATTAAGACAAGAACACAATATGAATCAGCATTGAACTTCACTGACACGTCATCGTGTGAACAAATAATTTGTCCAGCGACTAGGAACTGTGATAAAATTCAGCTGTAATACTTCAACGATAAACCGAGGACACTGACTCCATCCCCACTCGAGTTCATCGTTTAAAACCAATATCAACCGAAAACCCACATGTCATGATAATGGCGATGGGGCAACTACAAGTACGATTATACATATTTGGAGCTACATTATTTTGTATGCTACAAGAGTTCATGCTCAACTCTGTCGGAGATTCGAAACGGTGTCCCAATACTATAATGGAAGAGAAATTCAATGAAAAGAACAGACGGTTACTGTCCTCAGGCTACTATCCAATCAGATCACAGGCTTTGCAATGCCATGTGCAAATAATATGAAAGCTGACCTTGACCGTAGACATATCTTTGAATATATGACACGTTTGCTAAGTGAGAGTCTACGAACATTGGAATTGCAGATTTCCCAACCATTCATTATTATAGTTTCAAAAACTTTTCCCATTTTCTTGACTTGTTTTGCATATAACACAGTATATATCAAGTAAGGTCACAAGCCCAAGAATCATAATTTCACAAATCAAGCCCGCCCTGTCATTGTTCAGTCTGTTCAGGTGCCGCTGTTGAGAATGTTGTGTGTTTAGAATAATATAGGCTATGTTGTCTTGACAACCCACGGATTGTATACCAAAACAATGTTCTCGCAGCTCTAATCTTTTTAAAATGTATATGAAAATATCTCCTCTCACCATCTCTAACCTCTATTAGACAAGAATGAGAAATCTTGTAAATACTTCTAGACAGACAAAAATGAGAAATCTAGTTGTAAATTACTACCAGACAGACAAGAAAATCAATCGACAATTTTGATCAAAAATGAAAACTTTGCAGACACATCTCTTTAGGTTCGTAGGTTTAACTGACCACTTGCCCATTTAACGCGTTTTAAAAACGTGCACGATTGTTAAAGTCACTCATTCATTCTACGCTTATTTTATTTTCATAGATGTCGCAAAATTCTACATAAGCTTCGAAATAAATCATGCTTCAAATTGCTTCAAATACTATATTTTGCGGTTGTTTATTCGTTCAATTACAATATATTCAACGATGTCATGTCATTTCAAGGTTTCAAACAGAATTTGTTTCATGAAATGATCTTCGAATAACAAGAACTGGTTTATGCTTCATTGAGAAAAATCCCTAAATTAATGAAGTTGTATATCAGTTAAGAAATACAATCAAGATGAAAAACTAAGGGTACATCTAGTTTTTAGAATATGACCGACGTTATAGCATACTAGCAAATCCAAGGCTGCTCTTTGTCGTGGAAGCCGCGCAATTAATCGGAGGTCTGGATCAGAACTGCACAGTCAGTGAAGCTAACCACAATTCCCCTTGATTTTTGAACTCAGACATTGTTTGCGAAAGGCTTCTTGAATTTATTAATTTCCGAACAATTTGAAATTTGGAATTTAATTTCAGGATTATTTGTTGATAGTATGTCCCAAAAAGTTCAGCAGTAAATTGAATAAGAAGTCGATGTTTGAAGCTGCTAACAATTGTACACTTGTCAGGGTCAAGTTATCAGCAACTATGATGGTCCCATCAAACCATCTGTCAGACATGCAAATTTTCTTTGTCACGAACATTTAAAAAAATTAAATGCCCTGTCTTTTACCAAAACAGATGCAACTTCTTATTAAATTTACCAAATTGCTGTCTCCTCTGCAGAAAAGGGGTTGATCTTCTCATTATTCATAGTGGGAAATTAGAAAATTATGAAATAATTATCAAAAAACTGCTGTCAGAATTGTGAAATATGGACGGCGCTGTTCTGTGTACGGAAGATTGATTTGCTTCAGTTGAGAATGAGTGATCTTCGTATTGATCATGAAGAATTGTGGGTAGCCTCACTTACTGTGAACTGTGAGGCTAGGTGCATACAGTACAACTATCTGACTATAAAACTTTTGGTTTGATGTGAACTCATTTTACAAACAGATCTGAACACCAAGCTAGTATGAACTTGCTGTTACTAGGAGACGCTACCCTTACAAGGCACACTCTCTTAAAATGACCTTCACGTACCCTCGTCGTCACAATAGCAGTATAATTAGCACACGATACATTTGAGATGGCAATGTCAAAACTTGAAGTTTCAATCCAAACACACCAGTTTTCGTGTCTGAAATATTTAGTTGCACAACCACAACTTCATCAGCAGATTAGTGAACTCATCCTCGTAACCTTTTGTAGGCGTGACCTCAAAATCGGATCGTAGACTTTTGGTATTTCATACATCCCAGTGTCTCTGTTAAAAGGTGGTTAGTAAACGGAGATATATACAGTCTCCTATATAGTCATCAGCGTCGAAATATCTGGGATACTTATCAAGCACTTGTACATTTTTGTATATACCGTGTTGCCTTGTAATTCTATGTGTCTATGTTGGGAAACCTCCGAGATACACATTACAGTCCATTTCTAGATAAGCCTGGCAAATTCTCAGGCACCCATGTTGTCATATTCAGTTAGATAGTGTCTCTGATTTCATTCAAATGAACTCCTTCAGTGAGTTAGAAAATGAGTTACAATCTAGACCGGTTACAAGCTTATTTCCCAGAGATTAAAATTCTCACGCTTACTTCTGATATGGAGAATGCTACGTAGGCTGATATTTTAACACTATTGGTAGCATATTTTACACAGATCTTGGTATATATCAATCCGATCAGAAGGAGTATTCCTTGCGCAGGCATCATTTTTACTCACTGCAGTGCCATCGACAACGTTACTAGCCCTAAAGATTATGGACGTAAGTCTTACTCACCTGATACGCCGGTCAAAAGTAAACTAACCGCGATCCCGATCAAAAATATACGTGAACAATGAATATTCATTTTGTCGACTTAATTTCCTCACGCTGTTTTTCTAGCTGGCAAAAGTGTTTGAAGTACTGTGACGATTTGTGACTCCTGGTGCTTATATCTGCAGGACAGTCTTCCTCGTTGCAGCTCTTGCTTGCATTTAATGTATATGCCCTACTTTGTTGCCTACTTTTACTTTTGGATTTGATTGCATAGGGATTGCTCAGTCACATGTTGCGCCTCGATACGCCTGACCATGAACCTATCACTTACCGTGTTAGGTGAATGGTCTGCCGGCCTTGACCGTGAAGGACATCAGTAGTGTTTACATCTTACATTGTGTCAGAGCACAAAGCTTGCAGCGTCTGTTGAAACGGACAATGATCACCAAGTGAAATTCAAGCGGTTAGATTATACGCGGTACAAGTACAAAAACATATTTATAAGGGAATTCTAAGTCTGTCAAGAATTTGAATGTGAACAAGATATTCCGTAGCCTAATGTCTATGAATAACCTTTAATAACGTTCAAAACAGCAATATTCATGCTCGTGGTACGGTGATAATGGTTAAAGACAATAGTAGAATGTATGGATAGATTTGACTGATATAACTCCACGGTTAAAGGGAAACGATCGTCGGAACTGCGTCTGTGCGAATTTCTGGTTTACAAAGAATGTATTTCGTGCACGATAGCTAGATGCACCTCATCAACATAGCTACAACATTTAAATTATACGATGTAGATTATGACAAACATTTTTTAACTTTCATTAATCACCATCGTACCTCGGATGCAGTGTTTATATTGGTAGTATGGGTCCCATACAACCTTTGAGCGCCGTTCCAGAAACAAGATAATATGAGTTTCTATAATTATACGTGACTGTTGTCAGATGTAATAGTAAGGGCAAAATTGGGGTTAGTTTGTTGAGGTGATTATTATCTCTCGCTCAAGGAAAGCAATGGGATTATTTGGGGTTATTTACCGAATTTCCCTGCTACAAGTCTCGTTTATATTTGTTCTACTCACAGAGACCTCCCTCCCGTGTATGTTACAATTCTTGTTTCATTTTTATGTACGGCACCAGTACTATACTGACTCTAAAACTACGACATCATGCCAACGATAATTTTGCTAAACATGTATTAAGACAAGAACACAATATGAATCAGCATTGAACTACACTGAAACGTCACTGTGTGAACAAATAATTTTTCCAGCGACTGGGATTGTGATAAAATTCAGCTATAATACTTCAACGATAAACCGAGGACACTGACTCCATCCCCACTCGAGTTCATCGTTTAAAACCAGTATCAACCGAAAACCCACATGTCATAATAACGGCGATGGGGAAACTACAATCACGATTATATATATTTGAAGCTACATTATTTTGTATGCTACAAAAGTTCATGCTCAACTATGTCGGAGATTCGAAACGATGTCCAAATACTGTGATGAAAGATTAATACAATGAAAAGAACAGACGGTTACTGTCCTCAGGCTACTATCCAATCAGATCACAGGCTTTGCAGTGCAATGTGCAAATAATATGAAAGCTGACCTTGACCGTAGACATATCTTTGAATATACGACACGTTTGCTAAGTGAGAGTCTACGAACATTGGAATTGCAGGTTTCCGCAACCATTCATTATTATCGTTTCAGAAACTTTTCCCATTTTCTTGACTTGTATTGCATTATTTTTGCCGAGTTTTTTGCACAGTATGTATCAAGTAAGGTCACAAGCCCTAGAATCATAATGTCACAAATCAAGCACGCCCTGTCATTGTTCAGTCTGTTCAGATGCCGCTGTTGAGAATGTTGTGTGTTTTGAATCATTTGAATCATATAGGCTATGTTGTTTTCACAACCCACGGATTACATACCAAAACAATGTTCTCGCAGCTCTAATTTTTTTTAAAAATGCAGATGAGAATATCTCCTCTCACCATCTCTAAGCTCTATTAGACAAGAATGAGAAATCTATTTGTAAATTACGGCTTACACTAATTTGCGGAAAATTAGTTTCTCTTAATTAGAGTCCATTTTTTCGCCCACAGAATTTTAGAGCTGAAAAGAATGGAATTAAGAGAAACAATATGATTTAAATAAAATATCTCAGTTATTCAACTCTACAGGTAAGGCACCTTAATTTTTGAAGTTTCCAAAATGAAAATTATGTCAAATACCACAGGAAACGAGGCTGTAATTTCAATTTGAAGCTACATCTAAATTTAAATCTAACCCCGAGAACCATGCCTTATAGAGGGCAGTACCATAGTGTGGAGGGGGTGGTCAACCCAAAAGAGGGCGTGCCTATGGCCAACATGTAATGTGCACTCTGTTTTGTACAATCGCGAAACAATAATTGCATTTGCACGCCATACAACGACAATTAGAGGTGTAAACACTACCTGCCTTCAAAAACTGATCACAAAAGAATGACTAAAATTGCAAAACGGCCGTAGTTTCATGTTAACGCGTCGATCAACTGTGTATGTAAGTATGAGCGATGTCTTTTGTATGTATTACTGATGTCCTTCGACCTAGTTGTTCGGTCAATCGATAGATTGATTTCAGCCCCACGTTTTTTACCGAGCATGCTAAGGGGAGAATCATTTGATTTCTGAAGGAGGGGCTGGAGAATTCGGGAGGGGGAATATTGTCATTCCCCCATGAAGAATGATAATTTACTTTGCTGCAAAACCCAAAAGTGAGAAATTCCATGCTGTTCCGCTCCAAAATTCAGTGGACGAAAAAAATGGACTCTAATTAAGAGAAACTATTTTTCTTTTTGGTGTGGCTATTCCGTTCCGTTCCGTTCCGCTCCGAAAATCAGTGTAAGCCGTAAATTACTTCTATAGACAGACAAGAATGAGAAATGTAGTTGTAGACAGACAAGCAAATCAAACGACAATTTTGATCAAAAATGAAAACTTTGCAGACACATCTCTTTAGGTTCGTAGGTTTAACTGACCACTTGCCCATTTATCGCGTTTTAAAAACGTGCAAGATTGCCTGAGCCACTCATTCATTCTACGCTTATTTTATTTTCATAGATATCGCAAAATTCTAAGTACATAAGCTTTGAAATAAATCAGGCTTCAATTGGCTTCAAATGCTATATTTTGTGGCGGTTTATATGTTCAATTACAATATATTCAACGATGTTATTTCATTTCAAGGTTTCAAACAGAATTTGTTTCATGAAATGATCTTCGAATAACAAGAACTGGTTTATGCTTTATCGAGAAAAAATCTCTAAAATAATGAATTTGTATATCAATTAAGAAATAAAATCAAGATGAAAAACTAAGGCTACACCTAGTTTTTTTTTATATGACCGACGCTATAGCATACTAGCCAATCCAAGGCCGCTCTTTGTCGTGCTCGCCGCGCAATATGAGGTCTGGATCCGAACTGCACAGTAAGTGAGACTACCCACAATTCCCCTTGATTTTTGACCTCAGACATCGTTTGCGCAAGGGTTCTTGAATTTATTAATTTCTGAACAATTTTAAAGTTTGAATTTAATTTCAGGATTATTTGTTGAAAGTATGTTCCAAAAATTCAGGAGTGAATTGAATAAGAAGTCGATGTTTGAAGCTACTAATAATTGTACATTTGTCAGGGTAAAGTTATCACCAACTAAGATGGCCTCATCATATCACCTGTCAGACATGCAATTTTTTTTGTCACGAACATTACAAAAAAATTCAATACCCTTTCTTTTGCCAACACAGATGCAACTTATTATTAAATTTACCAAACTACTATCTCCTCTGCAGAAAAGGGGTTGATCTTCTCATAATTCACGGTGGGAAATAAGAAAATTCTGAAATCATTATCAAAAAGCTGCTGTCAGAATTTTGAAATATGGACCACGCTGTTCTATGTACGGTAGCAACTTGATTTGCTTCAGTTGAATGGGTGATCTTCGTATTGATCATGGAGAATAGTGGGTAGCCTCACTTACTGTAAACTGTGAGGCTAGGTACATACAGTACAACTATCTGACTATAAAATTTTTGGTTTGATGTGAACTCATTTTACAAACAGATCTGTACAACAAGCTAGTATGAACTTGCTGTTACTAGGAGACGCTACCCTTACAAGGCACACTCTCTTCAAATGACCTTCACCGTACCGTCGCCGTCACAATCACAGTATAATTAGCACACGATACAATACATAGCATCCAGCCGACAAAGCATAGTCTCTCAGAGGCTAACGGCCTCTCCAGTGAGGTTCTGGACCTTAAGTTTAGTGGCTAAGGTAGTGAGAACAATAACGCCAATAACGTCTAAATCACTCTTGAAAAGTAACATCCTGGCATTTAAAAAAAATCGTTAACATGGCGAGGTAAAGAAAGTTACTTTCGTAACGTTACAAATAAGAAAGAGAATGAGTAAGTGTCGTATTTCTTCAATATCATTTCAACTTTCGTGTTTCCCAAGTAGCAAGTAGATGGATACAAACTGCTCTGTATCACGCAGAATTGTTTCATCTGCACCAGATTAGAAACATCTAAATACATTTTGATAGTTCTTGTCTGTCCATAGATGACAAATATGTAGTAAAGAGAGATATAAACTATCGTTTAGATAGTGTAATCAGCTGTTCATGTGGCGAAGAAGTTTTAAAACTCGGAATATGCGCGATTCAAAATAAACACAAGATGACAAAATTACGACCCGGCAAAAATAACCCACTAAAGCAAGACGAGACCGTGCTTGAAGTAAGGCTTTTCATCATGGCGTCATACTAAACGCTGCTTCTATCTTTTTGAGACTCAGACACAGCCGAAAAGGACATCGATAATCTAAAACATAATATCATTATTATTATTTAAAATAATAAATCGTAATAAATCGTAATTATGAAACATTGATATCACTAAACCAAGTTAGCATTACATCCGGGTTGAGCTTCCTTCCAGCCAGCCAGGGCATCCAATACACTAGGAGTATATTTTATACACTCCCACTAGTCCTGGTATATTGGACGTCCTGGCCGTCCGGCCGGCCGCCTATGTCATTCACAACTTATATACACATACAGCGTTTTTATCGAGTGCTGCTCTGCAGAAAGGAAGTTCAACCTGGATGAAATATCAACCCGGTTTTAGTGATATCACTGTTTCATAATTAGGATTTATTATTTTTAATAATTACGACAATATTTTTCGACTATTAATGTCTAGTTTGCTTGTGCTTGATGGCTTGTAATGCGTGTATACATGCGTTTATTAACGCAATTCGCACCAGTGTAAATGAATTGTAGCATTGATGAAAATTCACTCATAATTCCGTCCCTGTCGGTTTGAATATCCATCACAATGCCGAAGGAATTTCAAAATTCTGTTGCACTTTCCTCTGACAAATTTTGAGATTTTCATCAAAGCGTATATCTTAGAGTATTTAATAGTACTTGAAAACGAACAATTCACAAATTACCTGGCGTCAAATGAAAATATTGAAGCGGGTTAGTCTCAGGACCGCCATGAACGTCGAAATGTTTTCAACCAGCATTTGCAATGACGTAACGTGGATGTCACCTTGGAGTCACACAGAGAATTAGCATAGCAGAACAAAGTGAAGCCGCGTTTTGTGTTGTACACTGGACAAAAACTACTCCAGATACGACTTTAAAGTATCAATGTACATGGCAATTTCAGTACTGGGTAAAATTTACAAATGGATCCTGATTTACCACAGTTTACATATTTGCCCTGCCGATTAATCCCTGTTAGCCCCTCAGTTTTATTAAAGAAACTTGGATGCCAAATAACACGTGAGAGGACGTTAACAGAGTTTGAGATGTACATCATCGATGAATCGCTCGCTCAAAAAATTCTTGTTGTTATCGGCTAAATTCAGATCTCGCTCGGCAGGGCTTTTCAGTACCATTCTTTAAAGTGCCCCTAATTTAGTGGTACGATGTAAAATATATTTCAGCTTCATAAATGCTTCGTTATTAGAGAGTATTTTACATTTACTTAGAGCTTGCTCAGTCACATGTTGCACCTCGATACGCATGAACATGAACCTATCACTGACCCGCCTGCGTTGACCGTGAAAGACGTCAATAGCGTTGACATCCTACAGAGCACAAAGCTGCCAACTGTTGAAATGGACAATAAGCACCAAGTGAAGCTCAAGCGTTGGTGGGGGATGTAAGGAATAAGTATGGTAAACAAATGAACAAGGGAAATTTAAATAAAAATGAATTGGATTGCAACCGGATATTCCGTTCCTTGATTTCATTGAATTACATTTAATGAACAACAACAATATCCATGCTTGTCATGGAATTGTTCAAGACTATAGTAGAATTTATGGATGACTCACGTAACTCCACTGTTAATACTTCATGACTGCGGATAGTATGAGTTTGCGTAATCATACGTGTTTGTCTGATTTAATATTGGGCCAAATTTAATTTAATTTGCTGCGGTTGTTATTATCTGTCGCTAAAGGGAAGCGGCGAGGGATTATTTGGCGTTATTTACTGAATAACCCTGCTGCAAGTTTCGTTTTTGTTTCTACCCAGAGAGACTTCCCGTCAGTGTATATCACCATTATTGTTTAATTTATGTACGCCATCAGTAAGTATGCTATCTCTAAAGTTATGACATCGTACCGACGATGATTTTGCTAAACATTAGTTAAACAAGAACAAAATATGGATCAGCATTGGACTTCACTGGAACGTCATTGTGTGAACAAAGAATTTGTCCGGCGACTCGGACTGCGATAAAATTGAGCTGCAGTACTTTACGATAAACCGAGGACCCTTACTCAATCCAAACTCAAGTTTGTCGTTCAAAACTTGTATCAACCGAAAAACGACATGCCATAGTAACAACCCTGACTTAGCATGCATATAATTTACATATAAATACATGATTTGCATATAATTAGCATGTTCTTAGCCTAAAATTTCTCACCCTCACAGGCCAGGGCTGCGAGAGTTTAGGCTAGGCCCCTAATGTTGTTTTTTTACTTTTGTAATTGCAAAGATATGACATTCTTTCTAAAAAGCGATTTCTAATAGGGCGTTGCCCTGGCAACAACCCTGATAAGGCATAACCGTGACCTTAAATGAAACATACCTAGATTGCAACCGACTTGGCACTCATGTTGTGTTTTTATGTTGTTGAGTATATATACAGGATTTTGTGAAATTTCAAATTTCATAACAGTGTTGTCATAGTACCTACCTTGGCGCCCACAGCCATCACGAGTTCCATGGCAAACAAGCAGATTATGACAGCTTTGGTCCCTAGCTAACAGGAAAATGTGGTGGATAAAATTGCCTAAGGGGTGGTTTCATACATTGGCCCACGCAATATACTGTATGAAGACGCCAACACATAATCCGTGTGAGTGTATCAAACTGATATATCGTATTGGATGCTAGTAACGCGTCAGTTAAAATATTGCAATTTTCTTAACAATGGAATATGGTGTAAGGTATAGTGGTTGAAAAAAGATGTGGTGAGGTAAAGCATGGACACCTGCATGGCTGGTCACTTCGCGAATCCCCTATGATTCTGTTGTATCATAGGAGATTCGCGAAATGACTTGCCAGGCGCCTGTAAGGGAAAGTAATGCTCCGGTCTTGGGGAATGTGAAGTTATCAAGGCTGGGGGTCAGTCGGCAGAATCCTGGGGTGGGGAGATCACCTTAAATTTGAAAACTGCAAGGGGGCATGCATTTTTCATACAGCACAGAGGGGGAGTTCATTGATTTTCATGAGTATCCATCCCATCACAAAGCAGTTTCAGTGCGCAAAAATACTCTAGGATATAAAAATAATTCTCTGCGTGATTTAATTTTCTGAAATCATATCACTATTATCTAAATACAAGTATATTATCTGTCACATGAAAACCTTGTATTCGCAACTCTGTACAGGCTTGTCTCCAGCCTTCGGCAGAGGTAAGGCAATCATTAGATGAAGATTGAAATATTGCTTGCATTGAAAGTTTCCCCTTGTGCTGTTGTATAGCACTTCTGTTATTATCTGACCAGTGTTCAGGAAAGAAATGTACAAAACTTATCTGGATAAATAAACATAAGGGGTGGAATATACATGAAAAATTTCAATGACATATTTTTTTATATGAATCGGGAAGAAATGCATAAATATCCCTTTTTGTATTATAACTCTTACGATTCATATAAAAAATGCATACACTATATAGTAAAGTATTCTTCATGTAGCATTATGATGCAGTGATAGTGACATGTCAGAGTCAGAGTGTTTTGCCGAGGAAGAGGATAATGATAGTAATATGAATAAAAATGGCAGCAGTACAAGTGATAAAGAACTTTATGTATCTTCTGAGACACAGTATACAGACTGTATATGAGATATTGAAGATGAGCAAGGTCTCTGAAGAACCCTACTTTCCACTGAATGTTATATTGTATCCATGCACCAGTAATGGCCACTGTTACCATCCGAAATTAGAGCAATACTTACTCAAGTGATATGGAGGTGTCACGAATTGTTTGTCATCTTAAAGGGGGGGGGGGGTTCATCAATTTTTGGCGCTAATGGGGGGGGCATCATCCCGGGGGGGGGTACTCTCAATATTTTCATACGGGGGTGTGCGGCCCAAGTTTAAAACGTCTACCCATGTGTATTGTCAAAAAAAAACCCCATTGACAGGGACTTTTTGTCAAAATGAGACCCATAGTTAGGGAAAAATGCAGCGATCAAAAAAGAATATAAGCTGACCAGTTGTCAAGTAGAATACTAGCAAACAAAAGTATGAAAGGGCTGTGAGCTGCAATGTAATTGAATTCATTCAAGTGCAAATATTTCCAATAATTTAAGATATTATTTGATTTCTACCAATAAAGTGATATTACCTTGCACTGTCATGAAAACAATAATTTGTTACAAAACAGTCAGGAATTTTTACATAGTCTAATAAGTTAAGCTTAAATTTCCCGCAATTTTCCAATACTTCACATATTACAATGAAAATAGAGAATACCTTGTCTCAGTGAAGTATATTCCGTCCCATGAGATCTATTGGATAGAAACACGTTGGTCTGTAAAATTCTTATAGTTTTATGCACTGGTTTCACTGTCTGTTTGAAAATTCACATGGGGCGGCCACATTTGGGTGTGGCACCACTTAATCATTTACCTGTTTAAAACGTACATCTGTGCTTTAACATTCAGAGGTTCATGTAACTTATACTCAGAGAGTGTTGTCCTTATATTTAAAAGAAGCCAGGTAATTTAAGAAAGTAGATGGGTGGACAGCGAGGGAGCGAAGCCACCGAGGGGGGGGAGGAGAGTGCGAGAGGGGGGTGTTCCCCCTCTCGCAAGGCGAAAAATGAAATTTTAAAGTGGAAATGGTGTTCTCTGGTGGCATCTGAGGTGACATTTGACTAATTCATTGAACATTTAGCTGAGACTTAAAAGGTGCTTTTGTTGTGTCTTAGACGTGGCTCACATACAACAAAAGAATTTGTCATGAATTTGTCATGTTTTTCATATGAACAGCAGATTTCATAATGGTACACTTTCACTTAGCAAACATCACGATATCTCTGACATATATCTCTGATTTATTAAAGTGCGGCGCCCGAAGGGCGCACAGAAAAATATGAAACATCCTGATATCTCTGATATATATGTCTTATATATTTAAGTCATCAGCTGGAAGGGCGTGCTAAAAATGTCTGATAGATTAATTAAGTAATGCGCTAGCCCACTGAAAAATATTGAACCCGGGTATTGAACATACAGATATGATATATCTCTGATATATGTATGTCTGATATATTTAAGTTGGGTGTTCTGAAAATTATATCTGATTATTAAAGTTATGCGCCCGAAGGGCGTGCCGAAAACTGCAACAAATTACTGAATGATGAAATTTGTGGCTGACGTGATGCACTTTACGCAATTATGAGGCTGTGTCAAAATCCAAAAACACACTGACCCGTATTTGGCATTTCAAAAACATGGTGACCCCTATCACCAAATCAAAAACAGGGTGACCCCCATGAATCCAACTGCCCCCCGCCCCCTAGGCCGAAGAAACTGACCAGTCCCTTAATTATCATGCATGCAATGTCTTTACTGCCACAGTGCTATATAAGCCCACATTTCCACCAGTCATCAAAAAACAGAAATGGATTTTCACTGTGTAGCCTGAATCATATTTTAGAATATGCAAAATCACAATAACTGCACAGTATATCCTCTAAGCTCGCTCGGCACAGCACATTTCATCTTTCCGGCTATGTGTGACTGAAGCCATGCCAAGGAAGCCATGCAGACGACAACATATGAATGAAATCAAATCCCGATATCTTTCACAGCTTCATACTGTTTTGTAACATTTGAATAAAAGATCGAGGTTTATTTCCGGGGGTTTATTATAACTTAAAGTATGGGGATTTTCTGGAAAAAAAAAACTGGAATCCTAACCTCAAATGTGTGAATGCCACGAACAAAACCTCCCGCGACACCTTAAACACCTTATCTGCCGTTAAACAATTGAAAAATAAGAAAGCACCGGGTGAAGACTGCATAAGAAATGAGATGATTAAAGCTAGCAATAATGTGTGTATAAGTAGCATTTTAAAATTGTTTAATCATATACTGGATAGTGGTAAATTTCCTGCATTCTGGAAATCAACATTGTTAGTTCCACTTCACAAATCAGGGGACAAATGTGATCCAAACAATTACAGAGCAATCGCACTTTCAAGTTGTTTATCAAAACTTTTCGCATTGGTATTGAACAAGCGTCTCATTAAGTATCTAGAGGTCAATGATCTTTTCTCACCTTATCAATTTGGTTTTAGAAAGAATAGACGTACTTCAGACTGTGTATTTTTGTTAAAGACTGTAATTGATAAAATGTTTTCTACTAAAAGTTTGAAAAACTCAAGCTCAAACAAGCTTTATGTAGCTTTTGTAGACTTTAGAAAAGCTTTTGATTCTGTTTGGAGAAAAGGATTATTTCTTAAAATGCAGAGGTTGGGAATAACTGGTGGTTTCTATGATGTTGTAAAATCTATGTATGATAACACTCAGTACAAAATGAAACTACCAAGAGGTATTTCTGATGGGTTTCTTTCTACGTGTGGTGTTAAACAAGGTTGTAACCTTTCACCAACTTTATTCAATATTTTTCCAAGGTATTTTTGGTGATATATCTGATTTCCCAATAGAAATTGGAGACCTGGAAATGAGTTGTATTTTGTATGCTGATGACTTCATACTTATGTCAAAATCTGCAGAAGGTTTACAGAATTGTCGGAATAAGTTACTTTCGTACAGTAAATTATGGGGTCTCACAGTTAATGTAGATAAGACAAAAACAATGGTATTTAACAAGAGTAATCGTTTCATAAACAATGTGCAATTTTATTTTGAAAACAATTTGATTGAAACAGTGAAACATTTTACATATGTTGGTGTTCTTATTACACCAAATGGAAAATTCAAACAAAACCAGAATAATCTTAAAAACAAAGCAATGAAAGCTTTATTCAGCATAAAAAGGTCAATTTTATGTGAAAGAATGTTAAATCCTAGACTTTGCTTAAAACTTTTTGACACATTGATTGTTCCAATTCTTTCATATGCTTCTGAAATTTGGGCAACAGAAATCACTAGTACTGATAATTGTCTTGAAAGTCTTTGTATGTCGTTTTACAGATTTATTCTAGGAGTCAGTAATCGTACTCCTTTGGAAGGCATAAGAGCTGAGTTGGGTAGACTACCATTGAAGATATCATTTTATATGTCTGTTATAAGATATTGGTGTAGACTGAACAGTTTGCCTTCAAATCACATTCTTAAAAAGGCACTCACACAAAAAAAGAAAACTTCAATCTCCTTGGGTGAAATTTATTAATCGCAATTTGGGGGATTGTAATCATATGCATGTTTTCAGTTCATGAGGAGTGAAATCATATTGTCAACTGAAGAAGAAAATAAAATAAAATCTTACAAGTGAATATTTGGGTTCATGGAGGAGAAATCTGTTTGATGATGTAAGAAAAAATGGAAATGGTAACAAATTACGTACATATAGAATTTTCAAAACTGAGTTTGTCTTCGAAAATTACTTAGATTGCTTGTCTGACTTTACACTCCGTAAACATTTGTCCAAATTCAGATTGAGTGACCATAACTTGGGTATTGAAATGGGAAGAAAAAGTAAACCTAGATTACCTTTGAGTGAAAGAATCTGTCAGAGATGTGATTGTAATGAAATTGATGATGAGTTTCATTTATTATTTTCATGTAAAAATCATACTTCAGAAAGAATTTTATTGGGACAAAGTAGTGGTACAGATTTTTGTAAATGTTATAGACTCTTAGAAAAAGAAGAAGTTGTTAAAAAGTTAATGGAACAAAATGTTCTTGATCTAGCTGTGTTTCTAAAGAATACAAATGTATGCTGAACCCTCCAGCGGCTCCGGGCTGAAAAATGTCCTGGTAACTTTTGTTCATTTGTTGTTCAGACTTTTACTGTTTTCTCAAAGAGCACATGTTTATACTGAGCTCAAGCAGCTCCAATGAATGTAATTATTGCACGTTTTCGTATTACAGAGATGAATGGTTGTTTTTCTTTCTCTGTATTGTTCACCTACATTTGTAACACATCTTGATGTACCATACCATACTCTCTGTTAGTATGTGTTGAGTAAATAAAGATTGATTGATTGACCAAACGCCGCCATGACAGATGACTTCCAAGGATGCCAGACGCACAGGAACTGACGACATTGGATGCTAAGTAACAGTCTTTCAGTGGGGTCAACCTGGGTCACGTCACTGCAGAGAAGGTCCTCGATCGAGAGTCGCGTCACCACATCACCGCATACGCGCATTGCCTATCACGGTCGGCGCGGCCGGCCCGAGGGATGGGTCTCGAGGATTTTATACCGTTATTCTAATCCATGTAAAAATTTAGGGACGTTCGCTGTGTTTGCGAGCCATGTTTAGGGATTTTTCCAATGAAAAGTCGACCCATATTTAGGGATTTTTCCGCGAAAAAATTACCCATTCGGGCGGCACATACCCGTTCACCTTTCTATGGGAGTACCCCCCCCCCCGGGCATCACACTTATTTTGACTGATGCACAAGAAGACTTGGCCGGCCCGCCCCTGGCCATAACAACTGAACGCTCCCTTACATGCTGAGATTTATGATACAGAAATATATATCCTTTGATTTGTGTAGGTCATGCTTTTTGTGACACATTTTACCTCACTACAACTAAACAATAAGGAGCTTCTTATCATCAAAGCATATAGCTATTTCTTGTAGTGCAGAGTGCTTAAACAAGCCTTCACAAATTATTTTTAGATTTTTAATGAAGACAACTGTGGTTGCTGACCATTAAACAAAATGATATATTTAAGCGATAAACCACACCCAGTGACAGTATACCACAAGATTTTGATAAGTTCACATGTATGCATGAGCTAAACCGTGTGCATATATGAAATGAACTTGTCAAAATCGTGTGGTATACCGTCTCTGGGTGCGGTTTATTGCTATTATATCTTAACGGTATATTGAAATTCTGGCACGGAATGTCAAAACAGGATTTTTGCTCTTGCCGAGATGTGCCAACCATGCTATATTGCGAATATAACATGTCTTTTTACGCCTCGACCAATCAGATTGCTGTATTTGCGCCATCAATATATACAAGTATGATACAATTAACGATAGCTCTGAGAACAGAATATCAAGTCGGCAGATTTCCTCGTTACAGAAAGAAAAATCTTGCCATTTACCATAATTGAAATCTAGGATGATGACGCTAGTTTTTGAAAATATTTTATCAAGTTAGTGAAAGTTTCAAGAAAATGACAATATTGTCACTTTTTGGCATGCTTATCGAATACCTTGTCACCCACTAAGAGTGGAAACTGGCTACAAGAAATAGCTATACGCTCAATGGCTAAGGAAGAACTGTTGAGTGCTCAACCAATAAAGAGCGTAATTGCCATTATTATACATCGACCACAAAGAACAATAGAATTTTGCGTGCCCTAAAAAAGCCGTACTGAACGCCCGTTCCGTAACACGTTCGGTTTCAAGGCGCCCCATCCCATGCGGCTGTCTGCGCGTTCACTGTAGAGCGGTTTCAAGGGACGAGTGCAAGTGCCAGAACAAGTCTCGCGCGCTCTGTACGTACGTGTGTGTAGTGCACACACTCCAAAGCTTGCAAAAGCGCGTCCGAAATAGCGTTCCACACTGGAGCGATAAAATCGGTAGGAAAATTGTTGACATTGCACGAAAACGGTCACTACTCTAACAATTTGATGCCCCAGTCAGGAATGTAAGATGTATAATAATAACTTTTTTACGAAACTACCACAAAGGATGCACGAGAACATTGGCGCAGCGTATCGCCCGACGCGAAGGGCGATACGCTGCGCCAATGTTCTCGTGCATCCTTTGCGGTAGTTTCGTAATAACCTCATAATATACTTCTGAGTTCCTTGATATTTAGGTAATTTTGATCCGCAAACTTAATGCCTCTGTTGGAATGGCATTGACTTAATAGTTGTGCGGAAATGCTTCTTTGTGGTAAATGTCAACCAAATAGCCTATGGACTTCAGCCATGTATGTAACTAGCACCCTGTAAACACTCTGAGACTGAGCTTTTGTCCTATTCAGTAAATGCATCAAGATTTTAAGACTTTTTACCCCTAACATTATGTATGTTCTGTGTTCTTTTGATTACTTGGTAAATCATGTAAATTCATTCACACAGAATCTGTTTTTTTTTTTAAATGTAACTGAGACTTACACGAGCATTAATGAAACTCACATATCACCATAACAACTGAAAAAAATGGTTTCATTCCAAAGCAACCAACATCGTTTTCCCAATCTATGTCAATACCAAGATACAGTTATGTAATCTTAATCTAAATAGAGATCTTCGAAGTTTTTCAATCGTATCATTTTGAAAACATAAATATAATATAATGGTGGCGCGGGTCAATGTTCCAATCGTTGTGAACTGCTGCAATTCTGGGAGTGCAAAACATTGAAGAGTTGAATTGAAAGGTTTCCTGGTCAAAGGCCCAGGAAATACTCGAAGTGTCTGATCATACTCAAGAGAACAGTAATTTCATATTGCATTAATTACAGTAACAATACAAAGTATTCCTTGAAAGTCGAAGAAAAACTTGCTGTCCTCTCCTACAGTATATAATTACTGTTCATTTGAATTCTCAGTACAATGTATAATACTTTCCTTTGGAGCCATATTTTTCTCTTATTTTGCAGAGATGATTATTACAGTGAAAACGAAGCTAGAAGAACGCATTACATGGAAGACATAGCAACTTCTAGCACAGCTGTAATAGTGCTCCATCATCGAATCTCTCTGGATCATTGGTGGGGACAGTACCTGCATGATGATGGACAACATAGTGACTCAAAAAAGATTCGAGTATCTGAAATTGGGTTAATTTCGGGAGTAATAAATGATATTGTATCAAATACGACATATAGATTATGGAATCTGATTATTAACACAAACTGGTATGCTATGAACGTTCTATCGTACGTGAATGTTGCAAATATATAGACAAGATGAAAAGGGGGGATACAGACTGTCTGTCTGGAGAAATGATACTAGAGGTCTTTGAGTACTTGTATTAAAGTTTCAAAAAACATTCATGAACCATTTTTGTGCAAATACAATGCGTAAACAGTCTTGACATACATGAGCAAACAAATCCCCCGTTGCTGACTCAATACCTCTGTGGAAATGGTGAAATAGTACACACTCATGTATGTGTGACTTCCAACTGAATTTATACGTATTAAATCATATATCACTTTACAGCCCAATTACACTGAAATGTTCTAACCCCATTTCAGTTAAAATTGCTGACAAAATCCATGCCAAATAGCAGAATGTGTACAATGCATCAGAAGATAGTGAAGATAATACCTCCCGACTAGGAGTTTTTAGGTCTCAAGAAAATGTTTCTTCAATAATTAAGATGTTTTCTATTTCTGATTTGTAGACGGTGTGTTTCGAATATTTGCCTCGGTTGTGCTTACGATAATACTCCCTGAGTGAGCTCACATGACTTATATGATCACACAAATGATCTATAAGAGTTCTCATGATCCATTCCTTCTTTGTAACGTCCTATATCACAGGGGACAGCCAAATTTCCCCCCCCCCCAAGGTATAAGCTGGGAAGTGGAGGGAGGGGGTTTCCTCTGGTCTTAGCAAGGGTTCTTGTAGCCAATGTTTATTTCATTTCAATAGGTTCCATTATGATATTCCCTATAAAGATTCAACCTTTGGTATCTTAGCCATTAATCGAAGGAGTGGTACTATAAATTTCGTATTCTCATTCACTGTGTTATGTCGTATTGTCCTCAGATAATATTAATCTTACATTTTATCAATATATTGCGTCTATTACCTGATGCATGATTTTTCTATCTAATGCACCAAAACAAGCAAATTTCATAAGTTACTAATTTGTGGACGAAGTTGCCAGATTAGTATCGGATTAATTTGACAAAGTCAACAAATGATGCACCAGCAAGGGTCTTCTGTTATATCTTTAAGGTAGAATGCGGCTTGGGGATAGATAGTCGGACTCTCAAATTTCTACAATTCTTTTCTGATCTACCACTTGTTGGGGCTCATTTTGAAAGCTCTCGGAGAAAGAAAAACTTTCACCACCTTAGTTTTTCGAAAATTCGAAATTTATTTCCCCCCCCCCCCCCACAGAGTTAACACAGGGATGGTGGCCATTTTGAATTTCAAATATAGTAAAAGTTTAGCCATTTTGTTTTGCTAGTTCCAAACTTTGCACAATGGCCCGATATTTATTGTTGATTTGGTAAGAAAATGGTTGGAAGTTTCATTTGGGAAAGTTTGAGCAAAAGTTTAAGTCTTTCACTTTCGAGGCGCATACTACCTTAAACCTGCTATGTACATTGAA
The DNA here is from genome assembly GCF_041260155.1 of Ptychodera flava. Lineage (NCBI taxonomy): Eukaryota > Metazoa > Hemichordata > Enteropneusta > Ptychoderidae > Ptychodera > Ptychodera flava. Next base: position 39,726,094 of record NC_091939.1, on the reverse strand, counting down.
GACACTATGCTACAACATAGCATATTGCTGAAAATTCCAAATAAGTGGTATATGACTAGAGGACTTGACTAAAGCTCAGGAAAGTGCCATGTATATTGATGATACAAATATGTGCATTTTCATTCAGGCAATCTTTAATTTTGCTGATTGTTTGGCTCAAGTAGTTGTTATAGTGTTAGTAGAACATTGTGTTCACCACAGCTTCATTGTGTTGTACTCAACATCAGACAAAGCATGTTAATGAAGAACGCGCCTCTGGGACAGATAATCGAACCCTCCAACTTTACGATTCTTTTTTGATTAACACTTGTGGGGGCTCACGTTAAAGCTCTTGATATAAGAAAAACTTATATGGCAATATTAGTTTATGGAAAATTTTATTTTTCTCCATAGAGTTAATGCAGGGATGGTGGCCGTTTTGAATTTCAAAAACCGTTAAATCTTTGAAAATTTGGAAAATTTGTTTCTCTATTAGGCCTACCAAAATTTGCAGGTTGACCCCCGATTTTTATTCTTGATTTTGAGTTTTGTAAGAGGATCCTTGAGGAAATCTGATGAAATTTTGTCCATATTATATATTAGCATGAGTACTTGCAAATGTACTGAAAGCGTTTGGATTGGTCTTGTGTTTTTGCAGTCATTTTGCCATTTAAGAAAAACTTATAGTAAACATGAAATAATATTAAAATCTTCTGAACCAACAGACCTATTTAGCCGAAATTTTGCTAAATTATAATAATGTCAGCACTTAAAGGCTTGCAAAGTTGTTTTAATCAGACAGGTGGTTTGGCTATATTGCCATTTAAGTACAATATGACATTCAAAAATCATCTTCTGCCGAAGTAACTGATGAAATAAATCGAAATTTTGCTCACATCATCATAAGTAATTTGTTACCATGCCAACTGGTCATATGACCCTAAAATCAGATTGTATCTCATTAATTATGCAAATACCTAATTCTAGGCTTGCCAATAGAGCCAGAGATGTAATATTTGGTATATAAGGAAATGTATGGGAGGATAGTTTTTTGATATTTCACATGACCAGCTACTAACTGTACCTCATTTATTATGAATACATCTAATTCTGGGCTAGCAAATAGAGCTAGAGGTCTGATTTTAGGCATACATGGATAAACTTGGGAACAACGTTTTTTGACAAACTTATTTTTCATTTATATATTTATTCTTCTCCATTTTTGTAAAATAAAAATATACAAACCAACAAATGCTTATTCTCTGTATGTTCTGTTGAACTGAAATTCAATATCCAATTTTCCAATTTATTCTTTTTGAAAAACTTTTTACATTTTTAAAACCTAGTATCTTACTGATGAAGTACCTTGAATATCAAAATGCCACAATTGAAAGACTTTACTGTTCTATATTCTTTGACACTTTCACATCTTCGATTGCCGTGCTGAGTAAGAGGAAAACAATTTGTAGAAATCAAGGAAACCCTAGAGAAGGTACATAAAGGAGAATAGTAAACAGAATAGGAGAAGAATTATAGGCCATTAATGTCTATCAATTCCAGTTTGGTACCAATTTTACTGAATTTCAGACACTATGACCAGATTTGTGTCCCTTCATATCAAAATGCATGGTTGGATTTGAAAATAACCAATTGTAACGGTATTTTTGGAGGTTTAACATTTGAAGTGATTACAAGCTGTCATATAGTGCTGAATGGCAGCGGATTTGCACCGCCCAGCTGTGTAAGCTGTTCTGGAAACCACTCTTAATTTAGCTGACAGCATGAAATCACTGAGTCAAATGATGATTATAATGCCAAACACAGTAAATTTGGAAACCAAAATCTTGACTAGATATAATTGTTTGAGCCAAACGAAACATTTTCACCCAGACTCTGCAAGTCTAAGACTCAATGAGAAAGCTGAAGAGCTTACGTGCCTAATAACTATATGTGCATGTGAAATTTACTGTGCTACTATAAGTGGTATGGCGCCATTACTATGCATGCATTAACCATCAGCGTTCTCATCAAGTACAAATTCTGTTAAGTCTACGAGTGACAATTTATAAATTTGGAGAAATTTTTGCTGTGTTTTTGGAGCCAGAATATATCAAATGGGAACTAAATTATGTTGGAAAAAACAAATGATCGAAATTCACATTAGCTTGTCCAGAAAACTCAGAAAAACCTTTTCCGTTGTGAAAAGGAGAAAAACTGAGAAACTGTGCCCGATGACATTCACTAATGTGCTTGTGGGTGTCAGGCATCACCAGATCACAGATGAACGTAGGTTTAGTTACTATGATCTATTTTTGGAAATTTTGCGGGGTCTCTAACAATTTGATTCAAATTTACCTACCCAATGGCCAAACATTCTACAGAAGAGAAAGAAAGAAAAGTTCCCCAGGGCAGCATAGCCTTTATTGTATAAGTTCCCTAGAGAAGGGTAAAGAGATTGGGCAGCATTGCCTTTATTGCATTTATTCATAAATTTGATACAAAAATAAACAACATCAAGTATGTCCAATGTGCCGTCTTCTTGTCCTCCATCTTCAGTGCCATCTTCTGTTGACTTGTCTGTTGTGTCACTTCTTGTCTCGTCATGTCTTCTGCCCAATGTGGTGTCTTGACTGTTGTCGTCTTGTGATATCGTCCTCTGTCAGATGTGTTGAAGTTGTCTTCTGTCAGCTGTTCCATCGTCCGATGTACTGTCTTCTCTTGTGATATCGTCCTCTGTCAGATGTGTTGAAGTTGTCTTCTGTCAGCTGTTCCATCGTCCGATGTACTGTCTTCTCTTGTGATATCGTCCTCTGTCAGATGTGTTGAAGTTGTCTTCTGTCAGCTGTTCCATCGTCCGATGTACTGTCTTCTGCTTCTTGTTGTCCGTCCACTTACCTCTGTACGATGTGCAGCCTATCTTCCATGCCATGTGAGGGTAATTCTGAAAGAGAACAAACAAGAAGATATTAAGCATACAATATGTTCAAGTCAAACATGCTCAAGGCAAAGAAGTCAGTGGCCTAGTACAAACATTTGAATAATCATATAATCTTCTTCCATTGAGTTTTGAACTGTGGCACCTGTAAATAAATAAGTCATGTTAGTTTATTGTCTGTGTGTATGCAGTCTTCATCCATCAGATCGTCAATGTTGAAACCTCTGGAAAAAAAACAAACATTTGAATGGTTATTACACAACAGAGATAATGTCCACTTTCCTTGGTAGCCAGCCAATACCAAAGTAAGTAGACATCACTCTGGACAAATTTCGAAAGTTACAAAAAAGTTTATTGTCTGTGTGTATACAGTCTTCATCCATCAGATCGTCAATGTTGAAACCTCTGGAAAAAAAACAAACATTTGAATGGTTATTACACAACAGAGATAATGTCCACTTTCCTTGGTAGCCAGCCAATACCAAAGTAAGTAGACATCACTCTGGACAAATTTCGAAAGTTACAAAAAAGTTTATTGTCTGTGTGTATACAGTCTTCATCCATCAGATCGTCAATGTTGAAACCTCTGGAAAAAAAACAAACATTTGAATGGTTATTACACAACAGAGATAATGTCCACTTTCCTTGGTAGCCAGCCAATACCAAAGTAAATGGACATCCCTCTGGACAAATTTCGAAAATTACAAAAAAAGTTACACCAGTATTCCATCTTCCAGTCAACTCTTCTTCAGCAGCATCTGCAAATAAACAAACAATATCTCTTAATACTATCCATGATTCACAGTAAGATCTTCCATGTTGTCACCATACAAGAATTAATACACAACAGAGAATAACATCCAGTTACTCGTGGCCAGCCAACACGAAGTAACTGAATGTCACTCTCATCAAATGGCAAATATTACACTATGTTATCACCAGTGAAACCTGAAAATAAAAAAGTAATGTTAATAGTACTCCTCCAGCATGAAATCTTCATTGGTAGCACCTGTCAATAAATATGAAACATAGATTAACCCTTTGAGCACCAAAGTCAATATATGTCACCTTTACAAAATATATCCCAGTCAATTTTTTTCATATTTTTGCCAAAATTTTGATAAAAAACTGTAGCCAATGAAATGTGATATCCATTTATTCCAAAATTGTCAAAAAATTACAGAAAAATTCATTAAAATTGGTAAAATATTGCACTAAAATTTTGGTGGGAAAAATTACAGCGCTCAAAGTGTTAATAACATTATTTGAGTTGTGATGATTGTCAATAAACAAACATCGCAACTCAATATCATTACATTTTTCTTCTGTAAGGTCTTCATTGCTAACACCTGAAAACAAAACAAAATGTCAATACTCATTGGAAGATGATCACCATTCACCAACAGCAAGATGACACCAGTTGGATATTTATCATTTTGGGACCAATTTCACACTCGAGTCTATCTTCTAGGTACGTCTTCATGGTGACACCTATCTGTAGAAGAAATACTCAGTGATTGGTTATTATTCACTGCCAATAGTAAATGAACCAACAACGTAAAAGGTATACTTAGCTTTATGTATCAGCTTCATATTGTCCGTCTTCTTCCATCCTGCTGTTGATAGTCAGATCTGTAAACTATAAAAACATTAGAATAATGTCAGCATCACTGTCTGCCCATTCGTTCATCAACTGTTAAAATACAGAAATATGGTTCTTTTGGATGCAGAACTATCCTAACACTAACAAATTATCACCGGTACCATATTTCATAAAATTTGATGCAGTATTTACAACACTATGAGATCAACATCTGTATCAAGTTTCATCAAATTTGACATTGTATTTGTGGATATATCACTCTAATTAGGAAAGTTTATTACATATGCAATTACAAATTAATTAAAATGACACTGATAAATGTCTTTTTTAATGTTAAGGCAATGTGAGCTTAACATCTGTACAAAGTTTCATGAAATTTGATGCAGTATTTCTTGACATATCAGCCGAATTACAAAACTTCAATAATTGACATGATACTGCTACTTGACGTGGAACAAATTGACGAGCATATGTATGAAATAGGTCAATGTCCTTGTACCAACTTTGAATGATACTGGTGGAAATATGTCTGAGTTATGGCGCTGTACATGAGAAAATTGTAACCAGGCCAAGACATACATATGTATAACATAACATAAGTCAATGTCCTTGTACCAACTTCGAATAAATTAATTCGCTTGATACGTGTCTGAGTTATGGTTCCCGACATGAAAAAAATCGTTAAAAAAATGGCCACACGGCGGCCATATTGGATCGTATCACAAAACATATCACTGTGCATATGTAAGACATAAGTCAATGTCCTTGTACTAAGTTTGAATAAAATCAGTGAATAAAATCGGTTGAGACATGCCCGAGTTTCGGCTCTGTACATAAACAAAATCGTAATAAAATGGCCGCCTGGCGGCCATATTGGATCGTACCACAAAACAAATTGACGTGCATATGTATGACATTGGTCAATGTCCTTGTACCAGCTTTGAATAAAATCGGTTGAGATATGCCTGAGTTATGGCTCTGTACATGAAAAAATCGTAACAAAATGGCCGCACGGCAATCATATTGGATTGTATCACAAAACAAATTGATACGCATATCTATGACATTGGTCAATGTCCTTGTACCAACTTTTAATAAAATCGGTTGAAATATGTCTGAGTAATGGCTCTGTACATGAAAAAATCTTAATAAAATGGCCGCACGGTGGCCATATTGGATCGTATCAGAAAACAAATTGACTGCATATGTATGACATATGAAGTAATCCTTGTATCAAGTTTGAATGAAATCGCTCGAGGCATCTCTGAGATATCTGCGTGAACGGACGGACGGAAGCACGCACGCACGTATGGACATGACCAAACCTATAAGTCCCCCCGGACGGTGTCCGTGGGGACTAAAAAAAGTTGTTGTCGTGTCGTATGTCAGCCGATCAATGGCAAAGTTCCTGAACATGCAACTGTTAGCATGAAGTGATGGCATTGGACTTTGAGCATGCCCAGAAAGGTTTCAAGATCCCCAGGTTGCATACTCTGATCCTACAGTTTAGGAAGTTTAGTGACACCCAAACATTGCAAATGTGATATGAATTGATGGTATTACATGGGGGGGGGGGGGGGTAGGGAATCAAGGGAAGCATCTAATACCGTACAAAGTAAATATAATTTCTTGATTGCTTTAGCTGGGAAAGCAACTATAGGGTTAAAAATGGCTACCGAGGTACAAAAAATTAGGTAGACAACAAAGGTAGATGAGCCACAGTCTAGACCATGGTCAAACAAAGTGTACAGCAAGGTTTTTGACTCTGCATGGAGGCAGATGTAAAGGTGAATTGTAAAGACGAGTCGGTTGATCATCGATTTCTCATACTGTCTAACTGCCCATTGAATTTTCAGTGAATTTGTGAATTTTAAACACAGCCACTGTTTCTTTACCATGACATGAATAAAACCATACACATTAACTCCTAAAATTATTTGAAATTCAGGACAAGTGAATTGTTCTTCTGGACAAGTGAAATTGAAAATTCACTTGCCCTATGGCAAGTGAGTTTAAAAAAAAGAATTTGGAGCCCTGTTTGTCCTGAAAACCGGTGAGTAATGACTCTGGACAGACAACATTACAACAAAAATACTGTCAGATGGGCATATTAGATCAGGCTGGAAACATTACGCATCTGTATGTCTTGGAACAGAAGTAGACCTGGCACATAGCAACACTTTCATTCTCTAATAAAGAGATAAAAAGTAATGCTTACAATCTTGTGAGTTTGCTTCACTTACTGAAAGCATTGCAATCAAGACTGATACCTCAAGTCATTTACCAAAAGAAAAAGCATAACAATGACTGAAATTCATCCAGGTATGTCTGGGCACTGAGTTGCAACTGACAAAAATTATAAAAAATTGCCATCAGGCATGCATGTTTGATGTATCACAATATACATTGATGTGCAGCTGAATGTCATGGTACATTGGATCATATCATGAAGACACATTTGACATGCTTATGTAAGTCACGGAGTCCATGCGTGTGTGCCACATGGTCATGTACATCACACAGTTATTTTGCATTACATGAGAAGAGATTTTTTCGGTTTTTCTCAGTTATAAATGGCTTGTATCAAGCTTGTATTCTGTCTCCATATATCTTTTGTGAGAAGATTTCAGGTAAAGGTATTTATTGCTTGAACGGCATTTCTTGCTTGTGTGTGTCCTTTTCCTGAACTAGTCCCGGCAATGAGTAGGCGATAGTGTAACAGATTTTCACGATTATACATGCTTTCGAAGTCTTGCGAGGGAAAAATACCCAACTTCATAAACAGCCCTATACACTTACATTAGAATAAAAACGTGCATGTTCGTACCGTATTCCAAACAGTTGATAATAGATGACTGAATTCCACATCATGAGACATTTCGTTCATCGAAACAAGTAATAAAAAAACCTCAATGATTTATTGCCAAAAATTCAATTCATCAAATTGTAGCAGATTGGCATAGCAATCTTTCGTCTCGGCCAGCTGATGCTTCAACACTTTATCAGTTCGAGCCTGCCTGTTTGTAAGATCACATTTCATTTCAAGATACGGTTTAATAGACTTTTTGAAACTACCGTAGGAGCAAAAACTCACAACGTGTAATTGATCGTTTAAGGAGTACGCTAATTGAAAATCGTAAATAGAAAACATCGGACGGACACCACCACATGCATGTGCTGAACAGAATTATACCCTGACCTCACATGCACTGACACCTTTGACCTATTGTGTGAATTGACAAATCACAGCCAGCGGAACTTTAGGGACTTTCTCTTTACTCATTGTCTGACCTTTGCGGCCATGCAATGGGGAGCTAGCTGCTGCTGGGAAGCGTATGTGTACTTGTTGCAACAAAGTATCGTGGTGATTATCTATACACGAAATACGAAGATTTATTGCTAACATTTTGTTTAGCAAAAGGAGGCATGGCAAATACCCTAAATTTCAAAACTTGTCGATCTCCGTTAATTTATACTGTACAGATTCGACTGCAAGTATTGACGCAGCATGGCCATGAGCGGATATCACAAAGTACGAGCTGTCTGCAGCGCTCGCGTGAATTAAAAAGCATTGGCATAAAATTTGCATAACATTGCATTTATTAGCATAAATTAACTACGATGTTCGATTTCATGGTGACGTCCGTTTATACGATCCCCAACATCTTTTCCATCACTTTTGGTTCTGAAAAGGGGGTTTTAGAAGTGGAGGAATACGGTACTGGTCCGGGATAAAAAATTACTGGTCCGAAACCTTGGACCAGCGTAATTTTCAGGCCCTGGCAATATTTTGTTGACCTGAAAAACAGTGCACAGACAGAAAAGGTAAACTTTGGCAATTCATCAAGCAAATCTTCTTCCTTCCGAAGAGTGTTATGATCATGAGATTGCGGTGAGTCTGCCAGACCATCAACCCTCACTTCTTACTCATGGCGTTGACACATGTTTGAATCAGGCACGTCCTGTGCTTGTCATGGAGACAAGGCCATTATTGGTTTACCCTAAGTTACCTACAATTCAAAAGCATTCTTGCGTTACCATGGAATTCCTTAACATAAGTGTTCCACCTTGAAATCACTTGGTCCTTACTACAACTCTTATTCACAAAAATATCCCTGATGCACATCAAGGAGAATGTATGATATTATTGTAAAATATCCCTAAATGGCATTTGTGATCTTCTAATCCACAAAATTTGTTGTCATGCCAGGGAACTTCAAGGGGTATATATAACTTCTGAGAGTCTAGCAGACATAATGTTATATAATCTAATGGAATGATCCTTCACGTTGACCAATTTATTTTATATTATACCTTTCATTTACTCTCTTAATACTTGGAATGTCTAACAAGGGTAATTTACCAATGGAAACAGCAATCAAAATTGGCCGATGATCAGAGGCTAGCTTTTTAGAACTTCAAGAGACTGGACAGTGTGAGCAGACTTGATGAGAGACATTGTGAGCAAGCCATGAAGTACTATTGTGGGTATCACTGACGTACGTAGGACATCTTGACAACTTCTTAGAAACTTGATTTAAGAGAGAATATGGCTGGACTCTATACAGAATGAGACCAGCTCCCTACTGAAGTATTTCTATGGATCGCCTTTCCTGTCGCCAGCAATAATTAAACTGCTCCTTAAATTTTTTGATAAATATTGCACAAATGATAATTATGATTAGTGTCTATTGGTGAATACACCAATAGAACACAGTAAAGAGTTTAATTTCTACATGGCAGTTCAAGACCATTTATGCAATCACCATTGAAATCATTTTTTTCACATGAGCAGCATTGGACAAAGATTTCTTCCACCCTTCCCTAAGGTCTGCCTAACCTGAGACCAAGATCTTCATTCATAGCAGACATACTGGATGCACAAACGTCAGAGTGTAAATGGGACAACATTGGTAGTTCTGACTTGGGGGCTGTGGATAATTAAAACACTTCTACGGTAAACATAATTGTGTTTGGCATCCCCCTCCCCCAAACAAAAGTTTGGAAGTGCAAAAATTCAACCAAGCCTCATTCTGTATCAGCATAAAAACAATGGGTAATCACATCGCTATGAAATCACGCAACGGCTACCCCCCTGCATGCATACCCCCTCTAATATAAATCCTTGTTCAGCGTCAACTCAAAAATGACACAACGAATTAAATCAAATGAAACAGTGTATCCAAAATAACTGTTACATTATTTACTTTTGCACTGAACCACATGTATATCAAAAGAATGCTGGTGTAGAGCATAACAGTAACTCTTGAATATAGCGTCAGTGCCTCACTGGCCTGGTACATATACAAAACGATATTTTGCGATACATAAAAACATGTAGTGAGATGATGCGATATGAAAACATGTATTGCGATTTTGCACACGGTATATGAAATACAATCAATCCCCCTTGCCCCTAAACATAGAAGTTGCTTTTACCCCTTCTAATGTTATGTGTTTTAATTATTCACTGTCCCCTTAGTTAGTCAGTGATCTTGCATACAATAATATATTATGGTAGTCACAAATTTTATCTCCTCAATATTGCAGTAACAGTTTTACAGTAGAAATATGGCGGGTCATTAATTTATTTGCAAACTGTTTATATATTCATTGTTGCAAACAGTGGGCTTGGTACCCTGGCCTGTCCTGAGGGTCGCTCTGAATGCAAATGCAACATTCAGAAAAAAGAGTACTCGTTGTCTTTCAAGAACGCGCGTAGCACGAGTCACACTGCTCTGGGGACTGGATAGCAAATAAGTGCCGATACTGTCGCTGATGGCGCACTTCTACTTGTACGCAATACATCTATTGCGTCATTGAAATTGAATTCCCTATTTGTTGCTCTTTTCAATCCATTATCTGAAACGTTTCCAGTCTGAGTTAATTTTTCACACTTGTCTGAATGTTGATAGTTACAGGAGGAACATACCACTGCGGCCAATATGATTAATTTGGAGCAGAACGCGGGCGGAAATTATAACAAGACGTCAGAAGGTGACAAAACTCAGACAGCAGCATTGTTCGCCCGATTTGTTATTGTTTACGCCACAGTCCCTCTAGAGGGACTGTGTTTACGCAAACATTTGAAAACTGTATTAATCTCGCAAAAAGATATCAGAAACAACACTGAAACTTTAAAGACTTTGACTTGCACTGTTGCAGTTTAAATTCACATAGATTTGGAATAAATAGTTCACAGTTACTGGTGTACATGAACTTGAAAGCGATCATTTGTTGAAGTGCGTGTGCTTACCTTCTTGGCCGCCATACTGGAATATGAGATCACGAGAAATATCTCGTGAAGTAGCCTGGACGCGAGAACGCTTTTTCCATTGGCAGTGATTAGCGGTGCTTCAAGTTTTTGACGGGAGTATAAGCTTAATAGGAAGTGGTTCTGCGTGTGAAAAAGAGCGATATCATGGAAATTTCTTAAATTGTAAATGATAAATTTATTTCAGTCAACTGTCTCGTCTAGCGAGGAAGACAGATCGTTTCGATATTCATTATAGGGAAAAATTGCGAGACTAGAGCCGGGGACTAGGGCGAGAAAATGACGCTTTCTCGCAATCAGTGAGAATCTGTTCTTATTCTCAACGCTGTCGGCCAGAAAATTTTAATCTCCACTGGAGATTTGTGAGAAATGCACTCCTTGGTGGGAATCAAATGTGTGAACAAATTTTCACCGCTGAGAATGGAAATTCTCACCAAGTACAGTGAGAATTGAAAATCTTATTCTTGCCAATGAATGGGGAGTCTTGCTGATTCTCGCCAAAGAACGGCGAGTCTTGATGATTCTCGCCAGTGAATTTCAATTCTCACTGTACTTGGTGAGAACTTCCATTCTCATCGGTGAGACTTTGTTCTCACACTTCATTCTCGCCAAGGAGTACATTTCTCCGAGTCACCGATCTCCAGTGGAGATTAAAATTTTCTCACCGACAGTGGTGAGCATAAGAACAGATTCTCACTGATTGCGAGAAAGCGTCATTTTCCACAGGTCCAGTAGGCATAATTTGTGATGATTTTTTCCTATAATTATCATAAAAAATAATTATGAATATTAATAAATTATTAATATGAATGTTACAGAATATTAAACTTTTTTACACACAATGTCGTCTACTTTGTGTAAATGCCATCTGGACACTCCATTGTTTTGATAGTTATGATTATGAATAAATTATGATTATGATTAATAAAGTCATATTTTACACATTGTAATGTGTTTATGTGAACAACCCTCTGGAAACCCTCATACAGTTTCACAATCTATGCCAAAATATACAAGTGACACCATTGCCCAGGTTCAGTCTACGGCGAGAGTTATCATTGCCCAGGTTCAGTCTACGGCGAGAGTTACTACACAGTGTATATAATGATACCCACACAAAATAATCCATCCAAAGGCCGCGGAAACTGACCAGTCCCTTACGATGGAATGGAGTTTCTGAAGTCATTTTAGTATGTTTGATCACGTGACAAGTTGTTCGTGGGGGAAAGAATTCAAAATATAACGATTCCTGTTCGATTGCCCATTATTATTTCTTAAAAACTATCTACTGTTGATTGACCAATTAGAGTGCTCAATTCAGGGTGTTTTACTTACTCGTAAAGCCTTGGTCACCAAATTCCAGAAACGAATGACAGCGCCGTAGTAAAGTACTGCCCAATCAAAAGTGAACATGTCATATTCTGTAGACATCTGGTACGTTTTTGTCCCTAATATTCAAATTTGGTAACACAGCGGAAACCAGCGGCAACACAAAATCTGCGGTGGTACAAACATAAACTAATGTGCCCTAGGGCATTTATAGGATGTTCCATTACATTGAAAGGCTATTTCACAAATAAAAGTTTTAATTCATATCCTAAACATGTTACATTGACAAAGGGGACGGTTGACGTAAACACATTGAAAACGAAAATATATCACTTAGGGGCGATAGTTTTTTAAGTCGGATAAAGCCCGAGTACGAGGGCTCTTCTGGTATAAAAAGTCCAACCCTACGATAAAATGCCTCGGCCTGCGGCCTCGACATTTTATCGTTGGGTTGGACTTTATATACCAGAAGAGCCCTCGTACTCGGGCTTTATCCTATGCAAGTTTCCTGCTGCATATTACTTTTTATCCTTTAATCTCCACCTATGATATTCTTATAGACAATGATGTGGAAAATAACAAGACGACGTTTTCCGTGCTGCTTCCGTCGTTGCAACAACTCTTACTGTTTGTTGAACTTTCAAACAGCTAGCGCTATACATCTTGGACGTGCTTCAAAGCTAAGCTTTCGATCAGAATACACAAATGTTTGTCACGGACATTTTCTGCCGGTGAAAATTGTGGTACTGTAACCGCAAATTTTAGAGACAAAAACTAGTGTTTTGTGATTGAAAGTTAAGTTTTCACAATTAGTTACTGAAACAGATGAGTGTCTCCACAGAGTATTTTTATTGATAGGTTGAAAGTCAATGTACACAATAGGTTAGAAAAAGTGAATTATTTAACATTTCTATGAAACTGGTTGTAGTTCGTCAATTTTCGAGCGACGTTAGTCCAGGAAATTAAATTTCGAATTCTTGAGTACTATTAAACGTCCACGAAATATCTCCGATCAAAATATTCTCGAGTAATAATTGTAATTCAATCCAAAAATGTGTCAATGTTTGTGATGTCCATGCAGTTTGCTACTCACATGGACAGTGACTCGTAACTAAACAGAGTGGACAGATCACAGATCATAGAGAGAGAAAAAAAGAAATTCACCTATCGTTTTGATGATATTTCTGAAATTCCCGATAAGAACTATATTTTGTCTAGTATGCAGACTCTAGGCTAATCATTGCTTACAAGCTACCGTAGTGAACCTAACGGGGATGAAATCAGTCGGTCAACATTTCCCGATATATTAATGAAATGTACATCATTTATCAAATGTTTACTGGTTGATTTTATCCGCTGATACCGGTCAGCGAGGTGGGCCCGGTTCATCAGGCAGTGTTTATAGTCAATGATGACAGTGTGTGGCCAAGTATCCAGAGGTTGCAAATAAAAAGTTCGTTAAAGGGGGGAGGACCGTTGACCATTATGCCTACTGGAAATATCACAATACAATGAAACATTTCTTAACCGAACCCTGTCTAAACTGGATACATGTCTAAACTGTAAAAAAAGACCCTATACCTACAGCAAACACCTCTCCAAATCGAACAATTTTCTTAGTCTCTGAACGGTTCTGGTTAGACATGTTTAAAGCTTACTGTACCATCAAATAGATAGCAGAATTCTGTACTTTTACATATGCAGAGTCCATAGGTACAATCGTAGTAACATCAACTCAGTAATGTGATTCTTGTTTTCGCTGTCTTCCATAAGTGACACTCCCATGTCGTATTTTTGTGTAAGTGGCATCTGATGTATCCGTCGATATCACTACAGGGAAAAAGTGCGTGACCAGAGCGAGAAACTGACGCTTTCTCGCAATCGGTGAGAATCTCTTCTTATTCTCACCGCTGTCGGTGAGAAAATTTTAATCTCCACTGGAGATTGGTGAGAAATGCACTCCTTCGCGAGAATCAAGTGTGAGAGCAAATTCTCACCGATGACAATGGAAATTCTCACTAAGTACAGTGAGAATTGAAATTCACTGGCTAGAATCATCAAGACTCGCCGTTCATTTGCGAGAATCATAAAGACTCCGAACGGCGAGTCTTCATGATTCTCGCCAGTGAATTTCAATTCTCGCTGTACTTAGTGAGAATTTCCATTATCACCGGTGAGAATTTGTTCTCACACTTGATTCTCGTCAAGGAGTGCATTTCTCACCAATCTCCAGTGGAGATTAAAATTTTCTCACCGACAGCGGTGAAAATAAGAAGAGATTCTCACCGATTGCGAGAAAGCGTCAGTTTCTCGCTCTGGTCACGCACTTTTTCCCTATAGTGTATGCACTTCATGATGTCGGGTTGCGGCGTTTTTAGTGATATCCTGCACTCGGAGTCCATGGAAAGCATGGCACGCCACTGCTGCCAACTCGAGTAATTATCTGACAGTGTTATTACATTCATGATACCATCAGCCGATGATCAGATTAATCACCGCAATTAATGACATTAACTGAATACTGAAAGCCGTGTGTGGTCTCTGCCAACTCCATTAGATGGGAGCACAGTTACTTGTTGGCTGCAAGTCCTCTCTGCACCCAGGCGACCCATAGACTCACGTGACGTGTGAAGACACGTGTACACCTACTGTTGGTTTTAGGTGTACGTACACATGTTTATGGGAGCATAGGCGCAGAGCGGACTTGCCACCAACAAGTAAGGGACTGGAAAACAGGGTGACCCCCATGACAAAGGTAAAACAAAAGGTGAAATATAAATTATATATATATATATATATATATATATATATATATATATATATATATATATATATATATATACATATATATATATAAACAAAACATCACTCCGTCTCCATTTCAACAATCACCTATCCTCAGTTCGTCATAAAAAGGACACTCCAGTAGCCATTCATTTCAATTCCGGCGAACATGACATAAATGATATATACAATCATAAGCATCATACTAGTAAACAAACAAGACGACAAATTAAGAAAACAAATTGAATCACTGTGGATCAAAAAATTAGACACACTGTTTCCTACCGGCATGAATGTCTGCCCAATATTCAAAAGAGCTTCAAACAGCGCCACCAAACATCAGGGTTAGTGTATAAAAGCAATACGGCTGACACATTAAATTTACTAGCAATTCACTTTTTAATCGCATTCCGAAGCTATATAATAGTTTTTATCAATGTCTCCCAATTTTTAACATTTCTGTTTCGAGTTTTAAAAGAAAAGCTAAAAGCATTTGCTTTTGAATTTTTACTTTGTCCTTGTTGTGCATGTCATTTGTTTTAACTTGCTTTCTTGTCCTGTAACATCATGTTATTTATATTTTTTACTAAAATCCTCCTGTAAGTGCGGATGTATATGGTTTTTAACTGTATCATATCTGTGTTGGAGTTCGAAATAAATAAATAAATAAACATCCGCACGCCACTTTCCATCCCTAGGCGTCGGACCAACAAGTGTCGTTTTTCCTTGTAACCTCCATGTCAGTCCCTTTACACTCTTTACTCATGTATATTTTCAGACAAACGAGTTAGTATCGTGTCACACAATCCCATCTTTGTAAAGTGTACTTTATCTCAACTTCATTTCTGTATATTCCGTTTTCAGTATACACCTGACGAAGCTCTAACTTGAGAGCGAAATGGTGTTTTGAGGTACAATAAAGACTCATGATTTGAACAACCAGTTGTGGAAGTGTGTTATTTATATATATATATATATATATATATATATATATATATACACACACACACACACACACACAGAGGAGATAAAAGGGAGTGATAAAATTCAAACTCAAAGCTGCTAAACTGGAGGAGTGTACATGTCCAAAACAAAATTGAAATTCCAAATGCAATCTTTGAGCCGATGTATATATATATATATATATATATATATATATATATATATATTATATATATATATATATATATATATATATATATATATATTCCAAATGCAATCTTTGAGTCGAGATATATATATATATATAAATATATATATATATATATTACTTCAAGTACAAAGTAATGAAATCTATTAAGTTTCATGCATCCTGCACTCCTTAGTAGTATACTCTCTCTCTCTCTCTCTCTCTCTCTCTCTCTCTCTCTCTCTCTCTCTATATATATATATATATATATATATATATATATAAATAGATTACTTCAAGTACAAAGTAAGGAAATCTATTACTTAAGTTTCATGCATCCTGCACTCCTTAGCAGTATACTTATAAATATATAAATATATATATATATATATATATATATATATATATATATATATATATATATATATATATATATATATATATATATATATAATTGAAAGCTTGTTTTGATAGAGACATTTTGATACCACTCAGAGCATTTATTTAACAGTGTAGAGTTATCAGCATTAATTATGTGTAGCTTTTCTGATGTACAAGGATTACATCATTTAATCTTGCTAGAGTACCCAGATCTAGCAATATTTTACCATTACATCAAAGTCCTGGTCCTTTAGAGACTAAATAAACTTTGATAATGCATTTAGTGGTATAATACTTTTTTGCTTAGAATGATTGCATGTGATTAACGAAGAGTGTCTTGAAGGTGTTATCAATGAGGCCTTACACTTGTAAACCTTATTCTCCTTATTGACTCCTGTCGAGATTTTGACCTCGTAAATGACACTCCAAGCTGGAGATTAACCTTTAAAGGGGTATGTAGATTTATACCAGCAATTATAAACAGTTAGGTCAATTCTAATGCTCATTCCTGGCGATATCTCTCCTCTAATGTGATTTGATTATACAGGCCATCTTGTCCATGCTACTGTAGATAACTTTTACTGTATTTCTGTTGAAGATCTTGTGTAATTTAGATTCCTAGGGAAGTGATGACAAAGAAATTGAAGTACTTTATTTTGTTTACCTCTACACTTTGGGGCTATTCAATAATGGTTCACGCACTGCAGGCTCTATCAATAACTTAAATTTTTAGATTTATTTGATTCAAGGAAAAAGATGTAAAATGCAATTGTCTACTTAACTTACTAATATAGCACTTCTTCAATGCATGTAGTTCTTAAGGCAGAGTGCTGACAACTACAAGTGAAGTCATTGAAAACAAAATTTCTCAGCTGTTTTAAAAGTTTAAGTTTTTCTTCAGCTATTGGCAGTTCTAAATACATTGCTATATGGTTCACTCCTACATAATACATCAAAAAGCTCCCTTATTATAATTAGTTAGGCAAGGTAATGCTTTGCATGTGCAGCATTGGCAGCACGGCATAGAGGGCGTGATAACTCAAGAATCAACCTGGAACAGCTCCCTCCTCGATGATGTGTGTATATATATGTGTGTGTGTGTGAGAGAGAGAGAGAGAGAGAGAGAGAGAGAGAGAGAGAGAGAGAGAGAGAGAGAGACTGGGTCACACCAGAATCATAAGTTTTAACCTATTCAGGCCAATGCCGTGTCTTAAATCACCATTGATAACAATGGGTTTGGGCCAAAGCATTGTAGTGGAAGGTTTAACAATGTAGTTCATCTCAGTACAGAATGGTCATAATTGTCACAGGTACAAATGTGGGCCATGCATACATGGTTTTCATGCTTTATAGATGTATCATGCATTGCCCAGAAATGACCCGAAATATTAGGTGTGGTACCATCTTGTCAACAAATAATATGTGATCTTTGACTTGAATTCCAAGTGTCCATAAATTATTAATATCTGGTAGACATTGTGAGTTTTTACATGTATTAAAATTGTTGATATTTCAAACAATACACAGTTGATTTTCTTAGCTCCTACAATCTAGAAATGTTAACTGTACAAATTAAATTCTGGAATGAAGTTTTTATTAGAAATGTAGATATTTAAATAATATGATATCAATTTCCCGCATTCACAGGAATATTAACTGTAAAAAAGACAAGTTTGAAATGATGTTACTTCTTACAGATCTGTAAACTAACAAGTGATGGGCAATTCGAAAGCATTTTGATATTCTTGTGTAATTGCCGACAGAAATAGAAATTCCTCCTGCTGATTGTTTGGACAACTGGGATGTTTATCAATTACACGAAATAACTAAACATTATCAGCAACTTGAAGATGGGTCACTCTTACAGTACAAGGCATGGATAACCCCCAAAATTGGGAATCTGATTGAGGGCATCTTCAGACAGACCCAAAAAAGCCATAAATTCTCTCCTCCCTCCCTGTGAGGGAGTGTTTTGTATCAGGTATAAGATCTCGTCCCTAATTAAAATACTAAATATTTGAATTAAAGCATGATCAATATTATTCAAAGGTGTACAATGTTTGAGTATAATATGCAGTTAATGTGGTTAAATTATGGATTCATCCATAAATTACACTCTGTACCACTTTTGGTATTTGGAAAGTTCAGTCCATTGACATCAACATCTTCCAATGTTCTTCACACGATACAATTATCCTATGGATATTTTCCAGGTACAATGGCATTGTCTTCTCTGCTGCTCAGATCACCATTTTCCAATGTTTCTCACACAATAATCTCTTCACTGTTTGAACTGTCAATGAATGAATTGTTGCACTGATCATCTCGAAAAACGTTGACTTTTAAACGTTGTTTTGTATAAAATCAAGCACTGTGACCCCATCTTTTTTCAATCTTTAATTCTTATTTTTTCTAATATACCGGTATTCAATTTTGTGACATAAGTTTCGATTTTGATCTTATATATCCTTCATGTTTATGGCTTTTAGATCTGATCAAAGGAAACGTGCCCGTGCCTTGGAGATCCATATTTAGTCTAGGTTATGATGTAATCAGCTGTTATGTGACACATATTACTTTTCGCTAGTTAGACCGTTGGCATTCAACGCCATAGAATACTGCTTTCGCCCAATTCTTTAACAGATATACTGTCACTTCCACTTAATTACTACTCATGTTTGACTGTTTACTGAGCGGGATAGTTTTATTTTGAATAGTAATAGTTTATCAAATCGGGAGCTATATTTTCATCTCGCAAACAAAAAGGTGAAGATACCGGCAAATTTGTCCATCCATTGTACATGGGAGTGTTACATATGACATATTGTACCCTGTCAACCGAGGATGATTTATTTGCGACAAATAAAAGCATCAAATAGGCAACCAATATCCTCCGCAAACATAACGGGAATTGTACCAATCAAATACATTAGAAAGTGCATCGGAATGTATATGTTCATTGCGACCATGATAACAGACGCGATATCGAAAAAGTTGCCTCCGTGTCGAACATAGAAGGGATTGATAATAGCTGAGATGACTCAATGTCGGCTAATTTTTCCCGACATTATGTAAAAAGGATAGCTGTTACACTGATAATTGCACGACCACCAGATAGGAAGGTAGAGTTTCGTTACCATGACGAAAATGAAAGTGACAAGATATCTAAGTTGTCCTGATACTGTACACAAAGGGATAGCTGTGATACTGAATATATTCCTGTCGACCTGATCAACAGATGTATGTAAAACTCAATGTACAAAAATGGAAAGCTCAGTTACGAAAGATATGCAATGACAACCTGGTCGTAAATATGATTTTCGTTAATAAGACTTCATGGTATCGATATAAAAGGGAAAATATTGTTGCACGTAACATAAATCGAAAGGTAATAATCAAAACAAAAAAATGACACAATGTCTGCAAATTTGTCGCGACAGCGCACATAAAAATGACATGGCTGTGTTCTGAATAATAACATCTTATGTGAACCAAGTTGAAAGATAAACTTACCTAACAAATATACATAAGGAGGTAACTTAGGCAAATTTACGACGAAACGTGAAGGTTTTGTTACAAATAGTTGTAATATTTTTATATGTCCACATGTCGCTGGTTACCTTAATTTTCTTGCAGTACAATGCGACTTTATCAAATATGCCTCAACAGAACATTCAGATGAAAGTATACTTTCATAAAAGAGACTAGCAAATTTGTCTGACATCGTCCGTTTAAAGGGTTTGAAACTGCAGTCTGGAACTGTAGTTGATGCAATATGAACGAAGAAAAAATCGGTTCTTTGGAGAGCAATGTATCAATAATTTGTCGTTTGAAAATAGCTTGCTTGCTTAGCAGCATTCTTCAGTCCGACTAAAAACTTTGACCTTGATGACAGACAACTCGATTTATTTCTGAAGCAAATGAGCCTCTCCGCAAGGAGTAGACAACAAAAGTGCTCAAGTTGAAAATAAATTGTAAATCTGAATATCTGTCAGCAAGACGCATTCTATACCCTAAGGGACGATTCAAGAATTTACTTACAGGGGGAGGGTGGAGGATTTTCTATTTTCTCGGTGATTTTTTTCCATGGCCCCCCCCTAGTAAATTATAGAAAAAATCTATGCCCCCCCCCCTCATCTTTCCTGTTTTTTTCCATGGCCCCCCTAATATATACATGAATGCTTATACATTATAGACATATCCAGTTTAACAAGTTGCAGGAACTGTAGTGGACATTTAATCAATGATATAACAAATCATTTCAGGGTTATGTGACTATAAAAAGAATGATTTGCAGGGACTGCAAGTGGCACACTTTTGGAAAGGGTAGCAATAAACATATCTGGTTGTAAATTTCTGAAGAAAAGTTAATTACTAAATATGAATACTTTTTTCGTTATGTCTCACTGATACATATGATGCACACAAAGACAAGCAAAGATGTCAGTTAGAAATGGTGAACAGAAAATCAGAGGAGCAGATAATTGGCAAAGTGATATATATCTTGAAGTTTAATGGTACATCATTTGCAGATATCCAGATATTTCTGGAAAGTGATATGTACATGTACATGCACACGTTCAGCATACATTTTCATTTCATGATGCTGAATATTTGCAGACTCACGGTGAAAGTTTTAAACATTAGGAATTAAATTGGTGAAAGCCAACTTGTTTTTAATTTTCTCTCTTTTTTTCTAATTTGGTTGTCATAAAACCAAGTAGCTGCCACTGAAAGCAACAATGCTGAGGAATATTTTAGAACATTTCTTGAACAAAACACCTTATCCAAAACATGAATTCACATGTTATTCTGCTCATTCCATTCACAATCCAATGTTCATATTAAAATGCAGACAACCCTGTATAAGTCAAAATTCACATTTTGTCAGCAGTATTTTTCAAAATTGACAGAGCATTCATATTTCAAATTTTTTTAACAAACTTTAATTTTAAAATAGTCATAATGCGCATGTTTTCAGATGACACGAAACAATTAACATGTTAATTTGGTTTTTTTGCCTTTTCTGCCAGCCGCCACTGTGAAATCTTTGATTATACATATCAGAATGAATGGGACACAGAAATAATTAGCATCAATACACAATGTGTAAGCCTATCCACATTTCTCCTAGCCTCATACACACTGAGATCACTTCTTGGACTACAGCAAATTTCTTGTGTACACAATATTTCAACAATCCGACACCATAGCATTGGTGCAGTGCCACTTGATCTTCTGGATGCACATACAGGATTATTGGAAAATCAACCCTTTTGTAAATTTTTCACCATATATTTTTGACAGTAATACATAATATTTTTATTTTCAACATTAAAAACTATTCGCTGAAAAGCACCTTGAAGATGAGACGGCCATAAATTTATTTTCAAAAAGTTTATAGTAGATGTAAGCACTGTAAAAAGTTATGTAGAACATTTAAAAAATTTAGAAAGGGTAAAATTGATGAGAATGAAACATAGAAAAAAGGAGCAGAAAAGAAGAGTAGCAGTAGCAGTAGTTTACTCAAAGGATAAGTGGGTGTATATTGGGGTAAAAAACCTCAATTTCTGTATTAATGATAAAAATTAATTTAAGTCAAAACTAGACAGTATTTTCTGAAATGTAATATTTCACTTGAAAGGAGAGTATTCATGTAGAAAAAACAACTATTTTATTGGCATTATCCATCCTCATTTTAAAATTGTAGGGGTTTAAAGACTGACACTCTAATAATTGATTAAAATCATGATCAGCAAAATTAAAATGCCTCTTATTCAAATGCCTCTTATTAAAAATGTAAAGCTTTATTGCCAAATAAAAACATAATGTGAAATTTCAGAAATTTGACCCGCCAGAGTGGAGTTGAATTCTTTGGAAATTTTGAAATTAGGCGACAAAAGAAGCCAAGAAATCGGGTGATTTGCATACATTTGCATAAATTAACTTCTTTATCATGCAACTTTCAACTGCTTTACAAGCTACAAGGTAAACCCAACCTTAAAAAGACATTTGCTGTAATTTTTAGCATTTGTTCAATGTTCATCTCTGTGTATCAGCATTTGTTTGTTATTCTATCACTACATAGAACACCCAATGCTGTATTTAGCAACATACCAGTGTGAACATAAATGACCATTGTTATTGTTGATAAATGAATTCTAGTCTGGACTTGATCTGAGATCTCTTTTCAACAAAAACAACCCTGACTGTTCACTGTATGGTTTGTATTGACATGCTAAATACTGGACATTTCATAACGCTTCAGGGAGGAGAACAAGATACTGCAGTAGATGCATAAAACAAACCACTGTGAATATTACCGAATTTGGCAGCTAAAGGAGTTTAACTAAACATGTTGAGTTTATCTGTCACCCAGGTAGCGTCTATGGTCCTCTTTTGTAGAGATCAGAAATTCTGGGCAAATATTGAATTGGTGTTTTTTTTCCTTGGCCCCCCCTAAAAGATTGTGGTACTTTTGTCTAGCCCCCCTAAATTTTCTTGGGAAAAATGGGTGGCCCCCCCCTGAAAATCCTCCCCCCCCCCCTGGATGTAAATTCTGAATCGACCCTAATCTTGCATTGCTAGTTCACATGGAAAAATTTCCTGTCAGCCCAAACTGTGTACAGATCATGTGAAGAACATGAGACGAAAAATAACGGCTATTGTAAGTGGCCACATGACTCAGTGGCATACTAAGCAGTGTTACCGCTTAATTCGGCAAACTCTTTATGACGTGAACGTTGAGGTCAAGATCAATAAGGCCGCCTTCATTTATCAATGCCAGGGTGGGTCCTCAAAATTGTATCTGTCTGTTATCAAACGTTTTCACTCTCATCCAATCATAAACTTAGATTGCCGACCCTTTGGCAATTCGGTAACAGTCTTGTTCCGATTGCATCTAGGGACAAACAATTGTCAAAAATTGTCTTAACTAAAAAGAAATATCATACTCTGGACAGTCGTGTTTGCATCAAAATTAGGGGTTTAATGCATTTCTCCACCAATGGAGTTTACATAGTCTTGACACTTAAGTAGCGTAACATCGGAAATGTGTTACACAAGTTACACGCGTTACATGGTATGAGCGGTACACACGGTTCGGAAAAAAAAAGTTTACGAAAATACAAATATGACAAACAAAAATTCAAACAAATGGATGGAAAATACATGAATTTTTAATCATTTCGTTCAAGTTGAATTCTAAAACCCTTTTGAAGTCTGGGCGCAGACACAAACGTAACAAGTTGATATATGATACATCTGCATACCAAATACAACGAAGACAGGTGCTACAGTTCTCATGTGGATAGACATAATTACATACATCAACACATCCATCAATCAATCCATGCATGCATACATTCATACATATATACCCCGGTACATATATACATACAGCCATCCATCATCTATCCATCTATCCATTCAGGCAGACAGACAGACAGACAGACATTTCATACACACATACGGTACATATATACCGTAACATACACAAGCACTACTGTTGTTAAGTCATATTGTTCCAACCATCGGTTGATCCATCACTCATCTCCATCCATCCTCCATCCATCCATCCATCCATCAATCAATCATTCCATCCATCCATCCATTCATCACTCTTCCTTCACCCATCACTCTATGCATGCATCACTCCATCCATCCACCCATCCATCAATAGATCAATCACACCATCATTCATTCAACACCATCCATCACTCCAGCTGTCAATCCATCTATCTATTCACGCAGCCAGCAATGCAACCATCGATTCATCCAGCCATCTATCCATCCGTCCAGCCAGCCAGCCTGCGATCCATCCTTCCAGGCAGTCAGCCAACCAAACAACCATGTATCCATCTATCAATCAATGGAGTCAACCATACATCCAGCGAGGCAGCCAGCAATCCATCCATTCATCCATCCATTTGGAAAGCACGGCAGCCAGCCAGCCTGCATCAATCTAGCCATCAGTCCACCCACCCACCAATGCAGACATACATACAGTCAGATAGACAGATCTACATACAGGACATACATACATACGCACACATACATATATATACCTGCCAATGTACTGTTGTTGTTAAATCTTCCATCTTGTATTCATCTAACCTTCCTCCCAACCATCCATCCATCCAGCCATCAATCTATCCATCCATCCGTGTATGTAAACATACATACATACATACATACATACATACATACATAAATACATACATACACATGCATTATTGTTAAGTCTTTGTTGGCGATATACATACATACATACATACATATATACATAAATACATACATACATACCGGTACATACATGCATCCATGCATACGTACATACACATGCATTATTGTTAAGTCTTTGTAAGTGATAACATACATACATACATACATACATACATACATACATACATACATACATACATACATACACATGCATTATTGTTAAGTCTTTGTAGGTGATATACATACATACATACATACATACATACATACATACATGCATCCATGCATACATACACATGCATTAATTGTTAAGTCTTTGTTGGTGATATACGTACATACATACATACATGCATACATACATGCATCCATGCATACATACACATGCATTAATTGTTAAGTCTTTGTTGGTGATATACGTACATACATTCATACATACATACATACATACATACATACATACATACATACATGTATGCATCCATGCATGCATACACATGCATTATTGTTAAGTCTTTGTTGGCGATATACATACATATATACCGGTACATACATACATTCATATATATCTGTACCATCTGACCAACAGACAGACAGACTGACAGACATTCACATACACAGATGATACAGAGGTTTCTAGCTGAGAAGGATAGTTTTCTCTATCATATAAGCATATGGAATATTGGAACTAAAAGCTGTGAGTGCGATGTTAAACCTGACATTTTATTTTTCATATTCTATAGTATATGATACAAAAAAGAAACTTTGACATCTTCAAACAAGTCACTTTGCCATTTTGTTTTGAAAATTGTGTAGTTTTATTATACATACCCAGAATACACACTAGCCATATACATTAAACATATTGTAAATGGTAGTAAATGTCAAGGCCACCATGCACATTCAATTTTTATGAAAACAGTACATTTGATTTGAAGTCATGTCAAAGTCACTCACTTACTCATTAGTCTATACAGTATTTACTGATGATACTTTTTCCATGTCGAAAACAACTTTTAAGTCAGCAAAACACTTCCTATATACACTATATAGTGTTTGTTTTCTGTT
The DNA here is from genome assembly GCF_041260155.1 of Ptychodera flava. Taxonomy (NCBI): domain Eukaryota; kingdom Metazoa; phylum Hemichordata; class Enteropneusta; family Ptychoderidae; genus Ptychodera; species Ptychodera flava. The sequence goes on along the minus strand of NC_091939.1, from coordinate 39,700,392 downwards.
TGAATGGAAACCCTGCACTGTTTTTAAGCAATTTTAAAATTGTAATATTACTTTGAACTCCTTACAAACCAGGATACCTGTACAATGTAATATGGTCAGTTTTTGTTAATATGTTCAATCAGCTTTTTGTAAATTTGTGAAATTGACAGAAAAATTAAATTTCTGCATCTTTGGAGAACATGAAAACATTGTTGTCAGAGGGACTAAAAGTGTTCAAAAATAAAAGCATAAAGACTCATTACTCAAAATTCCAAATTGAATTAACATAAACGTAAATGTTGAAGGTAAATATAGACACTGACAAAGTCCTCTATGCTATACATGCATCTGATTGGTTGTGTATCCATAAAGGCAAAGTGATGAAACCATTTTGTGGTCAAAATCTGTTGATCTTTAAGTTCTCATTGTACATTCACCACAGTATTTTGATCAGCTCACATTTCTGCAGACAAGTCTGTGTTTGTACTTTTTATGGATGGACTTTGAGCCTTTGTGGTTATGTGCTAAAATGGGAGAGAGAGAGAGAGAGAGAGAGAGAGAGAGAGAGAAGAGAAAGATGTTGTCAGTGAAAAGTGTTGTGATAAGAATATGGCTGAGATTCAAGAGAATTATTCTTGAGTAATACAGAGATTGCTGGGATCTACGTATCATTATCATCAAATACACTGTCTTAACCACTTCACTGCACATATGCACTCATTGCCTGTCTGTATATTATGTGTGCCATGAACTGCAACACTTTGTGGTTTACTGACACATTGGGGTGGGGTCTGTATGTATGTATATCCATGAATCTAAATGTTTGTGTAGTTTATGTACGATGTATGTACTTGTATGACCAATAAAATTCAACGAACATAACTATTGTGTTGTTGTTGTTTCAAAAGTAATGTAGATGTCATAAGAAACACAACAAGGACACTATCATTATTTGACCCAATCACCGTCAGGGATGGTGACCCAATGCAACTCTCTCCCAGCATATACTCTCTTCCTGTTATAGGAAGAGAGTGTATGCTGTGTAATTATTAGCTTAAATTTCAATTGAAAATGAAACCTTAATTAAGCAAAGGAGCATATTGTGTAAAATATCCTTGAATATTTTTAAGGTGGAAATTGCAAAGATGGAAAACAAAAACATGCAAGCATATCTATGGGCTACCAGTCTTTACCTTTGGGCTACCAACAAATTGATAACATGGTACCCCATCTGGGCTACCAAAGAAAATACTGAAGTTTGCGTCCTGATACATCCCATTGGCTTTAAAAAATATTGAGAGTTAAGATACAGAGCAGAAAAAGCCATTCAATACTTACCATTTGATATTCTCTGTAAATTGGTCTGTACTGGTATTTATCAAAATGCTTTCTGCCAGGCCCATCTGTTGGATGTATCTTCATTGGTATCTGCTAAAGTGCGGGCTGCGGGTTGCGGGCTGCGGGCTACGGGTTTTTAGAATTCTGGCTAGATTTCTAATATATGTAATATGGCATTAAGTATATAAGAAATAAAACCTTTAGAAGGTGTCTATTATCAATAATCATGATCAGGTCTATCGTACAGTATCCCTTTTCCTGCCAAGTCCATATTTCAACATCAGGTCAAGATGGTTGAAATTAATGAAACACAACTATGGTGTATTTTAACATAATACTGTACATTTGAAGGCTGTTGAAAACATATATGCTGTAAACTTGATTTTTTGGACTAAAGATGCTATAACAGACCAAACCAAGTGGGTGAAAATACGTCATGTTTCTGAAAAAAATCAAAATCTGCTAAACTAAAAGCGGCGATTCCGAGGACCAATTTATTTATTCCGAGCTGCCTGGCCATTACAAATAATTTGGGATCTGAAATCACTTTTCTTTCTTGCCATGGATGTGAGTGAGAAATAATACCAGACTGCAAAAAAAATTCGCGCCTCGGAAATGTCGCCACTTATCGCGGAATGAAAATTGTTACATTTCTGGTATCAGGCCATAGGAAGTAAATTCTTTGTAATGCATCTATTCACAATTCGGTTCTAGGGCAACACATACAGAAAATTAAACAATGCCTACTTAAATGCAATGTGTAAGGAAAGATTTGACTTCAAAAAGCGTAGAAGTGATGTGTATTTAAATGCCGGGTATTTTTCATGAAATCTTTAAAAAGAAGACGTACGACAATGGACTTAGCTTACTTTGCCGTTTCGGTTCAACCGAGGTCGCGACCGCAGAGAACGACATTCCGCTGACATTTTACGCGAGAATTTCAGCGGGAAAACACGCCGGTGCGTTGACTTATTTTCAGGAATCGATCTAATAGGAATATTTTTGGATGAGTTTGTGTTCTGCAGCTCTTTGAGCTCTCAATAATTGTGTATCTCCTAATATCATGAACATATTCTATGACTTGCACCTGCAGTATGATAGTCGCTCCATATGCATTTGATCCAGCGTGACTATGAGAAGTTTCCTAGGACTATTATCGTGTTCACCACAAAAAAATAATTTTAAACGGCATTGAAAACGACTCTGAAAATTGTGCTTTTATCGGCGGTTGAACTAATCTGAAGTGTGAGAAGGGCATGGCATTCTATGAAAAAGTAACAAATTATTAGGCGTGTCGAGTTTCAACGAACTGAAGTTCATCTCCCAGTTCATCTGTGCTGTCAACGATCCGAAACTTACTTTTAAACTATCCATCCTAATCATAACATAAAAAGTTAATATAGCGAGTTGTTGTGAAATCTGTCTTGTGTTCATATTATTCCCATCAGTTTCGAAAGCTTCGATCTGCAGTGCGCTGTGCAACGGCGAATGTTGGATGGGAAATGGACTATTCTGACGTTGGTGGCGCTTTACCAGATGTAAGCTGAAATAACGGCATTATTCAAGAAGTTCACGGCTTTTATTCCATAAACAAATACATCTAGATACTCTTTTAGCATTTATTCTAACTACTAGCGAAAATGATACCGAAAATCACGCATTTTTTTATGCCCGCAACCCGCAGCCCGCAACCCGCAAAATAGCGCATCCGTCTTCATTCACTGGAATCCATTACAATCTAATGTTCCTTGTACCACTCTCTGACTGGTTGAATCTCCTGCCATGCTGCAACAAGAATTTCTTGAATCTGTGCACTGCCATGAAGGAGGCTTCTGTACATGTTTCAAGAAAAAGTATAAAAAAGATACAAAAGTCACTTTCAGAAATTTTGTAGTGTGTACCTATCTGCCATTAGAGTCTGACTCTGTAAACTGTCATCAGATAAAAAAATCAATTGATTTGGCTCTGAACAAAAGCCATACAAGTGGAAATATGAAAATTGTAAAACTGTATTCACTGGTAAATCTCGTGTAAACTGGATTTCAAGTCCATTTTTCAGTAGTGTACACAACCTGTTCATCAACTCCCCATTTCATGCTGTAGAGATCAGGTTCAATTTTGCTACAGAAAATAATAGGACTGGACTTACGTATATTGCGAATGGGTTAAAAATCAAACAATTCTAACTTGTACAATCTAATTTTATAAATAGTAGAAGGGCCTCCAAAAGTCAATGCCATTCTATGTAGAAGTTTGCACAACATAAAAGCTTTGGATCAAAATTCTGAAGCTGATCAGTGGAAAGTGAGGGTATAGGGTGTTATGAGTTATGCCTGACCTTCTCTTTGTCATCAAATTCAGTCTGTCTGTTTTCTTGTCAACTCCCTTCAATCTTTCTCAACAGATCTGTTTTGGATTGCGTATTTAGCATTGGATACACTCAGCTTACCAAAGCCTAAAAGGAAGCAATTTGCCTTGCCACTGAAAATGTAAAAATATTGGGTTACATAAAAATCATGAAAATTCCAATTTGCCTAGGGTCTTACCTGAAGTGCAAATTTACAGTCTTTGAATGAAACGTAGTATTTCTACCATGCCTTTCCCTTCTCTCCCGATGGTGGCGCTCTCTTCAAAAGTACTTATTTGCATGCCTGTGAGCATGCGCAGTGTTTATCTATCCAGTCCTCCGCCATATTGCCCCTCATTCTACTTGGACGAGCCAGTAAAGAAAACACTGTAAGCAGTGCTGTGACCTGGTAGCTTTTGACCACTGAGTTGGGCTGGGTGGGTGGGAATAAGGTAGAAACACTACGTATCATTCAAAGACTGTAAATTTGCACTTCAGGTAAGACCCTAGGCAAATTGGAAGTCTTTTTCATTCCACTTTGTGTTTCTACCATGCCAATTGCCAAGCTGGACGCAGTGGTAAAGCACAAAGGCACCACCTAAAAAACAATGGACTATAGCCAGTATAATTTTGTCCACTCACCCAGTCAGTTTCTCGTTCCTTGGGAAGCCTGCAATACCAATTTGCCAACTTCAGATGAGTCAACATGTCTTTGGTAAAATTTGCAGAAAGTAGAGTCATTTGCCCAGTCTCCTAACTGGAGTACTTGTTGAAGTGTGGCTCCCTGGAACAAAGCTGCTGATGTTGCTGCACCACAAACACTGTGAGCTTTAAATACTCTGGTGTCTATTCCTGCCATGGTTAGTACTGTCTTCACCCACCTTGCGATTGTCTGTGATGACACCGGGTGATGAGGTGGTCTGTATGACAGTAACAGCTGAGCTGGTCTCTTGAGTCCCCTGGCAACTGCCCTGTCTCTAAGTGGCATGGTGCGTTCAATATAGTGTCTGACATAATTACGGACATCCAATTTCCTATTGCTTGGAAAACTTGGACATTTAATGGTTCTGTTGGGCTTGTTTGGCGATGAAGTCTTCGTCAATTCTGGTATAACAAAGTATATAGAATTCATAGAGATATGGCAATACTCAATGTTGATTTTGATTGCTTCCCCTCTATCTGAAGAGGTCAGTGCTAAAGCATCACAGTCTTGAAAGTAAGCATCTTCATGTTCAAAGTTCTTGCCGGATGAAGTGTTTCCAGAAATCTTGTGACCTTTGATACCTCCAAGTTGTAACATAACCGGTCTTGGGGGCTTTATGTGGAAAATGCCTCGAAAGAAAAGCTTGATCATGGGATGAGCTCCTATAGGCTGACCATCAATTGGCAAATGTGCTGATGAAATTGCAGACCTGTATCCATTCACTGTACTATAAGCTAGGTTGTGTAGGGTTGAAAGCTCTGAGAGAAATTCTGTGACCTCTGTTACAGGTGCTGAAAGTGGATTAATTTTCCTTCGTAGACACCAGCTACAATAGGTCTTCCATTTTCTGTCATACTGAACTGATGTCTGCTGTCTTGTGGCTCTGAGAAGTATCTTGGTAACTTTCTCTGAAAAGCCCTTGCCTCTATAGTGTCGCCGGAGAGTATCCAGGCGGCTAACGGATGAATGTTGAAATGAACTGGTCTGTTGGTGTGAGGATTGGTGACTAGTTGTTCCTGATGTGGCAGTAAGAATGGTTGCTGAACCGACATTTGTAACAGTCTCTGGTGTACCATGGTCGATTTGCCCACACTGGTGCTATGAACAGTACTACTGCCCTGTCTTGTGTTATCTTGTGTAAACATCGTCCTATCAGTTGAAGTGGTGGAAATAGGTATGGTCTCTCTGTAGCCCAATGGATTGTGAAAGCATCCTGGCCCACTGCTTGTGGATCGGGCTTCCATGCAACATATTTGAGAAGTTGTCTGGTGACACGGCTGGCAAACAGGTCTATTGTCGGTGTGAAAGTCACTTGACACAACTGTCTGAATACTACTGGATTCAGCATATAGTTGTGTGGGTCTTCTGGCTGTCTTGATAGTGCATCTGCCATCCGGTTCTGAAGTCCTGGAATGTGTTCTGCCTGCAGAGTTATGCTGCGTTGGAGACACCATTCCCAAATTTGTAGTGCTGTTGTACATAGTTTCTTTGAATGGGTTCCCCCTTGGTGGTTGATATACGCCACTGCTGTTGTATTGTCTATCTGTACTACCACATGTATATTGGTCTTGTCTTGCAGAAAGGACTGAACAGCAAACATTACTGTCAACAACTCCAGTTCGTTGATGATGCGTGTCCTTTCCTCTGCTGACCAGTGGCCTAGCACTGTTTTGTTGTCGCATAGTGCTCCCCAGCCCTGAAGTGAGGCATCTGTCTGTACTGTAACGGTTGGTACTGGTTGATGGATAGGTCTGCCATTGTGGTTGGGTAACTGTTCCATCCACCAAAGCAGTTCTACTTTTGCTTCGTTGGACATGTGTATTTTCTTCTCCCAATTCTGACTGTATAGATGCTGAATCAGGTCTCGTTGAATATGTCTGTAATGGGTGGCAGCTGCAATCATCCGCTACTAGTCCCAGAAAGTGTGCTACTTCTCGTAGTGTTACAGTTTCTCTTGCATGTAGTTTGCTTGCAGTTGTCTGGATTTTCATTACTTTGCTTTGTGGTAGAGAGACTTCCATTTTCACTGTGTTGTACACTTTGCCTAGATGTGTAAGTTGTCTGGTTGGCACTATGCAAGACTTGCTTACATTTGGTATGAAGCCCAACCTGCATAAAACATCCCATACCAGGTTGTGATTGGTCTGAGTTGATGCTATGCTGTGTCCAATGTTGATAAGATCGTCTAGGTAACTGCTGCAAGTTATTCCAATCTTTCTTACATGTGAAAGAATCACTCTTAAGAGCTTGGTAAATACTCTTGGTGAGGATGTCAGTCCGAAAGGTAGACATGTATACTGGTAGACCTGTCCCTGCCAAATGAAGTACAGTAAATGGCGGTGATCAGGACAAATAGGAATCATTAGATAAGCATCAGTGAGGTCAATCGAGGTCATGTAATCTCCTGGAGACAACAACTGTTCAATGTCAGAGTGTCCTTCCATACGGAAATGAGTTTTCTTGATGAATTTATTGAGTTCTCGTAAATCAATGATGACCCTCCAGCCACCAGTCTTTTTAGGGATAGTGAATATCCTAGATATGAACTGGTTATCAGCTGGTGGCACCGCTTCTATGGCTTTCTTGCTCAGTAAGGTGTCTATTTCCTGTTGAATAACTGTCTGTTCTTCTGATGATTTAGTTGCTGTAGCTGGTTGAATGTTTTGTATAGGTGTGCTGGTCAACTGAAGTTTATAACCAATAATAACTTTCAAAATGAAATTATTGGAAGTGATTTTCTTCCATTCTTCAACAAAAAATCGTAGTCTTCCTGCATGTGGTATATCTATCTGGTTGCTGAGACTTCTATTTAGTATTAGGTCTGGATTTATATTTCCTCTTAACAGCCTGATACTGTTGTTGATCATTTCTCTGGGAGTACTGCTTGTCTTTGTAGGTATAGCTAGCCTGTTGCTCATTTCTTCGCTTGTCACGAAAGGACTGGTTAAAGCGATCTTGCTTATTGTAGGCTGACCTAGACTTGTAGGACTGAGAGACAGACTTCATAGCATTGACGGACTTCTTAGAATCTGTAATGGCTTTGATAAAATCTCCACCAAAGAAGCCCTCATTGGTAGGCTTTCGGTCATTCAAGACCCCTCTGATTTCTGGTTTGAAGAATTGCTTAAGTCTTACCTGTCTGACTTCAGCCATCATATTACTGCCAGTAACTATCAAGTGACAGGCATCTGACAGTGCTGCCTTTAATTCAGTTTTCACTTTGGTAAACTTATCTGCAGAGTTATCTTTGTTACATACCAACTCAAAGCCTTGACAATGGGCAGCAGCTTGGGCAGCAGTGCTGAGTGCAAAGTGGTATGAGTCTTGTACAACCTTTTGTCATATGTTCTCAGATTTGGTGCAGATGAGTTCAGGTATGCCCTGAGAGATGAGGGTACTTTCTGAACTTGAAATGGCTTCTGACTTTCTTCAGGTACCAGATAACTCTGTAGTAATGCCTTCAGCTGCCCGGCCGACATACTTTTGTCAATACGCCGTGCAAGCCATAAAACTGATTTGTCAGCCACCGGCCATGTGACCGGGCCCTTGACAAGGTCAGGAACATCATCAAAATCGACGTCTAACATAGCTGAATCACGTTGACTTGAGCTAGCCAGTTCTTGGACTGACTCTGGAAAGTCCGAAAACGAACTGGCTGAATCTGACTCACTTTCGCTGTACGTAACTCTTCTCATTTTGTATGCTGCGTCGTCTTGCCCGTCGTCCTCGGAGCGTCGCTTATGTTGCAGAGGCGACCCACTCCTCTCTTCCGGGTGTTACGAACTTCTTTGCAGCATAAGTTGGTTCTGCTGAACTAGCTGGGTAAGTAGCGAAACTAAAGAAGCAGTATCGTCTTGTTTCGATGGACCCTGTTGCTCTTGCTGCGATGGCGTGACCCTGCGACGGTTCAAAGTGACTCTCGTCAATTCCGTCACGCATATTACTCGGACATGTGCTCGCCCCTGGAGTATCAATGATATCCAATGCGGGACTAGCGTCACTATGCTTCTCGGCTTCATGTCCTGCCGACACCTCAGTCGAACCCTCCATGCCAACGCTAGCACTTACAGAGGGACGACTACTTCTCTTGCTCCGCTTGTCTCTTTTCTCCGACATCTCGGCGACCACCAATACCGTAGCGTACGTGTAGCAGATACGGCTCGGAAAAGTAGAATGAGGGGCAATATGGCGGAGGACTGGATAGATGAACACTGCGCATGCTCACAGGCATGCAAATAAGTACTTTTGAAGAGAGCGCCACCATCGGGAGAGAAGGGAAAGGCATGGTAGAAACACGGAGTGGAATGAAAAAGACTAAAGGGTTATTAATAATTTACACTTTGAACAGATTTTCTGATGTAAACAAACTACCTGTACAATGTAATGAAAGACCATTTTTGAAATGCATACTTCAGTATTGCATCTGTCATATTCCTTAACCAACAATCATACTCATACTCAGTCGTACCCATATTCAGTCATATTGTGAATTCACTTCTTGGAAACAACATTAAAAGCATATTTCTATCCTGTTATTTAAACCAGAAGTGACTGCAAATTCAAGCCAATCTAATTCAACCATTCAGTAAACTAAAGATTCACTATAAAAAATTAAACAAATTTTCCAAACTAGTTCTTTTGGTTCACAAAGATAATTATGAGAATAATATGTTTTAACTTAGGCTGTACTGAAAAACTGATTTTTTACAGTTCAAATTATTCTGGGTTTTTCCCTTAATCTGTATCAAGCATGTCATGACATGCTCTTAACTACTCTATTCGAAAGTGAAAGCCGTAAACTTTTGTTCAAACTTTCTCTTTCAAAATTAAGAACAACATTTGGGCAGCACCGAACAAATTTTGGTAACTTGAAAGACAAATTACCCAAAATTTACCGATATTTAAAATTAAAAACAGCTGCCGTCTCTTTCTTAACTCTATGGGGAATTAATTTTTTTGAAAAACTGAGAGTGAAAAATTTTCTTATACCAAGTGCTTTAAATCTGAGTTACTGATAAATGAAATGAACCCCCACATGTGGATCAGAAAATCATTGTGAAAGTTTAAGAGTCCAAATATCTGTCCATGAGGTGTTTGCTACCTTAAGAGAATAAGAGAATACAGAATAACAGTACCTCTCTATTCTCTGTTCATTCCCCTACTCACTAAATTCATCTGTTATCATGTTTAGACATGTTCAGTAACTCAGATTTGGAACCACAAGGTACATTTGCAGCAAACTTTGGAGAACTATAAAATAGTATAATTACATAGTTGAGTTATAAGGCGCCAGTGTTTGTTGATCATTTTATAAAATTTTATAAAATGATCAACAAACACTGGCGCCTTATAATTCAACTATGTAATTATACTATTATTGACCTGACCATAACACTGGTGATGCATACATGTCACTGCTCTAGTGAAATTCAACAAACTGGTGAAATATTGATGTGAATGTCACTGCTCTTGGAAATTATTTTGTCAACGTAAATGTCTGTTTGAATGACTTACTTACGCACTTGAGATTAAATTGTCATTGTTATTACAGACAATGCAGCTAGCAGGAAGCTTAACTCACAAAAACGTAAACTTTCTGTGAGTAAAGCAACTGTCACCAATGCCACACTACTGTGTTGAAGCTAGTACATAGCACTGGAAACTATGGGCCAACAACTTAGACCAACTGTAAACAGTGTGAAAACCAAACAGAAACTAAACAGTGCTCCTCTATGGAGAAAGAGGACAACAGAAAGGAAAGTCTGATTCCAAATAGATTAAGCTCTGAACGCAAATTCTGTGGCTACTGCAGTCATTTACAATAGGAGAAAAGGTACAGTTATGTGTAAAACACTATAAAAGATACAAATCTGAGGTGTTAGAAATCACTTTGATAAGAAGTGCAACAAGTTACATAATACATGCACACTGTCCAAAGTGCAGATGGCACTGTGCTCTCACTGTCACTTGTAGCACAGTGAGTGATGCAATGATGGCTAGCTATCTTAACACGACACAGATATTGAAGCGCGATCTGGTCAGCAAGTTCTGAATGACATCTGTGATAAGTTTTTAAAAAATTAAGTCAAGCTCTGAAGGTTTGGACAGTGTTTCTTGAAGTTTCTGTGATCTAAATCAAATGTGGTTGACACGGCTTATTGACATATTAGTGTGTACTGTATGTGTATGGGGACATTGGTGATTCAGTGAGCTCGGGTCAGCTGTCACCAATCTGAAGTCACCTTCAATGAGACAAGAAACTGTTTTTATTCAAAAAAGGCCTCGCAGAGGGTACATGGATTCAAAACGTGTTTTTGTTGTGTTAACAGACTTCACACATGCTAGCATTAATGCGTGTCAATGACCTTCGCCAGTATCAAACTTTAATCGGACCTTGGACAGATGTGTTTCTGACTGGTGATGTTTCCACGTCCCCATTCGCAAGTATGCATGTTTTTTTTTTTTAACCAACTCACATACTTCTTTCATACACGCAGGTCTTTAGTTGTATTCCTGGCTGCTACAATCAAACCAGACGAAGAAAAGGGGCACCAGCTGGTGCTTGGGTTTCATTCTGTTGCATTCCAAAAAACTCTTTCAAGATACAATTAGGCCTTTTTACACGCAATCAGGAGAGAAGACAGATGGAAACGGAGTCGACATACCCATATTTGCAGTAACCAGTTTGTGAATGGTGTAAAGGTTGATGTGCCATGCAAGCTATGTACCAAGGTTGTCATTGCCAAAAAGAAGCCCTACCAGCAAGTCAAGAAAAAAGATTGCATATAGGGGCAAACTGTTGAGTAAATGTTGCAACATTGAACATCTTCCTGGTGTCACATTTTTATTATTTGCATCTCCAGTTAGAGGATGTTCAGGCGGTACATGAGTCAAATATGTTTTATATATTTGTATGGGATGTGAGGGCTATGATGAAACATAAACATAGGGTTAACGTTGGCAAAATACTGTGGCATGCTTTGAGTTGATACAATGAATATCATGGTACAGCTGAATATAAAAAATCTGTTCAGAAGTTTGTAATGATACATTCTATAATCATTAGTTCAGTGTGACACTCTAAGTATACTCTGTTGTATTGCAAGCTTGGTGACATTTATTGTTCTGCATCTTTTCAACTCAGCAACAGCAGAATAAACTATTACTGGCAATGCTAGCAGCCAAGCCAAATCTTCAATACCAAGTAGAAGAAAAAGATCACTGTACAGCAGCTAAAAAGGTCAGCGTGCATGCTATCCTTTGATAACCACATTTTAACCTAATTTTTCATATCTTCTGTCATTTTAAAAAGCAAATTGTTTTCACTTTTGGACCTAAATTGTACAACATGACTCTCATTTTAGATTTTTGGTCAAAATTATTAATAATTATCATTCATTCATGGTGTTTTTCTGTGTGTTGTTGCATATGCGTACACAAAAAATTTGTGTAAACTTACACTTTCTCTCCTGCAATGGTCTGAAACATTTAAGATGTAGACATGTTAATCAGGTGACAGTTTGCAACAAGGTCACCATGGCTTAACTGTTCCTTACCAACAGATGGAGTTAGAGTGTAGTGAAGAAGTGGACTGTCTATTACCGGATGAAAGTGTATATCAGTCATCATCAGAAAGCAGTCTTTTGAACTCGAAAATTAAGGTGCAATTCTTTTTCATTTTTTAATCAAAGATAACCCTTTTTGACTAATATAATCTACAAACATAAGTTGTGCAGAAATTTTTTTCCAACACTATGCAAAACTGGTATCCATAATGCATTCTCCATTTTCAAAATATGGGAAAAACAAGCACACTGCTTTATAAAGTGAAAGTATAAATTTTCTTGATTTCACAAGAAAAAGGTATTGATAAATAAGTATTGTGGCTGTGTACCACCCAAATATATACGACATGAAATTGACTCTGGAGTACTTATTCTGACTTGTACATTTTTTTTCATTGTGGTACGTTTTCAAATAACCAACCTTTTTTCTTTTTTTACAGGTGAATCTCTTAACAAAAGAAGCTCAAACACAGTATGATATCTGCAATTTTATGACGCTGATAAACCACCATCATAGCATCAACTCACACAAAAGTGATCATGACTACTGTTATGCAATGGAGCCACCAAGTCTAGATTCAGAAGTAGAAACTTTGAGACTGCACAGTGCTGGACTTGCAGAAAAAGTAACAAGACTCAGCCATTGAACTGAATGATTTGAAAAAAACTCACAAAACTGAAATGTGAAGTAGACAGCTATAAGAAAAGAGAATTTTCACTAGATAGCATAAAAGATGATGAGAAAGCTATACAATTTTACACAGGATTCCAAAATTATACTGTATTGCTGGCATTTCATAAATTTATTTCACAGGCAGCCTGAGAAATTTACAATATTGGAGAACTTCTAAGGAGGCAACAAAATCACATGATTATCAAATGCAGAATGGTGGTAAACCTTGTTGCAAACGCAGGTACTCCACTCTTGATGAACTTTTTAAGGTGTTGGTGAGACTGAAAGTGGGTTTGTTTGTTCAAGATATTGCAGCAAGGTTTAATATTAGCAGATCTCATTTTTCAAGAGTTTTCACAACATGGATCAATTTTCTATACCATGACTTCAAATTGCTGTTCCCTTCACAAACACAGATTAGACATGCTTTACCCAAAGAATTCATGCAATATCCCACAAAAGAATCATAACTGGTTGTACAGAGGTATTTGTTGAAGTGCTTTCATCTTTGTTAGTTCAGAGTCAGACATGGTCCAACTATAAGCATCACAACACTTTAAAGTCCCTTGTGGGTATATCCCCAAATGGTGCTGTGACATTCATTTCCGATCTATACGGGGAGAGTATCTGACAAAGAGATAACACGAAGGTCAGGTTTATGTGACTTGCTGATGAGACAATGTACTGGCAAATAGAGGATTTGAAATTAAAGATATCCTCCCAGAGGGGGTTGACCTTAACATTCCTCCATTTAAAGGTGACAGGGCACAGCTCAATGCAAGTGAAGTGCAGAATACTATTGACATAGCAGCTGTCTGCGTTCATGTCGAGAGGGCCATTGGAAGGATTAAAAATGTCCATATTCTCGATGGGGTTTTACCTTAGTCTTTGAACAAAGTTGCAAATCAGATCTTTTCTGTTTGCAGGTACCTGACAAACTTCCAACCACCATTATTGCTGCCTAAGAAATAAACACAAACCCCTCTGACACAGGGTGCATGAGGTACACGTCAGTGCTTGTGTATTTCAAGTAAATAGAATAAAATAAATCAATGCAAAAAGATATACCTGGTGCAAATATTTATTTCAGAATAGTCCATTGAGGTTGTACATGATGAAGTATACACACTGGCAAGGTAAATGTCAATATTCTCACACAATTTCATATTTCTTTCAAGAAAAAATGTAAAACTGCCAATAATGTTGTAAATTCACTTTTATGATTGCTGAAAATATGTAAATAACTCAAGTCATACACTGACAAAGGATGTAAATTTTAAAATACATGTAAATGCAAATGTGTTAAGTTAAGGATGTACGATCGGAAAAAGTAAAACTAATGTCAATTTTTTCAAATGGGGATTTTTGAATACCTACATATGTGAATAGTCCAAAACTGGGAAAAAAAGATGGGGTCACCGCGCTTGTTTTTTTACAAAATGACATTAAAAATTCACGGTTTTTCACAAAATCACTAAAAATCAATAAAACAGGTCATTTTCATATTTATATCATGATTGCATTTTTTACGTTTACACTGTAAAAGAATAAAGAAATTATAAACCTAAGCTACTTTGAAGATTTTACTTACATTAAAATTGAGTGAAAAAGTCATGATATTTATTTTTTAACCAAAATTGCAACAAATATGCCCCAAATTTTAGGAAAGGGAGAGGGTAATTTATTAATTATTGATAGTTTCTACTAATGTCAATTTTCTCAAACTTTGCTAAATAATAGCTCTTTTTGTGAATTTTTCAAAACCACATTTTGTTTAGTAGGTCACCGAGCTCGATTTTTCACAATTTTGCAAAATCTAACTAGGATTTACAGGTTCTGGTGATAAACCATGCTCTCCCGGGTTCGTCGCGCGAGGGCGCTCTTCAAATGCTGCTGACCTGCAGTGGCTACTTGCATTGGCCTTGTCCAGGCATGGTCATGATTAACGATTCAAGCCTACTTTAATGAGAGGGAAATGACAGAACAAAGCAAAGACTTTTAGGTTCTTCTACTTTTTAGAGTCTATATATAAATACAGCATACAAAAAAATCACGTAATATTTATTGCCGTGACGCTTATCGGTTGAGATTAGGTTGACTTGAAGTTCGCTGCAGGCTAAGTTGTCACACACTACGTGGAGCCAGGAGCCGAGGCCGTGAACTTGGCGTTTCCCAAATACACGATGACAATCGTAAAGGCAAACCCGCAACTGAAACAAGTGTCAAGATTTTCGGCAAGTACACTCAAATCGACAATGCGACGGCCATTCTTCCAATTCTCCGGTAGGTCTACCAGCGACACTATCATTGGGATTATAACCGCGACCTCCTCCTCTTGTATAGCGAATCAGATGTCATACTTCTGAATACGCTTTACAGGCTACGGTCATGTTGCATTTTTTTATCTCTTTGCTGAATTCTCGTACCTTCCAGCGTGTTTTGAGGGCACGCTGAACATTTTCTCGGCGTGATTTTCCTTTCCCTGCAGACGACATTTTGTAAAACGCAAAAACGTTCGGAACGTCACAATGCGCGCGTGGTTACTATAGATACATTTCTGCGCGGAAATCGGCGCAGTATGCTTATATATTTCCGATCGTACATCCTTAATAAATCTTGTAAAATGTACTTTGGTTGCTCACCCGCATTAATTTAAGAACCCCCCCCCCCCCCAAGTGCTGCTGATTAATTTATTTTGAATATGGTTTCCATCCCCATGCTGATAGAGCTCACCTCCCTACAGAACATACCTGGTGAGAATCTCAGGTAAAAAATGTCCTGTGGTAGAAGTGATTGATGGCTGGAAGAGTCTTATCAAACCATGCACGACTGTTAAATTTGATACGTTGAACGATCAAGTTGCATTCACTGCCAAACCATACTACAAAATCAACCCACGCCAATCCTGACACATACATATATGTACATTGGATTATGTAGTAATCATGTTGTTCTTTCAATGCAACTATACCATTGGTCAATTTTAAACATGAATTTTTGTGCTCTGCAGCTTGTTCAGCAGTCAGCCCCTTAAGTGAGGGAGGACATTTCACCTCCAATCCACATTTTGGTGTGAATTTCTTCAGTGGGATCTATTACTATTCTGTCAAGACTTGCAGCAAAATCTGGATTATCTGGACTGATCTAAGAAGCCCTACCTCATGTACAGCTATATTAGCATTTCCCTGCTGTTTCTTAAATGACATAGTATGCATTGACAGCATTTTCCTCATTTGACCTACCATATTCCACAGCATACAATGTATGTTGTAAATGCTGGTTTATACATTATTGAGTTAAACACTTTGTCTGGGTCCACTCGACGCGCTTCATGAACTTACCAAAATTTGATGCGGCCATTTTTGATTTCCTTATCTTAAGCCATGAACTGTTGTCTGCCTGTCCACGTGTTTGTTTCTCAGTCTGTTCAATGTGTTCTCTTGTGCAGGATTCAGAGTTTCTTGCTGCAACATAATCAACAATATTCTTAAATGAAGTCCAATTTATGTTATAGTCATCATTGAATGCCATACTACTTTCAGGTGCTTTACTTTTTTCAATGATTTCCACATCATCTTCACAGGATGGAATCTCATAACACATTTCTTCAATGATCATTGAAGATAGTACAGTACAGCGGTCTGGTATGTCAGAGATGTCATAGAAGAGGAAGAGGGAGGGTGAGACACTGGCTTCTTTGAAAGTGTGGCACAGGTTTAGAACTCCTTCTTGGTCCAAGTTTCTTTGGTGTGGAGCTCTTGGATCATACAAATTGACCCCTGTCTTCTTGGAGTAATCTTGGCCATAATGGTATTTTCTGATTGACGGAGGATGAAGTGGTTCACAGGTGAGTCACTGCAGAGTTCTTGGTTTTGTCCACTTGTGCAGTGCACTGGTGCATGGAACGTACTGGCTCTAGGTTCTCTTTTAATTCCTTTCGACTAAAATCTTCTAGTGCAAACAGGAGCTAGGGCTGTCACATGACTGCACTTACCAAGGCCATATGCACCCTTTCTGTTGGGAAGAAAATACCATAATAAATAAATTAGACAAAACAAATCTATAAGGTACACCGTCTGATGTCAGCTATTGGATGGTGTCATTTTCCTTCAACAAATAATATTTTCAGCTAATGAACTTTTTGATGCATGCTTTTTTTCTAGTTGTATTACTTAATCATTCCAATAATAATCAAGGAAACAACAGTCTTCTAGAAACATCAGCTGGAGAGTTTGATGATTTTTTAATTTTTTCTTACACTTTCTGTTTTCACTTAATTTTGTTCATATGTCCAGCTTCAGAATGGCCCATATATCGTATGTTCACATTGCACTGTAACTGTGTTTTAATATGATAGAATTGTTCCAGACAGAAATTCATTTCTCAAATATACATGTAGCAATGCTGACTAGTATGTACTAGCTGTGTTTATACAGTAGAAACACTGGGCATTTCATCTTGCACTTGCCAAAACTAACTTCCATTGATAAATAGAACAAACACTGCAAGAATCATCTACATTTACAGGTACTGCATCTCCAGGAGGAATCAAACACTGGTAAAGAAGTAGATTTTGTTTTCTAGCTGGACCCAATAATCACAACAGCACACAAGGAAACCATGGACCTACCATGATGAAACTCTGCAAGAATGAATCCCGCTTTACTCAAAAAACGACCACGTCCCCGCCCCTCCACACTTTTACTTTATATTATGATTTGTAGATAATACTCAACTACATATCCAAGCCATTTAAAACACGCTTAAAAATATAACATTCTATGGGTGTGAATGTGGTTCTCCACTGGATGTGAAGAACGCTGTCTATGTCTGTAATGTTCACCGGTGGCGGATTTCCGTCAAATCATAAACAGGAAGTGAAACAGGTTAACTTACCCTGCTGGACAGTCACACGCTGCTTGTTTGATAGTGCCTTCATTTCCATATTGCTTAACCCCTACCGATCTGTAGTACTTTTGTCTTGTGCTAGCCTTTACTTAGCTAGTACACATGTTGAAGTTTCACTCTCTTAATGGGAAATGAGTATCTTGCTGACGTGACCCACTGCCAAAAACTTGAAAGCTTTGAGTGACTTGTAGCCAACCTAATGCCCATGTCATTCCCTGAATACTTCTCCCACAGGACAACCAGGTAATGGTAGAGTTGGACAAATGCCATCTCCAGTATGATTCTGAGATCAGTTGACCAGGTTTTTCCTTTCGTTGATGCCAATAAACCATCTACCGATCATCGTTGATCACTTGCACCTTGACTTGATGTTGCAGCTGGTGATGCGACAGGCCCACTTGTGCTAGTCGTAGCTGCTGTTGATCACCCATCCGATGCCCTGTCTATGACTGATACCCTGTCTGTGACTGTGACTGATGCCCTGTCTGTGACTGTGACTGATGCCCCGTCTGTGACTGTGACTGATGCCCTGTCTGTGACTGTGACTGATGCCCTGTCTGTGACTGTGACTGATGCCCTGTCTGTGACTGTGACTGCTCCCTGTCTGTGACTGTGACTGATGCCCTGTCTGTGACTGTGACTGATGCCCTGTCTGTGACTGTGACTGATGCCCTGTCTGTGACTGTGACTGATGCCCTGTCTGTGACTGTGACTGATGCCCTGTCTGTGACTGTGACTGATGCCCTGTCTGTGACTGTGACTGATGCCCTGTGACTGTGACTGATGCCCTGTCTGTGACTGTGGCTGATGCCCTGTCTGTGACTGTGACTGATGCCCTGCCTGTGACTGTGACTGATGCCCTGCCTGTGACTGTGACTGATGCCCTGTCTGTGACTGTGACTGATGCCCTGTCTGTGACTGTGACGACCATATTGGATTGGAATGTAAACAAATAGACATTAGTGATAGTATAAGTGGCATAAAGTTATGTCCTTTGAACAAGTTTGACATAATTAGGTATGTCATGTCCGGGCTTTTTAAATGTTAAAATTCAACTAAAATGGAAGAAACCGGTCCAGGCATTAGTAATGGCTCTTGACATAAAAAAGTCAGAATGCCAGATGTGAACCAAAAATGTCCTCATGTTCAGTACAGAAGAGACTTCCTATAATTAGCTATTGATACTGCTAAATACTCCTCTTGGCTAGTAAATCTTTGTATGATCAACATCTGCAGCAAGTGTCATCACAGATTTAGTGCAGTAATTCAGAATATAGATCTCTCATTACAAACATTGTTTCCCTGTTCAGCCAATCGGAGCTGCTACCCTAATCACAAAAGCTCATTAAATAAGTCAATAAATAATTTATCAACAGGATGACACTATTCACTTTTAAACTACTGGAAGATCAACATCTGTACCATGTTTCATGAAATTTGATGCAGTATTTCTGGACGTATCACACTAATTAGGAAAATTCGTTAAATATGCGAAGTAGAAATTAATGAACATGATACTGATAAACGTCCTTATACACAGTTAAAGCAACATGAGCTCAATATCTATACCAAGTTTCAATAAATCTGATGAAATAACTCTTGACATATCAGCCACAATTATGAAATTTTGTGAAATATGCAAAATGATTTTGCACACAGTTACAGCTTTGGTATATGAATATCTATACCAAGTTTCATGAAATTTGAGTCGGTATTTCTTGACATATAATCAGAATTATGAAAATTCATTACATATGCAAATTAGCAATTAAATGACATGATCCTGCTAAATGTCTTTGCATACTGTTACAGCTCTGGTATATCAACATCTGTACCATGTATTATCAAATTTGAGTATATATTTTTTGACATAGCACCCTAATCACAAAAATTCATCAAATATAGAAATTAGCTATTAATTGACATGATCCTGCTAAATGCGTTTGCACAAAGTAGCTCTGGTATGTATACATCTGTAAGAAGTTTCATCAAATTTGAGTCACTATTTGTTGAAATATTAGAGGAATTATGACAATTCATAATTTGTGCAAATAAGCAATTTATCAACTCAATACTGACAAATGTCTTTGTGTGCTATAAGAGCTGTGTGTGACCAACATGTGTACAAAGTTTCATCAAACTTGGTGCAGTCTCGAAGGAAACAGAGCTCTTTTTCAAAAAGCATAGATTATGCCAATTAGCGTTAATTATGCTTGCTACACCCAAAACAATAGACGTGCATATGTATGCCATAGTGTACTATCCTTGTACCAAGTTTGAAAGGAATTGGCTCAGATATGTCAGAAATATTTGCTTGGACAGACAGACGGACGGAAGCATGGACCAATGAAACCCAAACCATACCGGTGAGTCCCCTGGATAATAAATACTTGATCAGAGATTTAGGAGCATTTTTTTTTCAAAGCTGATTTTTGGTAAAGATTAAGGTTTATATGGAAATACTCTATCATAGCCATATCTCGTCTTTCAGAAAATAGCCTGGCATTGCCATTAGCCATGGTGATCAATGGAAAAGTTCCTGCTGGAGTATGCAACTTTCAGATGATATTTTTGGACTTTGACCATTTAAAAATGAGTATGTGCAAAAAGGTTTCAGCATCTCCAGATGGTATATTCTGATACTTAATGTGTTTTGTCTTAGTGCAGTTTTGTGATCATAAAGCATTGACATGTGCGAGTAACTTTGTGAATGGATATTACCAGTGCGGCAAGGTAAGCAAGCAGGTACAAATACTTGAGATGGATAGTATTCTGAGCTTGGAAAGAAACTACAAATTTGTAACTTGTATATCAAAGAAAAAGGAAATATAACCACCAAGAAGAGAACAATTACAGTCAAATGAAGTACATGTACACACAGTTTTTGTCTTTGCATGGAGGTACAGCATAAGTGAGACGCCATAGTCTGAAAAGAAGGTTAGCATGGAAGCTTGTCAGTCGATCATACTTGTGTTAACTAGCTGCCTATTCAGTTTTTCAGGGACTTTGCAAATTTAAGTAAGTTATCTTTAAAATACTTCACAATGAACTCTCTTGTTGAAGTTTATGAATACAAAAGTTTTCTTTGATGTTGCAAGGATAATTCTGTGTACACTGTATTCATCCAGATCACAAAATGATGATTGTCTTCAGCACCTTATCAAAAATAAATGTCTCTCTCTCAAAAAATAAAACTGACAGTAACAGTATCATCAGCTCTTGTTTACTTGGACATTTATATTTGCAGTTTGAAATGAGACATTGACAATTTGTGCAAACCTAAAGTAAATAATCTGGATGGTAGTTGACTGTCCAATGTTCTGATCAGTGATTGTCTCAAAAGAGTTTTGGAGATGAACATATCATATGATGACTTCACATGCAGCAGCACCAACTTTGTACAACATGGATACTTTCAAGTTTCACAGAGCTTTTCCAATATGGAGTATGAGAAACAGGAAAGAGTAAGATTTTTTGCATATAAAGGTGATTCAATCTCTAATGATATTAATTAGAGAGTGCTGATTTACCTGACAATTCAGTGGAATATTTTATCAATTTGATTGTAGTCTAATTAAATACATGTTGTGTCTCATCTGGAATGTACCCATACTGTTCTCTCCAGTGTTTTTGTTAAGGGTGGTACCCCGGTAAATATTACCAGGGTTCCCCAGTCATTTCACCGGGGTTCATCAATGCAATCAGATTAAGGGACAGCAGCAATGTTACCATGGTTCAAAAATCATTTACCAATATTCCCCAACCTTAGCAAAAACACTGCTCTCTATCAGTGTATGTTGTGTGACAGAAAGTGGTTGATTGATGGAATTATATTCACAGGGTGTCCAAAATGCAACAAGTTTAGTGAGAACATCCAGCTGTAAGCCATTTGAAGGTCATAAGCGTTCATGACCCATGTACAAGTACTGTGATGCAATTGAGCTTTTGCAAAAATGTGTATCAAACTTATTTTTCAGTGTTCAGGATTGATAATGAAACACAGTGTATGTAAAAAGACAAAGTTGTTTTACTTCCTTTTGTCAAGCTGATTTTCTCAAATTTTCTATCATAGTAATGTTTGTGATTTGTTATTCATTAATGACCATTCATTGAGTACCAGTAGTGCTTGTTGGAAAATTCGGGGGGGAGTCAGCATGAAAATGTGTAATTTTTTTTGGAACCACACTGTAAATTTTTCAAATTTTCAAATGCCTGGGAAAACACAAGGGTTAGATCAGTGAAGCTTGGCACAGTCAGCATTTTATAATGAGACGCTCTGCTGAAATGATTATTTAAGGAAAAACCAGTAAATTTGAAGGTTTGATTGTGAAGCAACAAACAATATGTTACCAGTAAAGAACCTTGATTGCACAGTAAATGAACAGAGAACTCAGATGAAGTGTATCAGGATACTGTCCCTAAACAAAAACACTGGCGTTTACAACCCAAAACTCAAATATTGCTACTTTCACTCCCTTCTCTTCACTTTCTAAATTACTTTTGTTTTGACTGCTTCAGCTTCAAGCTCCAGGTTCAAAAGCAAGAGGAGTTTGGCCTGGTACCAGACTGACATAAATTTCTGTGAATTATACTTCATAAAACAAACACTTAAAGCAATTGTGATGGTAATATCTATCACAGAAAATACCTTTACATGTCTCAGTAAACAGGAAACAACTGGACTACAAACTGTACAAAATGGACTTCCTAGTGATGTTTTGTTTAAATTGGTAAAGTTGTCAGCGTCTCTCCATTTTCATGTTTCTACAACTAATGGAACACCTTGGTCCTTTACACTGTAGAGTGACTTATAAGGCACTAAATTTGTCTTCTAAATTTGACTCTTCATAATAACCACTGATACAGCATAGTCTGCAGTCAATGTCACAGTGTCTATCACAACCTGACATATCTGGATTAAACTATGTCACTTTCCTTTGAAATCTGACGCCTTAATGATCTATGACATACAGGAATGAACCACTGAACACATTTCAACTCATAAAGAAGTGCAACATCAGGAAGCTGTCATTATTAATGGCCTGGGGGTCAAAAGAATGTGAGAGGGGTCTGCACTCAAAAAATGACAAACTTCAAGGGGGTTAACATTGCTCAAAATGTGGACAGGAAAAAGGGGTTAATCAATTTTTGGTGCAAAATAAATTGAAATACTTCACCATTGCACATCAATTTCTCAAATTTTTCACAGGATCTAAGACAAAACTGAACTGTTGTGAATGAATTCATCTTATTATCACAGAAACATACATTGACTTCAGTTCAATAACCATTTTGACATTTCACCATACCGCAGGCTTTTTATTAAAAGCTGGCAGCTGGAGAAATGACACAAGAAGGTCACAGATTTTCCCTTCCATCATATTCTTTGGTCTTCAATCTCTGGCAAACTGAGAACTGTTTTTTACAAAATGTATTGTCATTGTTTGGCTGTTGAATATTGTGACTCAAACACTGATCATGCAAAAAATGTAATAAAAATACCAGTGTTCAATGTTATTTTCAAACAATTTTACTGAGTACAAAATAAATTGAAACACCTCTCAGACTGCACCATTACACACATCAATTTTTCAAAATTTTCCACACAGGCAAGGGGACACCCCCTTTGACACCTTAAATTCCCCCACAGCCTCTCACGTATTCTCCCCATGTACTTTCAAATTCTGCCCAGTCAGATATCCCAGTGAAAACCCTGTCATGATACCCATATGGTTTGATACTGGTTATAGCATGAGCTTTTATATCTGTATTTTGTTGTCACTTTGAATTCAATTTGTTGATTCCACCTTTTCCAACCGTCTTGGGATAAGCGATGATAATCTGGCAGGGTACATTAGGATTTGAAAGGTCTTCACTATGGCTGTATTTTTGTAATTTAAATGTAAATTTTACAGATACAAGTATTGGTATTTAACTTTTCTAAGTGGGGAGTCAGTAATTAGACTGTTTGTTATGTTGAAACACAGCAACAATCACCTTAGACAGAAATGTTTTTCTTTCAAAAACTGATGTGAACTATCTATAGAAGGTGCAGGGCTAGAATATGGTATCGAAGACCGTCAATTTGTCTATTGATTGCAAATATCCTGACGTCACCAACCTAGATCATCCCTAACAATCTAAACTAAAGTTTCAAGCTTAATGTCAGTGAATCTACAAAAAAATGTTTTATCACTAAATTTTGAAATTCCTTGAACTTGGTAACTTCTTGGACAAGAGATAGCATGGAGTTCCAAGACTATAAATTCATTTCAATTGCAACTTGAGATAAAATAGGGACTAATTTTAGAGATTGTTAGAGATTGTTACTTTTACCAAACAAGCATAAATAAGCATAGAATTCATTGAACAGATCCTGTTACATGTCATTTTCTGATAAATTTTGAATTTACTTTTTGTTGAGTAAGATAATATGTCTTCAACAAATTACAAAGAAAAATGTAATAATTTCAATGCAATCTATGGAAATATACTTAAAGCATTTTTTCAAAGGTGATTGTTGCTGTGTTTCAACATAACAAACAGTCTAAATCACAAATAGTTACATCTGACAAGCGAAAACTACTGTATCATTGACATTTAGTTTTATGGCAAGTTTATTTGAATCTCTCAAAGATCAAATGTCAGTATGTTTCACACCAAGTTGATTTTTCAAATGGTCTTCATCTTAATTTTTGTATTGTTATGATACACAACTTTTTGTTGCCTACAATATGAATAGTTACTGACAATTATCCTGATTCTGTTCAACTAGTGGATTCAATGAAGATATACTGGCAAATTTTTTCTGTATCTAAGGGTTGCCTTTACCAGTATCTTAACTGCAAAAAAATATCGTATGACTTGGTTATCACTCCATTTTTTAATTGCTTGGAACACGTTGAAATGACTTTGTAACCCTGACACTATTCCTGTTGTTCAATGACTTGATTGCACAGTAAATGAACAGAGAACTCAGATGAAGTGTATTAGGATACTGTCCCTAAACAAAAACACTGGCGTTTACAACCCAAAACTCAAATATTGCTACTTTCACTCCCTTCTCTTCACTTTCTAAATTACTTTTGTTTTGACTGCTTCAGCTTCAAGCTCCAGGTTCAAAAGCAAGAGGAGCTTGGCCTGGTACCAGACTGACATAAATTTCTGTGAATTATACTTCATAAAACAAACACTTAAAGCAATTGTGATGGTAATATCTATCACAGAAAATACCTTTACATGTCTCAGTAAACAGGAAACAACTGGACTACAAACTGTACAAAATGGACTTCCTAGTGATGTTTTGTTTAAATTCTGGTAAAGTTGTCAGCGTCTCTCCATTTTCATGTTCCTACAACTAATGGAACACCTTGGTCCTTTACACTGTAGAGTGACTTATAAGGCACTAAATTTGTCAGACTCTTCATAATAACCACTGATATAGCATAGTCTGCAGTCAATGTCACAGTGTCTATCACAACCTGACATATCTGGATTAAACTATGTCACTTTCCTTTGAAATCTGACGCCTTAATGATCTATGACATACAGGAATGAACCACTGAACACATTTCAACTCATAAAGAAGTGCAACATCAGGGAGCCGTCATTATTAATGGCCTGGGGGTCAAAAGAATGTGAGGGGGGTCTGCACTCAAAAAATGACAAACTTCAAGGGGGTTAATATTGCTCAAAATGTGGACAGGAAAAAGGGGTTAATCAAGTTTTGGTGCAAGATAAATTGAAATACTTCACCATTGCACATCAATTTCTCAAATTTTTCACAGGATCTAAGACAAAACTGAACTGTTGTGAATGAATTCATCTTATTATCACAGAAACATACATTGACTTCAGTTCAATAACCATTTTGACATTTCACCATACCGCAGGCTTTTTATTAAAAGCTGGCAGCTGGAGAAATGACACAAGAAGGTCACAGATTTTCCCTTCCATCATATTCTTTGGTCTTCAATCTCTGGCAAACTGAGAACTGTTTTTTACAAAATGTATTGTCATTGTTTGGCTGTTGAATATTGTGACTCAAACACTGATCATGCAAAAAATGTAATAAAAATACCAGTGTTCAATGTCATTTTCAAACAATTTTACTGAGTGCAAAATAAAATTGAAACACCTCTCAGACTGCACCATTACACACATCAATTTTTCAAAATTTTCCACACAGGCAAGGGGACACCCCCTTTGACACCTTCCCCCACAGCCTCTCACGTATTCTCCCCATGTACTTTCAAATTCTGCCCAGTCAGATATCCCAGTGAAAACCCTGTCATGATACCCATATGGTTTGACACTGGTTATAGCATGAGCTTTTATATCTATATTTTGTTGTCACTTTGAATTCAATTTGTTGATTCCATCTTTTCCAACCGTCTTGGGATAAGCGATGATAATCTGGCAGGGTACATTAGGATTTGAAAGGTCTTCACTATGGCTGTATTTTTGTAAATTTAAATGTAAATTTTACAGATACAAGTATTGGTATTTAACTTTTCTAAGTGGGGAGTCAGTCAAAATTTCAGAGTTAGAGAGGGCGTTACTCAAATCCACCATGGTTGGCAGGGGGTTACTCAAGATTTTGGAGTTCCTGATGAAATTCCTCCGACCCCCCCCCCCCACTCCCCACCCAGACAATAAATAATGACGACTCCCATACATCTACAACATCAGCCAGCAAGATTGGTATAAAATATAATGAAATTCCCAAAAACCAAGAAATAGACACTTATCATTATTGAAGAGCTAGGAGTACATTCTCAATCAATTAGCTTTAATTTGACAACTTGAAGATGATTTGATTGCAATAACCTGGTGTAGCTTTTGTAGACCATCAAGTGTTGATTTTCAAAGACGTGTCTTCACCACAACTTACTTTGAAACTACAATTTGCAGTGAAGGCTATGAGAATATTTGGTGCATGTAACAGTTCTTAGGAAACAAGTACAGAAAAGCATTCCATTATGTACCACATAAATACAGCCAATGATATGACCAGTTACTTGTGTTGGATATCGTTGTCTTTGAAAGTTATCATGATGAAATGCTCTCTTTGATGGTGGCCATTTAATGTAGCCCTACATAACACTGAACAGAAACAATCTCCTCACTATACTCACCTGACACTGAATTCACTCCGCATTCTTGACCTGTTGCCATGACTACTGCTATGCTTGTCTATGGAAATGTGCACTACTTCGATCAGCCTGATAAAACAAAATCAAGGAGAAATGTATTAATACTACCTGACACACACTCTTTTACAAAGCAGCAAGCAAACTGTTTAAAGCAAGTTTTACATGTACTATTTCATTCTTTTTCTCTGCTTTCATCCTAGTAATTCCAATATTGGCCAAAGCTATGTAAGTAATGGCCAAAGTCAAAAGAGATGTATTTGTTTGTCCTTTCACAGAAATTGAATATAACACATGTGTTGATCTGTCATTGTGACATTCTTGCCATCTAAAAACCTTGAAAGAGAGAATATTCACCTCTATATTCAGTAAAAGGGACATTGACATCTATTTTTTCACATTTGGTAAGTCTTGCACTACAGAGAAAGGAAACTGATTTATAAGAGAATTTTGTGAGAGTAGTGTAAACTATCATCAATCTCCTTGCTTACATCCTTACATACAAGAAGAATTCTCGTTGACCAAACTCTTTCTGTGGAACAACTCTGTTTGACTACCCTACTTAACAACAAATTATTGTGTGATGTTTTGAAAATACAGAATATAACTGCATATAGTGCAATTGTTTTGTTATGATTATGTCAAGCATAACTGATGATAAGAAAAAGACGTTTTGATACAGTAACACATTCTGGAAATGTCAAAATAATAACACTGACTTCAAGTCAATGGAATCTTTGCAACAATGGCTTTAGTCTGATATCAGGTATTTTCACATCTGAAACTGCAATCACTGCATCTTATCCTGTAAATTGTCCCTTTATTCGTATCATCATAATTTTCAGCTTCATAAGAAGTATTAACACAGTTGAGATTGTTTGGTAACAAAACTTGCTGATCATAATGTTTCACCGGTGTCAGTTGCAAATAGTTTTCTTTTAATTTTCTTGTCGGAGCCAAGATGAGAAACAAACAAATTGAAAAGATCACAGGTTATGGCAATAACATGGTATGTGATACTCTCTTGCCGGTTGTAATGTTAATATGTGGCAGCAAGTCTCCACACTCCTACACACAGTTGGCAGCAATTATATATCACCCAAAAGTTTCTATTGACATCAACCAATCAACCATTTCATTGCTGCTGTGAATGATTATGCAGCAGAAATGCTCTGTTACGCATGTCAGCAAGGAAATAATGGCTGTAATGTATATGGTTTTTGATCAATGTCTATTAATAATTGAGTGTCAGTGCTTATAAATCATGTGTTATTTATATGCCAGAATTTAGAAACTGATACATTTTCCATCTATATGCCTACAGGTGCTGGAACTCTTTATTCTTTTAACTTCTGCACCAGGGCAATTGACAAAGATTAACTTATATCGAAGTTAAAAACTTTGCAAAGTATAAAATCAGGCCAATCCACTCCTTATGTGTCCAGCTGGTTTGTTTTTTTGTTTCCAAGCCTTTTGCTAAAACTTTTTTACCCTGTGTATGAAATCAGCATATTGTATTATCTGTGCTTTGATTTATGACCATGAAAAAATTAAACATAGGGTCAAAGTCCCTGAAGCTACTATAGACATACATGGATACAAAATTAAGTATTTCCTGACTGTATGAAATTATCTCACTTAGGTCATCCTAGGGACTTGTAAACCAAATATTAAAGCTATCTGACCAGCAGTCTTGAAAGAACAAGCAACTCAACAGTTGACAGAGCTCTGCTGTGTTATGTAGAGAATAACCTTTTGTGACACATGTATTGATGAAGAAGGTGGATATCTTTGATTAACATTGTAAGTGAGTTCTGTTGAATAAGTTGAGACTGTACATACTCAGAGAAAGCACACTGAAGAGACAAATGTTTGAAACTTAAGAAGTTCAAGGTCATCAAAAGCATTATAAGGAATCATGTAACTTTCATTGCACTGTTTACACAGATTGCATAATGTGCTATAAATAGCACATGAGGAATCTTACAGCCCTGCTTTACCATAAAAACCCTATCACTTTGACCACTCTTTTAATTGACCACTCTATTTTTTTCCTCAAAAAGTAATTTTATTTTATCCTTACCAAGTCAACCATAAATGGAAATTAGAACTTTCTCTATCTCTATCTCTATCTCTATTGACTATTTTGAGCAATTTCTTTTAGATAACATACAGGGCACAATAAATGACGATTCAGAATATGTCAAAGTTGGGATTCAGGAAAGTTGCCTTTACATGTTTTAATAATCCTCCAAGATGGTAAGCATTTCACTATGAACTGTCAAAAAAAGTTGAACTTTCCTTTCTGATAATTCTACACTAAAATTATTTGGCTTTGATGATTTCCTAATTAATTCAATTATTTAAAATCATATTAATTATTTTTTTCTGGGTGAATTGATAGGGTTTATACAGAACAAGAATTACATACAATGTAAGTCAAATTTTGACCAAAAATGAAAAAAAAATTCCTTAAAAATACACATTTGCATATTTCATCACAATTTGAACAAATCTAAGTTGGGTTACCCCTAGGGACCTGTATACCAAATAACAAAGCTGTCTGACCAGCGGTTATGAAGAAGAATTTTTATCAAAAACACCTTTTTTGGCATTAATTTGCCTATTTTCAACAATATCAAAAAATTAAAAAAAAACAGTTTCTCAAAATCATATTTTTCATCTACGCAACAAATATCAAATCAGTTAGTACTGCGGTTCTCAAGATATTTGAGTGGACGGACGCCTCACAAACGGACATACATACATACAGACTGACGACGGACGCCGGACGGATACCCATCCCAATAGCTTCTATAGACTATAGTCTATAGTTAAATAATAACACATGAGAGCGAGGGCAAGATCACGATTTATTGCCTGCCCAAGGGATGGTGGTCATGATCGAAATATTGATGATGCCCGAGCCGTAGGCGAGGGCATCATCAATATTTCGATCATGACCACCAGCCCGAGGGCAGGCAAAAATCGTGATCTTGCCCTAGCTCTCATGTGTTATTAATTTTATTACACCGAACAAACTTCGTCGAGTACGCCTTTCTGCATGAGTCTGGACCTCAGCGTAAAATGTTGTCAGTGCCAAGTCTAAGGTTGCCGCTGAAAGTTTGCCGATCTCCTCGGTGGCGTGTCCAAATTTGTTGTTTGCATAGTCGCTGAACACAGAAATTGCATTCCTTGTTGCTATTTTCGTTCGTGTGCTGTTTAGGCCTACTTGCATCAAAATATCGTCTAACTGTGCCGGTGACAGCTCTGCATGACGTTTCGCAGCCATAGTTGCCGACTGCAAGTAGGCCTACAAGCGAACGACAATTTGTTACGCGCAGAAAGGTTGCGCAGTAAGTAAACTGACGTCATCCATTAATATCAAATGCAGAGGGCATCATCAAGTTCGCAGAGGGCATCATCACGTTCGCAGAGGGCATCATCACGTTCTTTTTACATGTCACGTGAGTCGTGCTTAACCAATGGCAGTGCGCGCTGAATGAGTGAGGTGTAATAATAGCTAATAAAAATTAATCATCCTTTTTAATTGAGCTTGAACAGTCTGTAAACTTCTGAAAGCAAACAGAGTGATCCTCCTCCAAGTTAAAAGCCAAACAAAACAACAGACGACATAACAAGCTTATATATTCTATAGAAGTGAATCTCCTGTACCCTCCTTGCTATGTACGGTATCTAATACTTTGTTATTATCAGATTCATTTTTTCTATAAATTTTATGTCTGCCTTTACCTGACTACCCTCATAGTATTATTTTACATCTTGCCAATTATTGCAATAAAAGTCTCTTAGCACTTGGTTGTAATCATTTTTGCTAAATTAAAATTATCACAATCCCTTCTGTGTGTGAGTATTATTATCAGATCAACCAACCATTCAAACATCCTCCATCAATGAAAACCCTGCGTGGGATTTGTCACTCAAGAGGGAGTACACAGCTTGCGTCCTGCTTCTAAAATATGCTAAATTCAAAAAGACAAGCTTTCAGCACTAGATGTCCCGATTGTAGGGACCAACTATAACCAGCATTTGTGTCCAGCCAGTATTATGGTTGGTTGTCTTTGGCTCCATTGGTAAATTTGGCAAGTTTTCGACAGGCCCAATTGCATGCAAATGACATGATCTGTCAACATGCATCCAGTGAATTGTGCTAGCTCTTCCAATGTGAGTCATGTGATTGAGAGTGCTAAATCACAGAGTCTCATAGAGTCCAATATTTAATATATTGTGGAATGTTCCCACAGAGTCAAATATATATAATTATTACACACTACATGTCCTGCACTTTGGCTCAACTTTGGCTATTATTACTGGATTCTGGATGGGTATGATTGTGATTATTTCACTTGTCTGTTTTTGATACTTTAAAGTAAGCATCCGAGAAAAAATCTGATACAATCTCTCTCTCATTCACATGTCTCGATTGGGTTCTCTCATTATTGCTGTAATCTAGTGGATAATTCTTTTCACTTGGATTGGATTGGCATTTTCCAAGGAGTACTAAAGATTTTCACTACAGCAGCGAATTTTGACTTCTATTGATATGCTAATAAGGATGGCAAGTGTTTGAGGAGGGATGGTGTTTGTCGAGGGCCAGTGTTTGTGGAGAGATAGTGTTTGTGGAGGGCAAGTGTTTGTGGAGAGATGGTGTTAGTGGAGGACAAGTGTTTGTCAAGGGCAATTCTTTGTGGAGGGATGGTGTTTGTGGAGGGCAAGTGTTTGTGGAGAGATGGTGTTTGTGGACGGCAAGTGTTTGTGGATGGCCAGTGTTTGTGGAGAGATGGTGTTTGTGGAGGGCAAGTGTTTGTGCGGGGATTGTGTTTGTGGAGGGCCAGTGTGTGTGGATAGATGGTGTTTGTGGAAGGCAAGTGTGTCTGGATAGATGGTGTTTATTGAGGGCAAGTGTTTGTGGAGAGATGGTGTTTGTGGAGGGCAAGTGTTTGTGGAGAGAAGGTGTTTTGTGGAGGGCACGTGTTTGTGGAGAGATGGTGTTTGTGGAGGGCAAGTGTTTGTGGAGAGATGGTGTTTGTGGAGGGCAAGTGTTTGTGGAGGGATGGTGTTTGTGGAGGGCACGTGTTTGTGGAGAGATGATGTTTGTGGAGGGCAAGTGTTTGTGGAGAGATTGTGTTTGTGGAGGGCAAGTGTTTGTGGAGGGCAAGTGTTTGTGGATGGCCAGTGTTTGTGGAGAGATGGTGTTTGTGGAGGGCAAGTGTTTGTGAAGGGATGGTGTTTGCAGAGGGCCAGTGTTTGTGGAGAGATGGTGTTTGTGGAGAGATGGTGTTTTGCAGAGGGCCAGTGTTTGTGGAGAGATGGTGTTTGTGGAGAGATGGTGTTTTGTGGAGGGCACGTGTTTGTGGAGAGATGGTGTTTGTGGAGGGCAAGTGTTTGTGGAGGGCAAGTGTTTGTGGATGGCCAGTGTTTGTGGAGAGACGGTGTTTGTGGAGGGCAAGTGTTTGTGAAGGGATGACGTTTGTGGATGACCAGTATTTGTGGAGGGATGGTGTTTGTTGGGGGGCAAGTGTTTGAGGAGGGATGGTGTTTGTGGAGGGCCAGTGTGTGTGGATAGATGGTGTTTGTGGAGGGCAAGTGTTTGTGGAGAGATGGTGTTTGTGGAGGGCAAGTGTTTGTGGAGGGCACGTGCTTGTGGAGAGATGATGTTTGTGGAGGGCAAGTGTTTGTGGAGAGATTGTGTTTGTGGAGGGCAAGAGTTTGTGGATGGCAAGTGTTTGTGGAGGGCAAGTGTTTGTGGAGAGATTGTGTTTGTGGAGGGCAAGAGTTTGTGGATGGCCAGTGTTTGTGGAGAGATTGTGTTTGTGGAGGTTAAGTGTTTGTGAAGGGATGGTGTTTGTGGAGAGATGGTGTTTTGTGGAGGGCACGTGTTTATGGAGAGATGGTGTTTGTGGAGGGCAAGTGTTTGCGGAGAGATGGTGTTTGTGGAGGGCACGTGCTTGTGGAGAGATGATGTTTGTGGAGGGCAAGAGTTTGTGGAGAGATTGTGTTTGTGGAGGGCAAAAGTTTGTGGATGGCCAGTGTTTGTGGAGAGATTGTGTTTGTGGAGGGCAAGTGTTTGTGAAGGGATGGAGATTGTGGAGGGCCAGTGTTTGTGGAGAGATGGTGTTTATGGAGGGCAAGTGTTTGTGGAGGGATGGTGTTTGTGGAGGGCCAGTGTGTGTGGATAGATGGTGTTTATTGAGGGCAAGTGTTTGTGGAGAGATGGTGTTTGTGGAGGGCAAGTGTTTGTGGAGAGATGGTGTTTGTGGAGGGATGGTGTTTGTGGAGAGATGGTGTTTTGTGGAGGGCACATGTTTGTGGAGAGATGGTGTTTGTGGAGGGCAAGTGTTTGTGGAGAGATGGTGTTTGTGGAGGGCAAGTGTTTGTGGAGGGCACGTGTTTGTGGAGAGATGATGTTTGTGGAGGGCAAGTGTTTGTGGAGAGATTGTGTTTGTGGAGGGCAAGTGTTTGTGGAGGGCAAGTGTTTGTGGATGGCCAGTGTTTGTGGAGAGATGGTGTTTGTGGAGGGCAAGTGTTTGTGAAGGGATGGTGTTTGTGGAGGGCCAGTGTTTGTGGAGAGATGGTGTTTGTGGAGGGCAAGTGTTTGCGGAGAGATGGTGTTTGTGGAGGGACGGTGTTTGTGGAGAGATGGTGTTTGTGGAGGGCAAGTGTTTGAGGAGAGATGGTGTTTGTGGAGGGATGGTGTTTGTGGAGGGATAGCTAGTGCTTAGGGAGAGACAGTGTTTCAGGAGGGATGGTTTTAGAGATGAGCAGATTACAAGCTCAAACTCTTATGAAAAGTAACTTTTAAATAATGTTCTCGTTGAAAAGACTATTGATTAACAAAAAGTTTGGTGAAATTGAATGGATTATCAAATGTTATGGAAGGCATAGTGGACCACAACATGAAACTGTAAAACCAGATTGAACCTGACACTGGTAATTAGAGCAGCTGAAAGCAAAGCTCATTATTAATATCCATGTAAATTTAGTGTCAAACCTGCATGCCCTGAAAAATAAATCTCCTATTTTAGGATCTCTCTTCTTTAATGGTAGAAGACAGCGGGGGAATGCAGGGTGACAGGAGAAGTTATCATAAATCATATCCCAGGACAGGGGAATTCGATATAAAAGCCGATACAGCTTCTTCTAGCTTTTACCTGTTTTGAGACATACCAAGGTTTGGCCATACTTTATAGCACTCAATTACTCACATTTTCAAAATGACTGACCTACAGAAAACCTTGTGTGCATTGCAGGAATTGTCAAAATATACCCACCACAAAATTAACCTTCAAACTGACTGTTTTTTTCACCATATCACACATTTGTTGACGATATTTCAAGCATTATTCAGCATGGCAGGTCACAGCTAAAACACTGTGAGAGTTTTGTAAAACTTAATTGTTTTCTATTTGATAAAATGTACAGTTTATTCAGACAGAGTACAGATGCACGTGGTAACCATGGCGCCGACAAGAGTTTATGACTGCACTTGTAACCATGGCAATTACGACATTTTTATCTGATAAAGTGAAAACAAACTACTTTTTGCACTGCGCCACAGTGGTGTCAAGTTTCTTTGGTTTGACTTTGGTTTTTCTTGATGTGCTCCCAAAGAGTGCCCAGAATGTGAGATCATAGCTGGTACATTCAAGCAGAAGTACTAGTGTAACACTTTTCTTTTCCCTGATATAACTTTCAACAAGCAAATAAGTTACTGAAAACAAACTCTTTGACAAATGTCCTGATGTGACCTTGTCATCTACTGTTAATCCAAGTCATCTTAACGTCAACTGTCAATCACAGAAATTATTAACTACAGAGTCTCCTGCAACCAGTTACCACTGAGCTCAAAGCTTTCCAAATGTACAACAGGTAATTTCTGTCTGGCTTTGAAAAAATGAAGTAAATGATAACAACTACCATGTTGTGAGCGGTCAAGACATAAAAGCAACACAGCATGCTGTGAAGCACTCAGAGAATATCTGAGGTGATTTTATTGAGAAATTATTCTTAATAAACTTGGTGAAAGATTTCCTGAATATACTGTAGTATGATGGAGTTGATCAATTGATATGTTGTATTGTACATGCAGTGGCCAGTGTCATTGATTCCTGTCAAAATACCAACTCACCCAGTTGAGAAACAAAGAACAAGTACACTTGTATCACTTTTCGTGGAAACCAATTTGAATTATTTGACGATGGTAGATTGTTGATCATACTGCTGACCTCAGACATGTAATGCATGAATGGAAACTGCTAGAAACTTGTTCTTTTGCAGTCCCTTGGATATCACCGAATATCACCTAGACCAGTTCTCTATAATGCTAAAACTTTCAAAATTTGTGCTGATATTGGCAGTGCAAATACAGGACTGTGAATTTGGGTTTCCTTTATAGAATACAGTAACCTAAAGATAAGAAGAAAACACTTGAAACAGATAGGAACCAGGAAGACTGAATGTCTCATCACTGATCTTTGCTGAGGGACAACCAGTTGAAGATTAAATTTCCCTTTAAAGCTCTGAGAGTATGAAAAATCATCAGAACAGAGACAACATTGCATGAAGCTTAAGTAATGTTAGATGAACAGTGACAATGAAGGACAAAGAAATACACAGCACATGGATGATTTTAGATTTTACACTCTCCATGATAGATATTCATTCTCTTGATCAATGGCAATCATGACTTTTTTCATCTGTATAAATTACAAAACTTTGCTTTCCAGTATTACATATTTACATGTATATCTCATTACTAACCATTATAAGACAGTGAGATTGACAGACATTGTGGAATATTC
Source organism: Ptychodera flava (assembly GCF_041260155.1). Taxonomy (NCBI): domain Eukaryota; kingdom Metazoa; phylum Hemichordata; class Enteropneusta; family Ptychoderidae; genus Ptychodera; species Ptychodera flava. The sequence goes on along the minus strand of NC_091939.1, from coordinate 39,664,905 downwards.
CATTGCTGTGATATTGCTCTACAACCATCTAATATGCGTCAAAACTTGTAAGCAATTTTTGAAGCACAGCATTAAGTGCTAATTTGATTTCATACCATGTCTGCAAATGTTTTGGTTGGAAAATGTGGTTTTTGTTTTATTTATTTACTTATTTATTTATTAATTTATCAATTTATCTGTGTTTAACACAACATCTCCTAAAAACTATGAAGTCCTCAAATATCTTGAAGTCCCGGAACTCATTGATCTGTTTTGTGAAAGCTGGCTGTACTGAAACTGGAACATGTAATGTGTTCTGGCTGCTTTACAGTATCAGTATGCCACATCATGTGTTGGCGACATGAAAGAAGACTGGCACACCGTGCCTAGAATTTTGACTGCTATTAGTTCTTAATTAACTATGTGTAAGCCTCAATTTTCCCCAATCCTTGGGTATTGGATAGATATTATTTTAGACTGTTGGTGGGTAAATTTGACATGGCTACACAAAAATGTCAAATTCACCTGTTAGCATGCACCCACCCCTGCATCCCCGGAGGAAACATTGATAGGTGTACTAAGTCTCTGCGTGCAGTAAATACTAAAAATATACCTAAAGCTGCAGAGTATGGATGGCCAGGTTTCTCGGTATTTGTGTGCATGCTTCCTTAATTAAAAACTCAAGAACTAGTAAAGACTATATATACTACAAAAATAGAATTGTAGCAATTGCTTATAGATTCACCAAAGTAGCTCAAAGGTATCCAAGGTCATTCGAAAATTTGGAATAAGATTTTAGTTGCATACTTATCCCTATGCCACTAAACTAAACCGATACTCCATAGTCCTTTTGGTTATCCAAAACAAATCACAAAAGTACATGTATATGCTGTATTAGGTGACTTGCTACAAAATACAAGAGCTGTACCTCTTGCAGCCACTAAGGGACCGTCTCAGATTGTCGCAGAAGTTCAAAAAGCGAAATTCATTCGTTTAGGGGGGGGAGGGGGTTTGACCTCCATTCAATTAATGAACTTCACTTTCGCACTTTTATTTTGTGATCACAAGTTTTCGTGTTTTATTTTAAATTAAAGAAAAACTGCACACTTGATGTGCCAACAAATTTGTAACCGTTTCCATCTCGTTTGTGCCCCAAACACAATTTACCAATACTAATATTGTATCCTAAACCTTTCACTCATCAAATTCAACAAAGACAAAAGTATCATTTTTTTAAATGTGCTATTTATAAGCGTATGCTCTAATTACTTGATGTCTTTATTCTCACATGTTATGCATCTGGTCATAGTCGTTTTAATATGATTGAACATGCCTGGTCCCCCTTGTCAAAGTTTCTCGCTTATTTACCTCCCCTACCAAGTACAAATTGCGTGTTCGCAGAGACAAAGAACAGATGCAAAAAGGGAAAGTAAAATAAAATGAAACTTTTATGCGGTAAAATGCCCTGTTAGTAGTCAAATCTGATCGATTACTTTAATTGTAATGTGGCGTAGGGAATGCGTCTTTAGTAGCTATAGCAAAATGCAACATTGTACCCTCAGGCAGACATAAACATTTCGCACTTTTGAAGTTTCGTTTAGGGGGAGGGGGAGGGGGTTTTGATCAAAACGAATTAATTTCGTTTCTTGAACTTCTGCGACAATCTGAGACGGTCCCTAAGTTTCATGTAAGTACATCAAAGGTCATCCAACGTCATCAATAAAAGTTGAGGGAAAGAATTTGATTCGATATTCATCAACATCCAACAAAAACCAAATGTCTATCCCTTGTAGTTGCTGAGATACATGTAGATGGGTGGAGGTCAAAGGTGATCCACGGAATATCCTGACCTATACTCTTCAATATGCAGCAAAAGTCTAACCACTAAGAGCTGAGATCTAAAACCAATAATTATGCAAAATAGTACTAACAAGTCATCGAAAGATGACACAGTCCCCGCTGTTTACATTGTTTGGAATGTTTAGTAGCTGTAAACTACTGATAATTGTGTTAATGTTGAATTCTGAGTATCGTGTCAATAACATTCAACATCTAAGAATTCCTAGGGTTTCTGCGAGCCCTCGAGGCAAATATCTCCCTTGCTCTGCCGTACGGGAAATCGGCAACACACGGCCCTTCCATTGAAAGCAACATCAAATTATCTACATTGCCGTCGGAAAATCTACTACGGGCTCCTGTTTTAGCAGCTGAAGCCCTTTTCGCATGCAACCAAGGATACAGGAATTACTACTGCAATACATGTCAATTGTCGAACTGCAGGAAACCTTTCCGCATATTCTTGAATTAGCAAACGACATGACTCCGAGTTCTCAGCGTAAACTTCGCTTGTCTGAAGTCGTTTCTAAACGCGTTGCCGTGAGTGCTCACGGTTTACGTAGTCTGATCCAAGATGATCGATGAAGTTTCAAGTGCCTCGATACCGTAGTCACGGAGTTCATTGTCATTATCTGGGTATTTACTTGCATTTATGACTTTGTCAAGACACAATACGATATTAGTACATGTAGTACAGTTGGCAGCTAGGAAATCGCTCCTCTATGGAAATCCGGTCACGACATGCGACATGCGACCTGCGACTTAAAAACTGCGACCTGCGTCCTGCGACTTCAAAACTGCGACCTGCGTCCTGCGAGTTTGAAACATACCGTACGACCTGCGACTTCGGCATTTAGACCAAGGTGTAACCTGCGACTTCACAACAGCGACCTGCGTCCTGCGTGTTTGTCAAACTGCGACATCAGTCTTGACTTGTTCGCACCATTGCTCTGAACACGAGCCTGAAAAACACGAGGGACACCATTGCACTGTATTAAAACAGCCGGTTTACCACATTCTCGCGACCAGAGCATAATTTTCGCACCGCTGGCCTACGCAAAAATCGGCCAGCGAAAGAATTCAACCAGCGATAGAAGTGCACGAAGGTGTGACGGTAGAGAATTCCACAAACGAAGAGCACAAATTTATTTTCCTTCTTACGAAAGGCAAACTGATCTGAAATAATGCAATACCAATAGGGTTTTAAACGTCTACATCAAGAGTTAGTTTCTTGAACTTTTCTGCCCACATGATCTAAAATATTATAAACACACAAAAAATAATATGTACATATTATAGTATGTACATATTAGGCTTAAACACTGAAAATAGGATTGTAGGAGGGTTTAATGATGTCCTTTTTTTACAGTTTTAACTCGCGTTATCTATAAAGAAAGTCGGTCACTGGCTGTTCATGCATAGCAAATATGTTTGCACTTCTGTCAATATCAGTATTATTTTAACTGCTTTACTTTGCATATGTTATTTGTGTAGACAAATGTAGTCCGAAGTAAACCAGTAAGAATATTTTTATTTTTCCAACTGAACAAAAGTTGGATCAATTCGATTTTTTGACGAAAAAGTTAAAATGAAATTAGACGAAAAGATGGCAACATCCGATGATCAATCACTGGAGAATTGGAACAAAACTGAAAATGTTAGAAAATGAACGAAAATGAACTGAAAATTCTAATGTTTGCAATGACACTGACGCAGTTATGATACAGGGGGGACAACTAATGAATTAAACAGACAGCTAGATGGTTATACCACAGTGAAATGAGGATAAATACCAGATATATCTAAAAATCAAAAGGTTTGTCGATAACATAAGGAAAGAAGCGAGGTAAGGCAGACGAAGAATATCTAAAATAATTTGAAATTATAATATAAACATATAAATGCCTATCACGTAGCATATTATTTTCCATGTATTAACACGGACTGTCAACATTTCCGTCATAAAATTATCTCTCCAGATGAAAATGAGTGAACTGGTGTGTAGGCCTACATGAATTGAGTTTTGCCAGACTTGGTGAACGATTTACCAAAGCGAAAGCAATGGCTTATTAATGGATCGATGTTGAACGTTAAATCTCCTTTCCACGTTTTACCCTTTGAGCGCTGTAATTTTCTCCCAGCAAAATTTTAGTGCAAAATTTTACCAATTGTATGAATTTTCTGTAATTTTTTGATAATTTTGGACCAAATCGACATCACATTACATTCGCTACAGGTTTTTCCCAAAATTTTTGCAAAAATTGGAGAAAAATTGACAGGGGTTCATTATATAAAGGGGACCAAAATAGACTTTGGCGCCAAAAGGATTAAAGTTCACGCAAGACGTCTCCAATCTAATACTGAGGAAAACACCGTGAAACGTCACGTGTTGTTGTCGCATGTCGCAGTTGTGAAGTCGAAGGTCGCAGTTTGACAAACACGCAGGACGCAGGTAGCTGTTGTGAAGTCGCAGGTTACACCTATAATGCCGAAGTCGCAGGTCGCATGTTTCAAACTCACAGGACGCAGGTCGCAGTTTTGAAGTCGCAGGTCGCATGTCGTGACCGGATTTCCATACTCCTCCGTTCGCTGTATCAAATGTTCGGCGCGATGAAGCGTCGACGCGAGTTTGCACAGGCAAAGCGGATGACGCAGCTCTCATTAGCATATGTCAGGTCGTGTGGTTGGCTTCGATTTCTTCTCTGAACTCGCGTTCATGATTCCTTTACATCTAACACTGTCCGTAATTCTGCGATGGTCGACTGTATCATTGGTTGTATTATCGAAAGGTTGCATTCATGATTCCTTTACATCTAACACTGTCCGTAATTCTGCGATGGTCGACTGTATCATTGGTTGTATTATCGAAAGGTTTGCATCCTGACTAGAAAGACAAAATTACATTGGTCAATGATCGGCATCATCAACATGCATGTCATGGCTATACGAACGAATATTGTTTGCTTCAGCAAGCCGTCTGCAACGTTGTTATTTGCGGCATTCATCACCAAACTCCAAAAACAGCGCGGGCCTTCGCACCGTTACGCTCCACCAAGGGATAGCCATCGGGCAGAGCATGGCTCCTTCAGACTTTGAAAGTCGACGTTCTTTCTCGAGTATTTTATTTCGATCCCGTACTAGCCGTTCTTTCAACTTCCGAGTAGCGGAAAAAGTTGAATATTAATGACGGTTTTTCGGTACTGCATTACTTTGCGGACGGCATCATTCGTGGCCAATGCAGTCGACGTCGAACGCCGCCTTCATTTTTTCGTCCCGTCATGACGGACCGTCTGATCCCAAACAGCAGAACAGATAGATAACTTTGTCAAACAGCCACATTTCAGAGCACGTGTTCACTGCATGTGATCACCAGCGATTCAAATCGTCTGACCATACCATTATTTTACGGGAGCCCGCATACACAACCGTAGTGCTTGTCAACGATGACGTTTAAAACTGACGAGATGACATTTTTTGCAAATTACTAAAGCTTTCTGTGGCTCTCGTTCATCACGACAGACAACGCTTGACGCCTAAAACTCCTAAAACTGACCAACCGAAACCGTCACCAGTCCTACGAAATACCTTTTGGAATCGACTACAACCTTTGCTAGCGTCTCCCCCATAAATAATCGTACAGTCCGGTGATTTACGTCATCAGTGTATTTACATGATCCAAACATTGGCTTCAGATTCGGATTCAGAGAAAAAAAGTCTGAATAAAAGACATCAAGAGTAATTTTGGTGACTAAATTGAATTATTTTGAGATAATAAGGACTGTGCATCAAGAGACCATATGGTACTACATTTATGCCCAGTTACAAAACGATCGCTTCACAGATGCCACAGAAATCGTTGATGACAGGTGCACGGACGGAAGGACGCCGGGACGGACATGACCTAACCCATAAAGTCCCCGCTTGCGGGGACTTAATTATGCAGGTTACATTTTAATTTTTATTTTATTTCTTCAGAGCAAACAGGCCTAAAGCCCACTTACAGGTCTGACAATAAAAGCTAAGATAAAAAGCTGAAAAAAATACATAAACCATACACATGCATACACAAATTATCTGGACAAATATCTTTGACAGTCTGACGATAGTCAGACCTATTGGAAAATATGTCAACAAAATTGTATTTACACACTAGATCATTATAAGAAGACATCAATCTTGGAAGCAGAGAAAACTTCCTAACATTTAGGAGAGATCTCGCAGGTCTAAAAGTCTCAGAGTGACAAAGTGTCCTCATTGGAAAGTTGTAATTTATCTGTTCAACAAGGTAGGGTGAATCAACCTCGGAATGGACACACTAGTACTTGTGTAAATAGTTAAGATCAGCGGCTTTGCGATGGGAGTAAAGCTGACGCAGGTGGAAATATTCACATGTCTGTTCATATTGTGCTGATGAACAGGGAATATTTTGTTTGAAACAAAGAAATTTGATAAACTTCATCTGAACAGCTTCCAGTTTTTCAAAGAGATAATTTTGTATAGGAGACCAGACAGGAGAGGTGTATTCAATCTTTGAACAAACTAAGGACACGTACAGAGTGCTTTAGGAAGGCTAGCATTTTGTAGGATTTGCTGACAATGGAATTGATGTGGGTTTTGAAATTTAAATCAGATGTCAGGGTTATACCTAGATCTTTGACTGAGGACACCCGTTGCAGTACAGATCCATTAAGTGAATAATCAGAGACTATTATGTTTCTTTTGTTTGTGAAAGATATGATACAGCATTTAGTTTCCATCTGATACACCAATTTGAGATATTGTTTAAATCTTGCTGAAGGAATTTACAGTCATCAAGTGAGTCCAGACATTTAAACATTTTTTGTTGTCTGCGTAATATAGTTGAATGAGAGATAACAGCTGACACATCGTTCACATACATTGTAAAAAGAAGAGGGCCAATCAATGAGCCCTTGGGAACGCCAGAGAGATCTGGCTTCAAGGAAGACTGCTTACCATTCAGAACTAGTACTCTTTGGGATCTACCTGAGAGATACAATTTCAACCACATTAGCAGTGGGCCTGAAAATCCATATATTTCATTTTGTGAATTAAAAGTTCATGAGAGACAGAGTCAAAAGTCTTGCTGAGATCTAAATAAATTGAGTCCACCTGTTGCTTGGAGTCAAAAGCTTTTGACAGGTGGTCAACGCATGAAATGAGGTTGGAAACTGTGTCTCTGTTCCTAATAAAATAATGTTGCTCAGAGATAAGAGAACTCACCTTGACATGTTTGAAAAGTTTTGCATATACATATTTTTAAAATGTCTTGCTAACTAGTGAAAGAAGAGATATCGGATGATAGATATAAACTAGAAAGCATTTGCAAGCAAAAGCGATGTTCCAGAGACCAGAGCAGCGGAAGAAACAAGAGAATGTGTGACAAAGATAGGTGCAGAATGAAAGAGTGCTTTGGATTTTAATATTCAGGGCTGATAGCAGTAATCACCATAATACAACTAAAAGCAAGGCAGTCCGGGGAATTACAGTACACAGATTACAAATGCCAACATGTATGGTAAAAACGCAACAGATACATACGGGGGGCGACAACGCACGGAAATGTTTATCAGACGACATTCTCGTGAGCCAGAGCAATAACTTTCGCTCCGCTGACCCACAGGCCCACGGAACGTTTCGTAGATCGTCGTCGGATGGGAAGTGACCGACACTGTGAGGCCGAAGGCCGAACCTCGTACTGTATAAGAATACCCGAGGTTCGGCCTTCGCCCTCACAGTGTCAGTGACTTCCCATCCGACGACGATCTACGAAACGTTCCGTGGGCCTGTGCGCTGACCTACGCAAAAATCAATCGCTTGACGGGTAGCGCTGAGTTGTTGCCGTAAAGAGGCGAGTGATTTACGACGATGATCAGACGAGAGGAAACATCAGACCTAGGCCGTTGAAATTGAGCCACATGCATTTTCATTTGATTAAAAACAAAGACTAAAACAATTTTCATTGCTATGTCGCTGTTTTCACAAGATACTGACCGTTTGATCTTGGAAAGTTGAGTTGCTTTGACGTGCAGCCAACGCATGCCGGAGCGTGACAGACAGTACGTTCACTATGAATGCCTAGCTCTGCATGGCACGGCTGTGTGTTACCGGCGTTAAACGGCCTCCCACCACAGCCCCGCAGACTGATATAGGAAAAATCGCTGGTGGCTCCTCAGAAATACGGTGGGCAGTTTCTCCGCCAAAACAGCCGAGTTTGAGTCCAAAGTCATCGTTTTCGAGCACACCCACCTCGCCTAGGTACACGATGTGCCCAGCCACGCTTGTAAACTTACGGAAACCCTTCTTTTCTGTCTCTGTGCGAGCGAAGCGATCGATACGCCGCCATGAGCATTCGGGCGAAACAGTATACAGCGCCATGTACGGCGAGTATTTAGAGAAAAATAAAATCAAAAAGCAACAAAAAACAAAGCGAACGAAAGCTAGAATTATTAATAACTGAACGCAATATGATAGTTGAGCAATGCCAAATAAAAAATAAATAAATAAACAAACAAGAAATGCCCGTAAAACCCGTCCGAGCTGAGCGATGACGTCATAAGCGTGTCGCAATGCATTCTGGGTAATTAAGGTAAAATTTGTGTAAGCATGTTCTATGGTAGTAATACCGGAAATAGAGAAAGAAAGAAAGAAAGAAAGAAAGAAAGAAGGAAAGTGAGCAAAAACTAACAGTTCCAGAGCTGGTCTCTGGAACTAATTATACCAGACTCTTACCGCTGGATAATTGTAGTTATTTTCTCATCCTGAAGGAACGAGCCGAAGTGAAGTAGCTGTCTTCCCTTGACCTCTGAGTGTACACAGCCCTTTGAAAAAATAACCTCTGACCTATGACATGAATACATAATGAGCATTGCCTATATATCCCCTGAACACATTGAGTCCGCCATCTTCTCCGCTCGGCTTCATCACGAGTAGACACAGCTCTTCGAGCTCCTGATCTTTTGGGAGCGTGACAAGTTTTTTCTGGCCAGGTAAGTGTCAGTTTTCTTTCAGCGACCTATGTTTCTTTCCCCGTTCGCACTTTTTTGCGTCTGATTTTTTGAGTTTCCGTCGTAATTTTTTCCATTTTCGTGTTGGTGTTCCTACGGTGTGTACTGCTGTTATTTCTCATTGCCGTTACGCATTTTTTTTCTTTTGACTTTGTTGTCCTAACTTGTGCTGAGCTTGGAGCTATAGCACGTCGTTTTGTGTCTGTCTTTCTATATTTTATAGAACTATGACTGACCAGGGTGCGGCCCATTCTATGGACGCTAGTGCCGACGTGGCAACAGGTGTTCCGCCTGGTCAGCGTGCCACCACTCAGTCGGACGTCACCCGTACTTCGGCTCCTTCGTCGGAGATGCTTATGGATATGGTAGCAGGCCTGATGCAGTCCGTTCAGCAGTTAGCGGAGAACCAGAAGAAATATATGGGTGACGGCACCTGTCGCCAACTACAGTTGTAAAATCTTAAAAAGTCTTACAAAGAAAAAGAAACAACACAAATACAGTACTAGGTTTGGCTGAAATACAGGGGTGAGAGCACATCTGGGAGTTGTAGTGGCCTTTTCCATGAAGCCAGTCACAGATTTGAATGACATCAAAGGAAGACATGGACAGCATACCGGTAGTACCCAGGATGTGCCTGATGGTAATGCCGCTGGAGGGTGGCCCCAATCCCTATGGAATGCCACTGCATATTTGGCAATGTGGAACCAAACTCCATTCACCCATGACATACAAAGACCCATCATATAAAAACAACAAAACTCAAAAGTTGAATATTATACACTAAGTTTAAGGGCCAGAAACTCCAACTTTTGATGATTTATTATTTGGTTTGTTCAGTCATTACAAATTCTCATTCTACTCCAAACTCAAAGTAAAAGCATGTTGAAACATCCATTATTCAGTTTGTCAACACAGCATCTATATGTGTACAATGTACTTTTATTGTTGACATTGGAATTCTACACTAGACTTGAATTCACTTGTCAGTAACAACAATGCAGTCTACATTATGTTCAAGCAGAGTTGACAAGCTGAATACTGTGTATTTTGGGGTTAAACAGAACATTATGGCTGATATTAGAAACACAAATCATGAAAAAATTATAATAGAGTTTAACTGGTCATTCCAACTTTTGGCAATACCATTTGACATGACAGGTTGGCTATATTCAGGCCAAAACTTGGCCAAGACAGCAGTAACAGAAGAAGTGGTACAAATCTCAAGGCCTTTCTCCCAGGAACTCTCTAAAAACCAAAGACAAAAGCCACAATGGCATTATATGTGCTCTCGCTATCGCTCATAACGTTCCTAAATTATGAACAAAAATGAAAATGTACGAAAAAAAAAAATGTCCGTTCGGCCATTTATGAACAATTTTGTTAAGTTCGAAGCCTGGTTTTCAGTTAAGATTGTGAATTCAGGGGAAATACTGTCATATCTCGTCTTTAAAAACCTTCTCTACCCCTATCATCGGCGCATCGACACACGGTGATAGCTAGCTGTGGACTTTGACCTGTGCTAACATGAGCATGCGCGAAAAGGTTTCAAAATCCCCGGGTCTGTGTACTTTGATACTGGTAAGGTGTGTCATGCTTTACAGTAGTTTCGAGAAACCCAAACACTCACATGCTGTCAACTTTCCAAATGGACGGTCGAAGCGGATCGAGGGAAGCTGGCAGTTACAAAGGCTTTAGATGGCTAGTATCCTCAGCGCGGAAAGAAAGTTAGGGATAAAAACGGCAACTGATATGAAAAAATTGGAAACAATGAAACCGCCGAGAAGAGATCAAGAACAGTCAGCCTGAAAGACAGTCGAACAACAGTCTGGACCATGCATGGTTCAGATGGTTGAATGACGTACCGCAAAGTGTTTGTCTGTGCAGGGAGGTAGAAGTGAGCCGGAAATCTTAGTTGTCATAGCTTTGTCATTTGACAATATGCAGATTGAATTTTTCAGTGAACTTGCCAATTTTGATAAGTTTACTTCAAAATATATTACAAGAAACTGTCTCGGCAAATGTTATGAATACTGATAGTTTTCTTTGACACTCCAGAGACAATGCTGTGCACAGTCGCATGGCGAAAGTTAATCCAGACCAAAAAAATTGACAATCATCTGCACTCTGCAGCATTTCAAAAATCAGAAAAATGTAACTGTCTCTAAGAAAACATTAGCAGGATCACCAGTTTCAATTTGCGCACTTAAATTTGCAATAAAAACAAGAAAAAATTTGTGTGAAACCACAGACTGCCACAAGTTCTGATCAGTGGTTGTCTTAAAAGAAGAGCTGAAGAGCTGAACATGGCATAATGACTGCAGCTTATAGAGGCACCACCTCGTACCCATGGATGACATGCATACTTTCAAGGTATCAGAGCTTTCCAAAAATATGAAAAACAGGGAACAGATTTTCTGGCCTCTAAAACTTGAGCAAACACTGATAATATTAATGATCACTTAATATATTAATATATAATCATCAACCACTGAGAAATATTTTAAAGTAATAATAAAGATTGATTAATTGAATAACATTCATGTTCATGAGCCGGTTGACCAAAATGACACACTTTATTGAGACAAGGAAGAAATTTCAATTTTACAAGCATTCATGATCCATGATGTACTGTGTTATGCAATGGATCTTTTGACAATGCTTATCAAAATATGAGTGTTCATTGTCAAAAAAAGCTAAAAAGGAATTTGCCTTTATCTATCATGAAATCATCATTTCTATCCCCTTAAAATCATTCACTGAGTACCAGAAGTGCTTTTTGAAAATTGGCAGGCTCAGCATTACATAATTTGTGCTAACTAATATTTTTTGAAACGAATTCGTAAATTTACTAACAATTTTGAAAGGCCAGGGAGAGCACAGCATTATTCATGCCAATCGTCCTGTAATGCAATGTGCATGGCCATTGCACATTTTGAACTGGTGAGGGCAGTACATTAAGTCAGCTGAGACTTCTACACAAAGAATTCCCTTTGGACAGATACAGACTAAAATTATCAATACTCTGTGTTTGCAAATTACAAAGAGCATCTCTCAAATGTTTCCAGTCTTACCTAGTGTTAACGAGGGATATATGACCAACAAACACCAGTGTCAGCAAACAAATTCTCTTAGAGGTAATCCAGAGTTTGCCTTTCCAGGTAATTGTACACCCCATTAAAAATGAAGGGAAAGAGCTCGAGTGAACTTGCCAAAGTGTATGGACTAAGCTACATGTATACTTTGTTGAAAACAAGTCATTATGATTGACATAGTCCCCACTCGGTTGATAAATTTGGAAGCCATTGACTAAAATGACCGTGAAGTGATATTGGTAAACAGGTATCTGGAAACTGATGGAGAAAATGTTGTATTGATGTGTATCATAAAATTGATGTATTTTGTAAGAATAACTTTAATAGGTAAATTTGAGAAATAGTTGGATGGGTGTCAGGGTGATCACTGGTTGCAATGCGGTTAAATTATATCTGAGTGTTGGTTTATGATAAAGATGGATATGGATGGATAGATCTTGAAGTCCCTCACATGGAATATGTCTGTAGGTATTGTAAATTTGTCCAAATAGTTGACCTGCGATGTATGAAGCTCGGTTTTACATTTACAAGGACAAGAGCAAAATGTGACTTTCATTTGATCTGAAAGTATCGAGGACAAAGAGAAATATACAGCGTTTATTAAATCTGTTTGTGTTGCTTTTGTCCCTATGTTTGCACATAGGTCATGATACAGTGAGAGAGAAATACTTGCATTTTAAATTCCTGTTTGAAGTGTATACAATGGAAACCACCTATTGCAAGTTAACACTGTTGCAGAGAGATAGCCATAATTCTTGGTGTATTAAATCTAACCTGAATCACAAATCAAAATATCCCTTTCAAGTATGGTGCTAGAAGTATCAGAAACTTATTTTGTATTGTAGTATAAGGTGATAATTATGTTTGTTTTAAAGCAATAAAGTCAATAGTACTTTTCTGACGGCAGTACTTGGCATAAAATGAAAGATTCAGTTGTCTATCAGTTTCTGCAAACTCAAACCTAATCAATGACTGAAGGAGATGTGTTGAATATCCATTCTGCAATAAAATCTTGTTGAAACCTGCAATCACATTGTATGCAGGGCTTGAAATTAGCAGTAGTCCCGCATCCACATACTACCAACTTTTCTCTGGGACTTCCAAAACCCATGAAATGGTAGCCCACATGGACTACCAAAACCTAGAACCTGAAATTCAGACAGTACTTTGCATGCCATGTCCGTCATTTTGGGACGAACTAAATGCAGTCAAACCCAGATGGACACAGAAAGGCCAGAGTATTACTTTGTCATGCAAATTAGAAACACCACTGTGGAACTTTGCAACAAAGTTTCAATATCTGAACTCCGACGTACTTGAGTGACAGGCACTGTGTGAGGAAATGAAGGCCAATGAGAACGCATTTTCATTCCATTTTGACAGAGACCCATGATTTTGTTCATAATGTATCAATCACAAAATTTTACACAAAAATTATGCCTCCTCCCTGCAGAAAGCCCATGGTCTATTTTTAGCCCTGCTACAGTATGTCTCAGTCTGAGGTTGTGTCGTTGTCACGACGACTATCAAAATTTGCATAAAACTCTGAGAGTGAAACGGGTTGTCAATAGGTCACCAAACTTTTGAGTACCACTTTCATCCATTATACCTGTTTCCTTGGGTATTAAAGGTGTGCAATATTCATATCAAATGACTAGAAAATTCACTTCACCGGCAGGAACTCGAAAATTGGCCTTTTCTTGTCTAGTTCATGAAAAAAGGTATCACTAAACTAAAATATGCAAAGACCACCAGCCATTGTCACTGGGCTACCAACTTCAGAAAATGGTATCCCAAGTGGACTACCAGGGAAAAAAGTTAATTTCAAGCCCTGGTATGGTTGAGTTTACTGAGTTAACTTACTTATACTGAGAAAGAACACCACCTACATGGCTCCCCGCACTCCTTGTTACTACATGTATGTAAACGGACTTGAATTCAAATTAGGCTAAAACTTCATTTTGCATGTTTGCCAAGCCTGTTGTGTCAATAATGTGGGATGTACAACTGTTCGTGTTCACCATGCACGGTAACCTAGGCTACAGTGCGCCAAGTCCCTGATTGGGTTGGACTTGATGGAGACCCATAAATGAATGAACTTTTCAGTGTATCCTGGGCAGGAATTGAATGAATTCATACTAGTACCGGTTCAGGCCTATTTCAAGTCATCTCGGTCAACACAGGCAACTGACAATGAGTAGAACTCTACACTTATCTATGGTCACCTTGTAGGAAAGCCCTACAAATTACAATAATAGATATTCAGTCTTTTTATAAATTAGTAAATCGTAAGAATTTATAGAGTGACCTGGGTTTAAGGGAAGGTCTAAAAGCTTTTCACTACCCGATTTCATAAATCAGCGACATTCACGACCTCTGAGCGTTTCCGGTGATAAAAACTAGTCAACGGTCAGAAGGATGCATAAATGGGTAGTGAAAAGCTTTCAGACCTTCCCTTCCTGTCTGTGCAGCAGTGGCCCAAGCCCTGCAGAGCTCTACAGCCGCTCGGTTAAGCTAGCCGACATGTACTATAATATCACGTACCGTTATTCTTTATTAAATAATCAAGTCATGTAGACATTCTACACATTGATGATTATGCAGTGCGTTCGCCGGGCCTGAGCCAGGCAGCCATAGCCATTCGGTATGCCAGTCAACATGTAGGCCTATAGGCCTACACTAATATCGCGTATGGTGATTCTTTTATTGACTAATCAAGTCGTACATAGACATTTTACATATTAAATACGATTATTATCCCAGCAATGTGCCAAGCGCCTGTGGTTTAGGAAAGCTTTCCCAAAGCTAGCTTTGATGCAGTTAGCCCTGCGTGGTGGGGGCCGTGTAACGCCCGAAACACACAGCACGGTACGCAGGGCTATGATGCAGTAAGATGGCAAAATGCAGGATCTGTAAAGCCTAAGGTCTTGTATGTGCAGCTATTAATGTTAAGTGCTAAGAAGGAGACTATCAGTATTATAACTCACCTTTTTGTTCAGTTCAGCCGAATCATGTATCCAAAACAACAGCTCTACTTCTGCGCTGGCACACTTGATAAAATATAAGTGAGACAATCCGTATTCCAACTTAGCCCCGCCGCAAACACTGTGGTGTACTGCATTCGCCCAACGGTTACACAAGAGTTAGTAGACAGACACATGCACTTTCAGTGTTCATGGCAGTAAAGTTTGGTCCAAGCGGCCCGTCCCTAGCAAGACTTTATCTCAGTATATATTGAGTCGTTCGGAGAACGGCAGTGCACATTCAGTGATAGAACTTTCCAATTTCTCCTGCAGGTCACGCGGAAACAGATTCTGATTGCATTGCAATCCACTTCAGTCTCAATGTCAAATAAGATCTCAGCACTTCCAAATACCCGTTGGCATAATCGAAAAGACGAGTCACTTTTACAATATTTTCATAAAATGAACTTGTTTCACTTGTTCTATCTCTTTATTAGCATAGATAAGGTTACATTGAATTTAACCAAAGGATCGCCAGAACGATTCTGATTCTGATGTCAACTTCTTCGACACTGAGAAGAAACTTTATTACTGTGGCGCCCTCTATGTGCTCGCACTCTCTCAATCTAAAATCCATATCTATTTATGTATTTATTAGCCGTGTACACAAACGTGACATTGGCATAAAATGAAATACAAGACAAAAGAATTACATGATTGAAAAACTCTGCAAGAAAGAGATGAAAAAAGCCATGTCAAAATTACATGTTATAAGCTTTCATCAGCTCTTTCATCAGAACTTTGCTTCACAGTAGTAAGCTTATGCACAAAGGAATCATCAGAACAAGACAAACAAACAAACCAACAAAATCATTTATAATCCCAGACTTGTAAGTTCAAGTCTGTGATTGTGAACGTGTGAGTGGGGTGAACACGATGATTGTTGTTCTGTTTTCATATTGACTCCTGGCATACGAAAGTCTGTGCGGACAAAGCACAAACTCTACAAAAAAGTTGTAGCTAGGAATTTCGACGCACAGCTCTACAACCGGTACAAGAGTTTTAGAAATATTCTTACGAAAATACTGAGGAAAGTAAAAAGTCATTATTATGGGAACCTTCTACTGAGTAATAGGGGTAACACAAAAAGGACTTGGGATGTTATTAACGATTTGACTGGCAGGTGTAAGCAGAAAGAAGTAATTGTCCCAGGTCAAGTGAAAACCAACATAAATGGCCAGGATGTTATCCATACACAGCCTCACGACATTGCTGAAGATTTTAACGATTTCTTCGTCCACGTTGGTGAAAATTTGGCAAACAAAATTCCAGCAACACTTACTGATTCTTTTCATAAGTTTTTAGGTGACAGAGTATCACATTGTTTTTTTGTATCTCCTGTTACACCAAGTGATGTTGAAAATGTTATCTCACATATTAATGTTCGTAAAGCTGCAGGATGGGACAATATTTCTACAAATTTAATGCACGAGGGCAAGACTGAAATTTCAGTCCCACTTGCACATTTAATTAATTTGTCTTTTTCAACAGGTCAGTTTCCAGATAACCTAAAAATTGCGAGAGTAATGCCCATTTATAAAAAAGGAAGTATCGAAGAATTAGGTAATTACAGACCAATTTCGATTCTCCCTGTCATCAGTAAAATTTTTGAAAAAATCATGAATAGCTTTTTATTGCGCTTTCTTGAAAAACATCATATTTTATACGAGCACCAGTATGGATTTAGAGAAAAACACAGCTGTAAACTTTCTATTGTCAGTTTGGCACAGTCTTTACTGGACGCAATGGACAAGGGAAACTCAATTCTTGGCTTGTTCATAGATTTTTCAAAGGCGTTTGACACTGTCAATCATGATATTTTACTTGCTAAACTGGAACATTATGGAATCAGGGGCCTGCCTCTGAAGTGGTTCAGTAGTTATCTACATCACAGACAGCAGTTTGTCAGGATCAAGGATATAGACTCACATCTTTTAAATATCACTTGTGGTGTTCCACAAGGTTCCATTCTAGGACCAATATTGTTTTTGTTGTACATTAATGATATTCCTAAGTCTTCCAGTTATTTCAATTTCAGACTGTATGCAGACGACTCGAATCTGTTTCGTACAATTCAGTCAAACCAAGGAAATGTTTCCCTCCGTCAAGCGAATATAGAGTTTGAAAATGTGACTGATTGGTGTTATGTTAACAAGCTGACGATCAATATTGACAAAACAAATTACATGGTGATCAGCAGTAAATACAATCGTAAAATGGTCCAAGATCATATTAGTGTGAATAACCAGCGAGTGAAAGAAACAGACAGTTCATCTTTTGTAGGGACCTGCCTTGATAGCAGTCTTTTATGGAAGCAACACATTCTTAAAATCAGAAAAAAGATATGCCATTATGTTGGAATTTTGTACAGGTTACATGCTATTTTACCATGTTCAATACTTATCATTCTATATAATACTTTAGTCTTACCTCATATCTCATATGGGCTTGAGGTTTGGGGTAGTGCGTACAGGACTTACTTAGTGGATATCTTCTTGGTGCAAAAAAAAAATTGTTCGTGCCATGACAGGTAGTAAGTTTGATGCGCACACCGCACCACTGTTCAAGAAATTAGGCATCCTTGATATCTTCAAACAGTGCGATTATCAAGTTGGCATTTTTGTACATGACACACTTTGTAACAGGCTACCATCTCATTCAGTAACTATTTCACTTGTGTAAATCACGGCTATCAAACAAGATGTAAAGCTAAAGGAGATCTTCATGTACCGAAATATGATAGTAGCATTGGTCATTCTTCAATCATGTTTGCTGGGGCGAAACTTTGGAATAATTTACCCAACACTTTACGTGATATTCGAGGGAGAAATAAATTTAAAAAAGAATACAGAAAATTCCTTTTACAGAAAGACTTTAATTTGTAAGACGAATATTATTATTTATTCTGGTAGCTTTTGTTTTAGTTAGACATGGACTGTCTCGTTTAGACTTTCCTGACTTGTGGCCTTTCTTGAGAACGTTTTTTTGTTATGCAAATATTTGAATTTTTCTCTTCACACTCCATTTGATGTATTTGTTTATTGTTAACTGCAGCTGTCAAATTCTTCTATGTTATTAAACTAGTGTTCTGATTGGCTAGACTAGATTAGTCCGTTTTGGACTATTTTCTAGCCTTTCACCTAGTTATGTAAACACTGTTTGATTGTATACAATCAAAACACACATTTGTTTGATTTGTGATCATACCTTTTCTAGGTGAAATAAATAAATCATATAAATCATATATGAAACGTGTGAGTGGGGTGAACGCGATACGAGTGAGGTGAACGCGATACAGGGGAATCCGGCAGAAACTAACTCTAGAACGCGTTTGATCGCTAGGAAAACCTGACATAAGTTGCCAAATTGCAAATAGGTTTGTATGAAATAGAAGAGACGCAAAAGAAACAAATGATTTTGTTTGTTATTTGTTTGTTTGTTTGTTTAATTCACCGACTTGAATTAAGTCTTCGGGGATCCACACGTCACAACTTCGGACGGAAAAGAGAGTGCTCAACTATTAGGCCTAAGCCTAATGCAGAAAATCTGTCGATGGTGCAGTTTCCGAATATTTCGATCCGCAGTTGAAATTTTTTGTGCGAGTGTGGATCCTGCAGTCTTGTCTCTTATTAAACATATAAGTACGACTGAATCAGCAGCGCTCATGTCTGACTAACTATTAAAATAGCAGGCTGTATGGGCAAGAGTTCCTTTAGGCCCCCTATACCCGAAAATCCTTTAATCGCGGACTTTTCTCGGAAGGAGCACATCAAGTACAACTTTTTGAGGGGTTTAGGGTTAGGATAAGTTTTTTAGTTTAGCACACTTAAAAGTTTTCTCTTAATTTTTTTTTTTTTTTTTTTTGGGGGGGGGGGGGAGCTTAGAAAGGAACTCTTTTCGGCTATGTGTTACCGCCGGCTATAGGCCTCCCACTACATATAGCCTATAGCCGCTAACACACAGCCCTGCCATGCAGAGCTATTAATCACAGGAGAGTTTGTTCATTAATCATAACCAATAAAAACATGACTTTACGACGGAGACGGGGTTTTAATTTCTCGATCAGTTACGTTGGGCTATACGGTTTTGCAGTAAGCGTTTAGGAAGCAAATGTACATTCACAGCGCGTGAAAATCACATCGTTTCCTTTTTTACACATGTTGAATATATTACCCTTTACGCACAGATTCTTCGATCAGATAGCAACGATCTAAGTCTCGCTAAAAATCTGAAAATTCCATGTAGTAACAAAACTTCGAATTACTCAACATATGCACTTTTCAAACACTAGCATGCTCTACCTTCGTTCCTGAAGCACTGGCAGTTACGATCAAGACACTCTTTCAAATCAGATTTGAGGTCATATTTGTAAGCATAGCAATCTGGCTTTTTTCATGATTATTAGCTGACAAGTTTCCTCCGTCTTGTTACGGTTGTCATCTTTGACTTTGCTTTGTACATATTTCCTAAGTTTTGAGTCCTACATATATTTGAAATTAGCCACTATGTATATCTACTTCAACACAGATCTATTTGAATGGAGGGTACGACGAATGTTGACGACTCCATGTGTACGGTAATATCCACCATAGGAGGAAGCTTACATGTCAGTCCCCCGGAGTAAGGGGTTGGGGTTAGGATAGAGGTATCTTGGCCTCAGCACAGGTTTCTTTTTGCTATTGTTTATTTTATTTTAATACGTTTGAATATGATATGTATTGCAAATAAAGATTTATATTGCCAATCTTTGGTGTCTTGGTCTTATGTTAGCAATAGTTTTGCAACGATTTCTTTTTCTCCTTCGCTGTGTTACGTATTTGTCCTTTGACAATGTGACTCGAAATTTTGTCACTGTGTTGCGTCTATTATCTGATGTGTTTGATTGCCTAATGCGCAAAAAGCAAGCAAGGGTAAATTACTAATCTGTGGACGCTGTCACCAGATTATTACCGGATTGACCTTGACAAAGTCACAAGAACGCACCAGGAGCAAAGTTTGATAGTGTAAATCTTTATTGGCGATACATATCATAGTCAAACTCATTAAAATAGAAGAAACCTGTGCTGAGACCATGACACAGCAATCCCCACCCCAACCCGGGGCACGGACATGTAAGCAGCCCCTATGTAACCACGCTTAAACTAGTAGTAGCCTCAGTTTATGAAATCTGGCTGAAAATGTTTTTCTGCTGTACTTGGATGCAGTTAGTATATAACATTACAATAACATAAGTAAAATACGCGATTATATTGTCGGCACAGAATACTCAAATCGAAAACATGGACTGGCTAATGATATGCTGAATACATAAAATTTTAAGTTCCATCTCAAGACAGCAAACGTACAAACAGAGTACTTTTTGTGTGTGTGACTTGAAAGTCCGAGAACTACATGTTTCTGAAATTTTTTGTGAATTGGAATTGAGGTTTGGCTTATCCGATTAATCATTAGGAAAATCTGTTGAGTGTCTCACAATGCATATACCTCAAACATCAGTGACTTACATGCTCAGTCTTGTAAATGAAGCTATGTTGTGAAGTTTGGTCGGTCGACCAGCTTGCACTATGAAGTCAGTTCAAGTCACAATACTGTCCTGTTTTCTGCACGTTGGCTTTGCATTATTTCCAATCTTTTATCAAATATTTTTTTCTGTTGATCTTTGCTTAAAGTTTCTGTATCCATTCGAACTTTTCAGAACATGTTTTCGGACTTTGTCTGTTCGTTGGGAAATAATTGTCTTACATGCATTCAGGAATCATTTGCAAATTTGATCTATAATCGTAAATTATTTCTTTGCGGTATCATTTAACAGACACGTGTTGTCAAAACTGACAATCTAACGAGGGAACTCCAAAGCTACCATGTGTTCCAGCCTGAATTCTACTTGTTCGCAAGATGTGAAAATTTTGACTTTCCCCTCCTTCATCGAAACATCTATATGTATTTGCTGGAGTTGAGTATGTAGCATATTTAATTTTTCATCGGTTTTACATCGGATTGGTACGGTGTAATCTTCTATTTGTGTTTCAGTTTCAATGCATATCCTGGATGCATTGATGCACTGTTACGAGTTCATTTTGCCTTCAATTACAGACCAACACACGATTTCGACTTGACTATACCACTTTGCCGCGTTGGTTGACTCTCACCTAACTGTCTGTCTACTCTTCCCGTCTTAGATGGTTGGGGCTTTTTTGGTTTCTTCTCTTCGAGCCGCGCTCTTAGTTTGCTGCCGTCAAGTTTGTTGACCTTGAAGAACATGGCTCTATCATCGGATGTCATGATTATGATGGTGATTGATTCGATGGGAGAATAACTATTTATATTTATCAGCTGTACACCCACTGCAGTGCTCCAAAAGTGAACTGTAAATTGTTCTTTAGCAGTGCTAAGGACCAGCTGATCATCGGCTGTGATTTTTGCCATGGTAACAACATCAACACGTCCTCCGAACACAAACACTTGGCGGAGGCTTGCCACATCCCATAGTTTAACTGTCCTGTCGCAGGGCAACGTCACAAAGAAGCTATCATGGGATGACAGATTGAGATCAGAGATGATATAATCGTCGCTACCATACCTGTTATCGTCTGCCAGTCGGTGAGCTTGAAATCGAGTTAGGGACCGTTCAGTTTTTACGGCCGAGGGGACGGCAAAATCCAGGGGGGGGGGGCACCGTGATTTTGGAATCCGCGAAGGGGGGGGGGTCACGCTTTTTCACTGGTAGGAAAGGGGGTCACCACATTTTCAAAAACATAATACCTACAATAAGTTCACTTTATGCCATGGCTATGATCGACCCTCTTTACCGGCGGGCCGCCTTGGGCGACCCACTACAATAAATATACTTTATGTATTACCCATGACCCTCTTAATGGGCAGACGTCTTTGGCGGCCCACTCCAATTAGGTTTACTTCGTGCAACGGCCATGATCGACCCTCTTTACCGGCATGCCACCTTCGGCGGCCCACTACAATAAATTTACTTTATGTAATAGCCCATGACCCACTTAATGGGCGGACGCCTTTGGTGGCCCACTCCAATTAGGTTTACTTTATGCAATGGCCATGATCAACCCTCTTTACCGGCCGGCCATCTTTGGTGGCCCACTAGAATAAAGTTGACTTTACGTAATAGCCGATGACCCTCTTAACCGGAGGGCTGCCTTTGGCGAACCACTCCAATAAAGTTTACTTTATACAATGTCCATTTACATAAGTTGTCTATGGAAATGAAGTTAAAAATTGCCTTACAGTTGTCCTAATTAACAGACGTTTGCATGGATGTGGCTGGGAAATTTGTGAACTGGCATCCTTGCTGCACGAATAAAGTGCGCCATGTACCAGAGTTCAAATCCAAACTGTGCGGGTAAATTTGACATATGAGTTTTGGTTATTTTTCAGCGGGGGGGGGGGGGGGGGTCATCAATTTTTTTCTTCTGACAAAGGGGGGGGGGTTATCTTTTTTTCACGAAAAATGCAGGGGGGTCTATATTTTTTTGAACACCGGCAAAAAGAGTTTGCCGCCCCCCCCCCTCAGCAGGCCGTAAAAACTGAACGGTCCCTTAGTTCATTGCCGCTGCTGATATCGTACAGCTTCACATTGCCGTCTTGGAAACCCGTGTAATTCTCTATGGAACTCAAACTTCTTTGTGAATATGACGTCTAAGGGACTGGTCATGTTCTTCAGCCTGGGGGCGGTGGATTCATGGGGGGGGTCACCCTGTTTTTGACTTTGGTGATAGGGGGGTCACCATGTTTTTGAAATGCCCAATAGGGGGGGGGTCAGTGTGTTTTTGAATTTTGACACAGGCTCATCATTGCCTAAAATGCTAGTGTCAGTCACAAATTTCATCATTCAGTTGTATTTTTCGGCGCACCCTTCGGGCGCGTAACTTTAATAATCAGTCATATTTTTCAGCACGCCCAACTTTAACATATCAAGCATACATACATCAGAGATATCTGTATGTTCAATATTTTTCAGTGTGCTCTTCAAGCTCATTACTTTAATATATCAACTGACATGTCAACAATTTCATTAAAACATAGAATGACTATTTGAAATATATAAATATGTAAAATGTAAAATATATATATATATATATATATATAGATGATATATATATAAATATATATATAATATTTACGTCCACATTTTGTTTTACCTATGTCACGCGCCGGGGGGGGGGATTTATGTCCACCTTTTGTTTTACCTATGTCGCACGCCGGGGGGGGGGGTCACCCTGTTTTCGAAATTTGGAATAGGGGGGGGGGGGTCTGCCACTTTTTGACGTCGGCAAAAAAAATCCACCGCCCCCCCCCCCCCAGGCCAAAGAAACTGACCAGTTCCTAAGATTTTGCAAAGTGAATATGACCAAACTCGATGTCATGACCAGCAGTACATTTCCATTACGGAGGAAGTGTATGTTGTTTGCCCTCGTATTGGGATCGTGATGTCCACGGTACCATTGTTTCACTATGTCGTAACCACAAATGTCGTCAGCCTATGAACGCCCTGTGATGAGTAGACTGGAAGTACCATTATTTGATATGCGTATACCACTGCAACTCATATCCAGCTCTTTGTTTGACTTAACTTGTAGTGTTTCGGTGTCAAATTCAGTTAGGTTGAACGAGCCAATACCAAATAATCGGCGTCCATCTCGTGTAGTGTCAAGAGAGAACAATGCGTGATTGTATTTGCCTTCCAATTTCTTCTTGGAGACTAGTTTACCGACATCAACGTCATAAAGACTCAGATGTTTCCCAAGATTATCTGCCACAGCTATTCGCTGTCCACTGGCTTGACTCTGTGAAGAACACGGTATAGAATGCTATACAGGAGAGTTTCACCGGGAATCACCGGTGAATCCCGCAGAAACTAACCCACTAAGTACTGCGCAGGGCTGCCAAATTCGGAATAGGTTTGTACGAAAGAAGAGAGACACAAGAGAAGCTATTATCAATGATTTCTTTTTTTAAAAATTCATGCACTCACTTGAACCAAGTCTACCGTGTACCTAGCCACAGATGACTGTGTAGTGAGCGACGTGTATAGTGACAATGGAGTTCTAAACATGGGTTCCCTGATACAGTTGAAGTAGTCTTTGGCATTAACTAACACCTTCCCTCCACTGACATACTTGTTGTACTCTTCTGTTATACATTCGAGGGTTCTTGGTGGAATGTCTGGCCTCTCACCTGGTGTCAGTTTGGCCTCTTGCTTTGTGGTCAAAAACCACAGGCAAATGTGTAGACCTGTGGGAGAGTGCACATAATTAAATACACAGGAAATCAAATAACCCTGATCACATATAAGCCGAACAGAAAAAACACATCACAATAAAGAAGCAAAAATCCAAATACCACTTGCACCAGATAAACCATATATCTTGGTCAGCAGTTCATAACTCCCTGAAATCCCCCAAAAACTTTGCACATTTTTATTGAGAACAAGTCATCATTGATGACACAGTCCCTACTTGTTTATTGGTTATTTATTTAACTTGATTATAGTCTCAACCAAATATATATTTTTGTTACTTTGTAAGAGTATACAATATGACATCAAATAATTGCAGCAATCGTTATCATTCAAAACAAACTAAACAACAACAACAGCAAAAACACTGACAAAATCAACTGTCAGGGCGTGGTCTTAGTAATGGCTCTGGTCATTAAAAAATCACAATTTGTACATGATAGTGTTCTATCCTTACACCAAGTTTGAAAAGAATTGGGCAAGGAATGTCTGAGATATCTACGTGCGCGGAGGGATGGACAGACAGAGTCCAGATTTCATCCACAGGGACTAAAATGATACAAACATACCTAATAATTACTTATGCTTTGCTTCACTTTTATAATACATAAATGTACTGGCATCTTGAAATAGACAAGACAGAATAAATACAAAATTGTTACTCAAACAAATGAAAACAAATCAAAGAGAATTGACTCTGAAACTACAACTGTAAAGGTAGTTCATTACCGAGTAAGAATAGTTATAAAAATGATATGGCCAAACTCAAGATTGTTTTATGACTTTGATTTCAAACAAATGTCGCTTTCCATGATATTCAAATCTGCACTGTGCATAATTGACTTTATCTCACCGAGGCTAACTTTCAACAAGTCATCGTTGATGACACAGTCCCCACTTGTTCATTGGTAAATTGATTACTGGTCCTCGGAGAGTGAGGATAGTTTTGTTCATTAACTGGGTCTGTGATTAAAAATACTGCAATACAAATGAGGCTTAATGGCCGAGAATGAGCTCCATGGTGGTGAAAATGTAAAACCACTCTGACGATACTGATGACCAATCTGAGAGCACAACATCTGATTAATATGATACTGCTACATATCTTTACACGCCATTACACTATTGGAGGATAACACTTTTCAAACACATTTTTTTAATGCCAACGGTCGATATTTGACGTGGCAATTGCGTGCGGATCGCGAGATATTGATTAAAAACATGTCATTTCCTGAGCGTATTTATCACATCCTGAAGTTTTACGATCGTTTCTGATTTTGACCCGAAATCCCCCTAAGGTTTGTTGTTTCGCTGATTGACGATATTCTAGGGAGTCTACAATAAGTGCGAATGAAGCAATTAATTTACTTCCCACTGCAAAGACTTTATATACAGCATTATGCCTTTACCTCAGGAAATTTTTTTTAAAAACTTCTTAGTTTTTGTCATTTTCATTATTCTAAATCAGTTGTATTATATTTTTAACCAATACCACATAAACATCAGTTTTTAGGTGTAAAATATTAGCCGCCTCCGATGACTACATTTTGTCGTCTGCCACACAGTACGCCGCGCGGGAGGTATGCGTCTATGCATACCACGCGGCGGCCGCTATGCATCAACCGCACGTAACTGTGCTGGTCACCTATGCGAATTCTGGTGGAATCAGCAAAAATTGTTTTTCGTTTTTTCCCCAAGTCAGTAAGACTCAGCTTTCTCCCACGGGGCATGACCGATCACCGATGCCAGTGTTACTGTGGCGTACAGCAGCGTAAGCATAGACTCGTACTCCATAGCTTAGTTGACAATGGCTCCAGTATAGCTTAGTTGACAATGGCCCCAGTGCCGAACGTTCGATGTTCGGAAGCTTAATTTAGGTGGGCCACCGGAATTCAAACTTTTACTTTTTTGAAGACATGTTTTTGTCGATATCTGGCGATCCGCGCGCAGTCGCCACGTCAAATATCGACCGTCGCCATTTAACAAATGTGTTTTAAAAATGTTGCCAAGTGGGAGTGCCACTTTAATGTCTTCACATAGTATTACAGTACTGTGAGATTAACATCTGTACCATCATACTGTTACATAACATTGCACATCATTACACTACTGGAAGATATACATCCGTACCACGTTGCATCAAATTTGATGCAACACTTCTAGATATTTCATATTAATTATTAAAATTCATCAACTATGCAAATAAGCAATTAATTGACATGATACTTCTTCATGTCTTCACACAGTATTACAGTACTCAGAGGTCAACGTCTGTACCATGTTTCATAAAATGTGATGCAGCATATCTGGACATATCCAGTGTGCGAAATTAACGTCGGTCCGACGGTCCGAGACCGACAGATTTCTCGTCGGGCCGAAAGTTTTTAGCAACATGTCAGTCCCTATGACCGACTGAAATTTGGAATAAAAGGTTGAAATTTCTCCGTCAAGACCTGTAACAGATGCAGATGATGACTATACCAAGCATTTTCTCCTTTCCGTTTAAAAAAGCCGTAGTAATCAATGCTTGCATAAAAAAATTATTCATACTTATGACTGTTTTCAAGGTACCAAGTTATTCACTCAGTGACACTCTTCTACCACTCGCGTTGGCTAATTTCAGAAGTGATTTTCAGCTCGCCAACCATTTTCAAATCACAATATCACATGCCCTGGTGTAGTGTACATTTGTACAAAGCAATGTAGAGAACACCATTCCCCATAGAAAGTCATGGGAGACAAATTTTCTCACTTTCATCAGCCACATATAGCCAGTGCATGAGCCTGTATTCCCCGGCCCCTGGATGTTTGACATCATTTTGTAGTCCGAGAGCGGGGATTTGACATGGCTAGAAGAAATGTCAAATTCTCCTGTTAGTCCCATAGTCCCCCTCCCCCGTGGTGGAAAACATTGATAAATTTGTGCGCATGACAATGAGGAAGATGAGGGCTGTGATCTTTTTTAGATTCCAGATCATAAATGAATGATTCATGATCATTCACCTACACTATTCTGCAATCTATGTGAACAACAGTTTTTGGAGTGAATACTTGCTGACTCTATTGATAAAAGGACATGAAAGATTAAATATTACAATATCAAAAACATAGTATTGGTGGAGAAGTTGACTTAAATGGTCGTTAACAACTGCATTTATTGAGGACCGGCAGTTTTCTGTAAGGACCTGAAGCTTTGGCTTGGTGCAGGCCCTTATGACCTGAAGCTATTTTCTCTTAATTTCGCACACTGGACATATCAGAGAGACATTGCCATCTCTCTTTTAAACTGTTAAATCAAGGTTACACAGAGCAAGACTTGTCTCTACATTCAAACGCTTTTTTGGCAGGTATCGCAAGCTGGTTGCTAAATACGATATCTCTCTTCGACAAATGATCACTGATGGCATCGTGTGACATGGGGCCTTAGTTAGTGACCACTACCTATCTGACTTACAGATTGATATATGGCGGGTGCCACATGTGGGGCAGGATGCGCTTACTATTTTCGAAACACCTGACACCACTTCTTGGTCTTTTGGCCAGAGGTCCATATCTTTCTTTCATGAATTTGACTTTGTTTGTGTACCGTCTATTTACTGTCTGTTCTGTGCTGTTTTGTGTCTATGTTTACAACTATTGTCTTGCGAATTTTGACCTAGTGTTATTGGATTATGGATTGGTATGATTGCGATTATTCTAATCAAGAAAGTTCATTTGATATGCAAATTAAAACTTTATAAACATGACACAGATAAATGTCTTTATTCACCAATACAGCAATTTGAGCTCAACATCTATACCAAGTTTCATGAAATTTGTTGCACTATTTCTTGATATATCAGCCTAATTACAAAAAGTCATTCAATATGCAAATAAGAAATTAATTGATAAGAAACTGCTACATACCTTTGCACGCCATTTGACTACTGGAAGGAAAAAATCTGTACTTTCATTAAATTTGATTCAGTATTACTAGACATATGACAATAATTATGAAATTTCATTAAATATGTAAATTAGCAATTAAATTACATTATACTCCTTAATGTGTTCACGTAGTATTATAATACTGACAGATCTAAATCTGCACCACATTTCATAAAATTGAAAGCAGTTGTTTTGGAGATAGCCCACTAATTAGGAAAAGGAATGAAATATGCAAATTAGCAATTAATTAACATAATACTGCTAAGTGTCTTTGTACATTATTGTATGGCTATGTGCTGAAGATTTGTACCATTTGTTTCATTAAATCTGTTGCAGTTTATTCTAGACATCATCCTAATTACAAAAATTCATCAAATATGCAAATTAGCAAGTAATTGATGCAATACTGACATATGTCATTGACTGGTGTTAGAACTCTGTGTGAAAAACATCTGCAAAAAATTTCATCAAATTTGGCACAGTTGTACCAGAAACAGCGTTCTTATCCCAAATTATGCAAATTAGCACTAATTATGCATGCCACACCGATATAAATGGACCTGCATATGTATGCCATAGTATAGTATCCTTATACCAAGTTTAAAAAGAATTGGCACAGGCATATCTCAAATATCTGCATTCATGAGCCCCTATGCATGGACATAGCATTAATATTAATACCATCCTGGAACCCCTGTGGATCATTCCTGGCAACCCTGTGGATGGATATCAAATATAGGAAAGAAAACGGCCGTCACACAGCCATTTTTGATCAAATCATTACAAAAATAGGCGTGCATATATATGACATAGGGATTAATTCACTGAGAAATTTACGTGAATTAACGCATAGTCGTCAAATATAGGAAACAAAATGGCCGCCACACAGCCATTTTAGACCTTATCAAAACAAAAATCAGTGTGCATAGTTATTACATATAGAGTAATTTATGTACCAAGTTTGAATGGAATCGCTCACAGTATCACTGAGAAATTTGTGTGAACATACGCAAAGACATCAAATACAGGAAACAAAATGGCCACCACACGGCCTTATTGGATCAGATCACAAAAGAAATCAAGGTGCATATGTATGGCATAGGTAATAATCCTTGTACCAAGTTTGAATGAAATCGCTCCAGGCATATGCGTGGACGGATGCAC
Source organism: Ptychodera flava (assembly GCF_041260155.1). Lineage (NCBI taxonomy): Eukaryota > Metazoa > Hemichordata > Enteropneusta > Ptychoderidae > Ptychodera > Ptychodera flava. The sequence continues at coordinate 39,635,594 of NC_091939.1, read as the reverse complement.
GCATGGACGGGCGGACGGACATGACCAAACCTGTAAGTCCCCCCGGACGGTGTTGGTGGAGACTAAAAATGTCACTGTGTCAGTAATGACCTTTTCAACAAAGCCTTAAGTGATTTTTTGCAGGTTCTTCTTGATTTTGCCGCAGAGGGTACACCATCTCCAACATAGTCTGATTAAGCCTACTACCAGTATAGCCAGTGTCTACCAATTCTGATATCAATTATCAAAATGAATTTTTCTAAGTGAGACCAATTGTGTATCAATTTTGTGCCAATATGCTAAATGTTGATTTGCAACATGCATTTTCAGTTGCAGTCAAGTGGTCTTTTACAAATATTAACATTTGCCAATGATAAATATACTGTCATACTTGGGGTACCAGCAGATTTGCACTGCCTAGCACAGAGGCTAATACTAAATAATACCCGTATCAAGCTGACTGTATGCATCATTGGAAAAATGTCAATTAAGCCAAACAATATTAATTTATAAACAAAAATTCAGCTTGACCTCAGCCAACGACAATGTACAAAAGTTTCAGACAGACTTTTCAAGTCTCCAACTTGATGAGAACGTTGAATGCAATGATATTTATTGTGCCTAGATATTTATTGTGCCTATGTGCTGTGCAGTTAAGTGCCTAACATGCAATGGCGCCATTATTCAATCAATGCTCCTACCAAGTTCAAAGTCTATGAAGTCTCTGAAAATTGATTTGTGCATTTTTGGTGGTCTCTTTTGGGGCCTGAACGTATTTAAATGGCAACTAAGTTATACAGACATCCAAACAAAATACACTGAGCCATCTACAAAACGAAAAAAAACCTCTCGTTTTTGAGAGGGAAAAAAAACACAATATTCTGTAGGCAGCTCCGGGACACAAAATAACATAGTTTAGTTTTCTGTGTTCCAATTTCGGTAGTTTCACTGACTTTTTGAAATAATTTACCTTATGAATGGCCGAAAATTCTAAAGAAGAAGAGGAGCGAAAGATATGGGCAATATCCTTTATTTAATATGGGCAGAGTGCCTTTATTTAATATACAAATACATGTTATACAAATTTAATTTACAAATAAATTGTCATAAAAATCAACAAATTCAAAGCAATTGTTCCAACATCTTCATCGGTGGTGCCATTCTTTTCTTCTTTGACATCTTCTTCCCAACCCACACCAATCCCTCATCCAATTACCCCAATAAAATCAAACCCCCTGATGTTTGTGAGACCTTCTGTAAGTATGACACAATAAATGAAAAGTCAGTTTAAGATAGGGCAAATGGAAAAAATGTGAACACATATTTTTATTGGGGAATAAATTGGGGTGTTTGCTTTCAAACAATCATTGGTTATGTTTATTAGGTGTCGGAGGGTCATATTGCAAAATAAAAAAAGTGTTAAGAGTTTTAAATAAAAAGAGGGTGAAAATGCCACATCATCAATCAAATTTGAACAGTTCACATATCAGGTGTTTTGAAGCTGATATAGGCCAAACAATATCAAATGAAATCAAAAGGGACTTTGTAAAGTTTACAGGATAATGAGACTGGTGACAATGCCACATTACCTTGGGGAATTTGTATTTTAAAGGACAATCAAATTTTTAAGAACAGTTCATATCTCAAATGGTGGAATCAGAATGGGTCAAGTGATGTCATTCATTTGCATCATGATTAAAAATTGACTTCATAAAGTTCAATGGCAGGGAACATGAAAATGCCACACGACCTTGACAGACACAAATATCCATTGATAATCAATTTAATTTGAACATTCATATATAAGCAGGAGGGAACCAGACTTGTACCAAATGAAAACTTGAATTATGTAAAATTACATTTGAGGTTGGGACGGGTGAAAATGCCACATAAGACAATTTGTGTGATGAGTGGATTACAAATATTTTGAACAGTTTAGGAATCATCCAGTTAGAAATTTAATTCAAATAGGCCAAATTACACATTTTTAGGGGGTCATAATAAAGTGAATGTGTCAATTTCAATTTGATGACTGATGAAAATTTAGAGTACTTAGTAAATGGAAATAAGCAAAATGACAAAATTGTTCAGATAAAATGCATAATCAAATTTGAATATTGGGGAATTTTAATTTGATGATTGGACTGAGGAATGATCCTGCATCATCTCATTGGTCTTTTTTTATAAAAGGGACAGGGTCAAAATTTAAGGTATTAAAACAAAAACAAGCCAAAAGTAAATTATTCAATGTCATGGGGAGACTTGGGATGTTCTTATGATAGGTTATGGAAAATGCTAAAAAATTTTAAGAGTACATTTGTCAATTGATGGTTAATGTAAATGGGAAAATATGTAGATAAATTTATCAATGTGCATGTGAATTTGAAAAATTGAACATTCTAAATTTAGGAGAGTAATCATGCCAAAAAAAATTGAAATAGATTTGTCGCCAATGCTGGATGTATGCTTAAAGTTCTGCAAAAGGTATCACATGTACAGCGGAAGGAAATCAGGTGATGTCTGAGGGTGCAATAGCCAACCACGTTACAAGGGCCAATTTCAAAACAATTTGAGAAGCTACGCAAATAAAGTCAAAGCAACAATAACAACATGATCAAAAGAGACAATTAACTTTTTTATTGAATACTTTACATTGATCTAAAATGTAGGCTGGCAAGTATTCAATAAGAGCCATTTGTCTCAATGTTACCCATTGTCATGATTGACTGTCACATCCAAAAATATCACAAGAAATCCACTATACTGTACAGTCACACCAATCACAAAGCTTTAGCCATGCATCCATACATTGTGCAACAATTTTGTGCCAAACGAGGCCCACATGCACAGGGACGTTTTGCCAGAATGTTTATCAAAATAAAAATATATTATTCAAATGTGTATGAAGTTTATTGGAAATATGGTCATTTTTGTGAGAATGATTGAAATCATATTTCATTGCATGGAATTTTTCAGAACATTAACCATCAATTGTTTAAAGGGATAATGTTAGAATTTTTTCGGATATAATTTTATGTAATATGATCAAGATGATGTAAATAATAACAAAGGTATGATGCAGAATCATACCAATTTTTTTTTAAATAATGCCAATTGTAAATAACAGTTGTAGGTATTCTTCAAAAACGTTTTTCAAAAATTTTTCAATGAATATTTTTGTTTTCAATAGTTTTCAATTTTCAATGAAAAGAAATATTACAGATGGTTTGTTTCAACAGTATGAAATTTGGAAGATGTATATGTTTTTGTTGTTTAATGGCACATATTAAAAAACTGCAGCCAAATTTGTGAAAATGACACAACTCAGGGGTAATTTTGCAGTATCAATCATGAATCATAAATTGCAATTTGTGAAATTTTTAGACAGAGGGTCACACAAATGAAATATTGAGTACAGAAAAAAATCATATTACCTTGAAATATTTGCATTAATTAAGGCATTATGAGGCATTTTCTTTATAATTTGGTTTAACATTTTGATAAAAAAAAAGTGAAAAAGTCATGTCAAATTCTGTGGGGGAAATTTGGTATTCAGGAAGATCATGACATTTAATCAATGAAAATTATTTTTGACACTTGTGATAAAATAAGGCCAAATTTGTGATAATTATTGCATAAAATAAGGCATCTTGTGGCATTTTCATGTCACAATTTGGTTTAGAGTGACCGGGTAAGTTGGGAAATTTTAACAGTAAATCATTGATTTATTGAAGTTTGAATTAGGTATTGGTAGTTCTTGAGAAAAATATTGAAATGTGAAAGAAAATTTGACAATTGATGCTTAAAATGAGTTATATGTGGCATTGTCAGGCAGTCTGTTGGTTTTTGGTACTAAGCAGTGAATAATCAAAGAAATAATACAGGGAATTTGGTCAAACACATAGAAATCAAGCGGCAGGGAGCTTTGCTGTAAGGGAGATTAGATTTGGTCAAATAAATAGAAATATGGTAAAGTTTTGAATGGGAGAGTAATTTTTGTTGAAATATTAAAGTTATATAACTTTATGAGGAATGACAAAAAAATTAATGGTATGATGTGGCACTTTCAATAGAATTTTTTTTCAATATGCCAAACAATATAAAACATACAGAAAAAGAGAGTTTATGAAAATGTTGGGAAGGGTGCTCAAACACATGATATAAATTTTTGTTTGTTTGATTACGGGCAAATAATTTGTGTTTTATCTGCAAAAAAGAAAAAGATTCATATTCATTACTACAGATACAAACAAAATATTAGAACATTCTATAACATCAAAATGAAAATACTCACCTTTTTCCTATTATGTCACTTACTGAAACTTGGGTCTTCTTGCTTGATGTTTGTCTGTGAGACAAAAGAAGATTCATATTCATTATGAGCGACACCAAAAAAATTCAAAGCTAAAACTTCAGTGACCACAACATGAACCTGGTATCAACTTTGAAAAATATTGGTCCATATCTCAGTGGTAAGCTAATGAAAAACGCTCAGACTGAGGGACGGACCGACAGATCGACAGGTCTAAAATCAGAAGTTTCCAACACTTTGCTCATGGGAAATAAAAAATAAATAACCTATCATTTAGCAGTGTTATAACTTACATGATTTCTGGACAGGTTAAGAAGTCTGATTTTCTGACATCTTCAGTTCCGTTTAGGGGACTCATGCAGTGTTTCGTAGCATTGTATCATGAAAACAAATGGAACAGAAAAAAAATGATTAATTGAAAGGTAAACAATCAAGTTGATACATTTAATTTCGATGGAAACATTGAATATTGGTGTAAGATTCCACGTGCACAACTTTTACTAATGAATTTTGAGATAAAAATACCCTCATAAGTGTGGAAAACAATCACCAAGAGAGCAATTGCAAAGTAACACGAATGTATGATACCACCTAGTACCCATTCCGCAAGGTGAAACTACATCCTATACCCCCAGTAACCCTACATGGCACAGATGTCAGGATACAAAGGCCAGAGCCCCTGTAATATCCCCAGAATACCACCAGTAATTCATGAATGTTAGGATAATGCATAGGGAAGGGTATCATTATATTCTAACACATAACATATTGTATTCTAAAATATAATCAGTCAGGTAGCAGTGGATTTTGAACAGTGCTGGCACTCAAATACTGGCCTTGCATCTTTTGACTGGCTTACAATTAGCAATTGCAGTTTCTTATTCCTCAGAATGTTACATGTGGACCCAACATTGTTTGGTCTGTAGTCAAGACTTTTTGACATTCTACATCAGTCCAATATCAGGGCTCGAACTTAACTTTTTACCTGCCAGTATCCAGAAATTTTACTTGTCCAATGAGTAAACCCGCTTGCAAAATTTTTTTGCTGCTTACATTTATTGTCTTGTTTGTATTGATGTTCATGACAATTGTCACAATCCATAAGTGTTGGTCTTTATGATCTATGCAAACTCATCCACCAATATTCCAGTGCAGGGCTGGGGTAATAGATGTGAATTTGCATAAGCATATCTATAGTGTCTTTGGAGTCAATTGCGACAAATGCAAGTTTACTTCAGTAAGATTATATTTCCTGAGGGAGGGAAGACAACAGCTGGATATCACTGTGAATCTCTGAATGTTGATGTCTGCCAGATTACTTGTTGGCTTTTTGGTGTAATCCCTGCTTCAGTGCCTTGAAACTTGATAGCAGCAAGTATTGTTTAACAAAGTTTCTGAGTCTTTTCCAAAACATGTAAATTTGATCAAAGTCTGTCACTTGCCTGAATGAGAAAGTGCAATTTATTTTTACTTGCAAATGTCAGGTTTTACTTGCCCTGGGCAAGCAGGCAAGTATTAAGTTCGAGCCCTGAATATGTCAAATCAGTTATTTCAAATGCCCTACTTTGCATTGTCCCTGTCAATTGCATGAAGCTTGTCAAGTACGAGGGCAGTGGATGAAAAGTTTTGAGCCTAGCTATGAAGTCCTACTGGAATAAGTTTCTACGCTATTTATTTTTCAACATAGTCCCCCTTGCAGTCCACACACTTCTGCCAGCAATGTTGCAGTGCTTGGATCCCTGCTTTGTAGGAGGTTTCATCTTGGTGGTCAAAAAAGTCCTGAATGGCAGATATGACGTCATTATCATCGTCAAAATGCTTTCCAGCAAACTGTTTCTTCATGTTGGGGAATAGATGAAAGTCTGAGGGTGCTAGGTCAGGAGAGTATGGTGGGCATGGAATGAGTTTGAAGCCGCAGTCACACACTGTTGCTATGGCAACAACTGACTTGTGAGGTGGAGCATTGTCCTAATGGAACAAGACAGCTTCTCTATGGGCCCCTACTTGTCCTGAGGGGCAATTTTAGGAAAAAGGGGCCATCATAACCAGACTTGAAAAAATTTGATTTTTCTACGGAAAAAAATGATAACATTTGTCTGTCAAGTAAATACAAAGAAAAGGAGAATACAGAAGATACTGGCCCTGCAACCAACCCAGCCTCACTGCAAGGTAATCGTATGCACCCAGCCCAACAGTAAACTAACCTTTTGGTTTGATTCCATTGTTTACATTAATCTTGTGATCAATTAGTGATACATATGTCAGACTTGAACAACTGTACAATTTGCTGAAGACTGTGATATCGGCTGTAGGGAAAATCTGAGCTTAGCGTACCACCAGGCTTTCTCGAGAGAACCCCAACCCAATTTGCCTGGATATACCGGTACATACAGCACAATTAGGGAGTTGTCAGTGAAATGAAAATGAAGTATCGGTACATAAACTTATAAACATAATATGTATGGAAGGAAATTTACGATCAATCATTCTGACCAATTGGTTTTATACAGCTGTGTTGTTTTTATGTGTGGGGCCAGCTACTTCTGTACCCAGCAGGGCCGGGTTCAGCACGGAGCCAGCTACTTGTGGTATTGAAAAGGAGATTTCTCCAGCCCAGAGTAAACGCTGGATATTTGTCTTTGAATACTTTTCATTATTAGTCCATTCACAAAATAATTCCAAATGCAATTTGATTGGCTGGTTGTTATCTGAAGGAAACAGGTATCATTCACTCCAACAATTGGAATCTGAGTCAGCAATGAGCATTGGATATGCAAAATTGTGTAAAAAATGTTATACAATGCAGAAATAATTTGTATCTGCCACATGTTAATGAAGGATCAGTGCCTTACGACAATAAACATGGCCTTGAGATAGAGGGAGTTTATCATTTATATTTGACTGATTGGCTGTTACAGAACATGAACATGGCAGTTGAGAAAAGATAAGGTATCATGGATAAATACCAGTGTATCAATGCCAAAATGTATCAATGATATCATCACTGTATAACGGACAGTGCCACACAGTGAAACTGCACAGGTGTATTGGTGTAATCTGTGTGATGGCCAAAAAACATCAACTGAAAGTGAGACTTTGGCGAGGCCTTCTTAACAGAAAGAAAAAATATTGATCAACAAATTTACGTGAAATGGTCACCTAAACCAGCCAACTTTGTCTGCCATAAGCCATTTACAATAAATTGTCCACTAATTAAGCTCAACATGTAAATGTCACTGTATGGGAGTGGTATGATACAACTGTATCAGAAAACTAGTTTTAGTCACCACCAAGTAATAGTGTAATTGCACTTATAACATCTAGTGATTTGAAACAATTTGTTATTTCTTGACAGGCTATTTTCAACATGACTACCATATGAATATAGAGAAACTCGCATTACTCATGCAACCAACATTGCAAATGAAAAGATCCTTTTTTGAATCAACTGCATGATTTGATATTTCATAGCATAATTCCTATCATACAATATTGAGTAAAAGAGAATACTTCTACAACTACATTACAAAGAACATTTTTTTGCAATTGGAATATGATGCCACTAACAGTTAAAAGCCATTCGCCTATCCCTTGGCAATGAAGAAGGACTGCCACACATAAATTTTTGAAAGTCTTTTTTTGTTCAAAACAAAAGTGGACATGGTGTAATTTTAAATTAATGACATTGTTACAATAAATTTGGAGGGATGAATATAAGACAGTCTGCAGAAAGCACATTGGTATTTATGGTCAATAAATGTAACAAAGAGTATTGACATAAGATAAACCATCCGTTTGAATTAAATTTGGTTTGCTCACAAAACATAATGTAGGAAAGTGAAACATTAATTTATGATGAATCTCATTCACAAAGGAAAATAATTTGGTACTTTTCATTGAAAGTGCAAAAGCTAATTGGTTTTAGTGGAGTCAGGCCGCAGCTACAGCACATCTGCCGATTCAATTTATAGTGCTTCTCAGAATGAAAAAAATATGACAAAACAAGACTGTGGTGGTTCACTTTATACAATCTCAGTGATGAGACTGATTGGATTGCAGCTGTACTATGTGATCTATTGTCTTGGCATCTTACCACATTTGTGTCAATAGTTAGAGATGTGCAATTATATGTCACCCTGCTGTAAGCAAACCTCACATAAGGTTCTAGCTCGTCATTGGGTAGACGGGATAGCTTGGTGTGCCCTCTCGGATGATGCTCCCTGGTAGCTGCATTGTCGCTCCAATACCTACAGCCGTCGTTGCGATGCCATCTCCAACTCTGAGGGTATTTTGATCTGTTCGGAGCAACTTACCACCAGCTTTTTTATTCACCTCTGTGTACAAAACTATATGCATGGTACATAATCACTATATTTCAACAATTTACATACAGCCATCAGATGCCATGGACATCAACAATTATACATGTTAACATTTAATACACTGAGCAATGTATAATGAGTAATAACCACAGTGAAAGGCTGGAGTAGGCCTCTAAAATTCAAAATAATAAGGCAATGTTTTATAAATCTGGTAAATATGCTGAAGTTTTGACTTGAAACCACACAATAAATCAGCCCCTGATTTTCAATGAAAAGACCAAATTAAGCAATCTTATTAAAAGATTCACATTTAAGCCAATAAGCCAGGTTGCAATCGCAGTAACATCCTACATAATGTTTAAGTGATCACCAAATTGAAAATCATTAGATGAGCACATGATATGTGAACACACTCTGTTCCATAGATGGACCATTATACCAAAATGCTCCAGGACTGTTTGTATGGGGAACCTTTGCATCAATTCTATGTTGTTGTGCTCACAGGAGGCACTCTTTAAACGGACCAGGCAGCAATAAAGCTGATCAAAGTAGTGATTCTGTGATCAAGCAATAATTAACCCTTTACCTGCCGGACATCTGCCAAGGCAGTAAAAAGCGGTATTGAGCCAAAACCATATGTATTTTCACCCGGCAGGAAAAGGGTTAATTGTTTAGGATGTCGAATATAACTTCACCAAGCAAGGGTTTGATAGAATTCCAAACGGTCTCAATTTCATAGGCATTACTACTTTGCCAAGGGATAAATAATGACTTGACTGAGCGACAAAGGATGTACAATTAAACCAGAGCCATAGTTTACAGTCAGTGTCATAGGTACTGCAATGTCAGTTGCACTTTTCACTAAATGTCTGTGAGAGAAACATGAATTGTCATGTCAAGCTATGTTAATGGCATATGGCAAACAGCTGCAGGTTGGTAAAGGATCTTAGAAAATCAAAAGCACTATAACCACCAGCCAGGTCTATAAAAAGCAATATTGAGCCAAAACAATTATGTATTTCCACCTACTTGACTTGTATATTATAGTAGCTTTAGTCTATAAAAATCATGTTTACAGTGTCTGTGATTTCAGGGGCCTTCTACTCTTTAATTTTTTGTTAAAATGCTCAAAATGTGACATAGTTTGCTTCACTGGTTTTAATGAACTTGATGGTGATATATGAACTTGATTGGAAAAGGGATTAAGAAGTATGGCATTGCAAATGTGATCAGTTATTTTGATGAAATGATTTTTGTGTCCTTAAACAGGAAAATGGATTGGTGTAGTACAATTGTCTGTTCAAAGGACCCCCTTCTGTTTTGCTTGTTCATCTTATCATAAAAATTGATTTTGCAACGTACACTGGTAGGTACCCATACATACCGTACCTTGAGAATAATGATTATTAGGATAATCTTTGTATCTTAAGGGCTCATGTGTAAATGAAAGGCATGATTTTTCTCAAAATAGCTTGTAGTTGGTCCATGTGTAAATGAATGGCATGATTTTTCTCAAAATATCTTGTACCGTAGTTGGTCCATTTGAAGTCATAAATCTATCATGCAAAGAGTATTTTAAAGCAAAGTTACTTCAACTTGATATTCATGTATTTGCTTTAAGATAATGGAAAGTAATTGAGTGAATAAGTGCCTGAATTAAATTTTATCATATGAAATTAAGCAAATGGTACCTGTTTCCCCCAGATCACATGGACTCTAGTGCATTATTTTAAACTTAATTTTGGCATTTTATTTCAGATTGCAAATTTTTGTGAGGTAATGAAGAGCTACACCAGAGTTCAAAAATCTGTGCTTGATCAGGATTTGTTTGTCGTAATGTTACAACAATGCAAGAATCACAAACAACTCATTTTCTTTGGTTTTCACAAGAGGGACTATTTTTAATTATGGATTCAAAACGATCTGTCATAGAAAAAAGTATTTGTATTGATATCACTTTGTATTATGGGACTTAAACAAACAATTAATATAAGAAATAGATAAATGATTTAAAAGATATCATCCTCCTCTGCACATGGCACACAGCCTCAGCAAACTTGCATATTTCATTCATTCAGCTCGCATTGTTTGCCATGTGTAGAATTTGTAGCATAAATGTTTATAAGGCTGGGGAAGCAAATGTCTTTTTGCAGTGAGGCAAAGGGTCCAGTTTTGGGGGTAATAGACAACTGAGTTAAGAGATATTGTGGTTGCAGCTGTCTCCAGGGCATAAATTACATTTTTAGGTAAATATATTTTAAGTAGGGGAAGCTGATAGCTTTTTAATGGTCCAGTCTAAGTTGCAAAATAGATGAATAATAATATAATGTGATTGCTGTTGTCCTGGGGGCCAAAATTTAATTTTTTTCATAAGTATTTATAAAGCAGTGGAGTATTATAGGGCTTCAAATAAGAACTATTTTTCAACTTGGAATTTTTTTTCATAAAGCTTCATGCAATTGACAAGGCATATGTCAACACTTGTGACAAAATAAGATAAAAGTTACAAATCATAGGGATTAGTATGCAAGACCAGTATTGTAATGCCAACACTGTTCAAAATTCCACAGGTACATTCTTTTTTTAATTTAATGACATAAATATGGTAACTAGGTTTCTTTGCTTTGTTTAACTTATGAATTATGTTAAAATTGTTTCATAAAAGGTGAATTGATAGTACGAGGTGCCAATGTGAGACCACTGGTCTAACATTTCATAGGTGTATATGTTGTATTATAATGTGAAGAGTCCTGTGTTTGTTGCTCTTATTTCATCACAGGAAAAGGATGTGAACATTTCATGAGAGTGAAGTCCAACTACAAAACTTTTATGGAATAAAGAGTTTATGGATACGAGCTGTTACCTTGTAAAGTTCTCTTGCAGTAAATATTATATAGAATAATAGCTTATGCTGTGTCACTTGCTATGGGTTATTGGTTAAAGTAGGAAATATCTGCTGGGCATTTTGAATGGTGTTGGGTCACAATTCACTATTTCTTGATAAAACAGCAAACATTTGACAAGCAGATTGATGTAAAGAAGGTTACTGGTTACTGATGTATGGTTGTTGTGTAACATCTGAATCCATTTGTTTTGAATTAGGGTAAAGGCTTATCAGACTGATTGAGATGGGGAAGCAATAATTTACTTTTTTTGCACTACAGTAAATGGTTTGAGGTGCTGGAGAGAATTGAAAGCAGGGTTAAGATAGTGGTTTCTATGGTCTTTGGGGCATGAATTGAACTTTAGGGTACATATTTATCAAGTAGGGAAAGCAAACAACTTTTTCCAATCCGATAGAGTGTTCAGTTTTGGGTAATTGATGACCAAGTTAAAAGATAATGTGGTTGGTACGTGTTGTCTCAGGGGCAGTAATCAAATTTTTAAGAGTAAATATTTATTTAGCAGGGGAAGCAAATATACATTTTCTGTGGTGTGAAGGATCCACTTGAATCAGATATAGATAGGTGATTTATAAAATATTAGGATTTCTGGGGTCTGAGAGCATAAATTAATTTTCAGAGTAAATATTATTTAGTGGGACAATACAATACCTTTTTATTAAGCAAGGAAAGGGTAGAATTTGGAGGGGGCAATAAACAACTGATTTAATGCTTTTCCTGCCCAATAGTACCTGTACACTCCCCATCTGCCAAATTAGTAAAAAACGGTATTGAGCCAAAACCAGATGTTTTTTCACCCACTTGGCACGGTTATAAAGAAGGGGAAGAAACTAGCTTTTTGATTTGGGCAAAAATTGCACTTTTGGGTAAATATTTATCAAGTAGGGGAAGCAAACAATTTTTTCCAATCCGATAAAATGTTCACTTTTTCTCAGGGGCAGTAATTAAATTTTAGAGCAAATATTTATTTAGCAGGGGAAGCAAATATACATTTTCTGTGTTGTAAAGGATCCACTTGAATCAGATATAGATAGGTGATTTATAAAATATTAGGATTTCTGGTGTCTGAGAGCATAAAATAATTTTTAGAGTAAATATAACTTTTTATTAAGCAAGGAAAGGGTAGAATTTGGAGGGGGCAATAAACAACTGATTTAATGCTTTTCCTGCCCAATAGTACCTGTACACTTCCCCATCTGCCAAATTAGTAAAAAGCGGTATTGAGCAAGAACCAGATGTTTTTTTCACCCACTTGGCATGGTTGTAAACAAGGGGAAGAAACTAGCTTTTTGATTTGGGCATAAATTGCACTTTAGGGTAAATATTTATCAAGTAGGGGAAGCAAACAATTTTTTCCAATCCGATAAAATGTTCACTTTTCTCAGGGGCAGTAATTAAATTTTAGAGCAAATATTTATTTAGCAGGGAAGCAAATATACATTTTCTGTGTTGTAAAGGATCCACTTGAATCAGATATAGATAGGTGATTTATAAAATATTAGGATTTCTGGTGTCTGAGAGCATAAAATAATTTTTAGAGTAATATAACTTTTTATTAAGCAAGGAAAGGGTAGAATTTGGAGGGGGCAATAAACAACTGATTTAATGCTTTTCCTGCCCAATAGTACACTTCCCCATCTGCCAAATTAGTAAAAAGCGGTATTGAGCCAGAACCAGATGTTTTTTTCACCCACTTGGCATGGTTGTAAACAAGGGGAAGAAACTAGCTTTTTGATTTGGGCATAAATTGCACTTTAGGGTAAATATTTATCAAGTAGGGAAGCAAACAATTTTTTCCAATCCGATAAAATGTTCACTTTTTCTCAGGGGCAGTAATTAAATTTTAGAGCAAATATTTATTTAGCAGGGGAAGCAAATATACATTTTCTGTGTTGTAAAGGATCCACTTGAATCAGATATAGATAGGTGATTTATAAAATATTAGGATTTCTGGTGTCTGAGAGCATAAAATAATTTTTAGAGTAAATATAACTTTTTATTAAGCAAGGAAAGGGTAGAATTTGGAGGGGGCAATAAACAACTGATTTAATGCTTTTCCTGCCCAGTAGTACACTTCCCCATCTGCCAAATTAGTAAAAAGCGGTATTGAGCAAGAACCAGATGTTTTTTTCACCCACTTGGCATGGTTGTAAACACGGGGAAGAAACTAGCTTTTTGATTTGGGCATAAATTGCACTTTAGGGTAAATATTTATCAAGTAGGGGAAGCAAACAATTTTTTCCAATCCGATAAAATGTTCACTTTTTCTCAGGGGCAGTAATTAAATTTTAGAGTAAATATTTATTTAGCAGGGGAAGCAAATATACATTTTCTGTGTTGTAAAGGATCCACTTGAATCAGATATAGATAGGTGATTTATAAAATATTAGGATTTCTGGTGTCTGAGAGCATAAAATAATTTTTAGAGTAAATATAACTTTTTATTAAGCAAGGACAGGGTAGAATTTGGAGGGGGCAATAAACAACTAATTTAATGCTTTTCCTGCCCAGTAGTACACTTCCCCATCTGCCAAATTAGTAAAAAGCGGTATTGAGCCAGAACCAGATGTTTTTTTCACCCACTTGGCATGGTTGTAAACAAGGGGAAGAAACTAGCTTTTTGCTTTGGGCATAAATTGCACTTTAGGGTAAATATTTATCAAGTAGGGAAAGCAAACAATTTTTTCCAATCCGATAAAATGTTCACTTTTTCTCAGGGGCAGTAATTAATTTTAGAGCAAATATTTATTTAGCAGGGGAAGCAAATATACATTTTCTGTGTTGTAAAGGATCCACTTGAATCAGATATAGATAGGTGATTTATAAAATATTAGGATTTCTGGTGTCTGAGAGCAAAAATAATTTTTAGAGTAAATATAACTTTTATTAAGCAAGGACAGGGTAGAATTTGGAGGGGGCAATAAACAACTAATTTAATGCTTTTCCTGCCCAGTAGTACACTTCCCCATCTGCCAAATTAGTAAAAAGCGGTATTGAGCCAAAACCAGATGTTTTTTTCACCCACTTGGCATGGTTGTAAACAAGGGGAAGAAACTAGCTTTTTGATTTGGGCATAAATTGCACTTTAGGGTAAATATTTATCAAGTAGGGGAAGCAAACAATTTTTTCCAATCTGATAAAATGTTCACTTTTTCTCAGGGGCAGTAATTAAATTTTAGAGCAAATATTTATTTAGCAGGGGAAGCAAATATACATTTTCTGTGTTGTAAAGGATCCACTTGAATCAGATATAGATAGGTGATTTATAAAATATTAGGATTTCTGGGGTCTGAGAGCATAAATTAATTTTCAGAGTAAATATTATTTAGTGGGACAATACAATACCTTTTTATTAAGCAAGGAAAGGGTAGAATTTGGAGGGGGCAATAAACAACTGATTTAATGCTTTTCCTGCCCAATAGTACCTGTACACTTCCCCATCTGCCAAATTAGTAAAAAACGGTATTGAGCCAAAACCAGATGTTTTTTTCACCCACTTGGCACGGTTATAAAGAAGGGGAAGAAACTAGCTTTTTGATTTCGGGCAAAAATTGCACTTTAGGGTAAATATTTATCAAGTAGGGAAGCAAACAATTTTTTCCAATCCGATAAAATGTTCACTTTTTCTCAGGGGCAGTAATTAAATTTTAGAGTAAATATTTATTTAGCAGGGGAAGCAAATATACATTTTCTGTGTTGTAAAGGATCCACTTGAATCAGATATAGATAGGTGATTTATAAAATATTAGGATTTCTGGTGTCTGACAGCATAAAATAATTTTTAGAGTAAATATAACTTTTTATTAAGCAAGGAAAGGGTAGAATTTGGAGGGGGCAATAAACAACTGATTTAATGCTTTTCCTGCCCAAGTACCTGTACACTTCCCCATCTGCCAAATTAGTAAAAAGCGGTATTGAGCAAGAACCAGATGTTTTTTCACCCACTTGGCATGGTTGTAAAGAAGGGGAAGAAACTAGCTTTTTGATTTGGGCATAAATTGCACTTTAGGGTAAATATTTATCAAGTAGGGGAAGCAAACAATTTTTTCCAATCCGATAAAATGTTCACTTTTTCTCAGGGGCAGTAATTAAATTTTAGAGCAAATATTTATTTAGCAGGGGAAGCAAATATACATTTTCTGTGTTGTAAAGGATCCACTTGAATCAGATATAGATAGGTGATTTATAAAATATTAGGATTTCTGGTGTCTGAGAGCATAAAATAATTTTTAGAGTAAATATAACTTTTTATTAAGCAAGGAAAGGGTAGAATTTGGAGGGGGCAATAAACAACTGATTTAATGCTTTGCCTGCCCAGTAGTACACTTCCCCATCTGCCAAATTAGTAAAAAGCGGTATTGAGCAAGAACCAGATGTTTTTTTCACCCACTTGGCATGGTTGTAAACAAGGGGAAGAAACTAGCTTTTTGATTTGGGCAAAAATTGCACTTTTGGGTAAATATTTATCAAGTAGGGGAAGCAAACAATTTTTTCCAATCCGATAAAATGTTCACTTTTTCTCAGGGGCAGTAATTAAATTTTAGAGCAAATATTTATTTAGCAGGGGAAGCAAATATACATTTTCTGTGTTGTAAAGGATCCACTTGAATCAGATATAGATAGGTGATTTATAAAATATTAGGATTTCTGGGTCTGAGAGCATAAAATAATTTTTAGAGTAAATATAACTTTTTATTAAGCAAGGAAAGGTAGAATTTGGAGGGGGCAATAAACAACTAATTTAATGCTTTTCCTGCCCAGTAGTACACTTCCCCATCTGCCAAATTAGTAAAAAGCGGTATTGAGCCACAACCAGATGTTTTTTTCACCCACTTGGCATGGTTGTAAAGAAGGGGAAGAAACTAGCTTTTTGATTTGGGCATAAATTGCACTTTAGGGTAAATATTTATCAAGTAGGGGAAGGAAACAATTTTTCCAATCCGATAAAATGTTCACTTTTTCTCAGGGGCAGTAATTAAATTTTAGAGCAAATATTTATTTAGCAGGGGAAGCAAATATACATTTTCTGTGTTGTAAAGGATCCACTTGAATCAGATATAGATAGGTGATTTATAAAATATTAGGATTTCTGGGGTCTGAGAGCATAAATTAATTTTCAGAGTAAATATTATTTAGTGGGACAATACAATACCTTTTTATTAAGCAAGGAAAGGGTAGAATTTGGAGGGGGCAATAAACAACTGATTTAATGCTTTTCCTGCCCAATAGTACCTGTACACTTCCCCATCTGCCAAATTAGTAAAAAGCGGTATTGAGCAAGAACCAGATGTTTTTTTCACCCACTTGGCATGGTTGTAAACAAGGGGAAGAAACTAGCTTTTTGATTTGGGCATAAATTGCACTTTTGGGTAAATATTTATCAAGTAGGGGAAGCAAACAATTTTTTCCAATCCGATAAAATGTTCACTTTTTCTCAGGGGCAGTAATTAAATTTTAGAGCAAATATTTATTTAGCAGGGGAAGCAAATATACATTTTCTGTGTTGTAAAGGATCCACTTGAATCAGATATAGATAGGTGATTTATAAAATATTAGGATTTCTGGTGTCTGAGAGCATAAAATAATTTTTAGAGTAAATATAACTTTTTATTAAGCAAGGAAAGGGTAGAATTTGGAGGGGGCAATAAACAACTGATTTAATGCTTTTCCTGCCCAGTAGTACACTTCCCCATCTGCCAAATTAGTAAAAGCGGTATTGAGCAAGAACCAGATGTTTTTTTCACCCACTTGGCATGGTTATAAACAGGGGAAGAAACTAGCTTGTTGATTTGGGCATAAATTGCACTTTAGGGTAAATATTTATCAAGTAGGGAAAGCAAACAATTTTTTCCAATCCGATAAAATGTTCACTTTTTCTCAGGGGCAGTAATTAAATTTTAGAGTAAATATTTATTTAGCAGGGGAAGCAAATATACATTTTCTGTGTTGTAAAGGATCCACTTGAATCAGATATAGATAGGTGATTTATAAAATATTAGGATTTCTGGTGTCTGAGAGCATAAAATAATTTTTAGAGTAAATATAACTTTTTATTAAGCAAGGAAAGGGTAGAATTTGGAGGGGGCAATAAACAACTAATTTAATGCTTTTCCTGCCCAGTAGTACACTTCCCCATCTGCCAAATTAGTAAAAAGCGGTATTGAGCCAAAACCAGATGTTTTTTTCACCCACTTGGCATGGTTATAAAAAGGGGAAGAAACTAGCTTTTTGATTTTGGCATAAATTGCACTTTAGGGTAAATATTATCAAGTAGGGGAAGCAAACAATTTTTTCCAATCCGATAAAATGTTCACTTTTTCTCAGGGGCAGTAATTAAATTTTAGAGCAAATATTTATTTAGCAGGGGAAGCAAATATACATTTTCTGTGTTGTAAAGGATCCACTTGAATCAGATATAGATAGGTGATTTATAAAATATTAGGATTTCTGGGTCTGAGAGCATAAATTAATTTTCAGAGTAAATATTATTTAGTGGGACAATACAATACCTTTTTATTAAGCAAGGAAAGGGTAGAATTTGGAGGGGGCAATAAACAACTGATTTAATGCTTTTCCTGCCCAATAGTACCTGTACACTTCCCCATCTGCCAAATTAGTAAAAAACGGTATTGAGCCAAAACCAGATGTTTTTTTCACCCACTTGGCACGGTTATAAAGAAGGGGAAGAAACTAGCTTTTTGATTTGGGCAAAAATTGCACTTTTGGGTAAATATTTATCAAGTAGGGGAAGCAAACAATTTTTTCCAATCCGATAAAATGTTCACTTTTTCTCAGGGGCAGTAATTAAATTTTAGAGCAAATATTTATTTAGCAGGGGAAGCAAATATACATTTTCTGTGTTGTAAAGGATCCACTTGAATCAGATATAGATAGGTGATTTATAAAATATTAGGATTTCTGGTGTCTGAGAGCATAAAATAATTTTTAGAGTAAATATAACTTTTTATTAAGCAAGGAAAGGGTAGAATTTGGAGGGGGCAATAAACAACTAATTTAATTCTTTTCCTGCCCAGTAGTACACTTCCCCATCTGCCAAATTAGTAAAAAGCGGTATTGAGCCAGAACCAGATGTTTTTTTCACCCACTTGGCATGGTTGTAAACAAGGGGAAGAAACTAGCTTTTTGATTTGGGCATAAATTGCACTTTTGGGTAAATATTTATCAAGTAGGGGAAGCAAACAATTTTTTCCAATCCGATAAAATGTTCACTTTTTCTCAGGGGCAGTAATTAAATTTTAGAGCAAATATTTATTTAGCAGGGAAGCAAATATACATTTTCTGTGTTGTAAAGGATCCACTTGAATCAGATATAGATAGGTGATTTATAAAATATTAGGATTTCTGGTGTCTGAGAGCATAAAATAATTTTTAGAGTAAATATAACTTTTTATTAAGCAAGGAAAGGGTAGAATTTGGAGGGGGCAATAAACAACTAATTTAATTCTTTTCCTGCCCAGTAGTACACTTCCCCATCTGCCAAATTAGTAAAAAGCGGTATTGAGCCAGAACCAGATGTTTTTTTCACCCACTTGGCATGGTTGTAAAGAAGGGGAAGAAACTAGCTTTTTGATTTGGGCATAAATTGCACTTTAGGGTAAATATTTATCAAGTAGGGGAAGCAAACAATTTTTTCCAATCCGATAAAATGTTCAGTTTTGGGTAATTGATGACCAAGTTAAAGATAATGTGGTTGGTTTTTTCTCAGGGGCAGTAATTAAATTTTAGAGTAAATATTTTTTAGCAGGGGAAGCAAATATACATTTTCTGTGTTGTAAAGGATCCACTTTGATTAGATAGAGATAGGTAATTTATAAAATATTGGGATTTCTGGTGTCAGAGGGGCATACCGGTAAATAATTTTTTATAGTAAATATACTTTTGGGAGAATCAAATATGATTTATTAAGCGAGGAAATGGGTAGAATTTGGAGGGGGCAATAAACAACTGATTTAATGCTTTTCCTGCCCAACAGTACACTTCCCCATCTGCCAAATTAGTAAAAAGCGGTATTGAGCCACAACCAGATGTTTTTTCACCCACTTGGCATGGTTGTAAAGAAGAGGAAGAAATTAGCTTTTTGATTTGAATTGAAAGCAGGGTTAAAACATTAAGTGATTTTTATTATCTTTGGGGCATAAATTGAACTTTAGGGTAAATTGTATTAAGTAGGGGAAGCAAATAGATAAAATGTCCAGTTTTGGGGAAATTGATAATTGAGTTAAAATATATTGTGGTTGGGGTTGTCTCAGGGGCAGATTAACTTTTTAGCATAAATATAGTTAAGTAGGGAAAGCAAATAGATTTTTGCAGTTGAGTAAAACATCAAGTTTAAGTTGGAAAATAGATAAATGAATCAAAATATAGTGTGATTGCTGTCGTCTATGGGAATAAAAATTAAATTTTTAATAAGGGAAGCTAACAGATATTGCTGTAAGGTAACCTTTTGATAGAGAATTCATTTTGTATTGAATTTGTTAACATAGTTGACATTCAAGGTAAGTCTGGGACATTTCCAGAAACATAGCAGCACTATAACATGATAAGATTTTCAAATGAGTAGCTAACCATCAACAGTGGCCAGTGTGTCACCATTTTCAAGTCACAAATAAGTTTTTAAAGCTGAGTATAACAGGTTTTGGAAATGAAAGAGACTGGTAGTTGGACTTCACATGTGTTCACTTTTGCCATGGCTATCATACCTGACTGATTATATTTATAGAATACAAGTATCAGTGTTCTCCCCAGAGTATAATCAGAGTGATAGTGATCGGCTTACCACTCAACCCACCTGCTGAGCAGTGTTCCCGCTAAGGCTTATTTGCACGCTAATTGCGCAGTGTCTCCGACTGCTCTTGCAGTGAAATTTCATGGTTTGCGCAACTTTAGTCTGTCATTTCAATCGGTATTAGTTTTGGAAACAATAACTCAGGACGAAATGTGCAATCTCAGTGTAGATTTTACTTCCGCGTTTCGAGTTTAGCGCCCATTGGCGGCGCAGTTGCCACCAACGTTCATTGTACGTTGTGACGTACCTCAATAAATTAGCATATACATGAACGGACCCAGCTGTGAGGCAATCAGGTGTATCTCAAGTTGCGCACCCTCTCGAAACCTTAGAGGGAACACTGCTGCCGAGCTTATGTCAACCACGGCGATAGGATGACAGCAACGGTACTCTGTTTGTAAAACATTCATTCTTTTTTACTGTCTTGATTCCATTGAAGTACAATATGCCAAAGGTATGGGGCGTGTGATAGTACTGATCATCACATGACTAATAAAATTTGGTATACCGTTAAAGAGTAGATTGCAATAGTTTCATTTATGGTATTTAATTTACTGCAGATGCTAGAAAAAAGTCTGAAAATATAGATTTATGTCAACCAATCACTCCAGGAGCCAAAGTTCTAGGGAGAACACTGAGTGTTGATGTGTTGGAAGATAACGATACCTCTGACAGTATGCATTACCTTACATTCATGAATAACTGGTTGGGTCTGAAGATATTAGAGAGTCTGTGGCCAATGTACCTTGACACAAGTACCAGATAGGGTTTACTAGGGGGATCAAAGAATGTATCAACACCTATTGAAAATGAGCATAAGCAACATATACAAACCTGTTACGATCCAACCACTTCTGGCAATTGCTTCGACACTTATAAAGATATTTCTTAATACTTCCAAACACCCTACCATTTTAGTTACAGGCCGAAATCAGAAGTCATGCAGGTAGCATACTTACCCCATCAGATATAACCTTTTGTACAAAAGTACCTTAGGATTCATCACAGGGAAGACCATAGTGCATTCAAGATGATATAGCAAAACAATATATGAAAATAAATTGTCTTAGTGTTGCAATATGGATCTGCTGGAAGTTTTAGTGATACTTATCAGGCCTGAATTTGTTAGAATTTTTCTGATTACTGTAAACCATGAAATTGTTACAATGCGGAATTTTACAGCTACAAATGTTTTGTTTACCTAGTCAGACTTTGCCATGATACCGGCATGGAATGAGGGATTTACAATTCCAGTTTTTTAAACTTCAACAATAATACCGATTCCTGTTCGTGATATTTTCTGATGAACTAAATTTATCACGATTTAATTTAGGTTGAATAGTTTTCAGTTTACAGTAACACTTGTCATATATTGTAGGCTTTCTTGCAGCAAGCAAAGCGGTACCGGAAATTTCAATGACGAATTTACGAAAAGACCATGACAGCGGCATGGACGAGGCATTTAAAATTTTAGTTTTCTACTTCAACAATAACGCGGATTCCTACTTTGCGGTGTTTCTGATAAATCAAATTTATCACGATTTAATTTAGGTTGAATAGTTTTCAGTTTACAGTAACACTTGTCATATGTTGTAGGCTTTCTTGCAGCGAGGACAACGGTACCGGAAATTTCAATGACGAATTTATGAAAAGACCATGACAGCGGCATGGACGAGGCACTTAAAATTTTAGTTTTCTACTTCAACAATAACGCGGATTCCTACTTTGCGGTGTTTCTGATAAATCAAATTTATCACGATTTAATTTAGGTTGAATAGTTTTCAGTTTACAGTAACACTTGTCGTATATTGTAGGCTTTCTTGCATCAAGCACAGCGGTACCGGAAATTTCAATGACGAATTTATGAAAAGACCATGACAGCGGCATGGACGAGTCATTTAAAATTTTAGTTTTCTACTTCAACAATAACACGGATTCCTACTTTGCGGTGTTTCTGATAAATCAAATTTATCACGATTTAATTTAGGTTGAATAGTTTTCAGTTTACAGTAACACTTGTCATATGTTGTAGGCTTTCTTGCAGCGAGGACAACGGTACCGGAAATTTCAATGACGATAACACTGATTCCTGCTTCGCGATGTTTCTGATAAATCAAATTTATCACGATTTAATTTGGGTTGAATAGTTTTTTTGGTTTACAGTAACACTTGTAATATATTGTAGGCTTTCTTGCAGCGAGGACAACGTACCGGAAATTTCAATGACGAATTTACGAAAAGACTTCAATTTATTTTTTTAATCTTTACTGGAGTGTCGACTTTAGATTCCAAGAGGAGTTTACCATGACATCAGCACGGACCGAGGCATTTACAATTTAAGTTTTCTACTTCGACGATAATGTTGTTTCCTTCTTCGCGGTGTTTTGATGAATCAAATTTATCACGATTTAATTTAGGTTGAATAGTTTTCAGTTTACAGTAACACTTGTCATATATTGTAGGCTTTCTTGCAGCGAGGACAGCGGTACCGAAAATTTCAATGATGAATTTACGAAAAGACTTCATTCAATTTTGTCATCTTTACTGGATTGTCGACTTTAGATTCCAAGGCCAGATTACCATGACACCACCATGGACCGAGGCTTTTACAATTTTAGTTTGTAGTTGTAGGCTTTCTTGCAGCAAAGACAGCGGTAGCGGGAATTTCAAAGATGAATGTTCTAAATTTATTTTTTACGACATGATGTTACAATTTAGCAAAACTCGATGTAAACTTGTCTGATTGTATCCACGGTTGTTTACATTTTGGCACAGAATTTAAGCCAGCCACGCAGTCACCTACCAGTTTTGTTGTGAGGCACAGTGGACATGAATATTTATTTGCTGTCAAACATTTTTGGAGGAATTATTTCCATGTTATGTATCAATTGAATTATAATGAGAATATTTGAGTTTCTTCTTATATTCTTAGATTTTCCTTCGCAGAGTTTGTCATGACAAACCGCAAGAAAAGAGTGATTTCCATTCCAGAAAGATATTGTATTTCAGCGCGTTGCATTATAATGAGTATTCTTTGGGCGCGTCTTTTTGATAAATATTTTTGCTGCAGAACTCCTACAAGAAACAGTAAGTTTTTGTTTGAGTTATCAGTAGTGTAAACAAAATGTGCATTTGATCCACAGTGCATCCCTAAAACAGCTAATAAAGTAAAGTTTTACATACCTTAACCTTTGTCTTGAGCAGATAATCAGTCAACCAGAAGGATTGTAAACCAAGGTTTGTCATCAGTAAGGAAGTCTTCTCTAATGTTGCCATCCAGATATGATACGCAATTCTGCTCTTGTCATTTCAACTGGACCTAAACGAGACAAATTGCATTATTGACACTGTACACTGACACTGTGTGAATGTGTGTGTGTGTATAAATAATAAATATATATATATATATATATATATATACAAAATGTATACAATGTGCCCTCCCGGTTATTTATATATATATAATATATATATATATTATATATATATATATATATATATATAATATATATATATATATATAATATATATATATATATATATATATATATATATATATATATAACAAGTTTGGTGTAGCAACGAGCCCACCAACATCACTCCTGACAATTGCCAAGCGCTTGAAACAGTCTGTAGAGTAATCACGACAAGTTCCACGTGTAGCAATATATATATATATATATATATATATATATATATATATATATATATATATATATATATATATATATATATATATATATATATATATATATTATATATATATATATATATACTATATATATATATATATATATTAACGGCATTTTCACAATTGAGTGTACCAACTTTTGTTCTTGAGTGTTACGGAAAAAATTCTAAAAAACTATTTTACAGTATATATTTACTCTTGTGATAGCTTTTTGAGTAAGATTTTCTGAGCAAATCAAAGCAAAAATTACAAAAATCGGACCATGTTTGGCAAAGATATGGCATTTTTTGTGGTGTGAAAATGGTCAAATTTGACTGTTACGAAGGTACACTGCATTTTTCAACTTTAAGAAAATGCTGTTTTCATAATGTAAACTCTAGTAAAGGTACATGTTTTTTCTTTCTGTGTGGTCGTAAGGATGTCTAATACAAGTATAGTCCAGTCAATCTAAGCCAAAAAAGGGGTAAACCTAGGACTAATTGCAACAGAAATTATTTCTTCACCATGCATTTTGGAAAGGTCCTAGAAATAACATACTAAAAGTATAATAAAATCTAAGGGGTGCAACAGTGCCTAATTTGCATAAATGTAAAGGGGGCTCATGGGTATAAAATTGTCGCTTATAGACAGTTTCTACTTAAAATATGTGGCTAAACATGCTTTTGATTAGGGTTTTTTGGCTTATTTGCCTCCTTTTTGGTTATAGCAATGTTGTTGAAAATATTTTGTCGTCATTCAAATATTCCTCATTTGCATAAATCCAATATGGCCGCCACAACACTTCACTTTTCTTAGTTTTTCTCGAATTAATAACTATTTTTAAGCTACTACTGACAGCAATAGAATAATTTTTTCACATTGTATTTTAAACAAGTCCTAGAATAACATACTAAAAGCCTAGTACAATCTAGAATTGTAAACAGTGCCTAATTTGCATAGATGTAAAAAGATAATGGGTACAAACTAAGTGCTGATAGAATGTTTCTGCTAAAAATAATTGGCTAAACATGATATGTTATGCACGTTTTTGGCTTATTTGCCTTGTTTTTGGTTTAGGTAATGTTGATGGAAATATCTAGTCTTCATAGAAATATTTCTAATTTGCATAAATCCAATATGGCCGCCACAACCTTCACTTTTCTTTGTATTTTTCCCAATTAATAACTATTTTTATGCTACTTCTGACAGCAATAGAATTATTTATCCACTGTGTATTTCAGAGAAGCCCTACACTGACATACTAAAAGCCTCGTACAATCTAGAAATGTAAACAATGCCTAATTTGCATATATGTAAAAAGATTATGGTTACAAACTAGGTGCTGATAGAATGTTGGTACTAAAAATATTTGGCTAAACATGATATATGCGGGTTTTGGGCTTATTTGCCTTGTTTTTGGTTCAGGCAATGTTGATTAAAATATTTTGTCGTCATAGAAATATTCCTTATTTGCATAAATCCAATATGGCCGCCACAACACTTCGTTTTTCTTTGTATGTCCCTAATTAATAACTATATAAGCTACTTCTGACTGCAATAGAATTAAATTTTCTTTGTGTAGTTTAGAGAGGTCCTAGAATGACATACTAAAAGGCCAATACAATCTAAGATTTATAACATTACCTTATTTGTATAGATATAATCGGAATATGGGAGCAATACATTCACTGATAAAAGAAACATGCATATTGAATTGAGAAAAATGCGACATTATGTTCAAGTAATGTATGCATTTATCTTAATTTTTGTCCAGGCAATATTTTTGAATACATTTTATCGCCCGAGAAATATTCCTAATTTGCCTAAATCAAGTATGGCTACCACTGTATTTCACTTAAAAATTATATTTAATCTATACATCAAGTAGTTTTTGTTCCACTCTGTATTGAATGTATAGAATGACAAACAAAATGACTGTTAAGTGGGGAGACAGTGCATAATTTGAATAAATATAAACTTAGAAAAGGGAACAAAATCGTTGCTGTTAATAGATTTCTTAAAAATATTCAGCAAATTGATATTTAATTCAAGCAATTTCATTATTTAATGTACTTTTTGTGTTTCTACAGGCAATGCATAAAATCATTTAAGATTCCTCATTTTACATAACTGCAATGTGCCCCTCCTACCACTTTACTTTTCCCTTTTTTGACCTAAAGTAAATGACTATATATAATGTTAAAAAACAACGGAGATCATTAGAACTAAATTTTAGTAGGGTCATGGAAGTTACATATCGCAAGTTTAAAGGCCTGTGTTGGCACCAGATTTTCTCATCAGAAAATTTACCCACAAGATTACAATTTCAATGGAAAACAAAAGGCTCTTACACCTCAATCATTCTCTTACAGACTAGAACGAAGGCTATCCCAGGGGTCGCAAAAAGTGCATTTAATGAAGTTGTGCATAAGACAGCTAATTTATCCAAATGCTAATTGGGTCATAGATGCTATACAAACCTGGTGCTGATAATCTATTTACGGAAGTGATTTAAGAGATAAGCTGACATTGTAATGACTACGTAACATCATTTTCTTGTTTTTAGTTCAGGGAATGTTTTCAAATATATCTTACAGCAATAAAAAAATTCTTATTTGCATTTGTCCAATAAGTCAACCATGTCACTTCCTTTTTCTAATTGGAACATGAATTATTTCTTCACCTTAAATACCAAGGTCCAAGAATGGTATATTCAAAGCCTAATACAATCTACATTGTGCAAAGGACTAATTTTAAAAGATTTTATAGGAAATGCCTACACTGTACTGAATGTAATAATTGAAACTTGAAAGGTTTTACAATATCGTAAAGAGAGATTGGAAGTTTTTACTAACATTGCTAAATATATTTTAACTAATTTTGAGCGACTCCTCATGTGCATAAATCATATATGATGATCATTAAAATAATTTTCTTTAATTTTTCAAATTGACGTCAACTTATTTTAATTAATTATGTTATCCGTAAAATGAGAAGTTACATTAAGAGACTCTACTTGTTTAAGTTATTTAATAATTTAAATTCTTCCTATCGAAAGATGTCTATTTTATAACTTGAATGAACATTTTGCTCAGTACAAAGAATTGACATGGTTATTTATTTTCTGTGTATTTTAACTCATTTTAATGATTATATACTAATAGGGCCTACAGAATGAAAAGCCCTGTAAAAATAAACAATGATTGATTCGTATAGTTCGTTTCATTATCTAGAGAATTTGCATAATGTCAATAACATTGGGAACTTACTGGAAGATTTAGATTTTCTTAATGCATACCAAAATGCTTGGCCAAATAACCAACACTTGTACTAAGGGAGAAATTTGTGTTTCAGCTCTATTTTCTTTTATTTTCACCCTTACCCGTATTACTAATATAGATTAAGTGTGGATAAAATGTAATTAAAGACCAGGTTGTGTGGTCACTGGTAAATCAGATATACTTTTGACTGTGTGCAACTTGCCTGTTCATGCCACATACAGAAATTTATGATAATAATGATAAATAAATTATAATGATCATGATGATATAGAGGTACAATTGTTATACTATACTGCCAATTATCATGAAATATGGATTAGGAAAGCTGTTCCTTTATCAGCTGAAAGGCATTACAATCGTCAAAGGACACTGCATTTCTCAAAATTTTGAAATTTCTTGAAGACAACAATTGAAAATTAATATAAAGTCATATAGTGGACTGAAGAGAGAGATTTCCTGTTAAATCTTACCGTATACAGTCATCTTTTTGAGGAAAAACTGAAAAAAATCTGTTGACTGAATCATGATAATCTAAATCACTGGTAAAAGCAAATCTAGATACTTTTCATAATGTTACATGGTCTAGCTGCTCTTTCAAATTTTCATGACCGTGAAACAAGAAAACCAAGATGTGAAGGGATTTGCATCACAGAAGCTGCCGTTAACGAGTTTGTCAATTAGGATACCAATTGTGACATCAAATTATCATAAAATTGGTTATCCTGTATTTTGAACCTTATGGAAGTCTCACCTCAGATTGGCCAGATTCTCAATTCCTTGAGTGATCGATCTTATTGGTAATAGTACAAAAGTTTAATAATCTGCAAATGGGAAGTCCATTACATAACAGCCCAATGAGTGATACTTGCACATCTAAGATCTGATATGATACGCAGTACAATTATATCATCCTATGCTTCACATCTTTTCATTGAGTTATCCTTCCCCATACTTATGGGTTCTACAATGAACTGCAGCAGCATGAATAACCCCGACAGAAAGCAAAATCTAGACTTTCTGTTGTCAACGAAAGGATTCTAGCTGTAAACAAATGAACCACCTAGAGGAAGATGTAAACAGAGAGGAAGAGGAAGAAATTTTGATATGATAATGACCATCATAATAATTGTCATCACCACTACCATCATGGTGATTCAAATGATGTTCGTATTTATACTAATGATAGTTTAATAATTGAGAAGGATGATTCACAGGCACAACTGTTAAGTGTGGTGATCCATTTATTAGTAACTGAATATTTCCATCCGTCATTGAAGATAATGACCAAAAGCATAAAATATTCCTTCAAAAATTTTACTGCAATCGAACATGTTGTAGGAGAAAATGACTTAAAATGACAATTGATGTCAAAAACTTGAGCACGTCCAATGATTTTTTATGAATAACCTTATCGTCGTAAAAAAAGAAGAATATCCAAAGAAAGAATTCAGATTCCTTTTACTTAAATAGTAATTCTCTGAAACTCTTCTCTTTATTCATTGCATTTCTGAATAACCAGAAAATGTCAATGGAAGCTATTGTAGGCTTATTGTATACAGAACACCGTTTGTGTCAATGCAAATAATGCATACAAATTAGGTCAACCTCTTTTGTTTTAGGTGATTCTTGCAAAACCTGAACAATTTCATAGAGAAAAAAAAAATGTTTAAATATGAACTTAAACATTCATTTTGTCTGAAATAGTGGAAAAACTGTGAATATATGCAAATTACTTAATTTGCATATTCTTTATTGTTCAAGACATTTAGAAAATAACTTATTGAACCTTACTAAATTGTGTTGCAATGAAAAAAGTCACTTGAATTCAGTTTACATGCCCAAAATGTGAGTATAGCAGTCATTTTAAAGGCGATATATAGCTAATTTGAATATATGCAAATTTAATCAATTTGCACCCCTTATATTTTTCTATACTTTTAATATGTCATTAGTGAGACCTTTCCAAAGGTCATGGTGAAGAAATAATTTCTGTTGCAATTAGTCCTAGGTTAAACCCTAAATTGACTGGACTAAGTAGTAAGTAACGCCATGGTATGCTATTCACCAGTTGATTAATACCATTAATAAATCCAAAAATAGCCCATCGTTACGGATTTTTGCGTTTTTCATTATGGACAATTAACCCAGTGTATAACTTGGTTCTAATGTATAGTTATTTTGTAAAATGTTGTTAAAATCCATTGCAGGTACCTGTTAAGTACCGTAATAAACTCTACTGTCATAAGCATCCATTCTTTTATTTTCAAGAATTTGCCAAAGACTCAGCCTAAATTTTCCGGAAATTTATGTAGTGTCCGTACCCCACCATTTAATTCCACACCTATATTAGGCTTTCAGCAAACAAAGGTAAAATACATATTGTAGTACTTGGTATAGATGAATGATATACGCATTCATCTTAGACAATCACCATTTAAAAAAATATAGATGAATTATAGGCCAAATGTAGTGTCCGTACCCCCATGTAGTGTCCGTACCCCTTTTCCAGTGGATTACACTGATTTGGATTTGACTGAAGTAAAAGGTTTGATATACCCCTAGTACACTGCTGAGTGGTTTAATTATAATGTAACCATGTATAATCAGTGTGAAGTCAAACACTAAAATGTAATTTCAATTGACAGATGGATTCAATAAGGTACTTCGGGGGGTCAACACAACACACACTACGTTTTTGTACAGGAATTTTGCCCTGGATAAAAAATAGTGCCAATGACCTTGTAGCTACAATATACATGGATGGTATGGAAGATGTACATAGTATACTACCAGATATAGTGAGTGCACAGGTCCTATTCTAATGGCAGAAGAAATGTTTAATTTCGGCTCATACTTACCGACACCCCCAACCCCACCCCTATATACCAGTACACAGATATTAATCAATAGCCAACATAGAAAACTGCCATCAGGGCCTATACTTTAGTTTTTTTTGCTGTCTGTCTCTGACATAAGGTGGACTCTTATACAATCAGGCGATTGGATAAAAAGTCTTGAAACGTCAATGTTTATTAGACAAGGGGTTCCTGAGATGATCATTCATTAAATATGCCAAATAGCAATAACTTGATGCTGCTCAATGCCTTTCAGTGCAAGTACATCTCTATATCAACAACATGTGCCAGTATAGTAAGTGTCATTAAATGTGATGCATTACTTTTTGAGGCTTGAGCTCACATTATCTACAACACTACGGTAATTCACCTAGCATAGCAGTCAGTTAGCTAAAACCCCTCGAAATAGACATTTCAACAACTGGCCTAGCATCTGAAATAACTGTGCTGTGATATTTAAGAGAAATCAGATGATAGGTTTGAAACAGCTGGCAAAACCTCAATTAATATTAATAGCACTATGATAATAATGATTCTTGCATAAATATCACTAGACAAAATGCTTGATATGCGCTTAGCATATTTACGTATATTAATGTAATCCTATATGGAACAGAATACTAATTGCATATGCAGGTATATCTTTGTATATGGAACATTCCAATACGTTGATATGCGTAGCGTATTTCTATGCAGATCATGAGTATACGTAATGCAGATGTTTGCACACTAAGTGTACACTGTAGTTTTGCGTTTCATTAGCATACGTACTGTATACTGAATGTATTTGACACATGTACAGAATCAGTATATGTGTATATATTGTTGTATATCAAGCATTTTGCCCAGTGTTGCATAAATATAAAAAATAGCGTTGCTCGCATCTAAAAAAAATACCGTCAATGACGCTGTACCTTCTCTAATGTGTGGCCAGGTCAGGTAATTGGTTGTTGGCATGGAGTTGTTGGTAAATAGTTGATGATGTAGGGGCATGAGGTGGGATATGGACCCAAAGAACCCAAAAGATGATTAAATATATCAATCAAAAAAATTCTAAGCTACAGTATAAACAGCCTAAAGATAGTTCAATGTGGAAAAAAGTTAAATAATTCAGAAATAAGAATTCACAGTCCAAAATAGTAATGACGCACTTCCCTAATGACCTGAGTGCATGTGAAATACACAACCTGGCATCTATAAATGAAATGTACCAGTATACCAAGTGATCATTTTAAGTCACTTTTAATTGTTTTAAATGGATTTTCCAAAGAGTCCTGTGGAAATGATGAAAAACACTTATCTGGTACTGTGTTTGTAAAACCTCATGGCTGATAATTGTCATAGTAGTGAAAACAAGTCATCGTTGATGACACAGTCCCCGCTTGTCCATTTTGTAATAATCTTTGGTGTCTAGGTAGCTGTGGTCTAGGTAGCTGTGGAATGACATTGATGCAACGGGTGCATCAGGCCTGTGACTTGCATAATAAAGTAATCTGAGGAATGTTCAATAAATGACTCATCTCTGCCGGTAATGACCACTCAAGGAACTTTTGATTACATCACACATAACGATGCCCTTACTGCCTCCAGTGTCATGATGGCACATACTATACACATGGTTTGGTGGAATTTTCAAAATGGTATGGGATCGGGTATGTTGTTGTAATCAGCCCTTTCGGATCATATAATGAAGCAAATTAATGTGCACAAGAATGCAGCCATAGTATTTTATCTTCGTATCACGTTTGAACAAAATCAGTCCATCGAGGGACAGTGACCTATGTTTATGTTTCAAAGACATAAAAAAATCACACCAAAATTGAAATCAAATGGCTGTCTATTGACCATATGGATCATAGCACAAAATTAGTAGACATGCATATGTATGCCATAGTACTTTATCTTTGTACCAAGTCTCAACAACATTGGTTAAAGAAAATTTGCATATGATTAAGAATATGATATATGATTAAAATCCAAAAATGACCATCTGACAGCGATATTGGAAAAAATGACAATCTGGCAGCCATATTGGAACATGTCACGAAGTAAATTGACATGTATATGTATGCCATAGTGCTTGATCTTTGTGCCAAGTTTGGACAAAATGGGTGTAATGACCTTTGAATTACGATTCAAAGACATGCAAAATTCCAACAAAATGGCAGTTCTGCAGCCATATTGGATCCTATCGCAAGCTTAAATTGATACATGCATATGTATGCCATAGTGCTTTGCCTTTGTGCCAAGTTTGAACCAAATCGGTTCACGGATGTTTGAGTTATGGTTCAAAGACATGAAAAAATCGCAAAAAAATGGCCGCCTGTCGGCCATATTGGATCATATCACAAAATAAATTGGCGTTCATATGAAGGGCATAATGTTTTGCTTTTGTGCCAAATTTGAACAGAATCGGTTCAAGGATGTCTGAGTTATGGTTCAAAGACATGAAAAATCGCAACAAAATGGCCGCCTCACGCCCATATTGGATTGTATATCGCAATATAATTCGACATGCATATGTAGGACATAGTGTTATGCCTTTGTGTCAAGTTTGAACAGAATCGGTTCAAGGATCTTTGAGTTATGGTTCAAAGACACGAAAAATCGCAAAAAAATGGCCGCCTCGTGGCCATATTGGATTGTATCACAAAATAATTTGACATGCATATGTAGGCCATAGTGTTATACCTTTGTGGCAAGTTTGAACAGAATCTGTTCAAGGATGTCTGAGTTATGGTCCAAAGACATGAAAAATTGCAACAAAATGGCCGCCACGCGCCCATATTGAGACATATCGCAAAATAATTTGACATGGATATGGAAGCCATAGTGTTATGCCTTTGTGCCAAGTTTGAGCGGAATGTGCTCAAGGATGTCTGAGTTATGGTCCAAAGACATGAAAAATTGCAACAAAATGGCCGCCACGCGCCCATATTGAAACATATCGCGAAATAATTTGACAAGGATATGAAAGGCATAATGTTATGCCTTTGTGCCAAGTTTGAGCAGAATGTGCTCAAGGATGTCTGAGTTATGGTCCAAAGACATGAAAAATCGCAATAAAATGGCCGCCTCGCGCCCATATTGGATCGTATCACAAAATAAATTGACGTGCATCTGTAGGTCATAGTGCTATGCCTTTGTGCCAAGTTTGAACAAAATTAGTTTAGCAGTGTCTGAGAAACTGTTGATGACGGACAGACGGACGGACGGACGGCCGGACGGACGGACGGGACCCAATCTATTGAAAGTGAAGAAATTACTGTTTTTGATAGGCATATTTACCTTGAAATACATGACCGTGTAAAGAATATATGCTAAAAGTGTTTAAGAGTAAATTTCTTTTCAAAAAATAATTTAATCTGTGACCAAAGGATTTTATTCTTTGAGTTTACAAATTCAAACATTGCAATTTGTTCAATCATCTTGTGCAGTGCAAAATTTATAAAATGACTGAAAAATAAAAAAAATTGGCAGAATTACAGTCTTTGTGATGTAAAATTATGGGTTGACATCACGATAATTGTTAATCTGTTCGAAGTACTACTATACTATAATTTAAATTAAAAAAGAAAAGTTCATGCAGAAACAGTAACATATATTGTCAGCAATGTAGTGTTAATTTTGACTTTACATCATAATATGCCTTTGCTGGATACCAAATATATAGGGCGAAATATTAAAATCAGCCATGTTGAGTTCAGCAAAATCCACACAACAGCATTGATCCTTTTCTAATTTGATTTGATTTGCTTATGTTATCCTTGTATGACAGTCAGTACAATATGGAACTTGAACACAACACAGTGAATAAGTATGCTGTAAATGAAATGGTGTGGCTGCATCCACATGCAGCAATAGGAGTGTCTTTGTCTCTCACCCCTCATTTCCAACCTCTCCCATCCCTGAAAAAATAGTTTGGTCTTATATTTATAATGTTAATAATTTCTGTATTTGTTAAAATGTGCGCATCTCAAAAACTTTTGATCATAAACATTTTCATTTTTTATAGCTGACCAGTCAGTTAACCTGTTTATTTTGAATATTTGCGCATTTTTCCTCAGTTTTTGACATTTTCAGAATACCTTCTTATTCAATTTGTCATTTTCTAAAAGTTAAAATGCTCCTTTGTGTAGTCAAGCTATCCACAAGCATCACTTCATATAGGAAGGTCTGCCTCTAGAGGGCGGGCATCATGAACAGTGTTTGTTAGTTTCTATATTTCCTCCACATAAATTTCTGATTGTACTGTAAACATTGAACATGGCCGACGTCCGATTTTCCTGTCTAAAACTTTCACTCATTTTCGTTCATATGACTCTGAAACTCCAGGAAACGATTGGGAAGAAAGAGTTATCCCGAAATATTGAGATACTCGCCGATATTTTGCAAAATTAAATGAGAAAAAATGCAAGGAAAATGCCGACTGGCTACCATCTGCAGATTATATATGCAACAGGCCCATATCACGTGAGGCCATGAGGGGATATCCACGCAACTCAGTACCAAACACTAGCGCACACAGAGTGAGCAAACACAAAGTGAGTACCCCTAATGTCAGCTCAGTAGTCTGTAATAGATTGTAGTCAACTAAGAAACCTTGGAGAAAGGCTTAACACTGGCTATGCCGCTAAGTCCCATTTGATTTTTGTCACAGCTCAAAATCGTCTCCTACACCTCAACCTGAACCATGAACACCCCCACCAGTTTATGATATGACCCATCACAATGGCATGACGTCAACGGATCTTGACAGACGGAAGTATTGACAGACGGAAGTAGTTGACACCAGCATACTGGTTTTCAACTCTAATACCTTCTCTGTCTATAAATAGACACGAGAAGGTAAAAACGAAGTACATGTTTCTGTTTCCTGTTTTTCACTTGCAAACAAAAAGTGCTATTTGTATTTGCAAAAGGGTTTAATTTTCAATGTTTAGACAGTAGTCTGTTTTAATGACCAATTTTCAATTTTGAAGATCAACAGTAAAAATTTGGTGGCCCAAACTTGAAATGTTTGGATAACCCTAAAGTAATACACAGACAAAGTCGGAATATAAGGTGCAATATACACACCAACTAAACTGATAAGAATGAGACTACCAACAGCTTCAATGATATCAAATGTTGGACGTCAGTCAAAAAAAATTTCAAATATTTCCCAGTTGTGTGAGTAGTATGTGTAACACAAAATGTGAATATTTATTGGTTTCAGATAAAATGTATAACTATATAATTTGACAATTATTGTACACAAATATATTGGAAGTCAGCATGATTATCCACAAAAAGCTGAAAGTTGTGATCAAAAGCAGAAAAACACCGGTCATTTGTTCAATGATCTATGATAAATTCACACCTTTGAAGGAACAAAATTATATTGTGTCAGAGAGTTAGGTAGTCAAATTTGTTGTTTATTCTGTTTGTGTGGTGGAGTGACCTGACATCATCCTAAATTGCTCATGTTCTTAATCATGTTTATGAGTTGCACTGCGCTACCCTCCATACTGTGATGATGTACTTAATCAACCAATGGCCTGTCAACTGTCTGTATTCGGATAGTTTTCAATCGGATTCGAACCCACAACATACGGCATCAGTCGCCTAGCTGAGAGGCCACAGACAGAACCACTCGGCTAAATCTCCACTCCCAAAAAAGAGTGGTTCAATAGCCGGCTAAGTTGTTACATTTTTCTGACTGAGACCGCTCAACACGTTGTAGAGTTCGTGAAGCACTCACGCACGCATGCTCACTATCATACATCGCACATACACACTTTATCGAAGCGAAGAAACGAATTTCATCGCTTTAACTGGGCGAACAATAACCTCGGGGACAATTCTGTCCACCAGCAGTGTTACCTACCCAGGGTAGAAAATTCGGATAGTTTTCAATCGGATTTCAATCGGATGTTTATATAAAACACAATGATTGGACTAAGACAGATACTACCGTATGTTAACATTCACAAAATTTAGGTCGGACCTGGGCAAGGTTACAATAATCCTCTGTGGGGAAAAAATTTGGTTCACCTTCACATTTTACAGGACCAGCCTAGTTTTGCCAAAAAGAATTAATCTAACTACTAATTGACACTTGAACTGCAGAGACATCTCCAGTATTGGTTTAATGAACTTCTCGACAGAATTGGAGTTGCAGATTGTACAGAAATGCATGTAACCAATGCACAGTGTTTCTGATGTCTTTGTTAACTAATGCCTTTCTTTTAAGTAATGTTAATCAGATGATGTGGTCCCACTTGTGGAGCAAAACCTGGTGGGAAGATATTGTGTTGAGAACATGGAATGATAAAGACTGGAGTGAAAACTTTTAGGTTCAGTTGGGCATCATCTTGCTCCAGACATGACCCAAATTTTGAGGCCGTACTGGATTCCCCTATTGCCCAGCCAAAACTAGACCGATTCTGGCCTGACCTAGAGTGTCCATATTGACAATATTGAGTTGATTCAAAACCTGGGCTGGCCCAGGGCTGACATAAACTACTCAATGTGGAAATGACATGTACTGGAGTCTGTATGCACAGTAGAGTGCATCTTGCCACATGGCATTCTTGTGGATACAAATCTCTTATCAGTGTTTGGGTATCCCTCAACGAAATATTAGCTAGAGTTAATCCACTATATTATACATGTGTCATAAATAACCTCAGATTTGTTTTCTTGGTCAACTTTCACTACAAACTGATACCAAATATGACTACATTGTTTTCACAGTTTACAAAACTGTCTTATAAATATCTGGGATTGGTATAGGTTATTTCAGGTCGCAGACTAAAGATTAGCTCCAAAAATACAAAATTACGGCCATGTTCCCCCCCCCCCCCCCAGTTTGAAGAAATAAGTTGGCTTAGTTTGTGTCTTGGGACTTGTATATCAAATTACAAAGCTATGAGACAAGCAGTTTTTTAGATTTTTTAACTAAAATTTGCAAAAATTGCCTCCAAAACAAAAATTTATTATTTTTCCTGAAGCTGTATGAAATTATCTAAGTAAATCCTAAGTCATCTGTATACCAAATATCAAAGCTTATGCAATAGATGAGAATATATGAATTGATTGTTCAGTGAATCCAGTGAATCAGTTGTGTGTTGGGTTGGTTTCCTTCAGTTGACTAATAAGATAAAACAATTTTGTTTCTCTACACATGACATTGACAAGAGACACTTCATCTCATGAAGAGTAAATTTCATTATTTCAAGTACTAAAATGACATATTTCTACATCAAGCAGTTTGTTGATAAAATGTTATCTTGACAGGTCCACTGATACAACTGTTATGGTGCAACTTGACCTTTTTCAAAATTATTGATCTGTCTTTAAAAACAGATGTCTTTTCTTCATAGCATGTCATATTGACCAGTATTTGGCTTGTCAACACTCATGTACAAGCATTGCCATTTTTTGTTCAATGAATTTTAGTTCAGACTTAACTTTAGTAGAAAACAATTTTAATGCATGTTGTGATGTTGTGTAGTGTCCGTACCCCACCCCACAAATTAGTTAAATACAACTATTAATCAGTGAGTAGGGTTAATATTAGAAATTTTATAGCTTGATGATTTTACTGTTTTATCAAAAAACTTAAAAGTTTTCAATTTGTTCTTATTGTTGATGCTAAATTTATATTTGAGTGTTGTTCTCTGAATAACATTAAACCATGAACCATAAATATAGTTCAATAATATCTTCAATTAATTACACTGTGGTGAAAAGTTTACAGGATGAGGCAAAATGGAAAGAAAACCATGTTTCTTCATCAATTAATCAGCTATTATTTCTACACTAAATGTAAATGATCAGCTTCAGTACAGGTTTGCTTTGGGCTAGTGTTGTAGTGTCCGTACCCCTTGTACATACTTTATGAAATATTTTGATGAGTCTTTCCAACATGGACTAACATATGAAAGAATGCTATATATCATGGCTATGCATGCTGCCAATTATCATTTTAAGTTTTGGGATTCACTGTGGAAGATTATTAAGCAATAATTGAAATGTGTTCGTTGTTCTTTCAAAAATAAAGTGTTTCCTTTGTTTTGGTATGAAGGACAACATTGTATACACCCGGTGGAATTCAAAGATTCTCTACAAAAGTCATTTTATGATGTAAGGGTAACTGTATTGATTTGCATTTGGTAAAAGTATTGTATATTCTCCCCTAAATTTTGCAATGGTGCAAAATCTTTTCTTAATTTTCTATATTGTGTAGTGTCCGTACCCCATGTAAGGGTACGATAAAGAAGGCCTGTTTATTATGGAACTAAGACAGTTTGTGCGAAACCATTTCTGCACCATATATGTGGCATATGTACCTAAGTCCTGGTAAGGTTTTCACAGTAAAACAATAAGGTTGAAATTTGGCCATTTTTGACCCCTACTTTGTACACTCAATTGTGAAAATGCCGATATATATATATATATATATATATATATATATATATATATATATATATATATACACACACACACACACACACACACACACACACACTATGTGTTTCAGTTTTCAGTTTTCAGTTATCAGTCATAATCAGTAGGATTGGGGAAAACAGTCAAGTAAATTTTGTTGCAATCTTCTGAGCCTTTGCGTTGAATTCCTCCTCACGTTTAATTAAGTCTTACAGTTAAAGAGCTTTTTTGGTATGTGCTCGTTTGCTATGGAATACACTGCCTTCAGAAATTTGTTGCACCAGAAATGATGCATCTCTTAAAATTAGTTTGATGACACTCCTTTTTTCTAAATTTTACATTTAATCATTTTTCAGTTCTTAGCTGTCTTTTGTATCTTTTTTAACTGTTGTGTAAAGCGCACTGAGACACTTGAGGAGTGAGTTTAAGAATTATTAATATTATTAATATTATTATTATTATTATTATTTTAAGAGTTGATGCTCTAATAAAAGTCCGACAATCAAAAAGTATTCTTACACTTCCACCTTGTTATCACTGAAAACCGAAAGGATTACATCTGCTTGTAATCATATTTTGCACGTGAGTACGACATTCTATATGAATTTTACATGCAGCTTACACCAAATTCAGTCTGACACTCAAAAACTATGCCTACAATTCCAACTTATAATAGCCTGAAAACCAAAAAAAAATGTCTAATTCTTACATTTTACAAGTGAGTTGATACTCGATCAAGTTGCACACTCAAAATTTGTTCTGGCTCAAAATAAACAGGGGCCTGAAAATTTTGCCTTATCTGACAATATTTCACATTATGCTCAAAGACTGGCATATTGAATGGTTCTACATTGGCCAACAGTACTCTACTGGTACACAGTAATTAGTTCAGCCTTGAATGGTGGAAACTTTTATTCTGTGGAAATTGTGCACAAAATTTTGTCAAGATCTCTCCTGTGCCTTGTCCTGATCAGGAAACATAATTCTCCCATACATGAACAATTGCTATTTAGATTATTGTGATTTTGATCAGTGATGCAACTCTAACACAATTATGATTTTTAAGAAGTCTCTGAAATTACCTTTCACTGGACTTAAAAGGATGCACAGTCCAACACATGGAAGTTATACCTGGACCAGCAATTTCATCCATCAGACAGTTCCTCCCCAGTGGCGTCATCAATACATAATTGAGGAAAAATAATAAAAGAAGTTACTCAAAAATTTTTGCAAGAATTTGTTGCAAGTCTACTGTAAACTGGGCATTGAAACATTTTTTAATCTGGAATTTTACACATGGCATGA
Source organism: Ptychodera flava (assembly GCF_041260155.1). Classification (NCBI taxonomy): domain Eukaryota; kingdom Metazoa; phylum Hemichordata; class Enteropneusta; family Ptychoderidae; genus Ptychodera; species Ptychodera flava. The sequence goes on along the minus strand of NC_091939.1, from coordinate 39,595,728 downwards.
ATGCCAAAATTCTGATCAATGTAAATATTTGACGTGTAAACAAAATATGTTAACGCAAATGTTGCTGCTTTTCTTGACAAGTTTCAGTTAACACTTTCATCTGTACCTACTGGTCTAGACATTGAAAAGGAAATATATATACATCAATTTTTCTCTTTAACAGTTATTTCTCAGTACATCTCTAACATTACCTTTGCTTCCAACTTGGCAGAATGGACAGTCCTGTTATCTTTGTCCTATTCATCTCTATAATGTCACCTGGATGTTACTTGCAGTTTGTCTCAAGTGGCGCTGCCTGGATATCATTGAGAAAAAGCACTATTAGATTATTGCTGACCAATTCCCTCTAGGCCTTTTAAGTAAAGATTGCAAGAGCTATCTGTCAGATGAAGGTCATGGTCTAGTGTAAAATCCCCATTGGTCTAGTGACTAAAATTTATCAGTAGACTGTGGCGTCTGGTGAGTACTGAACAAAATCATTTTTATTACACCCTTCTTCCCCCACGCTTTGTTTTAATCTAAAACTGTAATTTGGTGCAAATTTGTCATAAACATGGCCATAATAATGTACCAAAGTGCACAACATCTTGACCAATTTTTTTAAACTAAAGGCGCTTTCGGCAATCCCTGGGATTGCCTTTGTTGTTATGGAGGTGTGATAGCTTTTTGTTTTCCATTGAAATTGTCATCTGGTGGGTAAGGGGTTGCCCATTTGGTTTCGGGGGGGAGGGGGGATTTTCAAAAATAAAACTGTTGCTGGCCAAATGTTGGAAAAAATTTCTCTGCAGAAAGAAAAGAAAAAAAATTGCTTCAAGGAAGGCTGCAAAAAATTTGCTGTTATGCACCCCAGGGTGGGAAAACAGCATTCAAGGTTTCTGGCAGTTTTGAACAAGAATATTTGAAAACAGAATTATATTGTTTTTGGAGCTGCCGCCTATGGTGCCATTTTTGAATTTCTATCTATAGAAGCAGAAACCTCTTCTCAGTAGCATGAATCACAATCACTCTGTGTGGAGTGACCGTGCATACAGAGTGACCATACATAGATGTATACTTGTATTCTGCTGCTGCACTCCCTACTGTACCGTGCAATTAATGCAATGCTGCCATTGTTAGAATAAACATGAGAATGTTTGTCAAGTCTATAAAAGTGATTGAAATCAATAAACAAATCCCATCATAAAGCTGTAACTCTTTATTAATAGATGTATGTCTATTAAAGTTTAACATTTGTCTCAAATTTTACTAGAAAACAAAAAACCTGGTGAATGTCAATGTCATGTTTTATGCCATCTGATCAGATATTTCATGATGAAGAAAAGTATATAGATCTGCCAATCATGTCTCAGTAAATATGTATGATTAGTCATATTCATTTGGTGTGTAATTGCTTCAACTTAGTCTTCAGTCGTATACTATTTGTTGACATTGCCTTGGTGGTGTACTTAAAAAAAATGACTGGAAATGTACAGATAAGATTTGTAATCTTCCTGATATGATCAAAATACTGAAGAAAACAAAACTAAAGAAAACGACAAAATAATGAAAAATAGACATTGCAAGATATCAGCTCAAAAGTAAGCAACACATATAAGGTCTAGCTAATATACCATTCACATGTGGCACCTAATTTGCATAACAATAAGGCAATCTTTATGGTAATGGCGCTATTGTTTACCAAAAATTAAAAATTAAATATTAAAAAAGGCTCAATCTTGCCCAAATTATCTTGTAATTCGAAAAACAAATTTGCTTTGACTCTACTCGTAAAAGCTTGCTTTGAAGCAACCTCTTGAAAAAAAGTTTGCTGCCACTGTGCCAGGGTTGGTAAAAAACAAAATTGTCGCCATAGGCCTACCCATTTCCTCCAGCTCCCCTCCCCAGAAATCAAATCGGCCACCCCTAAATTTTCTGAAGAGACAATCTGTTTACAGACGGACAGATGGACAGACATTTTAGCGACACGGGATACCGTATTGGCCTCTAGTCGACAATCGAAAAGGGGGCAGCATGCCACTTGCGATACTTCATTCATGTGCCCTGTGCCTGCCCCACACAAAATACGTAATACATACAGGCAAGCAGACATAGAAACTTAACGCATTCGTATCGGGTATTCGTATACAATCACTAAGATAGACGGTAATAAACTCACTTCTACTATTAAGATTAAAAGGAACTCCCTCAGCAACACAAGCTGAAAAAAGTTGGCGCGTTTGCATTTCGCGGCACAGATGTCATGGTGGCAATGCTATTGTCAGTGACGTACGTGAAATACGACGTATGTTAGGTAGATATCGTCCGCGAGCATATCGACAAATGAACGTGACCCACACTTGGTAAATGACAAATGCTATTTCTGCAAAGGGTTTCAACGATTGAAAGGGTCGCTTACCTCAATGTTGTCATGTTTCCGACGATAGTCTGTTTTGAATTTCGCGGGCCGTATAATCAGTCCGGGTCAGCTCCAAAATTGGAGCGCTATACCATAATATTTTCCCCCTCTCATTAGCCAATCAGCGGCCAGCGCGCCATCAGTAAAAATTGTATTTCCTGGCAACCTCCACATGCGTCCTTCGTTACGTACGCCATACTGTGTCGAACTCCCGCGCCGTATTCTGTCATAATGTCGAACAGTTGTGTGGCCACTCTGTCAAAACACAATTTCAAAATCGCGTACCAGTTTTATTCTGGCTAAGACAACCAAACCCCATATATCGCTGTGATTCCTAGACTCTGGCTTGAAGTCCTGCGAAATATAAATCGTGTACCTTCACAGATCGTTCAGAATACCCCATTTGTGTCGGAGATGGCATGGCAGCGATACAAATTCTACCGTATGGGGAACAGTTGTGTGGCCACTCTGTCAACACATTTTCAAAATCGCGTACCATTTTTAGTCTGCGTTTGACAACTACAAAACAGGTATCGTTTTAAAGCTCTGACATTGCTCTTCTTTCTTGCAAAATGTTATACGCGTACCTACACAAATAACCTTTATAACAGTATTTCTAATAGAGATGACGAACATCCACAAAATGATTCTCGGTACTTGAGCGAAATCGATAAACTTGGGGTAGAAATGAATCGTCCATATTTCGAATATTTGTTCACTAATCGGACTCCTTGTTGGACATGACCTTCTGCAGAGAACATGGATTATGTTGACTGTCGAAATTCGTCGAAATTCACAAGACAGGGGCTTAATAAGCGGCCCAAAACTGCCGATCACACTTGGTGGGTAATTTGTGACCCAGCGTGACCTGTACTTTATTAATGATGTAATCTGGTCGATGATTGGCTGAATGCCGGAATACATTATCATAATGAGTCTCCAATTTTGGAGCTGACCCGGCGTGATAATCTTTGTTACGCACAGAATGCCATTTTGAAGCACCCTATCTTTGCCAAAAAATGTACAGGTATCCCCAGGGACAAGATCGCGTGCATTACAGTGCATGCCCACAAGGAACAGAGTAATTTCGGTGTTTAATGGTCACATGTTGTCGTTTTTGTAGACGATTTATGCTGTTTAGTGTAGTTAAATTGAAGATCCCAAGTTTTTTCTTTACGGTGATTTATTTGCTGTCTTATCCCACAATCGCTTGTTTGCGCTAAATCCGTTTTGCTCCTTCACGCCCCATAGATGTGTGATATACCGCCATGCACTACACCGTTACGTGTATATACATACGTCTATGAGGCGCGTAGGCGCAGGGAGGAATTGGAGCAAACGAGCGACTGTGGTTAAGCTTTTAAATAAGTGAAACAAGAAATTTATAAGCTGCCAAAGCTTTGAGATGACAAGATGATAGGAGTGCAGCGTCGTGTTCGTTCCTCTGGGGTCTACAGACAGCACCGGTGTCTATCCCTTCATGTCTACACACACAGTCGGTGTGTAGGCCTATATAGGCCTATATCCTGTAGGCCTATAGAAAAGAATTTACCGGCAAGAGAGACATCGTGTAAAATTTTAGCAATCTACTTGCTCTAGCGAGCCAAATGGCTACGTTTCCAAATCAAGTATTAGAAATGTCATTCATGCAATTCTCCAAGCGAGTTGCCCAATTTAGATCGCCTTGGCTGTAAATTGAGGAACCTTCTGATGAGATGTAAACCATACAAAGAATGATGTCACTGGGCTGATTAAAAGCTTCTTTTTTAAACAAAAGAAAAAGCACCATCAACATTACAAATTTTCTCAGCATTATACTAACGCCCCCCCCCCCTGAAAATTTACCAACATTTACAGTGCGCTTTTGAAATGTTGAGAAGATGTGATATCCGGGGAGAAACGAAACAAAGTCTGGCATAGAGGTTGCGAATGTTTCACAGATACCAACTATATCAAAACTCCACCATCTGAAATTTTTAAAGACCATTTGCATTCCAAGAAACTGTCGACAATGATGCATTTGCTTCTTTTGAACGCCCATTGCTTGGCAAACCTGTTGTGGGCCGGCCGAATTCTTAGATATTTACAAGAAATATAGATAGTTTCATCTAACTTAAACCCTTCCCCCTCAATGAGAAGAGTGTCGTATATCAATGTTGCCGTCTTGTTCTCTTCTTTCGCTCGCTGCAAATACGGAAAAAGATATCATAGCTTTTTACGTACCAATGTCGAAAAATCTTCTGTAACTTTGAATCCAGAGTCTTTCAGCAAACTTCTTTGCTCTCTGCAGGATGACAAAACGAATTTTGTACGATAAAAACTTGACAATCACCCTCCTTGGCTTGTTAGGCCTATTTGTAGTTCTGTCCGGTGATCTGCGGGCTCGCTCGTCATCAGCATTTTCCATGTTCAGTTTTTCTTTCAAAAAGTTTCCTACTTTCAGTTCATACTCATGCCAGGATTCGCTTCCATTCTCGTTTTCCGGATTCCTTGTATAAGCTGAATTAAATTGTTTCTTCCACTCTGTCCCCGTAGTTTGGCGCACTAATCCACAAGCTGTCCTAATGTTTTACGTAACTGACTATTGTCCTCAAGATTCTTCTGGTCATTTTCTTGAAGATTAATGACGGATTCATTGCGATTACCGATATCACTTTTAACCATTGTCAGCTCCGACGGCCTTTATTTATAGATCTCTTCTAATTTTCTTTTTGTGTGTCCTTCAGTATTGCCATTGTCGATTCTCTACGACAGTTTCATCAACTTGGCTGAGAGCGGCAGGAGGTATACGGCAGATTGCTTGCCTTCTTGGTCCTGGATTAAGTTCCACGTCACCACTTACTTGAAGGAGACGAGATATGTAGGGATTCGAAAAAGTTATAACTTGATAAATCGTGATGCTGTCTACATTTCGGTATGAAACTTGTCATGAGGTGTAGAAATCGAGTCGACAGCAGAGACAAAATTCAGTGTTGGTGAGAACCATCCTCTCGAATCTGCACACTGCACACACTGATTGAACCCAGCAATGCATACGTGGAAAGTATGACATAGCTGATCACCGTGCAGGAGAAAGTACGCCTGTACAAGTGTTCATTGAACGACGAAGACATGTTGTACGCGACTGTAATGATCAGGTGGTTCTGAAAGCCTGCCTAGCCTGCTTGATCTTTGCAGGTGCACTAAATATCTACTATTTACATGAGAAACGTGTTGCTTATAACAAACCTACGCTGTTGTTAATGAACAATTCCCACAAAGATGAAAAATGGAGATGTGTACATGTATTCAGTGACTGTTAGTGATGATCGGCTTGGCTAATTGAATATCTGGTTTGGCGAATAATTTTTTAGGGCTTCTAGCCAAAGCTTACACTGCCGCCCCACGAGACTCTATTTAATCTTCACTGGAAAATATGGTTCTAAAACAGCAGCCCATATTTTGGCCTTAGTTTGTAAATTGTCAATTTGACACTGTTACATGTGTGTCGGTCTAGAGCACACCGTATGCGAAACGTCGCTTCACGATCGGTGCCGGTCTGTTTCTATCAGTGGTCATGAGAGTATCGCTGGGTGTCGCGACACGTCGCCGTTTCAATTTTACAATCAGTGAATCTGTCGAGTATCGCCTCAGTCGTTTATTTTAAGTCATGAAGAATCGCTTTTACGTGTAACTGAAGTTGATTTTGGTTTCGAAAGCGAAATAGCGCACGAAAAACCCGGTATCATTCCTGATGGTGAGCAAAAAGACTGCAGCAGATCACATGTGAAAACTACAAAAACAAGTGCGACTTACTCGCATTCCTTTAACTTTTCAACTACAAAATGTTTTAGAGCATCGAGAGTTGGTCGTCTCGTATTCGAAAGCAAGCAAGCAAGTGGCGTCCTGTACTATAGGCACAAAAATCGGCGCTAAAAGACCTGTAAACCATTCCGGCTGTATTTTTTAAAGCTTTTCTAGTCTTGTAACCAGACTCTAACCGTTACCAAACAGTGTACCGTTAATATGATCGATTATAAGCTAGATACGTATTTGACAAACAGATTATGCCCTGAATTATCTTTCTAGTGTTTATCTTGTAAGTAGTACCCACCGCTTACGCTGACCAGCCTCACGTTTCTACGCACAATTTTCATCATTTTTAGGTGAATTAATGTTCAGGACTTGTCAGAAATTATCCAATCTGATGCCCAATATTTAACCTAGACCCAGATCGAATGAATATTTTTTAAAGGCACAAAAATCTGACTTTTTCGGCCATTTTGTGTGAAAAATGGGACGTTTACACAAATCGTCGATTTTCTCAGTTCCGATTGTTGCTATGTATGCGCACCTTCAAATGAGTGTAAGTCGGCGACGCGTGCGGATTTCCCCAATTCTTCGCATGCTAACACTTCATGATTAGACCTGAAAAACCGAGTTTTAGATTTTTGATAACCCCCCCCCCCTGAAGTGACGATAACTTGACAAACGTGAACAACAGACGACAATTTATGCGAAAATCCGACAGTTCACACTTCGAAGGCTCACTGTGCGGGAACAAAAGTGAATTTCAAAAATCCCCTAGTATATCCAGCTGTCTAGTGCCGTTAACAGATCACTCCAGGGGTCTTGCCAATTCTTACTTATACTTTTTTAAGTGAAAAAACTCAAAATCACACGTTTTTGACTTATACAAACATACGGATGCATGTTTTGACAACTTAACAAAATTTTTACCTTCTTCAAATATAGACCTAACAGAAAATGTACCACATGTTAGGTGTGAGACCCCGTTTTTTATGTAAAACTGTTGATTGAAAATATGTGTCCACGAACCTGAGTCACTACCATTTGAAAAATGAACGGAATGAGTGTATGTGTATATATTGTTACATGTTGTATATCAAGCATTTTACTCAGTGCGAAGGCTCCCTAAGTGAACTGTATACCATGTAAACGGTACGGCGAGAAAACGATGGTCGCGTGTCAAGTCGCATGCCAATGATGAAACGTTGACCTTAAATGAACTGTGCATGTCGTTCACTGCAAACAATACCAGCCGAAGCTTCTTCGCTTGTTTGAAGGGCTCTTCAAACTGGACCATGCGTACGGATATGGAAGTTGTCCGAAGAGCAGATATTCATGAAATTCCAGCGCTAACTTTGTACTTTTTGTCTATCAATTCTTAAGTTCTGCCATTATCATGACGATATTTTGAAGGGAGAGGGTTGCAGAAAATTGAAGAAGTAAGTTAGTACTTATCAGATAAACGTCGTTAACCTTGTTTCGGAAAACTAAACACAGCCACTACGCGACGATGGTCAGTGATTGCACTGGTGATCAAAAAAACTGTGTCAAGTCGTTGAACAATGTCTAGGTCAGTCTCGTACATCAATTCCATTGTCAATGCTAGATGAGCCTTTCGAATTAGCAAACTCGCTCGTTTCTCTTCGGATTGCGTGAAGTCTGTAAGTTTGAACTTGGGTCATACACCAGATGAGTAGAGCTGGTTATCTACATGCATTATTCACTGATCTCTGACTTGATGCCAGTGCGCATGCGTCGATTTGACTCATTCGTACCTCCTGCTCTTGACGAGGTTACAATGTCATCGTTCATCGCCTTCGTCTACCTGTTGCTCGGACCAAATTCCCTCAAAGATTTTGAGGCAGACTCATCTCGTGCGAGTTTTGTTACGTACTTGACGGTGTCGCTCCAGCAGACTTCAGACATGTACCTGTCAAGCCTCTTCTCAGGAAAACATCCTTGAATCATGACATTCTCAAAAAATTGTCCTGTGTAAAATTTGTTGTTTTTAATAAAGGTATTGGAATTGGATAACATTGTTGGTAGTAGGTTGGCAAATCATGTTAGCCTTTCATTGGGTGATCCATCACAATTTGCAGATAGAGACGGCTACAATTGACACTAGCACTGGACGCAAAACATAATGTTTTCCTAGTAGTTTTACTTGATCTTTACAGCGTTTGATACTGTGAATCACACTATTCTACTAATTTCGTCTAAGGGACCGTCTAAGTATTTCAGGTAATGCTCTCAGCTGGTTTCAATCGATCTTATCTTTCAAATCGCACCCAGTGTGTTGTTGTTAATTCTACCAAACCATCGTTCTAGTCACTTGATACTGGAGTACCCCGAGGATCAGTTCTTGGTCCAATGATTGTCAATGTGTACCCATTTTGAAATGTTTACACTTTTATATTCTTTCCTTTAGCTGTTCTGTACTTGTGAACATTTCTCATTGTACTTGCGTCTTTTGCATTATACATGTATACATGGAGCCCACAATTGAATTGTGACAAGTATGGTCATTCTGTACTGAGACTATACACTTCGGCCAAAACCCGATGTTTTGCGGCCTAAACCCAATAGTGATTGAGGACCAGCTTGCAGGGCATGGACGTGAACACATTAAATTTTATGAACGTGGTGTGACCCAGCAGCATCATCTGTTATTCTCTCTCTCTCTCTCTCTCTCTCTCTCTCTCTCTCTCTCTCTCTCTCTCTCTCTCATCACTGAGACGGAAGCTGGGTTGTTGTTTATTATTACACCTCATGTATTATCTAGGTACTGTGATTAGCTGAGCATCACTCTCGTGAAGTAGAACAAAAAATGATAGAACATGACTTAGGTGATATAGCCCTGTCGCGTGCACTGATATAGCCGGCTACCACGTTTTGGAATACCGCGCGTCCTTTCTGCGCGTACCACATCATATTTATAGTTTAAACAGTCATGTGTTTTAATGAAATTGTTGACTTGTCAGTTTTAAGATAGGAATTTCAAAGTGTCAATTTTAAAGTTTGAATGAGCTATGAATGTATTTCACACCTTCTATGTTTAACCAGATGTTCAGAACTGTTGTACAGAAATGGATGTTAATAATTAATATCAAAGAGGAAAATGCAGTAAATCAAAAACTTTTGATTGGTTTTTTGACTTGCAAGCCATCCAATTAAATCTCCTGAGAAGCCATAGAGAGCTATTTTACCAAATCTGATGTGTGCAGTGTCTGAGAGGACCTTTTAACATTGAAACCATAAAAGCACAGCTTATAATGGCGAAAACTGCCTTTGGCGAACTGTTATTTTAGTCATTAAAAAGCATCTTTTTTATTTGTGCATGTTGCTTTCTCATACTGAATTCTCATAGAGAAAACAGAAAAGTATCAGGAATTTGCCATGCTTTCCATATGAACTGCAGATTTTATAATAGTACTCTTTCACTTAGCAAACATCGAGATATCTCTGACATATATCTCTGATTTATATGTATGATGGCGTCCGAAGGGCGCGCCGAAAAATGTGAAACATCTTGATATCTCTGATATGGGCCTATATGTCTGATATATTAAAGTCATGCACCGGAAGGGCGTGCTGAAAAATGTCTGATATGATAAAGTAATGCGCTCGAAGAGCGCACTGAAAATTATTGAACATACATATATCTCTGATATATGTGTGACTGATATACTTAAAACCAGAGCTTCTATCTGCCTAGCAATTATTTCAGACTGATAACTGTTGCTGCAGGTAAGCGGCATCGAACACTGCGCCATTTATGTTGCAACCTGTAGTTTTGGTCGTAGCCTAAGTAAATTTACGCAATCGCACAGTAGCTGCAATAATTGTCGCCTACAGACAGTGCGCCGGCATTTCTGCCGTGTTGGCTGTTTACCGCCGGCCCGTACCAAAGGCCGGCGCAACACAAATTAATTTGCGAAAAACCGAGGCATTGCCCGTGGGTTACAATATTGCAGCTAATTAAAAGAGTTGTGTTTTCGAAGTTGCGTTATTTCACAAAATTTAATTTAAGGGAGCCGTCATTATTTACGGTCTGGGTCGGAGGAATGTGGGGGGGGGGGAAGAGGTCACTCAAAATTTAAAAAAACTTGAAGGGAGGTTGTTCAAAATGTAGAAAGGAAGAAGGTGGTACTCATTTTTCATGCGAAATAAATTGAACACCTCTGAGATTGCACCACTTCACACATCAATTTCTCAAAATTTTCGTGCTCTCCTCTTGGGGTGTTCTAACAGTTTTACTACTTCAAAGGACAATTTGAAGACACCTCTAAGATTGCACCAGAGTGCAGCATTGCACACATCAGTCTCTCAATTTTTTCACAGGGTCAAGGAAAAAAATAACTGTTGAATTCATCCTTCATTATCACAGAAACATATACTTCAGTTCAATAACCATTTCGACAACTAACCATACCCTATTCAGGCTTTAGAAGTTGGCTGCTGGAGAAATAACACAAGGAGGTCACAGATTTTTCATTCCTGCATATTCTTTTGTCTTCAATCTCTGGAAAAGTGAGAACTGTTTTTCACAAAATGTGTTGTCATTGTTTGGTAGTTGAGTATTGTGACTCAAACACTGATTATGCAAAAAACGTGACCAACAATTTTAGTGTTCAATGTAATTTACAGAGTGCAAAATAAATTGACACACCTTTCAGACTGCACCATTACACATTTCAATTTCTCAAAATTTTCATTACCAGAGGGGGAAATCACCCTCTCGTGCTCTCCCCTTTGGATGTTTTAGCAATTTTACTGAGGAAAAAAAGTAAAAACACCTCTCAGATTGCAACATACTGCAGCACTGCACATATCAATTTCTCAACATTGTCCATGCAAGATAAGGACAGCCCCCTCTGACGCTTCCCCCCTCAGCATCTCGCATGTTCTCCCTCTGCTGGTTTTATTTTTGTAAATTTTACAAATACATGTGTTGGTATTTAACTTTTCTAAGGGACTGGTCAGTTTCTTTGGCCTTGGGGGCGGTGGATTATTTTTTGCCGACGTCAAAAAGTGGCTGACCCTCCTATTCCAAATTTTGAAAACAGGGGGTCCCCCTGCGTGCGACAACGGTAAAACAATATATATATATATATATATATATATATATATATATATATATATATATATATATATATATATATATATATATATATATATATATATATATATATATTTTACATACATTCATACTTTAACGGTCATTCTGTGTTTTAATGAAATTGTTGACATGTCAGTTGTAAGATAGGAATTTCAAAGTGTCAATCTTAAAGTTTGAATACAGTACATTTTGAATGAGCTGTGAATGTATTTCACACTTTCTATGCTTAACCAGATGTCCTGAACTGTTGTCCAGAAATGGATGTCAATCATTAATATCAAAGAGGAAAAAGCAGTAAATCAAAAATTTTCACTTGCCAGCCATCTAATTAAATCTCCTGAGAAGCCATAGAGAGCTATTTCAGCCAAATCTGATGTGTGCAGTGTCTGAGAGGACCTTTTCTTGTAACATTGAAACCATAAAAGCAATGACGAAATAATGACGAAAACTGCCTTTTTTAACCGTTATTTTATCCATAAAAAGCATCTTTTTAGAGAAAACCTGAGACACAAAGGAAAATAGTTGCATCAATAAGAACGAAAGATATCTTGTCATTTTTCTCTCTAAAATAAGTCACTGTATCAAATATATATATTGTGAAATATTTGTGCATAATATGCTTTCTCATACTGAATTCTCATCATAGAGACTACAGAAAAGTATCAGAAATTTGTCGTGCTTTCCATATGAACTGTAGATTTCATAATGGTACACTTTCACTTAGCAAACATCGAGATATCTCTGACATATATCTCTGATTTATTAAAGTATGGCGCCCGAAGAACGCACCGAAAATATGAAACATCCTGATATCCCTGATTTATATGTCTTTCATATTAAAGTCATGCACCGGAAGGGCGTGCTGAATTATGTCTGATATAGGCCCTATTAAAGTAATGCGCTTGAAGAGCACACTGAAAAATATTGAACAAACAGATATCTCTGATATATGTGTGCCTGTTATGTTAAAGTCGGGTGTGCTGAAAAATATCTCTGATTATTAAAGTTACGCGCCCGAAGGGCGCGATGAAAAATGCAACTGAATGATATGTGGCTGACGCAATGCATTTTAGGCAATGATGAGCCTGTGTCAAAATTCAAAACCCACTGACCCCCCCCCCCCCATTGGGCATTTCAAAAACATGGTGACCCCCCTATCACCAAAGTCAAAAACAGGGTGACACCCCCATGAATCCACCGCCCCCCGGCGAAGAAACTGACCAGTCCCTAATGCGCCCGAAGAGCCCATTGTAAAATATTGAATATACAATATCTCTGATATATGTAGGTCTGAAAAATATGTCTGATTATTAAAGTAACACGCCCCAAGGGCGCACCGAAAAATGCAACTGAATGATGAAATTTGCTGCTGACACGATGCATTTTAGAAAAGTATGGGCCCGTGTGGAAATTCAAAAACACTCTGACCTCTATTGGGCGTTTCAAAGACATGGTGACCCCAACACCAAAGTAAAAAAAGGGTGACCCCCCCATGAATTCACCGCTCCCAGGCGAAAGAAACTGACCAGTTCCTCAGTTCCTACTGGTACACAGGACGACTGCATTCATACGGCGAGATGCACTTTCGTTAAGATATAGAGGGCGCTAAAGAATACCATTGGTGTAAATTTTTCCAAGGCGTCAGACATAGTAATTACCGTCCACAAGCAAAACTTACGCGATGTATGGCCCTAGGGCTCGATGTGAACGTCGTTTATCTTTCAGAGTCAGTGATTACTGTTAAGTTGGAACGTATCACTGAAAGTATCCACGGAACATTTCTCTGTGAAGGATAATTGTTTTCTGAGCCAGAGACTTGCAAGGAACTGACGAAAACTGCAGGCTTCATCAGATCCACTGCCGGGCTACCTCTGTACTGTGAGTGACGGACAAGATGGCGGTGCATATTGACGATATTCAAGTGTATATACAGTGCACTGCGTTTCGGATATGGCTAGGAACGATCCAAGTTACCTCCCGAACATATTTCATTTAATGTGGAATCATTTTAGATATATCGTGCGACCAAACAGGAGTCGAAGGTGAGTCACAATAACAGTTTCCTGTGTGGCAATATAATGGCATGCTCAGTTTAAAATTAATATCTGGGCCATCGCTCTCAGAGTTAGACACTGAGACAGTAAAATTTCACAGCAGATGCTCCTGACGCAGCCGCTTATCGGCTAGTTAGTCTACTCCCCTCAAACGCGTACTCTGTGCTTTAGGCTTTAAAGTAATATTTAGTTAGGACAGAGGGCAGAATACCGAGTTCAAGATCGATTGATGGAGCAGACGATCAATCAAGCAGACTTCCATACCCACAGAGTAGCTATGGTTCCTCGGCGTATGCTTGTTGAGAATACTGCAGCTCGCCTTAGCACTCCAGTTATACTGAATACAGCTTACTGACGGCCGTGCTTAGCTTGGACTCCAATCATTCTGCACAGCTGACTGATGGGAAATTGTAAGCTGCAACAAAGTAGAGTCAGAAGTGATAAATGAATGAAAATGTGTTTTTTAATAGTTATAAAAAATATGAGAGAAAAATATCTGTAAGATGCTGTAAATGGTAATTATTGCATTCTTCTACTTCATGTATGCTTTTTTTCTTTATTAATTCTGTTTTGTTTTTGACTTTATACTGATTTTGCCTGTCTCTTACCTAGGCTTAAAACTCCTCATTTTCCAATGCCAAATTAAATTTCATACATTTAATTTCTGTTTGATAGGAGTTGCACCAGACCATTCTATGACAGCAATCAACCCTTACATTGTATAACATGTACTGACTTTGTGAAGAACTCAACCTCTCAACAGAGAGCTGAGACTTTGAAACGTGACCTTGACGATCTGATGCAGAGTTGGACTAAAGTCATCTCACCAGTCAAAGAAATGAAAGACACACTGGACAAATCTGTGGATGATGTCAAACAATGGCAGGTAAGAGGTTTAACCCTTTCACAGCCACATACATTAGCTATGGTAAAAGATGGGAAATACATAACACCTCAGGAGTGATAAACTATTCCAAGTATATGTGCAGGGTTATTATATATCATTGAGTTTGTCTATTCATGCCCCTTCATAATATGTAGTAAAGCCCCCCAAAATATGCAAATGTATGCAAAATATTTGCAAATATTTATGCAAATCATTCCAAAATGGCCACCATTTTTACCTGAATTTTGGAAAAAGACATTTTTACACATTTTCTACATGTTATTTCAATCAAAAGTGATCTATGATAAAATTTATGCAGATCACGAAATAATTCGGAGAAAATTTGAGAAGAAACTGTTAAATAAAGTAAAAGTTACAGGTAATTTTTGAAACATATAAAAGCAGGGCAAAAGTGGATGTCGAGCATTCTTGGCCAACTGCGACATGTTTTTGACAAGACAGTTTGCTTTTTTCTGTGACATAGTGCCCCATTTGAATAATTTATCATAAAAAATTTCTCAAGAGTTGTATTTGTTTCACATTCTGTCCTTTTAATATGCACTTTAAATTATTCTATGCAAATTATATGCAAATTTGTTTTGCACTCTTTGAGGAATAGGTTGGGATGCAGTCGCCCTTTCCACGAGAGCATCTCGATATCAAAGAGTATAGGTTTTGTTTGTTTAGGCAAATGCTTATATGACATCACAAAAATTTAAGCACAGTTATGTCAACTCACAAACCCTATAAATACACAAAAAACATTTGTACATATACATGTACACATATATACATACACAGACTATGGTATACATTTTATAAACGGAGAAAGATAAGTTTAATCAGGGATTACCCTGGCTCAAGAACGGCATGAGATAAAATCGCACATGAAAAAAAACAGTGGGAGAATATCAAAGTCTGTGGGAACCGGACCCAACTTTCCCTGATTTTCTGCATACTGGAGCGATTTCATTCAAAACTTGGTACAAATATTACTTTATATGTCATACAGATGCACTTTGATTTGTTTTGTGGTATGATCCAATATGGCTGCCAGGTGGCCATTTAATTACGATTTTTTCATGTACAGACAGGGCTTGACAATTTTTTTTCCAGTTCACTTGTCCATCGGACAAGTGGATTTTCAATTTCACTTGTCCTCTCAAAAATTTTACTTGTCCTCCATTTGTAATAATCAAGACCAAAATGCTTGCGACGAAGTCCGTAGCGGCTTTCAGGGCTTTCTTATCTTGGTAATTTTCGCCGATGTTGACGCCGATTTTTTTCAAAAGTTTACATTGAAATAGGCCTGCGTACGGTCTGTGTGTTTCCGGCGTCATACGGCCTCCACCACAAGAGGCCGTATAACGCCGGGAACTCACAGACCTGTACGCAGAGCTAACATTGAATTTGAAGGTACATATCATACATCGGCTTCCCGTTTTTGACAAGCATAAATGCCGTCGTAAAAAGATTGGTCAGTTTCTATCGCTGGTCGTCGTCATTCGGTTCACGCATTGCGAGTGCATGCGATCGGATTGTTGGCAAGTGAAACCGTACTATCGGGCTCAGCGGGACCCAAAAAATTTCCACAATCATTGTCCCTGTCACGATCTCATCTGCGATGCGCCAAACAGTCCAAATACGGTTGACTAAACTCGTGAGACCTTATCGATTCAACGCGAAACATGTCGTATCTGTCAAGAAAAGCATTTCGCTTGGTTTGGTCATGGAGGTAGTCTCTTCCTACTTCCATGCTTTGGCAATGGTGGGGTATTTGAGACACGACGTACTGAACACTTTGGAACCGTCATATTTCAACCAAGGCCACTGTGCTTTCCAAATTCCATTTCAGGAGATAACGTCTACGGCGTTTTTCCTCATCATAACGATTATGTTAAGATCTTTTGTCAGAAACATCGATCATCACATCGAGTCGTCGATTCTCAGACGATCCCACTCACGCTGGCCCTCGTGGCGCCGTCGTAAATCATCACAATGTCGTTTCTCAGAGTTACACAATGCCCATCGTCGTAAACTACGTGCCTCTTTACGGCAACAACTTTGCTTGGTTTTGCGTAGGTCTGCGGAGCGGAAATTACGCTCTGGCTCGCGAAAATGCACAATGCCTTGTTTGCATTAGTGGAAATATTACCGTAAAATACTCATATTTACAGCGATCACTCCACAAACTATCTGCCAACAATGTTCGTCTACCTCGCGAGGCCGCATAAATAATTTTGAAGTACTGCACGGTCGATTGCAAATAAGCACTATGGCATTGGGTTTTGCAATTTTTTACCTAATTTGTTGGGGCGGAGCAGTCAGCATACAACAAAGAAATGCTGTTTACGCCAAGTTTTAAGCAACTTTTTAATTGGACGATGAAACAATTTCATGTCGATCATCGAAAAATTGCAACATTGTGTGAGTCGGCAAATGAATCGCAGAAGAACGTCACAATTGTATCTAAAAAAGTCAGTGATTGACATTTATTTTGTGTGAACGACAACGCAAATCGGGCGACACCGCAACTTAGGTTCGCGTTGATTGTGCAAGAAGTTGTATAAACAACTTGTCCGGCGGGCGACCAGATTTTATTTTTGACTTGCCCGAACGTAAATTTCACTTGTCCCGGGCGTCGGGCGATAGGAATTGTCAAGCCCTGTACAGAGCCATAACTCAGGCATATCTCAACTGAATTTATTCAAAGTTGATACAAGGACATTGACCTATGTCATAGCTATGCACATCAATTTGTTTTGTGATACAATCCGATATGGTCGCTGTGCGGCCATTTTGTTACAATTTTTTCATGTACGGAGCCATAACTCAGGCATATCTCAACCGATTTTAATCAAAGTCTGTACAAGGACATTGACCTATGTCATATGCACATTGATTTGTTTTGTGATACGATCCAATATGGCTGCCGTGTGGCCATTTTATTACGATTTTTTCATGTCCTTAACCAGTGATCGAAATAATCGGTGGCAATGGTGGCATTTGCCACCAAAAACTGTCAATCTGCCACCAAAATTTTTTTCTGGTGGTATTTTTCTGCCACTAAATTTTGGGTCATCATGTCATCGATCCTACGGCTTGAATGAAGGAACACTGAAGGAACACGCATTGTCTGACGGCGGAAAAACTCACTAGCCAAAAAAAACCCAAACTAATTGCGACATTTTGGCATGTATGAAAACACAGCGTGAATCCAAACTTGTGATTGGCTAATCTCCATATCGATGACAGCAGCTTTTGTACACTTGACATGTTGTTGCCCTCTGTGATAGCCGCATATGCAGTCATAAGGCACAAGATAAAAGCATGTTGTGACATTTTGAAAACAAAGCCAAACTGCAGCCTACATGAATTAAATAACAATAAATACTTGCAATTCATTAGCCAGTACAGGGCTCAAAAATTCCTATCGCCCGACGCCCGTGGCCGTGGCTAGTGAATTTTGCGTTCGGGCAAGTAAAATCAATATGCTTCCCGTCCGACGGGCAAGTGCACCAGCGGTTGAATTACTAAGCTCTGGACAATTCAAGCTTGAAAACCTATTCATTAGGTCTGTACACGCCTACAATCATTGTAAGTCCTTCAACTCTCAGAAGTTTTTTTTCTGAAAACCCTTGAAAATCCGCCCGACATCGCAAAATAATCGTTCTTGCTGTTGTAAACACAAAAAGTTGTAAAAATAGAGTTTTGAGACATGTTCTCTCCGACGGCACGGAGTGAACTCACTGTTTTGTATGTGTGCCGTAAAGTTGTATGCTCTTGACAGTGGTTGCCATTCTCTTTGTGCAAGTGTATGAGTCGTATGACAGTCGATCGGCTTCACGCGATAGTGTAATTGCACCATGTGCTTGGTAAATGGATGTAAACTTATTCGAAGCCATGCATGGATCTCGGCAATGCTTACTGTTCAACGTAAATCAACCCCCAGTTGAAAAAGTACAAGTTTACATCATAGTCGAAACGGGCTCAGTCGAGTCGTTGCAGCTACGTATTGCGTGAGATGCAGACAGTTTCAAATTTCGTGACCTTGGTTGTTAGGGATCGGCTCTCACTTACAGAAAACAAATCTGCACTGAAGAGTAACGAAAACGAAACTTGAATCTGCTCTCTTGACGAATACATTTATCAAAATAAAACTTTGAAAGACGGCTGTGCTCAGTGAGTAAACATGTAAACTTTAACAGTACATGTGCGTATGCATTGGCAGATAAACACTAGCAGAGCAGTTGTTTGTGATCTCAGCTTGATAATAAAGAGCAGCAGCCAGCCATGCACATTGTAAATCACACAATCTTATTAATCTTATGCAAAAATTTTAATTTGGATTAGGTTGTGGAAAAATTCCAAATTCAAAGATGTTTTCTAGATGGCCAAATCTACAGAAAAAAAACTAAAGTATTCTCACATTTCTTCTGTGACATTTCAGATTTGGTAATAGTCCTTCATTTTAACAAGAATGTAGTTCATGTTTGAATCTGTTTTTCCCTCTTTGAATTCACTTCATATGGCCAAACTCTTGCTCTCTGTTACAAATTACTAGTACAGTTATTAGAAATTTAGGGCAAGTAATTTTTCCTCTCGGGCAAGTAAAAATGAAATTCACGTGTCCCACGGTTAGTAAGTTTGAAAAATTTTTTTCGAGGCCTGCAGTATGGGTTGATTATTTGTGACGTGTACTCACCATATTTTCAAGAATTTATAAATTAGAATGAGTATGTGGCAATGACAAAATGTTGTATTATACCGATCACATGATGTGTTAAACTGCCACCAGATTTTTCATAATTGCCACCTGATTTTATATCTGGTGGCAAACTTTTGCCACGAGAAATAAAAAAGTATTTCTATCCCTGTCCTTAACTACAACTCAGACATGTATCAAGCAAATTTATTCAAAAGTATTTTTATCGCAGACCTAATGAAGAGGACTCTATCCTCTCTGAGGACCTGTAATCAAAGTACCCATTTACAAGTGGGGACTATTTGTACAGGATTGGAAAAAGTTGAAGATGGGACTTGCAAAAAACATTAACATAGGGGTAATCTTCTTTGAGATGAAATATCCAATATGTCGCCGGGTGTAATTTAAATGTGTCAAAGCTAAAACTGCAGTCACGTTGTCCATGATACACATGGCACCATTCTGTGTTGATGTTTCATTAAGTTTTTGAATACATGTACACTGCGACCAGGTTCATGCTGTGGTGTACACATTGTATATTGTACTTATCCAGACCTGTGGTTCATGTTCTATGTTTTTAACATACATTGATCTCTGTCAATACCCATGCAATTGTAAAATATTTTGAAGAAACCTCAATCTATACTTCTTGGTTGTTACTGATTAACAACTATCACCCTGAGATATGACGCACTGACTGCAAAAGGGGCACACAAATTTGATTTACACTTCGTCTTGCTCTGAACTTCATGAAAGTCTTTTCAACCATTTTCAGAGTATGTTATCAATAACAGAATATCAACTTAATGAAAGAATTGCAAAATCTGTTTTTTTGTTTTAAAACTAAATGTAAATTTGCTGTGTACAATCGACTTTCATATTCATAAGTTCCATATACTTATTTTCAGATGAAAATGCCAACTACAACTTAAATACCAGTAAGATTTAAGGGGAAATCCTGTGACGACTAATCCATCTCTAACACGTGGTGGACCCTAACACAGCTAATACTAAGTATGATTTAAGGGGATATCCTGTGACTAATCCATCTCTAACACGTGGTGGACCCTAACACCAGTTGTGAACCAAAGCTTGGATATCTCAAAGATGTTGATAAAAGGACGTATAACTGCATCATCCACATTGCATTGAGAAGTTAGAGAACTCATGGAGATTCACTTCCTACAGATGTATTTGCTGAAGGTAAGAATTAATCTGAATGTGCTTGAAGCAAAAATTCGAATTCCAAAAAATTGTGTTTGACATTACAAAGGTCTAGGAGATTTGGGTGTTGACCTTTGTCAGATTTAAAATAATTTTCATTAATTATAAGTCATTTAAAACCGAGGTACCCAACTGATCACAGATCACTAGATATTCACGACTGTATCACAATTCACTGTGACATAGATGACTGTGATACAGTCTCTAGGACAATGACTTCATAGTTACAGTTTTCCTGTCTTCAATGACAGGATCTCGGGAAATTTGAATTCATTGCTGTCAATGGAGTAGCCACTATAGTGTTCTTGCAACAGAACGTCTTTTGTTAAAGTACAAGTTGTTGATTCTGGTCTTGGTTTGTCTTATATGCTGTGAACATTTAGGGTATTCTGTTATGTAAGTGTTTAGGTGTTCATTTCATTAACCCTTTGAATGCTGTAATTTTTCCCACCAAAATTTATTGTAACATTTTTCCAATTTTTATTATTTTTTCTGTCATATTTTGATAATTTTGGACCAAGTATATATCACATTTCATTGTCTACAGTTTTTTATCAAAATTTTGGCAAAAATCTGCAAAAAATTGACTGTGGTATATTTTATAAAGGCAACAAATATTGACTTTGGTGCTCAAAGGATTAAAATGGATGGTGTTGAGAGCCTTTACTCAGTGTAATGTTTAATCATGTCTAACAACCTAAGTAAATTCAACATAACCCAATTTCTCTTACAGAAACATAATGTATGTGTTCAGTGTTCTCACCAGAAAAAAAATTTTGTGGGACATTTTGTCCCGCTGACCAAAAAAAAGCGGGACAACGGATGATTTTTGTGAGACAATATATAAATATGTTAAAAAAGTCAAACTGCAAATACGAACCTTATTCTATGCATGGAAAAAATAAAGGACTCAACAACTCATTCAACTTAACAACTTTTTTGTAAACATTCGGTGAAAATATCAACTGATATTGAATATCAGTGCCTTTTAATGACAAGTCTATGGGACTTTCGTTCTTTCCAGTGTGAAAGAATCCATTTCGGGGCCCTCTACAATAACAGTAGTTGCTGGAGTGTCCAGTCGTTCAGCTCCCAGTTGATTCCTGTCATGAGTTACTTTTTTTTCGCACACTAAACCCCCTTTCACAACCAGCAGAAGGAATAGGCCAAGTCAGCATTTATTTAGATCAGGAAACATATCCCTATGATGTTTGTAACAATCATCAACTTTTGACGTGAAATTTTGGTCGCCAGCCAAGGCTACAAATTTCGTCAATTGATTGAAGCATGGAAAAAGACGCCCATGTTCTCACGTATAAGTTCGCCTGGAATAATATACTTATCACATGCGCAAGCCAAGAATTGATAATTGTTTGCATAATAAGAGAACTTTCCTCCAACTATTCCACATTTAAACCTCGGAACTACTTTTGGAATAATATCATCAATCGGCAGTGGGCCAGTTGTCGATCATTTCCAGTCGTAGGTACTAGGTCACGTGGGCGAGGAACGGAGCAAATGCCTGATAACATCACACAACACGTATCTCCCGCGAAGTTTATACATGATTCCAAAGATAGCAAAGACCTAAAAATTATCTCAGCAAAGTTGCGTTATTTTTCGAGAACAAAAATTCACTGAATCTCAACGGCACGAACACTATAACGTCGTTCCCGTCAAGACCCTGGTTGCCATGCGGAACTCACAGTATAATGCTACCAGTTCGAGTTCGTTGTTTTCGAAAAATGTTCATGTAATTCCTTAGGGATATACAAGCTTTACATTCTTGTGTTTTCATAGTTCGGATTATCGTTGTCGTAGCCTATGAAAATATTTATCGTGCCCATGACGCCTCCAGCTTCCGCGAATTCCGTGGACATGTACCGGTATGCATGCAAGGCGAACACCACGTCCAGTGCGTCAGACTACCACAGTCTCGTGTGGTTCAATACACGACGGCCGCTGTGTGGTATACGTAATGATAATGCATCCACACATCGGCCATCATGTATCGAATCACAAGTGACTGTGGCTTAAGTACGCCCTCTGACGGGTATTGCCTCCAGATTGCCTCGGTTTCAACCAGGAAGTGTAATTACTCGCGTCAATCATTTACGTCCATGTTGAGAAGTATTGGCTGTATGATACGGCCGGCCGCGCCGTACGGCTGGCATCACGAAAGTTTATAATTTCAAAGGCGCGCCACTATTGGCGCGCACGCCCAAGAAATCCGCGACAAAACAGAAAAAATACGCGAGAATGTCGCGGAATCGCGGCCTGGTGAGAACGCTGTGTGTTTATACTGCTCTGATCAGTGTTTATGTGTAATTTTGAATTGAAATCCAACTAGTCAACAGTGGAGTTATAATACTGCAAATATTTGAGATTAGCAACAACCATTTACAACATCTCAATGCCAGTGTAGTACCTTCAATCTCCAAATAGAAGTTGAAGTGCTATAGAGGGCGCCCTTCAATGAAAATTGGCAAGAGAAAATGCTGTTTCAATAATGTGTACTGTTTGAAAATTCAGTTTGTTTACAAGAAGTTTCTATGGTATTCTGAAGTGTAATGACATGGTTATTGTAACTATATAGCATTTAAAAAACTAGTACTTTCAATCTCCAAGTAGAAGTTTGCTGAAGTGCTATATTTCTTCAAAGAAATTGGCAAGAGAAAATGCTATATTTCAATAGTGTCTAGTGTTTTGTTTGATAGTTTTCAGAAACAAGTGGAAGATATTTGCCAACAATATTCAAAGTTTATACATTTAACAGAATCTCTTGCACCAACACAGGTACACCACATGCAACTACCAAAATAACAATTATGATAGCAGGAATCTGTACAGCCTTGATGTCATGGTTACTAGCATAATTATGATGGCTTTCTACAAGACAACAAAATCTGGCGAATTGTAATTGGTGTACAATTTTACAGCCATCACATATTTCCCATGATTTGGCTAGATATTATAAATCAATGTCTATATGTAACGTAATAGTGCAACAAATTCACCCAACAGACCAAAAAAATAAAAAATTGTTTCCAGTCTGCATGTGTATCTCTTCAAAACCCCTGCATTAACTCCCATTAGGGTGTTTCCAAAGGTTCAAAGTTTACCAGCAGTTCCATTAAACCAATTTCCAAAAATATTAGTTGGATACTTTGTGCAACTCATTGCACACCAAGGAGAGGGTACTGCCACAGCAAGGGTATGTGATTTTGTAAAGCAGATTTGAAACTCCACTTTTTTCATCATGTAGCTTACAGGGATAGAAATACTTTTTTATTTCTCGTGGCAAAAGTTTGCCACCAGATATAAAATCAGGTGGCAATTATGAAAAATCTGGTGGCAGTTTAACACATCATGTGATCGGTATAATACAACATTTTGTCATTGCCACATACTCATTCTAATTTATAAATTCTTGAAAATATGGTGAGTACACGTCACAAAAAATCAACCCATACTGCAGGCCTCGAAAAAAATTTTTCAAACTTACTAACCGTGGGACACGTGAATTTCATTTTTACTTGCCCGAGAGGAAAAATTACTTGCCCTAAATTTCTAATAACTGTACTAGTAATTTGTAACAGAGAGCAAGAGTTTGGCCATATGAAGTGAATTCAAAGAGGGAAAAACAGATTCAAACATGAACTACATTCTTGTTAAAATGAAGGACTATTACCAAATCTGAAATGTCACAGAAGAAATGTGAGAATACTTTAGTTTTTTCTGTAGATTTGGCCATCTAGAAAACATCTTTGAATTTGGAATTTTTCCACAACCTAATCCAAATTAAAATTTTTGCATAAGATTAATAAGATTGTGTGATTTACAATGTGCATGGCTGGCTGCTGCTCTTTATTATCAAGCTGAGATCACAAACAACTGCTCTGCTAGTGTTTATCTGCCAATGCATACGCACATGTACTGTTAAAGTTTACATGTTTACTCACTGAGCACAGCCGTCTTTCAAAGTTTTATTTTGATAAATGTATTCGTCAAGAGAGCAGATTCAAGTTTCGTTTTCGTTACTCTTCAGTGCAGATTTGTTTTCTGTAAGTGAGAGCCGATCCCTAACAACCAAGGTCACGAAATTTGAAACTGTCTGCATCTCACGCAATACGTAGCTGCAACGACTCGACTGAGCCCGTTTCGACTATGATGTAAACTTGTACTTTTTCAACTGGGGGTTGATTTACGTTGAACAGTAAGCATTGCCGAGATCCATGCATGGCTTCGAATAAGTTTACATCCATTTACCAAGCACATGGTGCAATTACACTATCGCGTGAAGCCGATCGACTGTCATACGACTCATACACTTGCACAAAGAGAATGGCAACCACTGTCAAGAGCATACAACTTTACGGCACACATACAAAACAGTGAGTTCACTCCGTGCCGTCGGAGAGAACATGTCTCAAAACTCTATTTTTACGACTTTTTGTGTTTTACAACAGCAAGAACGATTATTTTGCGATGTCGGGCGGATTTTCAAGGGTTTTCAGAAAAAAAACTTCTGAGAGTTGAAGGACTTACAATGATTGTAGGCGTGTACAGACCTAATGAAATAGGTTTTCAAGCTTGAATTGTCCAGAGCTTAGTTAATTCAACCGCTGGTGCACTTGCCCGTCGGACGGGAAGCATATTGATTTTACTTGCCCGAACGCAAAATTCACTAGCCACGGGCGGGCGTCGGGCGATAGGAATTTTTGAGCCCTGTACTGGCTAATGAATTGCAAGTATTTATTGTTATTTAATTCATGTAGGCTGCAGTTTGGCTTTGTTTTCAAAATGTCACAACATGCTTTTATCTTGTGCCTTATGACTGCATATGCGGCTATCACAGAGGGCAACAACATGTCAAGTGTACAAAAGCTGCTGTCATCGATATGGAGATTAGCCAATCACAAGTTTGGATTCACGCTGTGTTTTCATACATGCCAAAATGTCGCAATTAGTTTGGGTTTTTTTTTGGCTAATGAGTTTTTCCGCCGTCAGACAATGCGTGTTCCTTCAGTGTTCCTTCATTCAAGCCGTAGGATCGATGACATGATGACCCAAAATTTAGTGGCAGAAAAATACCACCAGAAAAAAATTTTGGTGGCAGATTGACAGTTTTTGGTGGCAAATGCCACCATTGCCACCGATTATTTCGATCACTGATGTAGGTAGACTTATTGACCAAGGAAATGTTGATAAAATGCTGACTTTTGACCCCTATTATTCCTCAAGGATGATGTTGACCAAAAATTTTGTAGAAAATGTAAAGTTATATTGCCAGTATTTGGACTTTTAAGTAGACTTTTACCCAAGACTTAAAGTAGAACATGCCTCAGGCACAGATATTCAGGCTCTCAAACTTTTACATTTCTTTTCTGATCTACCACTGGGGGTGGTGGGGGGCCTCTTTTTAAAGCTCTTGGTGTAAGAAAATGTTTCAGTGTCTTAGATTTTCGAAAATTGATAATTTTATTTTTCTCCATAGAGTTAACACAGGGATGTTGGCCATTTTGAATTTGAAACGTTGATAAATTTAGGTAATTTGTTTATGTGATACCAAACTTTGCACGGTGACCCCTGATTTTTATTCTGGATTTGGTGAGAGAAAGGTCAAAAGTTTCATTGAAGAAAGTTTAAGCAAAAGTTTAAGTCTTTCACTTTTGAGGCACATACTACCTTAAAGAAAAGTTGAAGAGTTTGTGCTTCATAGTCCACTGGGCACACCTCTACCTGATTTCAAGGGTGGATGCCCTAACACCAGAATTGCACATTTGTTATTATAAGTGAAATTGTCTGCCCTAACATTACTCATGTGCCAAACTACAAGCAAAGTGTATACCTTCCCTCTTGAAAGCATTGCACATAATGGTGACCGTTTGCAACCTATCTAAACTAATTGCTGCAGGGTAAACATATAATCAGTAGCATGTAAAACAGCATGTAAAAAGTGCAGAGAGTGCTATGATGTCAGTGGTTTATGCTTGATACTGTATACTGGTATTAAAGGCCCATGAGCTACAACTCTGTTAAATTTGTCTAACCTGAAGGTACCTCCAACTTCCTCAGATATTTAGGGACTGGTCAGTTTCTTCGGCGGGGGGGGGGGGGGGGTGGGGGGGGTGTCACCCTTTAATATATCAGACATATATATATCTGAGATACCTGTATGTTTAAAATTTTTTGGCGCGCCCTTCAGGCACATTTCTTTAAAATATCAAACAATATTTTTCAGCATGCCCTTCAGCTGCATGACTTTCATATATCAGATATGTATATATATCAGATATACCTGGATGTTTAATATTTTTTGGCGCGCCCTTTGGCACAGTAAATTAATATATCAGAGATATATGTCAGATATATCTTATTGTCTGTAAATTGAAAGTCTGTTTTGCAAAGTGTACTAATCATTATGAAATCTGCAGTTCATATGAAAAGCATGACAAGTTCCTGATACTTTTCTGTTTCCTCCATGAGAATTCAGTATTAAAAAGCAACATGCACTAATATTTCACAATCACATTTTTCTTACAACAGTTCTGGACATCTGCTTATGCATAAAATGAGTGGAGTACATTCACAGCTCATTTAAAATACTGTATTCAAACTTTAGAATTGACACTTTTAAGTTCCTATCTTAAAACTGACATGGCAACAATTTCATTAAAACACAGAATGACTGAATGTTTAAATTATATATATATATATATATATATATATATATATATATATATATATATGCAAATTATCCTTAATTATGCAAGCCACGCCCACCATTTTCTTATCTAGATTTTTCTCTGAAGATGTCATATACAAAATAGCATCACATTTGGTTCACGTGTTATAAAGTAACAGCATCTAGTATTGTGCAATATGCAAGTTAGGCTACATTCACAAATAACGGGGGGGGGGGGGGGCTGGAGGAATCATGATTGAAATCTTATTTTTTTTCAGATCCCCCCCTCAATACCCTCAAAAAATTTCAAGTCCCCCCCCGTCTATATGATAAAATATTTTCAAGTCCCCCCCCCACCCCAGTTATCATCAATGTTCTTCCTAGGATTCTCTGGTAGAGTCGAGACTAATTTGCATAACAATAAATGTAATTGTAATGGTAATAAGTTTCTATCGTTTACCAAACATTAAAGAATGGTGGCCACCACTCTATAATTGCTCAGTGGTTAACACTGATCATATAGCTGCATACGTATTAGGGATGCACGCAAAGAAAATATAAACATCTATGGGGCAGTCCTGCTCGGAAATGTTCAACACTACCTGTTATTAGCAGTTTGTAGAGCCATATTC
This sequence comes from Ptychodera flava, assembly GCF_041260155.1. Taxonomy (NCBI): domain Eukaryota; kingdom Metazoa; phylum Hemichordata; class Enteropneusta; family Ptychoderidae; genus Ptychodera; species Ptychodera flava. The sequence continues at coordinate 39,568,236 of NC_091939.1, read as the reverse complement.
CCAGGCAAGTTCTTCAATTGATTCATTTTTAAAGACATCAGTGGACTTGTTTGATTTATCAGTCAAAGCCAACTTTAGTTCATCCAACTCGATCTGGCCACACCAATGGCACCTGCTGAATAGCACACAAAATAATGACCATGAAAGGGTATGCAAATTGTGAATTCCTGGCTACATTAAATGCTAGTTATAAGTTGTACAAAACTGACAATGTCAATAAGGAAGGATAAAATATTCCATCAAATAAATGTCTTAATTGTTGAAATTTTTGGTGAAATAATGGTAAATTTGGTAAAAATTAAAATAATTCCATCTTGTCACACATTTTTCATTTAAATTAGAGTCTTTACTGTACTAGTCAACATACAAAGTTGTACTTTTCAGTGTTATTTTACAATGAGAATATGAAAATTAAGTAAATCAATTGAATTTAATATTTGAAATATTGATTTAATTTAATATTTGAAATATTTGATTATTCTCATATGCTAGAATTCAAACATCCAATATAACTTTCAAGTCTCTTGGTCTTCCATGTGTTGCCCTCAGGCCTGATCCTGTGTACAAATATGTTTCACCGTCATGAGTGTCACATTACCTGAACCTACTACCTACCTTCAGCTACTTCATAGTCAGAGCTATCTCTGTCACTGCCAGTATGCAGTGACAGTGACACTGCCCTTAGACAGTAGCAGGGCAGTATCTGTATTAACTTTGATTATTTTGACAATAATTTTGTTCAGTTTATACAACTGCATTCTTGTTCTACTCCCTACAGTGTGTTGAACTATCCAGTATTCAGCTTTCCAACACAGCCTGTGAATATGTATCCCGCACTTGAATCATTTACAAATGACTTTCAGTCTGGACTCTGATTCAATTATCACTCAGTAATTTCATTGAATTTTAAACCAAACCTTGCAATCGTAAAAAACGGGAATAAAAAAATGTTCAAGTCCCCCCCACCTGTAGGTAGAGCAAAATTTTCAAGTCTCCTCCTCTACTGCCCTCAAAATTTTTGAATCCCCCCTGAATTCCTCCAGCACCCCCCCCCCCTAACTGCTTTTTGTGAACACAGCCTAAGAATACTTAAGGTTTGGTGCGCCTTTTATTTCTCACCAATAGATTTCAACTAAAATTTCTGGAATGACCAAGGACCCTATATAGATTTATATTGTCAACAAAAATTAGGGTGTCACCATGATTTTTTTTGAGATATCCAATCATTAAAATTTATGATTTTCATATTTCTGCATAGGGAAACAATGGACTGAATAATTAAGAAATAACATGGCAGAATTCAGTATTTCCTGCTGATAGATTTTGATGAAACTTTCTCAATCGAGGGATAAGTGACCAAAAAGTATATCAATAGAAAAAAAATGGGGGTCACCACCTTAGTTCTGTAGATATAGCCAAAAGTTCTAAAACCAAGAGACTTTGTTGTTGAAGTGCGCCCCCTGGAGGCAAAGATGAGAAATTATGTTTCATAATTTATGGCAATATTAACATGATATACTCCAAAATTGTGAAATTCTTGACAACTTACAACAATAAAATATGTGACATGACAAGTAAATAAATCAATAAAGCCTTTAAATCAAGTTCACTTCAGCTTTTGAATGTTACTCAACCGTGACAATCATGCATACAATGTTTTTTTGTATTAGTGCTGTGAGATTGCTGTAAAATTATTTGGACTGAATAATGATAAGATGTGGGTATCACTTTGCTTTAATATGTTGAATGGAAACATGTTCAAATACAATGGGGCATTAGTGAGGGTATTTTCCTATCTTGAACTCAAAAACTGCCAGACAACATTGGAAGACTGATATACCATCAGTTTTGTATAGGTGAATGAATGAAATTTTATTTATTTTGAAAAATAAACTACTAGACAAGTCTATAATGTGTAAGAAAAAGCTCTCTTTATTCAAAATACACTGTTATCATATTAGGTACCACTGAAGTGATCAAACAATGAATCAATAATTTTTTTGTTTTTAGTTACTCTTGGTTTGCTATTGACATTTTCACTCAAAACAGCAATTATACCATCACACCCATTTCTGTTGAATGACATTTGCAAATGATGATATTTTAATCCAGATGCTGCAATTTTCTCAGCCATAGACTTTGAAATAACTTTGTTGTGAGTACAGGAGAGAATTGAAAGTGTAGAGAGACATTGATTTTCAGACAATAGATACTGTATTGCTGCAGAGTATCCATTGAATGCACATCATAGGTAAACTTAGACAGGATACTCAGTGGCATGTTGGCCTTGCATACTATTTTTGACAGTGCAATCACATCTACTAGTGAGTTATGGACATCATATTTTTCTCCAACAATATCAGTAAACAGTGGCTCTTGAGAGTAGCTGTTTCTCCCTGGTATGAAATCCTTCAAAGCTCAGGTAGTGTGTCACCAAAATCACAAACAACATTTACAAATCTGCCAAACAGACCATACTTATATAGGGCTCTGATGAGATAATTATAATCAAATATACATGCATTGTGACCAATCAGTATGCATTTCATACACAGTTTGCTACCCCCTGTACAATTGATATCATTATTACTTACAGACTGTAACCAGTCTATAAATGATGCAATTGCTTCTTGTTCTGTTACAGTGGGTACTTCTTTCCCATTATAAAATAACTGATGATTTCCTCTCTTTGTCATAACAGTAAGTCCTGTAATTTTACCAATAATTCTACTTATATTGCCATTGGGCATTATGTACTTGTCAAATATCTTACTGCCGTCACTTGTTACAGCAGAAATTTGTACAATTTCAGCACTGTCCCCAGGGGTTGATGTTTCAAGGTCAAAGTACACAATTTGATCATATGATTGAATATTTTGAACCCTTTCCTTTTCTGGTCTTACAACAGGTGGTGATATGCATTCTAAGTTTTCATCATTGTGCAAACCTATGTCACTTTGGTACACAACTCCTTCTCTGGTTTCTTTACTAGTCATATCTGAAAGTCTGTGTCTTTTGAGTTCCCTTCTTCTTTTCTTTCCTTCTCTTGTTTGTGACTTCTGTACTGAGGACAACCTTCTGGTTGAACTTCATACAAAACCCCCAGGACTGAGTTCAAGTGTTCTTAAGACTTCAGATACGTAAATTCTCCCTGTGTTGTGTTGTACCACACCAGCAGCAACTCTAAAGTCATTAGATTCACTGCCCCCAAAGTGCAATGACTTTGGGGCTTTGCTTGCTATTGTGTGATTTAAAGATTCATTGGGCTGTGTAGAGCCGAGTGGGGCTAATTTCTCTGCATGATCAGAGAATGATTTCATCACTCCCTGAATTACTTGTCTTGTAAAATAAGGAGGCACCGTGGACCAGTGGTTAGGGCAACGGATTCACTATCAGAGGATGGTGGGTTCGAGACCCGGTTCAAGACCTGGTAGGTCCAGAGTAATGTACTCACTGTCGGAGGATGGTGAGTTCACGACTCTAGCACGGTGTTGTGCCCTTGAGCAAGGCACTTTACTCCTCAGTGCTCCATTAGGGGTTAGTGGGTTATGTGTATACCTCATCCTGTAATTGGGCTAACGCCTGTTGGATGCTGGAAAAAAAAAATTGTGTTTTCATCCTGTAGGTCTTTGCCACATGGTAAGCCTCTGTGTTTGTAGTTATCCCCATACTTATGATATACACCATTGTCCACACTGAGTGTGGTTGCCATAAGCATGCGGAACATTGTTGAGAATGGCTTTTTTCATACCATCAACATTGTTTTTATTCTGAGACAGTGCATATGCAAACATTCTTTGAAAATAATTTATGGTTGTTGTGGTCAGTTCCTTATGTGTTCCTTTGAGTTTGTACAGATGGTTTCCAAGGCTTTTTTGCACGTGGTTTATGTCTGACCATTTCCTAACATCATACTTCAAAGAGTCACAAATATTTCTCCATGTTTTGTGGAGTCCTCGTCCCCCACTAGGGTTCAATATCGGACATCATTTTCCATGGCTCTATTGAATAACTCAACTAGTGACTCCATTGATTTGCTGGATGAACTCCAGTTTTGCGACAGTCATATAGAGAACTAAGTGGCTCCCTTTGATTCCGTGTTGCGTGTTCACATACTTGGCATCTCTTATTGCAGGTACCGCGCCGTAGTCTAAAATTTTCTTTGACTTGACACTGATTACAGAACCATGACCTATGAAAAATGAACATTACCGATAACTGGTTAGTCCCTCACAAATAAAGTATAACAATTGTCTCAGTCTTTGAATAAACATGTAAATCTAAGTTTCAAAGCTCTGACATACTTAGATACATGAACATACAATGTGGTGTACTCTGTCACACTTCTGGACATTGCTACCAATATAATATAGTATACAGTAAGAAATAATAGATGTATTATAATATACAACAGAACTATGTGTACTGCTGTATACAGTGGAACCTCAAATATCTGTATTCATGATTGGGTTGTTTTGCACTGCATTTTCACTTGCTATGGTTATGAAAACATAGCCAGCATATTGACCAGATGCCAGTGTAGTTCAAGTATCGACATTTTCCTCTACAGCGGAAAATGTCAATACAAATTACACACTCTTCTAATCAATTTATTGGCTAGTTAAGGATGAGATACACCTTTAATTATACTTTTTGAATCCAGTATTTCTCAGTGAGGGTGATGTTTTGGACCCCATAAAGTATGTGTTATCTGTTAGTTCTATACCTGAAAATTAGAGATAACGTGTTTATTTTCCAAAATATTTGTGTTTGTTTGTCAAAAACATCACCTTCACTGAGAAATACTGGATTCAAAATAAGTATCATTAAAGGTTATCTCATTTTTAAAACATCACTACAGGGCAAAATCCAATCAGTTTTTCAAATATATTAGCAGTGTGCTAAACTTGGGTCATTGTGTTGTGGGGTGCTTTTATACTGCTATAGTGTACTTGTGCGATGTACCTGTGAGACTATTGTATTGTCGGCCAGTACCAAGTTTTTGCCAACCCATGTCATAGGAAACAGCTAAACTGGTTAATGATGAGTCCACATCATCACTATCTTTGTTCTTCTCCTCCTCAACTGCTGCTTTCTCTTCATTCACTGCCTCCTTGCATAGACGTTTTGCCACTCTTTCCAGATGTAACCCAGCCTAAATCCTTTGGACCACAGGGTTCAAAGGACTAAAAGCAGTTTTCTCCACTTTCTGAGACAACGCTACAATATTTATGGTTGAGATTTGTACCAAGAATAGCCTTTGTTATTCTCAAAAAGGTGTCTACGATTTCTCGAATCTATTTTAGTTTTAAAGATACAGTAAAACCTATCTAATTAACAGAACCCTTCAGGGACTGAGAAAATTGTTCAGTTTGGAGAGGTGTTTGGTTTATAAAGGTCCTTTTAATGTAGAGTTCTATTGGAAGTGGACTTTGAAAATTGACGGGTTTAGACAGGTTTCCAGCTGCCATTGTATCTGATCCAGTTTACACTGTAGGGTAATCAAGATTTATTTACTTCTCAAATCTTGTAAAGACATTTTGCAAATTTTGTGAAGGTGTGTCACTAATGTCTTATGACTTTTGTCAATTTACCAACAGGAAAACTACAGCCCCAAAGACAGTAGCAGTGATGCAATCAGCACATTGTTGTCTATTGTGTACGGCTGAGCAGCATGTCACCCAATTAGAAGGTGCAGATGCCAATCCTGCTGATTGTAACCTGTGTGATATCCAACACATGGATACCACAAACTGCAGTAAAATCCAGTAAAGGTATGTGGTATCTTTAAAAATATAAAATCTAGTATTTTGTGGATAACCTTATTGTCATGCTCTTCCCTCATTTGTACGGGAAAGTATTTGATGTCATGTATTGAACATGATGAGTAATAGAATGCTACACTGATCATTCGGAGCGTTATTACCTATCATTAGAAAGGGGTTCTAGAATTTTTGTTGAAAAAATGTATACATTGATATTACAGAGTTTTGCACTCACTTCTTTTCTCTGCAGGCAAAAGTTAATATTGCTGGTGTTTCAAATAAGGGACTGGTGAGTTTCTTCGGCCCTGGGGGGGGGTGGATTATTTTTTGCCGACGTCAAAAAGTGGCTGACCCCCCCTATTCCAAATTTTGAAAACAGGGTAACTCCCCATTCCAAATTTCGAAAATAGGGTGAAACCCCCCCCCCCCCCCCCCCCGGCGCGACAAAGGTAAAAAAAGGTGGACATAAATTTATATATATATATATATATAATATATATATATATATATTATATATATATATCAGTGTTGTCCTTATATTTAAAAGTAGCCGGGTAATTTAAGAAAGTAGACGGGTGGACTGCGAGGAAGCGAAGCGACCGAGCGGCGAGTGAGCGTAGCGAACGAGGGGGAGAGCGCGAGAGGGGTGTCCCCCCTCTCGCAAGGCGAAAAATGAAATTTTGGAGTGGAAATGGTGTTCTCTGGTGGCATCTGAGGTGACATTTAGCTGAGACTGAAACAGTACTTTTGTTGTGTGTCTTAGACGTGGCTCACATACAACAAAACAAACATGATTTTGTTTTGTTTGTATTATTTATGACACACTTATGGTTTTATTTGCAGTGAAGATGTAACATTTAATCTTAAATCACCCGCTGTCTGCTTATTTCATTGCTCATTTCCCATTCTTCATTATCACATAGTAGTTTCCCCAAAACCATCAAACTCAGTTCTAATCAAAACACATTCGCTTTTGTTAAGAAAAACATCAGTAAGATAATTCACTGTAACAGTGTTCGCATTTACGAAAAAAATGCGTATATAGCAAACTCATAACAATGAAAAAATGCGTAGAGAGTCGATCCAATGCGTAATTACGCATTGGATTGAGTCTCTACGCATTTTTTCATTGTTATGAGTTTTCTATACGCAAACGATAATAGTAAAATGTTTGCGAAAGCACTCTCCGCGACTTAGCTTAGGCGACAACCAGACGAGATGAGTGCCCGCTTATTATTAAATTTGTTGCAACATTTCTGCCAATCACTCATTTTGTGTGGAAAGTTTCGGATTCTCTGAGTGTAGTCTGAAAAGTCGGCATCGTCGAGTCAGAGGCACGTTACCATGTCAGCTGTGCCTACGAACTTACTACGTTGCTAATTTTCAGGCGAGCGATAGTTTCTGAAACTTATGACACAAAGTGAGTGATTGACAGGAATGTTGCAACAAATTAAATGCAAACCGCGCACGATCATTGAGTCTCGCTGTCCCCAAATTTGATCAAAGCAGATATGCAGTATTGCGTCGGAAGGAAACAACTCTATTTTCTTTCAAATTTGCTCCATGAGTCCGTGAAAAAATTATTCAGAGGGTCCGTCGAAATACACTATCGGGCAACCCAACATGGAGAACATGGAGAAGCGCGGTGAAATTGAACGCATGCCGGAATCCACGACGTACTGCCCTGTTGCCTATAAGCAACAGGGGATCAGCGCCACGGTGAAGCCATGAACCGTGACGATGATGTGCCGGTCGGCAACGGTCGGCAACACACATACCTGTGACCGTGGATTCTAGTACGTAAAAATAATCAATGAAAAAAAATACCCATTCAAATAAACAGTTGCTTCTAAAAAAATCAGTTCTAGCTCAGTTTTTTAAATCTAGAAAATGCGTCGGTATTGCTCTGAGAATAACTTGATTTGTTGAGAAGATCATACTCGTAGTGACCGTGAGGTTTGCAGCCAGCGCGGCGGCGGAAAGCTAGCTGCAGTCTCATGAACTCCGAATCGTCGATCAAAATCACATCTTTTCGGCGCTTTTTTCTCACAAATTCAGCGAAATTGAAGTTTTTCATACATAAACGAAATATATTTTTGGAATCAAGTATACCTTCGAACGGGCTTTCTTCGGGAAAAAATATTCCATCGGCAAGGTGCCGGTTGCCGACGCCACATTTCTTTTTGACGTCATCGTTAAAAATCATGACGTAAGATGACCTTCATACTAATCAAACCAATTACACTGCTCGTAACAAAGACAACACCATGGGCGCGTCCATCAGCCAATCACAATATTTAACAAATAAAAGATCTGGCTCAAAAAGCCACAAACGGGTATTTAGAAACTGTTTTATATTTGTGCAGTTCCATGCGGGGAAAGGGGTCGTGAAACTGCTAATCGTATGTGTGCCGTCTAACACAGCTGGCAGTGCAATCCCGAAAATACAGGTCTATAAAAATAATCTAATGACGTTAAAAGTAGCCGGGAAAAAATGCAAAACAGCCGGGTTATTTACCCGGCACCCGGCTTCTAAGGACAACACTGTACATATATACATATATATGTATTTTACATTTTACATGTATTTATATTTTAAATAGTCATTCTATGTTTTCATGAAATTGTTGACATGTCAGTTGTAAGATAGGAATTTCAAAGTGTCAATCTTAAAGTTTGAATACAGTACATTTTGAATGAGCTGTATTTTGAATGAGCTGTGAATGTATTTCACACTTTCTATTCTTAACCAGATGTCCTGAACTGTTGTACAGAAATGGATGTCAATCATTAATATCAAAGAGGAAAAAGCAGTGAATCAAAAACTTTTATGGGTGTTATGACTTGCCAACCATCCAATTAAATCTCCTGAGGAGCCATAGAGAGCTTTTTTAGCCAAATCTGATGTGTACAGTGTCTGAGAGGACCTTTTCTTGTAACATTGAAACTATAAAAGCACAGCTAATAATGACAAAAACTGCCTTTTTTAACTGCTATTTTGTTCATAAAAAAGCATCTTTCTACAGAAAACCTGTGTCACAAAGGAAAATAATTGCATCAATAAGAAGGAAAGATATCTTGTCATTTTTCTATCTCTAAAATAAGTCACTGTATCAAATATATATTGTGAAATATTTGTGCATGTTGCTTTCTCATACTGAATTCTCATAGAGAGAACAGAAAAGTATCAGGAATTTGTCATCCTTTTCATATGAAATGCAGATTTCATAATGGTACACTTTCACTTAGCAAACATCAAGATATCTCTGATTTATTAAAATATGGTGCCCGAAGGGTGCGCCGAAAAATATGAAACATCCTGATATCTCTGATATATATGCCTTGTATATTAAAATCATGCACCTGAAGGGCATGCTGAAAAATGTCTGATATATCAAAGTAATGAGCTCGAAGAGCACGCTGAAAAATATTGAACATACAGATATCTCTGATGTATGTATGCTTGAAGGGCGCGCCGAAAAATACAACTGAATGATGAAATTTGTGACTGACACTAGCATTTTAGGCAATGATGAGCCTGAAACACACTGACCCCCCCTATTGGACATTTCAAAAACATGGTGACCCCCCTATCACCAAAGTCAAAAACAGGGTGACCCCCCATGAATCCACTGCCCCCCCCCCCAGGCTGAAGAAACTGACCAGTCCCTAAAGTGCACTTTAACCAGATGAATTGAAAATAGTGGTTATGTTGGCAAAGCAGAAATAAAATGTGCATATGCTTATAGACATGTCAGTCCCAGAGATGCCTGTAGTGAGATTGTAGATGGTGTGCAACATCTTTAAAAAATGATCACAGTTACTATTACCAAGTACAAAGACAAATGGGAATCTGTGGTGTGTCATGGTGTGACTTCATTGTATATACTGATGAAGAATTGCTTGTTGAGAGAATTAAATTTGATGTTTCTTTCTGGGAGTCAATGATGAGAAAACTTGTGTATTTTATTAGTCCCCACGGACACCGTCCGGGGGGACTTATAGGTTTGGTCATGTCCGTGCGTGCGTGCGTCCGTCCGTCCGTTCACGCAGATATCTCAGAGATGCCTGGAGAGATTTCATTCAAACTTGGTACAAGGATTACTTCATACGTCATACAGATGCACGTTGATTTGTTTTGTGATGCGATCCAATATGGCTGCCAGGCGGCCATTTTATTACGATTTTTTCATGTACAGAGCCATAACTCAGGCGTGTTTCAACTGATTTTATTCAAAGTTGGTACAAGGACATTGACTAATGTCATAGATATGCACGTCAATTTTTTTTGTGATACGATCCAATATGGCCGCCAGGCGGCCATTTTATCATGATTTTTTCATGTACACAGCCATAACTCAGACATGTCTCAACCGATTTTATTCAAAGTTGGTACAAGGACATTGACCAATGCCATAGATATGCACGTCAATTTGTTTTGTGATACGATCCAATATGGCCCCAAGGCGGCCATTTTGTTACGATTTTTTCATGTAAAGAGCCATAACTCAGGCATAACTCAACCGATTTTATTAAAACTTGGTACAAGGATATTGACCTATGTCATGCACATGCACATTGATTTGTTATGTGATACAATCCAATATGGCTGCCGTGTGGCCATTTTATCACATTTTTTTCATGTCCAGAACCATAACTCAGACATGTATCAAGTGAATTTATTCAAAGTTGGTACAAGGAGATTCACCAATGTCATACATATGCACATTAATTTGTTTTGTGATACGATCCAATATGGCTGCTGTGCGGCCATTTTGTTATGATTTTTTCATGTACAAGCCATAACTCTGGCATATCTCAATCAATTTTAATCAAATTTGCTACAAGGACATTGACCTATGTCATACATATGCACATATATTTGTTTTGTGATACGATCCAATATGGCCACCTTGTGGCCATTTTATTATGATTTTTCCATGTCCTGAACTACAACTCACACATGTATCAAGCGAATTTATTCAGAAGTATTTTTATCACAGACCTAATGAAGAGGACTCTATCCTCTCTGGGGACCTGTAATCAAAGTACCCATTAACAAGTGGGGACTGTGTCATCAACGATGACTTGTTTTTTATGAGACACACTTTATCCCTGTGGCAATTTCACACACTAGTGATACAGATGTTGTTAAAATCTGAAATGATAGGTATTGTATTTGTAAATATGTAAATAATATGGATGTAAATAAAACTGTTATCAAAGAGAAAAATTAGTCCATATTATAGTTGCATTTCTTTGCCTTTATTTTGAAATCTTTCAAAATTAAAATATTATTTGGTAAATGAATACATTTTTAAAACATCAGTTAAAGTAAACATGATGAAAGGCATATTTTACTGAATTTGACAATAGGTTGTCAGACTGTATAACAAACACCAAAAAGGGGTCACAGAATGACCTTGAACTCAGAGAATTCATACACATCACAAATATCAGCAGTGAGTTTGCAGGAGAGTAGTAAAACTCAGCAACACTTTCAGATCATGGATTGCTCTCAACTATAAAATATATTTATCCATTGTTTTGTGTGTTAAACTTAAAGGCACAGTAGCTGTAACTTTTGATGATTCATTCAATTCATCTTCATTAACTGTACAACCCTGTATTCAACTTATCAAAATGGTCTCAGTAAACGTTATTAGCTTTGGCTTGTGAATTTTGCTCAGACTTAAGGATATATGCATGGAATTTGTCCCTTCCCATAGGATTACACTGAGAATTACTGGAAAAGCAACTTGTACCATTGTCATTTTCATGGAAATTTGCACATAGCTCAGTCAGAAAATAAATAATTGAGATAAAGTAATATTGTATGGTCACCGCACTTAATTTTTGAGATAGACAGCATTGAGTGAATTTGTCCACAGAGAGAGCACTGGTGAAAAAATGCTGACTCGGCATTTTGTTCTCATAAATGTTACAATTCATGGTCTTGTATCTCATAAATGACTGCGGCGACCCTCCTATATTTTATTACAAATTTTGATAATAGTTATAAAGAAGAATCTAAAAATTGGCAATTTAGAGAAATGACTATCAAATTTACCTCTCCAAATTCCTTAATTCGATACTTAACAACAGCACTTGAACTTAACATGTGTACACACTGTATGTACGGTCATTCTGAAAATTGGACATTTAAAAATCTTTTAGTGAGAAGGACAAGAAACAATAGCTGATATGAAGAACAGAATAAGTAACTGACAGTAAAATGATCATCAAAAGTGTTGCAGCTATGGTCCCTTTAATTGGGCACAGAAATGATTGGATTCTGAAAGAGGGTTAGTATTATATATTATAGCCCAAACATGGGACTATGTGCCCGAGGGTAGGTGACCATTTGCCCTACGTAAGGAGGGCAAATGGTCTCCTGCCCCGAGGGTACATAGTCCCTTGTTTGGGCTATAATATTTTTATTACATGCCTCTCTTACTCAGTTTGCACCAAAAATATTTACGTTTATTGGCAAATCATAGTCAAATGCTTTATTTTCATTTTAGACGAAAAACGGTTAAAAATAGAACGATTTTCATCATCAAATGGCGCATTGATATATTTAAACTACTGTTATGCGGTTTATCAATATTTTTATGCGAAATTTTCAAAACCGGATTTTCTGTGCAAAACATGCAATTTCAAGACTTTATGTCGAAAAGTTTTCAAATTGAAAATAGTTCCGGTTCACTTTCAGTCCAGTGATGACTATGCGGCCCGCGATGTCATCGGCGAGTTACCATTGAATCCTATGGAGCGCGCGACGTTCGATATACGAGGCATGTAATAATGCACACACTGTCCAAATCTGATTGATTGACCCTGTTAATGACATCGAGATCACTGAATCAAACATATGGAAATTTTTCACTTTGTTTATTGCTCTTTCCACATGTATTCTTTCTGCAGCAACCTGCCGAGTTTCAAAGACATCATCATCCGTCATTGCCCCTGTTGCCCAAGAAACGGTGGAATATTTGACTTTACATTTATTTGGTCTAGTAGATCTTGAATTTCAAAGCTTTTATCAGCCAATACTCGGTCCCCTGGGTCAAATGAATTTTTCAGGATGCCACTTTTGATGGTCAATTCACGATCTGAAATGCTGCCAGTTTACAGCTGGGAAACAAAGCTTATGTTGCCAGCAGGGGTTATTCCGATGAGTCCTTTCAGTGTGTTTGTCGATTTGTAATTGGAATGTGACTTAGATTTAACATTAATGATGATGGCATTTCAATTTTTATCTCAGTTGCATCAATGATAACACGAGTATCAGGATACTTATCTTTACAGGAATCTGGCATTGTGTTTATAACTACCTGCTTAGAAGGCCAAATATTTATGGAGCCAAGACGAAGATAAAGAAAATTTGACCAGGATACAACAGTATTGCTCACAGTAGTGACAGAAACTGAAAATCTGTATGATAGGTCACGCTCAAAAAGGCCTAATCGTACTCGACACAAAAGAAGGAAAAACTGGTTTTCAACTTAGAGCTTTCTTGGTCTCCCAATCTTTGTGCCTGTATTCTGGTGGGAACTTGATGTCTGATGAACATTTAAAAGGTTTTCACCATTGGGACCTGGATTTACATTATAACTTTAGGAGAGATTTAAAAACTTCTCTATTTGGAAAACCTGTATAAAAACAAACATCACAATCTTTCACATTTTCAATAGAAAACTCTGAATTGTGAAGGGCAGTCTCTAAACGATGGTTGTCAACAGCTAACAGTTTGATTTTGTTTTTCCTTTTTCAAATGTTCAAAACTTCAAGTACACGACGCTGTTTTTTTATCAGCCACTACATCTTTGGATGTCACACAAGTATCACCAGACTCACAATGTTCAGCAGAACTACTCTGGGCCATTGGTTTGCAAAATCTGGCGAGTTGAAATGCATTCAGTGGGCTACTTGGTTTTGGAATAGATTTTAAATGGGGTACACCTTCCCAACATTTAAAAATGCATGGCTCAGCACCAGGGTGAAGGGTTATAAACTGATGGAATTCCATATCCTCATCTTTAAAATGGAGAGAACAAACAACAGTATGATTTCCAACCTGAAACATAAACAAGTAATTAACCATATTAGTGAAGGGATTTAATGTGTCAATCAACATACTTATCAGAGTAGCGTTTATAAGATACAGTATACTGTGGCAGTGACCTTTCCTATTTTTAAAGCAACTACTGAACACAAATCCTATTTCATTCTAAAGACTATATTTTATCATTAAAGTAAGACTGTGCAGTTAGTTAATTTAAGATACAGCTTTCACATACATACCATGAAGGTCTTGTCTTCATCTCGCCTTATTTTTGCAAGCCATAGTTTTTTTATTTCCTCCTTTTGTGGAATTTTATGATAAGTCACATCTCCATGACCAGGTATTTCAATCTTGCCATAACTGGGGCAGAGTGGGACGGCACAATTTTTTTTGGTCTTCCCAGAATTCATTGAAGTTGAACAGAGAAGCTGAATTTAAAAAAAAAAATAAAAAAATGTCAGTGATCATATAGTATCATCATGTTATATTTGCAATCTCAGTTTATATTTACACTTTTTTTAAATGTTTCAGTCATCCTTGCCAACTTGGTGCTCTTCATTTAATTTTGATCAAAGTTTTAACTGCATGATTTATTTCTAAAAATTATCACATTCAGTTGCACAAATCTGCATAAGAAACAGAGTCCGTTTTAAGTTGTATTTTATCACAGCTTACAATCACAACACCACCACTGTCAGTGCCTTTGGGGAGTCATTAGACCTGCGGTCATTAGCCTGGTGATATGTCAACAAACTCCGCGGTGCGTGGTGACAGTGATATGACATTTATGGAATTTTGGTCTTTACTTTAAAATAACGGCAGATTTAACTTTAAAACGTATTTCCTGGCATTGACTGGGAAAAAGAAACTAAACTTACCATATTGGCAGCCATTTGGACATTCCAGGGTTGGCGGTAAACTCCTCAGCGTAGCAGTCGCCGGTTACATAACAAATTGTCTTCTGCATTCAAATGGAAGGTTCGTTGCCCCCCAAATGATGTCATTCATAAAAATGGCCGCTAGAGGGCGCTACTTATGAAAGGGGTATATAGCAGGCAGTTTCAGTGAATGCAAATATCATAATCTGACCTTCCTGCATTTAGCACATGCTGCTGTTGCTGCAAAGGATATTCTTGAAGGGAAAGGTCATTATAAGCTGATTTTGTCATATGTGTCTTATTTATAGGTTCAGTTAGTATAGGAAAGTCATTTTTATTGACAACAGTTAGTATAGGAAAGTCATTTTCATTGACAACAGTTAGTATAGGAAAGTCATTTTTATTGACAACAGTTAGTATAGGAAAGTCATTTTCATTGACAGCAGTTAGTATAGGAAAGTCATTTTCATTGACAACAGTTAGTATAGGAAAGTCATTTTCATTGACAACAGTTAGTATAGGAAAGTCATTTTCATTGACAACAAATTGCACGATTTCTCTAAAACAGAGGTGAAAAAGTTGATTGGTGAGCATTTGCAGGAAAGTTAAGTCTACCAACACCTCCCATTGTATTATTGGTGCGGCAACGAACATCAGTTTCAAGGAGGTCTTCTCCGACCATTCAACGGTTGGATTGTCTGAGGCTGTCGAGAAAAGCAGATCCAGGAGTCTTTCTAACCAACTGAGCAAATCTTCAACAGAGGGGCACACAAAGTATCAGAGCACAGTTTCATAACATCCCAGACCCCTTCCATTACAACCTCTCTATGATGGACGATCATAATTGAGCAACATCTGCCAAACTGGTTGTACTGTTTCAATCATTGTAAAAATAGTTATGACCACCTGGTCAACTAGCCAAAATGTGAGAATATAGTCGTTTGAGATTGTGAAATTAGGGAGTGTTCAGTTATCACAGATTCCTACGTAAGCGAATCAACAATGTTAAAATTCCAAAATCCAATTTCTTGCACAGATATCAACTTTTAACCATCCAAGTCTAAGTACTTTAAAATGAATTATCAACCGTCTATAAATATACAGAGTTAGCTTGTTGTGTATAGGGAAAAATTATTCATAGTTTCTTCATAGACTCCCATGTATAGTGGATGAACATTTTCAGTAAAAATTCCAAAATCAGATTTCTTGTACACATATTATGCACCTTTATTGTATTCTAATCAAGTACAATTATATATTCAACGTCTATATATGCACAAGTATAGCAAGTTTTTCATTGGAAAAAAATCATTCACAATTTTATCATAGACTTCCATGTATAGTGGATGAACATTTTGTGTGAAATTCTAAAGTCAATTTTTTTGTACACATACTAGTTGTAACAACCCTATTCCAATTATAAGTACATTTATGTCAATTATCAAATGTCTATAAATGCATCGATTTTGCTAGATTTGTACTGAAAAAGTATTACATAGTTTTCTAATAGACTACTATATACTGGTATAGTGAATCAACATTATCAACATCTGATTATCAATTAAATCCAAATATCAAAATTTTGAACGCACACACACTTGCGCAAAAATATTGCAATCCACCTGCAATTTCCGTCCAATCCCTTTGGGGGTATTTCAAAATACTGGCAAGTCAGAGGGGAAAATTTAAACATTAATACCCTGTGAGTTTGTGAGGGGGGTCATTTGAAAAAATCTGAGAATCTTTTTTTTGGGATTCCGCCCCCCCCCTCTCCAGAGGTGTTTGTGTGTGCAGCTTCACTCAAGCAATTGGGGGGGGGGGGGGGTCATGAAAATTGTGTCATCTTAAAAGGAGGGGTCATCAGTTTTTTGGTGCAATGAGTATGGGGGTTCACTTATTTGAACTGATGTGCAGGAAAAGTTTGCCAGCCCACCCCTGGCCATAATAACTGAATGCTCCCTTAGCAAGTTGTTGTCTTGTGTTGCTGACAGTGCCAGTAACAGTTTGAATATTGACAAAAATTGTGTGCATGTTTGTGAGAATGAGAGAGAGAAACAGCTAAGCTGGTCGTGCAAAAAGGTGTTCGTGCACAGTTTTTCAGCGGGCGAGCAAATTTCCAAGCTAATCAGCAGATGGGGAGAAAAAGTCAATATTTACTGCAGGCAGGGAAGAAATTTCATTATTTTCAGTGGATGGGGAGAAAATTATTGACAGTGGGTACCTGAAAATACGTAGAGGGAGGGGAAAGCCATGGTTGATGATAGAACGTGAGGGGTCCGAGATTAAGTGCCTAACTTAGAGGGGACCATTATAATGTTCCAAGGTACACTGCTAACTGCTGGCATGGTTTTGTGTTGATCTTGGTTGCCCAGTGGGCATAAGTTGGCAAGGGGGTATTAGCATAGCATTATACGAGCTTGAACTGTTGTGGGGAGAAGGAGGCGGGTAGACCATACTTGAGGGCAGATGGGCATCAAAATTCAGTAGGAGCTATACATTTTCAATGTAATATACTAGTATATGCCAGTGGGAGGGCAGTTACAAACAGCTCTACTTTCCCCTCCAAATTTTAGGTCAAAGTCAAAAATAAGTAAAATTGGTATACCAGCCTTCAAAACACGTTTTGTGATGATTTGGTGAAATTGATTAAATTTACCAGTTGGCAGCACCTTTAGAAACAGACAGACAGACAGATAGAGAGACAGACAGACATAATATCATACAGGTAGAGAGTGAAACAGCATACATACCGATTCTTTGCCATGTTGCTCTGAATCTGACATGTTCAACACTTACTGTGTTGATTTGATTTGATTCAAACAATGGATGTATGTAATCAAGCAGCTCATTTTTGTATGTAACCTATAACAGAGAGATTAAGATGTATGAACGGAGCGAGAACGTAATGTGGAACACCGTATGCATTATGTTCTCACTCTGTGTTGTCAAATTAAGTGATTAAGACGAGAATGTGACCTTTTGGTACGTCATAAAATGACACAGTGTAAAACTGTGTTTGATTGGTGTTGACTCTCGCTGTTATCCAATCATCACTAGCGTTACGGCATGATTTTGTTGCATCATTGTTTATAAACAGAGCTAGGAGAAGGTAAATGTCAGCTGTTGACACATTTTATTGCATACTTAATGGCGAGGATAAAATTTTGATTTTGATTGTGTAGGGTCCTTTAATGTGAATAAAGTTGAGGGAAGGTGGTCTTGCACAAAAATAACACCCTTGGAAGAAAAAGCAAAGCATATACATACAGGTTGCACATGGCTATAGAGTCATAGTAGGGATTCCCAAGCAGATCCGGTCAATCCAGTGTTCATTTCTCATCTCAAAAATGTTTAATTCTCACTTTTATGTGGCTTTTTGGAGTATCTGCAGTGAGTGATTGATACTTGTTCTTGGCAATAATTCCAATGAAGTGTTCTCGAGTTCACGCACGGGACACAAAAGTAAATAAATATTTGTGTAATTTTTGATTTGCAGATGTAGACGTGAAGAAATCACTGATTCCCCCCTCAGAAGTACTTTTGATATGGGAGGAAGATCAAGACGACATGGAAATATTGTTGATCGACACCTTCTCCAATGGGAGAAATTTGGATAATACACCTATTGATCTTGATTTATTTTCAGATGATGAGTGTCTCGGATTTTTCAGGTAGGCAAGAAAGATATAAATGTAAATGCATTATGGTTTACAAATATGTCATAATTGTCTTGCTTGTAATATCAATGTATGTGACATTTAAAGCAAGTTGGTTGTCTATTTTCATTTTTTGGTCTGATCGCTATGAAATTTCTTGTTAAAAACAGCAACAACAACAACAACAACAACAACAACACAATAACAATAATAATAATAAGAAGTATATTAATATAAAATGGTTGTTTAAAGTTGCAATATGGATCAGAATTGACCTTCATATTTCAAGATTTAACTTTATAGAAAAATCCACAACAATTTCATTTGCAGATTCGACCATTAACAGGAACACGGGGATGACTGTAATTTGAGTAAATTGATTTAATTACCGAATAAATTGCTGTTTTGGTACGTACTGTTTGCGAGATTAAAGCACAGAATTTGAAACGTCATTTTTACTATTTGAATATGTACGCATGCGTTTTTGATTCATGGTAACGGTTTATGAAGTTGCAACATCGTGTCAACATGCCTAGCTAGCCTTCCCACGGGCAAGCGGTCAGGTCTCTGACCGCGCCCTGGGTCTCTGCTGACTGATTCGGCCTTGCAAAAATGGAAGAAATTGGCCAAAATGTCGGCAAAATAAACACTTCTTGGTCAGATCGAAAGATGGAACCAGAAAATGAGTGACACGCGACTACTGCACCACGACGAGGAGGCAGACTCTGTCTACAGTTTCTCTCGAAAACACAACGTCGCCACTGAGTGATGATCAACTTCGCTAGCCAGCGGTGTTTCCTCGGGCAACACCGACCTACCAACACCGTGGCCGTGCGGACCCCACGATTTGTAATGTGAACCGGGCCATAGTCCCCCCGCAAGGAAATAACTTAGATCTGTTAGCATTCATTGATAATCTATATCCTTCAGGTCAAATATGCATTTTTCGGAAACAAAGAAAAACGGCAGTCTCCATCATTACATGTCATGGCATGGTCTCATTTACGACGCGTCGATCGACGCGCTGACATGGCCATGCAAGACCAGACTGAGGGGCAAGACAGTTGCCGAACTTCTGCAGTGGTGGATGATACTGAAGTGGGCAAAGCTTTCAAATAAATATAGCGTGCAGATACCTCGCCTTTTAACATGAAAAATATAACAACATGCAACGGGGAGAGGATTGCGGAAACGCTGTCAGGCACGCGGTGAACACAACCAGATCGGTGTACGTGGTCTGGACGATCGATCGAACGTACACAGTAGGTGCACACGGCGCGGCACTGACATACATGTATATGGGTGAGAAAAATCAATCACACGATCTTTTGTAGAGCTGTACTTTATCATATCGATATACTTATATTTCTGAAACATTGTGATGCTGTCAAAGTTAGGCAAACGCAAAGTCTGAGTCTGGCAGCTGTGGTGGTCAGACGTGTTCTACTGCTGCTCCTCGTTTAGTTCCGTCTAAACGTCCTTTTTTGGCCGATTTTCGCCGTGTTTTCCCTACTAGGAGCTACTAACTGCTTCAAGCAACCGTCCTATTTATCTGTGGATGATTTAGCATCTCCTGAACGACTTCTGAGAACATTTTATCTTCACCTACTCGCAACGGAGAAGTTAACGCGGATCAACACGTGTTTCTGTGTCTGCCATTGTATTCACACTGCCACGCATTCAAACGGACCTTGAGCGAACTTGGTTGAAAATTAGTCTTCAGCGAATGGTCTGCTATACATACAAGGTACTCTCATATACTTTCGTAGATAATGTCTACTGAGGAACTATTCTGTGACAATTGCCTGAAAAACATTTTGACGGATTCAACCATATTTCAGTGCACCGAGTGCATTGAATTTACCTGTGCGAAAACTGTTTCTACTCTACAAATACAGTGCCAAGCAGCAGTCCGACTCAAGGCGGCTACGGAGGCAAGTTAGTTTCAACAACAAAAAGTGGTCATACTGGTCCAGAACATTACTTCAAAATAATTACAGTTTTAATCTATTCACCATCCAGCAAATTGCCTAAAAGGTTCCATTAACTTTCTTGTGACTTCGCATTCCTGCCGACGTTATTTCTCTACTGTTTCACGTTTTGTTACGTCAAACTAATTTTTCATTCAACTAACGTCAAAATGGCTATACTCGGAGCAACGCTTACATTGTTGGCATTTTCTATCCTGAATATCGTGGTTGGCCAACATAGTCTATTTTCTCGTACTGATAACCGCAGGGCGGAAGAGCTACTAGCACCTGTTGATGTCTCGATGGTCGCACTATGCAAATCCATTGACATCAAATACCTATACCTGAACCACATGCACGTTTTCGATCTTAGCGAGCCTGCCAATTGTCAGAAAAATACTATTGCTTGCGGCCGCATAACTTCGTATCTTTTATTGCTGTCAATCGTCATGAGTGGAGATGTACAACTTAACCCGGGCCCAATAAAATGTCCATGTGGAGTGTGCGGGAAACCTGTCAAGTGTAACCAGCTTGGCATACAATGTGATGGTTGCGACATCTGGTATCACACTAAATGCATTGATATGCCCTGGTGTGAATACGACGATTTGTCAGTTTCATCTCAACAATGGTTCTGCCAATCATGTCAACTTCCACAGTTCAGTGATTCATACTTCAACGTCTCTACAGATAGCCGTGACACGGACAACAGTTCCATCTCCGATGACGGTGACTACCAATCATCTGCAAGTCATGTTAGTAATGTCAATAAACTGACTTTTCTTTACCTCAATGCCAGGAGTGTCAAAACTGTCCGTAGGAAAGACAGATTACATAAACTCAAAGACCTCGATGCCATACTAATCGGTGATCGGCACGATTGTATCTGTGTCACAGAACATGGTTAAATGAATCAGTTAAGGATTCAGAATTACAGGGGTCCGGTTATAATTTATTCCGTAAGGATAGAAAGCATGTTCACAAGGAAAAGGGGGGAGGCATTATGTGTTTGGTAAAATCATGTATTACGTCATTGCGTAGAACAGACCTTGAACCTGACAGTGAAATTATGGTAATCGAAATTTCGCCAGCTAAAAGCCATAAAATGGCAATTGTTTTGTGTTACCGTTCCCCTCAGAGTAATGCGGAGATTTTTGTTTCCGAGCTCAATGATACACTGCAGAAAGTTGTCAATTTTTATAATCATTTTCAAGTTATTGGTGACTTCAATTTCCCTAACATCAAAGGTTGTCAGGAACCAGTACTGCACGGTGTTTCGAAACATGAACAAGCTTTCTGCAATGTTATTCAAAAATTTTTCTTGGTGCAAATGAATAATATTCCATCACGCGAAAATTGCTTGAATATTCTTGATCTCATTTTCACTTCGATGCCCGACAAATTCGGAGATGCGGTAACCGTCTCTCCTGATTTTTTTCACACTGATCACAGACTATTGGAATTCCATGTACTTACCAAGTTTGATTATGTCAAACGCAAACCCTGTTTTATGTACAATTACAAAAAGGCGAATTTCGATCTTATTAGATCTACTTTGTCGAATACAAATTTTGATGATATTTTATCTTCAAATGATGTCAATTCAGCCTGGTCATTGTTAAAGAAACATATTTCTAAAGTTATGGATGCACATATTCCGAAAGTAAAGATCAAGGATATGTCTGCACCTGCTTGGATTGATGCTGATGTTAGGCATATGCAAAACAAAAAGACATCTGCCTGGAGACAAGCTAAGAAATCAAACTCTTCGAGTCACTGGGCAAAATTTCGCAAACTCCGTAATAAACTTAAAAACATGCTTACCTTGAAATTTCGCCTGTATATTGATGGACTTGGTAATACTATCATAGAAAATCCGAAGCGTTTTTGGTCCATTATTAGGCAAAAGACACGTTCTAAATCATTACCCAAGGTGCTTTTCGGTCAGAAGGGTTCAGTTACTACCGCTAAAGATAAGGCTACTCTTTTCAATAATTACTTTTATTCTGTTTTCACAAAGCCCAATTCCAATGTCATTTTGCCTGACATCTCCACCTTCAAGCATGGCTCTTTAGGTAATATTTCGGTCACTCAGGAGGAAATTTTGAATATTCTCATTGATCTCGACACTTCTAAAGCAATTGGCCCGGATGGTATTTCCCCACATTTTCTTAAACAATGTGCCAGGCAACTAGTTGAACCATTGTGTCATATCTTTAACTTATCACTTTCAACAGGTATATTGCCCGATGATTGGCTGACGGCAAATATAGTTCCGATACACAAGAAATCGGATAAACAACAAGTTGAAAACTACAGGCCGGTTTCTCTGTTATGTGTTTGTAGTAAAGTATTAGAGAGGTCTATATTTAATGTTATCTTTCAGAATATAATAGACCGCATCCATCAATTGCAACACGGCTTTGTTAAAGGGCGTTCGTCGTTGACTCAACTTTTGCAAATTTTCCATGACGTTGGTTCCATTTTGGACAAAGCTGGTCAGGTTGATATGGTGTATTTGGATTTTTCCAAAGCTTTCGACAGTGTTCCCCATAATTTGTTAATTCATAAACTAAAATCCTTTGGCATCCATTCTCAGTTATTAACTTGGTTAGAGGCTTACCTGACTAGGAGAAAGCAAAGAGTTGTTGTCGAAGGACTACACTCTGAGTGGCTCCGGTAATTTCGGGGGTTCCACAAGGTTCCATATTAGGACCGCTGCTATTTCTCTTGTACATCAATGACATGCCCAGCGTTGTCCAACACTCAACTGTTGCTTTATTTGCTGACGACTCAAAGTGTTACAAAATTATCAATAATATTGATGACTGTGAGTGTCTTCAGAATGATATCAATTCTTTGCTAAGGTGGAGTGAAGCATGGTATCTCCGTTTTCATCCAATTAAATGTCAAATTATTACAATTTCTCGCAGTAAACATCCACTTATCTATAATTACAACATGTCAAGCACGATCCTTGGTCGGGTTAATTCAATTACAGACCTAGGAGTGGATATTTCTTCCACTTTGGTTTGGAACAATCATATACAAAGACTTATAAAGAAGTCCAATATTAAACTTGGTTTGATAAAGCGGATTTTAGGTTTCGATGCTCCACAAAATGTAAGTAAGACCTTGTACACAGTCTTGGTAAGGAGTGGCTTGGAATATTGTTGTAGTTTGTGGGCGGGTACTACCAAACAAAACATTAAGGCTTTGGAAGGGGTGCAAAGAAGGGCCACACAGTTTATACTTCATTATCCCGATTCTGATTACAAAGAAAGGCTTACAGAACTTAATATTATGCCTCTCACATACAGAAGAGAAATGTCAGATTTGATATTTTTCATTAAGTGTATTCATGGATATTATGATGTAAATTTAAATGACTTTGTTCACTTTTACTCAGCCAATTCGAGTTATCCCAATACGAGATCAATTGATGACTATTTAAAACTTAAACCACAGTCTTGCCACACAGAATCATTTACACGTTTTTACTTTAATAGAATTGTACCACTATGGAATCATTTACACTCAGATATTAGAATGTCGGGGAGCGTCTCTCTTTTTAAATCAAGAGTAACTTCATTTTATCAGCAGAAATTTGTAAATATTTTCAATTGTACTGATACTTGTACATGGGTTTCAGCTTGTCGCTGTCATAATTGTCGTCCAATTTAATTATTTCCGGTCTTTTCACTGTTCCACAGCTGCCGACTTTGTTTTTTACTGTATGTTAAATTGTTTTTTTTGTGCATTTTGTTATGTGCCTTGTTGTTTTTATTTTCAATTTTTTAATGTGTGGTGGGGCAGTTATAGAGGTGCTCGTCACCTGTTTGTCTCAACCTTTCACTGGCGGCCACTTTATTCTTATGTTGAGTGCCACTCCTGGTGAGCTAGTTGTTTGTCATTGTGTCTTCTTTGTCTTTGTATGCCAGTGATGAAGTTAATAAATAAATAAATAAATAAATAAAAAAATTATCATCATGTATGTCAAGTTCTGTCAGCGTAACACACATCGCCCCTCCAACGTGCACTCCAGTGCGACGTCATCACTCTTGGTTGTACTTGTCACGTGCACAGCAGAAAACGCCAATGTTTTTGTTTTGAAAGTTGTTTACAAAACAGCTTTTCTAGGCGGGCCGCAACGTATCAAAATGAACGTATTTGTGTGTCGGGATTGGTAAGAGGCTTAGCTAAGAGGAGTACTTCAACGTAGTATGGTCTATTTGCTTTAGTTTTACGAAAAAAAATCGACAATTTTGATCCATATTGCAACTTTAAATAATTTTCTGATCAATTAACAACAGTGAACTTATCGATCTGAGTTAATTTGTCACAGTGAAGATCTATACAATATACTTGTGCTCACTTATAAAGTCTGTTTTTTTCAATAATTACAGGTTTGCTAAAAATGACCTGATCTGCTTGATGCTCTATATCTTCCAGAGAAGATAATTGGGTAAAATGGCACCACAGCAACAAGCATGGAAGCACTCCTTATTCTCCTGCAGTGGCTGTCATATCCCAAACGCTGGTGTGACTTGATACAGTTTTTTCAGAGAGAGAAAGCCAGAACTGAGTATTATTTTCAATACAGTATGTAATTTTGCATATAAAATATAAAATAATAATGCATTTTTTATGTACTAATATGATTAGTTCCTGCAAAAAGGTGGTAGCTCCAAATATCATTATAGATTCTAGACTCTCATTTCAGGTAATTTAATACTTTTTGTAACTTTTTTCCTGAGAAGAGTGTGGCAATGGTTTGTTTTCCACTTGCAAGTTTCACATCAATTTTTCATTATATTTTTACTGGTCAACATTTTGTTTTCAAAAATTCCCCAATTGAGGTCCCCCCCTCCAAAATCAAATTAGTCATCCCATCAAGCATAAAAGAATTGAACTTTTGCATTTTTTGTCAAGGTGACTTGACATACTTACTGAAATCTGTTTTGTTTGTTCTTTTATGCAGATAGTAGAATTATTACATCCACGGAGAATATGACCACCTTCTAACAAACTTAGACATGGCATGGCTTGATTCAGTGAGATTTCCTGCAGTAATCCATGATAAGGGAGCCCTGCTGGATAATTGCTTGGAATTTACAGATGGGACTGCCAGACCCATATCAAGACCATGTTGTGGCCAAGCAGTAACTGTCGTGTTCTCTGGCCATAAAAGAAGTCACTGTCTTATATTCCAGGTAAGAATGCCCATTTCTCTATCCAGGTAGTATTTGACCGTTTGTATGTAATATTTCACAGTTGGAAAATTTTGTTTTCCATCAACTCAAACTGTACAAGGTATGTGGAGAAGTGGTTAAAACACATTGACACATTTATTACCTTCAAGGTTTACCTTTCAGAACATCCCCTGTTTAACATTTTTTTGTCAAAACTTTGGAACCATATTTTACACAATTGATCAAAATTATCTGTGTTGTTGTAGTTGTAAGATTTTCCCTTTGGAGAATCAAAACAGGAAATATCTTTTTTTTGGTTTCATAATTGATGACATATTAAATATCAAAACAGGAACTATTTTTTTTTTTGTCTTTATAATTTATGACTTTATGAATACATACTGAGGGATAGTTCTGTTCAAATATGCTCTGTTTCTAAATAAATCCTAAAAAAATGTGCACATGGAGATTAATTAAACTATGACCAAGTATATGCTTGACATGAGTCAAGGGCTGATTATAGTTTCATTCATGACTGAAAAAAAGTTTGTCTTTAATTACTTTGCAGTCAATTCTAACCCCTAACAGACTTGTCGCCCATATGTATGGTCCTACAGAGGGAAGTCGACACGATGCCTTCATGCTGGGGGAGGGTGGTCCTGATTTTTGCCACAGTTGGAGCAGATCCAAGACCATAGTAAAGTGCTGTGTGTACATGTATATGGAGATACAGCAAATATCCTCTTCGTCTTGAATTAATGGGACCATTTAAGGGGGCAAATTGAAATGAGCAACAGAAGAATTTAATAAAGCTCTGTCAGAAGTACGTGTTTGTGTTGAATGGGGGTTTGGTAAAATAGTATTTTTGTTTGTGTTTATTGATTTTAAGAAAAATCAGAAACTTTATTTACAACCAGTGGGTGTATTTCCTTGTTGCAGCCATTTTATCCAATTGCCACACATGTCTATATGGAAGTGAAACAGGTAATTTCTTTGACCTTGAACCTCCTACTCTTGAAAATTATCTTGGTAACCATTAAAATATCAGATGTCCTTTGAGGTCATGGGGAGGATGTGTATTTTGGAAGATTTTAAGAAATTTTGATAAAAATAAGTTTAAAGATTTTTAAATTAGAGTGCCATTGAAGATTTCTCTTTATGTCTGTTATAAGATACTAGTGTAGATTTCAATTCATTGGGAGGCAAATTCTCTGTCAATTAAATAAGAAATGTATAAAGAAGTTTACAAGTAAATTTATTTTGGTCAAAACAATATTTGGAATGTTTGTCAGAATTTATATTTTGTAGAAAATTGTGTTGGTTTAGATTGAGTGACCATAGTTAATACATTGTAGTAAAATGAATTTAAAACAAATTTATAATTTGTCATCTTTTTTGCATGAATACTGGTAAGTCTGTCCATCTGTCTGTCTGTCTGTCTGCCTAAGGGAAATGGTCAGGTTATTTGACAGCGGTTGGTTAGTGGGTGGAGGTATTTATCAAAAAGTGACTAATCCCCCATTCCTAGCAATCAAAAACACACTGACACCCCCAGAGCATTTCCAACACACAGTGACCCCCCCTCCACCACCAATATTGAAAACAGGGAAACAGGGTGACCCCATGAATCCGACACCCCTCTACCACCCACAACAATGGAACTGACCAGTCCCTAAATATGTGTTTTGGTTAAGGGTGTAATGGAACTGACCAGTCCCTAAATATGTGTTTTGGTTATGGGGTGTTATGTAATGATCAGCACTTGTACAAAAGCTTTTAGGCTGCAGTAACCATTTTTTCAGTACTAATATTTTTTATCCTGTGTATTCAATACAGTGTGATAGGCATGTTCAGTTGTCAGTGATTCAACAAGGTCTATATCTACTCTGTCAGTTGTTATTGTTGACAAGTGAATTCAAGTCTGGACTTGAATGCACATTTCTCCAATGAAAATTGTGATTTTGATAAGGGTTGTGTTGAGAAACCAACTGTTGGATATTTTGACAAATATCCAGTAGTTGGTTTCTCAACACAACCACAATTGAGACCCAAAACAAAAGTACTGAGAATATGGCCCAAAATGGGAGTTACAGTGGCTTTAAATAGCCAATGACCTTTATATGACCTTACTGATATTTCCATGTAGATTCACCTGTGGTTGATAATATGGGCTGTGTTGAGATTCTAAGGACTGGGCATTTCATCATTCTTTGGGGACAGGACAGTTGGATAAAAATACTAAGAAAATAATTTAAAAAATCAGTTACTAGGCATTAAAATAGTTGAACAAAAACAAAAGACAGTTGTTCATTCAATAACTTTAAAAAAGATTTTTTTAAAATTGAAAGCAAACAAAGCATGGATATGCCAACAATTATAAATATTAAATAGGTAAGATATCTTTAAATTTCAATATAATTAACAGCATTTGTATTAAAATTTCAAATGACACCAAAATTTAATTCCTTTCAGCCAACTGTTCAAGCATTTTCATTTGAAGTTCCAGTTGTTTTTCTTGTAGAGCAAGTCGACATTTCTTGTTCTCCAAGGCGTCCTGCTTGTATTTCAGTTCTGTGTCATGCTTTGTCTTCAGGTAACTAATCAAATCTACCTTTGATGTACGTGACTGACGGCACTTCTTGTCAGCATAAGATGTTGACCCTGCAAGTAATCAGCACAAAAATTGTATATTCATATTAAAATGTTCAAGTAAAGGGCGCACCATTTAATTTATTAGGGGGATGGAGGAAATGGGGTATGGCAACCATTTTTTCGAGTCATTGTGACAGCAATTTTTATTTCTATTGTCAGTCACATGTCAACTTATTTTTTCTATATGCAGAGGCAATGCCAATTTCTTTCCTCAGTAACCTGAAGTGCACCACCAATGATGACGCTATATTTTCAATATTCTGTCAGCACGTCCTATTTTTGACAACTCAGAGAGATCAAGAGTACAGCAATTTCAAGATTAGTCAGCTGATGGATTTTTACCAGATATTTTATTGTCCCCAGTCTGGTTTGCACAAAACATGGGACTTGCTAACAAAGTTTTGGTGAATGCAAATGGTAAAGTCCTATTCAAAAACACTATATGTGTTTTTTATTAAATTATCCAAAAACCTACATGAATATTTATGCAAAACAAAGAGTTTACTTACTTTTGTCTAACAATTCAATTAACCAAAATAAATGACAGTTTCAAAATTTCTGGCATTTCCATTCATTACCAAACAGTAATATCAACTGAAAAATTAAAGACTGATCAGATTTACATCTATTTGCAATGTTAATTACCTTACAGTCTTTGCTGATACCTTAATGAATAATAATGAAACTGAAATGCTGAAAACAGCAACAGTGCATTATGGTTATCAGTACATGTACCTTCATTCTCATCATCATTGTCCAGTGTGGTCATCCTATTCATAGCAGCTTCTCTGACAGCTGTGGCCTGTTTTTGCTGCTTGAACTTCTCCTTGAAGCCACAACATAGTTACTTCTTAGAGCAGAATTACTCTGTATATGATGTCACCTCCTGACACAACTGATGAATTTCATCATACTGTTCTTCTGTACCAGACCTATAAATTCAATGAGAAATGTGCACACAATATACTAAGCATGACTGCATCTATCATATCAGTGTTAGTTTAAAGGACAATCATAACATCTGACTATTTCCAGTATTGTTTTTTCTCTTTGTTAAAGACAGTTTACATATCTCATTCCAACAACATATACAAGTATCCAGTGTTTTGCTTCTTGGCATATGTAATGACCATTACCATAGGCTATTGACAAATGAGATCCAGTTTTGAAGTGAATCATTAAATTTCAACAAAAACGATGCTAGCTTTCAACATGCACAAAAACAAAAACTGCCGGTGAAAAATAATACAGGCAATTTTATTTGCTTTGTTCTTCGCTCATATAATATTTAAATTTGCTTTTTTTATGTCATCTTTGATCAGACTGACCTCTACCACATAGGTTAGACTGATCCTAAACACAGAGTGTGACAAATTTCTTAAACAGTATACTGTAATTCCGACAGGGTTTCAATGAAAGTATACCAGTAAGGGGTGGAACATTTGATATAAGGGGGAGGGGGTTCTAGAAGATGGGATGAGGTGGCATTATTTTTTTCACATGAGCTCCACTGGATTTTTTTTCAACTTTTCATTGTTTTTATGTCAAGCCATCTGCGGCTGATATTTTTAAATTCCTGTCTACTGGGAATATTTTTTTCCAAAATCTAGCAGACCCCCTCCAAGGATATCAAATGGTCCACCCCTGATACAATTGTCAAACATTTTTTCATTCTAATGATTCACTTACCTTTTTAGTGCTTTATCATTTTCTTTGTATTTCTGTAGCAGAAGTTCCGTGTGATCTCTAACTGCTCTAGCTGTGATATGTCTTTCACCAGTCAACCCCCAGTGTGCCATCAAGTGGCTGGCGATTACCATCCACTCACCTGTTGTCTCCGGTCTATTGGCCACAACCTCCCTCAGCAAATCAACACCCTGTTGAACTGTCTAGCGGTTGACTGTCCTTTTTCCATTCATTATTTCTTCCTTGAGTTAGCTTAACTGGGAGAAGTGTAATGAATTATTTTTATTCATGATTTATATCTTCTTTGTAATTGTCTTTTGTGTCAGTTGTGTAATGTTTGTCTGTAATTTTTATGTATTTTCTATATTTTGCGGAGCCTGTAATTGGGAATCTACTCCTGTTGCTTATCTTCCCTCTTCACAATCCTACCTATCTTATTGTTACATACCTATTTTATTGTTACATAAAGTTAAGTCGACAAGTGATATCCTTTTGGCACATCTTTAAATTTTGATAGTCCTTGCCCCTGCAGTACTTTCAGCCCATCATAATAAAGCAATTCATTGTTGTGATGAAACGCACAGGTGTAATGGCTACCATTCAAAAATGTGCTGCCATGGAATTGGTATCTGTGTGGATAAAACAGAATATAAATCATTTTTTTAGATTTCAATCTAGGTGTGATTCACCAAGTTACATTGTCAAGTATCTCTATGGTCAATTGTGAACAGTATTAACAAGGTATATTTCATTTGAATATCACCTTTTGTTGACAAACCAAATGCTGGGCATTTCAAACTACCGGTATATTGACTACAAGAAACTTTCTGTCACAAGAAAACAAAAAAGCAATCACCAAAACTTCCATCTGCTTTACCTTTAATAACTAAAGTTACTAAAAGATTGATGGAACTCAATGGACTAATTGACATCCACCACACTGGCATCTTATGGAAAATGCCTCCTGTAGATTTGAATATTATATGTCCAACAGTACAGCCTAATACGGGAACAGAAGGAAATGAAGAAGTGGTGGAATCAGAGACTGATCTTTTCACAACCAATGACAGTCCGTCCGTCACTCCTGGTTCTGTAAACAATTCTGAACAGATGATTCATATAAATGAGACAAATCAGAAAAAAGACATGTCAGCAATGAGTTTCCCTCCTCGTATGATGACGTATATATCAACATCAGAAGATTCAAGTAGCACATTTTCATGCACATCTGACACATCTTCCTCTGAAACATGGTCTTCTTGCTCCTCAGTAGCTTCCTATAGTTTTGAAAATTGACTATTTGGGTTTCCTGGCTTCCCTTTCTATTGCGTGGTGAAATGCCTACATTCACCCTACCAAACATCATGCATATCTCATGATTTACAATTGATTTTGACAAGCTGAGAAGCTGTTTGCAAAATATTTTGAAATTTGCATATTTGTGCTTTTAGGGCAATTTTTGCCCTTTTATGATCAAAACATCTATTTCTCTGTAGCAGCATGTCCAAATTGATTGGATGTGTATAGATGCTGTGAAAGCTTAATATTTGTCGTTTTAGGGCAATTTATGCCATTTATGGTCAAAAAATCTGTATTATCTGAAAAGGCTTGTCCAATTTCTTTGAAATTTGCTAAATAAGTCCCTTAAGCTTTGTTTAAATCATGCTCTTTTTTGTGGTGGAAAAATTCTTCAGATAATTGTCATTCAGCATTTGCTACACACAAACGATTATTCATGCAGATTTATTCAGTATTTGCTATAGAGAACCCTTCAAAGTTCAACCTTTTTGTGTGTTTTTGTGTTGGGATTTGTTGGATAGATGGCATTCTACGTAGTGTAGTGTTGAATGTTAAAAAATGTGTTGCTGTTGTTTTTAAGGCTGTTTTTTTGAGAAAAAAGAACTGAAAATGCCTTTCTAAAAGCAAAATAATACATAATGACTTAATATGTTGTTTTATCATTATTGACGTGTTTCTACTTGTTCACCCATTCTTGCATTCATCATTGCAATAAAATGCTGTGAAAAAAATGAAACTGATGTGGCCTGCATCTGTTCACCTTGATCTTAAGAGGCAAATATAACTATCTGTCTTGACAACCATACCATAGTTTCAATGTTTTACCTAGTGTACCTGCTTGGTTTGTACGCAGGAAACAAGTAGAAAACAGGCTCTATAATTTTATGATTTTCAAGTGATCAGAATACAAAAGTCCTGAAAAGATATGATGATCACAACTTCCAGTATAAGGGATACAGTCACTCTAAATGTATACAATAAAATTAAAAATGTGCCTGGAGGATGTACTAAAAATACAGAAAGCTGCTTCCTGTCAGTAAAATCTAAAAAAATTCAAGATTTTAAAGACTTTTGCAGATTTTTTTATGCATTTGTCTTCTTATATATTTTTTTTTAATTTTGCAAACTAGTTTGAAATTTTTTTTCCTAACTTTCTGCTCTGAAATTTTGTTTTGTTTTTGACCACCCCCTCCCAAGATCTAATGGTCCGTTCCTTAGAAAAAAGCCTTAACGGAATCAATAAGGCCATTGAAAGACAATTCTTTGTTTGCCATCCTGGGATTTTTGGAAGACCTACCAGCCAGTCAGGTGAAAAAGCAAACACAGAGAAAAAATAAGAGTGTTTTAACATAAGCGCATTTGTTTTGTTCTTTTGGAAAAATAATTCTACATTTTCATTTTGAATCGTGTTAAAGCCCCATCAGCTGTACAGTTTAAATTAGTTGACATGAAAATGTAGTACTATTGTCTCTGGTAAAATCTGGTAATATTACAAAGAAAACAGGACATAAATTGTCACAATGGAAAACTTTAAGCCCTTTGTATTACATTGGACTTACTCTGTGCTGTTTCTGTGAAAATTTCGGTGCATATATGCACCTTGTCCACTTGTTTAATTTATTAACCGGGGGGGGGGGGGGGGGGTTGTGTGGGGGGGGGGGGGGGGGGGGGGGGGGGGGGTTGCCAATTTATGAGTGGGTACTCATTTAGGTTTTAGCTTATTCAAAATTGCTCATGCATCCCAGTGGATAGTTAATAATATTGTATACAAACCCCTCCATGAGTACATTCTTAATCTCACTGAACTTATTTTAGTTTGAAAATAAATGATGAAAATAGTGCAAAAAGATACAGCTAGTGGGGCTTTAAACATTGTCTTTGTTTTCTTCATTTTCTCTGAAAACCTAACCAGTACGCGGACGGCAAACAAGGAATTTTATTTAAGATGCCCAACCCAATCTATCCAGGTTTTATTTATGAAGCCTTATGAAATTTCAGACTTAAATTGTCCCATGATTATAATATTCAACCAGTGAATTCCTATGAGTCCATCATATTCATGGCAGTGTAATTTTTATAATGCAATGTTCTCCCTGAAGCCAATAAGCAGTATGTGTATGAAAAGAATCAAAACTCATTCACATTACTATTAAATCTGTTTTATGCAAATTATACATAACATAGTAGAAATTCCCGGGTATAACACTAATGTTTCTCAAAAATTCTTGATGGCCTATTGTAAGGCAGGGGACACAGTGACCCATGTTTTGGAGAAGCCGGCTGCAACACTGCAATATTGGACAAATGTACAATTCAATGTCCTTTTACAACTCAAACATTGTATGTTAACTGAATCAATACCCCATGTAAAGGATAAAAGAAAAAATCTTTTTTGTACTCTAGTTGTTTTGATAATCCACTTTTCAAGCTTTGTATATGGTTGCTATGGCAAAATTTTAAAATTAATAAAAATGCAATAGAAACAATAGTAGAACAGATGCTATCATTATTCACAGCTCTTGTGATGTGCATGGAATGTTTTGAGATTAAATACACACTGACATGTTCTGGTTGTGGTGCTTATCTTTCACATTGACTTAGCATGGACTGAGGAACTATATCACTTTACATTGACAAATAACTGTTTCTAAAAAATCCATGGTTTTTGGAAGGCTATCCTGTTTACATTCAACCATAGGGGCCTCAGGCTCCGATGATGATGATCAGATGGTGATGATGATGATGATTAAATATTTAAAATTGAAGAAAAATAAAAATATATTTGGACTCAGTAAAGTTGTTGTTATTGTTGTTGTTGATAGTATTTGTAGACAAGAACAAAGTATGGGTTGCAAATTCAATACAGCCAAACTATACACATGCACTGCAAAATTCAATACATACTTTATACTATACACATGCGCTGCAAAATTCAATACAGCCTGGGAATTTTGCAGCGCATGTGTATAGCATGGAGGTAGCTTACCTCCATATGTACAGTAAGGCTGTATTGAATTTTGCAGTGCATAATTTGTTCTTTGCTGCAAATACTATCAAGTACAACAATAACAACAACAACAACAACTTTACTGAGTCCAAATATATTTTTATTTTTCTTCATTTTTAATGTTTAATTATCATCATCATCACCATCTGATCATCTTCATCGGAGCCTGAGGCCCCTATGATTCAACTTCTTACCTTGTAGTGCCGGGCAAGAGTAATAATAATTTATACCACGCAAACTATACTTTGAAAGATTTTCTACAGCCAAGGCATTTAGCATTCTATGAATCAGTTTTTAAAGAAAAACTGAATTATATTACTTTTGGGCAACAAAATCACCACAATGTGTCCTATTTACTTTGTTCAAGAAGTGACAGTGGGAACTTTAGGTACTGAAGCATCAGAAATATGGGCTACTATGCATGTTGTACACACGAATACACAGCTGCTTGTAAGAATGCAGGTGAATACACAGACCAACCAAATGACAAACAGATACAAAAGCAAACACACACACATACACAAACAAACATCCTTTAATTTTGCATTGTTTGCCACTGGGTCCAAAGAATACTTTCCAGCATACGGTATATTATGTTGAGATACCATTTTCATATTTATTGAGTGGTACAATAGTCTGTGTTTCAATATCATACACTAGGTGGTACTTGAATGTATTCACAGCTTTTCTAAAATTGCTGAAATAATCATCTGGAATCTTGAGCTGGCGTCTCAAATAACAACACACCCTTTGGATAGCATGTGTGAAAATAAAAATATTTTGAGTGTGATAGGATAGTCTTAATAGACAGATAAAACAAGTGTTGGTCAACAATAGTTGGTGACATTTCAAATGTCACAATACTTGTTGCCAAAGACAGAAATTAGTACATTATTACTACAGCATACATTCAAACAAACACCATATAGTGAGCAGAAGTGGGAATCTCATTTGTAAGTTTTCTGTCATTTATGAACTACCTTTTGAGAGGAACAATAAGGTATGGCACTTAAATGTTGTAATAATGTCTTCAAGTGACCTAGGAGGGCCTCAATCATATGTTTCCTATCAACAGTCAACTGAGACGAATGTAAATATGGAAACAAAGCCTCTACCTGAAAGATGTCTTCTTTAATAATTTTGACAAAGTCCACAGCTCATTTTATTCCAATGCCATGAAAAGATGGTAATCACATCCTGCTATGATACATATGTACATGAACTTCAAGGAAGACCAATTATCCAAACCAAGGCAGAGGTGGAACTCATTTGCCTCAACCAAAAATGCTCTACGTACCATCATCAATACTGGTATTCCTAAGAATCTGAACAAAAATCCATCAGAAAATTAATGATGATTAATGGTTGGTTTGCAATATTAAAACAACTGAATAGGTAGGTGGACTGCAAACTATTGTCTACTCCCTATAGCATCCTCAAATCCCTGTAGTGTTCTGCTTGTCTGTACAGCCTGTATACATGTGTGATGAACATTTCATTATTGCCAATTGAATTCTAGTCCAGACTTGAATTCACTTTTCAGGAATATTAGCTGATTGTACCCATACAGGTTGTATTGACAAGCCAAATACTGGGTATTTCATCATGCTTCAGGTATTCAAACTAGAAACTAAAGTTGATAACAAAAAACCCCAAAAATATTGAAAAAATAACTAAAGTTACGGATAATGGGGCTTTAACTCAGCATGGTTTATGAATATTACACAATACATAGAATAGCAACAGCCAAAAATGTGTTTCCATCAATTCAGCCTTGCCAAAGACTGTAGTCCACTGCAACAAATGAACCATTTTGTTGCAAGAAACTACACTTCTACAACATGATAATTTTTTCAGATAGACAATTCCAATGTATTACAATACCACACACCAATACCACAACAATCACAGACTACAGTACCTTTATAACTGCTTGAATCATTTCTTCTGTTATGTTCACTCCTGCTATAAAATGTACCATGGCTTCCTTGTACTTATACTGTGACCACAGAGCAATTCCCCTTTCAACATGTATGGTCCATTGCCAAACATATACAAAAAAATTTACATGTTTTGGATTGGTAAATTGCCACTACTTGCATATCTCTTGTCATACTTTGCACCTGGATTCTACTTTGAATTCACTTATGTTTCATACAAAGTCAAAGATAAGCATCAAAATATCAAAAGTGAATGTCGTCATATGGAAAACTAGTTAGGGCCGAACCGTTATTCACAGTATAAAATAAAATCAGATTTTATTTTAGCGTTATCTATAGTTTCGCTTTGTTTGAAGTCAGTAAAATGAGGAGAAACTATACAATGGATTACGTAGTAAGCCAAGGGTACATACTTTGGATACATCATGCAATCGAAGTAAAAATTGCCGGATTTCTTACCTTTGTGAACGGTAAATGAGCGTATCCCCATCACGCTCCGCATCGATGGGAACCTGTTGACTGCACAACTGAAAATTTTGTGTAAAGACAGCACCAAAAAAATACCCAATCTGCTTTGCCTGGTGTCTTCCCAGCCCCCCCCCCCACCCCTTCAGTAGGAACCAGCGTAGCCCTACGAGTATAATAATAATAATAATAATAATAATAATAATCTTTATTACCCTTAATCATAATAATATTACAATTCAATGATGAATGTATATCTGAGTTGTGCTGTGATAAAGGGTAAATGGAAACGGAAAATAGCAAATGCTAGTCTAGTCCGTTCCCAAAGCCATTTGATGTTAAAGCAAGGAAACGAAGAAGAAAAAAGAAAACTGAAGTATATCGAGGGTAGTGTACATGAAAGTAGTGGGATTGCAAAGTAACCTAATTGTAACAAAGTAACTAAGTGAATAAAAGAACAACTACAAAAGTAAATATATAACTAGATACATTACGAGTAAGTAGAAATGCGTAAAAAAGAAAACGATAAGAGAGAGAGAGAAAAAAAAAAAAAAAACGTATATAAAATATATATATATTTAAATATGATATACATATATGTAAAGTTGAATATAACTCTTCATCACTAAAAAAAAAAAAAAAAAAAAACAAACCAAAAAACAATCGTGTAAAAGTAGACTTGAAAGTGCTAAGTAACTAACTAAGTAAATAAGAACAACTACAAAAAATACATTACGAATAAGTAGAAAATATGTAAAATAAAATAAAAATTTATATATTTATGATATACATATTTGTAAAGTTGAATATAACTCTTCGACATGTAAAACACTAACCGTGTATGAGGAGACTTGAAAGGGAGTGTCTGAACGAACTGAATGAACGAACGAATGGCGAGAGTGTCGGCTTTGGCTACGCCGCCTCCCACTAGCAAAAGCCGGACACTCTCGCCATACTCGTAGGGCTAGAACCAGCGCAGCGCGACATGGTAGAGATCTAAAACTTTCAACGAATCAGTACGAAGCTGACAATAACAGGACGTGTCGATTTTCTTACGAGGACAGCCGGCATCGACAATCAGCATGCCCAGGATAAATCCTGCCCATCCCCACCCCCAAACGGCGAACCAGTCCAGTGATCCGAGAATACACAAAAACCATATACCTTCTTTCAATAATATTTAATTTGGAAAAGGGAAGGATTTGACACGGTTCTACCCTCTGGCACACCATATTCCATACAGTATGACTTTCACGGTCATAATACTTACTCCTAATCAATAGGCGACCAAAATTGTGACCTTAGATGGCTTCAATGCATACGATACCTAAAACTCTGCCTAAAACTACCTTCTTGTTCATGCATGGCCGTCCACGCGGTTTGAACCACAGCCGCCAAGTGCGTCAAGTGCATACCACTTTCAGGTCAAGGCGCGTGGCCGGCCTGCGCTCACATACATTAAGTTAACACTATTTTAAATACGCCTCACAAGCGTAAATTAGTGTTAACTAACACGGACTGTGAAGCAGTACCCAACTGGTCTGTCACTGTCCCTCTATTATGAAAAACTCAAAACAATACAAGATTGCTACCGTGAAAGTGACACAGCTTCATTTTCTTTACATTTTTACCATGAGCGTATATTCTTAAATCTTCATCGACTTTAAGATTCTCTAGGGTATTTTCTTGCCATTTCGTAGGTTTTCTTTCAAATATGACATGATCAACTGTTCAACTTGGGAACATCTCTTGCAGAAGTGCTACTGCTACTAGCCTGTAGCGTCGGTCACTTCATCACTGCATTGTGATACAAAGCTATGTCAGCCCGACAATACCATACGTGATTGCCACTTATCGACGCACAAGATCTGTTCCAATGTTATTGAACGGCAGATTTCTCTGTGCATAGAGTAATTATTTGTATCGGCAAAATTAAATGGTATTTCCACAGTGGGCGGAGGGACTAGTTATTTCGAGCCCAAAGTGAGCACATCACAGTCAATGACAGGCGTTGAGGCGGCAGCAGTCGCCCTTGTCTTCAAGACACTAGTGAAGCAAACAATGTGGAGTGACAAGTGATTTGTCAAAATCAAAGACAGCCCCGCAAACACACAGAAAAAAATAAACACTTTTTGCTCAGTTCTGCTCGCAGATGTCGGACACTACCTGTTATCAGCAGTTTGTAGAGCTATATTCCCAAGGCAAGTTCTTAAATTGGTTCATTTTAAATACATCAGTTGACTTTGGATTTATCAGTCTAAGCCGATTTGAGTTAATCCAACTCTGGCAAGGTCTATGGCACCTGCTGAAGAGCGTACAAAATGACGATCAGAGAGTATGCAAAATTGTGAATTTCTGACTACCTCTTGCCAATGGTGAAAACATGACGAGTACAGTGACCTACCAAACAATATTTTTTTCAAAAGTACAAGATATATATGCACTCAGATGCTAGTTATAAAATGTTTATAGAATTGAAAACACTTGAGGGTAACAATATTCCATCAAATAAACGTGTTATTCTCTGAAATGTATGGTAAAAAATAAACATTTCCATTTAGTCACACATTTGTTCATTTACTTTTGTATCATTGTACGATGAGAATGTAAACATTTCATTCACTGCATTAACTCGAGTGGTTTTATGTTTTTATTTTAGGTGATTTTCGTAAAAAGCAGTGACCTTTTATCTTACTTGTGGAAAATCAAGCATGGAGACCCCGTCTTTTTTTTTAATATTTTATTTTCTGATATGTCAGAATTCAAAAATCCCTGATAACTGTCAAGTCTCCTGGTCTTCCATGTGTTGCTCTCTGGCCTGATACTATGTACAAGTATGTTTCACTGTCATAGGCATCATTTGACAAAAACTTTTCTTCAAGTACATCGGAGTCAGAGCTATCACTGTCACTGCCGGTATGCAGTGAAAGTGGCACTGCCCGTAGGCAGTGGCACAGTAGTAGATTAACTCTGATTACTTTGACGTTATTTTTTTCAGTTTATACAAATGTTCTTGTTCTACTCCCTGCAGCATGTTGAACTGTCCAGTATTCAGCTTGCCAAAAAGCCTGTGTATTTGTACTGTGCATTTGTAAAATTGACAAATGACTTGCAGTCTGGACTCTAATTCAATTATCACCAATAGAGTTTACATACACAAGCTTTGTGAGACAGCACGAAACTGTATTTGACACAATGACATTGCATAGAAATATTGAAGAAAAATTTATAAACAGTAGCAGCTCCTGCCCCATTAGAGGCCTACAATGGCAATCAAGTTTAAATATTTTAAAAAAATTTTCGAGATAAAAGTCATGAAATGCGACAAAATGGTTCTAGATTTTGTTTAACTATTACTAGCGTTGGGTAACATAAAAATGTATAATTATTTATCTTTAATTGCATTGCCTACCAAACCTTGGAATCGAAAAATGTAAAAAAAATAAAAGGGAACTTAAAAGTTTTTAGGTCCCCCCTTATAGGCAGAACAAAACTTTCAAGTCCCCCTCCACTACCCCAAACATTTTTAATGCCCCCCCAATACCAGTGTTTGTGAATGCAGCCCTAAGGAATCATAGGAAGCTACAATCGTCAAGGGAATAAGCATAGAAACCGCGGTGTAGTCTGGGTGGTAAGCGGTCAAATTTATTATAAGTCAATGTTAAACATCTAAAATTCCGGCAAAGGGATGGAAAAGGCGTTACACTATCCCACCCATTTGATAACCAGCATCCTCACTAGTCAAAACGAATAACGTTGTATAAAGAAAGCGGAAAGATTCGATCTACATAAAAGAGAAAAAAACATAAATAGAAGGCAATGTAATTAAAAGTGACTGAAAATACATAACAAACAGTGTTGTCATTTTTTAATAAAAATATTGTCATTTAATAATCTACGTGTAAAATAAGTCACAAGTCTAATAATATACTGTTATAAAAGTGAATAAAGTACAACGGAAAAATACTAACTTTATAATATCTTTGATAATACCTAGAATAAACTTTAACTTCTACTAGCCAAATGAAACTTTTCTCAAATCATTACAATTACTACACAACATCCATAATATGATGAGTGTAACTTGAGAACTGAAAGGTGATGGGTGATTTCTCTGGAAGGTTTACAAGACCATGACCATTGAGTAGTGTATAGGCATCATTTGCGTAGGGTCGTCATAACAACGACCGCTAGTCATCTATAGACTGCAGCAATAGCAACTTCTAAGCTAAAATATAAGGCTCTTTCTCAAAAAAATCTCCACCCAAAACGAAACAACAACAGCAACAAACCATCAACATCTAAAATATCATGACCAAAGAACTCCAAACAAACACCAAAAAATCTCTATATCGCTATCTGTATCATTTCCTCAGGCCATTCGGTCAAACAAGACGAAGGTATCAAATACGTATCAGTAGCTCTCAGTGACATAGCTAGTCAACTGAGGAGAGAAACAACAAACAACCATAACTTCTGTATAGGTACCTCATCATATAACAACAAAAATACAACAAACTTCACCAATAAACTACACAACAAGAGAGAGAGAGAGAGAGAGAGAGAGAGAGAGAGAGATGCCTTGTCTGCATACAAGTCCAGAGTATTAGCCTGTGTGGAGAGGATGATTTCTGAAACAACAGTAAATGATTCACCAAAAACAGAAAGTTGCACCCTTTGTTCGTGTGTGTCTGATTCTATGAACCTATAATCGATACTGGATTTGTCTTTCAAACTTTGCAAAGACGCTTCATGAAGATTTTCTTCCGGTTCCCATTTGTAATGTTCAGCATCGTATCCATGCCATTTTATCCAAGAATTCACGCTTTCCATTTCGATATCGACATTTCTCAATTTTCAACTACTCCGAAATATTGGTTCTTATCATCGTCCTTACATTTGCTATTGTGTATGAATTACTATAGAGTCTGTAGAGTCGGCTTAAGCTCTTTTCGGCACGCTTATGAACCTCGAGGCAAAGTTGTATGTTACTTCGATTACTATCTAATCACTCAATGAATATTTTACTCGCACGAAAGTGAATTTCGGTATCAGATTCTAAATAATAGACAGTGGTATCTTCATTCTGTCTTACTAGAATGTTTCGTACGTAATCGTCTGTCTTACTTCATCAGCGCTGTTTTGGGTCGACAGTGGTTCTAAAAATCGGTCTTGTCGAAGATACCGCCGTCCATTTTCTATATCTTCTGATTGGTAATTTACCGGCAAAACTTATCCTGTTCGATCCGTGATATGGATGGGCGAACTTGGACTCTTTTCAGCTGTCAGTGCTGGAGTGTACAAAATTAAATAAACTATCGTCCTCACATTCGCTATTAGTGTATGAATTACGTATATAGCAGCTGAAGTTACAAGAAGTGCTTGCACATTGTTGGACCCTTGGTGCAGATTTCTTTTG
This sequence comes from Ptychodera flava, assembly GCF_041260155.1. Taxonomy (NCBI): domain Eukaryota; kingdom Metazoa; phylum Hemichordata; class Enteropneusta; family Ptychoderidae; genus Ptychodera; species Ptychodera flava. The sequence goes on along the minus strand of NC_091939.1, from coordinate 39,526,239 downwards.
TTGAAGCTTCTAAGACAGTTGAACCATCAACTTCGCAAGGTCGCATAGCTATTCGCTTAATTCATAAAAATAATGACCGTGAACTTTTAAACATTTGGGTGTCAATCAGTCTCCTAAACAGACTATAAAATATTAGCCCTAGCACTTACTTGCAGACTACAAATTATCTTACGACATATAATTGACAAAGGTCAAACTGCTACATCATTGAAGGTCTTTATATTGGACAAAATATTTGCTAAAAAAATATATCATTGATTATGCAGACGAAAAAGATATGGTCGGCACGATTTTGTTCCTCGACTTCTCAAAAGTCATCAATTGACTCGACTGGAATTTCTTATTTCAAGTACATACCACGTTTGGTTTCGGGCCACAGTTTGTTAAATAATAATAAAACCATTTATAATCATTGTCGTTGTGAATACAGTATTGTCAATAATAATAAAAGCATTTATAATCATTATCGTTGTGAATACAGCATTGTCAATAACGGAAGGAAGTCGCCATATTTTAAATTACACAGAGGCATCCGTCAAGGATGTCCTCTTTCCGCCCTTTTGTTTCTTCTTGTATCAGTTTAAAATTATGGCTTGCAACATTAAACTGAAGTCTGATATTCATGGTATTAGTGTTGGGCCTATTGGAGTCGGAAAATATCCCTGTAGAACTGAAATTAAAATTTCTCAAGTCACTGATGATAGTTTACGACACTCTTTGTGTCAGATGAATCATCAATACGAGTAACTTTTGCAGTAGCCTGGACCTCTGTCTCCGCTTTTGGCCTTCGTTGGACGACTGGGGTCAAGGCTACTATTGCAGTAGTAAAACACTTTGGGAACTTATCAGGACTACGATTAAATGTCACCAAATCAGAAGGTCTGTGGTTTGGCAAATGTAAATATCGAAATGATAAATTCTCAGAGCTAACTCGGGTGTCAGATCTCATGAAATCCTTAGGCATGTTCATGCAAAGTTAGTCCTTATAAACTGGGAGAAAAAGATAGACAGACAAATCAATTCTAGGAATGTGGAGAAGTAGGAATTTAATACTGCACGTTAAAATTACTATTGTGAAATCCCTAGCAATTCCACAATCTTATTTACCATGACAACGCTTAGATGTCCAGATACTTATATCCTAAACAAATCAGTTGATTATTTTATACTTTTTTATGGCAAAGCGGCATTGACAAAATCAAAAGAAGAACGATCATCGGAGAGTACCAAAATGGAGGACTGAACATGCCTGATATTTATATTTTACAAAGGTCTTTTATGCATCTTGGCTACGTAGGTTATTTACCAGTGACGATGCTACCAGTGCTAAATGGAAAGCTGTACCGTTTAAAACATAGAAACTTTTCGGGTCAGATCTCATTCCATTTTCTTTAATTATCAAAATACCGTTGTATTTTCACATATCCAGTATTGCAAATTAGAATTATACAGAAATATTGTTCAGGTTTGGTACGAGGCTGGAGAGGGATATATGATCCTTCCATATCCTAGCCAACTAGACATAAGAAATCAAGTTATTTGTGGAAACGAAAATATTTTGTGCAATGGTCATGGCCTATACTTTCAGAACTTGATCGACTCAGTCATCGTTTTGGTCAATAATATCCCAGACAGAGATACAGGTTCTATTGATGAAAGATTATATTCTACGCAAGTTGAAAGATAAAAGAAATTGGATTTCTGAAATGACTATCGTCAGATAAACAATACCTTCAAATTGGAAAAGAACACTTGCAGGAACACGGATCGATTTCAGTCAATATTCTCATAATTTTCTTAATTTTCAAGATTCTGTATTACACGAAACCTTACAAAATAAACTTCAAAACTAATATAATTCAACCCTCTCATCAAAACGTTTTCTTACATTCCTACAGAGAAGACATTTGCAATCAAAATATTAAAATTTTATACTCCTTCTCAATGGCATAAAATATGATTGATCAAACTATCGAAGTGAAGAACGACAGACAGCTTGCGGAGTTTAATTTAAAAATTATACACAATATCCTTCCAAATGGCATAAATTTTTTGGGTGGAATATTAAAACGGACAAAAAGTGTAAAGTCTGTAACCAGTAACTGGACTGATTCATACCAACGCGTTTCTAAATTGCAAATGGCTTGGTCTATTCTAGGAGCAGGTCAATTCTTTGCTGACAAAACTTGATATACTTTATATCCGTAGATTTCCAAATCATTGTATTAGGTTATAAACAATTTCATGAATCTTTGTTGATTAGATTTGTCAATTCGATCATCAGGCTAGCTTGCAAAATATTAATTTTTACTTCATGGGTCAATTTTAGAAAAGACAATTCATACCAAAAATCGGTGATATAGTATATGCATTTTCAAAACTACTTTCATTTTACTAATATGATGCAAAAAATATAATTATCTAAAGTTCTTTGTCTTTTGGAAAAGAATATGTATTTTTAGATAATATTGTAGAGGACAATAGATAGTGTAATACCAATGACTGTAGATATATGACACTATTATTCTTCTTGAACAACAGCAATGTAGAATCTTTGTGATAGAAATAAATAAAGTTAGAATAATTCAAAAAAAGTAATATCCTCTATCATGTTTTCCAGAAATATCTTCACCTTGTAGTCTCTAAAGTACGATTTTCACCTTGATGACAGCTTTATAATCATCATGAAGGATATAAAGTCGCACCGACTGAGGAACCACTAACTGTCTGACACATCCATCTTTCTTGGCAGCCTTGCCAGTCGCATTGCATAATTGTCGCTATCACATGGCATGTATCGCGCATGTTTGTCATCATTCGGCAACTTGCCTTTCTCGATAAGGCCAAAAAATAAATTGTGCTGTTCCGATAACATGGTTTTCAAAAATAGGGTAGGTAGGTCGGCATGATTTTTTTTCCAAAATATTTATATTTTTAAATATGCATTTTTCATCGGGTTTTTTCTTTCTTTTTCTTTACTTCCGTGTTTACGTAGCTTTAAAGGGTTTAGGGTCGGCAGGTGAAAAATAGGGTAGGTCGGGTTATCGAAATAGCACAATTGTTTTTGTTCGGCCTAAAATCAAACCAATGTACTAATTGAGGAGCTTTCTTCTGTAAACTCTTAATCGTCCACCCCTTCATCCTCTTCTACAACGTAACTGCATCAGTATTGCTCGAGTTGTCGTGGTTCATTTCAATATTTCTCTCAGTATAACAACCAGATCGCGATTCCGTTTCTGCTTTAGATTCACTTTCAATCTCGTGTTATACAATTGCCCTACATCCTGTACAATATCATTGTCTAGAGGAATTTCGGTGTTATTTACTATCGGTTGACTACTTACTGGAACTATTATCACAAACATCCAAATATTTCCTACCAGACAAACCATCAGCGTGAGCGACAGTTATTCCTGATTTATGAACATTTCAAAATCGTAACCTTGTACTTAAGTATCTAGCGAGAGTTTCTTACTTCTAAACAAGGATGGAAGATTGGTGTGATCTGTAATAATCTGAAATTTAGTTGAACGTAAGTAAAGGATCGCATCGAGTAAGGCAATTAAAACTGCAGCGATAGCTTTACGTTCAGTGGTGTAGCTTTGTTGCGACGCACTCGCGGAACGTTCTCAATCAATGGGTTTCTCAACGCCGTCTTGTTCCTGTGTCAACACAAAACCAACGCTATAGTAATAGGTGGTTTGAAGGGAAGTGTGGGTGATGGTGACTATCACAGCCGCCGACTCGCTCGGTTGGAGATAAATGGGAACTCACGGCCCGAGAGGCGGCAGCATGGCTCAGGTGGAGTAATGATCTGGGGTAAAAGGTGCCCCTGCATGGCCCCAGCATTGATGGTGCAAACTCATTGGGTGGTGCCCATGTGAAATGGAGGTGTATGTATAGGTGGGGCTCCTGCCTGGGTGGCATGCGGCAGCAATGGACAGCCCGGCTGGAGTTGGTGATCTGGGGCGACAGATGCCCCCGTTTGAAGGGTCAATGTATGGCTCAGAAAAGTTGGGTAACAGTTAACTCGCACTTTTTCCAACCCGCCCAGAACAAACTCGCCTGATACCAACTCGCCCGAAATCAATTTGTAATTTTTCATGAGTACCTCGTCCTCACAAATCATCGACTTTAAATAACGTCCGACCAGTTCATAAAAGGTAGGATTCACGACACAAGATACTTGAAATCGGCAATAACAATCGGCCAAAACACGTGCAGGACTGTGGCTAACGCAATATCAGGTGATACCTCGATACCGCATATGACGGCTTTCGCTACTGCGTACATTATGATGAATTTGTGACGTATTGGTACTTATTTTGTAATTTTCACAGGGTAGAACATTTTCTTCATTCAAGTGGAAGAAGAGCAGTTTAGTTAGCTGAACTGTGGTGAATATTGGCGAAAAAAGTTCCACTTGTCAATAGCAAATTCCAAGCTCTCAATCTTTGACAATCGCCTGTCAGTGGACACTCCGTAAATTTTACAACACAAGGAGCGTAGAATCTATAACAACAGATATATTATTATACTACATGTACATCTCAAACAACAGGCGAGTTAGAATCGGGCGAGTTCGTATCGAGCGAGTTGGAATCGGGCGAGCTGGTTCTGGGCGGGTTGGAAAAGGTGCGAGTTGACTGTAATCCGTTTTGAGCACACCTCTCTAAAAATCAAATTGAAAAGTCAACCAGGCAGCAAATTGGAATGCAGAATGTCAAATGTGCCTATGAATTAGTCAATGCTGGTGATATATGAGAGAGGAGGCTTTCTGGTGTCCGAATAGAAGTCCGATAACAACCGCTGGGCCACCTGCCTAGAGTTTGGATGAGGTGATCAGGAAGATGGGCACGCACTGCTATGGTGGCTGCCCTAATACAGAATGGATGTCCAGCGTGCAAATGAAGCTGAAAACCAACTCTTGATGGCATGCAAAGCGCGGAGCAGATTGGTGAAAGTGACCACAGTCACCTGTGATATATTCCGCTCTAGGCCTATGCGCCCCATAAACGTGTGTATACATATGCCTGAGAAGAAGATATATACACACGTCTATGGGGCACATATATATACGCAGAGCGGAATAGACCAAAGGTGACTGTGAAGTGACTCAGTTTAGGGGAACTCTTTCTTGAAGCATGAACCGGATGGAGCATACATTTTACGTCGAACTTTCACGAAACGATGAATTGTTGAGACTGGACAGAGCGTTGAATTGGTAGCAGATAGACGTACTATGTCGCTGAAAGCCCGACCCATCTGGTTTTTAATAAATCCTCTGAAGTTGTGGAGGAGTGTTTATGTGTCGGCTTTTAGTCTCACTAGAGTTTGAAGTCACTGACAACGTGCATAAATAGTGGATGACAGTGTCTTTAAATACGGAAGGCTCATTATTGTTTAGATTCCAATCGATGTCTGGCTATGGTTTTCATCCTTATCTGTGAAAACAGTGATTAAGATATTTGTATCCCAGAATTCCTGCATGCTTGATAAAAGTCTCTGAAATTAGCAGGCATAGTTTCAAGATTTTTACTGTCACCGTGTTTCTTCTTTCATACCATAACTTTGAAACCCATTAAGAGTAGTGTAGCTGATATAATAAATCAAATTTAATGAACTTTTGACCATATATCTCAACGATTCTATGAGTAAATGACCAACTGTTTTTATCAGAGTTTGCTTGTTAAACAAGTTTCTATGCGATCTTTCAGTACTGCGAGTATAAGACAGACTCTGCCTGTTTTACAGCCTACTTGCACTACACCAATCCAGTGCTTTTGCACCAATGATCGGAGCCACAAAGACTTTCTCTTTTACTCTCAACAAATCTCATTTTAATGCAAGGAATAGAACATTAATTAGTGTACCAACGCACACAATCGTGTTGAACTTGCTACACCAAGGGTATTATTGGTTTCGTAATTCAGGATTCTACACACTATGCATCTTAAAAAGTGACTTCTTCTGTCTCTGTCAGGTGTTTTCAGTATGCTTTGTTGCTATAAACTGTGCTCGCTGGGTTTTTTATTTTTCATTTTCTCTGTTTGTTATTTCTGATAAGTTATAGTGCGTATAAGCATTTCTTTAAGTGGTTTTCTTTAGTCGCTGTTCGCAAGAATGACGCAAAATATTACATGAATGTAAAATGTCTGTAAACCATTTCCTCCTAAATGATGTTTACTATCATCACTACTCACTTATCTCCAAGTAATAACCACTTCCTATATATACAAGACCAAACTCCATATTATTCCGAAAGTGATCATCATGCCAACGTGAAGAAATATTTGAAGCTTGTTTCAGGGCAAAACGTTTTGCTATTGAGACTTATTTATTACTTTTTTAAAAAGTGAGTTTTTATCACTTCTTATCCATTTAAAAAAACATAACAACTTGTACTTACATGTAAATATATACATGTGAAAACCGAACATTTCAACATTGCAGAAACTCAGGACTACGAATCATGTCATTGAAAATTTAATTTAAAGTCACTATTTAACAAAAAAATTAAAAATGAAAATAATTAAAAATATATCACTATTAACAAAAAATTTAAAAATGAAAATAATTAAAAAAATATTACTATTATCACCTACCGTCGGATGATACGGGCTGTTTCGTGTCACTGTGCGGCACCAAAGAATCTCCAACGTGCCATGGTGCCTTGCCTATGCCAGGTTTCGAACCCGTGACGTCTTTGACAACGAACTTGACCTCAGTGCTCTCAACCTATTACGCCACGATGCCTGCCCAACCTCCACCCTAAATTTTACAACAGTAATTTTTACTTGTTACTGGGCCACTTTTTGTTCAGCAGCAAGACATAACACTGATGTATTGGAGGAGCGTTGGAGGCTCTGGATTCTAATGAAGTCATTATTTTAGGTGCCGCCAACTAAGCTGTTCGTGCAGTTTTTCAGAGGGCGGGCAAATTTCAAAACTAATCAGCGGGCGGGGGGAAAAATCGAAATTTACTGTGGCGGGGAAAAAATTTCATTTGTTTTCAGTGGACGGGGTAAAGATTTACAGTTGGTACGGGAAAATATGTACAGGGAGAGGAAAGCCGTGGTTGAATTAAGTGCCTAACTAAGAAGGGAGCAATGTTCCAGGGTATACTGCTAGATGCTCGCTCGGTTTTACGTTTATCGGGGTTGCCAAGTGGGAATCTAATGGGTAATGGGGAATATCATTAGTGGGAGAGGGCAGTGGGGAGCTTGAATTGTTGTGGGGAGTGGGGAGCGGGTAGACCATTGGTACTGGAGGGCAGTGGACATCAAAATTCATTGGGAGGGCATATTTCAGTTCCGTGTATGCCACTGGGAGGGAAGTTACAAACAGCTCTACCTTCCCCTCCAGGTCCAGGTCAAAAAATAAGTAAAATTGGTACATCAGCCTTCAAACCATGTTTTGTGATGATTTTGCGAAATTGATGAAATTTACAGTTGGCGGCACCTGTTATTTCCTAAACATCATCTCAGTTTGAGCATCTAAATAGTAACAGTTCCGAATCTTTTGCCCTAACGCCCCTTGTCACCAAGAGTTTTTGAAAGTCACGATGATTCAAATTATCGTTCACATCTAGCAAGTCGCTGATTTTCGAGAAAATTAGACTGGCTAATTTAAATTTGGATGGCAAAGTCGCACCACGTTATTACTCATCAACGCAGAGATGTGGCTGAAGAATTAATATGCACTTTTGTTGAAAAAAATATTACTTCTTAATCATCATTTGTTTTGTAAATTTGCCACGAATAATTTGAAACATGTCGAGTCCTTTTTCGTAAGTGTCTTTTCATATTGCACCCATTTGCTTCAAATTAAAAGTGTCGTGATGTACCCACCCATGCTGCACGCCTTATATGTGGATTTCCTCTCGTCTATTGTCAACGACGGAGCCGCCCTTTACTTCAACGGTAAGCCTGCATGTCGTCATAGTAGAAAGCTGGAATAGCAAGTCGTCCATTTCAAAGTGATGTCATGACAACAACTCAGAGAAACAAACAGTTCAACAAACTTTCTCCTATGGATGTACTTTGGTACATACATGATAAGACGGAGAGTTCGACCTCAGTCAACACCATTTGGCTTTCAAAGCATGTGCTTTCGGTATAGAATGTACCATTTGAAGATAAAATTGCGAATGTTTCTAAAAGTTTATCAGTATTTCTGATTTATCTGCATGAATTGACATTTGTTAACCGATATTCACGACTTCCATTTTGACCTCATCCCGTTCCTGACTTTATTAGGGTTCGCAAAGACCCCTACAGCCACGAACAGATTTCTATGACTACACATATTTCAAGTAATCTTCCGTCAAACACAGTACCTACAAGAATTTGACAGTCTTTCTTAGTGTACGACATAAATGCATTTTCATGACTGATTATTTCTGTAAGACTTTCTAAACATCTTCCGTAATAGTAAATACTCAAAGTGGTCTTTGACTCCATACTGACGGAACATCAAATGGGATATTCGATATTGAAACATTAATTAACAGTAACTTTAGATATAACAGGGACGAAATCATCGCATGTCTAATTAAATCAGGGCCGTTGAGAAATAACATAGGTCCAATGTTGAGAACGATGAAGGTGTGATGGCCTTGTAACTTATCAGTTATGCCTAACTAATTATAAAGTGTAATTACAGTTGACATTATCAATTTAATCATTGTCATGATGTTTATGATACAATGACTTTGTCTTCCATTGATGCATAATGTATTATTGAAGCCACCGCTTTTTGTTAAAAGCCCAATACTCGACAACACACGAGGACCTAACTCGGATAGACACTCTTAACCAAGATTACAACCAATACATGGGAGAACCTTAATCTATCTCGGGAGATAGCGTGCGGAGTCTTGTCTGTTCAGAATAAACATATACAATGCAGTCTTCATAATTGCATGAATATCAGAAAATAACACCAGAAAAAAATTTATCAAACTTGCGTTAGATTTCTTGTGTCACGAAGGAATGTTTTGTTTGTTTTTTTAAAAAGTTGGTGCAACTTCTGATACAGTGTCACTGTCAGAATGATTCTTAGAACTACAGTGTGTGAATTAACTGCGTAATTTCTAGGTTTACTTCCTGATGCATGTTCCATGAGCATGATCATTTCACGGAGCTTGTCTACACCAATGCAGCCAGCGCTGTCACCGTTGAAAAGGGGATCATAGTCTAGACTTAAGTTCTATTATCGACAATAATTAAAAACTACAAACAAAAAGAGAAAAAATGTCTGTGTGTAACGATTGATAATGGACACTGCATTGACATGAACTGGATTTTCCTACATTTTTTTTCTGAATTTCCTACAATTGAAGTAGTTTGCATTAGAGCGCCCTCTACATTAACCTTGAAATACAAGATCATTACCATGTTCTCTTGAGACAACAGAACGAGTATCCGCCTAAACGAGTACCAGCCTCAACATCGTTGTGGTACTTCGATGCCAAAAATTACACATGAATTCACCAACGACCCAGGAATAGGAGGTGCGTACCCGACCTATTTTTGATTTGAGTATTGATTGATTTATAGTTGAGTTTGTAGTTGTAGAACTTTCTGAGTTTTCCTGACTTTAATAGTTGTAGACAGTTTCTTACATAGATTATGCTAATTTTGTCCTACAGTTTTTACGTTAACCCTGTCGATGAATAAAACTGAATATTGGTAATCTGAGGAACTGTGTCAATGAACCAATATATTCCCGTAACACTGTGTTTAAACCAAGCTATGTCGAAGTGCATTTGATTTCAGTTAATGATATTAAAGGGGAACAGTCGTCAGGACTGCGCCTGTGCGAGTTTCTTGTTTACAAACAATGTATTCCGTGCACGATATCTACATGCACCTCATCATCATAGCTTAAACATTTAAATTATAGGATGTAGCTTATGACAGACATGGATGTTTTAACTTTATCAATCACCATCGTACCTTTAATACAGCGTTGCCATTGGTCGTATGGGTCCCATACAGCCTTTGAGCGCAGTTCCGACGACTGTATCCCTTTAAGGAGTGGAAACTGTTTGGTATTAATCAGCAATGATGAAAGAATTGCATGGCTGACCTTCCCATTTACCATCACTCTTCGAAATACCTCAGGGTCGTTATCAACGCCATTTCAAATACAGTCCTTTTATATAGGTGATAGTTCTCGTTAAAGAGTCTATTTTGCCTGCCTATCACAATGTTATCACAGACAGTACCTGCACTTCTATTGATGTTTGCATCATCACCATGTTTTGGTTTTGTTGGGCCAGGGAAACAAAGTTTGACGTTGTTTAAGTCCTTGCCGACAAAACTGGTCAGCTGTAATGGCATTTTCGCCAGCTAGGATTGAAGAAAATTGCAATGAAAATGCAATGATAATGTGCGTAACCACTGTAAAAGTCACTCTGGGGTTCAACAGTTGGCCCCTATATTCCGTCAATTGTCCCATTTTTCCGTTCGGAAAGAACTCACAGTTACCACGTAAATCATCTATTTCTGGCCGTGTTGGCCATCTCACCATACCGCGGAAATAGTGCCACACCATTGGTACAATATGGTGAATGTCCCGGCTAACATCTGATGTGCTTAGGGGTGGACCATTTGATATCCTAGGGGGGGTCTGGAAGATTTGGGGGGGGGGCATTATTTTTTTTCCACATGTTCCACTGGATGTTTTTTTTTTTCCTTGTGAATCCTGGCAATTTTTTTTTTTGCATTCTTCCTTCAAAGAATTTTTGTTTAATGCAGCGATGTTGCAAAATCAATCTGTTTATCATACATCAACGGACTTGTACATAAGGGACTGGTGAGTTTCTTTGCCCTGAGGGGACGGTGGATTATTTTTTGCCGACGTCAAAAAGTGGCTGACCTCCCTCCCCCCCCATTCCAGCTTTCGAAAACAGGGTGACCCCCCTGCGCACGACAAAGGTAAAACAAAAAGTGGAATATATATATATATATATATATATATATATATATATATATATATATATATATATATATAATTTTTGGAGTATATTTTAAACATTCAGTCATTCAGTGTTTTAATGAAATTGTTGTCATGTCAGTTGTAAGATAGGAACTTAAAAGTGTCAATTCTAAAGTTTGAATACAGTATTTTGAACGAGCTGTGAATGTACACCACTCTTTTTATGCACAACCAGATGTCCAGAACTGTTGTAAGAAAAATGTGATTGTGAAATATTAGTGCATGTTGCTTTCTAATACTGAATTCTCATAGAGGAAACAGAAAAGTATCAGGAACTTGTCATGCTTTTCATATGAACTGCAGATTTCATAATGATTAGTACACTTTGCAAAACAGACTTTCAATTTACAGACATCAAGTTATTTCTGACATATATCTCTGATATATTAATTTACTGCGCCCGAAGGGCGCGCCGGAAAATATTAAACATCCAGATATCTCTGATATATATTATATACATCTGATATATGAAAGTATGTCTGATATATTAAAGTTTTGCACTAGGACGGGGCTCTGAAAAATGTGTCTCATTATCATTAAAGTTAAATTCGTGCCCGAAGGGTGCGCCAAACTGCAACTGAATAATGAAATTTGTGGCTGGCACAATGCATTTTATGCAAGTATGAGCCGTGTCGAAATTCAAAAACACACTGACCCCTCTATTCGGCATTTCAAAAACATGGTACACCCTATCACCAAAGTCAAAAACAAGGTGACCCCCCATGATATTACCGCCGCCGCCGCCGCCACCACCACTGTTGGAGCAACAAGTGGCGATTCCGCTTTAGCAACAACAACAACAGCAGCAACGACAACAGCAACAGCAGCAGCAACAACAAAAACAACAACAACAACGGCAACAGCAGCAACGACAACAGCAAAAACAACAACAACAGCATCAGCAACAATAAGAACAAGAACAACAACATTAACATGTGCCACCTGGCCGCGAGATCCCGGTTCCAGGAGCACGGGCCGGCAACCGACGACCGCTTCACAATATTGTCAGGGAAACTTATGAGGCATATCTGGTTTAATGCAGAGATTGCCCATAATTTTAGATCAAATTGAGAGAACACTCGAAAATATAAATAATTCTTTATAGAGTTATCTCATTTTTATTGTCATTAAAAAAACCCAGTATATTTCATTCTCACCTCTTTCTGTTTGAAGTGCATTATTCACAAATATAATATTTTGTGTCAACTTTGTATTAGAAGGCGTCCACACCCTACCCCACCCCTCGCGCCCATTCTAACTCAGCCACTGTCTGGTTAATAATTGTAGAGAGGCTTGAACATTTAAGGTCCGCCGCACATCAAACACCCCTAGTCATCTCATCTCATCTCAATTCACACAGTTACGTTCAGATTTGTTCAGATTTAACGACTGTGATTCCACCAATGTGTGCTTGAAAAAGTGTGCGATCGCAGTCGTAGAACCACGTACACTGCTACGACTCTCCATGACTGTGTGTGTTGAGATAAGTTCTGGCGTGTTGTTTCGGGCAGTGTGTGGCGGGCCTAACAATGAGAGTGAAACTTGTATCGTTATAACACTCATTCATTGCAGCACGCCCGATTGTTGCTCCATTCCATATTGAGACCAGAATAACGCGACATACTAAATGACAGGGCGGAAGTCTCTGTTTTAACCAATTTGGAAAAAAAGATATAAAGAAATAAAAATGCCAATTTGTCAGCCTTTCAAAACCGTTTAGGAGGCGTGTTGAATGGAGGTCGCGGTGAATGAACTCTGTTCAATCTGTGTTCAATATTATTCCTTGTATTTCAAAGACGGTAATTATTATATGGTGAATATATAAAGAGAGCAAGGCGCCAACATTTTGAAGAACGACAATAGCTCGTTCTTTCCATGCAGTCAATCAGAAAAATGAATATGCAAATATTTCGTCACTTTCGTTCCGCCAATCAAGAAAAAGAATGTGAACGAAAGGAACGAAAACACTGTCGGCATTTTCGTTCAGCCAATCAGAACAAAGGATTGCATACGAAAAGAACGAACGTTTCGTTTCGTCCATGCATTTAGCAAGTTCGCTAATAATACGAAAAGTGACAATAGCTTCTCAAATTATCACAAAAACTTATGTTAAGTTGGAAAAAACTGATCAACGATAGTTCAGCGTGGTGCAATGGCCATGTGCTTTCTATTTGTAGCTCAGTCAATCTGATTGAAATCATGAGTCAGATGTAGATATGTCCACGTTTCTACCTGTGCTATTTGTTTTTCTCATTTGCTGATAATCGTCTGCCAGCCGACGAGAGAAGAACGTCATAAAGGTGGAAACATCACCATCTCTACATTTTATTGAAATCCTATTTTTCAGTGACTGAATCTAATAACGTCTTCTGCTTTTAAAATCAGGATGCCTCAATAGACGGGGAGCAAGCACCGTGTGAAATGTTCCGTAGAGAGTTATAGCAGAATCAATTTTGATGGATTCTTACGATATACAGTAGAATCTAGACAGGCCCCTAGTAGCCTGGCTTTTAATTTCTCGGCAGCAGAGTTACTAGCTGGCCAACGCATTCACCCCACAATCAGCGCAACAGCCTGCTAGCATTAGCACGTCGGTCTGCTGATGTTTAGTCCTTCAAATTATTATATGTTTGTATAGTTAATTGCACGAGTAGGTGTGCTGTTACAGTTGTAATCACCACACTTATGGTCAGGAACTTGTAAACATCACGAGGCCGAAGGCCGAGTGATGTTTACAAGTTCCTGACCATAAGTGTGGTGATTACAACTGTAACAGCTCACCTACGAGGTGCGATTAACGACTTATACCACGAAAAACAGGCCAATCTTCTCTAAAATTTGAAAATTACTGTCAATAAATCGTCTACTTTTGATTTGAATACCCACAATGGAATGGAGTGACCTATTGTACGTCGAAAGGTTCACAGAGGTCATTATGCACCTGGCATGCGAGTTTTGGGAGAATGACCTTTCCCAGACAAGTATGACAAGGGCTCTGGTCAACTGCAAATCTGCATTTGAATAAGGGCTACAGAGTGGTATAATGCACCTGTGTAGAAGGATACTATTTTAGTTTGATTGGTTAAATAAAATGGTTGCCTTACTCTATCTTGTTGGCTATTGGCTAGCGAGAAGGAATTTAATCTGTAGATGCATGTGATTGCCTCGTGGATGCATCAGGCTTTCAATACCATTTTCGTGTTTTCGACTGGTCAAGATGGACCTTGTCAACTTGTCTGATCTGATGACCCAAGCGACTTCCTAGAGTTCCATGGACGGCCATGTAAAAACAACCAAAGTGGATTTTACACGGGCAAACTGCCCTATAAGAGCAGCCGCTACTACGGAGCGCATAAAATCCACGATGTGTGCTTCAACTTATAAAAAAGTACTTGGCGATGATAACACCGGACGGGATTGTACTATCGATGATCCTTGCCAAGGGATAATCAAGTTCTCCTGCCAGAAAATATACGTCTTTACACAGAGCAAATGTGCAAGATGGCTTGGCCAGACTGCCAGCACACTGGATATTCTGGCAAGGTAATTTATTCTTTTACTAAAATATTTATACACAAAACGAATTCTGTAAAGTTATAAAATTAAATTCATTGACCAAAACAATTTGTTGTGTGTGCGGCAGTATCACAGAATTTCTTTCCACTATTCCACAAACGTTACAAAAAGGCTGTACTTATGTCCATGATATTTGTCACATATGTCTTGTGTTTGATAATTTCAGGTGAATGCGGCAACATCTCTGTACCATCAGGGATTCGATGAGCAGCTTATCAAAGAACAAACAGGTCACAGATCAGATGACGGTTTACGCGCCTCAAATGTATGTCTACTGCACAACAAAAGCATGTGTCGAATTGAACACCTATTGCCTGGTCATGAGGGCTATAGCGCCCGTCTATTACCCCGAGGGACTGTGTGTTACCAGAAACACATCGCTATTCCCCGAGGCCGTAGGCCGAGGGGTATAGCGATGTGTTTCTGGTAACACACGGCCACGAGGGGTAAAAGACGAGCGCTATAGCCCGAATAAAGACCAGGCTATAGGTGTTTTATAACACACCACAGGCTCATTTTGTATTGTTATATAGTTTTTAATATGTTTTGATATTTTGCACCACAACAATCCATTGTGACAAGTTTACCGGGCGATGTTTCCACAGCGGTTTCAGTTGTACGTACATGGTACCACTATCTTTCAAAAAATATTCTAAGCATACCTAGCGACATCCTTAGTTGCACTTTAATCTTTTCCGTCGATGAGCTGTTCAAGTTCCTACGCTGTTGGAATGTTGGAAAATGTTGGAAAATCTGTTTCAGAGAATGTGTCGTCACCTATCCCGGACGCACATCACGTTCTAGTCACCCGCCATTGTTGCAAAGCTGCAGACGACACTACGGTCACGTGACCGGGCATTTTCCAAATTTGGTCAGAACTATTTCCCTAGGGAAATAGCTTTTCAAAAAATACCCTCTGACGTCACTTTTGTCGATCCGATGGGGACTAGACGTATCTATTTTCTCGTCACGTGACGTATTCTGGCGAATCGCGACATGGAATGAGCACGTGGTGTGTTATAAATATTACTACCACCTCCATCTAGTGTTAAATCAGAGGAATCTGTAAGTAAACCAGTTTCTCAAGTTCCGACAAAACAATGTATCAAAACAGACAAGATTGGTCCAATCCAAGAAGACGCTGAATCTAAAGATGGACAGTCTTCATCAACAAATCATGTTGCTTACATTGAGCTTGGTCCAAAGAAAGTTAAAATTGAATTATAAAATGCGATGCTATATCATATCAGTTGAACAAATTGTCTTCATTTTGTTATTGAATGTGTGTGAATGCTTTAGACATCTCGACTTGACCTATTGTTCTCTTGCAAATTAGTAATCAGTCATACTTTTTTTCATATTTAAATAAGTAATAACTACACTTTTATTGATATGATAATGATTTTCTTTCATTAAAGTGTGGTGATTACTTATTTACATATGAATAAAAGTATGACTGATTACTTATTTTGCATAAGAACAATAGGTGTCAGTCGTGTTTTCAGGGATAAATGGATGGCAAGAACAATAGGTCACATGACCTGGAGTGGTATAATGATACTTATATGCCTACAGCCTTGGAGCAAGTCAAAGTAGAATCCATTAATTGGAGTATCTATCATCATCAAGCACTGGGAATCCAGCACCAGAATACATAATGGATTCCCTCAGTGTCCAGCAAAGCTGCTAGGACTGAGTGGCTGTGAGGAATACATGCCGAAATCCATTCTTGATACTTGTGGATTCTAATGTCACAATGCATTGTGGGTCGGAAAAGCATAGACTGGCTTGATTTTGAAAATAAATTAAAATATTCGTAATGGATACTGCAGTGCCAGTGTAACTGAAAGTATGACTATACTGCAGACAAATTTTACCCTGTAATATGAAGATGTTGCCCACCTCAAAATACCTATATTAACCAGATATGAACTGAATATGCTCACGTGTTTTACAACAGGTTCATTAATAGTAGTGCGCTTCAACAATGAGAACAATGAGATATATGTTATCACTATATGTAGAAGGGTTTTTTTCAACTTCGCACAGTACTTTCAGGGTTTAATCACTAATTACAAAACTTTATTTAAGGTAAAGGGCGACGAATTCGGACGCGCACACGCTTTAGAACGTTTCTGCGCAGATTTAACTCCAGCCTGTCGCAAATGGGTTACATTGTAGCGCATTTATTTAACATCACCTGTCATTGTTGAAATTGCGCTTTTACCTAATTTTTTGACCCAGTCTCTTAGAAATACATGTGACCTTTAACCTTGTCATATTTTGACCCCCTAGGAAGCTGGTTTTTATTCAATATGAGCGCAAAATTAACATTTCTCTCCCATTTACATGGCACATATTACCCATTCACCTGGAGATATTGTAAAAAGTAGCGTGGTGACACCATTTTATTAAAAATGTAAACTAAATGGTATTATGTCAGGATTTTATTCGCCAAGTTTGGTCAAAATGACACCATTCAAAGCGACAGGAAGAAAGTTCGAAAATTATGTAGTGATATAATTTCGATATCGTCATTTTGTAATCGATACTTATGTAAAAAAATGTCTTTACAAACATCATGAAAACTATACATTCGATAGATATGGATCTTAAGTCTTCGTATTTATTAAAATTAACTCATTTGCTAAGCTTTTTATAATTGCTTTCTTTAGTTTAAGTGAATTATATCATTTTTATTTATTTCTAACGACGCCATTTTAACGTCCGTTTCCATGGAAACGAGCATGGTGACCCCCATTTTTTATTTTATTTTTGCACTTGCACAACTTCCAAGAATATTTGTGCAAAGTTTCAAGAAAATGACACCACAACTTAATTTTGACGTAATTCGTAGTACTTCACCGTAATATGCAAATGAGCTGTTCATTAACTGGACACTGCTCAATGCTTTATGGGACAATTAGATATCCATCAGATCAACATTTGTAGCACGTTTTGTTTAATTTAATGCTGTAATTTTAGAGTAATTTACGTCACTAATTACAAAGGCCATTAAATATGCAAATAAACCCTAAATTAACTTGACACTGTTCAATGATTCATAGCACAATTAAATATTTATCAAATCAATATCTGTAGAACGTTTCACAAAATTTTGGTGCCGAAATTTCAGAGTTATATACCTAATTACAAAGTTTATTAAATATGCAAATGAACCCTTAATTAACTTTACAATACTAAATGCTTTACAACACAGTTAGATATCTATGTATCAGTATGTGCAGCAGTTTTCATCACATTTGACGCAGTTATTTCGGAGTTATATGACTAATTATAAGACTTCATGAAATATGCAAATGAGCTAATTATTAACTTGACACTGCTCAATGCTTCTTAGTACAATTGGATATTTATTAGATCAACATCTGTAGCAAGTTTCATCAAATTTAACGCTGTCATTTTGGAGTAATATCACTAATTACAAAGTTCATTAAATGTGCAAATGAACCCTGAATTAACTTCACACAACTAAATGCTCTACACCACAATTAGATACTTGTCGGATCAGTATCTGCAGCAGATTTCATCACATTTGGTGCAGTTATTTTGGAGTTATATCACTAATTACAAAACTTAATAAAATATGCAATGACCTATTTGTTAACTTGACACTGCCAAATGCTTCTCAGTACAATTAGATATTTATCAAAACAATATCTGTACCCAATTTCACTGACTTGGGTGCCGTAATTTCAGAGTTATATACCTAATTAGAAAGTTCATTAAATATGCAAATGAACTCTCAATTAATTTCACACTACTAAATGCTTTACACTGTAGTTAGATATCAGTCGGATCAGTATCTGCAGCAGATTTCATCACATTTGGTGAAGTTATATCGGAGTTATATGACTAATTACAAACCTTAATATAATATGCAAATGAGCTATTTATTAACTTGACACTGTCTAATGCTTCTAAGTATAATTAGAAATACATCAGATCAATATTTGTTGCAAATATCATCAAGTTTGGTGCAGGAATTTCAGAGTTATCTCACTAATAACAAAAGTTCATTAAATATGCAAATGAGAAGATAATTGACATGACACTCACAGTATCATCATAATGTTCTTAGATTGTCATCTGTGAAAAGTTTCATGAAATTTTGTGCAGTATTTCTTGATATATGTCTACACTGTCATTACCGTCTCCATAGGGAAACCATTGTACGAAAAAAAACGATATTGCATAACTTCATTAATATGCAAGCCACACTAACCAAAATCTAATCAGTTCTTGCAAGTAGCATATGGTACCTGTGTACCAAATCTGACTTGAATCCGTTCAGGCGTTTTTGAGTTATCGTGTAAACAGACAGACAGACAGACAGACACACACACACACACACACACATACACTAACACACACACACACACACACACACACGGACAGACAGACAGACATCGCTATGACATTAGCCCACGTGTTTACACACGTGAGCTAAAATACGTGACTATTTGTAAATTAATTTTGCAATCGACAATGGCAGTGTCAAAACATTGTTTCAAATACACCCACAACTAAAATAAAATTCCTATATGACCAAATGTACGGGCACAACCACAAAATCAAAGTTTGAAAAATCTCCCTGTGATCAAATCAGCCCTTCTCCCGCTTCAAGTTTACGTTTCGGACAAATTTCTTGTTTTCGCACAATTAGCCTTGAATGTGGTATGTGGTGGTTTAGTGAATAAGAAAGATACCAGATTTTGTTCCTGCTTGTCACGATTTGAAACAATGTATAGTAGATACAGTCATCATCTGTGTAACAAAATCAAGCTGTCATCATGATAACAAGGTATACTCTCCAAAATTACTGCTGTAAATGAAACTGATAAGTTCGCAGAAATGCGACCCTTAGACTCACTCAGAAAAAAATCGATTATCGCACAATCGTTTGAAAAGTTGAACGACCAAGGACAAGATTAAGCATATTTTTAAAACCCAAGCTACAAAACAAGTAGGCCTACTGCCTTAAAACTGCAAACACTTAGAAAAGGACTAAACATTGAGGAATTTAACCCCCCCCCCCGAAAAAAAAAATCATCGCATCCAAAGATATTCAAACAACAGCTATACATCGATAAATACAACAATAACAAACAAGACATTAAGCAAATAAACACAAAACGATCGCAACATAAGTATTCTAGCTTTCCCACTTGAACCATAGGGCTGCCTACACGTCCATCCCTAGGGGTGGGTAAGTGTTTTATTGTATTGCTAATAAAGGTTTATTCTACCAACCTTTGGTGTTTTGGTCTTAATTTAGCACTGCCCTTGACATTCTTTCGTATACGTTTTATTACAATGCTGCATCTGTTATCTGAAGAGTTTGATCGCCTAATGCGCCAAAGTTAGCAAGGGTAACGAGCGCGCTAGCAACGTATAACTTCTGTTATACCTTGCTGGTGCGTTCGTTGTTGACTTTGTCAAAGTTAATCCGGTGATAATCTGATGACAGCGTCCACAGATTAGTAATTTACCCTTGCTTGCTTGCTTTGGCGGATTAGGCAACCAAACGCATCAGAATCATAGGCTCAACACGGTGACAAAACTTCGCGTAAGATTGTCAACGGACAATCGTCCTTTGATTGTCAAACGACAATTGTCAAAGGACGGCGAAGGAGAAAAAGAAATTGTGAACATAAGACCAAGACACCAAAGGTTGGCAGTATTCTATTTTTTATTGGCAATACATATCATAGTCAATAATCCATAGCAAGAAGAACCCTGTGTTAAGCCCAAGACACCCCTACCCCGCCACTGCCCCCTTGGGATGGACATTTGTGCAGCCGCCTATGCTTGAAGAACAAAGTTCAAGGACATAAATATTATATAAAATATAAGAGAGATCTACTTATATCTGTAAGCGACTGCGGAAGAAACCGCTTACTGGTTTTGAAACGTGGAGTCAAAAAAGTCACTGTCGTCTCAGACACGCAAGCTTGACTTCGTCCACGTCTTGTACCCGCCATCATGGCTTATTTTTAATTTAACAACCTTTTTATTGATTTTCACACTAACAGCCAAAACACGATATTGACACAAGACACATTTAAACACGCACAAGAAAAAAGATTGATGATATGTGAAGCCGCTTTTCCCTTACTACACCGCAAACTTTTCGTTTACAATCCAAGTACAGTGGAATTTGATCGAGTGTCCGTTTTGCCTTGCAGAGCTCGACAAGTCTACATGTTGCTTATCATTAGAAAAGTAAACATTTGCAACAAATTCAGTCTTTGATGTTAGATTATACAGCGCGCGCGGCGAACGTTTCCCATACACTGTCTAGTCTACAATCATGGCAGTCGTTTCAGCATGCCACTCATGCACAACAAGCTTGACGCCACACTATAGCTATAGTACATCATCAAAGTTTTCTTTCAGCTAATTTTGTGTACTTTGATTTGGGAAACACAACTCAGATAAAACTCATTGGCATATTTTTCTCGAACAATCCTCAACATCAACCGGACTGACGCTGGGTGTATGATGTCGTCCGGGAAATTAAGTGCCAAAATACAGTGAATTATTTCAGAAACACTGTGTGTTATTCAATGGCGCAAATGTACCGTGTTGATTGAATTGCACTTGCATGTGCAAAATCAACACTTTTCTTCAAGTCTATTTTGTAGCTCAGAGAAGTGTCAATTGAGAAAATTTCATTTAGCTGAGACAAAAGAGAAAACGGAATTAAAGTTTCATGCAGGAGTGTTTAGCATTTTCTGCTTGACAATATTCAGTGTTGTATCGTGTCAAACTTGTTGATAGAGTAGACTGCACTGGCAATGCTACAGACTGCATGCTGAAGGAACTGTTGTCGTGATTGCTGACATCGAGAGGAGAAGAAAAGTTTTTTTTAAAAGAATTTACTTGTTTCTTCATAATTTTCTTCCCAATTTAAAAGTAAACACCTAAAAGGAAACTGGTGATGTGCATGTAGTGCAGTGTTAAGCTTGTTGTGAGTGACATGCTAAAACGACTGCAGTGATCGTGACGAGACAGTGTATGGGAAACGTTTGCCGCGCGCTGTAATCTAACACCAACCAAGACGAAGACTGAATTTGTTGCAAATGTTTACTTTTCTAATGATAAGCAACATGTAGACTTGTCGAGCTCTGCAAGGCAAAACGGACACTCGATCAAATTCCACTGTACTTGCTGTTCAGAATGATCGATTGACAAAACGCGATTGAAGTAAATAAAAAAGTAAGGCAAAGCCATTTGAATTGTTCGGCCACAACGAGGCTCACAATATGGAATCAATTACTGGTCTAAAATAAATATTGCCTGATAAAGAAACATCCATAACAATTAAAGGTACTCATCCAAATAGGCTTATTATCATGGTGCAACTTTACGTATACCTTGGTCCCTCTACAGAAATTGTGCATATGGTTCGTCCTAGAGCTTACCATCAGCAATTTGTACACTGAGCGATGTCATGCAAGTATTCCACGTACTCTTTTGATATCACCAAAGGAATAGAGAGCGATTTTGTCGTTTGAAAGGCGAAAAGATTACTATCATACTTGCAAAAATCCAAATGTGAACTCTTCCACATAAATCATTACAGTTACACATTCGCTTATTTTTTTGGCCTAGTTTATTTGAATATCTTAAATTGTTTTCATGGGTTTAGTTATTAATTCGGAAAACATTCATAAGCATGGATTTTGAAAATTATCTCTGGTTTTTGAGATTTGCCGATAAACTTTTTTAAATACAAAATTGAACTTTGGTATTTTAAATCAGGGGTTCAACCGAGACGACCATCCGAATTCATGTTCGGGGCACAGATGGGATCCGTAGATTTAAAATTTTCACTTAATTTGTGATAGATGAATTATTATCAAAATTTGCTGATAATTTCCTTCCAAGAATTTTTAGTAGAGCATACCGATACCATTTCGCACCAAAACAACTTCGTCTCAAGAGATAGACGCTTCACCCGGAAATCATTTCGTCCCAAAATAACTCAACTTCGCTCCAAACTAAAGCCAACCGGTAAAGCTAAAAATAACCAACCAGTGCCCACTAAAATGCCATCACTTATTTATCCCGCGGCCAAAGTCTTCTACTTGTAGCAGTATGAACGAATTATCACAGCCGCACATTTTCGCCACCGTGACTCGCAGTACTAGATCTGCTTTAAAGGGACAAAGTCGTCCATTTTTCATGAATTTTGCATGATATGAAATACTAATTATATTGTTTGACATGTTGAAAGACACACATTTAAATTGTGACCATGCATATATTCGACCCAGGTTTTAAACACGATAAGCGAAACCATCGCGGTAATAATTAATGGTCATGACCACTAATTCATTATCGCGATGGTTTCATTTAATTTATCTTAAACCGGGGTCAAATCCAACATTCGTATAGGATTGTACATGTGCATGCGGTTTCATCGGCACATTTCGTCAATCTTTATCTCCTTCCCCGAATCTACCGTCTATTGTTTTTAGGATAATAGAATGTTCACGGTAGACAACATGTTTTGGCACAGTATAAGTCCACTGTACTCGGGAAGAGGTTTTGGTACGAGGTGATATTTGGGGCAACGTGACCTACACTGTAAAGTTAAGTGTTCAAGGATAGAACACCAATTAAACGCCTTTTTGTAACACTTTTTGAACGCCTCTGGACGTTCAGAAATTTAACACTACGTGTTCAACCAACGTTCAATTTTTGAACACACGTGTGCAGATTTTGAACGCTACGTGTTCATCAGACATTATATTGAACACCATGGTGTTCCATATCTGAACACACGTTGCACAGGAAATGTGTTCAAAAATTTGAACGCTTTTACGCGTTCAAAGGGCTGTAACACTTTTTGAACGCATGGACGCCGTTCAACGATAAGCGTGTTAAAGGCTAGAACACATGAAGCGCGCTTGTTGAACACCTTTAATTTTGGGCGTTCAGGGGGTGTTCAAGCCTGGAAATAACATTACAGACGATTTATATCCAGTGAAATTATTTTATTCTAAAAATACACGAAACATTTCTAGAGTAAAATACAATAATTTACTGTAAAATGGGCAAACAAACATTGCAACTTTGTATGTAAAGTTTGTCAGAGGAAAAAACCAACAGTGTTAACACCTTCCTATCAAAAAAATAAGCAATAACCATCACCATATTGTGGATTACGTTTTATGTTCATACATGTTTAAAATGTACAAAAATCATCTAAAAAGCTCAAAATCTGGCATACTTATTGTGTTGAATGGACCTATATGTATGAAATGCATACTGCATTTTTGTAAGATGGTTTCTTAAAGACATTTCCTCTTGTATAGACAATTGTAAATTTTGAAGAAAAAAGAAGTTAGTCAAGGCTTCTCTGGTTCAGATGGTATATAGTTGTCCACACTAAAGTAAACAAAACATCTCAAGTTGTCAAAGTGTCACAGTAAGGCACAACATGCAGAAAGTGGGGAAAGTGGGTCCTTGGCAGGGTGAAACCTATTTCCTTGTCCAACAAAGTACTTCATAAACAAAAAGGTTTGTTTTTTTGTAATACCTTTAAATAAACCCTGAAATAAATGGGTGACATGTCAAAAATATACTTCTCGGGAATTTAAAAGATATTCGTAAAGACCTTTCAAATTCTGGTGTACCCTGCTATTAATTTTTATACATTTTTTTTACCACAAATTGTAAAAATCACCCTCAAAATGAAAAAAATGTACATTTCATCATAACTTGAATATATCACATTCTGGTAATCCCTAATGTCTTAAAAATGTCTGATATGTCTTAAATGTCCTAAAAATACAACGTTGCAAATTTCTGCATAATTTGAACAATCTGAAAAAGACTATCAGTAGAGAGATCTATGTCCTAAATATCAAAGCTGTTCGATTAGCAGTTTTGAAAAAGATCTTTTAAAGATTTTTTGACCAAAAATGACAAAAACTGCCGTGAAAATTTGAATATTTCATCACAACTAGCACAAATTTGACTAAGGTCATTTTAGGGACATGTTTACCAAATATTGAAGACGTCAGTAAAAGAGAAGAAGATTTTTGCCAAAAAATAGCAAAATTAGCCTCAAAAATATAAATTTGCAGATTTCATCATAATTTGAACATATCTGATTAGGGTAATCCCTTGGGATCTGTAATCCAAATATTAAAGGATTCGTACCGGCTGTTTTGAAGAAAAACCTTTGGATGTACAAATTTGAGGACGATGCTACACATCCACCTATTTAGCTGACAGGAAAGCTAAAACCCAGTTGCTAACTACAAGAGACATTGAGCTACAATACAAAATAATCTACGGTTTGGTAGCAGGCTATGATCAACTAAATGTTACAAGGGCATAAGCTTTCAAAGACGTGAAGTCTCCTTCATCAGTTGCAAGGGGGGATGAAAAATTGAAGCAGAAAGTGACAGAAAATTCAGAGTGAAAATTTCAGAAAAATCAGTAATTCAGAGTGGACATTTTTACTCAGAATGGTCTGTCGCTTTCAGCTTTAATTTAAATAAGGGAGACTACACGTCTGTGAAAGCTTATTGTCCGGCAACATTTAGTTGATCATAGCATGCTACCAAAGCTTAGATTAATTCAAAACAAAAATACAGAAATATTATCAAAATTCAGTTACTGACCCTTGGAAGTTTAAATCTACATGAAAGATGAACTGAGGTTCTCTAGCTTGTTTCCAGACAGCTACCTGAACACTCATCTTCTTCGTTACCTGTACCACCAGCTTCTATAACAACTCTTAGATTTTCAGTTAAATCCAACTTTTTACATCCTGAAAAAAATGCAACAATAGGTAATATGGCGAGATGAAGCTTTAAATGAAAGACAAGGGGCTGATTAGGTTAAGGAAAATGGGAGACTTTCATATACAGTGCCTCTCTTCAATACTGTTACAAAATATTTGCTGCTTCTTGTCATCAACTGATTAAAATAAAAAAAGCCAAACTCTCATATGCTGAAACAATACATTGTGTACTCTATGATGTTTAACTGATGTTTTGCATGCGATTGTGTCTACTAAAAGACATGTGTTAGCTGTGATTATATACGCAGCGGTACTATGCAAGGCGTATCGATCGCGCTCAGGTCAAGGGTTACCGCTACAGTGTGTTCCGATGACCCTTGACCCGAGTGAGATCGATCGATATGCCATGGCCAAAAGTACCACAGCGTATTCACAGCTCGTTGTTGGTATAGCAGCCACTGAAAGAAAAAAGGTTTCTTCACGTAGTTAAGCTATTTCAAGGTACAATACAATTAATTTCAAAGGACGATAATATAGATGCTTCAAAAATCTAACAACTTTTACTATTTTGGAGAGGAAACTTACCCTTTCTGGTCTTGCTTCCGCACGAGCACGACTTCAGGGTGCGTTTACAAGAAAAATGTCGCAACTTCCGTTTTGATGCATCATGGGATAGGAAAAGACACCAAACTTGAACACCAAGTGTTTAGAAGTAGAACACCTCTTGCACGCCGATGTTAAAATTAAAACGTTCATGGTGGTTTTCTGATTTTCTTTTCTAATTTATAAACTTTCAACCCGTAATAAACGTGTAAAATTATTTTGTTTACTTCCTTTTTTAGAAAAAACATGCTTTCAGCAATTGTAGGCCGGAAATATTTTTCACAGAGTGTGAAATTCGTTACATCAAAATCCGTGTACGATTGCCTGACAGTGAAGCAATAGTAAATTTAATATAGCGATTGTAAAGTAAAAAACACAAAAGACTGTTAATTGTTTCACAGTATTGTAAAATTTCAGTGATGCTGAGTTTTTGAACACTTGAAGGAGATCGTTGTTAACACATAGTGTTCAGGTTTAGAACATCATTGTTAATAATATGAACACTAGTGTTAACAATATGAACACTAGCCGTTCAAATTTGAAAACCGACATCTACATTTTGAACACGTAAAGACGCGTCTAGCGTCCGCTATTTTTACAGTGTATAGGGCGAGGTAGTATACTTGGGACGAGGTGGTTTTGTTACGAAATGGTTTTGGAACGAAGTTGTATGGGGCGAAATGGGTTTGGTGGGATGTGGCTGGACCTCATAGAGGCAGCCTATTATTGTTTTAAGTCAGCTACAGCTGTATACTGCTTGAAAATACAGTGATCAAAACGGATCCAAGTGTCCTCGCTTTCATCCTATAAGCTGAAGCACTAGAAACGAATTTCGGGGGAGGGGATAGGACCTCAATTCGTTTTGCGTGCGTCAAATATCATAGGGATTCTGCTGTAGTAACAATAAAATATAAAAGTCAGACCATGATATCATAATGATATTCTAATTGCAACATGAAAGCAGAAAGGAAGACAGAAACTACAGAAAAGAGAGGACTAAAATACAGATACGGGACGCGTATTCGAGTGGGCTCTACTAAATGTGAATATGGCTCAGATGCAGTACTATATCCGCTTATATAGTAAAATTAAGACACAAATGACGACAACATAAAAACAAAAAACAAAATTCGAAGTCTGATAGAAGAATATAGGCAACTTGGAAGTTTGAAAAAGTGTAGAACGTAAATTAAGGTATTAGGCTTACGTTTCTAGTGCGTAAGCTGTTCTGATTGACGACCCGTTCAATGGACAGGCTATTTATCAACTTTATCGAAAAGCACATTGGCTGACATGATAAAAAATTAACACCATATAAATACTCGACGTCAAAAAAAACGAATTCAAACAAAATTCGCTGTATCAGTAAAATCACTAATGCAACAAACGAGACAGGAAAGACTCATAACCAACGCTTTTGCTCATGGTGCACATTACCCCGTAGGGGTGGTGGTTTCCTGACAGATTTTGTGTCTTTTACCTGCTGAGTTTGACCTCGACGACTTTTGGGGTAAAGACACATTATAAAAAATTAACAAGCTGAAAACCTTACAGATGTGTAGGTGTGTCACTGAAGAAGTTGATGACTCTGCTGATAGAAGCTTAAGAAAGTCTCGTACTGCTCTTGGACCACGAGAACAAGTCTTTAAGGAACAGTAATGGGGCAACGAATGTGCTCGCTAATAAAGGTTTTGCAATGCTGTCTATTGATGGTGGCCAGGATTTGAAAGTTTGGTGACGGGAATTGTGACAAGTGCATTCGATAAAGGGTTGACTATACGTATGGATTTTAAATGGATGTCAGCAGGCAGCGGGCGACGGGTGTGCCCGATAAAGAGCTCAAAATATTCCCTGTAAAGTGCGTGGATAGAGATATCTGTCAGTTTGCAACAATCTACAGGTGTGCCCGATAAAGAGCCGCCAATTTTCCGTACATAAAGTGTGTGGATTAGGATAGCTGTCAGCTAGGGCAGGAGGCCACATACATACGAATTTGCCTGATAAAGAGCCGACAATACACGGTGCGTATAACTACAGAGACTTGGATATCTGTCAGCGGGCAGAAGGCGACAGGTGTGCCTGATAAAGAGGCCACAATGTTCCGTTCGTAAAGTGTGTGGATTTGAATGGTTGTCAGCTGGGGCAGGGAGCGATGTGTGTGCCTAAGGGGTAGACCATTTGATATCCTGGGGGGTCTGGAAGATTTTCGAAATAAAAAAAAATATTCCCAGCGAATGTCAATGAAAAAAAAATTTAAGCTGGAGGTGGCTTGGGGAAAAAAAAGATGACTCATACTTGCCTAAAATACATCGTGCAAGCCACAAATTTCAATTTTTCGGCGCGCCTTTGGGCGCGTAACTTTAATATATTAGACATACATATATATATATATATATATATATATATATATATATATAATATATATATATATATATATATATATATATATATATATATATATATATATAAGAGATACATATGTATTTTAAAATTTTTCGGCCCTTTGGGCACGTTACTTTTAAATATCAAACATATTTTTCAGCATGCCCTTCAGCCGCATGACTTTCATATATCAGATATATATATCAGAAATATTTTTTTTTCGGTGCGCCCTTCAGGCGCAGTATTTTAATATAACAGAGATATAAGCTTATGTAAGAAATATCTTGATATCTGTAAATTGAACGTCTACTTTGCAAAGTGTACTGAACATGAAATCTGCAGTTCATATGAAAAACATACACTTGTCTGTTTTCTCTTTGAGAATTCAGCTTTAGAAAGCAACATGCACTACTATTTCACAATCACATTTTTCTACAACATTTCTTGACATCTGATTATGCATAAAAAGTGTGGAATACATTTACAGCTCATTTGTATTCAAATTTGAGAATTGGCGGTTTTAAGTTCCTATGTTACAATTGACGTAACAACAATTTCATTCACACACACAGAATGATTTAATGTTTAAAATATACCCCAAAATCATAAACATATATATATATATATATATATATATATATATATATATATATATATATAGATAGATAGATAGATAGATAGATAGATAGATAGATAGATAGATAGATAGATAGATAGATAGGTAGATAGATAGATATATATCAGTGGAGTATTAAAATATTGGAGGAAATTGTTTCTCCCTCCAGAGGTGTTTATGAACGCAGTCTTAGAGATTCGAAGTTATCATGTAACAAGTTTTATATTTGATTTGTTTTATTTGACAAATTATTCCGAACAAAATAGGTAAAATTAAAATATTGAAACACTGAAATCAACACTAAAAACAACATTGAATATTACTTGCCGAGGATAACACAAAAGGGAGGAGGGGGAGGGAAGACTTATTTCCATCATGGTTTTATTATGGAGAGGGAAATGCACCCTAGCCTTCGAAGTTTGAGTACAAGTAGATTTGATCCTTTTTTAAAACTTGTAAAAATGACATCACAATGAGTTGTGAATACTCAAAAGGATATATTATCATAATTTAGTCCCTGAAATCAGAAATGAGTCATGTCCATATGAACCAAAGGCCAGTGAACGAAAGTTCTCAGGAGTCCGTTTTAGTGAATGGCGGATATGATCGGTGAAGGGGAAACAAGCAGTGTCCTCCTTGATCTATTATAGGGCCTATAAATTTCATAATGTCATGTCATAATGGCTTTATTTCATCAGTGACTGAATATGATGTAATATTTGAGCGTCTCGTCATCTCTACATGGGTTTAGCAGTTTTACACAGTGGCAACTAGACTTGGTTCAAGTCGGTGAATTTTAAAAAAATAAAATCATTTATAATAGTTTCTCTTGTGTCTCTCCTATTTCGTACAAACCTATCCGGAATTTGGCAGCTCACGCCAGGTTTTCCCAGCGATTGAATGCGTCACGTTTGAGTCTGCGCAGTAGTGAGTTAGTTTCTGCCGGATTCCGGGTGAAATTCCGCTGTATAGCGTTCACTCCATTCATCGCGTTCACCCTACTCATCGCGTCCACTCTCGCGCGCGTTTCATATGAAAGCAGAATACAAATCATTGCGTTCACTCCACTCAAACATTCACAAATCACAGACTTGAACCAAGTCTAAGTGGCAACGTAACCTGGATGCCAATGTATGTCCGCCAGAAAAGCTAAAATACTGAAATACTTAGGCTGCGTTCACAAAACAAAACAAAAAAACGGGGGGGGGGGGGGGGGGGGGGGCTGGAGGAATACGGGGAGATTCGAAAATTTTAGGGGAAGTGGAGGGGGACTTGAAAGTTTTGCACTGCGTAAGAGGGGGATCTGAAAATATTTTGTTGTCTTTAACATTTTCATTTTCCAATGTTAAAGTTTGTCAGGTAATTCAATAAAAATGAATAACATTTTAATGTCATCCAATTGTTCTATTGTTTGTAATAATTAAACAAAATATAGAACCGTTTTGTAAATTTCATTGAGTTTTATCTTGAAAAAATCTAAACTTGCATGATTTTTCGTAAAAAATCCCAAACAAGTAGGCCTAGTGACAGGGCAGAAGCTGCAACTGTTGATATTTTTTTTCAATATTTCTGTGCAATATATCAAATACAGTTTCTTGCTGTCTCCCTACAGTATGCTGAAACACAAAATATTCAGTTTGTCGACAAACCCTTTACTTATAAATATGTATTGCATGATAATTGAATTAGAGTCCAGACTGAAAGTTATTGTCAATGATAAAAATGCACAATACACATACACCTGCTGTGTTTACACGTGACAGTTCTACATGCTGTAGGAAGTTTAACAAGAATACAGTCGTATAAACTTAACAAAAATAATGTCAAAACAATCAAAGTTAATACACCTACTGCCTAGTGTGTGTATGTAGCTAAATGCAGTCGACGACCATGCCACGCAGTAGATTATATAATAATAATAATAATTTATTTCTTGTAAAAGAGCGCTCTACACTGCGTCTCAGTGCGCTTTCCATAACAATACACAGATTTGATTTAAAAAGTACAGTTGTTTATTGGTAGATGTAAAAACAAAGCAAAACACACACCCACACAAACACATACACACACACACACCTACACACACACACACACACACACACACACACACACACACACAAACCTGGAAAATTTAATAAAAATGTTGTTTAAAAAGGTACGTTTTGAGTGCGGATTTAAAATTGACAATGGTCTTTGAATTTCTAATATCTAATGGAAGCGAATTCCAGAGAGAGGGTGCACAGACTGAAAATGCTCTCTTATTGAAAATACCAGTGGGTCTGACTAAAAGCAGCTTTATTAGCTTATTAGTTTTGAAAGTCTTGCAACAAGAATACAGCCATGGCATGGCAATATTAATTTTCAAACGAAATATGACGGAAGAAAATTAAACATAAATGTATACCTGTAGAGGCGACTCAACAATGAGGCGATTGGCCGGCACAAACCGTGTATATACCTTCGTGATTCGCCATCGCGGAATACAGAATTTACGGCTTCTAATTGTCATCCCATGAGTGAATAAACTGCCGATCAAGTCTAACCATAGCCCCTCGAGAACCGTTTTTCTCTATGGTCTATGGTCTAACAAAAGACTGCAATATTTGTGAAGCTGACCTGAAATGACGTCGCATACGGAAGTGACAGTCATAGTCGCATGTCGGAGACGTGAGTGACACCTTCTATTTGTACCTTATCGAACACGAACCCTCCACACAGCCGTTGTGACAAACATCACATCATGCAGGTCTTTCTTTTAACCTCCATGATCACACGAAGTGCAGCATGCAGGTCCGATCTGCTCCAATTGGAGAGACTGGATTGATGTCTTAAAGTGATTTTTGAAAGCAATAGATATTCAATCCTTGCCATGCTGTTTCATTTAATAATTAAGCAATATAAGTCTATGTTGCGTGACTTGCTATCATTTTGGTATTGCAATGGTCAATGCGTTCAATAGGCCAAACCCGGAATTCGAATCTACCACGGTAGAAACAAACATGTGCGCAAACGCGCACAGACGTATGTATAAATTCCATACGCGTTCAGTACACATGTGGGTTTGTTTGTACCGGCATCACGTGATTATTTGGGCGTACTGAGTCTGTAGAACGGCGCGGCGTACGCATCGCGTCCTTTTTATTCCGGAGTAGAACCATTCGCTTTCAGAGCTCTCAACCAGGAGAGACTTCAGCAGTGTCTTTCTGATCGAAAGCACATATATCTTCCAAGTTAGGAAAGCAGTTTACGAAGTACGACCGTGCACATGAATAAAGGTTTCTCAACATAAGACAAAAGATAATATGAAACACAAAGGTAACCTGACCAGGCTGTCTTATTGGCAACGTTGTGTCTGTTTGGCAGACACTGTACGGCATAGTAGACCACATGACTGTAGGTAGACCTATGATTTTAAATGTCCTATGGCTGCTGTCAAACAAAGTTAACAAAGTCAGCCTGCAACGCCATTTATATTCGACCTGACAAAACTATAGTTTTTAATGTACAATAAGCCTGTCGACAAAGGACAAAAAATTATACCTAATCTTATTGAAAGTCGTTATTTCTTGATTCAAACAATTTCAATGCCTTGTAAGGTAGGGCCAAGTCTAAAGTTATTTAGGTCGATTAAGAGAGATATGTTGTTTATGGAGAAGTTACTGTGGGTGCGGCACAACGGTGATACGCGACCACAGAACGAGAGGCTATCGCGGTTATACACGGCGTGACATAATTCGATCCTTACTTGCGTTCAACAAATTTTCAGATTATCATAGATCACGCAAATCTTCCATATTTGTTTAGAATTAAGAATCATTCAGGTAGAAACGCAGGCAGGATATTTAAGGACTGGAATAAATTATCCCCATACATTGTGACAGCTGAAATACTTGAAACCTTCAGAGCCAAAGTGGCAAAATACTTTGACTGAACCGTTTTTCACATCCTTAACACTTTGTACAGTTTAGTTGCGCACAACTAGTAAAATCTTCAATTTGATGAAGGTGCATAGGATAGGAAGATAAGGGGAGGGAGAGACGTTTGTCTAGGTTTCAGTAGGAACCATAGACCCTGGAGTGAGACTTTTGTCTAGGTTACAACAGGGAAAGATAATTCATACTGGTAAGTTTTGATAATGTTATAAAATTAACTGAACAGCAGCCTAATCAGAACAATGAAAAGAATGGATAGTCTTGTTGACAACGTGTTGTATCCATGATGTGAAAAGAATGTTATAGAGATTTTTCGACAGTAAAGCTTTTGAATCAGATGCTCGAAGAATATTATTTTATTGCGTTTTAAGGGCACCGGCCCATATGCAAAGGGGGGGGGGGGGTTGGGTAGCGAGTATGTACAGAAAGTGATTACAAGTAACCGTACAGGCACAATTAGACCTACATGCATTACAAATCCATGAAAAATAAATAGATTATAGTCTGTCTGTCATGAAGTCCTAAGCTCCATTGTTTTATGAATAAATTTTCATAATTTCAATAAAATAGGCTCATCTGATGACGTCATTAGTCTGTGCAATTTTTAATAGTTTGGGTCGATAAAGTTTTCTTCGGGTAAGTATTCAGCTCTTAACGTGATATATTGTGGGCATATCAACAGAAAATGGTACTCATCCTCGATATCCCCAAGAGTTCCATATATTACAAATCTTAAATGTGATTAAATACCATGATGTCTTCCCTCTTCTATCGCCAAAGGAAGTGACGAACATCTACACCGTGTGAGGCAATGGATATATTTTCTGTTACAGTCTTAGTTTAAATACTTCTGGTTCTTACAAACTTTTAAAAGTTTTGTAAGTTCATAGCTTTGCTTTGTCTACTAGACCAGATGCCCATGTTTTGTTTACATACATCTGTAGCTCTTGAAATTAAAGACGACATGAATATTCCCTTAACCCCAGCCTCTTGTGAAATCCACACAATACCAAATCCATATGAAAATGAAATATTTTTGATTGAAGTTGCCCAAGTATATCTCCCCATGTCGTCTAGATATAACATGGTATATGCATGGTAAGGCAACCTGTCTGATGACATTTCCAGTATTTTAACCACTAACCAATGCAGTGTTTGAGTGTGGTAATAAAGACAGGGCAACGACCAATTTCTCCTACAACTGCTCCAATTGTGGCATGACAAGATTCACCTAGCAAACATCTGCACCATTTTCTCTGCACTCTTTCGATGACATCATAATACTGGAAACCCCATATTTCAGTCCCGTAGCATAATAAGCTTATGGGCAAGATCATGGTATCACATATTTTGAAATGGCAACCGTATGGGGTATAATTGAATTTGTAATGTGCACTAGATAAACGCTTATCTTGCTTATCCCGCAAAAGTCGAAACAGCTTTCCTTGATGATAAAACCAACCCTACGCTTAAATATTTATAATATGACACAACTTCTATAGGTGTATTACCAAAAAACGTTTCTCGATGCGTTCACATCGACCACCTTTCCGAAATACAATAAATAATTTTAGTTTTGTCTATTAAAGTTTACAGTCATCCGCCATTTATTACATTTATTTGCCGTCCGACCCAAATACCCAGGCAAAACGTCGAGCTACTGTATTGCAGCTAACCCCGGTGAAGACCGCCAAGCCGAACGGTAGCAAATATCGATAGAAACTGAGCTTAAATCTACAAAAAGACCCATAAAATTGTCCATGAAAATAGCAAACAGATCGAACAAGATCATCCATCGTGCTGACGTGGCTAAAAACAGAAAATCAAAGGATCCATCGACACTAGACTGTCCCACTTGTCGCACATGCTTGGACTCGACACCACAGTTAGGCTCCCCATCCCTATGCAGTATGTTCGCTCTGGTATGTTATGCATCAATATAAGTGCTCACCAGTTGACCTTTGACACCCATGGCTCACAGATTCGTTTCCAACCCCAATACGAAATAAAAATTCACGAAAAATGTTTGCAGGGTCTATGGTTAATCATATTTTTTTATTAACTTGCTTTTTCTGAGTTTTACATGAAAACTAATGGCACATATAATTATAAAGACAGCCAATATGACTTTGAACATGTGCTGGCGCTGTGCTTCCTGTTGCCATGGTGCTCGTTTTTTTAGTGCCATGATGGAGCTCGGAGCTCCTTTCTTTACCTCCATGCTTGCCGAGCTCACCATTCGAAAGTACATATACCTCTCGTATTTCGGACCATGAATGTACACATCTATGTTCGGACTGACCAAGGCCTTGGACTGACCTGACCATTGAAAACTGATCAAATTTTAGATAATGACGATAACAGAAAGGTAAGGTGAAATGCTTAATGTGATCAACATCAGTTTGCGAAATGTCTACAAGAAAATCTTATGTTTGACTCTATGTAGCTTGAATTTTCATCGTGATCGTCATGCCACCATCCACGCACTATAGTATATTGATTTTGTAGTTCAATCCGTTGAGCTAAAAAAGGATCCCTTTTTAGCTCCATGTTCAACCGTTTATAGCGTGGTCAGAGGCACAGGCACTTAAACCGTCGCTACGCGAAGCCGGCCTGTATACCAGAGGAGAAAAAAGGTGTGAAGGTATCACCCCGAGGCTCACACGTAACCCAATTTCAGAGTGGCGATTTCGCCACTCTTATTTCAATAAAGCTCACCCAAATGCTGTCAATCGAAGCAGTACACTCTATATTCCATGGTCGGTGGCAAGAAATGGCACAATCTGGAGGAAAATTGCGCGAAATGGCACGATTTCCGCAGCGATACCTCAAAGTGCTAACTTCCTTCCTGAAAAAAACTGTGACCTCGGGTCACTGTTCACTGATTGGTCGAGAGCCTGAGTCAACTACGTCGTCTTCTTCAGGGGGTGAGACTCTCATGTCACAACTTGTAAAGTGCTGTGTGGCAGATTGTGACGCCACTGTAGCTTTTTTTCCTATGTTCAGCGAGTTTTATGTCATAGTTTATGTCGAATATGATAACGGAGACAACAAAAGTAAACGTAATAAGTTATGCAACAGAGAACGTGTTTGCGAGGGGAAAGAATCGTGGATCATATTGGATTCAGTAATAAAATAATCAAAATTAGGCTTGATTTTCAACAGTTTACCTAACTTCACATAAATACCTTACATGATTCTCTTTGGAATAATAGAAAGGTTTATGATTATGGGGTTGAACTGTTCTGTGATCGAAAATATACAATGTGGATCCTGTGTGCGAACGAATCTGTTTCTTCACTGAGGAGAACTTTCACAATCTCTGACCTTTGAGGCAAGTAAAGCATAATCTAGTAGATTGAATAAAAAAAGAATTGACGTAGCTAAACGTGTTCAAATAGTTTTCATTCGTTTCAAACCATAAGAACGTGACATTGCTTGACAAAGTCCGACGCTGTACATATAATAGTCGCCGTATTTGTAAAGAAACACATGTCACTAATTATGCCACATAGACTGTTTTCTTTTTTTAAAAAGGCAATATATCGCTAAACTTGCTGCGATAGTTTTTCATTACAAAGCCACCGTATTTATTAAGAAAGTACATCGCCAACAAAAAGGGTGTACTGTTTTCGTTTTTTTTAAAGAGAATAACGTAATCTCGCTAAACTTGTTCGGGTTTTATACATTTATTTCAAAATTTAATCAAGATCGTGGCATTGCCAGACTCTCCGACATTAAACATAGCGTCATACACGGTGCTGTGACTTCAATATATTTGTGGAAACGCATCTGTAATTATTCAAGACGTCTCTTTAGTTTCGTCCACATTACTTCAACGGTTTCGGCGTAGAGAAATTGAACGGCTGTGCTGCTCGGACACCGGCATTGCCTTCTTTGCTGACGTACGGCTTGTTTGACTGAGTACAACACTGTTCACTCCTTTGGTATACTGGAGGTATGTTGGATTGAGTTTGCGCCGTTATGTGTAAATCTTTGTTGGCAGAAGAAATCTCCACGACATCGCTGTTCAGCCTACTTGGTAGCACCGTGAGTGACTTGGCTGCCCTCTTTCTACATATCTCTACAGCAGAAGTTACGCAGAACAAAATATCTTCTCGTGTCTCTTGTGACATAAGTTTTTTTGCCCTTTCACTTTTTCGTGTTGTTTCTTCTGCCAGCACATTGGTCTCCCAGGATTTGAACCAATCTCTGACGCGAGCAACCGCTGCAATCTCTCGTCCTCTACACTTTGATCTCACGGTCGTCATTGAAAAATGACACGATCTGGCTTGTCTGCCGTAGAAATTCTATTGTTCCATTTAACTGTGCCTTACTTTCTGCACACGGCATGCTTTGCTGAAAACACAGCATTAGGTGAAGCATTTCACTATCGAGAACTTGCTCCGCCAGGTGATTTCTCATCTTGGATGACATTCCGGGTGATATGTGCTCATTTGTCAACTTGTGATTGACACGACACATTTCTGGGTTGATTTCAGTATCCCATTTATACGCCATCCGCCAGTGCTGCCACTCTATGGAATACCCGTTCCACTGCAAATGTCTTGGGTACGAGCCCCCCTCGCCACTTTTCAGCACGTTATTTCTGAGTCGCTTGATGACGTGTTTTGGATCCTGCCCATTATTATTGTGTCTGTCGGAAAAGAAGCCCGGTTCTGTGCATGCATGTTGGAGTCCATGGGGTTGCCGTCGAAATTCATTTTCAGAAATGATCTGTTTGCTACTGCTCCATCGAACAGCACAAAATCCACGGAAAAACCCCAGTCCAGTAACTTGTCAACAGCTTCCCAGAATATACTGTATAGCTGGTAGGCTTGAATCTGGGCGAGTTGGATAGTGTGCAAATGGAAAGTAAAAGCAGTGAATCCAAGAAATTCAAACTGCAAGGTGTGACTTGCGATGACGGCTTTCTTTGAGCCTGCTTTTATCACATCCATGCTTGTGCACTCATCTCCCAGATCCACTGCCCCAACCAACTTGCTGCTGCCGCCCCGGTTGTCAATTTGCAAATCTTCACTGCATGAAAACCCAATAATTCAGATAAATTCACATTAATGAGTTGCCTGTATTATAGTATAATACACGTGAATTAACATGAATCCACATGAATACAGGCTTGCTGAATACAAAAAAGGATTCTTGACTGTATTCATCTGTATATGCACTCTTCAGCTAAAATACAGGCAATAATCCATGTTAATACAGTAAGTATTATAGGGTTTTTATGCAGTGCTTCTTGGACTGACATCTCGTCAAATATGATGCCACCTGAATATCCTGATGGGGGGACCCCCTTCTGCACAGCCGTGTCCTTCATCCATTGGAAAATTTCATCATTAAGTCCAGCCTTCTGTTCAATGACATTCTTGTACATCTGTAGAAGTCTTGGAGAGGGAAGCATCAGAAATCCTCCGTCACGTATGTCATTATACCCCTGGGGAGTTCGGAGCCACAACTGGAGGGAAAATTGTATCATCTCTCGGTCCCATCTTCGACCTGATGGCTTCACACCACTGTTCTTGGCCATTGATAAAACGAAAGAAACAGTTTTCTCCGGCAGCGTCTTGGTCAGTACTTCTCGCAAACTGTAGTAAGTCACTAGTCTTGTCGGGTACCTACGGTAGGCAGATAAAAAAGATTCATTATTAAAACAAGGATGGATGTTGCACATGTTTACAATAACGGTGAGGCGTCTGTATAGCCCCTCCCCCCAATATTTCTGGTCATTGGAATGTGATAAAAATGATGCAGCGACGCGATATTGTTTCTGTTTTGATGGAATTAGGTACATTTTTTCAATATTTCCAAAGGGACACACGTTGAAGTGATCGATGCGGGCAATGACTGGAAACATTTTTTGCCATAATACTGATAGTATGAATAATTTTCGGCATCAATAGCCATTAGAGTACCTGCCAGACTTGAGGTATCGAGAAAATACAAAGACAGAAAAAATCACCCGTCATATTTATTAGTTATCTCAATGATCGTGATTTTTCCTCTCAATTATTGGAAGTTCACTCGCTCACCCATTCTGTTACTTTGTTCAAAAGAAATGGAGAAAGGGGTAAAATCAATGTAAACTTGGTCATAACTATAAATTTTTAAGTGCAATATCATACGTAATTCAATGAGATACAAATGTGATAATTTTACTCGTAGCCTTTCACGAGAAACCTACGATTACTGTATAGTTGCCCTTTGACCTAATCTCGCAATGAATGGGGGTTAAAGTATATGAACGGCCAATGCGTTAATCACTGACGTTTCAACAATGGATGTGACAGAACTCATCAGGTCCGGTCACAATATTCTCATTACCGGCCAAGCCGGTACAGGTAAAACTACCCTTATTAGGACATATATCACCGTTTTTTCTCAACCAAGAAAACTTGTGTGACAGCATCAACTGGGATAGCAACGTTGCAATTCCCTCAGGCAACAACTCTACATGCTTGGGCAGGTTTGCAGGTACGTTTTCAGAAAACTTAATATGTAAAACCAATTTCGGTGGAATTTATAAAAGTGTGACTAAATTTTAACAATCGCCGATGATTTGTACAGATGAACGACCTAACATACTATAGGTTATACACAAATACGACCATACATGGCCATATTCTGTATGAAACACGTACGGGGACTCCGCGTACATCATAGATATCTGCTAAAGTGCGGGCTGAAGTGTGAGAACGGCATGGCATTCTATGAAAAAGTAACAAATTACTAGGCGTGTCGAGTTTCAACGAACTGAAGTTCATCTCCCAGTTCATCTGTGCTGTCAACAATCCGAAATTTACTTTTAAACTATCAATCCTAATCATAACATAAAAAGTTAATATAGCGAGTTGTGAAATCTGTCTTGTGTTCATTTTATTACTCATCCGTGTTCAGTTATTTCGAAAGCTTCGATCGACAAACGTATGTGACATTGACCCGTTCTTTTATTACTCCATTATTTTGATAATTTCTTTAATTATTTTAAGGATGGAAGATATCTCACGCAGAAATATGCGAATTACGGTGGAAACAATCCCGCATTTAACAGTGCGAAACAGAGAATTGCGACAACCGATATACTCATAATTGATGAAATATCAATGGTAATAATGGTTTTATTTTTAGTGTTGTCTTTTTGTGAGAAGCTCTCACGCACGGACATGATACAGTCCTCTGTGCATGTGTTATGACGTAACAGTTCTTCCGGACACTGAATTGCCATGGATCTATATGTGGTTGGTCCTAAACTTGGGAAGAGAGGATGTTTGACACGCGTTTCAGTTGTTAGTTGGCAACAATATCTCATGAGCAGCTTCAGCTGGTCGGAAATGCTAATGTTTATTCAGCTTGTTCAGCAAATATGACGACATTTCTTAATAATACGAATGTTACACGAGAAATTTTGATACGGTGAACCGTTTCAAATCATCAAGAAATCATTAGTTACTAATCTTGGTCGAATCAATTGCTATCGTCATCGTACCTACAAGCAAAAAGGCGCACTCTGTGACGTTTTGTTTACGTGCCGTGGGTGACAATGAAAACCGACGATTTGACAGGTGAAACCCGAAATTCGAACGTGCGCGTACGCACCGCGGTACAAACAAACCCACGTGCGTAAAGTGACAATAGCAATACGTGTATTCCTATGTACGCGCTCACCCACGTGTATTTGTTTGTACCGCTATCACGTGACTTCTTCCGCGTACATTTTCAATGGAACACTGCATTTGTCTGCGCACAACATTTTTATTCCGGCGTAAGCCTATTGAAATTTGTGTCCATGCAACTTACCGAGAAAACGTTTAGGCGGTGTTTGTGACAATAAATAACCCGATTGACCCGACCACTGAAAATAAGTACGTCAAAATAATTTAAAAAGTTTTGCCTATGCCACTGGAAAAATTCCATGCTTTCGCTCATTGATCAATGATGATTGGGGATTTTGAAGTCAGAGTTATAATTCGCTGACATGTATAAAAATCGTAACTAATGAGATGAATATGCTGTGTATCATTCCCAGATAAGCAAGAAAATATATGAGCAGATTGAAGAAATATGCAGAAAAATCAGAAGGTCTACAGACTACTACGGAGGAATTCAAATTGTTGCATGTGGCGATTTTTACCAGTTGCCACCAGTACCTAACACTCGTTATGAAGACAGCGGGGAATTTTGTTTCATGTCGTACCTGTTCAATCATTTACATCACGTCAACCTTAACCACGTGTACCGACAAAGCGACCCGCTCCTAGTAAAAGCTGTACGGGAAACTGCCAGGGGAAGTGTCAGTAATGACACAGATATCTTTTTGAAGAGTCTATCCCGGCCATTGCAGGACTGTGAAACAACATCCACCTGCACTCACATCTTTTCCACCAAATTTAGAAGTAGATATGTTCAACTCGGACAAATTATTTGAAATGCAGGGAGATATGAAGACGTACGAGTCTAAAGATAACGGTATGTGTGTGTGTGTGTGTGTTAGTTATATATCATTGTAATTTGAGTCTGGTTGTCAAAACATCATTTCGTATATGGGACCGTACACAAACATCATCGTCGTGTCGAACTTAAAGTGAAAAATTGTTCCGATTTTTAGGATTATTAAGGTTATTGTACAGTTAATTTGATTTGCCGGCGATGGATTTGGTGAATTTAAAGTCTTATAATCATATATACGCTTAAGGTTAAGTACCACAAAGTCGGACGTGCACGTGTTTTACTTTTGAACGTTTCGAAAAAAAATCTATTGATAACGTATCGCAATCGTCATTTTTAGTCGACGATAATGTTAAAATTTCAGTCCAAAATCATAAGAAATGAATTTTGAAAGATGTAAATCTATAGTCTTGGTGTTTATTGAAATCATCTCATGTGTTGTGCGTTTTATTATTATTTTCTTTATGAAACTATATCTATATAAGGCTTTTTTAATTTCCAGGATAACTTTTTTTAATTTCCAGGTGATAAAACTTACATCAAATATATTCAAGCTCCAAAGGTGCTCTGTTTAAAAGTCGGCGCGCCAGTTATATTAATGCGCAATCTAGGCCATGGAATTGTGAATGGGCTACAGGGTGTAGTCCGTGCAATGGAAGACGAT
This sequence comes from Ptychodera flava, assembly GCF_041260155.1. Lineage (NCBI taxonomy): Eukaryota > Metazoa > Hemichordata > Enteropneusta > Ptychoderidae > Ptychodera > Ptychodera flava. The sequence continues at coordinate 39,484,210 of NC_091939.1, read as the reverse complement.
CATGTGATGGTTTACTTTGAGAATGGGAAACTACAGAAGGTGATGCCGTAACTGAAGTGTGTATTTCCCTGAGAGAAAATCCACTGCTGCAAGTAGGACACAAATACCCCTCAGACTGGCATTTGCACTTACATATCACAAAGCGCAAGGTAAACGTTTCCTACGTGTGACCCGTTTTTTGTATTTTATTACATCTCTCAATGGATTAATCTTTTTCTTCTATTGAAGCTGAGCGAAGTAAACAACTTGCATCGTGTGTGTCTTATAAACTCAGTGTGTCAAATCTTTCCTTCTTGATGTCTTTAGGTCAGACGTTAAAGCGAGTAGAAGTTGATGCGAAGAAAGTGTTTAAACCAGGACAATTAAGCGTCGGACTTGGCAGAGTTTAAGTCATCAGTTGATCTTCGGCTAGTCAACTATGACAAATCGAAATGTTTGCCGCAAAGAAAGATCGTCCATGAATTCTATGAACGCCCACAACTACCTGTACTAACAGATTTATCTTGCTGTCATACAAATGGTAGGTGTTAAAGGATAGTAGCCATGTTAAAAAAATACACGAGAAAGTAGTCGTGTTCATATTCCCTCCTGCACCTCTAGGAATGAATTGCCAAATGTGTGTTTCCTGTTGCCAACATAAATTTACCTTACGCTGCATTGTTTTGCATTTTTTACTGTAGGTCAGGCCGACAGTTCTGGAGACCCAGATCATGACGGTGACATGGCATCTTCCATATTAGGAGAAGACAATATCAGCGACGAAGAAAGTGATTTTGATGAGGAAGAGCTCATTAAAATTGATCACCTGATGAAAGGTAACTGAAAGCACTGTGACTGAAAGCAAGCTTGAATTTAATGATGTGGTTCTCAAAATTCTGTGAGAGATAGAATGATTTGAAACTAAACTATGACCAAAATAATGTCAATCCAAAACGAGTGACTTTGTCCCTTTAATGTGAAGTAACTATAGATATTACAATTTTTACACCTGGAAATGAAAAAAAAATGCAATCGTGTAATTTCCATGCAGAGTAATTAAGTTTTTTACAGTGATGGAGAACCAAGCTATATAGCTAGCTTTTTAGCTCAGCTGTTAGCGACGCGGAGCTTTTCAGATATAGGGCGATTGTCTGTCGTTCTCCGTCCGTCAAAACATTACTTCTACAAAACACTGGCCTGATTGTGTTGAAATTTGTTGTTTTTTATGCACCGAGTCAAGTTTATCTAAAGTATGGTTTAATTTGCGTATTTGTATTTTTGGGGCAATTTTTTCCCGTTTGGGTAAAAAATCATTCTCTCCGAAACCGCAGATGGCTTTGAAATTGTGTATACTATTTAGGTCCTTGAGATCGAATTACTATGGATTAAGTAATGTCATAATTACATGTAATATCTGGATTATCTTGACATTTTCTTTTAGAGTACGAAATCTATGTTTGAAGTGTAATAATTAGGTAGGAGGCATCGGTGGTTTGTAAAGTTTTGTACATTACGTACGTATGATTTGATATCGATAATACTTGCGATGATTTCCCAACATGAATACAATGTTAGTCTCAATTTTTCTCATAGTGGTTATTGTCACTTATAAACGTGGAGCTACGAAAGTGAAACAAATTACAGCACGGTGGTATAATTTAGGTAATGTTCGTAACAGAAAGAAACTTATTTCAGTGGTAAATATCACACGATTTACGTATTTTTCTAACAACTTGCATAATTAAACTACAAAATTCATAGTCATTGGACATCGATACGCGCACGCCGCTGCGTTTCGTTACACGCACGCGTAATACGTGTAACTAAAACTCTCATTTTAATTCAATGCGCAATGTATAAGCTATACCGGCTGCGAGGTCGTTAATCATGTTTTTTGACAATGATTGCTGGACTATGTTGTGGGGGACACATGTACAGCTCCTGATACAAATAGTTGTGATGCAAATACACACTCCGACATGAAAGTTACCAAGTTAGACAGTGCAGGTAAATGATCCAGACGAAGCCCCAGAGGCAACTTTATCTACTTCTTTACATATAAACATGAGTACATATTGTCATTTCATATTTCAGAATTATAGGCGCTGATAACCAACAAACTAAGTTGGGCAGTTGGAACACCAACCCCTGGACCATCGAAAGAAATTGCAACTCCTGTTCCAGAAATGCAGCATCAAGCAGGCAAAATTAATGGACGGATAGTGGTAGAAAACCTACATATGAACTTAAAACCAAATACAGAACGTCGGAAAAGGAAGGGGGAAGTAATGGCCCGGATGCTATTACCAGAACACGACAGCAAATTACAAACATTTTGTAATTTCATCATAGATCATTCATTTAGTACAGTAGAATCTTTAGTAGAGCCTGACACAAAAACATTAAATTTAATCCTTCAGACAAACGGACAGTTCGTTCGGTCCGATGAGTTCAGACAGGCTGTTCGTGATCTTCTTGGCCATGAACCGAACAGGGATGAGATGGCGCCGTCATGAATATAGTAGATGGTCTCAGGGCAAGTGTCTTCAAATACTTCGAAGACAGAATTGTGGAGGCACAATTAGAGAAGTTGGGGCGAAACGATCGGTCTGAGTTCAATGTGTCATCCAGCGGGTTGGGTAAATTACGTTATCTAGGTGGTAGATGTATTGCAAAGGCTAAATTTTCTGAAATTAACAAAATCAAAAGAAACATGTATCGCGATCGCGCGAAATATGAGCATAGCAAATCAATATTGGATATGCTGAGCTTGCTAGAGGCTTCCGAAGATGAGCTACTGGAACTCTCCTCTGACAAGTTTAGTTTGAGAGAGACAGTAAGACGGCAAAATTTACAACGATCCCTCCAGCACATTAACGATTCTGCCTTCGATTTCTTTTGTGAATTGGAAAAACGCAGAGTTCTGTTAGAAAGTGTTGAAGCGTTCAACATTTTTGGTGGCGATGTCCTCCAAAGGTAGAAAATATGTTGCTCAACGATGAATGTTTACAACAAGCGTGGACAAATCTATTTGGAGATGAGGGTCGGGGGAGATTGTCGTTGCGTTATACAATAATATAATTCAGAGGTATTTCCGAATCGCGAATAATCAGTTCAGGAAGACAGTTCTCGATAAATTGGGAAAATCAAAGTCAAGTGCACATAGAATTGAAATTCAGAAGAAAAAGGGTGTAAATGTATGTGCGACACAATCACCCGCAGCCACTCAATCAAAACGTACCGTACAAGATAGAAAGGGGACAGGCAAGGGAAAGGGGACAGGCAAAGGAAAGGGTAAGGAAGGCAATCAAGAACAAGAAGAGTGAAAGTACAGAGGATGAGTGTTGTATGTGTGGTGATTTGTATGTGAGTGGCGAAGCATGGATCAGTGCGATGAATGTAATGAGTGGTTGCATCAAGAATGTTCGGGACTCTCAATCGCAGAGTACAGAAAACACGAACATGATAGTAACCTACAATATAAATGTATGAAGTGTACGAGATGAATTTTGTATTTTCACCCACTTTATGCGGATTACCCTATATTTAATCACTGTTTTGGATATTTCTTGATTTGAAATAAATAAAAGTTCTGTGTTTACGAAACCTTGAAGTCTTACCTTTGGCGTACTTTTCGGGCTGACGCGCCACTGATGTGGATGTATGTGTACTGACACAATCGGCAAGCGTTGTCCATAGACAGTCATCGGCAAAAGAACACTGCAGCGAACATCTTTGATGATTTGCTCGTACTGGCCTGTCTCATCAACTTTACTTTGAACAATAACTCTCTTGGGTACCTTGATTTCCTTGTGTCGCTTTTTAACGCCTCTACAGAAATTGACTCGTTGAAAAAAGTCATTGATGATTTCTAAGTTTTCCACTGTTACAGGCAAATGACTTGGAAACCCATTCTGTTGTAGGGAAATGGGTTTTCCATCAACAATCACATCTATTCCATTGTCATCGACTTTTAATGAAAGAAAGTGCGAATCTGTGAGATCATCGGTGACCAGACGGGTGAATGTAGAGGGCTCGGATCCGCGGTTAAAACCTAAACTAATCAGCTTCTGCGATGCCTCCGATAAAGACAGCCGCTCTCTTTGTACAAGAGGTGGGTCTCTCCATGCGAGACCACCGTAGATGCCTAGAATTGGAGAAAATATTGTTAGTGCTATAATGTTGTATTTGTTGTATAAGATTGCGATAAAAAAAAATGATATACGCAAATATAATAAATTGAAAGAAAAATTACAATGCAGGTACAAATTATAAGTAAAGCCATAGTATTCGGACACTTTTAAATGTTGGTTTCATATTGTATTCTGCCAAAGGTGCTATCAATGCTTTGTATTGGATTCAAGACTGATCAATATCTGACAACATTACCAGGTGTCGATTATTAGGCCACATATTTGCTATAGGATCAGGTAACGGAAACACACTCATGGGATGGCTTATTAAAATTATCTTGAATAAGTTCAAAGAGCCTACCTGAATTATTGGATATATCAGTTAAAGCCTTGCGTTTCTGGCTCCGTTTAACGGACGGTATTAGTTTCTTCACAACGCCACCGAATACCTATGTAAAAGAAAATTACATAAACTTTGACAAGTGATGGATCAGATCACTACTGTCAATGAGTTCACGTTTACCTGTCTGTTTTCACACAAAGTTTTGCTTAATTTGTTTGTGCTTCTTCTTATTGTTGTTGTTGTTGGTGGTGGTGTTATTATATTATTATTATTATTATTATTATTATTATATTGTTTTTTGTTGTTGTTGTTGTTGTTGTTGTTAAGAAGGAGTTAAATAGAAAGTGGCAGTGAAGACCTACCTCATATTTAAACAGTCCTGTTTTGTCAGGGCTATTGGCAATGTATTTCTCGTACACTGATTTGCGTCCAAGATAACTGCCTGGCTGTCCAACCAGATTGGATAGAATCCTAAATAAAAATTAATTTTAAAAGTCTATCAATTTCAACTCTTAGCCAGTTGAGAACGATTAGTAGCATAATCTGACATCGTCGTCGAACATCTTAGCTGCAGTCATAGCTCTCGTATGTTGCAACGTTAAGTGAGAAAAATTAACATCTGTACTATACTGTTGTGTAGCCCCCTGTTATACGTTATGCCCCGCTTTCTGTCTTCGACAATACTCAAGAGGATAACGTCTTAAATCAATGAAGAAATACAAGAAATGTATTACCAGTAATTGTAAGCAGCCATCCTCTTGCTGTGCCTCGAGCAATGTCAACTTACCAGTGAAAGTAACCGTAATCCACGGAAATTCAAACTGAGCAAGATGACGTAGTTGACTCTGGCTCTCGACCAATCAGTGAACAGTGACCCGAGGTCACGGTCTTTTTCAGGAAGGAAGTTAGCACTTTGAGGTATCGCTGCGGAAATCGTGCCATTTCGCGCAATTTTCCTCCAGATTGTGCCATTTCTTGCCACCGACCATGGAATATAGAGTGTACTGCTTCGATTGACAGCATTTGGGTGAGCTTTATTGAAATAAGAGTGGCGAAATCGCCACTCTGAAATTGGGTTACGTGTGAGCCTCGGGGTGATACCTTCACACCTTTTTTCTCCTCTGGTATACAGGCCGGCTTCGCGTAGCGACGGTTTATAGCGTGGTCAGAGGCACGGAGGCCATAGCGAAGAAAAAGGGTCTAGTCTATTGCTCCAGTGTCTAGTCTATGGTTCATCCACGGTCTTTCTATCAGATGGACCGTGGCTCATTCAGTCTCCAGATACACAAAATCTCCAAAAATATCAGTCTTCTCTTCTGCTTGTTCGTAGCTCGAGCAGTAATTAGTAGGACCCTATTTAAATATGAAAAGGAAGTCTGTGTCGCCTTGTCAACCACACCGCGAAACAAGTAGCTGTACGAATGCTCTTCCACACCTCAGCATCAGAATACAATGGTTTCAACCGGGCTCGAACCCACAACGCACGGCACCCAATCACCTAGCGCAGAGGCCGACAGTCAAAATCGCTCGGCTAAATCGGCTAAAAACGTGGCTCCATCATACATGAGTAATTGTTTAGTTGGCTTTGATCACAGTCGCCTGTTTTCTAAAACTCTGCTCCGCGCCTACATGCCCCATAGACGTGTGTATACAAGGCTGAGAAGAAGGTGTATATACACACATCTATAGGGCGCATGGGGTCAGAGCAGAAATTTAGAAAACAGACGACTGTGCTTTGATCAATAGCGACAGTCAAAGTCTCTAGTCTCTGACAGTCAATGATGGTGTCAACAATGTTTACATTTGACAAAACACAGTCCCGTTAACTTGTTATAAGTCTATAGGCTGATTTATTAATCAACTAATGTGTGTGACTTTGTGTGGCCTTTCTTTACAATCAATGATTTTCAGTTCCTTGTATTATAAAAGTTTGTAAGATCACGCTGGAGGGACAGTGGTAAGATTTTGTGATGTCCAGTGGCAATGAGTTCCCTAGTTCAAGTGCAGCATGTGGAAAGGCATTACTCAAGTTGATGTGCTTGTAAGTTGTCAGAGTTAAAACTTTCTTATTCGAAGAACGGAGATAATAAGTTGGCATAAGGGTTTGAGTAGATCACTCATATATCCAGGACAGTGTTTGTAAGTATCTTTGAAAGTCAACAGGCAAATTATGTACTGATTGTCAGCTGAACTGGCAACCAATGTAAATGAACAAGAAGTCACAGGTGCTTAGGAAGTCAGGCGCCCATACTGTATGGAGGTGGGGAGATTGGAAATTGATACTGGTGCATAGCTGCTGCGTTTCTCACCTTGTGGCTGAATAATATAGACTAATGCCAAACAAATTGTGGGCTAAACCAATTTTCATCAAACAAATATAAGTCTTGCAATCTTTCAAGCTTCCATAGTCTTGTATACTAAAATTGTTCAGGATCTCACATTACACTGAATGTCATTTTGGCTTCATACAAGGCATGATGATAAATGGGCCTTCTACTTCAAAAGTTATGATATAAAATTTAGCCACCAATACGTTTTGCTATCTCATTACATTCGATGAATAATTTTGAGCGGAATTTTACTCTCAATAATTTGCATAAGATCAACCGAAAACAATCACTATATGAACTCAATATATATTTTTATCAAAAGAGCTCTAAAACTATCTTATTTGTGGATAGCTTTCAATGTACAAGAGGCCTGGGATGAGAAACAAATCCAGTGTGTTGTCTTGGATCATAGATTTTGCAAGAGCAATATTCATTGCACAGTGCATCACATACCCCTTTATAGTCATGCCACTCACCCGTACCTATCTCTGAGTTCTCCACAGAGAATTTTCACAAGAAGGCTGTTTTGATGTGCGCTGGCATAATTTGCCGCTGGAAATTTGTAGATGTTTCATTTTTGATTTAAAAAAATAATTGTTGTACAGTGCAAGTCTCAGAGTGCTCAGACACCACTAGAGGGCGCCATACTCCTGGTACTGTCTTAAGAAAGAACCTAGTGCTCCTTGTACAGAAAGGCTACCTCCACCAAGGCAGTGGTCACTTTTCCTTGACCAATGTGTGACTACAATGCTCTGGATTGAATGCATTTTATCAGTCATGAATATTAATATCTTATTATTGATTGCAATTTAGTTGAAAGTTTTCAAGACGTATTTTATCACTCAGACAAAGAACTGTTTTGGCAAAGAACAAGTTTTTGTTTATACTCATTGGAAATTTAAACATAAAATATCAAATACAAATAATGAGCGCAATTGTACAGCTTTGCCAGTTTCTGTGTAATTCAGTGTACTGGTTATAAGTAGCAACAAGGTAGATGAGAGATATGATTAGATTACACAAAGAAAACACTTTGAATGATATTAATTGTGCTTTATTAGAAAGACCAGGTCTGATAGAAGTACTGAGCTGATCAAGATTAATGTGTTGTCATTTGCATTCAACTTACAGAAAGTACCGGTATATTACTTTTAAATCGATGGTTTGCTAACCAAGCAATGATTCTACCCAATGATGTACTGATCAGAAAGCACACAAGAAAATTGCTGAATCAGCATATTAATATTTATTGCTTTCAACAGGTTCACCTAAAACAGGCAAACAAGGTCAAATTTGCCATTTATAACATTAATTCAGTCCAAACCATGGTGCTGAGAGGATGAATATGTAAAAAATAAAAACAGTGTCCTTGAACTGACAAACGTGTATCATGATGACCTTTGCAGTTGTCAATTCTTGTTGGTTTTAACTTTGATCACAGATCAGTACACTCTGCACTCAATAAAACTGACTTGGAAATTTGGTAAAAAGGAGTTAGACAGCTTGTCATCAATTGCAGTTTCAGAGTTGCCAATTTGTTCAGTTGCTTCAACGTAACCCATTTAAAAGTTCCTCATACAGATCTTTAATCCAACTTTTCTGAAGTTTTTCATGGTTCTCATATTTCAGGGCTCAAACTTAACTTTTTTACTTTCCCCACGGGCACTCAGAAGTTATCCAGAAATTTTAATTGCCCAATGAGTAAGCCTGCTTGCCCCAACTGTTTGTCTGTTAACATTTTTTTTTGTATTGATGTCCATGTCAGTTGTCAAAATCCATGAATGTTGGTCTTTGTGATCTCTGCCCACTTGTCCACCAATATTGCAGTGCAGGGTTGAGGTCATAGAGGTCAAGGGCAGGCCCATCAATATATATTCACATTAGCATATCTAGTGTCTTTTGAGTCAGTTGCGACAATTGCAAGTTCAATTAATGAGATTAGATTTTCCCTGTAAGGAAAGACAACAGCTGGGTCACTGTGAATCACTGAATGATGATGTCTCTCAGATTACATGTAGTTGTTGGCTTGTCCGTGTAATCACCGCATCAGTGACTTAAAACTTGATAGCAGCGAGCATTGTTCTACAACATTTCTTGAGTCTTTTATTTCCAAAACATGTAAATATGATCAAAGTCTGTCGCTTGCCTGACCAGGAAAGTGCAATTTATTTTTACTTGCCCAATGGCAAGCGGGCATCCGTTAAGTTTGAGCCCTGTATTTTCAAGCAAGTTATGCCTAACATTGTCAACATTTTTACTAACATCTTCTAAACAGCTGAGACTTATTTTTAATTTTATTTTGTTTTATCTGCTACACTCTGCCCCTGTGTTTACCCTTTCCTCTGGAGCAACATATGCTGTACATTCATCAAATCTTTTCAGAAAGCTGCGTTTTTGAACTTCCTGTAACCATTGCCTTATTTTTTCACATGTTTTGGTAAATGTGTTTGGTTGTGAGTTGAGGGGCCTCCCTCTCAGACTAGTGTGTTCTCTTTGTTCACCACTTGGTGTAGCAATTGAGATACCTTCAGTGAAATGTGAAAGAAATATTCATAATAAAACAGCAATGCTGTGAAAGTTTGCAATTTTCAGCTTCATTCATACTTCATAAACATATCTATATTGATATTGCTTTCCTAGCTTTCACCTTGGAAAGGATTTTCACACAACAACCATCGGCCTGGTATTGTAAGCTACACCTTTTCCCGTAATTTTGTTTGCCAATCAATAAACTCTTCACTTTTCTGTAACCATGATGGATTGCTTGTTGTGCCACTTCTGTCAACATCCAGGATTTCTTGCATTTCATTTTGTATCTGAAACATTATAAATCACATGTGAGAGTTGAACATGTTAGTATTAGTTTATGATGCATTTGTTATGACAAGTACAAAAACTCTTACATATGAGATAATTAGAAATTGTTGCTTAAAAAATTATGTGACATGTATCAAGTTGCCTTGTGAACACCTCAACTTTATAGCAATTTCATACCTTGTCTAGATTTCTGAGCTTTCTCAGCCATTTTTCAGTTTTTTGAATACATTGATCAGGGAAACCATTGTTGTGATGCTTTGTTTATTTCCCCAAGTCTTGCATTAAGGTCTTGTACAAAATACTTATTGCCAGAGCAAGAGATGCTTTCAGTCACTTCCATGAATTAAAGTAGTTACTATGACATCATCAGTCTGTCAGTTCTATGGGAGAGATATAGTAAGACTAATTGTGATAAGAAAGTAGTCAGCATACATGCTCTTAAATTGCTTTGAACTTCAGATGGTTTTACTGCATCTGTACTGTTTTAATAAAATGTTTTTTACTTCTAAAATGATTTCTGATACGTGTATATCATTGCTGTGACTATGCATGCAAAAGTTTATTTTTTGCATAAATTTGTAAAGTAATGTACTGTTTAAATTGATGAGTCAGTTGATATGTTGAATCTCTTGATTTATTCCATAGTGGTCAGAACACAACAGCAGCTGCCTGAATGAGATAGGAGTCATTGAGGCAGATGCCAATACAGTATAGCAGAATAGCACATATGTTCCTTCAAACATGTGTAATTCAACTACCAAAACTAATGAAATCATGCATTTAAAGCTCCTCTTCACTGGTCATGTTTGCCCTGACATACAGCTCCAACAAGCATCTTGCATTGCCATGTGATGATCAGATGCAATGAATCCATACTGCTGAGCTTTTTCGGTTTGGAATCCCATTGTCTTTGCCAGTTCTGACATGAACACTTCCCAGCTGAATGAAAAGGATTTTCACCATTTTTCTCAATGTTTAGTTTTCCTGGAGAAAGGGATACCCAACCAAAAACTCAGTGAGAGGTCTAGGCATTTGGCAAGATGAATGTTCTGTGGTGGCATGTTTTTCAAAGTAACTCATTCTGTTAGATGCAGACTGATAAATACTGGCAGTATAACATTGCAGTCCATCCATTCTAACTTTTATCCATTTTGCACTTTCAGCAAACTTAGAGTCATTTTCATCATTTGATATGTTTCCTGCTTTACCAATGGCCTGTAAAACTGCAACAGTCTCATAGGAGTTAGGATTCTCAAACACTGGTTCAGCACACATTGCTTTGGCTTGATTTTCATGTCTAGATAGTTTTTAGCCATGTATACACAGTACTGGTATTATCATTTGGCCTAGTGGTGTCAGCTTCATCCCCAGCTTCAATGCATTTCCTAGAAATATATGCTGGAATCCCAGTAATTCTGCATAATTCCATGAGATCTTGAAACTCCGGAGTCAACCTCTTAACCTGGCATTAATCTAAATGTAATCTAAATACATGTATGCCCATATATGGTCAAAGGGACATTCTTTGGTATTCAAAATGCCCACGTGAGGGCACTGTTTTTGAAAAGTGGCCAACCGCTTAAAATCTGTGATTGGTTAGAATTTCTCTTTCCATGGTTACTGTGGCAAATTGGAACAGGTGACAGTATACCTTTAAGAGTCGAAAGTGATCAAATTTACATCCATAGAGACTGTACCTTTTGCAAAGCCAGTCTACTGCAATTTTCCAGTCTTGAAACTTTTCAAGACAATGTTGTACCGTTGATCACGAAGCACATGCAAAATCTAAATGACAATATGTGTTTTGTAAGTTACATGTAAAGCTTTTAACTTTCTGACCTGTTGACTGATCAGTATACTCACAATGATCAAGATGTTTGATTATAAGGTCATGTGATGGGTGATGATATGTATCGGCGAATTCCTTTTTGTACCTATAGCAAAGTTTTATTATACTCTGAAGAAAGGTAAGTTGAAACAGATTCTGTGGTTGCCAGTCATCTGGGTTTAAAAAGCTGTAAACAGTATGTGACACAGTTTTATGTACATGTTGCTTTCCTGCCTGCTTATAGTCTCTTGTTTGCATGGCCCTTGGTCTGTCAATTTTGTCAAATTTATTCTATCTTTATTTTTGTACCAGGAGACGTATTGTTAAAGTGAGCCCTCTTTGTATACAGAAGCTACTATACCGTATGTGAGCAAATTTCCAGGGCTTTACAATTGGGACAATTGCAAGTAACTTAATTACCACATGGAAAAAGTTGAACATAATTGGGTTCTTTCCTCAAACTTTTTACTGAGTATGCAGCAATAGCATTAGAGGCAGATGCCAAAGGAGCTGAAAGAACATAGTTATCATTGCTTAAAAGCTCTATTGCCTTTTCTTCAATGAATTTGATACCTGGAACATGCATGTCAGAAACAAAAAGTCTCTCGGTCGGGATATCATCAACCTTAGGGAAAGCAAGTGTCTCAGATGTTAATTTAAGCTATACATTTGAATCATACTCATTTTATGAAGTTTTTTTATGTCACTTCTGTTCACTCATATTAAGTCATTTATCCTGGTGTACGGAATGGTGTTCAAATTCACACCTTAATTTATACACCATTGATATACCAACAATTGCTTTCACAAATTCATCCTCTTGTTGTTGTGCCAATTTCTTCAAAGCCTCAATGAATCGAAATTCACCGTTATGTTTATGGTTATCTTTGATTTTACTGTTACTTTCATTGTATAAAACTTTTTGGGTGTATGACCTAACCCAGCCTTGGTTCTCACTTCTGCTAAGAGACTACTCTTTATCATTGCCTCTCTGTTTTATCCAATGTGCTATGTCTTTTCCCTTGTTAAGGTGATACCATTTGACAATAAGTTCACCAAATGCATGGTCATATAAGTCACCATCACTACAATCAAGTAAACCACTGTGGTAAAATTTACCAATAGCATAACCGCTCATTTGACAACTGCAAGCTTTAAGATAGTTTTCAAAATTTCTTTCAAAGTGTCTGAAGCATCTTAAACATCAAAACTTGGTCAAATGTATTGTGTATGCTATTTACAAATGCTTGTTAACCATCAGTACCACATGCTAAAACACATTTTAGTTGCCATGAGTTCTCCAGGGGATTTCGTGCGGTTCATCTGTATAAAATACTGTATGATAGCAACATCTTTTACAATAGTTCCATGCAATGCTCCGGATCCTATTAAAATCAGGGTAGTCCCAATGCTTATAATACCGGTACTCCCTTTCACAGATGAAAAGATTTTGAACTATTTAAGTCAACTGCCTTTTGATTAATCAATCTGAAGTCTCTTGGAGAATAAATTCTGTAAGTATGCACTGAATGTCCCTGATCTGTAAACACACCAATATCATCAGCCACAATATCCCTTAATTACTGGAACATGATTTACATGCATTAGCTTGTGTTCGCATGGGCTGAGAATAGGAACTGTCAGAGTCATCTATAGGAGAAAATATGATTTTGATTATTTCTTGAGCTGTATATGGTTTTTGCTTCACTTCATATTTTGGGCAGGACTCCTGTCTGTTTCAATGTCAACAGTGCCAGTGCTTGTTGGTACACTTCTGAAAGATATAAATTTTGTCAACCTTACATCCCTTACAGTGTGTAATACTGATCCTGAACAGTTCAGCATGGCATTGCCCCATTACTGTATAATAGAAGAGAATAAAATAGAATAGATCTTCATTGAACCGTATATGCCACTCTGGCATATTAGCACATACAACAAGTTAAACAAGTCAGAAAGAAAGAAAGAAAAACTTCAACTACTGTAGAATGCTTCCCCCTTAGCTGCAGTGCCCTCTAGTGGGAAAATTGTGTACAATAAGGGTTCATGGTATCCCAGAAAAAGCCCAACAAAATCCTGGTTAACATCCCTGCTCTGGACTTCATTTAGTAGGGGACTGTAGCAGCAGACTATTAACCCTTTCAGGCCTAAACCCCTCTATATGGGTAGCTCTGGTAAGTTACCAGAAAGTCAGGCCTTAAAGGGTTAAAAGGTTAGGTTGTTCTTGGTCTTTTGGCCAGAGGTCCATACAAATGTATCTTTCTTTCATGAATTTGACTTTGTTTGTGTACTGTCTATTTACTGTCTGTTCTGTGCTGTTTTGTATCTATGTTTACAACTATTGTCTTACGAATTCTGACCTAGTGTTATGATTATGGACTGGTATGATTGCGATTATTTTACACACATTGTGTTGACAGGCTGAACACTAGGCCTTGCAATATAATCAAGAAAGTTGAACAAGAAACTGTAGTTGATGGATGGAATAAAAATACTGAAAAAATCATCAAAAGTTACAGTCCCTTTAATAGATCTGACATAAGTAGGAAAACTAGGTGACAGAGACCATGTGGCCAAATGTCTTTAGCACATTTGGGCCAAACCATATTGTGGGCACTATGGTTTGTTATCACTGTAACGTCATGCCAAACTCTGATGTTAAATAAATAACAATCAACACGTCATTTATAACACAACACAACACAACTTGTCCTACTGGAAAATGATTTATTAGAGCTCCAAAAGTAAAAAGTCATGAGGAAAATTACTTTGTCTGGTGCACACAGTGAGGAATTTGCCTCACGAGGCAAAAAATATCAAACACGTTGGATATCTTGCTCAACTGCTCACAATGACAAAAAGTCACAAAAAATCGACCACACACGATAGTAAACTAGCCTTGAATGAAATTTTGCTCAGCTAATTTCTCTCATGTACGGCAGGCTTCACAATCACATTACAAACTTTACAGACTTTATTCAGAATGTACAAAGAGGAATGAATTCTTTGCAGATAGAAAAGACAAATGTGGATACATTCATAAAGAATTTGTGAATATACAACTGACTGGTCTTTGGGAAATATAATGTTAACTGAAACATTAACCATGCATTGTTACATTTTACAATTTTTGACTAGTTGTTTATATTTGATGTTGTCTTGGATATGAATTGACCTCCATTGTTGAAAATATTTGAAAATATATATATATATTTGTTCACAACACACTGTAATAAACCAGATATGACCAAACTTGGCAGGAATAATTTTGATATATGTCAGAGAAAGTTACAATGTGGCTGCCACATGGCCATCCAGACACACTAAATGCTGAAGTCATCATTATTACAGCTCATAGATTAAATTGGTCTATACATCCAGACAGGCAGAAAATTTCATCTTCAATGCACAGATGAAACATACAGCAAATAATGGCATGAGTGCTCATCATCTAAGTAAGCCATGTTGTCAGATACATAAATCACAAAAGAGAGTTCTGGTAAATTTTTAAAAAGTATGATTTTTTAAACCTCTTTGACATTTCAATACTGGAATAATAATAATTGATAACATAGTTGAAATAACGGACTTAGCACTGACCATTAATGTTTATTTATGGGCACGGGCTCGAGGAAAGCCAAATTAACGGGCTTGGCAAGCCTCGCCCGTTAATTTTTGGCTTTCCTCTCACCCTTGCCCACAAATAAATGTTAATGGTCAGTGCGTCGTCCATTATTTCTATAATATTGTCTATGTCTGATGAGTCACCTCACCTTTCAATTTCTTGACACACTTCACTGCATGCTTTCTTTGTTGGTCCTGACTATTAAAATTGATGTGACAGACATTGCATTTGAGTTTCTGAAAAATAAGAAAATTTTTGTCAAATGTAGTTGCTCATAAGCTTCTAAGACATTCCATCAACATATCTTGTGCCATAATGGAGGAATACTGAGATTTTAAATTATTTTGATATAATGTACTGTTATACTAATCAGAATGCAACGCAATCTTTCAACACACTAAAATATTTATGAATGCACAGATGTTTATCATCATCACACGAAATGTAATAAATATAATATCTGGGCCAATTCGACATGGTCACTATATCAAGAATTACAACAGCAACAACAATACATTTATGACAGACACACAACAGGTATCTCACCTTCACCTTAAGTTGGTTAACACTGCCTTGGTGGCTGCAATCATCTGCTGTTACAACCTGATCTTGGATCTGTCGGGAAAATCATTAAGAATGAATAATACAGAACCATAACGCTTTTACACCGTAAATGTTAGGGGCCTTAGATAATTAAAACAAGTAAACATAGACCGACAGGGCCGCATCCATTTCCCCTGTACCGGTACTTTGTCCGCAGGGATATAGGTATAAAGCTGGGATAGGTATAAGCGGCGATTCCAATGGCCAATTTTTAGCTCACGTGTGTAAACACGTGGGCTATTGTCATAGCGATGTCTGTCTGTCTGTCCGTGTGTGTGTGTGTGTGTGTGTGTGTGTTAGTGTGTGTGTGTGTGTGTGTGTCTGTCTGTCTGTTTACACGATAACTCAAAAACGCCAGAACAGATTCAAGTCAGATTTGGTACACAGGTACCATATGCTACTTGCAAGAACTGATTAGATTTTGGTTAGTGTGGCTTGCATATTAATGAAGTTATGCAATATCGTTTTTTTCCGTACAATGGTTTCCCTATGGAGACGGTAATGACAGTGTAGACATATATCAAGAAATACTGCACAAAATTTCATGAAACTTTACACAGATGACAATCTCAGAACATTATGATGATACTGTGAGTGTCATGTTAATTACATTCTCATTTACATATTTAATGAACTTTTGTTATTAGTGAGATAACTCTGAAATTCCTGCACCAAACTTGATGATACTTGCAACAAATATTGATCTGATATATATCTAATTATACTTAGAAGCATTGGGCAGTGTCAAGTTAATAAATAGGTCATTTGCATATTTTATGAAGTTTTGTAATTAGTCATATAACTCCGATATAACTTCGCCAAATGTGATGAAATCTGCTGCGGATACTGATCCGACTGATATCTAACTGTAGTGTAAAGCATTCAGAAGTGTGAAATTAATTAAGGGTTGATTTGCATATCTAATGAACTTTGTAATTAGGTATATAACTCTGACATTATGGCACCCAAGTCTTTGAAATTGGGTACAGATATTGTTTTGATAAATATCTAATTGTACTGAGAAGCATTTGGCAGTGTCAAGTTAACAAATAGCTCATTTGCATATTTTATGAAGTTTTGTAATTAGTGATATAACTCCGAAATAACTGCATCAAATGTGATGAAAACTGCTGCATATACTGATGTGACAGATATCTAACTGTGTTGTAAAGTATTTAGTCGTGTAAAGATAATTAAGGGTTCATTTGCATATTTAATAAACTTTGTAATTAGGTATATAACTCTGAAGTTACGGCACCAAATTTTGTGAAACGTGCTACAGATATTGATTTGATAAATATTTACTTGTGCTATGAATCATTGAACAGTGTCAAGTTAATATAGGGATTATTTGCATATTTAATGAACTTTGTAATTAGTGACATTACTCTAAAATTACTGCATTAAATTAAATTAAACGTGCTACAAATGTTGATCTGATGGATATCTTATTGTCCCATGAAGCATTGAGCAGTGTCAAGTTAATGAACAGCTCATTTGCACATTAAATGAAGTTTTGTAATTAGTGATTAAAATCTGAGAGTACCGTGCGATGTTGAAAAAAACCTGCTTCATTAGTGATAACATCTATCTTATTGTTCTGTGAAGCGTACTACTATTAATGAACCTGTTGTAAAACACGTGAGCATATTCAGTTCATATCTGGTTTTATATCTTCCAGGCCTTATGTGAACACCAATTCCTATAACATTGTAAGAATGCTTGGGGCACCTGGTTACGCTCACTGAGGTTTGTTTCAGGTGCACCCAATTTTGGTAAGGGTTACATTAGGATAAATAGAGTAACTATCAAATGGTAATGCATACCAATCTATATGTAACCCTTTCACCACCATGGTTTGTTCCAAATCCATTGTTTTCTATGGTAAAGTTGGACCTGTATACAGGGAACTGGGGGTGAAAGGGTTAAATCCAGTGTTGGGTAAGATGCAATCCTCAGGTTCCATTGTGGTCTCCTGTTCCTCCCACCTCTCCATCACATAATGGTTTTCTGTAATGAGAGTTCTGTCAAGATTGAACAAATAGATGCAAGTGTGACCTTTTCCAAAGGAAAAGAGGGCTTCAAGTGTGTTAAAGCTAAATTCATGTAACTGCTCAGGTTGTTTCTTGATGTTTAAGGAGTCTTCTATAGGTCACTCCATACTGTTTTTCCTAGCAGAATTTTTGTCTAGTCTGTTTTGTTTTTATGGAGAAAATGTGGAAAAAGTAGGTGGGTGATTTCCTGGATTCTGACCCTTATATACATCACTGATGTTTGTGTGTCCCAACAAAAGTCCGAACATACATTTATCTTACATTGTGACCAAATCTCCTTGTGCAGGAATGGACAATATTTTCTGGAGTGACGATATCAAAACTTACTTTCACCAAGTGATATTTCTATAACTGAAGCGCTTTCTTCTTTATATTGATAACGAAATATAAGATTCTGTTAATTTATAGTATCAACAGGATTTTACTGGCTTCTTTAGCAATTCTCTATGAAAAAGTATTCTATTTTGTCCCAACAATTATTGGAAGCTTTCTCTTAATTGAAAGTTAGCTACATTCCTCTCTGCTATTATAATGTATAATAACATGCCGGTGTAATAATTATTATTATACCGTACACCTACTGCTGTATTTGACCGTCCAATAACTTTCCGTATTTTGTATAGTACGCAGAGTCCCGAACAAGGGAGACGCGCGACACGCTGGGATGTTCTATTTTTAGGTGTCATATGCAAATTTTCAGGGGTTTGTTGCAATTTTATTTCAACAATTACGCGCGTTTCACTCATATTGCGCGTGCTGTATCCCTAAAAATTTACCATAGAATTAGTTTATACGGACGATTAATGGAGGGAGGTGTATAATAATAGGGTTATACACAAAATACAGCCCTGTATGGACTCGGGCTCAGTGAGTGACGTATTGAACTCGCCTTCGGCTTGTCCAGTACGTCATCACTGAGCCCTCGTCCATACAGGGCCGTATTTTTTTGAATAACCCTATAAAAATGCATACCATACCCTTTTTCCTCATCTTTTACCAGCTGATGCTATTACCTCCTACAATAACAAAACAAGAAATTTATTTGAAAGAACAGCAGTAGTTTTTAGTGATGTCTTGACCATTCAAAGAAGCTTGATTGTAAATTATTGACTTCAAAGCAGCTGACATGTTATTTGCATTTTTGTCATTTTGTATGACATAATTATTACATCACTGTGCCATCATCAACCCAATATACAGTACATTATAAGTGTTGGGTACAATTGTAAGTGCAGGTGTTCTGCTGTGCACGGTGAAAACCATGCAAAAACACCCAGCCACCACTGAATACACAGATTGGGGTTATATAGACTAGATCTTTAATATGCTGTGCACACCGGCACTTCCATGATGTTTTTATTGCAGAAGCATAAAATTAGTGAAAAACTGTGACCCTTCACAGCTAGAGGAAAAAAGCCTTGGATAAAAAAGCGTCTTCAGGTTTATTGCAACCGTACAATTTGAAATACATCACTTTTAAATCGCGGGTAAATATCCAATGTATATTGGAGATTTACCACATCACAGATCTTGACAAGCCCGACGTCCTCAATCCGACACTAACTTCAATACTTGTCAAATCCCGGGTAATATTCGATGTATATTGGGGATTTCACTTGTTCCTGGCCCCACGGTCTGGCCAAGCCTGATTTCCGTGGTCCAACTCTACTTGACTTGTCTAAAACTGTGGGTAAATATCCCATATTGGAGATTTCACCACCTCACATATGTGACAAAACAATTGTAAGTTTGATACCATGTTGTCTAGTAGTTGTAAATATCCGATATCATATATAAGTGCACGGTCACGGTGCAGTGTCTTCAAAATCCAGTTTACCTTGACACGGTCGATACGCAAAACAATGTCTCTTTTATGACCACAATGAGATCTTGCACCACACACATGCTTAACAAATGGGGAGCATATTGAATAGCGCCACTACTCTCATGAGAAAACATGAGGTAAGGTCTTTCGCCTAGATGCAGTACCGATCAGTCTATTGAGATTTTAATTGCGAATTACATTTTTTGCAAATCTCTTGAAAGAATAAATTTCGTTTCTTTGAATAATTTTGTCAGGTATTTAGCTGATAGCAAAACAATTGGGGTAAAGTTTTTTCCATATAGTGAAAGTTACTTGCCCACGTCTTTAGGAACAGCAGGACATCTTTCAAGAGTTACTGGTCCTGTTCAAAAATAGTTGGTCTCGGGCCATCGGGTCAGCGTGAATTTTGCACGCTGGTACCAAATATCCAAATAGCTGCGAATTTTTATGCATTATTTGCATGATTTTTTTTCCAACCAAAGTTTGTTTGTATAAATGTGCTAACTGAAAGATATGTATGGAAGTATCACTGCTCGCTGATTTGGACCATGCCTATGTGTTTTAACAGGTCAAATAATAAATGGGTGCTGCACTCATAAAATGGCAGGGCCCACTGGAAAAGTACAAAAAATTTTGTGCACATACATACACATCATGATCATAAAGGAAACAAGATACCATTTACTTTAATGCACATCACACAATGGCCCACATTTTGTTGTTGTAATCTTTATTTTCTCTCTCACAAGATTAGTTTTTGAAAATGTAAAATGAAAATCTAAAATGAGGTTGAAATGTTTGAATTTACATGCAACTTTTGACTCATATGACAGTATTTTACACTTTTTCAGTCCTAAATGGGTCTTATTCAAAGAAAACTCTTGGAAAACTCAGGATATTTTTATATTTGTTTATTCCACATTTGCAGCTATGGGGATTTAACGGACGTTCAGTTGAAACCACTCCTTGTACTCCTTTCTGCATCCTCCATGGTTTGCTGCAGTACAGTATACTATTTGTACTACTTTTAAAATGTAGTACACATGTTTTATGTACTAGTTACATCAAGCTACTGTTAACACTGTCCAAAATAAAACTTCATTTTCCAAAGAGCAAAAAATTATCAATTTTTCATTAAAATTGTGTGAATTCTTCCAAAAGTTATTGATAGGGGTGTGGTATTTCATCAGAAAAAAGCTTCTCTTTCTCCAAAAGATAATTTGAAGGTAGTAAATCTAGCATAAAATTAACAATTAAACTTCAAAATAAAAGTGATATAGTTAAATGTGCAACTTGAAATAATTGACCAAAGAGACAAGATTCAACCATTTTAAATTGACAAGTTTTATTTAACACCAACATTTGAAATAAAGTTCATTTTTGTCCAACATGAACTATAACTGTCAAACAAAATCATTGCAATTTACAGTTTCTAAGGGAAAAAAACACATTTCAAATATTGAACTCTACCGTACAAAATCAGACTGATCTCTTCCAACACAAATAAGAAATATATAACTTTATCCATTTCAATGCAAAGACAACCAAAAATTAAGAGAACACCAAAATAATGGTCAAAATGACCCTAAAATGCTGTCACATTAGGTATAGAATGTGAAATTGGTAAAAATGCCACAGCATTTGAAAGGACCCAAGAAATATATTTCTTATGAGATGTGGTCCAATTGATGTTGAGGTATAAAAAAAATCTGGTACCTTTCGAACTTGGACAACAAGTAATTGTTTCTTTTCAATGTTTTATTTTGATTCTATTGCAAAGTGAATAAAACGACATTCATATGATACCTGAACGTGAACTTTAAATCATCATTTGGGAGATTATCTATGACCATTGCATAAGATGAAAGATTGGTTATGTAAAATCAATCACACCACACAATAGTTCAAAAGTGTAAAGTATGGAGTAAAATGTAACAGTTGGTCATTGGATTCACTTTCTGAACTCGTGCAACAGTGAGATAGTCCCTACATTAAAGTACCATTGGCACTGTTCCACTTTGAAAGAGCACAAAAGAGGATACAACATATTTTTCAACTTTTCCAAAATGTGGAACTTTGTGAACAAAGACACAATATTACACAGTTTTATGGGCAATGTCAAAAGGTCAATGAAGGATAAAAAACTTAAATCTGTAAGTTTACCCCAAAATCCTTGTCAAAACTTAATCGCTTTTTATTGAATGTACTTCCAGTCTCTTTCTATGTCAAGCTTAAATTGATTTGTCAGATAGAAACTTTTTTGGGTCAAAACCCCCTAAACCCCCAAAACAGATTTGGGTTTTTTATCTTTCATTGAACTTTTGACTTCTCCCCTTAAGAATATTTAAACGAACTTTAATAACTGTACAACATATAGCCTTTAACAATGGAGTAACAATATTGAATGGACTTGAAACCACTGTACTGTGGTGAAATTGAACCAATCTTTACAGAATCTGGCCAGGCAATATGGAAAAAAGTGTGGTTTTCAGTTTCATCATACTTGTTGTGTTTGTCTCCAACTCCAAAGTTTAGATTTTTACTAGTTTGTATTTTGAAGATGGCATTATGCAGAAATCTTTATGGCCATGATCACAGCATAATTTATTGACATTTTGTAGCATATTCAGCTATATGAAGTTTCCAGGACGTCCCTATGTAAAAGTTAACTTTGCAGGAGGGTATGAAACAAACATAGGTCTTTCCTACTTGTGCACTCCATTGTTGCTTTACAGGTTCTATTTTGTTAAACGTCATAAGAGGACATTCACATTTCTATGTATCATTAGATTCCTTCCTTGAAAACCTATGTATGGTATGCAAGATAACAGAAATTTCCATTCCCTTGCCATTGTCATTTTTACTTTGCATGACAATTGAAAACTAAATTTGAACGTCAAAACTCATTTTAAAGGAGCATTAGCAGTAGCATTTGGTAATTTTTTTCAATATTTTGGTTCTATGTATTAACTACAGTATCTCATTCTACTCCATACTGCACACTTGAATACCCAGGTATTGTTAACAAATGAATTCTAGTCTGGACTTAACTTCAGTGAATAACAATGCTGTCTGTACACAAATAGACTGTCGACTAGCTATTTACTGTGTATTTCATCATGCTTAAGGGATTTGAACCAGAACAAAAATACTGGGGAAGTTGCCAAAAGTTACAGCTAATGGAGCTTTAATCCCAACTTTATGAGGTCAATATCTATATCTACTTTCATCAATTTGGGCAAGCATTTCTAAACATGCATCAATAATTACAACAGTTCATTAAATTTACAAATACGTGACTTATTGACAAAACATTCAACATCCTTCAGATCTATTACGTATGTACAAACTTTGTATCTAAAGGGAGATCATCCAATCTGGAGGATAAAAGTTCCTGAAGTATGTCTGTACTTGCAAAATTTCATGAAATGTGCTTGCAAATTAGCAATATGAAACTAATGAATGTCAATATGAAACTGCCAATGTCAATTACTAGTTTGGGTCAGAAATAATAAACATTACCCAATATTGGAAAATTTGATCAAATATTCAAATTAGGAAATACTTTTACATGGCACTGCTAGATTTTATTTTACTGTTACAAGATATCGATTTAATCAATGAAACTAATTTTCTTTCATTCTGATAAATCTTCTTGGCAATTATTACTCTGCAATTAAATCCTTCAGCATTGCCTCAGAAGTACTGATTGTTCATAAACTACACACACAGAGTCAAAGATCCTCTGAAATTGAGTGAATGCTTCCATTTATTCCAAGCCATACACTTTCTTCAAATCGTGGCGCACATTGAGTGGCAAATGGTAAGCTCGCGTAAAATTAAATCCCATGTATACAATTTGATTTCTCTCTATTGTATCAGTCCAGTTTACAGATTGCCTACCCTATCAAAGTTTACTTGGTTTCCACTTGGTTGTCCAAGTTCCTTGCCACCAGTGAACTGTTACCAGCATACCATTTTTTTCTTCTATTTTCCCTATTTGTGGAATTTCTTTATACTTTGACACCTGTGCTGCAACAAAATCACCTACTCTTGGCTCCTCAGATGATTGGTAACCATCATCTTGAGTGCAGGCAGTAGTTGTAGGTCGCCGCCTTTTAGGTGGTCTTCCACTGTATACCTGAAATGTATAGCATTCTCTGTAACAGTGACACGTTTAAAGAATAATTTTTTTTCCAAATATTCGATCAACTTCACCGTTGTCAAATTTAAACTACGTAAGAAAATACAGAAATTAACTTTCAGATACTGTAGTTAGATAAGTACCAGAAATTTTTGATACCTGATTAAAATTTTAAATTTACTCAAAGCTGCCCTCTACTTGCCATAAAACTTACTAAACCAATCCCAAAACTATCTTCTATGATTTATACTTACTTCAATGTTTTCATCAATGTGAAGGATGTTTTTGTGGACATTAATTAGTAATGGAGACAACACTTGCGGTGCTTCATCACAGTGACCACTTCTTTCATCTTGATTCTTTCTACAAAGCAGTTCTGGCAGCGGCCAAGGAGTGGTCTCAGTTGGTTTTTCCATGAGAGATGGAAATGTAGAGTCAAGAAATGTCTCCCACCATCTCTTGTCATTCTCTGTGATGACACAAACCACACCACTTCTAAGCATCTTTGAAATGTCATCCGTTAATCTTTCATAGTTGACTTTATCTTCAGTAGGGCATATCATATCTGGCTCTTCCTTTGGAGTGTCCTGAAAAATTGTTAGAGCAACACAAAGTGCATAACAGGTAGGAACTGTGCAGAAACTTCACATCATCCTCAATAAGTATCTAGAGTAGTGATAAAAAAGTTTCAGTAAGAATAGTCACTGCATACAACAAGATGAAGAAAAATTTTCTATGATGCGCTCTTAGTGCTCAAATCAATGTTGTATGTAAATATGTACCTTCAGTAGCAAAATGCCTTCACCATCTGGTTTCCAGTGAGTTTCTGTGCTCCATATTTTATACTGCAGCTGTGCCTTTCCATGCGTGTTTTTGGTTATTAGAAAAGCGTGTGGTATTGAATGGCGATGAAGTTCTGCACAGTATTAGGGGATAACCAGTCTCATATGTTGTACATCTCCTTTAGCAGAGTTACTGAAGATCCATTTCTTGAATACCCTGATTTCAAGATGTTGAGAAATATATCCATTAGGTCTGAAAGTCAATAACACAGTAATTTTTTGAATATATAATTTCCCTTGTATTTATACCAAAGCCCACAAACAGCCACAGACTGGAAAAGTGAACAGAAATAGTGACAATGCAAACTGTTTACACAATATTGACAAGCTAGCTACCATTAAGATCAACATATACTGTAGAGGGGGAAATAGTTGGTGGGCTTTAATAATGGCCCATTTGGTACAAACGGAAAATACGCAAAATTAATCCCCGCCAATATCTGAAAGTATGAAACTAGCAACAATAGGTTGCGGGAGCAGCACAAAAATTGCCACAATCCCTGTAAATCAAAGAATTTACAGGGATTTTACAGTAGAATGTTGACTACTGACAACAGTACAGTACTAATTGTACATGTTTATGGATTGCGAAATTAAAACCCCGCCAATTGATATCATCAAACCGATCTGCGCCAGATTTAAATCCCGCCAATTTAAAACGCTAATAATAATAATATAGGGTTCTTATATAGCGCACATATCCACAAGTACATGTGCTCAAGGCGCTTTACAATTATTATTAAAGCTATACAGTAATTCCAGACTTGAACTGAACACAATTCACAGTTTTTATTCAATGTTAACTACAAATTGAAAGCTTTCAGAAGCTATATTTTAGCATCTTGAGCTATCGTAAGTTTTGACTTTATTGTGTACTGGCCCATTTCAAATTTTTTTTATAATCAACTACCTGAAACTAATACTAAAGGCATCTGCTGTACTTACTGTCTAGGGTAATGACATCTGCCCTCTTTATTCTGTTAGACAGAACGCTGAAGACTTGATCAATATCTGTTAAAAGAAACATTGTTTTATTCTTATTGTCTAGAACCTTTTATCAAATCTCCAAATAACAGATAACTGCTGCTTTAAATAAATCAACTCCATGATATAAGTTTCTCAAGAACATGAAACAAATATTTCATTCAACACAAGGTAACAATGTCAATGTTTACTTTCATTGATCCTGCAGTTTTGTCACTAACGAACTCTGCATCATTCTTAGAGTAGACAGGAAAAGAATGTCGTGATGAACTCACTCACCTTCATGTGTGTGTCCTTTCATTAAGAAATTGACATGTATCTGTGAAAATGGGAAAGAAAAATTTCAGAGCTGTCAGTTTCAACACTGAAAATTCCCAGAAATTTCAATTTCATCTAAAGGCACAGAAATTTCTGGTACCAAAAGTCTTGTAAATTTTCCTGTCTTGCAAGCAATTAGGGACACACTAGTTGTATTTGCAAGAAATGAAAGCTTACATGAAGTCATTTTGAAAACAAAACAAAACAAAACAGGTTGTGTGCAGTTTGACTTTGACTTCAGGCATTTACTTAAATTACAGTCCGCCAAAAATCAAAAAGATGTTTCATGACTTTACACAAAAATGCAGCAATGATGCTCATTTCTTGGTTTTTATTTTCTTGTCAAACCACTATAAATGCAAATCTGTTCATTATTTGTACAGAAATAAACTTTTCAATAGCTCTTGACACTACAACATGCTATTGTTACCCACAACCATTTTGTCTCTTTACCTCACTGTAGAACCTTTCTCTTGATTTTCTTATTCACTACACACAATGGATCAAATAAAATGACCAACAAGGGAGTTTTGATGTCATGTGAGCATTAATTGACCAGCAAAAAATTTTTTTTTTTCTTGGCCTAATCTTCATATTTTATTTCTTGTTATGGACTTCCTCAATATTTATAAATATGTAAACAATGCAAACTGATTACCTCTTTAAATATATCCATCTGGACCAGATAGCCGAGGAAACCAAACACGTAGCAATTTTTGTTTTCCCTGAAGCAATTATCAAGTTGAGTAAACATTACATCAGGTAATGTGTCCAAGCTGAGCAGAACTTGCAATATAATGTTCATTGTTAGATTGCTATCATGGCAGTATTGCATCACATCAAAAAATCCAAAAGCTGCTCTCCCATGGGCGAGGACCCCAGTAAGGTGTGTACGCAGTGCCATAAACCACCAGTACTAGTAGTATTTCTTAATTGACGCAATCTTGGAAGAAAGAGCTTGTTCTGATCCATGCCATCAACTTTAATGCTCAGATACTTTTCTTGATTAGATCTGGCCAGCTCCCTATGTTGAAAGTATGTCTCTCTCTCTGCCCTGTAAGTGATGAATATGCCAATCAGATATTGAGAGTATTTTCCCTCTTTGCCAGAATTTACAGGCGGGGGGGTTCCACTGAATTGATGAGTTCTATCAAGCTGTCTAGATGGAACACTGAATTAGCATAAAATCAATATAGGTATGATACATTTTGCACACTTGTTTGTTCAAAGCGATCATGGAACATAAACGTCAATTATGAAGTTAAAGGGAGTGTCACTTCTCATCATGAGCAAGCTGCAAACATCTGCGGTAAGCATAGATATGAATTTATGCACATACACATACCTGAGAACAGCACATTGATATGCCTCGCCATAGCCCGTCCATTGAAATCACTCTGTTGTACACACTTAAAAATTTATTATATGTGAAACTGTGATGATCATTTTTGTAAAAATGTCCACAGGACTATTGGCTACAGATCAAAATATTTATGAGCAACAGTTCCTTTTTTTTAATTGTGAATTTAACACACTATTTTGCAGTTATTTGAGAAATAGAATGCAGGGGGATTGAAGGACCTGGGTAAGATTGTTTCACACTTACTTGGAGTATTTAGCTGCCACAAGGCAAAGGCAAGTGCAAGACAAATATCCCCAAAAGTGTGCAAAATAATCTTATCCTGGTCCAACACGTAAAGTTGTGAGATTCTGTCTGAAGTGTATCACACAGTGCATTCAGACGTGTGCATCACATATTAAAATGCAACTCTATTTTTGACACGTTTACAGTATGACTTTCATGATGAAGTGAGCCGCATTGTTTGGGATGCCAACATACGAGCCTTACTGAATGATTTCTGCATCATCCAGTTGGCTTTGGCAAAACAACTACATACTATAAACAGCAGTAGTGACATGACGAAATGGGCATATGCTCACTTAAGTGGTAAGCACATGAAAGATACTCTGCTTTTCATTCAGGTTGTTTCACTTTAGATTATAAAATTACTTACCCTGCACTTTGATATGTTGTGTATCTCTGGCCTGCTGTTTAAAACTACAGGGTTTATGCTACCCTCAGAATCACAAACTCTATACAGCATAATTAAACAAAAAAAATGGCAATATGCAACTGAAAGTAACCGATTTTCCTCAGTGTCCATGGTTGAATTCGTTCAATAGGTTATGGAAATTTCAGATACCAATTGTTTTGATCACTGAACTTTATTTTGTGTACTTTAGTCTTTTTGAGTCATAATAGCAGGGTTCTCAAAAATTTTTGAAGGAGGCGGAAAATTTAGAAAAGTAGGCGGTTAGCTTTCTATGCAACCAGTTTCCCTGGGCGGGCGAGAGGGGGGGATATTAGGTATTTTTTTTTAATATGAAGACATTTC
Source organism: Ptychodera flava (assembly GCF_041260155.1). Lineage (NCBI taxonomy): Eukaryota > Metazoa > Hemichordata > Enteropneusta > Ptychoderidae > Ptychodera > Ptychodera flava. The sequence continues at coordinate 39,455,989 of NC_091939.1, read as the reverse complement.
TGAGCAATTTTATGCATTCTTATACAGTGATGAGAGGCTATTCCAACATACACGCAGGGGAGGGTTTCAGAGAGGGGTCCCCTTCCCTGTGTGCAATAAATTTTTAAAATTTGAAGACATTTTGGAGTAAATACATGCATTCTTGTATAGTATTTCAGCATACAGAATAATCATTATTATTATACACCTACTGCCGTAACCTATGGGAGTTTGACCGTCCAATAACTTTCCGTATTTTGTATAGTACGCGGAGTCCCGAATACGGGAGACGCGCGACGCGCTGGGACGTTCTATTTTTAGGTGTAATATGCAAATTTTCAGGGGTTTGTAGCAATTTTATTTCAACAATCGCGCGCGTTCCACTCATATCGCGCGTGCCGCATCCCTCAAAATTTACCATAGAATTAGTTTATACGGACGATTAATGGAGGGAGGTGTATAATAATAGGGTTATACACAAAATACGGCCCTGTATGGACTCGGGCTCAGTGAGTGACGTATTGGACTCGCCTTCGGCTCGTCCAATACGTCACTCACTGAGCCCTCGTCCATACAGGGCCGTATTTTGTGAATAACCCTATATTACAATCAATTACAACATGTTTTTGTGGGATAAAGTTTTAAAAAATGTCAGAAAAATTAATTAACATATTTGATATCACTCGGGCCTGTCAACTGCATTCAGTTGGCATGGCAAAATAAATCCCAAACTAACGACACTGAACGCCAACCTGTACAACACCCTTAGTGACCTTATGTGTACAAAGCACCGGCAGTCGATTGTAACACAGTACACACAATGCGATATCGGTCGACCTGAAATTTGACACTGTGATCAACCTTCTACCTTTTACCTCCATGGTTGAATATTGACATTGTGATCGATCATGGATGGATTGACATGGCATTTCAAAAGTATGAAAAATGAGACTCAGTAACTTTTGATCACTATAGATTTGATCAAAAACCTATCAAACCCATTAGACAAGGCCCTATTCTTACGCAGAAAACAAAGCTCTCAAGCATTGACTTTCTCTTCCGCGTTTGAGCGAAACAACGTCGGCTTCATTCGGAAATGGTCGGCTATTTGTGGGTATTACATACTTGTATATAAGTCCAATGTTCGGCTATAACCGATGTGAACGTCAGAATAATTCGGGCTGTGATCGTGAAAGCAGGGTTGGCCTCGAGGGCATTCCCATTTCGCTGATCGCGGTAATATAGTACACGGTATCACAACACGTTCGCTAATCACAGTACTATATAGTGATAGCAACAAGTTCACCATGTAAATTGCTAGACTACATATAGCCACATCGGCACTTCTTAAATATTATTTCCGGCTTGCAAGACCACCAAAAAATCAAAATATTGTTATCAAAACTATAATTTTGGGGCTGGAGAGCCAAACAGTGCTGAAAAGTAGCCGGCCAAAATACGGAAGTAGCCGGTCAATTTGGCCGGCATCCGGCTAAAAATGAACACGCTGTAATAGTACTTTCAATTATAGCCTTAAAAATTCATATATTGTGTATAATCATTTTGGCAATTACCCTTATCCCTAATATAGCATGGGACTTGCAGAAAGGTTTATTCAAGATTTCTATTTTCCACATAGAAACAAAGTGCCAGGTAATTGGCCTGCATATAGAGTTTTATGGAAGAGCGCAAAACTCTGGAAAAGAATTCTACATGGCCAAAACATGGACTGACCTACTCATCAACATAATCCAGGACTTTTCTCCGGCTTCTGGGGCTGCAATGATTGTCAACATTGAAGACTGTAAGTGTGTAGTCTAGTTGCTCACAGTTTCTTCAAAGTTCAACCCTACTACCGGGGGTTAATACATATCATTGAAATTAATGTTATATGGTCTTTATTATTTTGTTCTCATTGTTTTCTTACTCATATAGTGTTGTTTTCTACTGGGGATCTTAGTCCACAGCCATGTGGCCCTCAACTAATTTATTTCACACCATGGCTCAGTTATTCATTTACTTACTAACCATTATCTGATATCATTGCTAGTTGGAAATACTGTTGATGACTGATATGTGTCGATTTCATGTCTCATTTTCACTTAAACTTTCACTTCCTGCTACAGAAATATCATTTTACAATAAATAATATATACCATATATTGTATTTTATGAAAGGTGCAATTCCAGCCTCTGCCTTGGCACACATGAAACGGACTGGAATTATTTTATCAAGGACAGAGCTTCAGCGTTCACTACATATTGTAAGAAGAACAGTGGCAGATGTAGCTGTTTGCTGTTCAGACTCGGAAGACACACCCACCCATGAAGATGAAGCAGTATCACAGGAGTGATGTCATCACAGGGTCAGGATGCAAAGGGTTAATGGAGTGTTTGAGAGCATTCGTGCGGACGTAACAATTATTGCGTAATACTTTAGCATCAATTTTTTGCTATAAATGACATGGTTTAACAGAATAGCGGACTTTCTGTCATTTTGAAATTTGAAAATCACAACTGAGAAAGTCATTTATAGATACACATACAGGATTATAGTTTTCTGTCAAGTGAGAAAAGATGAATTATCATATTTTTTACGACATCCTACTGAGTTCTGACCAAAGATAATCAGTTTTCGTAACATTTATGTACTTTGAAATTTGGCATTCATCAAACTCAAAGAACGTGTCATTTTCAATTGTATTTCTCAAAAACCTTCACTTTCTGAAAACTGGATGATAAGAGATACATTTCAGTATTTGTTTGTTCCCACTTCTATTACGTGACATTTTCGGGATAAAAATTATGCATGTTTTATCCCAGAGAAATTCAGCCGTTGTTCCTATTGTGAAAGCTGAATTAGGTATCAGAAATTCTTGCTACCTTTAGTTCAAGTCTATTGTGACATTAATGACAATCAATTTGATAATAGAAATGGTCAAGTTAGTACAGCAAAAGTAGTTCTCCATTTAAAATGTAAAATTTTTTTTGCAAAATGAAAGATAGAGTTCAGCATTTTGTTTCTTGGCCAGGGTTGCAAATAGATAAAAACCCAGTTTTGTTGACATGTAATCTCTTTTTGTGTTGTATTAAAATCAAAGAAATTCACCTTTACTTTTGTATTTTAATTTCTTTATGATATAGTATCAAATATTAGGGATTGTTTTACACCCCCATCCAAATAAAAGAAAAACAACAATAGACAAATTGATATGTCTATCATTTAGCAAAAGTAACTTTTGTGTTGAGTGGATACTCAAAACAATAATTTAAGTAAATGTTATATGCATCAATGCATACAGCAATATAAATAGCAATCTAAAGTAGAATTTATTCCCATTACATTTTCTAACATTTGGAAGGAAAAGATTGCAAATTTATGACAGATTTTAGTAAGCCTGCTTTTATTAATGATCTAAGCAACTGTTAGTCTCTACATCAGTAACAGAAAATTCTGATACTTTTGAGAAAGAAGGAAAAAATCTTCCAAAATATAAAAGATTGTAATAAGCCTACTTTTTGTATAATCTAGGAGACTGTTAAAGGACAGTAGCTGTAATGTTGGATGTTTCATGTGCTTTTACAAATGAATTCAGTCCAGTTACATTCAAATGTAAACCGTAGTAGTGAGCTTTACACACATTCACTAATCAAAAGCTTAACACTGGACATTTCAAAATGTATTTGGATATGAACAAGAAATTGAAGTAAATACAGAGAGCAGAAATCTGAGAAATAATCATCAAAAGTTACAGCTACTGTCTCAGTAATGTCTCAATCTGTGACAAAAATTTGGTATTCTTGGTTAATGACAAAATTTGCCAAAACCTTACAGATGAATCTGTTTTTATTTAGAACTGATGAGGCTAAATTAACATCCAAATTGGTAACAGAAAATTCTTGTACTTTTGATATGCAGTAGTAATTATATAAAGTGACTGCACATTAAGTATCAGAAATGAAAAACCAAGTTCCATGTACAATTGGAGATTGCGTTTTTAATATTTGACTTTGTACAACATTGTGCTTATGTGACACAAATTAAATAAACTTACCGTAATGTTGTGATGAGCAATGCCACATATTTAAGTTTACTACTTGCAAGAGTAACCCTGCAGTATTTTCTTTATTCATAAATAGATTTTTGGTTATTTTCAATATGAAGAGTGATATATTCTCTTTTAAAAAGATCGTTTTTATTGACTTACACTCAAATTTCAAGATTGTTTGTCAGGTAATTGTAAAATGATATTTAAATTCCCATTCTAATATTCCATTTTGGCCAGATGTGAAAAGACTTTGTGAAAAAATTCTTTATTTGATTCATTTCTTTCCAAATTTTTTTAGTGTCCTGCAAAAATGGAAAGAACTCCACCATAAATCTCCAATTTTATTAAAAATGTCCACCTTTGGAAAATGAAGTTTTATTTTGGACAGTGTTTGTTGTACTACTGCAAGTCTTTAAAGTGTCTATGACATATGCCCCAGACAACCAAACGTAAAATCACTCTTTGGGTCTTGAAGTTAGCTTACATCACTGCCTTGCATTGCGTATCGCCCCCTTGTCCAGATAAAAGGCAAAAGTTAAGGGTGGGCGTGTACCCCTAACCCAACTCGGTAGACATTTATTGGCTTTTCGAAGTTCAGCCAACAACTTGTGTTAACACAGGCAAACAGTCTTTCACACCTTCGCAAATCCCCTGTCCGTAAGGGTTTGCGACTGGGCTTCCTTTGCTCAGAACGTATACGTAGCGTGCAGCTCAAGAGAGAACATTGTAGTGCCTAAATATTTTAGTTCGCTTTTAGTGACATGGTTTTGTCAAACAAGATCCAAACCACGGTCTTTTCATGAGATCACCAATGATGTCGCAACATCACATGATACACATACAGTCAATTGACGTGCCGATTGAGTAACTTGGAATGACCTGTCAGTGGATTTTGCAGAATAACACAAATTTGAAAAGTAACTGTAACTCTATGGTATCTAGGACAGTATACAAAAGTCATTATGTCAGTCATAAGAAATTGCAGCAAGCATTGGGGTTCTCTGTCAGTATTTAAATTGGCATAAAAGTATCACAACTTTTCCAAATAGAATCCTAAACCGAGAAAGTAATCTAAATTTCTGTACAATATATGTCCTCTCTGTATAGTGTAGAGACTGATCGACATCACTGACCTCACTAGCCTATGATGTGATCTTGAAAAGTTCATCAAATATCAGGTATTTGACCAGAGATCAGTGCAATATCCCTGTAATGGCACAACTAGAATGGCATTTACTGAATTTTGAATCCATGTGAAACATAGGAGGCTTTTGATAATTAAAACATGCGCACGACAAACGTACGTGTTTAGAGGGAGGGGGTTTTACTTTATTTCGATTAGCGTACGCAAAAATCGCAGTACATGTTTTTATATCAATATCTCTCTCCAAGTTTTACTGTACAGCAAAATATCATGCTATACTGTTTGGTGTGTACCAGGCCAGTGCGGCACCTGTGCTACACCATTCTTTTGACCTACATGTGGTTGCGCACAGTGTAAAAAATATAGTTTCCGTAACAACCATTTTGGATAAATTGCGTTATTGTGGAGTTGGCGCTGAACAAAGATTGATGTTAGAGAAGGTAATTATACTTCCTCTAAAATCAGTCTTTGTATGGTGGTGGGAGCGTATGCATGATGCGTGATCTGGCCGCGTATTTCTGTCTGTTGCTTGTCCACTAGGTGACTTGATGCTATGTTGTGGGTTTGAACCCAATTGAAAACACTCTGTATTCATAGTGATGTAATTACAGATTGTAGGTATGATACAGAATAAGGCTGGGTTGGATTTACACACTTCTAAACTTTCGTTTAGAGGGGGTTGAGGCCAATGCATTTAGTTTCGTTTACCGTGCACATGCTTTATTATCCACGGCCCCTAACTGTTGTTAAGGCATTGATATATGTGTGTTCCTATATCAATAAATGATATTGTGTAATAGAAAGTTTGGTAACTTGACCATTTTTAATAAAATATCTAAAAAAGAACCACAGTACTTTAGAACAATAGCGTGACATGTACCTAGAAAAGTTTTGGACAATTGCGCAAGCGGTCATTAACAACCATTGTTGTGATACTCCTCAGGTTGTCTGCTAAGGTGACAGCGCCCTCTTGCGACCACAGTTGTCCAATTGAAACCACTCCTTGTATTCTGCATCCAGTTGAGAGAAGAATGCTAGAAGATGGTGTTGAAACTGAAAATGAGTAAAAAAGAAAGAGGAGCACTGTGTCTGGCTTGAAGAACAAAAATATGACTTCCAAGGAGCCCTTTCTAGATGGGAAAGTACGTCAAGATAGAATGAGCATGCTGAAGATGTTCCACAGTGTCTGTGGGTGAAATCTATAAATATATATATTCACCAATCTGGCAATTTTCAAGTTCCCTAACACCATCAAGATATTGTTTGATAATGGTATCACCAGACAGCTCATTCAAGCGGACAATATATGTTGATGTGATCATTGATACCTATGACACCTTGCAAGAAATTATAAGAGACAACCTTTATCGGAGATGCATTGCCTATGCTTGACAGTGCCAAATAGTCAGTCAACAGTTTAGCATTATTTAATGTCAACCAACATTAACAGCTGTGATCAGGGAAGCAGAATGATGACCTTATTATGTTGATCTCACAGGACTTGTCATTTACCTTGAGTACCAGTAGTGCTGCAAGATAATGGGTTACATCTTAACTTCCACAATTGGTCCTACAGCAAAGCAAAATGGACCAAACAAATCTGGACTCTGTATTTACAGAGATCTCCTTTTACAATGGACAATTCTATTGGTGGAAATCATGACTTTGACACTCAGCCTGTGCATTTAAAAGTCATTTCAGTTTTCAAACAGATTCAGTTATTTTATAGCAGTGTCACGTTTTACGTTTTTAATCACATCATACATGTACGGGAGTTGTTGTTGTTTGATAGTTTGGTTCATGCTGGTCTGACAGACTTGGCTTGCTTCCTCTAAGCTTTTCACTTGCAAATACTGTATAGTTGTTTCATAGTTTGGTTCATGCTAGGTCTGATAGACTTTGCTCCCTCTTCTCAGCTTTTTGCTAAACAGAGATATTCCAAAAAATTCCTGTCTAAGCGTAGCATACCCAGCAGTATACTCACACAAGGTAATGATTAATGACTTGCACTGCTAAAAAATAATTGAATCTGTTTGAAAACTGCAATGACTTTTAAGTGCATAGGCTGAGTGTTATGTATTTATAACTTAAGATATAATCTGTTCTTAAAATAATTGTGTGGAGATATATCTTTTCATTTTCATATGGTCGGTGCGTTGAATTGCAAAATGGCTGTGAGTGACTGGGACATGTAATTCGTAATGTGTTTTCTTATCAATTCTGAACCCATTTACCTAAATGTTTCAGTTTTACTTTATCTTTCATGTTTTTAGCTCCACTGAGCTTATGTAATAAGTGGGTGAGTGTTGTCGTCTGTCATCCATCAATTTTTTTACATTCAAATGTTCTTCTAAAAAACTGTCTAATTCCTTTATTACATGGAGTACAGGTCCCCAGGGATAACCATAATCAGATTTGTTGGAATTGTGATATAATATGTAATATATAATATATATAATATAATATAATATATAATTTGTATTTTTTTAGACAAATTATGTTATTTTCGAGCAAAAATCTTTTTCTTCTCAACAACTGGTTGGATAGCCTGAATATTTGGTAAACAGATCCATAGCGATGACTTTATTCAGATTTGTTCAAATTGTGCAGAAATGCAAATTTGTATTTTCATCATTTTTGGTCAAAAATGTTTTTCAATGAAACTGCTGGTCTGATAACTTTGATATTTGGTATACAGGCTCAAAGGGATGATCAAAATGTGATATATTCAAAATATGATGAAACATGCAATTTTGTGTTTTTGAGGCAATTTTTTGCCATATTTTGCCATATATATGTGCATCCTTTGTGGTATTTTCGTGATAACCTTATTATTATACATCTCACATTCCTGACTAGGGCATCAAATTGTCAGAGTAGTGACCGTTTTTGTGCAATATTAACAATTTTTCTTCTGATTCATAGCAAGTGTGGAACACTATCTCGGACACACTTCTGCAAGTTCTTGATAGTGTGTGCACCACACGCATATGTCCAGAGCGCACAAGAGACATGTCCTGGCACTCGTCCAATGGGTCTCTTGAAACCGTTCAACAGTGAATGCATAGATACAGCCACAGGGGTTGGGGCACCTGGAAACGGTACATGTTACGGAACGGGCGTTCTGTACGGCTTTATTAGCGCATACAAAATTCTATTGTTCTCTGGTAGATGTATAATAATTGTTAAATATGCAAATTATGACTTGGCTGAATTAAAAATGCTGAACTAAAAAATATCGCAGTCTGAAAAAGTGAAGAAATTGCCCTTAAACTTTGCAAATCGCTTCACAAGGCATATGACCCTCAGTTTTCCTTTTGCACCAGCAGTTATGAGAAAAATGGTATTTTGACAAAATGTGACAAAAATAGGCAAAATTCTATGATTCTGCAAGCCACAGCTATGAGATTACTCTCAGTTCTAGATAATAATCCAAACATTCCTCATTCAAACATTGCTGGATATGATCCCCACAAACACAGACAGACACAGAGACTTAATACAGAGTGATGACATTGGCCCAAAAGTGTGCATGCTCTCAGCTCTAAGGGGTGAAAAACCAGTTTTGAGTTAGGCTGGACTTTAACTGTTTTAATTCTTAAAACCAAGAGCGAGCCACACTGCATAGTCCAGAAAGTCCAAAGTGTCTAGAACTCCTCAGGCCCATCTTATAAGATATGCTTTTCTCTTTATTAACATTTGACGACCTTAGTAGCCATAAGATGGTCATGTTTATCCTACTTTGGTGCCATAAGAAAACAGAAAACCAAAGACCAGAGATAATCGACATGAAAAAGCATAATTTCATCATGTGGTTGTTACAATCTCTTATCATTGACATATTAGTCTGTTCACATCAGTATTTTTCTCTGTAAACTCCAATCACATTCATCAGGTATCACACTTTTCAATGCTCATTGCATTCTATACATCCATCTTTACTCATTACAATTGAAATTACGTTGAAAATGTCGAAGGGCTTCACTGGACCGGGTAACCATGGAAACCGGTCAGTACATCGTTCACCGGCCCACTAACATCCCGGATGTTCCTATTCAAATCAATGCACTGATTTGCACTCACATCGAGGCATGTAATAAGTAACATCCTTGTTTTAGCCTAGAAAATTAAAGCAAAATTTGAATAGCAGGCAGGAATTTTTATTAGTTTTTAATTACAGTTTTGAGAAAACATGAACTGGAAATCACATTTTGCTCGTTCAATAGGAAAGCAGAGTCCAAAGTTTGTCAATATTTGCTCTATAATATGCTTGTTGCATAACCGAACACTTCAAGGACATGCACACATTTTGAGCATAGAAGTGTTTTGTATATCTTGCACACACCATTGCAATATCTTGGTTTTCAGTAGGAAAACCCACAACAACCAGTGGACAAGGTACAATTCAGCTTTGACAAGAGACAGTTGTATATTTCCACTCTGAACAAGTTGAATTCCAACCTCAAGACTTCTCAAAATGAAATATTACAAAAGCTACTACAACTGGGTCTCTTGAATGAAATTTATATTTTGTGAATTTTTTAATTTACTTTTCCATTTCACAAGATTGGGTCATACTTGTCGTTTATATGCTTTGAGCAAATCAAATTTGAATATGAATTATAATGTACATATTCATGTTGTGCACATGTCCTACAGATAGACCTTAGAGAGTAATGACTTAAATCGATACTTTTGATATATAAATTGCATTTTATTCAATGTTTCCAAATCAGATTTTGTTGTACACACTTACAAATTCCTGTGTGTTGAAGTATCAAGTTTACAACTGATGACCATACTGTTGGTATGTGTACCATGCAAAACGACAAAATCTGACTGTGACTATCAACAATTAACAGCATGGTAGATATATGCAGGCTATGTTGACAGTTGTACACACTTACAAATTCCTGTGTGTTAAAATATCAAGTTTATAACTGATGACCATACTGTTAGTATATGTACCATGCAAAACGACAAAATCTGACTGTGACTATCAACAATTAACAGCATGGTAGATATATGCAGGCTATGTTGACAGTTGTGTGTATACTGTTGGTTGGCCATTATATTATAGAGACTAGAGAAAAATGCTACATGTACATTTGATACAAAAAACTGGAAAATATGTTCATACGTTACAGCTTTTATTGCTATAAAAGTTTCAATTTTAAGACAATTAATAGTGTATATTTTGTATCATTGTTTTCAATCACTGAGAGTAATAAACATTTGCTTCAATGTCCAAGGAGTTTTGTGTTCATTTCTGAATCAACCACCTTAAATTTACTATCAGTCATCCACATTACTGAAGAACAGAAGTCTTAAAATCAATAACCTTCTGATAGGAATTACATGTAAATAGTGTTTGTGTCAGAAACCCTCAAAAGATCAATTGTGATCTCTTGCTGTGATATCATCTGCTGTAATTTGGCATTGAATGTAAGCAATTATGACAGAATCATAATAATCTTCTGGGACTGGTCAATCATAATCAATGCAGTACATGTTGTAAAACACACGTAACATACAAGGGCAGGGTTCGAAATTAGCGGTAGTCCCGCGTCCACAGACTACCAACTTTTGCCTGGGGCTACCGAAGTCCATGAAATGGTAGCCCACATGGACTACCAAAGCCCAGGACATTAGTATTCAGTCAGTGTTTGGCATGCCATGTCCAGTCTTTAAGTTTTGGATGAGCTAAATGCAGTTAAACACAGCTGGACAGACTGTGACTTTGTTTTGCAAATTACAAAGACGACCTTGCGATGGAACTTTGCAATGAAGTTTCAATATCTCAACTTATGTACTTGGATGGCAGGCACAGAAAATAATGGCCAATGAAAACATTCTTATTGCATTTTGATCAAAATGTATCGATCACAAACTCCTCCCTACTACAGAAAGCCCATGGTCTGTTTACCCCGCTGAGAAGGTGGTGGTCATTGCCATGACAACAATCAAAATTGGCATGCAACTCTGAGAATGAAACGGGTTGCCGATACAATGATAGGTCACCAAACTTTTTTGTGTCACTGTTGTCAATTAAACAAGTTTCTTTTGAATAATAAAGGTGTGCAAGTATTCACATCAAAATGACAAACAAATTCACTTCATTGGCAGAATCTTGAAAAACAGTTTTTGTCTTTTCTTGTTAATGAAAAAAATCCCTAATCTAAAATATGCATGGGCTACCAGCCATTGTCACTGGGTTACCAACCTCAGAAAATGGTAGCCCAAGTGGACTACCAGGATAAAAAGTTAATTTCGAGCCATGCCTGGGGACAGACATGTAAACTATTCCCTATGATCAGGGGTAAGCCTTCCGGTGTTGCGAAGATGTGCGCCCTCTACGTGCATTCTCAATAATTCAACAGCAGACTAACAATTGCTGCTTTTAGCACTACAGCATTTCCACAGAGTAAGGCATTGCTTTGACAATCATTATTGCCTTTACTCACTTGCTAATATTTTAACAGAAGCTGGTTGATAAAGACTTTTCTAAGACAAATGACTAAGGGACTGGATGTAAATTAGCAGGGGGAGGGCCGGGGGATTTCTAGAGAGAGTGGCAAAAAAATCATGACCCTCCCCAAAAATTTAGTCCAAAAATTTATGACCCTCCCCAAAAGCAAGGCTGAAAAATTTGTGACCCTCCCCAGTTTCAAAAAAAAATAGAATATCAGAAATTGATCGAATCTTCAACTTTCAAAAATTGAGGTGGGGGATTTACAACACAGGGCAATATAGATGGACACCAGCAAAGGATGCCTGCAAATTTTTATTTGTTTCTGCTTGTGACAAGAACAAGTCTAGATTTGGATGTCAGCCTCACCCAAGAATACTTTCAATGACTCGGTGTCAGTCCAATTTGACCAGCATGGGTAAAACTAATCTTGTACACAAAAATCTGGATAATTCTATGCTACAGATTTTTCAGTACTTTTAATAAAAGGGAAACCCCTGATTTCTCTGCCTACACAATATGCATTTCAATTGTTATGATAATGGTTTAATATACTGTTTAACTCTTACACTGTTTAAACTTAGTAAACCAATCACCAGATAAAGGAGTACTGGTATTCTTGTTTCCAGTGTGGTATGGGTGGATTGTTCTGGGGAACACCATAGGATAAACTCTATGATTAAAGTAATTCATTGTTTGATTTAAAATTTCTGCACAAGTTTGATGAAATGCTAAATTTTCAATTTTGTCAGCACACTTGTAAATGTGGAGCAAACCACAGAAAACAGTTTTAAGACTTCACTGGACACAAAAAATGACACCACTGTTCAAGTGGCATCAGGCTATGCTGACAAACTGAATTAATACTGAGCATATCATTCTAAAATACTGCAGCAAATACTGAAAAATTCTTAAAATAATATTCAGCTCCTGTCCTCTTTTACTGCATATAATTTGTTTAACTTCCTCGCCAAGTCTTTTGCAGTCCGTTTAACAAACTTGTGGTACACGCACGTTTATTTCAGCAAACTCAGACAATTGCCAGGTCAGAGTTGTGACAGCAAGTCTGAACACACATTTAGAGTACTGTAAGTGTTGGGTCTGATATCCTTGTTCAATCATACATCTAAATTAATTTTACCATTTATAAATTTTCTACAGTAAAAATGAAACCATTTTTCCTGGTAAAATTCTGAAATCTTGTGACTCTATATAACTCTGACCTGCAACGTAAACAACAAAACCAACACCTTGTCCATACACCATTGTTTCAAATTACAGTGACTGACAGGCAAAAATAAAACCTAGATTAAAATTAAACTTATAATAAAACTTAGATTAGATCTTAGATTAAATCTAAGTGTCCTTTCTGATAGAAATTGTTCCTTGCTGGTTTAGAGCAACGCATTCCTTTGAGTGATGAAATGTATCTGGGATAGTTCATTGCAATCACAAATATAGCTTCATGGCATGCATTAAACAATCTACCAAATTATGTAGATCAGAAGACAATTCATGATACCATCAACTCTGCCATATAGCAAATCACAGTTTCTTTGAATTTGAATATCTATTGTCTTTAATAGATGCATTGCATTCATTCCCCTTTCATGCTCAGAAAGTATATTATAAAGTCTGTATCTCAATTCCTCCTTACAGTGAATGGACACTGACAGCTGACATGGTGTGCAATTCAGTTTTATTCATTAGTACATAAACACTGTGTTGTACACTTCGGACACATAAATAGATTTATAACATTAATGACTATGGCCACAGTTTTGAATATACACTGTTCATATACAAAACTTTAAATCCCTTCATTGGGAGCCTAAAATCTTAAAAAGCCAGTTCTTGTTCTACTACCACAAGCATTTTTGAACATGAACTACATTTAGTTAGTCATAATAAGACATTTGTTTACAGAATAAACTGCATCTGTTTTCTTTGTTTGGATTTATTCAAAGACAAAAATACATGTCCCTCTGGAAACAATACAAAATGTGATTCTTGCGTAAATTAGAATCTTTTGGTACTATTATCAATTTGTTGATCTTTTCAATGAAAATATATGTGTAAATAAACTGTGTAATCTCCTCTATGAAATCCAAAATTATCATATTACAACTATATCATGAAAACAAAACTATTCTGTCATGTGTAATTGCACATTGGAATTTCTGACAAACTCCTGCAAGTATTCATGGGAAATAAAGCTTACTACCTGAAATACATTACCATTATTTTATATTCAACAAAAAGCAGTTTAAAATGATGTTCCTAGCAACTGTCAGTACCTAGCCACTATATACATCAAGTAATCTTAAATATCCATTAAAACAAAGATGAAGAATATCACTTATGGTGAGAAACTTGTTGCAGATTAGGGTGTGAAAGCCTTTAATGAAAAAGTATAGAAATCAAGATAATTGTATGACCAGAATCTTCCATATTACTCCAAAAACTATTCAAAGAAGTTCTTGCAGTGTTAAATGAGTAAATGTGTCTATGTTATCTTCAGACTTTTAGAAAACACAATTTTATGAGATGATACAGTGCATTAAACCATAAAAGGTGAATCTATCTACTGATTTCAATACCATTATTGTGTTTGTGACATGCGAACTTTGACCTTCAAGGACACGAAAACAATATATCTATGTTCATAAAATTTTTATGGAAGTGTAAAAGCAACACTTTCATCAGCTTTACTCTCAAAGATGATGAAGAGGTTACAGAGATGCTAGCGAAATAGAAAACCCATAAAATCATGCAATCACATAGCTTTGCCATTGATACATGAAATGGTACAACATTGCATTCACTTTTCAAAACTTACACAGCCATTTTGTCTTCAGCTACTGCTTCACAATACAAAATCACTGCAACTATACAATCAGAAAACTCTGGTCCACATTCAAAATGTCAGAATTTATACGAGACAGACAATGATCAAAATTCTGCAAGACAGTTCACAGTCAATGCGCCTCGGGACAGATTTTCGGACTCTTAAACTTTATTTTCAATTCTTTTTTCTGATCTACCACTTGTGGGTGTCATTTGAAAGCTCTTGGTCTGAGAAAACTCACTGTCATAGTTTTATGAAAATTGAACATTTTATTTTTTCCGTTCAGTTAACACAGGGATGGTGGCCATTTTGAATTTCAAGTATCCGTAAATCTTGGGTAATTTGTTTCTCTGGAACCAATATTTGCACAGTGACCCCTGACTTTTATTCTTAATTTTGGAAGGCATATCCTTGAGGAAAGTTTGAGCGAAATTTTAGTCTTTCACTTTTGAGGCACATACTACCTTAAGATCAGTGTTTACAGACAATGTTCAACTTTATACAAAAATCTCAGTCCACAGTGACTGTTATTTAGACAATGTTCTTACACACATACATTACAAAAATTTACATTACTCCAAAGAATCGTGTGGATATATTTTGTATTCGCACTGTACATCAAAATTCTCTATGGCTTGTAACAGTTCTGGAAATCACACTGGGACATTTCTAGGAACACTACAGAGAGTCAAAGAACTAAATGACAAAATGCATTGTCTGAATGACATAGTAAATAATGAATCTTTGTTAGATGGAAAATAATATCTGTTTGCTAATTCAAATACAATCTCAGTATCAGATATGGTTATGAGATACTTAGAGTAATTTAATCATACAATTCATCGTTATGGCAGTCACCAACACAGACACAGAAAAGTTTTAAATTATTCCAAGAAGTTAGAAAGTCTTTCTTCTGTTGCAAAGGAATCAATCAGTCTGGACTTCAGTTGTAGTACACTTTACCAGTTGCATGATAGCTACCATTTCAGTTCTAATACTCATTGGTTCAGGTGGTAAGATATAAGAATTGCATCTTTCATTGCCACAATTTATAATCTGTACAAATATCTCCCTGGCAATCTGAAAGACAAGAGAGAGTGTACAAAATGTGAAATGTTGAAGATATTGTTATCAAATTCCATATTTTCAAAGCTGCCAAATAATTAGCTGAATCTATGTGCACAAAAATAAAAAATCAAAGCTTTGTTTGAATACAACGTGTACCTCAACATGCTTTTGGGATTATAATATGAAACTTTAGCTGACACTATAATAATAAAAAAATAGTGAAAAAATCATGAAAAGTTGTAGTTACTAGCCCTTTAACCCTTTCACCACCATGGTTTTACCCAAACCCATTGTTATCAATGGTGATCTTGGACCTGTTTACAGAGATTTGGGGGTGAACAGGTTAAGAAACCAAGAAAGACTTGCATACATGTATGTTCAGGGCCATGCTACTGGCAGTTCACAGTTACTTATAGAAATCCATACAAGAAAGCAAATTCATTAGATCACATTGGTGCCAGATATGTGTACAACTTATGAGTACATCATTGGCAATATGAATTTCAATTTGGCCACAGAACTAGTCTATTGGTAATTGTATCATACCAGTATATTTATGGAGCAACTACAATGATCTGATCAGTAGAGACGTGAAAAGAACCATGATGGTATATTTGTGATTTACAACGTTTGGCACAAATTTTTCTCTTGGCAAGAGCAAAAATCCCTTTTTTACACATTCCATGGCAGAATTTCAATATACTGTTACAATATAATAGCTATAAAGCACACCAAGCAATGATATACCACTCAGTTTTGACCAGTTCACTTCATATAGACAAGTTGCAAAGAGCGCAAAGTGCTGCCGCTCTTCTCGTCTGTAATGTTAAAAAGTACAATCATGTCCAACCCCTGTTGCAAAAATTGCACTAGCTGCCTATTAGTTCTCGTCTCAACTACAAAGTTGTATCTACTGGCTTCAATTCAGTTATGGGTACAGGACCGCAATATCTCTCTGAACTTCTACATCTCAATACACTCCAACAAAAAGACAACGCCGCTCTTCATCAGATTCTTGACTTCTTATCCACAAATACTTTTGGTGAGAGAGATTTCTCTTACATTTGCCCTGCATTATGGAACAAACTTCTTTCTGACCTTTGCCTCTCCAACTCTGCCCTTTTAAGTTCTACCGGCCCCTCAAGACTTTTCTCTTTAAACAGTAGTTTAACCTTTTTTATTCGGCCAGTCTCCAGTCCCAGTGATTCAACATTTCCTCTGATAGTATACTTTGTCATTTTTATGCCTCAAGCTCTGTTCTCAGTGATTAGTGATTACAAATGTACTTTATTATTATTATTACTATATGCACTCGCTATCACTCGTGTCGTCGACTGGTCAAATCTCATGGTATACCATTGCTGGATGTGGTTTATTACTTATGTGATATTGTTTACTAGATGGAAATCTTGATCTGGATTAACAATAATTTTACATGATGAATGAAAAATAAAACATTAACAGGTCAGAATTGACAAAGATGGAAAGAATACAAATCAAAATGTAAGAGAATCAATAATGGCAAATTCAAAATACCACCTGTGATTATTTTCTTAACATTGGTCATTACATGTAAAATTGAAACTCATCCTTTCACAAAGAAGCTTGTCATAATCAAACTATTAAAGGATCAAAAAATTATGACAAATGCAAACTACCAAATAGAAAAGAATTTCCTGTCACATCTAAACATGGCACTGTTATTTACAGAGCAATTGGAACAGTCTTAAAAACTTTAACATTTTCTTGTTTTGTTGAAAGTGTTGTGAATCCATAGCTGATATAACACTTACAGTCTACATCTATAGTTATATCCAACAAATAATGATTTTTAGATCAAGAAAACCTTACACAGCCATTCAGTAAATGCTCTACAGTAACAAAGCAGATGCAATGACACAACTTTAAAATCTTTACATGTGATTTTAATATTGACCCCCAATACTCTACTGTGAACTTGATATTGACCTCAAACACCCTACTGAGAAATCGACATTGACCTCCAACACTCTGCTGTGCAATTGACATTGAATTCTACTGTGCAATTGACACTGACCTCCAACACTCTTCTGTGCAATTGCCGTTGACCTCCAACACTCTACTGTGCAATTGCCGTTGACCTCCAACACTCTGCTGTGCAATTGACATTGAATTCTACTGTGCAATTGACACTGACTCCAACACTCTTCTGTGCAATTGCCGTTGATCTCCAACACTCTACTGTGCAATTGCCGTTGACCTCCAACACTCTACTGTGCAATTGCCATTGACCTCCAACACTCTACTGTGCAATTGCCATTGACCTCCAACCCCACTTTACTGTGCAATTGACATTGACATCCAACACTGCTGAGCAATTGACGTTGACCTCCAACACTCTACTGTGCAATTGACATTGACATCCAACACTGCTGAGCAATTGACACTGACCTCCAACACTCTGTGCAATTGACATCTCCAACACTCTACTGTGCAATTGACATTGATCTCCGACACTCTGCTGTGCAATTGACATTAACCTCCAACACTCTAATATGAAAATGACAAGTTGAGACCTTATCTTAAGGTAGAGACACACGTTAGATGATACTTATTTTAAACTCACTTTTTCTCAATAAATTTCACTTTTAGACCCCACACATTATATATTTTCTGTTAGCCCTATATCTCAACATTATGAAAAATATGTTTATTTTCTGAAATCACAGTGTTTGTGACCATTTCTCTCAAAAATATGCGTTTTTGAGTTTTTTACCTAAAAAAAATTAGGTGTTACAGGACTAGGGCGACTTGAGATCTTTTAACAGAAATCAACAATTGAGTAGTCTGGCGAAAAAACGGTGTCTCAGATTTTTTCTATTCCCTTTTGTTTCAGCACAATAAGATGTGAAAGTAACAACTCTGGGTTTTTGAATAAATTACCGGGTTTCGTTCACTTCAGCAAGAATTTCTCTTGTTCTATCAATTTTACCGAAAATCTGGGACACACACTAAAAACATCCTTGATCAATTTCCCGATCTTGTGAGTAAATCAGAAAAGGAGAAGTTGGAGAAGTTTGTTCAGGCAGCACTGAGGAATGTAGATAAAGTACATGTCTGGGGGTCTGACAATAAGAAGAGCTGTGATTCTTAACAGAGAAAATGGAAGAGAAATGTGAACTTATGTTGAACGCTCATTCTGCAACTTTACAATGCCATATTTCTACATGGAGTCTTCTGCATCAGACTCGTCAGGAAATCAAAGCCAATGACAAAAAAAAAAATTCTTTGGCAGATACTTTCACAACTTGGTAGTTCACTTACCAGAGCAGTACAGGATAGTCTCCCTCTTTTCCACCAATATAGTGAAAGCCAGGAATCATGTCTTCAATGCTAGGAGAACAACAAAAACAACATCACCCAAAAGATTAAGAAAATTACTTGGCAATGTTTTCATTAAGTACAAACTGAAGAAGTAAGAATTCCAACTTCCAGCGCTGATTCAGAGATTTCCAAACTGGGGAAGTCCCTAACCTTTGATGAAAATTCTATCTTTTCACCTAGTTTGATGAGACGATAAGTGCACTACGACAGAATTGCTGATTACATCATTAGAAGAGCATGTTTGGTGGAAGCAGAGAGAAAGTGGAGTGGTCCTGGATGTGGCAAATGCAATGAACTTGACAGTAAACCAGTAAGTACTAAGAATCCACCGGGAGAGTTTCATACAATAGCTAAAACATTACAGTCCTGCAATTGCTATCAAGCCGAACACTAATGAGAGTGGATAAAGTAGCATGCGCCTTGAGAATGAGAGACTTCAATGTTTGCAATGTTGCAAGAGTTCAGTTACAGTCAAATTGCTGTACCACGTCTGAATGTGTGCTTGTGTTGAAAGACTGGTAACTCTGTGATTGGCAGGTACTCTAGAAATCAAGTATGCTGGTCCATAATCAGTGTTGTTGTCTGCTGTGAATTATCTGAGGAAATTGAATTAGCACTACCCGAAAATTTCACAAGTCATAAGCTGTGATATGTGAATATTTATTTACCTTGAAAGGACAGTAAAATCACAAGTCTTGTGAGCACACTCCATGAAAGGAAATATACTGCATATATCTGTAGGCCAGATCATCCAATGGCAACCATTACTTGCCCTAAAAGGAAACATATATCTTGTAAAAAGTTCACCCAATGTGCCAATAAGTTCAAAGGTCATATCTTAACAGTGAACAGAAAGCATGTTATGATGTAGAGTGTTGGATCTCCGACTATCATACAAGGTTTGAATTTTGTTCATATCCAGTACTTTCCTAGAATATAATGAAGAGAACTATGAATAATCACTCCTTGAATTTGATGATAAGTCAGAGCCAGAGGAAAGTGACAGTGACAATGACATTGAATCCCTTGTGACAATGAAAGAGGTAAATAATTGTTACAATTCCCTCAATGCCAATAACATGTACTTTTCAATATTCACGATATTTTAATGTCTAGTTTCAATTTCTGATTTATTTTTGTATATTTAGTTAAGTTGACTTAGACCATCTCTTGTTATCTTGCAATTCCATACTTGTATCATGAAAATCAAATAGCACAGAAAATATAAATCTAAATATTTAGTAGTTCATGATTTACGTCTAAATGTCATGAACCTTTGAACTCTACAGATGTCCTGAATACACCTGTGAAATTCCAATGAATTGACATCATTTGACCAGAGAAAGCTATCCCTATATCAAAGTAATGCACATATATCCTTGCAAATATCCAAACTAAATTTGAGATTAATTGGGCCAGCGATTTCAGAGAAGAATAATTTTTACTTAAAATGAGAAAAATAACCTAAAAATTTACCAAAAATACAAATTTCAAGATATCTTCACAATGTACATATTACTGTATAAGGTCCACCTAAGGTACTTGCCCACTAATTTTCAAAGCAATCAAAACTGTGGTTCTTGAGTTATTAATTTTCGACCATTTTCACATTTTGTAAGCTTATTTGCATAATTTTGGCAATGCAAACTTCATTTCAACAAAATCCTATCTATAGCCCAGGATGCATCCACACACCAAATACTAAGCTGAAACGTGCAGCGGTTCACATGTTTTTGATGTTGATGAACATACATACAGATGCCACCAAATTCAGCTTATACGATAACCTCACATTGGTGGGCTAAAAATTGCCTAAAAATTCAAATTTGCATATTTCATCATAATTTGAACAAATCTAAGTTAGATCATCCGTAGGGACCTGAATACCAATATGAAAGCTGTCTGACCAGCGTTTATGAAAAAGATTTTTTACCAAAAACTGCGTTTTAAGCTAATTTGTATATTTCAATAATATCAAAAAACAAAGACAAAGATAGTTTGTCGTCATCATATTTTCATCTACACAAAAAATATCAAGTCTTTAAGTACTGCAGTTCTCAAAATATTTGAGTGGATGGACATCCGTGGGCATACATATAGACAGACTGAAGCCGGACAGATAACAATCCCAATAGCTTCTATAGACTATAGTCTATGGTAGCTAAAAAGGAATTTTTCTTCAGCTTAGAGTTCATGTGTGAGCCAACTGTGCTATATTACAAATATAGCACCGTTATTTTCATATCTTCATCAAGCAGATAACTTGAATTGCATCATAATTATAGCGGTATGATGTTATCATAGCTAAAACATAATTGCTGAAAAAAATTAAGATGAACGTGTAATCAAGGGATTACATAGTCCCTGCTGGATCAACTGATCTTGGGAACTGTGGATCCCAGTTTGCACTGAAATGCTGTTTGGCTGTGACTGGTGCATTATCATTGTCAAGTTTAACTTTACTGTGGTGAAAGTAACTATGACCTTTACAATCCCTTGACCCTAATTCTTAATCTGAAGTGCTTTCTTTGTTTGTTTTATAGAGATCTATGCCACTGGAAGACATTTGTATGGCTTCATTGACTCAGCAGGGGACAAGTGTGATATCTGGTAGCACTGCAAGACATCTGTATGGCTTCATTGACTAATAAAGGACAAGTGCAATGCCTGGCAGCACTGCAAGACATCTGTATGGCTTCATTGACTCGTCAGGAGACAAGTGTGATGTCTGGCAGCACTGCAAGACATCTGTATGGCTTCATTGACTAATAAAGGACAAGTGGCAATGCCTGGCAGCATTGTAAGTCATTTGTATGGTTTCATTGACTAATAAAGGACAAGTGCAATGCCTGGCAGCACTGCAAGACATCTGTATGGCTTCATTGACTAATAAGGGACAAGTGCAATGCCCAGCAGCATTGTAAGTCATTTGTATGGTTTCATTGACTCGTCAGGAGACAAGTGTGATGTCTGGCAGCACTGCAAGACATCTGTATGGCTTCATTGACTAATAAAGGACAAGTGCAATGCCTGGCAGCACTGCAAGTCATTTGTATGGTTTCATTGACTCGTCAGGAGACAAGTGTGATGTCTGGCAGCACTGCAAGACATCTGTATGGCTTCATTGACTAAAAAGGGGCAAGTGTGATGCCTGGCAGCACTGTAAGACATCTGTATGGCTTGATTGACTCATCAGGGGACAAGTGTGATGTCTTGCAGCACTGCAAGACATCTGTATGGCTTCATTGACTCATCAGGGGACAAGTGTTATGCCCAGCAGCACTGTAAGACATCTGTATGGCTTCATTGACTCATCAGGGGACAAGTGTAATGCCTGGCAGCACTGCAAGACATCTGTATGGCTTCATTGACTAATAAGGGACAAGTGTGATGCCTCGCAGCTCTGTAAGATATTTGTATGGCTTCATTGACTCATCAGGGGACAAGTGTGATGTCTGGCAGCACTGCAAGACATCTGTATGGCTTCATTGACTAATAAGGGGCAAGTGTGATGCCCAGCAGCATTGTAAGTCATTTGTATGGTTTCATTGACTCATCAGGGGACAAGTACAATGCCTGGCTGCACTGCAAAGTGCAAGACATTTGTATGGCTTGATTGACTCATCAGGGGGCAAGTGTGATGTCTGGTGGCATACTGAGTTTATTCAAGATTGTCATTCATCCAATATACCAGTAACTCAATATAAGTACTCTCTTGGGATTGATCATCTTGCATATCATTCACCGTAACATTTTACTCAAACAGGAACTTCCCCTATAAAAGCTGGATTATCGTAAATCTATGCCAATGTCAAAAGCCACGCTACTGATCGGACGTGCCGTGTTTGGTCCTAGAATCCCCCAGTTTTGCCATGTTTCATTGTCATTGAATATTGCATACCAGGTAAGATGTTTGTGAATATATACCACTAATCTTGGGTCTAAATTAAACTGAAAAAATGTTCCGTTTTTGGTCGGAGAACGCATATATTCAAAATGTGTTCCCTGTACAACCATTTGACCCCTCTTTGCATATGTCTCGTAAGTGCCGATCATGATTATTCAAATTTCTCATCCAGTCAAAGCGATGCTACGAGAATTCAAACACTCCCGCCTAGTGTATGCAAATGACTGCATCATCAGTAATCCCTCTGTTGTGCGCCCACGGTCCTGTAACTTTCCGTTTAAAATCAAATTACTGACCATGACCTTGGTTGAAAAGAAATGGCATAAGGTTAAAGGTCAAATTGTCAAAAAAAGAAGACTGAATACCTTGACTCTTCTGGCAGTGATAAAACTTTATGAAATTGTTAAATTGAATAAGAACTGTATGCAACATTAAATTGAGTTCAATCGATAGATAGATAGATAGATAGATTTATTGTATTTCTAGGCCTCCGGCCCCTATACAAAGGAGTTACATTCCAGATGAAATAATTACAAATGAACATTTTCAAATAATTATGGAAAAAAAACCCCGCCAATATGCCAGGAACAAAACAAGATTAATTTACATAACATATCACTTCTTTACGTAAATGAAAAGCCTTATAAATATATGTGTATATCTGACGTAATAATTCTTTATCAGATGTGCGTAAAAGGCGATAAAATTTACAAAGATTAGGATGTATAATAAAGTCACTGGGAAGATATCTTATTCGTAAATCTGTGTAAGCAGGGCATTCAAATAAAAAATGGTATTCATCTTCAACCTTGTTTGATTTACAAATTTTACAAAATCTGACACTACATTGAGTACCACTTCGTCTGCCTTCTTCAACGTTTAATGGCAGACACGCACAACGAAAACATGCAAAAATTTGGCGGAATTTGAAATTACAATTCATAAACAAATATTTTTCAGGTTCTAAAGCACTCTTAAAACAAGTATACGAACGCATTTTTTGTTTTCTATTCAAATTTGCCCACCATTGCTGTTTAGCAACATCTTGGACTCTAGTAAAAAATTCATACAAAAACCTTTCCTTGTTACCCACTTCCTGGGCTAGCCATACGTAACCAAAACCGTATGAATACAAAATATGTTTTATTGAAGTTGCCCAGTTCTGCTTGCCAAGAGAATTTAAATTATAAAGCATGACGTAAGCTTGGCGTGGCAACCTAGTTGGTGGCAGTTCAGTTAACTTAAGCCAAAATTTCACACAGCGTTGCAGAGTTCTGACAAAAATGGGTAATCTACCACATTCTCCAAGCACTGCTTCATTCGTTGCACTGGAAGGCAGACCCAAAAATAACCTACACCATTTACGTTGTACCTTCTCAGCTTTGTCATAGTATTGATAACCCCATATTTCTGACCCATACATTAAAATGGGGAGAATCATTGAATCAAATAACTGAAAATGAATTTTAAAAGGAAAACCATTCAACTTTTTGGAAGAAGCATATAATGCCGTTAACGCTTTGTTGGCTTGGTCAGTAAGTGTCGATACTGCTTTCCCCAAGTATTTCTAGATGAAAGTAACAAACCCAGATACTTATAATAACTTACAACATCTAGCATTTGACCGTTTAAAAACCACTTTTCAGAACGTGCTCTATGGCCACCTCTGCGGAAAACCATAACTTTGGTCTTATCAATGTTTACTTTCATTTCCAATTTTTTACAGAAAAGACTTAAAACATCAATTAACTTTTGTAGATTTACAACACTGTCTGCAAAAATGGCAACATCGTCAGCAAATAACAGAGCAAATAAATTATAAATGTCTTGTGTTAACTGAATCCCCAAATTACCAGAATTTACTAGCATGTCGTTCAGTTCTTCAATAAAAAAGGTAAAAAGTATTGGGCTCAGACCTACATAAGACCCTGATTTAACACAAGACTGACATTTGAATACATAGAATGTAAGATATACAACATTTTACCTGATACACCAAGAAGTGACAATTTATACAATAGCAAGGAATGATTCACTCTATCAAAAGCCTTTGAAAAATCTACAAAAAGGCAATAAAATTTTCCACCAGGTCTACCAAGGTATTTTTGGGTAATCGCATGTAGAACAAAAATGTTATCGACAGTGCTGTGGTTCTTACGAAAGCCTGCCTGACAGTCAGACCTTATGTTATTGGACTCTGCCCAGATAGATAATCTTTCGTTTAAAATTGATGTAAAAATTTTTCCAAAAACATTAAGCAGTGAGATTCCTCTGTAATTGTTAACTTCGTTTTTATTCCCTTTTTGAAAAGAGGGATAATGACACCTATAGCCCAGTCCTCAGGAAAATCTCCTGAGTCAAAGATACTATTAAATAAAATGAGAAGGAAAGGAGTAATAACAGCGGATGAAAATTTGAAAAATTCACCCGGGATTCCGTCAACTCCTGGAGATTTAGCAGATTTTAATCTTTTTAAACTTAACAGTATTTCATCTTCTGTAATACATTTATTTAGTTCTCCGTCCTCGGCTTGCATTTGAGAAGGCGATGAAACTAAATTACTTATCATCTTCGACAGTTTCACGAAAAGACTGGTCACTTACATCAGTGTCACTACATTGTACATAAAGGTTTTTAAAATAATCATACCATTCATTTAAACTGATGGCATTTGAAGTATGGCTTTTACGGTTCATACATGTCTTCAAAATCTGCCATATGTCTGAAGAACCACCTTCCTTGAAAGCTTGTAACAGTTTCTCCTTAATGGCATCTTGATAGTTTGTTTTTTTAAGTCTACAAGTCGCTTTAAAAACTTTCTTTGCTGTCAAATACTCTTTAAGTGAAGAATATGAGCTTGTTTTCCGAAAGTCTTTCAACTTATCGTACATAAGTCTTTTTTTGAAATAACATGAATCGTCAAACCAACCTTGTATTTTACGACTATTTCTGTTACAATCTGAAACTTTCATACCTTCACCTGCAAACTGCAATGCACTGGTAAATTTACGAATAGCTGTATTTACATTAGGTAAGATGGCAATAGCATCTTTGAAAGAATTTGATGTTTCAACAGAAGTGACATTTTCTAAATACCTAGATTTACTATTTTCTGACCAACGGTAACGAACAAGCTTTGCGCATTGGCCATCACCACTTGTTGTAGAGACAATGTCATGCGTGGTACTTGACAGTAAATTACAAGATAATGCAAAGTGGTCAGATTCAGTACGAGGTATAATGTCAAAGTCGTTCACACACTCAAATAAATCGGCAGACATGATCATGTAATCCACAACGCTGGCTCCCAAGGCTGTTGCACAAGTAAAATTCCCAACACTATCACTGCCAGCCCTGCCATTCAAAAAATGTATGTCCATTCCTTTACATAAATCAATCAATACCTTGCCAGCAGGTGTAACCACGTCATCCTTTGACCGACGTGGACTGTCAAAAACACTTGGGATATAATTTACATTTTCCAATACCGGAATGTGTGCTACTGAATCGTCGGTTGAGTTCAATTGTTGTGTATCCAACACAGTGTGAGGTTTTAAGTGGAAGACATTCCACAAAGGTCTTAGCTTAGCGAAAACTTTTTACTCGTGGTGATAGGACATACATGTCAGATTTGAGGTCAAGCTGGGTGAAAGCCTGGAATACACCTAGCTAAGCTTGAGCACACACACACATACACACATACACACACACACACACACAGAGGAAACATTTTATTAGTCTGCTGCAAAACATTTATGTTATAGCTAAACTAAATGTGCAGCAAACCTTCCCCTAAGTTTACAGTTGGCTGCATGCAATATGGCACCTTAGCATACACCTTTTGTCAACTTAATTACACCATAACTAAAATGTTTTGAGAACTGAATGGGCACAACTTTAGCAAGTTACAACGGAATGTTTTCTTGAAATCAAAATCATTCTTAAAATGAGCAAGTACATGATGGTGGTTGATTAAAGTTAAGTAGTGCACCACATCAGAGGTACTGGTGCATGCAAAGCTTAAACACTTCAGTCAAACCTGCCCTATTAATCACCTCTGAGATCTAAGCCAAAAACACAAAGTACTGTCATTGATGAGATGATGTACATCTTGAAATAAAATCGCTTTGTTTTTGGTCAAAGCAGTAGAATTGGAGGTATAGCGAGTATGCCGTTTAAACCTGGTGATCAAGTCAGCCTGTTTGCATGGTACAAATATGACAACATTGGAACACACTCTAATAAATCATAGCCTACACCAAAAATGAAAATCATTTCTTCTCTGGAATGTATTGTAAATATCATTGAATCTCTCTTGAGCACAATGGAAATCAACTTACATTTTGTTCTTGTCTTATTGTGGTGGTGGTGTGCGGTCAACAACTCTGAGACTTGCTTGCTTGGTATCTAAGAATTATCCATGCCGTGCATCAATACATTTATTGAGATTTAGATCTACTTGGTGTTGACACTGACAGTAGTAGGCTGATAGGTTTCTCCAAACCACATCAGTGTAGACATTGCTAGAAAAAAACATGAATTAGAATGATGATGAACACTTATATTGTCTGGACTTGACATTGAAATGGGATGACTGGATGTACATTGTATTCCGAATGTGAAGCAGTTTTGAATAAAAATATCTTATTTGCTTGCCCAAACATTTTGGTTGCACTGTGTATTTTACTGAAAAGTCATGATTTCAAAAATGCGAAAAGGAATGTTTAAATATACTCCCTGCCATATTTACATATTTCATCGGAGCATAGAAAAACGAGGGACTGTGTTTACATGTGGTCAAGGCCAACAATTTCATTTCAAAAGACTTAGGACCCAATACTACTTGAGCATCTTCCTGTTAGGTAGGATACATGTTTTCATCAAAACAAACCTTAAAACAGATTCTAGCCCTAAATCTAAACCACTTTCATGAGTTGTCTCTGAGGAAAAATCTGCCCACTCCCCCCCCCCCCCACCTCCCCCAATCAATTTTGTGTAGGGGGCCTGATGGCTAGTATCCGTCACTCGAGGGTGCTCTCTACACTCCCCTTTTAGAGGAGGGGAGCTTTAGGGAGTGTCCTCGAGCAACGGATCTTTCACAAGTTTCAGTCTACCTGACGGCAAGATGACATGAATTCAATCTGCATTCACTGGAAAGGGAATGTGATGGAAAGGGAATGTGAATTCAAAATGCTTGCACCCGCATATGTAAACTAAAAGATCAAAGGTCGAAGCACAGGTGCTGGTTTGTTGTTTCAAGGAGCTTTTTCAGGGCTTGAAATTAACTTTTTCCCCTATTAGTCCACTTGGGCTACCATTTTCTGAGAAGTTCGTAGCCCAGTGACAAAGGCTGGTAGCCCAAGCATATTTCAGTTTAGGGATATTTTTCATTAACAAGAGGATATAGAAGCTATTTTTCAAGATTCTGCCCATGAAGTGAATTTGTTCGTCATTTGATGTGAATACTTGCACAACTGTATTACCCAAAGGAAACTGGTATAATTGACGACAGTGACACTAAAAAGTTTGGTGACCTATCATTTTATAGACAACCTGTTTCATTCTAAGCGTTGCATGTCAATTTTCATAGTCGTCATGGCAATGACCACCACCTTTTCAGCAGGGCTAAAAGCAGACCGTGGGCTTTCTGTAGTAGGAAGGAGTTTGTGATTGATACATTTTGTGATGAGAAAACGTTTTCATTGGCCATCATTTTCTGTGCCTGTCATCCAAGTACGTCAGTTCAGATATTGAAACTTCCTTGCAAAGTTCCATCACAAGGTCATCTTTGTAATTTGCAAAACAAAGCCATAGTCTGGTCTTACTGTGTCCAGCTGGGTTTGACTGCATTTAGCTTGTCAAAAAGTGAAAGACCGGACAATTGGCACGCCACGTACTGACTGAATTTCATGTTCCAGGCTTTGGTAGTCCATGTGGGCTACCATTTCATTGACTTTGGTAGTCCCAAGGAAAAGTTGGTAGTCTGTGGATGCGGGAATACCGCTAACTTCGAGCTCTGCTTTTTTACCTCCATGGTCAGTTCGATCACATACTCGGCCCTTTTCATTGATATACCGTCCGTCAATGAGCTAGAGAGCAGATGAACGATCGATCGTTTGGGCAAAATAGCCAGCCAACAAGCACCTGTGAAGCTAAGTCCGTACGCCTGGTGGACTGTACGGTAGTTGGGGTCACAGATTAAATGAGATCACATTCGTTTGTGGTTCGATACACGCAACGGCGACAGCCGCTATAGCATTCTTTCTAACGCTTACAGCGGCCTTTCTACCTCCATGCTCCCCATGCCATCGTGTATCGAACCCACGAGTGAGACGGAGACTAGTGAGAGTGAGAGTCTGAGACTGTGGGAGAATATTGTCGATTATCGACGCTGTATACCAATTCCCCCCCCCCCCCCATGAAACTTGACGATAACACGGATATAGCAGTGTTGCAACTGTCTGGGCCACTGATATTAACGACATATACACTCAGTGTGACAGTTTTCAGATGACCTCAGTTTTCGGACATTTAGTGACATGCTGTTAGTTACACTCACTTCGCTCCGTATCAATAGCGTTTTACAGGTCATGTGACCTCATATTAAGTCAGGTGACACTGTTGTCCCGTTTTCGATAGTTTTTTTCATAGAAGCTATTGAGTTCGCTACGAGCGGCGGCCACACATTGTCGTCTGACACCTCGTCAGTGATGTACTGTCAACATACTGCTGTAAGGTCAAAGTAACTAAAATTTTGACTAAAGTCCTGATTTAGCATTGAATTTTGAATGTGGGGGAGAATAATGATTTTGAAAATATTCTTTCCATTGTTCTCTACAATTGCATGTAGTTTTAACGAAAACTGCCCAGTTGTTTCTAGAAAAAAAGTACATCTAATGAACGTAAGAAGTGTACAAGTTTTCGGACAGACAATATTCAGCATAATCGTGCGAACGTAGTGACTTACTGCGTAGAAACTTGACAGGTAAATAATTCCATACCATGAAATATACTCGCTATTTTTATTAAATAATGCCTGTGCGATTCTAATACAAACAAAATATGCAATGGAAACTAGTATAAGTAATACTCACTGAACAAACAGCGAAGTTAGCCCTACAGTACGATACAAGGTGCCGAAAGCAACACACACACAGACAGCCCGTGTCCGATATCTATAAGCGCTATACACGTCGAAATATAGATGAGTCGTCTATGGATTTAACATAACTAATTGTCAATGAAATATTCTTATATACACTTTTCTGAACACATCGAAATTAAAAATCGGTGGTTTGAAGTTTCAAATTATCAATACTTAGCTCCTTTATCACATTCCAAACACGACGTCCGATTTCTGGGATTGCAGTCCGATTATTACGCCTTCATCAACATGGGGTCAAAACCTTGGCAACTTTGACCCCGAAATACCACTCCCGTCGTGTCAACTGAGTTTGGGGATAACCACAATAAAGTTTCGAAAGGGTATGGTAATAAGATTTCGTATTGCTGGTCATTTACGAAACGACTTTGGGCGAAATTCACTACCCTGTCCGAAAACTGTCACACTGAGTGTAATTATAATTACCGCTAATCCTGATGGTTCCAGTAACCAGCCATGGAGCCTCAGCCTATCTCCATGGAACTCGTAACGATCATCAAATCATCAACTATATCTATCGACGATCAATTTCTACATGCTGGCAAGGACAGCCTTCGTTTGAAACGTATTTATAGTACCTAAGCTCTTACCATGCTTACTGTTGAATGCATTGTCTGTTGGCATGCTCCAAGCAGGCGCTCCACTTCCACTGCCTTGCCGATCGTGATTTGACGAACAAACATCGGAACAGACGACTTTCAGACGACAACACATGCAACAAGTCAAACCGGAAATAATGTTTAGGCATGCGCACATCCCCCACCCTGCGCCAGGTGTATAGTTTATGCTAGAAATCGTTATCCAAATTCAGTTATCATTTAAGTGTCGTTTGGTAGTCGCTCTTCTTTCCAAATGAGCACGGTATGTAGCGACACAACCACTCCTCTCGAAAACATGGTCTATGCTGCTTATGGGCATGCATCTGCATGGCCTGCATGGCTTCCTGATGTTGAGGGCGCTGTCCCGACTTGAATTCGTGACTAACCCTCAAATCACTGGCAGCCAAGAATGCAGGGAAGATTAAACAGAAGATATATTCTTAACGTCCTTAAAAAGGTCAATAAAAGGTCAATGACTTCATCTCGAGGATAAACAATGCCTTGCCTTCAGAAGGGGCATTATGCACAGGTGTAGTCGTATATTAGGCTCGGCCGTAAGCTTAGCCTTCCCGAAGGAACGAAGGGGCAATAAAACCTTTTGAGAGACAAAATTAGACTCCAAATGTGTGCCCGTTACGAGGCATTGAGTTCATCTATATTGATTTTAAAGTGAAACTGATCATATAAATGTTTTGCACTTCATCGGCAAATATGTCAAGAATGGAACTATATGAAAAACTCGGTTTTCCACATACCTGAACTGATTTCATTTCATACTGAGTCGTCTGAGTAATGAGATGAAATGTGGGTTTTTACGTAGTAGACTTTCTATCACCACATAATCTAAAGTCGCTATACCTATCAGTCCAGCTGAGGGAAGGTTTCGTTTCTCAGTCGTGTAAAATTTTACCATAGGGCCTACCACTGCAGTGGTGAGAGGATGCCTTTCCATTTCAATGTGCACTAGATAACTTACTTTATAAGCGGTGGGTGCAACAACGATTCGACATGGCGGTCCGTCAATTAAGTAAAATTTATCAAATTAAGGAGTTTCAGTCGAGTTGACAAACAAAGAGAATTTTTGGTTTATGGAACCTATCTTGCCAGAACAAAAATATATTTTCAGACATACCGGCAAAGGCAGGCTAAACAGGAAAATTTTGCTAGTTTGGATTTGTCTGTAGTGCCATCATAACTAAAGTACGATAAAAATCAAAGTTTAATATCCCCAAAAGGTTCGCGACTAACTTGTTCTGAACATGGAAGTAAAAAACGGGTTTGTTTTGTTTTTACCAGAGTCGATGCTCTGAATCAGGAAGGATAGGTTGAAGCACAGGTGCTCGTTGCGTTGTTTGGTTAGAGTAAGTGTAAGGCTCAAGACCATATCTCAGTATTAACCACTGTCACTACAAATCGGCGATAAGTCCAAACCAACGAAATAAAACATCTGAAAAAAATAAGGCTGTGTTCACAAATAACGATTAGGAGGGCTGGAGGAATCGCGATTAGGCCCCTAAAATCTTATTTTTTTCAGATGCCACCCTCAATACCCTAAAGAAATTTCAAATGCCCCCCCCTCCATATGATCAAAATTTTTCAAGTCGCCCAACTATCACAGGCCCGCATATTTGTAAAGGATGTGCGCTCAGAAATAATAAACACGTATCGGTGTTTTTTGATCCTGTTTTTATATTATAAATGTTTTAATTGTAAACTTCGTGTTTTAGAGCACGAGCCAATGAGATTTCTGGTGTATATTGATTTTTAAACATACATTAGCGAATAAACTATAATACTGATGCTGATACCGATTCCCAAGGCAAGTCTTTAAACGCATCAGTGAACTTTTTGGATTTATTGGTCTAAGCCAACTCTATTGCTCCTGCTGAAGAGCACGCAAAATGACGATCACGAGAGAGTAGGCAAATTGTGAATCCTGGCTAATTGCCATATTGTAAAAAAACTGAGCACAGTGACCTACCAAAAATTGGTTTCAAAAGTACAAGACATATATGAATTAGATACTACTCAACATTGACAATACTGGAAGGTTAAAATATTCCATCAAATAAATATGTTTTCATCTCTGAAATTTTGGGTGTAATAATTGCAAATTTGGTTAAAAACTAATTCCATTTAGTCACATATTTTTTCTTTTAGTCTTTACTGTTCAAAGTTTTAGTTTTGTATAGTTTTATGACAAGAATGTGAAAATTTAGAAAATCAAGAATGGTGACCCCATCTTTTCTCTTTAATATTTGATTATTCTCATATGCCAGAATTCAAAAATGTCCACGTGTTCTCCGATTTGTTGCTCTCTGGCCGTATCTTGTTTAGTAATGTTTCACTGTTATGAGCGTCGTTTGACACAAACTCTTCTTCAACTACCATGTACATCAGAGTCAGAGCTATCTCTGTCACTGTTCAGGTATGCAATACCAGTGACACTACAGTAGCAGGGCAGTATCTGATAGTGACAGTTGCCCGTAGGCAGTAGCTGTATTAACTTTGATAATTTTGGAAATATTTTTGTTCAGTTTGTACATCTGCGTTCTTGTTCAACTCCCTACAGCATGTTGAACTGTTCAGTATTCAGCTTGCTATCACAGCCTGTGTATGTGTACCATGCATTTGCAGGGCTCGAAATTAGCGGTAGTCCCGCGTCCACAGACTACCAACTTTTCTCTGGGGCTACCAAAATCCACACGGACTACCAAAGCCTGAGACCTGAAATTCAGTCAGTACTTGGCATGCCATGCCCGGTCTGTCACTTTGGGGTGAGCTATTAAAATGCAGTCAAACCCAGCTGGACACAGAAAGAAGGTCGTGTTTTTGTCATGACGACTATCAGAATTGGCATTCAACTCCGAGAGTAAAACGGGTATTAAAGATGTTCAATATTATATAATATTGCACGAACTTGGGACTATGTGCCCGAGGGTATATGTGACCATTTGCCCGACATATTAAAGGAGGGCAAATGGTCTCCTACCTCAAGCTTACATAGTCCCTATTTTGGGCTATGATATTCTTATTACATGCCTCTCTTACTGAAGAAAAGGGACAATCAGGCCTTGATCTTTAGTGATTTCATTATTTTTGTTCTATAAAACAAGTGAATTTGATTTTTTCCTTCTCCCTAACATTGGAATACAAAGTATCTAGTCTTGCAAATACAGCGCATTATATGCAATATGTAGCATTGACAAATGAATTCTAGTCTGGACTGAAATTCAGTCTCCGACGATGTTATGAACATTGTACAAACAAAGGCTGCATTTACTAGTTAAAACTATGTATTTGAACATGACTTTGGAAGTAGAACAAGAAACTCTATTTTACAAACAAGACGACAATACTTGAAAGTATATGAAAACTACAAAGGTGCAGCATATGGCGGCGCTGTCACTCCTAATAATTTGGTTTCCTTTCGTAAATTAGTGTTGTCGATGGGGATTGGAGGAGGTTTCCTGGGATTCGTGTGTGCGCCAAACGTTTACAAGGCTGCAAATGAATTCTAAAAGAAATTAAGTGTACAAAGCGGGTTTAGGAGGTAGATCGATGTCGAATTAGACATTTATTCGTAATCATGTCACCATATCGTCCAGGTCTATATATAATCATGACCTGGTGTCTTCCGTCCTTTAAATGACATAAATTGTGATCATTATTACTAATTAGCTATAAATACCAGGTTTTTTTAATTTTCCATAAATTAAATCATATTTTCAAAAACTTGTCTCCTTCGATGGGCGATTCCAACATTGTTAAGAATAAACAAGGGAAATACGCAGTTAGATTGCGTCGTATGTCTGTTAAACAGTACTGTATGTCATTTCACGTTTATTATAGAGTGCTATCCCGATGTGCTGTAACGCCTTGCCGTATCTGCAGTCTTCGCATCTTCATATCATTTATATTTTTAGCTCACATTTGGTATACCAATGTGAGGTAATCGTATAAGCTGAATCAGTTCATTTGCATCCCATTTGCATGTCTGTATGTATGTATGTATGTACGTATGTATGTATGTATGTATGTATGTATGTATGTATGTATGTCCGTCCACATCAAAAACAGCTAAACGGCAGAACCTACTGTCTTAGTATTTGGTGTACAGGTGCACCTAGGGGTGGAGATGTGAGATTGTTCAAATGAACTTGTCAGTGTCAAAAATATGCAAATGAGGGGGAAAAAGGAAAAACCCTGCAAATTGCTAAAACTCTGTAACCGTTGGTCAGATAGGGTTGAAACTTGATGTGCAGGTTCCTTTAGGTATTCTAAAGCAGGTGTGTAAAATTTAGGATGAAATTTGCATGTTCCTATTTTTCAGGTAATTTTTTCAGTTTTTAGTCAAAAAATATTTAACTCTGAAACCACTCATCTGATTGCTCTGAAAGTTGGTATACATGTTCCTCAGGATGACATCAGTCAAGTGTATACAAATTGAATTGAAATTTTTATATTTGTAATTTTGGGGCAGTTTTCCGAATTTTGGTCAAAATTTTTTTATTCAAGAATAACTAATCTGATAGCTTTGATATTTGGTATACAGCTTACTAAGCTTGATTCAAATCAGTTTGATGAATATCGTGAAGATATCTTGAATTTTATATTTTTGCTGAATTTTTTGGTTATTTTTCTCATTTTAAGTAAAATTTCTTCTTCTCTGAAACCGCTAGCCCAATTGCTCTCAAATTTGGATTGGATGTTTGCAAGGGTGTTACCCTTCTAATTGTTGAAATTACGACAAAATTGGAAATATAACTGTTTTGGGGCAATTTTGTTATTTTTGGTCAAAAAATCGTAAAAAATATTTTCATTTTAAAGCCCCTGGACAGACGGCTTTTACATCTGGTGTACAGATGTCCAGGGATGACAATAGTTAGATATGTGGAAATTGTCGTGAAATATACAAATTTGTATTCGTAAGACAATTTTGTCATATGGTCAAGAAAACTTGTTCTCAAAATTACTTGTCTGATAGCTTTGTAATTTGGTACAAAAGTCCCGAGGGATGTTATTAGATAAATTTTCTGCTCAAAGTGTTGTGAAACCCCCAAATATTTATATTTTAGGTAATTTTCTTTTGTGACCTACACCAACCAAGGATTTGTTGTGAGATCTCCGAGACAGTTTCGAAGGCTGTGAACATAATTTTGTCTTGTTTAATATCAATTTTGTAGTAAAATTTGATCCTGAAAACAGAGCTGAGGTAAATTTTTTCATTGCGAATCAATTTTTGCAACTTTCGCATGTAAGACACACAAGAACTGATGAGAAATTTGGATCCAGGATAATTCCAGATGTCATAATTCCCCCCACAGTGGAAGGAATTTCACTATCTGTAACTGATTTAAGTGCTGTTTACATTTGAATGATAGCACTCATAGTATTAATTAAAACATCCGCAAAGTTGTAAATATACTGCCAGCTGGTCTTATGTAAACATGATCAAGGGTGGAACATTTGATATTCAGGAGGGGGTAGGGGATAGAAGATTGATGAGGTAGCATTCCTTTTTAAAAGATCCCTTTTATTAGCTCCGCTGTCAGCGACGCGGAGCTTATCAAATAGGTTGATTTTCCGTCGTCGTCCGTCGTCCGTTGTCGTCGTCCGTCGTCCGTCGTCGTCCGTCAACAATTGCCTTCTCCTCTGAAACCGCAAGTCCAATTGCTGTGAAATTTTATATGCAGTTCACTTTAGGTGACCTCACTTCAGTTTGTTCAAATTGTGGTGAAATTTGCATATTTGTATTTTTGGGGCATTTTTTGATGTTTTTGGTAAAAAAATCTTCTACTATGAAATCGCTTGTCCGATTGCTTTGAAATTTGATATGCAGTTTGCTTAGGGTGACTTCAGTCAGATTTTTTCAAATTGTGGTGAAATTTGCATATTTGTATTTTTAAGGCAATTTTTGTCATTTTTGGTAAAAAAATCTTTAAAAATCTTCTTCTTCAAAACTACCGGTCAGATAGCTTTGATATTTGGTACATAGGTCCCTAGGGATGATCTATTTCAGATTTGTTCAAATTGTGCAGAAATATGCAAATTTGCATTTTTAAGGCAATTTTTGCCATTTTTGGTCAAAAAATGTATTTCTCAAAAAGTACTGGTCTGATAGTTTTGAAATTTAGTATACAGGTTTCTATTGATGAACTAAGTAATATGTATTGAATTTCTGATGAAATCTGTAATTTTATATTTTTGGGGCAATTTTTGCCATTTTTGGTCAAAATATGTGTATTTCCAAAACTACTAATCTGATAGCTTTGAAATTTGGTATACAGGTTCCTACAGATGAACTAAATGATATTTATTGAAATTATGATAAAATCTACAATTTTGTAAGTTTGGGGCAATTTTTACCATTTTTGGTCAAAACATGTGTTTCTCAAAAAGTACTGGTCTGATAGCTTTGAAATTTGGTATACAGGTTTCTACAGATGAGCTAAGTAATATATATTGAATTTCTGATGAAATCTACAATTTTGTATTTTTAGGGCAACTTTTGCCATTTTTGGTCAAAAAATGTGTATTTCCAAAACTACTCATCTGATAGCTTTGAAATTTTGTGTACAGGTTTCTACAGATGAGCTAAGTAATATATATTGAATTTCTGATGAACTAAATGATATTTATTGAAATAATGATGAAATCTGCAATTTTGAATTTTTGGGGCAATTTTTCCCATTTTTGGTCAAAAAATGCGTTTCTCAAAAAGTACTTGTCTAACAGCTTTGAAATTTGGTATACAGGTTTCTATAGATGAACTAAATTTGATCTTTTGAAATTATGATGAAATCTGCAATTTTTATTTTTGGGGGCAAATTGTTGCCATTTTTGGTCAAAAAATTTATTCTCAAAAATTACTCATCAGATAGCTTTGGTTGACATGTTCTTAGGGATGATCCTATGTGATACATTCAAAGTATGATTAAATCTTTGATTGTGTATTTTTGCAGCTTATTTTAGCCATTTTTTTCTGGCCACTGCATTGAGCTATCAAATATTTCCACCTTCTTCATCAACATGTGTCAAAAATAGTATTCTCTACATAAACACAGCGGAGCTATATCGGCCGCTAGGTCGCTTGTATTTTTTCCTACATGTACTCTTTTTTCCCCTCTCTCCCACCTTTTCTTTTTGTCAAGCCTTCTCTGGCGAATTTTTTGTTGACATTTGCTTATGTATGTAGGATCTGCTTGTCCCATTGCTATAGAAGTTGATATGCATGTTCCTAAAGATGACCTCCAGTACCTAAGTTGCAGACCTTATTGCTTTTGTCATTCTTGTTTTTCTGGTTGATCTTTGGTACCCATACTGGTAATATGTACCAATTCCGATAAAATGTGAGCGACACCGTATAATTGCGGTATTTTTTAGTATTCGAGTTGAAATTCTTTTGTAAAAGATCAGTTTCTCGGCTTTGTCTTGTACCTTGCTGAAATACAATATAAAACAAAGAAAAAAAAAGGTGCCGCCAACAAAACTGTTCGTGCAAAAAGATATTGTGCGTAGTTAGCGGTCGGCCAAATCTAAAAACTAATCACCAAGCGGGGAGAAAAAGTCAATATTTTCAGTGGGCGGGGAGGAAATTTCAGTTTTTTACAGTAGGCGGGGAGAAATTGTCTGGCAGTGGCTACCGGACAATAGGTTGAGGAGGAGAATGCTGTGGTTGATAGAACTCCAAGGAAGATTAAACACCATACTAAGAGGGAAGCAATGTCCAAAGGTTGAAATGATAAGTTTTTTGCTTTCACAGATTTTCCTTGTTCTTGGTTACCACACACCGTCTAGGTGATAGATAAATTGTTGAATAAATGAAATGTTCGTGTGGGGAATATGTACATCTTGCGGGTAATGGGAAATTTCAGTGCTGGAGATGATACTGACGTATCGTCTACTTGGGGAACTCGTGCGATGAGGTACTGGACGATCAACAAAGCAGAGACTCACAAGGAGTTAGACTGGTATGAGGAGGGTTTATTGGCTTGATTTAACCATACAGTAACGTGCCCAGCAGGATCGTGTTCTGCTCTTTCTCTTAAAATTCTCCCTTTAAAGAGGGAAATTAGAATCTAATCTTGCTGATACTAAAATTGTCGTCCATTGGGCACAGATTGAAATACATTTCCATACAATGTTGAGGTCTCAAAATTACATCGAGTGATTGGTTCGTACTTAATTAAAGCCTGTTTAGTAACAGTCCTTGATTGTTCCTTAAGATAAACTTTCTATTTAAAGCAAGATATCTCCTGTAAGATTAAAGTTTGCTGAATCACTGATACTCCTTGAACTCTGCTCATACTGAAGTCCGTTTAGCTCCGTTCAGGTTCAAGGTGATTGAACTATAACTAATAAGAGTCCGTAAATATTCGATACATAAGAGTAAATAAATATGAATATAAAGAATACCTAATTATTATAGAAATAACGGACGACGCGCTGACCATTAACGTTTATTTATGGGCAAGGGCGAGAGGAAAGCCAAAAATTAACGGGCGAGGCTTGCCGAGCCCGTTAATTTGGCTTTCCGCTCGCCCGCGCCCATAAATAAACGTTAATGGTCAGCGCGGAGTCTGTTATTTCCATTATATTATCAACGAACCCTGAAAATACGTCAAAATTTACGAAAATTTACCGTGCGAACGACAACGGGGCCCCAGAACCTGTCAGTGAGTAGTGCGCCCGCTGCGAAAATTTTGCAAATCCGAAGTTTTTTTGAAAAAGCGTCTAAACTTGGCCCACAAATGCTCCATTTTATTTTGTGGTTGATTATGATCTTTGTACAAATCACAATTTTCGTTTTAGCTGTAAAGTTACTATGTTTACGATATTATTCATATTCTCGGGCATGTAAACACACCATTACTGTGGGGTTTTTTGTGGGCAGTCACGTGGTTCAGCTCGACCAATCAAAATGCGATGGACAGGGCATAGTAATATAATGCCTTCTTGTAACAGGGAGAAGGTAGTGGGTAGCTTACACTGTGTTGAGGAGAGGGCAGACCATAGCTGGAGGGCAGTGGGCGTCATAATTCAGTGGGAGGGCATATTTTCCGCATATGCCAGCGGGAGAGCAGTACAGCTCTACTTTCCCATCCAAATTTTAAGGTCAAGGTCAAAAATATGTGATATAAGTATATTAGCGCTCGAAACATATTTTTTGATGATTTTGTCAAATTGATGAAATTTACCACTGACATCTGAGAAAAGATGTTTATCTATAAGTTTCTATGCAAACGAAACTTATCGGACTGGTTTTTTTCCCTCAGGTCTAATCCAAAAAACTGGTTCCCAGTGCTTAAATTGAAACAAAGCACAGAAACACTATTATTTCAGAGTACTTGGCACATAGGGAGAAGTAGATTATACATAGCATTCATTTACTTTTAGAAAGCGTTTTGCAGAATTGATCATTACTGCATGTTTTATTAACTCTTTCAGTATGGGGTTTCTCGTAAATTTTATAGAGTTGTTCTATCTATGTATAGCAATGTAAAAAAATGTGTCAGAACTCCGTCAGGTATTACTGATTTCTTTGATTGCAGCTTTGATGTACAATAGGGATCAGTATTTTCAACTCTTTTATTCACATGTTTTGAAAATTGTGTCGGTACTTTATCAGATACTCACCAGTATTCTTGTATCGAGATTTGTCTTTTAAAACATAACGTTGTATTTGCTTTTTACAGACGGCCTTACTCTCATTAAAGCCCCTGTAGCTGTAACACTTGAAACTTGACCTGAAAAAAGATTTCTATCTTCTCTGGTTTTCTTTAAATTATACAAATTTAAAGGATATAGTATTATAATCCTGAAAAATTGGACAAATAAATTTAAATTTTAATTGTTATTTTGATTTCCCGCCGTTTTAAAAACTGGTAATATTACAAAGAAAACATAGCCTATGATGTCCCAGTGGAAAACATTCACTATATTGGACTACTCTGTTGTTTTCTGTGAAGATTCCAATGCATATATGCAGTGTACAGTGTTTTGCTTTATTTGCATGAGGGCGCCATTTTATGTTTAGGCAAAATATTATTTATCTTGCTCAAAATTGCACATGTAGTCACAGCGGACAGTTCATTCTACCTGTATAAACACCCCTCAATGAGTACATTCCCATGAACTTGTTTTAGTTTGGAAGTAAAATCACAAAAATAATGCTAAAAGATACAGCTATCGGGCCTTTAATTTAAAAATAGGGTTGCAGCGCTCGTTTGATCAATAAATTATTATACCGTTATGTTCAAAGTGGAAACTCAAAAAGTAAATACAAGTTAAACCAAAGTATGAGAAATGGTCGTGCAATACCTAACCTGATGCATTGACCATTGTACTTCACCTGGACTTGTAGTTGGTTTCAAGCGCTAAAATCTCTAAGTGATCAAGCTAACAGATCATTTATAGCCTGAATATAAATTTGGCCCACAGACTGTTACTATGGCTCTGAAAATATTTGATTGCGAAATGGTCCCTATTTTATTTTAAAGTGCTGAAACCTTGGGCGCTTTTACCATGCTCCAGACATTGAAAATATCCATAAAACGATCCTGCGCTATCTACTTCAATTATACAACATATCAATTACTGCTATGAGACGGGAGTTGGGTAGACCAACAGTAAATATTTATTGTGAAATTTTCAATTATTGGTTAAGAATTCAGAAAATTGATAAAAAGTAGAATTGTATATCGATGTTATTGATTTGAAAATCAAGGTTGATGTATTCAGTATTACTCATGGGCCACAGGAGTTAAAGGCTTGTTGCAGAGTTATGGATTGGGTGAAGTGTTAGAACAACAAGGGGTTGGTAAAGAAATTGTGTTTTTACGGCTGTTCAAACAAAGGTGTAGTGATATTGATTCACAGTGCTCGGTGAATGATATTAACAATAGTAAAAACTTTATCCTTATTCGATCTCAAAAAGAGCCGGCATTAGAATCATACTTGATCTGTAAAGATAAACCTGTACCGTTTTCAAATATCGTCTTTGTTGTTTTAGAACATCAGCATACTCTCTGAAGATTGAGGCAGGTCGTTGAAACAGTATTCAAAGATCAGATAGACTATGTGAGTTGTGTAGTTTGCAGGCAGTAGAAGATGAGTACCATTTTCTACTCATATGTCCAAAGTATAATGGATTGAGAGCTAGCTGAATACATTTCTTCCTATTTTTCGCATTCTTGTAATGTACTGGATATTTCAAGATACTTCTTTGATCACAAAGCACTGCCACATTGAGGAAACTGACTAAATATATTTTTTTAGCAACGAAACGGAGAACACAGGAGAGAGCTTACCATGTTACCGTGTTGTTTTTGCTATCGCTTATTTATTTGTAGACAAGTTTTTTTTATAAATGTAATTATTACATCTGTATTATCTGTACTCAACATTACATTGTTAGTACTGACAATTTGTACATATTGGCCGGAGGCAGTAAGTACTGAAATAAACTGAATGCCATTTTTTACAGTATTCGACTACTTGAAACTCTCTATGCTAGATCAGTTTATCGTCCGAGTCTTGTACCACGCTGAAATATAAAATATAAAACAATGAAAAGAGGTTTATACAAACGAAACTTGTCCAATGGGTTTGCCTTAAATCCACAAAACCGGTTTTCGGTGATTAAGTTGTTACAAACGAAGCAAGGAAGATGATCAGAGTAAACATAATATTTTCGTTTGATTCTGTAAAAACTGAAGTACCATACGTCTATGATGCAGTAATAATCGGAGAGAGAAGTCAACGAAGCGTGTCTTATATGAGATAGCACATCAAGGGTTTTAAATTTCATCGCCTCGTTGTTTCCTCAATATACAACGAGTGCGATTTAATGAAATGTTGATATAATTTACATCTCATGGTGAATTATTTGTTAACATGATAAAACAAGCGATTTGTCGACTGTAAAGGACGTGCCGATCAAATTGCCTGTTGTATATCAGAAAATACATTGGATTAATCATAGACCCTGGAACGAAAGAGATGAGATTTTGTGACTTAATTGTCTATGTGCCACTTTTCTTCCACTCTTGGATATCCAGGGCATGAAGCAAAAAAATTCTCAGAAAATTTCATATTTTCATCAAACGTCTAAAGAGCAACTGCTTTATTTTATTTTCTGTGTGTATCCTACACTCGATTCTAGTTTTGTAAATACTTTTTCTTACTTTTTTCAGTGTTTCTTTTTAACCGTTTGAGAGTTTTTAAGGAACCTGTAAATGGGACTTGATCCCGTATGATTTCCGAATAAATAAATCAATAAATAAATTCTGAAGTTCTCTCGCGCGAAAACATAAATATCGTTCTTGAACAAACCTGTAGCCTTCGCATCAGCGCCAACAAAACACTATCCATAGTGGCGTCATCGACAGCCCCGCGTATAATTCTCATATCGGCAACAAGCCTCTCGAGATCCCATCTTTGTGGATCTACGTGTCCCTGATTACGTAGAGGAATCTATCAAATAAAATTGAATGAAACATGACTTTACCAAATTAAGGAAAGCAGTTGTACATACAGTTATGTTGAGTTAAAATGAAGATATATACACTACAGTTCAAAATGTTTTGCTTTTATTTCAGACAGATGTTATAAGACTTCAAATTAAGTTATAACTCTATAAAATACAAAAAAGATATTTTGTACCTTTCAGTCATTGTGACAAAAATCGATGTCGTACCTATGCTCAGTTCATAGCTAAGATCCAAATGTTAATGTTTGACGTAAATCAAGATTTCTGTACTTAACAATTGATTTGACCTTCCTGTAAAGTTCAAAATATTTGTACCGCCATCCTTGAATCATCAATGCATAATCTATGACGATTTAGAGTAAAAACTGATCCCTCCAAGCTATACACTTTAAATTTGTAACAAGTCAAAAATGATTTCAATGGTTACTGGATCACACTTACACCACTGAAGTTACTGCTAACGTTCATTCTGAGCAAGAATCGGACAATATGCTCATCTGGGTCTTCATTAGCCTAGTGGGAGGTAAACACACGCGAGAGATTTATTCATTTGCTCTATTCATAAAATTAAAAAAAACAGACACGATAAAACTTCAAATCATTTTTGACTGAAAGGAATAACGAGAAAATGGTAATAAGCAAGTGTTATACGAACATCTACTTCGTGAGAGGAACAAGAATTTGTTATGGTTTTGTGCTTGACATAACAAGTCTTGCCTTGCAAGCACATGTCGTCACTTCGCTCACGCACAACAATCGATGCAAAGTGCACCACTAGCGCTGACGGTAGGTATGGACATTCGCTCCTTGTCGCTTCTCTCCCCGCCGCAAGGTCTTTCACTGCCAATACCGCAAGCGAAGCACCACTCATGACTATAAGGAGTGTTCACTTATTACGGCCGGGGATGGGCAAGCAAAATCCAGGAAGGGGGCGGGGGCACTCTCTGAGGGCAATGAACAATTCCCATCAGCCTTTGGCTGAGATAAGGCAATGACTATAGATTCAAGCTCTGTGTTAAACTGAAACCTTGCATACATTTAAAGGTTCCCCTGTGCTGTTGCATAACACTATTGTTGATATCTGACCAGTTTTAGTGAAAGTGATGTACACAACTCATCTGGATAAATAAACGCAAACGCTGGAATATAAATGAAAAGTTTCAATGACGTTTTCATATCGCTTAGCCAGAGGAACCAAAGGAGACAAAATCAAAGCATGTACTCAGGAGAGAACAGAAAAAAAGAAGAAAACTCAAACTCAGAGAAAGAAAAATTATTTGGATACTGTTCAACCAATACCGTGACGTGACAGTGACAAATCAGACTCAGAGCTTTTTGCCGAGGAAGAGGGTGATGATGTTGTAATCCATGAAATTGGCATCAGCACAAGTGATGAAGAACTTTTTGAAATCTTCCGAGACACAGTATACAGTGTATACAAGTTCTGGAAGAAGAGCAGGGTCTTGGAAATATCTC
Source organism: Ptychodera flava (assembly GCF_041260155.1). NCBI lineage: Eukaryota > Metazoa > Hemichordata > Enteropneusta > Ptychoderidae > Ptychodera > Ptychodera flava. The sequence continues at coordinate 39,411,432 of NC_091939.1, read as the reverse complement.
TTTTCCGCTGATTTTTACATTGTATATATGTACTTGTGATGGCAATACTGACCCAAGCAATGGGGGTCATGGAATTTTTGTCATCTGAAAAGGGGGTCATCAATGGGTAGGGGCGAACTTATTTTACCTTTTGCACAGAAATAATTTGCCTACTCACCCGGCCATAATAACTGAATGCTCCCTTATGCATGAGAGGAGCAACTCCGCGGAAGTGAGAGGTCTGAACCACAAGCGCTTGGAGTCACATATGGTCGACGTGACTGTACACTTGACACCCCGAGCGCCTGTGGTCCAAACAGCTATCAATCGTTGGATGTGAAGAGACTCTAATCTGCGGCAAATTTTGAAGATGATCTTTTTCATTAGTTCGTACATGGTTGTTTCTCCGTGTTAAAGCTTTGCTGTGTTGAAACACTTACGATATTAAATATAAAATACCTCACAAGGTTTATATCCAACCCCTTGTTACATGGGTTTTATTTTCCACTGGTCGACTTGTAGCAAGATATTAAGAGATAATGGCACGTTACTCTACAATGACTTTGATGATTATGATAATGACGACAATGACGTCATTAAAGCCGCACTTTTCAATCCCAGGTTCTCGCATTAGTGGAGTTCTCCTCCCAGTCAAACACTTGGCCAGTACGATGTTTGATTTCTATAACATTAATTACACAAACTGATCTCAACCTTTTGTCACCTTTTGCTAATCCTGCAAACAGAGTTTATACAAGCGTTTGATTGACGGTCGGTTCAAATCGCCAACGGTCATTGATTCCCCACCACAAACGCTCGAATTTCCTAAAAAATGTCTTCCAGTCGCGTTAGACTTTGAATATAACCACGGAGTTCGATCGGCAGCAACTTCGCGCTGACCGCTTGGCAGTCTGTCTGCATTTTTGCGGCCGGGGAAAACTAAAAAGTGGCATTTTCTGGAGCGTGTGCCCGCATGTAGCCTGTTTGATGTCCACTTATAAAATGAACGCCGCCATAGCTTGGCGTCCTTTTAAAGGGAGGCTCCGCCTTTAATTCGACATGAGTAGAATTTTAGAGAATTTTTATCATTTTTGAAACAAAAATAGTGCTCACGATACTAAACCCTCAACAACACAAATTCCACAGGCCTGCTATCCTTGGACTCGGTCCATAGTTGTCTCGGTCAATGTGCATTCCTACGGCTGAAAATTAGCAATGTAACACAAAGATTTCTCAATTCAAATGACAAATGTGAGGCAACTCTGTGAACATCAGTGTCTCTTTATCTTACTATATCACACTTACTTTGCTCGTGTCATCGTTGTCCTTGTTGATATTCTCTGCGAGGGCAAAGTCTTCATTGCTGAGTGCATCTTCGTTTGCATCCTTGCTCTCAGTGTCTTCTGGAACCTGTGAAAACATTGTGAAACTTGAAGACTGCTTGTACGATCAACATTTTTAACCAGGTTGTTTTGTTTAGTTGGATAGTGAATATTTTCAGACAAATGCAATGGAAATGAAAATGTTTCGATAAATAGCTACTCTGCATTGCGATGTATAACTGTCTTTCATTGAAATCTTTCCTACACTTTTTGTTTTCGACTTAATTTAAATTTTGTGTTGTCATGTTCTATTGTGTGATATTATCATTTGTCATCATCACTAACTTCATCATAGCGGGCTCAGATTTCCCTAAGTATAAGGTCAATAATATTGCATGTAATTTGAATAGCGTGTCTTACAGACATATATATTTATGATACTCAAACACCAAGATAGTGCAGTTTGCCCATTTCAATTGAATACAATCATTAAAGACTCTAGTGTCCATGGTAAACATGTGAATCACGATACTTACAATGCTGAGTTCACTGATGCCTTGTTCGCTGGCCACGGTGTTGATTGCGCCTTCAGTGTTGACTTTGCTATCGTTGACACTAGTGTTTTCAACGTCTTCCGTCGCCTAAAATGTGAGTGTGATTTTAAACTCTGACAATCATTTTTAAAGCTGACATTTCGCGTGATTTGACTGATTTATCAGAACAAAGAATCAGAACTCTCTAGTTACAAGATAAATCGTGTGAAGAGAGAAGAAAGAAACTTATCAACCATTCCGTATAGCCTACCGTTGTCAATGGTCTTTTTGCAACATCACGGAAAGTAATGGTGCTGTGTATTTCAACAGGGTATTGCACGTAATCTTCGTCTAGGAGTTGTGATTAATAAATGCCGTATATTAAACTATTTAAAATAAAAGCCTTACCTGTGTCGTGAGCGTGCCGATTACTTTACCCTCGCTATCTTTGTATAGTATTTCAAAGAAAACAGTATGTACCTGTTAATTACCCTCCCCAATCCCCTTCATTAATTTGTTCTATGGATCACTAACAGGCGGGGGGGGGGGGGGGGGGGCTTATCCCCTTGACCAAATACCGTGCTAGCAGTCGGTCTTTTACCTCATGGGCAGCTAACAAGCTTTTTGGTCAAGGGGATAAGCCCCCCTCCCCCCGCGCGTTGGTGATCGGTAGAACAAATTAATGAAGGGGATTGGGGAGGGTTATTAACAGATACATACTGTTTTCTTTGAAATACTATACAAAGATAGCGAGGGTAAAGTAATAGGCACACACACGACACAGGTAAGGCTTATACACGGTCCCTCTACAACGTGAAAGAGGGACCGTGGTTTGTATAACAAAAAAGTTTTATACATTTATTGATCATAACTCCCAAACGAATATTGCCTGCAATACCCTGTGATTCTAATGAATCGCTCTTTTCACTTTATGTTGGTAAAGTGAAATGAATTGTCGATGAAAATGTTTTATTGTTTAATCTTCCAAAGGTTAGTCAAAGTAAACTGATACCTAAAAGAAGACTTTTCGTATTTGCATCTTTAAGTTACTAGTTTCGAAAGGCTACACATAATTTTTATCCAAAAGTATTATCAATCATTTCATTCCGCCATACCCTCAAGACACATTTTTAGAGAGTAGTTTTGTCCTGCGCCTAGAGCTCCCTTTTGAGATTAGGCGCACTATAAATATAAGTCATACGGATGTCCTCGAACATTTTAAATAATCACACAAAGTTCTTCCAGTTCAAAGTCATTATATCTGTTACTTAAATTTCATGTATCTAGCAAACACCAGACTACATTGACAAAAATATAAAAGGCACACATCCTAAGGGTAAAAGTAATCTGACGATTTTGATGATTGCCGGATGCTTGAAACTTAAGTAACAGATATAATTACTTAGTACTTGAAGTTATTTAAGCAATAACCTCCGCCGCAGGAGGGTATACACGAGATTTTGGTCGATCGTCCTCGGGATTGGAAGTAAGGCTGACTAGAATATTACATGAGTCCATCCAACTCGTCACTTATATATATATATATATATATATATATATATATATATATATATATATATATATATATATATATATATATATATATATATATATATATATATATATGTGTGTGTGTGTATATATATATATATATATATATGATATATGATATCAATATTTCATAAATACGATTTGATATTAATATAAATAATTACGAAGATAAGGCCAAAAAAAAATAGTTTGTTTCTCATCCTAGGCATCTTGCAAAAATGATGCGGTGACGCGGTTTTTTTTTTGCTGCTACTTTTTTTTTTATTCAACCATCAACAACAACGCGCTTACAACATGAGAACATAGGAATGCATGCAGAGATAAATGCACAGCAAATTTTTAGCATATCAACAGTGCTGCTTTTGACTATTAGTGCAGAATGCAGTTTTGATAGCTTTCAATGACATAGTGTACAGTTCTGAATGGAGTGTTACAGCACTGTGTGATGTTCAATGTTCTGTCTAGTTCAGTTTTGTATATCATAAAATATTTGTGTTGCTTTGGTATGATCTGAACGGTTTAATTTGTTCTTTTTTTTCATTTTTTTTTCCTTCCCTCTTGAGATGCAAAAAAAAAGGTTGGCGCGGCGGGCCTACATTGACGCGCGCGGGGATGAGAAACAAACTATTTATTTTTTTTTAGCCTAATATTATATTTTTAGACTATTCACGTCCATTTCGCCTGTGCATGCGACAGTAGGTCTACAAGACGCAACCGAACTGGGTGACGATCGTAATGATATTGGGGAAGCGCTTCCAAGGAAAACAAAAATCAACATGCTCCCTTAAATGTCAAGTCTTCCCCCTAAAAGTGCTCCTTACAATGAACGTGCAGAGAAAACATTGATAATTTTTTAGGATTTTCGTCTGGAAGGAAATAAATATTAAAAGGTGAAATTTAATAGTATGATTAATGTAGCTTACTGTAACATTATCAGCGCCATCACTTCTATTGCATGGTCTTTGCCGTCTTCTAAACAGACGGAGGAAGAATCTCCCGACACGCCGGCCAAATCTTCTTATCCTGATGATTTCAACGGATTTGTTTGTTACACCATGAGTGAATTAAGAAATTTGACAATCAGACTATGATACTCATAAATGATCTGATACTATAAATGGAAAGTGCAAACTTGCCAAAAGTACAGCGACATTCCACGGGAAAATGTGTTAGTGTCTAAGTTTGTTGAGTCTTTCTCACGTATGAGTGTTTGCCCTTTCCTTTCATTTTCGTTCACTACAAAGCTACTCTGTGAATAAAAACATGAAGAGTAGTCAGAGTTTTACCTTGAACCAGCGTGATTTTCGGTCACTGTAATTTCACCTCCTTGGTTATCTATTGGTGTTGGTATTTTACAATTTCCACTGATGCTTTCTTTATTCCTGGCTTCAGTATTCAACATATTCACTTGTATTTCCTGTATTTTGAAACGTAAATAGAATAAAAAGGATTTCCGATTTCTCTGACGAACGAAAAACAGTCTTTCTCCGTGATGATATTCACATACACATATTCCTTGTTCTCCACTGTCCATTGTCCTGTGGAATCCTGATTGCGCATGCGTATATCATTGTGCATTTGATCGGTCTGGTTCCCTGCCCCCTTTCGTGAGTGTAGCGCAGCCAACGGTAGAAAGGGGGCAGGGAACCAGACTACATTTGATCGGTCTGTCGCAGAACTTTCAACGAATCAGCGGTTCTGTTTCGGTCACATGGCCATGACGTCACAAGAACCGCAACTTTGGCATTCTATACCTTTCATCATGTATAGTTGTACCAAAATCAGTTGTTGTCAGTTGTGAATTTGGATGTGTTCACAGGGAATAAATGTGAACAGGTTATGTGTACACGTTTTACCTAAAATCATTCTCACATCAAATGAGTAGTACTAATTGTAATAAATAATCTTCCTTCAAATGAGTTTCAGCATCACAGAGGAATATAAACCATTGACTAGCAAGTAATATAGAAGTACACATCTTCAAATACAGTAATGGCAATCCATGTGAACAAATCACATTTGATGAAGGCATCACCTGTATCCATGATCTTAGAACAGGTGATGGTTATACACAACACTTACGGATGTCATTCTCGATGTCCAAATCGTAAAAACGTTGACTCAGTGCTTGACATTAAATAAACCAGTTCTCTATCCGACGAACAACCTCAGAATGAAGGCATGAAGGTGTGATTGTGATGTAGTCCATTGTTCCATCTACCATTCCATTGGACGCTAGGGCTTCATGCCTGCGTACGTCATCGAACTTTCAGCCAATCGTCTTAAATTATGTCGCATAATGTGACTGTGTTGCTGTCACTCACCGATTACTAATAATTTCGGACAGTTTGAAGAGTCCTTGTTTGCCGATAAATACACGTACCTGCAGATACCGTTATACATTTCTCGATTTGAACTTTGCCATGATTACTTGTGATTTCAAATTTTGCACTTTCTATTGAACAAAAAGAAAAAAAAACAACATTTATATCTTTGGGATGTAGAAAAAGTTCAGGAGATGGATTAAAAAGTTGGTCAGCACAATCATCACTTATAATAGTTGAGAGTCTGGATAAGGAAAATGTTTAAAAATACGTGTTTCAGTCTGCACAGATGAAACGTTTCCATCGCGTTTTACGGGCCTATAACGTGCAGATATCAACCCCATTATGTAAATTGGGATCCACATTTTTTTTTTTTACATTACAAATGTAAAATTCGGGTTTTTATACATTTTGCATAAATTCACTGAAGTTAGAGAACATAGAAATGTGTCCGTTACAAGTCGCACCATTAATAAACTGTTTCGCTACAGCTGCGATGAAATTCCTGATATGGGGAAATCTGACTCGCCCAGTATTATGTGTTTTCTTTACGGGTCTATAGATGGCCTGAGAAACACTAGTACAGAAATTTGTGAGAAATTTACGAGAAATGGACACTTTCTCGCTTGTTTGCGAGAAGCATGCGAGAATACATACTATCTCGCACTTAATTTGCAAGAAGTTTGTTTCTCGCAATCAGCCAGCGAGAACTATGTTTTCTCGCTCTGCATCTGCGAGAAATTGAATTCTCACAATCAATCGGCTAACTGATTTCTTTCTGGTTGATCGCGTGAATTTAATATCTCGCTTTTGCAGAGCGAGAAAACACAGTTCTCGCCAGCTGATTGCGAGAAAAGAAAATTCTCGTAAATTAAGTGCGAGATAATATGTATTCTTGCGTACTTCTCGCAAACAAGCGAGAATGTGTCCATTTCTCGCAAATTTCTCGCAAACTTTTCCGTGCTAGTGAAACTGGTTTACCTCTCTATAAGCCTTGGAGAATGTATTGCCATATCGCATTACATGATTCAATTCGAAGACAAGATGAACAAGTGACTCTTAGTCGTCATGACAGACACTGTATAAACGTTACGATACTCTTGGTGACGTCATTTTGTAAAGGAAGTCATCAGTAAACTGTGAACGATTATCCATTGAAATTCACTTACTAGTAGTTTTGTGTCTCTTGTTAATCGGATGGTTATTGTGTGACTGCAGTCCCAACACCGTATAACATCATCAAGTGTGTTCACAAATAGTTGTTTGCTTTAGTAGATTGATTTAAGATATTTTGACCTTTGACCGACATTTCATAACTTCTTGCACGTTGAAAGTACACGAGAAAACTCTCATGGAATGAACGTATCTCACGTGAAACGAAAACATCCTAGATAGCCAGATTATGTGTGTAAAGAAAATGTAAACTTTGAAAGTTTATGAACGTGTTATAATTTTAGCACGGAAATGTATGTACAAAAGACAAAGATTTAGCGACAAAAATTATTAATCAATGGATCTATCAATCCATCCATCCATCAATGATAGAGAACTGGACCTAGACGAAACTTTCTCCATTATCCTGTACAAACCGTAATTGTAACATGAGTACGGACTTGGAGCCGCTCTTCATTTGTAATAAAGATCTGAAGTGGTAATCAGTACGACTGACAACTTGGTGTACGCTCCAGTTACTGACAGTATTACGATTACCCATAGTTCTTCTCAGCTTTCTAGACATAGAGGAAACCCCGGCCGTGACACATGTACGCCTATGACTTTATTTGACAACAGAATGATTACTTCATGTTATGGATTTTCATCCTTGTATCTCCATGTACTGGCAAATGTACACCGATGTAAAATGCGAGAGAGTTGGACCGTGACTGCATCGGCGCAGATACTCTATCAGATCGTCTGAAATCTTTCAAAGGCCTTATACAGAAATCCACATGGTTTATCATCATACCGTACGAGATATGGGAACCTACAGTTATACTACAGGCTTGAAGCTTAAAGCCATTGTTCGTCAGATTGCTCAAGATTTGTCGGCAAGCGACATGTGCTGGTCTATTAAGGTAGTTCGCGCCTCGAAAGTGAAAGACTTAAACTTTTGCTTAAACTTTGCTTGAGGAATCCTTCAACCATTCTCTTTCAAAATCAAGATTTAAAATCGGGGGTCACCGTGCAAATTTTGGTACTAGGGAAACAAATAACTCAAGATTTACCGATATTTAAAATTCAAAATGGCTGGCATCCCTGTGTTAACTCTAAGGAGAGAAATAAAATTTTCGAATTTCGAAGACCTGAGCCGGTGACAAAGCCGGTGAGACTCGAAATTCCATAAGCAGAAGTGATGTTATAATAATGCATTTATTGCACTACCCAAAAAGACCCATAAAGCTTGGTGAAAAGGCCTTAAAAAGTGTAAAATCAAATCTGATAATCGTGAATAGTGTACCTGAAATACAAGTACATGTACTGTGATTGAGAGGGAATCGAATAACGTAGGAGACGATGTTTACATACAACTAATTTCTAGTATTGCAGTAATGTAATTTAACAAAAAAATTATTAAAACAAGCTATAAGCTTACAATTACTTGAAACGACGTTGACTGTCCATGGCACTGAAAACTCAATTGCGACCCTAACATTTCTGGTACGGGAGCAATATAAATACTTCAGAAGTCAAAAATATGCTACAGTAAATGGACGTTAATCGCTAAATCATGTTGTAAATAGATAGTTTAGTCCCCACCGTTCTGTCTGCCCGTGCGTGCGTGCGTGCGTGCATGTGTGGGTCCGTCCGGAGTCGTTTCTCAGACATGACTGGACGGATTTGATTCTGATAGAAGCGAAAGGTAAATTAGAGTGGATAAATAGAGAGGTTTTAAAATTACAGGTAATTACGTTCAATCAGGACGTGTGTAGCGTCTTTGTCACCGTGATAAACAGATATTGCGTACGTTGTAGCCTAGACTCTACACGGAGTGTTTTAGCCTCGGTCTAGGCTACGTACATTGGAACAGCCGTAAGTCATTGTTATATTTTTTTATTATTTTGGTAGGTTTTCAGTTACACTAGAGTCATCACGTTATTTGGTATATGTATATTCCGTAGAATGTACACCAGCGACAGAAATAAGGGAGCCTTCAGTAATTACAGGGGTGGGCTGGGGGAATGGGGAGAGTAACTCTTTAGAAAACTGTCCAAAGCGAGGGAGAGTCACTTTTTAAAAACCTATCTTGGGGAGCGTCACTTTGAACAGAAGCTAAGTTTACAGCCAAATCTTCGATTGGCCATGTGATATTTCCTGAATAGGAAATCACCGATGAAATACACCGATACATACACATTTAGATTAGCCACAAGCTTCACAAGCTTCACAAGCAAAGAAGATGCAGTGATATCCTACATTAATCACCTTAAACAGTTAAAACTGATGAAAGACAAGAGACAAAAACCTATGGAACTGGTAACGAAGTGTATATTAATTATCAAACGTCTATAAATGCACAGATATTGTTAGTTTCATATCGGAAAAAAATGTTCATAGTTCTCTCATAGATGACCATGTATAGGGAATGAACATTTCGATGAAATTCCAAAATCAAATTTCTTATACACCCATGGACGTTTTACTTTCCACTTAAAACGTGTCACCCATGGACGTTTTACTTTCCACTTAAAACGTACATTTTCAATATGAAACATACAGATAGCTTAATATCTGATCTTGACATTAATGTAATCTCCTGCTTGACAGATATTAGGCTACATAGACTGCGAGGTCGCAGAATTGTACGTGTTTCATATAGAACGTCCCATGTATGCAACATGTTTTACAGAAACAAGACGACAAGACGATGTATATTTCACCATAGCAAGTGTTTTGTGTTGTGTGTGTGTGTGTGTGTGTGTGTGAGAGAGAGAGAGAGAGAGAGAGAGAGAGAGAGAGAGAGAGAGAGAGAGAGAGAGAGAGAGAGAGAGAGAGAGAGTCTTACTTTAAACACTTTGTGTATGAAGTTTGGTCAAAAAATTCCTCACTTGACTGTACCTCCATGGTTACCTACTGATTTTTCGGCATGGATTTGACACCATAGTTACTATCAAGTTCTATTATCAAGTGTGTATAACCTTCTATCAAGGTTTAGGGCCTATAGGCCTAGGCCTAAACAAATTTGAAGCTTTTTTATTTTTGCTGGGGTGGGGGGGGCACACTTTTGAAAGGGTATCAGAGGGAAGGTCATATTTCAGAAACGGGCATCAGGGAGAGGGTCACATTTTACAAGATAGACCACCGTCAATTTCTTATGGCCCATCCCGTCATAATAACTGAAGGCTCCCTTAATTTCGATGTCGTCGAGGCGCAAACGATAAACATCCCGAGAAACATGCTTCATTCGTCCAAGACGCGTAGCAACCCGTACCCATTTGCACCTGAGAGCACCCAATCGTTTTCAAAGTCAAACGAGCCGGGCGAGCCGTGCCTTGTGTTGCTCTACATGTATGCTGGTTTAATTGTCTGAGGTCTAATAATGTGCGGAAAGGGGGGGGGGGGGGGGGGGGGGAATGATAATTTTAGGGGAGATAAGCGGGCGTACGCTGAACGCGCAAGCGCACGTTACGATCGGCTCATAACATGACTCGTTTGCAGGAAAGAGGTGCGAATCATTATTTATCGTGTCTCACACTGTGTTACAGAGAAGAAAGCAACTCCGTTCCAAGACTTTAGAAGGCGTTGTTGGACTCTTTAATGAATTCACAATGTTACTGCCGACCTTTCGAATCATGTAGAACTTTGGTCACCCAAAACTCATTCTATTCCTGTGTACTTCGGAGCGTGACTTGGATTCGGAAGCTGTAGTCGGTCATCTGAGATGAGTAAGTCTTGAGGGGCTGTTATAGTAAAAGATCGTACATTTGAGCCGCACGTTTAAATCCAATCCAGCAACTCGTCTACAAGGAAATTAATGAACCTGGGTCTCATCGAAGAAAAAGTCATCAACGAACGGAATGTGGAGGAAGCTACGCCCGGGGAAGATACGGTATTTTATGGCCACTGTACGTGCTGCAAGGTAACTCAACCAGTTCGTTTACCTCACAGTCACTTGTGATCGGTCTATTCCGCTCGGCGTCGGTTTTTCTCAGGCATATGTACACACGTCTATGGGGCATAGACGCCGAGCGGAATAGACCGATCACAAGTGACTGTGGTTTACCTATCAAAAGCACCGTTCCTACACCCTACGAGTTTGCATCATCGTTTGCATGAATGAAAATAGCTGCAGCTTTTAAGTTCACTGTCTTTTACTGCATTTGCAATCGATGATATAACAAATCATTTCAGGGTTATATGACTATAAAAAGAATGATTTGCAGGGACTGCAAGTGGCACACTTTTGGAAAGGGTAGCAATAAACATATCTGGTTGTAAATTTCTGAAGAAAAGTTAATTACTAAATATGAATACTTTTTTCGTTATGTCTCACTGATACATATGATGCACACAAAGACAAGCAAAGATGTCAGTTAGAAATGGTGAACAGTAAATCAGAGGAGCAGATAATTGGCAAAGTGATATATATCTTGAAGTTTAATGGTACATCTCATTTGCAGATATCCAGATATTTCTGGAAAGTGAGATGTACATATACATGCACACGTTCAGCATACAATTTCATTTGATGATGCTGAATATTTGCAGACTCACGGTGAAAGTTTTAAACATTAGGAATTAAAATTGGTGAAAGCCAACTTGTTTTTAATTTTCTCTTTTTTCTAATTTGGTTGTCATAAAACCAAGTTGCTGCCACTGAAAGCAACAATGCTGAGGAATGTTTTAGAACATTTCTTGAACAAAACACCTTATCCAAAACATGAATTCACATGTTATTCTGCTCATTCCATTCACAATCCAATGTTCATATTAAAATGCAGATAACCCTGTGTAAGTCAAAATTCACATTTTGTCAGCAGTATTTTTCAAAATTGACAGAGCATTCATATTTCAAATTTTTTCAGCAAACTTTAATTTTAAAATAGTCATGATGCGCATGTTTTCAGATGACACGAAACAATACATGTTAATTTGTTTTTTTGCCTTTTCTGCCAGCCGCCACTGTGAAATCTTTGATTATACATATTAGAATGAATGGGACACAAAAGTATTAGCATCAATACACAATGTGTAAGCCTATCCACATTTCTCCTAGCCTCATACACACTGAGATCACTTCTTGGACTACAGCAAATTCTTGTGTACACAATATTTCAACAATCCGACACCATAGCATTTGTGCAGTGCCACATGATCTTCTGGATGCACATACAGGATTATTGGAAAATCAACCTTTTGTAAATTTTGCACCATATATTTTGACAGTAATACATAATATTTTTATTTTCAACATTAAAACTATTCGTTGAAAAGCACCTTGAAGATGAGATGGCCATAAATTTATTTTCAAAAAAGTTAATAGTAGATGTAAGCACTGTAAAAAGTTATGTAGAACATTTAAAAAATTTAGAAAGGGTAAAATTGATGAGAATGAAACATAGAAAAAAGGAGCAGAAAAGAAGAGTAGCAGTAGCAGTAGTTTACTCAAAGGATGAAGTGGGTGTATATTTGGGGTAAAAAACCTCAATTTTTGTATTAATGATAAAAATTAATTTAAGTCGAAAACTAGACAGTATTTTCTGAAATGTAATATTTCACTTGAAAGGATAGTATTCATGTAGAAAAAAACAACTATTTTACTTGGCATTATCCATCTTCATTTTAAAATTGTAGGGGTTTAAAGACTGACACTCTAATAATTGATTAAAATCATGATCAGCAAAATTAAAATGCCTCTTATTCAAAATGCCTCTTATTAAAAATGTAAGAGCTTTATTGCCAAACAAAACCAATTGATAGTTGTTGTGTTATATAGCATTTAAAAAACATAATGTGAAATTTCAGAAAATTTGACCCAGCCGGAGTGGAGTTAAATTCGTTGGAAATTTTGAAATTGGGAGGCAAAAGAAGCCAAGAAATCAGGTGATTTGCATACATTTGCATAAATTAACACTTCTTTATCATGCAACTTTCAACTGCTTTACAAGCTACAAGGTAAACCAAACCTTTTGCTGTAATTTTTAGCATTTGTTCAATGTTCATCTCTGTGTATCAGCATTTGTTTGTATTCTATCACTACATAGAACACCCAATGCTGTATTTAGCAACATACCAGTGTGAACATAAATGACCATTGTTATTGTTGATAAATGAATTCTAGTCTGGACTTGATCCGAGATCTCTTTTCAACAAAAACAACCCTGACTGTTCACTGTATGGTTTGTATTGACACGCTAAATACTGGACATTTTATAACGCTTCAGGGAGGAGAACAAGATACTGCAGTAGATGCATAAAACAAACCACTGTGAATATTACCGAATTTGGCAGCTAAAGGAGTTTAACTAAACATGTTGAGTTTATCTGTCACCCTGGTAGCGTCTACGGTGCTCTTTTGTAGAGATCAGAAATTCTGGGCAAATGTTGAATTGATGTTTTTTTCCTTGGCCCCCCCTAAAAGATTGTGGTATTTTTGTCTGGCCCCCCTAAATTTTCTTGGGAAAAATGGGTGGCCCCCCCTGAAAATCCTCCACCCCCCCCTGGAAGTAAATTCTGAATCGTCCCTAAGCGTCTAACAAGAACATTCAGCGAGCCTGGGTTTCTCATGATGATAACAAGTTCTTACAATATTTTCAGTACAGTTTCTTGGAGACCCGTTCAGGGATTACCCTGGCTCAAGAACTGCATGAGATAAAATCCCACATGAAAAAAAAGCAGTGGGAGAATTTCAAAGTCTGTGGGAACCCAACTTAAATTTCGTGATTTTCTGCATATTGGTTAATTTGCATTACAATAGTTTAATTGTTATGGTAATGAGTTTTTACCTTCTCGTGTCTATTTATAGACAGAGAAGGTATTAGAGTTGAAAACCAATATGCTGCTGTCAAGAACTTCCGTCTGTCAAGACTTCCGTCTGTCAAGATCCGTTGACGTCATGCCATTGTGATGGGTCATATCATAAACTGGTGGGGGTGTTCGTGGCTCAGGTTGAGGTGTGGGAGAACGATTTTGAGCTGTGACAAAAATCAAAAGGGACTTAGCGGCATAGCCACAGTGTTAAGCCTTCTCCAAGGTTTCTTAGTTGACTACAATCTATTACAGACTACTGAGCTTACGTTAGGGGTACTCACTTGTGTTTGCTCACTCTGTGAGCGCTAGTGTTTGGTACTGAGTTGCCTGGATATCCCCTCATGGCCTCACGTGATCTGGGCCTGTTGCATAATCTGCAGAGAGATCATATGCCTCCGAGTCTGAAAACTGTCATTGTGTAAGCCTGTCGGCATTTCCTTGCATTTTTTCTCATTTAATTTTGCAAAATATCGGCGAGTACCTCAATATTTCAAGATAACCCTTTCTTCCCAATCGTTTCCTGGAGTTTCAGAGTCATATGAACGAAAATGAGTGAAAGTTTTAGACAGGAAAATCGGACGTCGGCCATGTTCAATGTTTACAGTACAATCAGAAGTTTACGTGGAGGAATTAACCAACAAACACAGGAGTGTTCATGATGCCCGCCCTCTAGAGGTAGACCCTCCTATATGAAGTACCACATTTGATGCTTGTGGAAAGCTTGACCACACAATGGAGCATTTAAACTTTTAGAAAATGACAAACTGAATAAGAAGGTATTCAGAAAATGTCAATTACTGAGGAAAAATGCGCAAATATTCAAAATAAACAGGTTAACTGATTGGTCAGCTATAAAAAACAATGAAAATGTTTATGATCAAAAGTTTTTGAGATGCGCACATTTTAACAAATACAGAAATTATTAACATTATAAATATAAGACCAAACTATTTTTTCAGGGATGGGACAGGTTGGAAATGAGGGGTGAGAGACAAAGGCACTCCTATTGCTGCATGTGGATGCAGCCACACCATTTCATTTACAGCATACCGGTACTTATTCACTGTGTTGTGTTCAAGTTCCATATTGTACTGACTGTCATACAAGGATAACATAAGCAAATCAAATCAAATTAGAAAAGGATCAATGCTGTTGTGTGGATTTTGCTGAACATGGCTGATATTTCGCCCTATATATTTGGTATCCAGCAAAGGCATATTTTGATGTAAAGTCAAAATTAACACTACATTGCTGACAATATATTTTACCGTTTCTGCATGAATTTTCTTTTTAAATTATAGTATATTAGTACTTCAAACAGATTAACAGTTATCGTGATGTCAACCCATAATTTTACATCACAAAGACTGTAATTCTGCCAATTTTTTTGTTTTTCAGTCATTTTATAAATTTTGCACTGCACAAGATGATTGAACAAATTGCAATGTTTGAATTTGTAAACTCAAAGAATAAAAATCCTTTGGTCACAAATTAAATTATTTTTTGAAAAGAAATTTACTCTTAAACACTTTTAGCATATATTCTTTACACGGTCATGTATTTCAAGGAAAATATGCCTATTAAAAACAGTAATTTCTTCACTTTCAATTTTTTTCAATACTATGACAATTATCAGCCATGAGGTTATACAAACACAAGACCAGATAAGCGTTTTTCATCATTTCCACAGGACTCTTTGGAAAATCCATTAAAAACAGTTAAAAGTGACTGGAAATGATCACTTGGTATACATTTAATTTACAGATGCCAGGTTGTGTATTTCACATGCACTCAGGTCAGTAGGGAAGTGCGTCATTACTATTTTGGACTGTTAATTCTTATTTCTGAATTGTTTAACTTTTTTCCACATTGAACTATCTTTAGGCAGTTTATACTGTAGCTTAGAATTTTTTTGATTGATGTATTTAATCATCTTTTGGGTTCTTTGGGTCCATATCCCACCTCATGCCCCTACATCATCAACTATTTACCAACAACTCCATGCGAACAACCAATTACCTGACCTGGCCACACATTAGAGAAGGTACAGCGTCATTGACGGTATTGAGTTTTAATGTTTACCAGAAATTACACACATACACACACAGCCATAGAGTGTTCTACCCAGACTAATTACCGTACAGTGGCAGGGAGAACACTGTATGGCTCTGTGTAATATGTTACAAATTAAACACCAACAAATTAAACTTCATGAAACATTTATTTTCCAAAAAGTCAGTATTTTCTTACAGATAGAACACCAAAAAATAGTGAAAATACAAAGTTCTGCAGTGACTGCTGTGTCACACTAAGTGTCACTGTGTTTTACATGCTACACCTTGGTTTACAGTTACTTATGGCCTGTAAATAAAGACCTACATTGACTTTCTTTCCAGTCCTTCAACACTAGCAGAAAATTAAAGTTCTTTAAATCTGAGCCTTGAATCAAATGTGAGCCTTGAATCATGATTCTCATGAGCTGGTCACAGTGTTCAGATGACAACCTGTTCCTCAGTGGTGTAGTGACCATATTCTGGGCTGAAAAGGCACGCTCACAATCACTGGTGTGTACAGGATGAGTTAAGGCCATGGCAGGGCAGCTAGATGCAATAGGTTGGGATAATCCTCTTCATGATACTGCTTGACTATACCCCAAAACTCTGCTGTGCTTCTCCTAGGATAGCCATGTGCTTTCACCACCTTCTTAAGGCTCATCCATTCATTCCGTGTCTGCTGTGGGTTAATAACAGAGCCAGCTTTGACTTTCTGCACAACCTGTTGGTCATCCTTGTAGGTATGAACCTGTTCAACTCCAAAATGGTTGATCAAAACCTCTATAGAATCATTACCCCAGTCTGCCAGATCCTGGTCAGTCAGCAGGGACACTGGACGCATACCAAGAACACACATGCTTGTCATGAGCTCTTGGTTAGGAAATCTATTCAGTAAAATGACAAAAAAACCAAGAAATAAATTTTTTCAAGACAGTACAGATAAGAGTGAGGGTGTGAACAATCAACCATTTTTTCTCCATTACAGCATTTGTTGCCAATGAAAAACTATACTAGCAATGCAATTCAGTAATACAGTCTTAAAGTTATGCTAGCTGTGTGTTATCTGATACAGTTACATGTAATACATTGATGATTCTAAAACACAAACCTGCTCTCAGGCCGTTCATGGTCGGCTGATGATGTGGTCTGACACAGGAGACACTACAGGGCAAATAACTTGCTCGGCAGCTTGTCCGGCCACCATTGACCTGTCGTCGTAATGGGAAGTGTATCAAAAACCTGCCCTGGCTTTGTACATTCAGAGCTGTATCTTGTTGTCATCGGCAACGCTTGTTGTTAGAGGCCAGTGACTGTAGCTATAAATTGTAAGCTAGCCTTCAGTGTAGATCAACTGGCTTAATTCACCTGGTCTGAATCTTGGATAGAGATTGTATACTATTCTTGGTTTCAGAATCAACTGAGGTTTGCTACCTGGGATAATAATGTACTGCTACCTGTACCGGGAGTGCAGTCCCTATACAGACTGTTCACCATGTTACGCACAGACAACTTAGAATGATCATGGCTGGCAAGGATGGGTCATCATAGGTCACACCGTCCACAGTAAGTCTGTCTATATAGCTATAAGACATGTAATGTGAATTGCCAAGGCTTTTTTGGCTTTGAATGGAACCTTTGAACTGTTTTATGGTTCCCCTTGCACACATTGAACAATAGTATGTTCAACACTTCGCTCTCACAGTGACATGATATAATGACAGAAAAGGACGTGTGTAAATTTGTTATGATATTATCCTTTGATGTAGAAAAAAGGCCTTTTTTAACAATTACCATAAAGAAACTATTAATTATTTAATATTTTACGCCTTTTCAAGGACTTTTACATCAATTTTATATGTTCAAGTAGGCAGTTTCAATGGTATATCCAGGGATGTAGATAATTTTGGTTACACATCGCAAAAATAAAAGTATAGGCAGTTACAAAAGGTGTGTGAGTGCATAAACTTTATGCAAAATGTCTAAATTTTTTACTAAAACTAAATTTTTACAGCCGGCAACTTTAGCTAAAAGCCAGTTGTTTTTGACGGCTGCCAGCTATTTTCTACATCCCTGATATTAAATCAAAATGACATAAAACCTCAAAATAATTAATGTAATAATTATAATAATGTTATTTCCATCAGCAGAATGGTTTTTGGCCCTCTCATAGTCGTGCTCATACTATATTAAACAGAACCTCACTCAAAAATATCAGCAACCCTAAAATTTTGTTGAAAATATTATATCTCTGTCTTTCAGAGTAGTGTTTTGCAGTAGATTTCTCTAGGAGTCTCATATAACTTTCTGATCGTCTGTAGCAAGCAAGATTTAAAATTTAGAAGGTCACCATGCTGAATTCATGATGCTGAAGTTATTTTCATATTCGTTTTCGTAATCGTTTTCATATTCTTGTTCGTATTCATGTTGAAGTCACTGACAGAAATTGATATTTTTAGTCCAGGTTTCAGGTATGAAATGTGCAATATACGATATTTACTGAGGTTTAAATATTGTGATAATATGGTGCGTAATGTCATCTGCCAAATTTTGTTAAATTTACATAAATTTGCATATGTAGATTTTAAAGAATTTTGTTTATCTCATTTTATTTGAAAAACTTACTTAAAACTGGTTGGGATCTGGTAAGGCAGCATCTTCGCTTGCCAAGGTCTCTTGTCCAGGCAGCTGGATGATCCCTGAAATCAGGTAGTTAATGCCAAGTAACGGGACTCTTGTGAGTGGATGATGGTAAGGCAGTTGTTGTGCAAAGGAGCTGCCCCGGACTGTACCATTATTGATGATCAATAAACCAGTATTATAGCATATTGAAAAAATGTTCCACAAGCAGATAGAATTTGATTGGTAATGAGAGAATAATTATTTGACCCTACACTGATGTACCAGCGTACTGTATGTCTTAACTTTTCCTTATTTAATGTTAGAAATCTGGATCATACATAATAATATCACAGTATATATCAGAGTTACACTAGGCAACTCTCTGAGCAAGGCAACAAGCCACACAATAGGCAAGTTGAGTTGCCTGCTGCGTTTGCCTTATTTACATGATATCGTCGCATTGCCCGAGGAGGTCAAGGGATGTGGCCTTGAAAACTGACATGTCTCTTTTTAAGGGAATGTGACGCGAGTGGCTTGGATGAGTTGCCTTAATTGTCTACACACTGCATCGCGTTGCCTGAGGAAACCTTTGACCTCTACTTATGCGCACAACAGTGATTCTGTCAGCATGCACCATGATGATACCGTCCATGGCTGCTTCGCCATGGAACTTTTGCGACAGCACCAGCCCAGTACTCAATGTCCAGGTAAGCTATGTTTACATATACGCTGAGCCTGTACTGTAAGATTATGCAAATTTTATGCTGCCTTTGACCTTGTGTCATTCATTCTGTCCATTGCCGCTCAAAATGGGATAAATTTTTGCAAATCAATCCATATTTGATATAATCCCACTCCAAAGTTAAAAATAGCCTTTATCTGACAACATTGTTGTATTTGACAGAGCACTTTTGAAGGTGAAGGTAAGTTCAATCCTGCCCAGTGTTTCATCTTGACAGGAGGATGGGGATCCCCTCTAGTGACAAGTTGGCACCCATAGTAGTTTGTCAGGGGGGCCAGTCCCCCATGAAATGGTGCCAGTCACACCCCCAAGAGACATAAGTAGAACACATGAACTTGTAAAAATACTAAAATCCCCCTAAATTTTCATGAGTAAACAGTTTGCTACCACATAAATACACAAATCTTTGTACGCTCTTGTACACGTGTTATTGTTAACTTGTGCATCGTCGCAAAATCACATAGTTTAGGCTTTCACCAATAATTTATTTTCAAGCAGACTGCAGCATCAATCAAGATGGAGCTCGTTCTGATGATCGGAGTTGGGAAACAGTTGACACGTTGATTGAAAATACAGCATCACAGATTTTATGGAAATTGTATTGAATTCTATTTCAGTGAAGAAAGCAATGAAATAGAATTTATTTACTTTGTGGAGAAATCAGTTATTGGGGCTTTTGGAATAACAAGAAACAGGCAGCTATTCAACTGCTACAAAGCATTAAAGTAATCATGGTTTTTTTTTAACTTTTAGACAACCAAGTATAGATCAGTTGATTTTAGAATACAGAGAACAACAAACTATGGGATATGTCAGTGAAACAGTGCAAGGACAAAGTGATCACAGATAATATAATACAATATAATACTTGGTAAAGTCAGGTATGACCCCTGCTTCACATTCTTTAGTAGACAAGTAATAAATATACTGCTGACCAACAAACACTTGGTGTAAGGTCACTATGAAACATCATATCATGTGGACAGTAATGTTTAATTTGAAAATTGTCAGAGTGCTTGGCATTGGATAGAAAATTTCCTCTCATCGAAACCAATCACAGCTTAATTGTCAAGAGGAAGGCCCTTTGAAACCAAGTTGTTTTATTTCATGTGTGTTATCTAAAAGAGTCATTGCAAGTCACAGCCTTACTTGCTCTTATGAAAGAGATCAGTGATATGGACTTTGTCACATCCTATGCTACTTTTAATATGTCAAATTTGGTTGATTAAAACGTAGAAAACATATTTTAACCCTCTGAGTGCCGAAGGCAATTTTTGTCTCCTCTACAAAATATACTCCAGTCAATTTTTTCAGATTTTTGTTAAAATGTTGACAACAAATTGTAGCCATTGAAATGTAATGTGCATTTGCTCCAAAATTATCCAAAAATTACAGAAAAATTAATAAAAATTGGTGAAAATATTGCACTATAACCCTTTTCCTGCCAGACAGTATCACTTCCCCATCAGCCAAGTCAGTAAAAAGCAGTATTGAGCCAAAACATAATGTATTTTCACCCACTTGGCTTGGTCTGTTATAGTATCTTTGGTCCAAAAAAATCAAGTTTACAGTATTTATGTTTTCAATAGCCTTCAAATGTACAGTATTATGTTAAAACACACCATATGGAATATGTTATATTTCATTAATTTTAATCATCTTGACCTGGTGGTGAAATATGGACTTGGCAGGAAAAGGGATAATTTGGTGGGAACAATTACAGCACTCAAAGGGTTAAGGAGTATACCTATTAACTAGATCTTGCAGACCCAAAGTTAAATTTCCTTGCCTGTCTAAATATTTTGTGACTGTTTTTCATTGAAGTTACTAATAAAATAAAAAACCTGAAGACAGTCGGGTCAGTCACAATCAGGGTGCGCTAGATGATTTTCATTTGTTATGGACATATATCTGCTATTCAGACTGATATTATATTGCTTATTTGTTTCTAATAAATAGTTGTATCTAACTTGGTCATATAAAGAAATATTGCATATATTGTGCAGGTTTGGTTGTACATCCACAAAAATGCCTTTAAAAACTGTAAAAAGTAGCGTTATGCTGTTTCACTTCAAAATGTACTTAATTTCAAATTTGTTTTTTGGAACACAGTGTTAAAATTGTGGAATTTTTAGCTTACATGTGTTATTGCAGAATACCTAATCTTTCTTTCACAAGTTATTTCATGTGATTATGTGCATCGGAACAGAAACTGTGGTATTTTTACCAAAACTGTAACATCGTTATGTTTTTTGTGTTTTATGACCATAAGTACATATACCTTTAGTTTATATGTAGAAAAATGGGTAAAATATTGTAATATTGAATTTAATTCCAACCTCAACATCCATGGCAAGCATTTTATACACCCAAATTAAAATAAAATTGCATATTGAATTGTTTTGTGAATAAATGAAAATGGAGATCGTTGTGGTCGGAATTTCTTGTAGCGTCCTTGACACACTCATATCTTAAGGACAATAGGAGTTATAAAAGATCTGATGTCACAGGCCTAAGTGTCAATAGGTGCCTACCTTAAATAAACAACTTATATAATTACTGTCCCTTGCATTCACTATTAATATTCCTAAAATATGGAAATGTAGCATCCGTGACGGTGTAGCATCCGTGACGGTGTTTACTACATAGTCATAATTAATAACTATTTAAAACATTTTAAAGCAGTTAATCCACTGAAACATATAAATACTAGTGTGTACTGTGTGTACATACATGGAGTTGGGTTACAAAATGTTTTCAAGGCATAAAATTGTAAATTTGCACAAAATTGATTTTTTAAAAAGTAAAAACACTCAAAAAGTTATGTTGAGCCTCAACTGTAACACTTAGATTGGTGTTTTTTAAGAATGTAGTAATCATATTGAATATGTTATTAGAATTCTAGTGAAAAGAACAATGAATTCTGTGCTGTATATGCATTTATTATTGTGTATTCCATTTCAATTCATTATGTCACGGATGCTACAATAAAATGCAAACATTGTTTTTCAGATTATAAGCCAATCTAAATGTGAAATAAACATCACATTTTATTGTTTTGTTATCACATTTTGAATTTTAAAAAATCAAGGGGGTAAGAAATGACATTTGTGTTTGTCTCCACCACTTTCACATATTATGAAGGCAGAGAATACGAACGTAAAGTTGGCGTCATCCTCATCCTCATCCTCATCCTCAGGTGACCTTTCTAGCAGACGCTAAAATGACGCTACTCAGCATCAGCTTCAGCGTCGTATCCAAAGATTGCCGAGGTTACGCTACCCGATGATGGATAAATGATAAAATTCGCCCATAACTTAAGAAAATAACAACTCCATTCTTTCTCAAATTTCTTTTGAATCCTAAAACTGGTTCGCAGGTAATATTTTATCGTTAGAATATTTCATATGGACTAGTTTTTTGGAAATGTTCGTAATTTTCAGTCCATGGATCCGCGGATGTGTTTGTTGGTATCCTCTTAACTCTTGTTAAGATTTTCCAAAAATTGGTGCAAAAAAGGTATACGTGGTCCGAAATTTGTAAAAATCACCACCATGTGAGGTGATATGAAAGCCCTAATTATTCAAAGGACATATAAAACAATTAACTTGTATAACTATGACTTGAGGCCTGAAAAGTCAATGTATTAAACATAAAACCTTTGAACTTTAAGGAAATTAAGGGTTAAGAATGTTGCGTTATAACTACAACATGAGAAACGGATATTGAGAGGAGAGGTAACTAAATATTATGAAATGCAAATCCCACTGTGTTAATTAACATTTACAGTGATATGAAAATGGGAGCACATTTTTAAAGTCGTTTTTACACTTATCATTCCATCAGACGCATTCGGGAATAATCAGATCTGACGCCGGTGGAGCTGACGCTGTAGCGTCATCCTTATCCTCATTTTCGCGTGACCTCTGAGGCTGAGGATGAGGATGAGTATGACGCCAACTTTACGCTCGTCAGAGAGTACAGATATATTATAGAACAGAGGTCAAAGGTTGGCAGACTACGTCTCTGATCTCCAGCCTCACCTAGGTGTGTGTGCGTCCCATCCTGACAGGTGTTAGAACAGCTGCACGCCATTTGGATTTCTTGGGTGGTGTGTCAGGTACATTGTAGCAAATTTTATTGTGGGACCATAGGTAAAAGTTTAACAACCTCTTGCTCTAGCCTGATCTAGGTGTCTAGTTTTATCTTGGTTTTACACTTTAAGTAAGGCACAAGCAATGTTAACTTCTGTGTTTTTTGACGCATTGAAAGTTTGTTACTGGTATAGACATTTTTCATATACTCCAACTGATTTTTGCAGTAGTTGCTATAGCTTTCTTGTTCAATTTAAAGAAATTGTCAATATTTTGACACAATTTTCACAATTTAAATGTTTGATAGAGAAAGGTTTGGAGAAAAGAGAAAGAAAAAACCAGATTGTTAATTGCTTTTTATATTTCAAATTGACCTAACTTTCAAGTTTGATTTTGGTAGCGTCCGTGACAAAATTACATGTCATACTAAACAGAAAATATTTCAGAAAGAAGTTCATTTTGATTACACTGAATGGTATTAATATTGTTGCTATAGCATGGTTAATTCATGACAATAAAACTTTTAGGTACAGCATACCAGCGGAAGGACATAGAGAAGTTGAAAGTCCTATTAAGAAATATGATCAATATTGTTGTATTTCTCACTAAACTTGAGGTAGTGTTTATTCATGGAAAAATTAAGTAAATCATACCAAGTATAGCTTATTTTAATGCCAATATGCATCTTTTATATTGTAATAACATAAGAAAGCCTTAACAAATCATTGTTTAAAATTTTATTATGACATTTGTGTTTCATGTACAACATTTCTGTAGCGTCCGTGACACTGCGTCGACCATATAAAACAATGTGCACTGTGGTAAAACTATAAAGACGTTTGCTTCACCAAATTTTAGGAAGATATGCCCCATACCATAACCTTTCAACATATTATTTAACTGGACAGTTATCATGAACTTGAAATTTTGACCTAAGTGACACACTCTAGCGCACCCTGATTGTGACTGACCCGAGTGTATGCCAGACATCGCCGATGTCCAAAGAGTGGGAGCAGTGCTGTATAGTTAGAGAAACGTCAATGGATCCTTGACAAACTAGGTTTCTGTATAAATTCATCATTCCTAAAAGTATATGGACAACATTTAATGCAGTTCAGGCAAGAACTATTTTTTTTTCAATGTAGCCATGTACTATATTAGAACCCCATGGCCTTCCGCAGTATTGTAAGGGATACTGGAGTTATTTTAACCAGTGATGCAGCATATCTTACAGCAATAATTTTCATGAGCAAGGCAAGTGAAAAGTACAGCAGAACAGCAGACCATGGGGCTCTATTATTATTACATGTGTTCCTTAATTTAACAAATGGGAGCAAATATTGCAATGAATTGTGTTCCTTTAACGTTATTTGTGTGTCATGGGGAAATAAATGTAATAGATTACCTGTATGTAAATATGGAATCAGGATTACTTTTGTTTTTTCCTGACTTTCATATCAATATTTAAAAATACCGGTTTTGTTTTTTCACTTGGATCATGAAATACACCAATACATGTGCAATAATGCCATGTATTTATTACTGAGAGATAGTTTTGCTACTCTACAGCACCTTCATTATTGAAATATTCACACAGAGTATTTCTTACATGATTTACTATCTCTGTTCCCCTTGATGGTGGATGCCTTTGTAGACTCACCAGACCGCTGATTTCATCATGCCAACTTCCATCAAGTATATATTGAGTGACAGGATCAACTATATCTGTTGACCCTGGCGGTGTGTACACAGAGTCAGCAGTTGAATGGGACATAAGATAGTTGTGCAAAGCACAACACGCTAACACTACCACCTCCACAGTTTCTAGGGGTAGGTTTATTGGAGCATGAAAAACTCTGAATCTTCTTGCAAGGATACCAAAATCATTCTCTACAACTCTCCTTGTCCTGGAATAGCCTGTAGTTAAACACACATCTATCTAAGGCAATATTTCAATGAGGGTATGGATTCATGAGGTACTCATTTACTGGAATTTAGGCATCGTCTGCCATAATTGTGTAAGGCAACTTTACACTTGTACCTGAAAGATTTGCTGGCTCTGGTAAATTTAAAGCAATTGTCTCCAAAGCAGATGATAGTGTGTATGCCCTATCTGAGCTTCCATCACTAATGCAATCCTGACATCCCACAACTATGTACATGTAACTAATTTGCATTGACAAGAACCATTAAAACTATGCTGAAGGTGTGCTTATATTTACAATCAGTACTGCCACTGTTTGATGGTTGTCTGGTACTTACATGCTTTCCATCCAGGGCACCAACGCAGGGTGGAAAGTTCCATCGTTGTTCAAACTCTTTGGCAACTTTCAACCGATCTTCATCAGAATTTGAAGTCTGTAAAACATGACAGTTAAGGCACGCAAGAAACTGATTCTTTAACAGTAAAATATACCAAAGCTGATTGTGTCTTATTTCTTTCTTGTGGGGTCACACAGCCAGAAAATGACATTTTTACCTGTCACCACTTCGTTCTTGTACCTTTGCTGAAACAGTCCTTACTATATCACATGGCTTAGCCATGCATAATTCATATAACATTATGTTTATGAATCCCTTTCAGTGAAATTTGTGGTGTGTTTCATCATCTGTTGAGTGAAAGAGACTGAATTTTGGCTGGGAAACATGAGTTTTATATTCTATCTAGAGGTAATGTATGCAATAAAGTTACTTAATTTTGTCATTACAGGTACATGATTCTGATGCAGAATCAGAAGCAGAATACAAGGAGGTGCTGGCGGAGAATACAAGTAGTGATACTGTTGATGTAACGCCAGTTTCCAGTAAAAGAAGAAGAAGTACTAAGAAAGATGAAGGTGTGATGGTGCTGAAAGACATGGTGACAGGGTGTCAGAAGATTACCAACAGAACATCTCAAACTTCACTGGCTGACCATTCATTTGGACAATATGTCGCCCAGAAATTGAGTTTATGCAATGATAGAAGCAGTCAAAATAACTGAGATACTCATGCAAATGAGTGGTGGGGTTCTGAGTACAACATATAGTATGTCCAGCAGGACAGCCTGGATCTGTATATCCTCAAACTGGTCAGCATATTGGTATGTATTCACATCCACTAACCTTGGACCACAATTAAATAGCTACACCACTAAAGTAGGACAGGTATGCTACATTGCTATTTCATCACTGTTACAGCGATGGTGGACAGTAATGTAGCAGTGAAGTAACCGCATCAATGTAACATGAATGTTTATTCTGACATGTAACACCAGTGTTATAGCTTGGCTGTAGCATGCCTATTCCAACACTGCTGTAACAGCGCTGTTGGAATAGGTCTGCAGCACCTATGTTCAACAGTGCTGTTACAGCGCTGTTGGAACTGGATTGTAGCACCCATGTTCTAACAGTGCTGCTACAGCACTGTTAGAACATGGGTGCTACATTACTGCTAAACCAGTTCTGCTACAGCCCTGTTGCAACACTGTAAAACTGCTGGTGTATGACCATATTAGGCATGTCACTTGATACTGACAGTTCAGTTTTTCATTTTGATGCTTGAACTGTTAAACTTAACTTACCGTGATTTGTGTTTTACGATTTGTGAAAATCACTAATCAACTATGTTTATTCTCGGTATGTCAATGTACATGTGTGTAGTGTCAGTTTTGATAACGAACTAAATAAAAGAAAACACATTCACACACCATTCCCCTTTTTTCATCTTTTTATTACCAACAATAACAATCATCTATACCTCAGTAATTAAGCTGTATATGTTAAATCTGCATAACGTACAAACTATAAAGTCAATATATTCTTGGTGTCCCAGTTGTTGAATGATAATCAGGCAAGGTAAACAGACGGACGATTTTCATATGGTATGGGAAAAAATTGTCTTCATTAATAAATGGCATGCACTAAATACAGAAATAAAATATAGCTGCAAAGCAGCAATGACTGAGGTTTCAAGACATCTTGGTGCACAGGGGTAATACGAGAAATAGACATGCACATAGATAATGAGTTACGAATATATTTGTGAAATCAAGGTCAATAGTCATCCTTGTCTCCTGACATTTTGTCAAAAATACTTCTCCCATACTTATCCATCTTTATCAAAAGTCAGACCTGTAACTCTTTTGGATAGTTCAGAATTAGATATTTGCATAATTAATTAGGTACAGGAAGTGGCCTCATAAAGTCTTCCGTCACACAAATATGAAGGGTGTAGTACTTGTGCTTTAACAGAGTTATTGACATATATGGTACTTTAGGTCAAAGGTCATTGAGGTCACATGACACTTTGTCAAAAAAACTTGAACCCATAGTTATACCTGTTTACCGAACATCAGACCTCTGCGTCGTCAGCTAACCAATAATTAGATATGTGCATAACTAATTAGGTACAGGAATTTACTGGTCATGTGATATTTTGTCACAAAACTTTGTTCCCATATCTACGTCTGTATACCGAAAAAGAGACCTCTAGCTCGATTGACAAGTCCTGAATTAGACATGTGTATATTTAAATGTGCGGGAAGATGCCAAGATCAAAGGTCAAGGCCATCCCCAAATTCAGGAGTCCATTTTGGTCCTCCACTGGTCTTTGTTCACTAGACACTAGTCCTCTTGAACTCTTACATAGGCCAGAATAAGCTATTACCATACCTTAGCTGAATAGGTATAGGGCAGGTCAAAGGTCATTGAAAAATTACTTTAAAAATCATCTTCTCAAAATCTGCCTTGATCTTTGGCATGAAGAAACCTAGTCCTATGCTATACAAAAACGTAGAACAGAATTTGATTGATTAATTTTAATGCAACTGAAGTTAATTTTCAAAATGGGCACCAGGTCACGTGACCCATTGTTCTGGTCATGTGATCAAAGGATTACTTGGGTGGAGGTTTACCTTTGTGCCAAATTTGAAATTTTCTAGGGACAATGGTGTTTGTGAGGCAGTTGCATTTATAAGGCTGAAGAAGAATAATAATAAAAAACAGAACGATTACCAGGGGGTTTCGGACCATTGTCTCAAAACCCTTATTAAAAAGTTAGCGTATTTTTAGTCATCATACATATCATGCATTGATTTTAGAACAGTGATTCTAACTAGAATGTTGACATTCTACAAATATAAGATAATTTTTCTCAACATGTGACAGTAGAAATCTTGAAGAACAACCTGCATTTTGACGTATGTAAACTATAAAGAGAAAAATTGCCTTTTTTGAAAATAAGATGGTGAACACAATGACTCTTGCATTGGCACTAGTATTGGATTTCATTATGTGCAGACTTGGTTGACAAACTAATATTAATTGACAACTTGTAAACAGTTTTTGTAGTATATTCACCCTATATACATTAACAAGTGTTGAATGATGGAAGCCACCAGGATGAGACACTATCTCAAGTATCCAATAGCAACCAATGACGTGTAGTTTACTTATGAGATTATGTTAATAAAGTGAAATTGTAGTTAATGGCTACACTGTGTTAGTCGTGTGTCTTTTGCTCTAATCAAAAGTGCACTAAAACACAACACGACGAGGATGCTCTTATGATCCACAAGTGTGTGAAAGAAGACACCCCGCACAGCCTGAGTGAAGTTGAACTCCGAGTAACCAAGTCCTGTAAAGTTTCAACTGGAAGACGGAAAAAGTTGCCTTGAGTCGAACTTGAGCCACACCCTGTTGAACAAAAGTCAGTAAAGTTACTTGGTAGCCTATATGGGTGATACGGAACAAAACGCCGTAGTCATCAATCAGCCATCGACACCAGGTCGAAGTATTTCTCCTGCTCCCCCACCAGCCCAAATGGAAAGACCATCTTCAGAACGCTGGGGACGCATAGATGCATTTGATGACAGTTTAGAAACATGGTCAGCTTATGCAAGGAGGCTCACCCACTATTTCAATGCCAATCAGGTACCAGAAGACAGGAAAGTTACATGCCTATTATCTTTATTGGGACCAACAGTGTATGGTACGTTAGAAAATTTGATATTTCCAGCATTGCCAACATCCAAGCAATTCGAGGAAATTGTTGAGATTCTTGAAAATCACTATGAACAGAAGCCATTGCTGGTGCATGAAAGATTCACATTTTGGTATAGAAATCAAAAAGAAAGCGAATCCATTAAAGGCATACGCATGTGAACTGCGGAGACTATCAAAAACCTGCAAGTTTGGTACATTTTTGGACCAAGCCCTCCGTGATAAGTTGGTTTGCGGTCTACGTACATTCTGTATTCAGAAGAGATTACTGCAGGAAGATGACACATCTTTCGAGAAGGCTATGCAAATTGCCATCTCCATGGAGTCAGCTGATAAGAAGCAGCCTGAGTTGAAGAGCTGCATGCAAGACCTCAAAGTCAATAAGGTCAGTAATCGCCAAGGGAAGACAAAGCCTTGCTATCGGTGCGATAAGAAAGGCCATAAGCCAGCTGACTGCAGATTCAAAGATGCTGAGTGTCACAACTGTAAGAAAACTGGACACATTCAAAGTGCTTGCCGTTCTAAACAAGGGAAGGGAGAAAGCAAAAAGAAGTTCCAAAAAAGCAAAAGCAAGAAGTTGTGAATTGCATGCTTTAGAAGAAGACAGTAGTGACAGCGACTTTGTTTCAAGCCTCACAAGTGTTAAGAATTTAAACAAACAAGGCAGTCAACCTGCAAGAGTAACACCACGAGAAAATGGAAAACTCATTAACATGGAAATAGACACCGGATCCCCAATCTCTCTCGTGTCAAAAGATGACTATGACAAGTATTTCGAGGGAGCAAAGCTGAAAGATGCCGAGGTAAACATGAGAGCCATTACAGGGCACAAGCTAGGCATTATGGGTATCTTGGATGTCACGGTTGAATATGAAGACCAGAAGTCTAAATTAGAGCTGTATGTCTGCAAGACAAAAAGCAAGCCTCTGATGGGAAGAAACTGGTTATGCAAAATACAGATAATTTGGAAGAAAATTAAAGAAATCAACCGCCAAGCAGTGAAAGCAGTTAACGTTGAAAAGAAGACAACAAAGACAACAACTGGTGAAAAGCTGAAAACAATATTAGACGAATACCCAAAAGTTTTCAAAGACGGAGCTATGACAGGAATCAAGGCAAAGCTACTGATAGAGAAGGATGCAGTGCCCAAATTCCAGAAAGCCAGCCAAGTTCCATACTCTCTACGTCCGAAAGTGGAAAAAGAGTGGGACTGACTTGAAAGTGAAGGTATTTTGTCAAAAGTAAGACACAGTGATTGGGCAACGCCGATTGTACCAGTCCCCAAGAAATCAGGTGCAGTACGTATATGTGGAGATTTTGAGACAACAGTCAACCCAGTATTGAAGGTAGATCAGTACCCACTACCACGTATTGAAGATATCTTTGCAGACCTAGCAGGTGGAAAGAAATTCACATGCATCGATTTGCGTCAAGCCTATCATCAGATGGAGATGGATGAAGACTCTATGAAGTATCTCACCATCAATACACTCAAAGAGCTATACCTATACAACAGATTAGTGTTTGGTATCGCCTCAGCACCTGCAATATGGCAGCGATCCATGGATCAAGTGGTGCAAGGAGCTACTCGCACGAAATGCATCATTGATGACATGATCATAACAGGTGAAAATGACGACGAGCATTTAGCCAATATTGAAGAAGTATTGAAACGTCTTCAAGGGCATAACCTACAGGTTCAAGTGTTGTGTCCTTGAGCAAGGCACTTTATTCCTCATTGCTTCTCCCCACCCAGGAGTGATTGGTACCTGATAGGACAGTGGTTGTAATGTTGTGCGTTTAGCTCTGCTGCGCTTATTGGCTGCACATGTGAGCTGTTGTTTGCTCCCCAGGGAGTTGAGTGGTATCATATTAGGTCCAGTGACCAGGGGTAATAATAATTGTAAAGCACCTTGAGCACATGTACTTGTGGATACGTGCGCTATATAACAACCCATTATTATTATTATTATTATTATTATTATTATTATTAAGTCAATTTGGAGAAATGTGAATTCTTCAAAGATGAAACCACTTCCTGCTCACATGTCATCGACCAACATGGGCTCCACGAGACGAAAGAGAAGGTCAAAGCCATGACCGATGCACCCGAACCGAAGGAAGTCAGTCAAGTTCGCTCGTTCCTTGGATTGATAAATTATCATCATCGATTTCTACCAAACCTAGCAATGGTATTGCATCCATTGAACTGACTGTTGGAGAAAAGTAGAAGGTTCAAGTGGAATGTGATAAAGCTTTTAAGAAAGCCAAGAAACTCATCACATCAGAGAAAGTGCTAGCGCATTATGATCCTAACCTGCCGATCAAAATTGCGTGTGATGCTTCACCATATGGATTAGGAGCAGTGGTCTCCCACACAATGGAAGATGGGCAAGAAAGACCAATATCCTATGCATCAAGATCGCTTACAAAGGCAGAGAAGAATTATTCGCAGATAGAGAAAGAAGCGCTCGCAATAGTATGGGGAGTGGAGAAATTTCACACCTACCTGTATGGCGAAAATTCACACTACTGACAGACCATCAACCACTGGTATCGATATTCCACCCAGAAAAAGGAATTCCAGTAACAACTGCAGCAAGATTGCAACGATACGCAATATATCTTGCCGGTTTTGATTATGATATTCAATACAAGAATACCAAGAAACACTGCAACGCAGACGGTTTATCGAGATTACCCTTAGACACCAATTTTGAAGAGAAGGAAGACGTGATCGAAGTGCTACACACCTCGCAATTTGAGAGTCTCCCTGTTACAAGCGCTCGTGTTCGAAAAGAGACGTGCCGAGATCCTGTTCTAGTCAGCGTATACAAAGCTACTATGAATGGTCTCACAAGGATCAGAATCTAACTCCGTTCTATAAGCGAGTTAACTGTATTCAATGGATGTCTAATAACAGATGCATCTGAAACACCTATAACTTCGGTGCCAGTATTGAATACAGCACCAGCCAACATATCATCAGGAAGTGCTACCGTGAATAAGGATCCAGCAACCAATTGTGTCACCACCACCTAAAACAATGGAAGAAGATATCCTGTATGGAATAGAAAAGCTCCAGATAGATTAGATTTGTAGTTTCCAAAACAAAGGTGAGTGTACTGTGACAAGGGCAGAATAATCCCTCACAATCACAGAGGCAGCGAGTAGTCTACCTCAAAGCCTCATATTTCGGCATAGTAGATTGCATTTTATTTTAGTTAGCATATAGTTAGGAATTAACTGAACTCATATGAACTCTACATCATGAACTCTGAACTCTGACCGGACATATAAAATTAGCGGGGAGGAATGTAGTATATTCACTCTATTAACAAGTGTTGAATGATGGAAGCCACCAGGATGAGACACTATCTCAAGTATCCAATAGCAACCAATGACGTGTAGTTTACTTATGAGATTATGTTAATAAAGTAGAATTGTAGTTAATGGCTACACTGTAGTCGTGTGTCTTTTGCTCTAATCAAAAGTGCACTAAAACACAACAGAGTTGGAATGGGAGTTTCAATCAGTACATTTTAAGTACCGGTATGTTAATCTTTCAAATTTTTGAACTATAAATGAAAAATCTATTTATCCTGTAGTAATGGTATTGTTCCTCATGTACGTATTTCTCCTGCCCATTGATCTTCTTCATCCTTAATGTAGTGTATTCACAACAATGAATAAAGGAATGAAGACAGTTGATATTGCAGGATTCAAATGATTCAAGATGCTCTGTGAGCTTGAAAACTTCACAGTTGAACTTGTCAAATCTTCTGGGTTGACACGGCTGCAATTTCTGCACGATACAGATGTCCTGTGTAAATGTTTTGATGCATTTGACAAGCTTCCCATATGACTACGAGAGAGAGAGAGAGAGAGAGAGATACGAGAGAGAGAGAGAGAGAGAGAGAGAGAGAGAGAGTTGAATATTAGTCTTTCAAAGCTTTCAAGTTCACAGGAATTTCACTTTTAAGATAATTTGGCTCTATAATCAAAAACTTTATGGTGACTCCATATTTACTCATTCGTAATATGGAATAATCTTGTCGTCAAGCAACATATTGTGATTTAATTTTTAAAGGTGTGAGATCTGCCTTAAATTATACTCTGTGTAATCTTGATACCACAAATATCACTAAAGCTTGACACAGCCTTACTGATCATTTCTCAGTCCTTTTTGTGTCTGTTTTTAGTTGGTTCACTGTATCAACTTTTCCAAAAGGTAACTTGAAATTCATCTGTAGTAACTGATTTCTGTAAATTTTACTGCTATTTCTAACAAGTCAATAAAAGCAAAATACAATTAGCCAGCCAAAGGGTGCTTCTCAATTGTGATACTAGTGATTATTAATCTCCAAAATTATATTCAACTTGTGTATCATACATGGTGGAAACTTTTGGTACATGTACTGTGTACATGGATGTGATGTGATTAATCATTGTTCATTGAAGTTATTTTACCTCTCCAATGGGTGTTGTATAGCTTAGAAATGCTCCTATGTTCACAATTCCATTTTCTGCTTGGACAGCTTTAAACTCTCTGGGACTGACATCTATTTCTGCAAACTCTCTAGGTCTGACGTCTACTTCTGCTATCAATCTACAGTTAGCAAAGCAACATCAAAACTGTTTAATCAGGAAACCATATACTTTAACAGTATGCTACTATACAGCAAATTGAGAAAAAGTTCTGGACATATCATTATACTAGTCTTTCTATGCCATGGTATCTAATCTAATAATATATTTTGAGGGTAAATATACTGCATGTATTTCCTCTCTTATATAACACCTCTGCCTTTAAAGACCCATTTTTTGGTGCAGTACGCATTCAGTCTTTAACTTAACAAAACAGCCTTTGCCTAACAACATGTACTTGCTTGAATCACATTGTTTTTTGATGAGTAAGTGTTCCATAACAAACATCATTTAAAGATATTGAATATTGGTGATATGGAGAACATTTCAGTTTACAGTCTTAGAGCAGTGTACTGTTTAAAGAAGGCTTAAACGCTTTACCTATCAATGATAGTTTCCTCTTCCATGGACTCATCACGTCTGACACCTTCAAACTATCAAAATATAACACTATTACCAAAAAGTAATCACTAAAACAAGGTGTATAACAAATGATAGGAAATGCATTCTTGTTTTACGTCACTATTTGTACCTTGGCTGGTCTTACTGTAGATACTTTGTCAACATTCCTTCTACAGGGTAAGATATTTCAGCTTTGAAGCACTGCCTAGATATTATTTAATCAATCATCTCGCAACACAGATTTTTCTTGCTGAAACTGTTTTTATGAATGAGAAATCTCACTTTCCTTGATCAGAAACATTTCTACCTTTAACATAGACACTTCATGTCACTGGACTCCATGTTGGTATTGTATTGTTTGTCATCCAAGTGCTATGTATCACTGTGTAGATAGTGTCTATTATTTGTTTACTATAAAGTAGTCTTCTATAGTGATTAAAATAAAGATAAGAATTACCCTTTCTTAGTTCACCTTTTACATGACATCTAGTTCTTTGATTCCCATACATGAATTTCTGGACTTCTAGTCTTCTATTCATTTTTCTGACAGAATTTCCACAGCATCTGAGTTATGAATGTGAAAAGATAGCAAAATTGAATAATATTATCTATAAATAGTTCCCAATGTTTCTCTTTATGAAGAATATGGGGTCATTGCCAAAATTCATGAATGCATTGAGTCACTGGGGCAATATATCATGTAAGTAATGCTTTGCGCTAATGTTCAAGTGCACACTTTCTGGTATTTTCATAATAACATTAGTGAATATATCTTTCATTTTCATGTACACATAATGGCTTTGCATCTGAGTCCTCAGATGATAATGTTGATGTATGACAGCAGAAAGTTTGATGGCATGACCATGTGTTAAAATAGGTAGTAAGCAGCAGTCTGTAGCTCAGACAAAATTTTGCAATTTAATAGAGGATTATATGATTTTACCAAGCTGATTATCTGCAGATAAATTTTATTCCAAAAATATCCCTCGTCAAAATTTGTTAGATATTATCTTTATTTTGAATTGATATCAAATAACATAAAATGTTTTCACTGCAGAAAATACATGACATGAGCTATTTCATCAAACCATCAACCCCATCTCCAATATATAGGAGAGTCATCCAATTTACTAAATACAAACCTTTAATGGGTGTTTTGTATCTACAAGGTGCTCATAAAGTCTTGCATTTTTTGTTCAGGTCAATATCAATTTGTATTGAGTTTAGGTATATGATGATGAATAATGTTTGTATGTATTATTTATAACTTAGTGACTTATACCTGTAATCATCATCAGTCTTCCAAAATCCACCCTGGAGTATAAACCGAATCTGCTGGAGTCTACCAAAATTTATAGCCAGATCTCTAGACGGATTGTGGTGGTTGGTAAACAAATACTGGACCCTGACCAGGCCCATTAATGATTCACATCTGAGAAGGAACAAAGTTATATAACCAATATCAGAAACACTTGTTCTCATCAGTTTTCATTATGTATTTTCTCTCTTTTATCAGTGTACTGATAAATTCAGAATCTTCAATTATAGTATTTTCACAATAAGCACTATATATATGCAATGCACTAAAAAAAGTATTTTGCTCTAACAAATCATGTAGCAAACCAGATATTACAAAATGACTTTGATAATACAGCTCTTAAAGGCCTGTATTGGCACCAGATTGTCTCATCAGAAAATTTACCCACATGATATTACAACTTCACTTGAAAACAAGAGGTTATATCACACCTAAATAATCCTATTACAAAGTAGAACAAAGGTGATCCCTGGGCCTTTTTAAGGTAACTGAGCAGCGTCATTGTGTACGCTGAATTGCACAATTTAATCATGTAAAAGATAACACAATTCAAATGCAATATTTAGAAAAAAATATTGCACCATTGCTTTATCTAGTAGGATACTGACAACAAGATTTTGTGAATAATGTGTGTTTCTGATGAACATTATGTACCTTTCAGTGTCAGTGCAGTCACATGGACCATAATCTGTAATGTCATCTATCAAGTGAAGCAGCATGTGTATCTTTGGCTTCTTCAGAGATGATGGAAAAATCTTCTTAATTACTTATCAGGTATTAATCAATCCTTTCATTTGTAGAGTACGCAGTTCATCTGACTCTATGTTTGACTGGTGCACAAATACAAAAACCTGAAAAGTGAAAGGAGAGTGAAGACCTATGTAGATGATTTTAAAACTTTGTTTATTGCTTCCTTTTTGTCTGAAGATGTAAATTATCAAATACACTTTCTTAATTCTTAGCTTTTGAAAAGCTATGAATTAAGACAGCTTGCAGTATATTGGCCATCGGATCAGTCCAGGATTATCTAGTAAATAGTTTTTCTGATGATTTTCACAGCTAGCCATCACCTAATACATGGGTAACTTTATAAGAAATGTAACCTGGCATTGTCAAAAGGCACAATAGAATATAGAATAGAAAGGAACTATAGCTACGAATATAAAAATATAGCCTACATACTTTTTAGCGTTCAATAAATAACACTTAGAATCAAAGTGAGACTTGAGTGGACACCATGACCAATTGGTATGTATTAGGGAGACGGTGAAGTGGCAAAGAAAATTCAATCCAATTAAACATCCG
Organism: Ptychodera flava; assembly: GCF_041260155.1. Lineage (NCBI taxonomy): Eukaryota > Metazoa > Hemichordata > Enteropneusta > Ptychoderidae > Ptychodera > Ptychodera flava. The sequence goes on along the minus strand of NC_091939.1, from coordinate 39,374,593 downwards.
CATAAAATAATCATGTTTGCTTGAGTAAATTTGAGAAATGCCTAATTACGGACACAATTATACACAGATATTGTGGTGACATTGGAAACCTTTGGTGATTTGCACCACGGTGTCCAAATATCAAATAATATAATTATTATCTCTTACAGATGACACATAGCCATCTTACACATCACAACCCATCTAATCTCTCCAATAATGAGTTAATGGGATCAATCTTATAATCTACCTCGCTAATGAGGTGCCACAATTGTAGATGCCCAGGTGGTACGTTTGAAGCAAGTATGAATGGTGCCACTTGAGCCCATAGCTTGAAATCTCTTCCTACATATGACTGGTGTTTGTATACAAAAGATGGAGATAATGTTCTTTTGAATGCTGTCCAATCAAAAGCCTATTGTAAAAAATGGTAAGACAACGTTAGTAAATACATATTCTGAGTGTATGTATTCTAAAATGTCTACTATAGTTATTGATCTACCAATGAGATATCACTTTCTTATGTGGTGAAGTATCTTAAACAGATCATACAGGACTGTGAGTACATGTAGGATTACTGATGATAACTTGGCATGAGTTTTTCATGTACAAGATAGTTTATCAGAAAGTAAACACTATCTGCTACAAATTATTTTTTCTGAGTATAAAAACTCCATTCTCCACTGAACATAATTACATTCCGTGGCCAGGAGAACCATATTAAATCCCCTAAAATATCTGCCTAGCAGTCAATACGAACACCAATCAAGGTGACCCAAGGCCAGCCAGAGAAATGACGACCAGTATCTTGGCTGTAGAGTAACATCATTGAGTTGACATCACAGATGTCACATCCATGGTGACATGTACGTTACGAGGTGAACTTTAACTGTATATGATACTGAAGTGCAAATAATATAGATATTATGTGACAAAAAGCAGAACTCAAAGAGTTGTTCATGTTTACTGAATCTTTGAATACTGGAGAAGTATATAACCATTCCGAATTTCAACAATTAATTTTCACTTCCCTTTGACTCAAGAAGCAGCAAGTAGCTAGACTTATATAGATTTACAATAATTAGGCATTTATAGTAAAGTTTCCTGTTTAACATGGTCTCTGATCGACTAGCATAGATTTATGGTTTGGAAAACTACAGAGATATCCAATCTTGAAACTGAATATGATACAAAAATTTCTTACCGGATTTTTCTGAGAGTACGCCCACTCGAAAAACCGCCCATGGGCGGTTATTTGGGGGTTGGGCCGTTATTAAGAATTTTAAATTTCATCTCAACCTTTGTCTACGGCATTTCAACTTGACTCCCCTTGAAAAAAATTACCTACGCAAAGGTCAAAAAGTTTTATATAGCGTACAAAATAAAATAAGTTACACTTCTAAGATAATTACTTCGGCGATATATGTCCGTATCCCCCTATTTACGCTACTAAAATGCAGGTGGAATGATCCAGAAGAACGCAAAGTCAACGTTAGAGTTTGCCACACAATGCCGACAATGATTGACAGATGAAGCAGGAGCCAGGAATTTTCCATTCTGCACGATGGGGATCATGAAATAAATAAAATGACTATCATAAAAAATAACTCTGTTTCATTATTTTTTTATTTAATGTACATCATTACTTTTCAGGTTTTTTTCGCTTTGATACAAAAATCTGATGATTTTCTTCGCGTAAATTTGTTGCATTCACAAACATAACAGTAGTAGTAATCCCTAGTAGAAATTGTATGATCCACAATTGTTTACGATTATTGACCTCTTTGCGCGCGTGCAACGAATGTGAAACACTGTATCTATTTTCACACGTTCGACTACTTTGATTAACTTGTCACACTTACAAACTAGGTCAACCTCAGAACACGTGCACACGTCAAAATCTGATCGATGATTTTCTTCGCTTAAATCTGAATGCGTTCGACAAACCATGGAGGTAGTAGAGAAGGAGTCACAACTGAGATAATTACGTTTATTACTATTGTGCACCATTGTTTAACACCCCTTTCCCGCCATCTGCGTTGCCGACGGTACCTTCGCAACCGAACCGAGTGAAAGGTTTGCTCATGCGACTCAGTTTCTCCACAGTGTCATAACGCATGCGCAAAGACTGTATTTGCGTAGCTTGGGTCAAGTGCGTCATGTTAGTGTGAGAACCGACACGTTCCGTCCACGAAAAGTGAAGTTACAAGGAATTTAAGTTTTTCATTCTCAAAATCTTGGTAATTTTAACGTCGTTTTTTATATACTTTACATTCGATCGCAGGAACCCTTCCTTGTTAGAATGAAAGTTCTGATCACGAACTTTTCAATCATGTACTGAGTATGGTGCAGCGGACTGCAGCACTGCCGTGAGCGTGGGTTAAACTTGTAGCGTTTCCCGGGTGTTTAATGACGCGACGCGACGCCAGCGACGCCATAGGCGACGCTGCGACGCTTTGTTTCAATGCATCGTACGTGTTGTTTTTATATCGCGACCATTCATTAAAGTCATGGACGTAGCAGTTAAAAGCTATGCTTTCTTATTTAACCTTATCATTAATGCCAGTACAACATGATAAAACACGGCAAGAACCAAGAACTGGATTTGGAAAAAGTTGGCGTGTTAACAATGCTGCTCTACGATGTATGGCATTTTTTTTTTGTAATCGCAAGCTATCATCAACTCAGTCTCCGCGCCTTTGCAGATACAAAAGCTCCCTTCCTCAATTATCTGTTCCTCGACCTCTTTAACATCGTGTACATCAAAGTCAGTGGAACGACTCGAACTTCCCGACGCGACGCTTGGACACGTGACGCCATGTTTGAAGATCTGTCAACTGCCGAGGGACGGCCGAAACACCAGAACAACCCCGAACGAACTTAATCTTGATAACTCCTTGATTTTTTAGATAATAATTGGCGGTAAATTTTTACCGAATTACGGCCCTGGGCCGTTATTTAGCTACAGGTGTGAAGCAGACAATGTAGCCATTTTCTGTTTAACGGCCCTGGGCGTACTCTCAGAAAAATCCGGTACCTTTAATTTGTGTTCTATTTCTACTTTGTCAGTAGCTCCAATCATCTCAAATGTTAAGTGGGTGAATATTTTAACTATTCCCAATTCAATATTATGAAGTCTCTCAAAAGCAAGAGATCTGAAATGTATAATAAGAATCATGAACATTTACAATATATCAATCCTAATTTAATCAGTCATATTCACTCTTTAAAAACCGTTACAATGAATGTAAGACTATAATATTTAATTTACTGCCATGGTATGGAGTTTTGAATAAAGATGTACTGTGGCAGAATTGTCGGAGCCTGTGAGTGCTTTTACACCCAAGGTTCACAAATTCCACATCAGGGCCATAAAGTTTTTTTTTATAATAATATACCATAAGGAATGATATTATTTAAAAACACTTATAGATTTGGAGGTGGGAATATATGCGATACCAGACAATTATGTCAAATTTTGTAATTTTTTGGTATAGTGATGGCCACATCCCGTTGCGTATTGTATACATAATGACCTCATTGTTTACACGTAGAACTTGTAAAGCATGGATAATGCCTGTATCCTCGGAAAGAGGAGACGTTTGAATCTCAAGATGACACAAGCTTAACATTTTTTTCATTAACAGTCTGCAAGAAATACATTATAAGATCTTGGCTATGCTACCAAACTCAAGAGGATGTCCTATTGTCCCTCCCGGCAAAGTCCGCATAGTTAAATGTACTTCATGCAGATATTTAACAAATAGGTGTATTAAATGTAAAGAATGTATATTTTGTGCATGAATATATGTAATAACGAAAAGCATGCAGAATTCTTGACTGCTGGCAATAGATGGCACAGACTTTGTTTACTAATAGCCGCGAAATGTTTGCTGATAGCAATGCGTGTGGTAACCAGAATGAAGCTAGCTCTGAAATGCATACGATTGTCCATATTTGGATGCAGTTAACCTGACTACTTCTTTTGAATCTCTCAAAGGTTGTTGTGGTAATACTTTCTGAATACCAAAGTAAGTATGGGATTCAACACCCTCATCAAAATATGAGCTCCGGGCCAGGGGGTTGATACGTAGAAAAAATGCACGGATGTGAGGGCGCTCAATTGTAAATAAAGCGTGTGGAGGGGTCGCAGTCAGAAAAAATGGAAAAACTTAGCTCAGTTGTTGAACCAATCTTTTTGAGATTGGGGATTTGGCCGAGCAATTTTGTCTGTGGCCTCTCCGCTAGGTGACTTGGTGCCATACGTTGTGAGTTCGAACCCGTTTGAAACCACCGTACTTTTAACAGGCACGTGAATCAAGGTATATGAAAAGACCAGATGCCTAACTTTATAAGTCTCTATATCTCTTTCAATGTTCCCATCTTTCTAGGAAAACAGTCAGATGCTGTTTAGTTTACAGCCAATTATCATACTTTCCTTCCACGACATTGTGAATAGAAGCATATAGAGATTTATCTTCCTCCAATGTTAGACAATGATCAAACTCATCAGTGTTTTCCTAGGAAGATAGGAACATTTAGGGATTGATTTCCGGTCCAATCTTGTGTTTGCAATAATCTTGTTTGATGTATTATATGAGTTAATATAACTTACCTGCCATTATCAAATGACTCTAATTCCATTAATGGGTTATTAGTGACGTTGATACCGTATTTGGTTTTCAGTTTCTGTTTTAATCTGGTTATGAATAAAATTTTAACAACTGTAATTTTAATGGGCATAACTATGGGAACTGGTCAGCAAATAAACAGTAAACTTGGCATTGCAAATATACATCACATTATGGTCATCTGTAGGAATACAGTATGTATACCAAATACCAAAGCTTTCAGACGAGTATTTTTTGAGAAATTCAGTTTTTGACCAAAATTCATCATACTTTCAATATATCACATTTAGTTTATAAATAGAAACCTGCATGTAAAATTTCAAAGCAATTGGACTTGCAGTTTCAGAATAGAAGGCAATTGTTAACAGATGACGGATCAACGACGAATGACGACGAAAAGTCAGCCTATTTGATAAACTTGATGTCAGACGGAGCTAAAAACTAACCTGTCATTGCCTGCTGATTTTATTTCTGCAATCATTTTTTTGGTGGAATCTTTGGTTCGAGGGGATGCAATTTCACATGGCTCATTTCTAGAGACTTGTAATAGATGAATATTATTTCTAGATGAATCAATTAGAAATGGTTGTACAATAATATTGAAATACTTGTGGGAGATCATCTTTTGTTATTCAATGCAAAACTGAACCATGAACGTAGACTGCAAGAGCACTTCCTACATAGCCATCATAAATGCTTTTACAAGGACTGAGACATGAGGTCCATTATTCCTTGCTTTTAATATACTGAATTTTTTTAATTTTAATAATATTATTATCAGCATTTTCTTAAATACACAGTAACATTTTGTAGTTTGGGTACTTTCATATGCCTTGTTATTCATATCAGACACAACAGTGCATCATACTATATGTGTGTTGGTAAGTCTCCTATAACTGGCTAATACAGTTATCATGTTAGCAAATACCAAAGCATACATACTGTCCTCTGCTAGAACAAGTTTACTTACAGTACAACGTTGGCAAAATTGCACTGACGTGGCACCAGTATGATTCACAACTTCTGACTGTCTAACGTTGTCAGCTTTCACTAGTAGAATTGGTGATACCACTATAACTTCTTTATTAAGGTGGCATTGTACATTACCACCCTACACTCTCTAAAACTTTCAACTCAGCGACTATTGCCTTGCTAAGTTCCATAGCACCTACTCCTGTGGACCCATTCACAAATGAAATGTTCTCAAGTTTATTATTCTCATCTTTTGGGAGACCTCCTAGCATCAAACACCAAACACTGAGTGGGCTCCATTTCTTTGTGCTACTGCTACCAACATCATCGGAAAACAGAACTATCGGTACTGTAATTACACTCTTACCAAGTCTTTTTGCTGTTTTCTTGATTGGATGACCATCTATCAATGACTGGACAAACTGCAAAGAAAATAAAAGTATTGTATTTACTAAAGTGAAAACACCTGATAGCAAAATGCACTTAAATTAGATAAGATATGGATAGGGAAAAACTCAGCCTGGACAAACCTTCAAATATATTAAAGGTCTTTTGAAATCAACCCGGTTCAACAGACTAACTAGCTTTCAAGGGTAATATTGTTACACTTGGAACAGAATTGCAACATAAAAGTATACGCGAGTGTTATTTTTTTTATATTTCTATGTGTGGTTTCTGTCGGGGTCATTTTGCTGCACTTAGGCCACGCCCTCAGCAGGGTCCTGCTTGGTGCACTCTGATGTAAGAATGCTGTTCATTTACATCGAATAGTGGTCTCACACCGCCTTATCTCTGGCCCGTATCTGCTAACGCAACAAAGTAAGCCCTGTGTGTGATCAGTGCATTAACCTGCGCATGCTAGCTTTCCGTTTCTCACCAGTAGATTGCCCTGCTAGCACTACATCTGTCAGAAAATAGTTAGAGGACACACCCACATTGCATTTTTGCTTTGCCATGTTTAACAATCATGATAATAGAAATGAACATAACTGTTCTATAGACCATCAAGTATATTTCTGTCAATTTTCACCATGGGTGTTTCACCAGACCCGTAATGCCTGAATCACAATCATTATGCTCCATAAGCTGTATCTTTTGGCTAATTTTTTCAGAACTTTTGACTTTTGGTTTCCCTACACTTTCTGCATTGAATCCCTAATCTGTAATTTAAAAAGAATACTCAAAATTTCAGTATGACAAACGGATAAGGATCAGACATGGTAGTTGATATACAGAAGCAGAATACTGAAAATCTTGCCACAAGTTACAGCCTATGTCGTTAACCCTGACAAGAACTTGTAAATACCTCATGAGAAAGTCTCTTTAATCCATTCTCTGTCATCTTCCAACCCACTGTTTCACTGTTTACATCACCTTCATAATGACTCCTCAATTGATTGCTGTGAATAGCTATGATCTTATCTGTATGACATACTTTTCGGTCATATCTGTTGCAAAGAATTACTTTCACAAAAATATCAGGCTGCCCACTTTCACAATCCCCTGGTGTCATCTGCAGTAGAGTTAGAGAAAAAAAGATCCCGATAGTAACATATATACTGTTGAGAGAGGACAAAACTTAGAAGGAAGACTTAGAGTCAATGTTGATGGTCAAAACTAATGTTATGAGAAAAATGAATGATCTGACCATTTGTTACAACCAAACATGAAGTATCGTATACTGAATTGTGGAAGCTAGCAGGATCAATCAAAATTATACACTACTATTCAATATGACAAACTTTAAGCTAGAAGTCATTTCTGGTGAAGCAAGCTTCTTTCACTGGAAGAAGCAGTAGTTCAAGCTGTTACAAATGTCATTTTTGATTCTTGAACATGAGTCACTATTGGCCTAGTTTTGAAGTGTTTGAGAAAAAATACAAATAAAATACATTATACCTCGACAAATATTGATTAGATATACCCAAGTTGTAGGGTGCCATTTTGGTCAATCCATACAAAGTCTTTCGAGTAAAAAACCTCATCGTTTACTTCTACCATTGGCGTATGAAACCTACGGCTGAGATGCCATTTCTTTGCTTCATACATTTCCCTAATTTGATATACATTGAGAAAATAGATATTAAGACATAGCATAGTGACATATTCCTGGTTTTATGAGAGATCAAGAAAACACCCACAGAAAGTCATCTTGTTAAGAGATATAAAGTCCAATTATATCAAGGCTATAGTTTTGGAAATGAGGAAAAAAGGCATTAACTGCACTTGACTCACAAGGGATTATCTGTGAATGTTTCCGTTGTGAGTCTAATCCAGTTAATTCCTATATTGTTTCTCTCTGGCTGTGGCTGGTTTGCAATACTATTTTTTCACAAGTTGCCTTCATTGTTGAAAACTGATGTTAAAAAATACCGCAATTATACGGTGTCGCTCACATTTGATCAGAATTGGTACATACCAGTCAGGGCTCCCCCTAAGTCACCAAAATGATTAGCCAACTGATTAGCCAAATCAAAAATCTTGTAGCCACTTTGAGCAACTTTTAGCCACTTTATGATCTCAATTAAGCGTGGCAATTACAGCTTTCTCCGCATTCAGGAGTTCCTAATTTTACAAATCGAGATGTTTTGTGTGATGTTCCTGATAGTTTTTACATTAAAGACATATTTATTCAGTTTGTATTGAATAATCTGTGTTTTTATGACATTTCCAGGATAGAAATACTTTTTCATTTAAGATGGTAAACTTTTACCACCAGAAATAAAATAAGGTATCAATTGAATTCTAAAAATCTGGTAGCAAAGTGAAGTGTATATTACCACAGGTACAGAACATTTCTGCAGCATTCATTTAGTGTTCATAGTATGATAGCTTGTCATAAGCTACAAGCTTCTCATGCGGCAAATTTATGCAGTCTTCCATAACCAAAATGTTTTAGCCACAAGAATAAAAAAAATGGTGCAGGAGAAATCATTTAGTTGCACACTGGCAGTGTAGATACAATTGGCCCCGGTGTTACTTGTATGTCATAGTTGTGATCAAGCAGGCTGAATAGCATTTTGAGTGTGAGTATTTTTCTTGAGACCAGAGGGTTTGGCCAAATACAACTCTTTTAAAACAAGACACAATGATATATGTTCATTTAAATTACTCACTGTTTGAGAGTATACATTGTTTTAATGATTATGATAACATTTTAACACAGATATATTTTCATTTGATATTTTGATATGATAAAGAAATGTCTGGTGATGTTGACTTCTACATCATTAAACTGGTGGTATCTGCATAATATTAAAATAATTCAGAGTCACATAATTTCTTGTATAAGTTATAGCAGATTGAAATAGACCGAATTAACAATTTTAATGAATTGTTGCTTTAATGTTTACATGCAAAATTGCAATTCACAAATGTGATGATTTGACAATGGATATGCTTACTGCAATTACTGTTGACAATTTCCCTTTGCAATGACTCTTGATAAATTTAATTTAAAACTGACAGTCAAGCTGAATGCCATTTAAATTGGAAGACACCAAAATTACCTTTTACCTATTGGACCACCCTAGGTGGCTCTTTTGAACCATAATTGTGCACTTAAGGGGTCTTCATGCGTGACATCACATGATGAGATGACCTAGACTTGACCTTTCAGAAAACCTCAGTTTTTCTCCTCTTCCTTCGTATTATTGCTCCGTTTGTGAAATTTCCCTTTTAAATTACGGTTTTTACTATCAAACTGAGTAGTTGCAGGCCAAATTTTGATTCTATCAAAGTAGGTAAAACTTCTAGATAGACTGAAGGACGAACGGGACTCACGGAGGCAAAACAAAGCCTCTGTGTACCGCAGATCGAACAGCAACAATGTTTGCTTCACGTACCAGGGACTTTGTAACTTTGTAGAAAGGAGAGTAAACTGTTTCAATACATTGCAACTTTGTAGGAAGGAGGGTAAACTGTTTCAACATCTTACAACTTTTTTTTATTGTAATAGCTGTAGTTTTTTGTTGAGGTGGCACCAGGGCAGGAAAAATTCATTAGCCACTATGTTCGCCAAACTGGAATTTTTGTAGCCATTTTTAACTTTCTTTCGCATTTGGCTAATTGGTGATCGGGTAGCGGGAGCCCTGCCAGTATGGGTAACAAAGATCAACAATAAATGTTGTTTCTATTTGTTCAGTGCAGGAAAATTCTACGTTGATGTTATGACAATAATTTCTGCACAGTACAACCAGAAAAACAACAAGAATGACAGAAGTTTGACATGCTGCTACAGAGAAATTGATGTTTTGATCAAAAAAGGGCAAAAATTGTCCTAAAAACACAAATATTGAAATTTCACCACATTTTTTGCAAACAGCTTCTCAGCTTGTCAAAAGATGATCTGCAACATTTCGCGAAATCTATCAGCAATATAAATCACTGGGCCATAAGTAGTTACAGCACGCAATCTTATTTGCGCTAGTGATATGGATGTACATTGTATCTCAGACAGCGTCTAACTAAAAAAAATTGTAAATCTGAAAATTTACTTAGTAAAAAATATTAGCACAGCTTTTCTCATTGGAAAAAAATTTTTTTTAGAAATTACAGTTTTGTAAAAAAAAATGTTCACAATTTCATTGAGGCCACCCCCTCCCAAGATCTAATGGTCTGTCCCTTAGTTTGAGCAGGTCTGTTAATATGTAACAGTTCATAAACAATGACAGGAAATGACTAGAGGTCAGTGGAGTATCCTGTTTCAGCCATTGGCATGCGACCACTCATGAACATTTGCAGAATTTCCCTTTTTCTTACCTCATTTGCACATTTTTGACACTGATGTGTTCATTTGAACAAATTCACATCTCAACCCCTACATCTACCTGTACACCAAATACTGAGACGGTAGCTTTGGCGGTATGGGAGCCTTTGTGTGTGACGGACATACATCCGCACATACCCACAAATATACAGACACAGACGCCACTCAGACTCATCATATAAGCTCTTTTTGGTATTTATATATAAAACCAAATATGAGCTAAAAATAAAGTTTTGTTGGACTCAATTCCACAGAAGGTAAATGGAATGTCAAAAATATCAACAATTCAAATGTTAACATCTGCTCTTGCATCCAGTGTGCAGAGCTAGCATGTTTGAGAACACATTAGAAATGATGTACATGACTTAATGAACAGCACTATCAGAGAATACAATCACTTACTCTGCTGTGTGTTGATTAAATATTACGACAAATTTATGAAGGCAAATTCTCTAAGGAACTAAATAAATGTACCTCTCAACATACCTTATAACATTATTAGTTGGCAATTTTGGGTAATGAGAAAGCAGACCAGATGTACTTGGTGTTGCCATTTTGGTTCTGATAATGTCAATCACAGACAAAGAATAATACTCCTGTCCCTTAGTGTCTACAAACTGTGAAGAAAAATAATTTAAAATTGATAAAAGCAGTATTATTTAAAGAATAGCATTGTTTACAAAACTTACATCATCTACATTATGCTCATTTTTCAATACCTAAAAATAAACTTCATCGTGCCTTTATACACTTCTACACCTACATTAAGCACAATTGACCGTTTGCATTATTTCTTCATTAAATATTCTTGTAGATACATAACTCTATTTATGAAGTAATCAATTCATACAACATCATTTATAGTTAGGGAACCATACATTCCAACAAGGATGTGCAATTTAAGACATACATATCTAGAACCATAATGGCAAACATACCAAAGTTGGTTCTAGCTTTCCTGGTAGATCAGCTAGATGCTGCTTCACCTGATACAAACTAGGTGTTGTCATATCTCTTTTCTGCAATAGATACCAAATGTACTTCAAATTTGTTTCTCCCTGTTTGAAAAAAAACAAACAACGACACATAAATATTTATCTCTACAAATGACTCAAGTTAAAGGCTAATTAAGAACAGTTTCATGGATTTTTTCAATTTCAATGAACATTAGCTAAACTGTAAAAAGTGAGCACATTACTATACTCGGTTTATTTACCAATGGACGAGGAGCACATAAAAGGCATGCCAGTTCTGCATAGTGTTCATCTTTAAATGGGTACCAGTCATTGCTGGGACTCAATGTTTCATCATTGACATCCTCATCATCTGCACACAGTGACACATCATCCTCTTCATAATCTATAAATAATAGAATTGATGAAAAGAGAGAAAGGATTGAATCAAAAACAGAAATTTTGCAGAAAATGTGATGCAACGTACTCCTTGTTCTGACAAAGCTTTTTAGAGATTGTGTATTTTATGTTTTCAGTAACTGTAAAGATTAAAGAATAAAATCAAAACAACAGCTGACTATGTACGGTTACACATAGGATACTTTTCACATTAATTATACTCACATTCATTCCATTGACTCATCTTTTCCAAAGCTGAATGATCATGGAAATCATCATGTTCTTCTTCATAGCAATTGTTGACCTGTATGTGCAAAACAAGTCTATATGTGTTAGAGATACCCCAAAATTTTCATACAAATGTAACTTTGGTTACTACAGATTAAACCTATGACATTCCTTAACAGAGAAAATGATGATATGAAAAGCTCAAATATTGGAAGTTGTCAATTCAAAAACAAATGTCTGCATTGCAATAATGACATACCAAGGAAAAAATCACTGGATCATGTGAAGATGTAACAGCTGTTGATGTTGTTGGTGAACTTTGTGTGACAGTTAAATTTGTAGTCGTTGTACAAAAGCGTTTTGTGATCTGAAAAACAGAAAAAAAATGTTTATATATATATATATATATATATATATATATATATATATATATATATATATATATAATATATCATATGTTTATAATATACCATATATATACACTAGAGTGTTATACATTATGACAGAAATTACTTAAAATACAAGTAATTACATCTGTTCACCAGGTTTCAAAGTTTCATCCACCCTGCAATTTTTAAACAGACAGAACTGAAAAAATTCTTAGTTGTACACTCACTCTAACTCACATGGTTAGGACGTCAAATTATATTTGTTTTCTCGGTGGTTTTAGAATTTGATAAGCACTACTTGTTTTGGTGACAAAATTTTGAAAGCAACTCAGAGTGTTTGTTTAACAGCGTAGATTTGTCAGCATTGATAATACACATGTAGCTCTCTGATAGATAACATTACTTTTGTTCTACGAGTTACTTATCAGCTTTATGTGATAAAAAAACTGATTAACTTATTTTGTTTGAAATCCAAAGAAACAAAGCACTACTACTTTGTTACTATTCAATATCAACCACAAAAACAATTAAAAAAAAAAGAGCTAGAGGACTAGCTCTAGATATAATTACCTGTTCTTGAATTCCTTCTAAACAATCAGCAGGATTTACCCTGAGTAGATGTTCCTGATGTCTGTGTCTTTTGGTTGCACCATGTCGTTCTAAATATCTTCTTGATGCAAAAGACAAGCTACACACAGTACAATTATGACTTTGTCGTGACATGACTTGAGTCTTGTTGATTCTGAGGTTTTCATAAAAATCAAACCAAAAAAGAAGTATCTGTGATTTCATCTTAAAGTAACACTGACTAACTACAAAAATACATTATCTTTCCAATAAAACTTCAAATGCACTATTGAACAAAGAAGTGGTTTAAAGGACCATCTTTATATCAATGTCAAATTCCTAGAAATTACATCACCTCTTTCCAAACAAAAGGAAAGAATTCTGGAAGGTCACAATCCATTTTTTATTAGGTAGGATATACAACTACAATTTTAAGTATGCTAAACCTTACACTAAGCCTGACCTTAATTCTAAACCCTACCAAAGGTTATATTTGGTGTGCTTCTTCCAAGGAAGTCTATGATCACAGTAATTTCCCAGTATGAAGGGGCCTATAGGAAGGTTTACCAGTCAAAATACACCTAAAGAAGAATTTGGTTCAGACACAAATGCAAAATATATACAAAAGCCTGATGCGGAACTTTGAATTGAACACCGTATGAACACAAATACTCATCCCCAGATTAATCATGGTATAAAGAGGGTGAGATTCAACATGGGGCTATATTTGGTTCCATGGACTCAATGAAAGACAGTTAACTTGCAACTTTTCCAACCATCCCAGAACCAACTCGCTAGATTCAAACTCAAGCTTTGTTTGAAATGTACATGAAGTAACACAGGGGACCCATAAATTTGTTTGTTGTGTTGTGTTGTTGTTTGTTGTTGTTGTTGTTGTTGTGTAGAGTGTATGTTTGGAGAGAGTTTTGAATGCATTAGGTCAAATAATGATGGTGTCCTTGTAGTGTTTCCTTATGACATCTACATCAAGTTTGAAACAACACCAGCACTTACAGTTGTTATATTCGTTGAATCTTATTAATCTACACGAACAACAACGACCACAGAAAGACTAATATAAACATAAATAACTAATCAAAATAAAAACAAAAAACATTACATGTAAGCAAACTGTGGGTCTCCTGTGATAGTAATAAAATTTAATCAGGTGTTAAATATTCTTATCATTGAGTTGTAATTTTTTACGGAGTGACTAGCCCTGCGTGTAGTGCTGTGTGTTCGCGGTGTCCTAGTATAACAGCATGTATAGTGGGAGGCTGTGTAACAGTAACACCTGGGACACACATACAGCATCGTAAGTAAACGGGGCGTCTGTCAGTGGACAAAATTAGCTAAATAAACAGCTCTTCCTCAACTGAAATGAAGAAGCCACTGTTCTGCCATGTAAAAAATTACAAATTGAGATCCTATACGTCAAAAAATCAACATTTTGTATGCAATTTGTGAAAGACGGCTTCGGATCCGTATGCGGTACCGTATATCAACAGATGGGTATCCTATCTGAGTATTTTGGCCGATTCAAGTTGTTATTGTCAAGTTTCGTGCGTCCTGAATATACTGTCTGACAAACCTCATGGAGAATGTGGTCAGACTTAATTTGGAGTCGATGATTTGTCACGATAAGGTACTCATGAAAAGTAAAATTTGGTTTGAGACGAGTGAGTTCTGGACCAGTAGACGGGTTAGAAACGCTGCGAGTGAACTGGTACAGTGGTACTCAACTCAATGACAAGGACATGTTTATAAACACTGATATTTGGAGACTTACCCTTCACCGATGCGGAACTCCATGCTCCAATACATCAACTTTACAAAATAGGCCCGTCAGATCGAAAATTTTATCCGTCAAGGCGAATGCGCTGTCGAAAATCGCTGGCCGATAAATTTACTGCAGCTCCAAAGCTGGCCTCCTCATCCAGTGAACTTGAACACCGTATTCCCTTACGCCATTGGTTTGAAAATGTTAAGTGCGCCCCCAAACTAGCTAATCAGCGAATGGGAAACTACGACACACTTATTCACGGCCAGCACTGTAAATAAACAACCACTTTTAGGTGATTGGTCTTGTACTTTTGCACCTGCTCATCCATGAAAAATTCCACGAAAATTTTTTTTATAAATTCACTTAAATAAAGAAGTATCACTGTGCTTCGTAAGTGAATGTCAAAAAAATGAGAAGTTTTAGACTGAAAAATATTCGGAAACAGCGTAAATTTTTGTCATAAACTTGCGAACTACACAGTTTTGTCGTTCATCCGTCACACCTCATTAACCTGAGCTGCTGGGAGGCTGTACGCGGAAAGCGCGCCTATTGGCAATCAGAATGGCGTCTGCGTCTCCAGTCTTCGGCAGTCAGGCGAGAAAACGTCCGCCACTCGAGTTCAGAAACACAGCATAGGCCACGATGTCGAAAGACCAAAGAAAAAAAATAAAGAAGACCACCAACGCGAAGAAAGTGAGTATGTTGATTATCAAGTGTAATCATTATTTTGAAAAAATATCAAGGCCTTGACAACAAACAAGAACGCACTATCTGCGGAGTCAAGTTCGAGTATAAACAATACACTGCATAGTGATACCATGGGAATTCCTCGTTATAAAAACCCCGCCCCATCTCGAGGTATTTTGAATATGAATAGCTGTTTGTTGAAGGGGAATCCCCATAACACTGGCGTTCTACAATGGTAAAAGATGAAGTAATCAGTCAATATTCTCGCATCATTTCATGTTGATAATAAAAATTAATCATGATAATTTCATAGATCGAGGGACACAAAACAACAACACGAACACAAGAAAACCTGACAAAAATAACACTTTAAAGAGCAGGACGGGCAGTACAAGCGACAGCACGGCAACCACTGGAACCAGTAATAACGCCAGTCTACTTAGAGGAATTTTAGATGCTGTTAAGCAACTCGACACCAAAGTAGAAAGGATAGCGGAGGAACAAAAAAAAATTAAATCCATGCTCTTCAAGTCCACCAAACTTCAAAATCAGCAGTTTGAAGTCAGGAAAGGATCATATGAATATGTATGTAACCCAAGTTTTGAATACACATGTGAAATACATTGACTGCATCAGCAGATTATCAGTTAACAAAAAGGGAAAATTGAAAATTTACAAATTACCGGTATGTAAATTCATGGGGATTGTCATTTTTGACACCTACATTACTGTTCATTGTAATGTTACAAATTTAAATGCTCTAACATTTGTATACAGTGAAATGTTGATTTTCATAAATAAATAAATAGGCCTGTATGGTTTGATTATAATATTAGCCCAATAATAACTGGCAACAATAAAAATAATTCTTTTCCTTTATTTACTTATGTATGGAAAGAACACTCTCATTGAAATGCTGGGGAAAATATATATGAACAGGCCTACAAGAGAAATACCCAGGCAGGAAATCTATGTAAGTATTCTTGTTCACTTTATAAAGTGATATATATATAAAAGTATATATATATATATATATATATATATATATATATATATGTATATATATATAAGTAACATCCCTTCGTACATTTTTTGGCACTGTATTGTCTGATATCTCCACATTGCCCGTGCAACACTTCTAATTAAAGATTTTCTTCCAAGAGTTGCCAGCCTGTACAACAGGATGTTGTCTCAAGGAGGACAACAACATAAAATTATCAGACAGTTTCATAAAGCTATGTCAAGACATCCTCAACTTTTTGAAAAATTCAATGCAACACCGAAAGACATCATATATTACATCAGACTCAAAATAACTTAAGGTGTGGTGGTACCTGATCAGTACTGCTTGGGGAGTCAAGGCAGTTGACTGTATTGTTTTCAAATCCCTGAAACAGTCACCTTGGTAAATAACTGATGAACACATAGGAGATTGTGATGATGTTATTTCTCTGCTGTATATTAATTGTTACAAACCAATCCTCATGATGTCATAGCTTCATCATTCATATGACACAATAATAGAGAACCCATAATGATCTATTGCTTGCACTTGCATGACGTTCTGTACTTATTTCCATCCGAGTGAATTTAAGCTGTTTAACTACTTCTGACTATATATATATACATGTATATATATATATATATATATATATATATATATATATATGTGTGTGTGTGTGTGTGTGTGTGTGTGTGTGTTTGTGTGTCGTAATAATAAATTGTATTTGTTGAACTACATTACATGGGCAAATATATGCCAGAATTGTTTGTTAAATTTTAAAAATGAATATGCAATGCAATAATAGAGTAAAAATAGCACACTACTAACTGAAAGGAAATATTATATATGTGGTCATATTCATAGAAAATAAAAACTGTTAATATGAGAATTAATGAAACATTAATCAAAAACATCATTAATACAAATCTAGAAGCAATATTTTATTTGTAGGACACAATAAAAGAAGAATTTTCGGACTTTAACGCCAACTCAATAAGGAAAATGATGACTTTCTGCCAGCGAAAACTTAGTGAATGGAGGCAGGAAGAAGCTCGAAAGGTAAAAAGATACACACAGAAACTCAAATGAATACATGTTTGTACACATACCGGTACCATACACTTGCAGAACCATATCATGTTATGTGTATATCTATCACAATATGACTCTGTCAAATTCTTTCCACAATATAATTCAATGCATTAAATTATTTTACAAACTAAACAATTTTCATCATTATTATTGTACTTTTACTAAAATCAAAGATACCAAAATTATTAATGAATTGTTTAACAGGGCCATGGTTTATATACGTTCACATCCATATTTCATTTTTATGGTATATTCATGTTTACTCAGAGTATATTATAATGACAAAGAAATTGTTCAAACTTATATTTTATCAGATCACATCAACAGAAGATGAAAAAAAAAAGTATGCATTCATGGATACACTATCATTGGCAGAAACAATATGTCGATCAAAGATGATAAATGTGACCCAGAAGATTCTGTCTTGTTTGGCACTGGTTGTAAGTATACTATATCCATATACAGCCATTATCATGAGTCAACATTAAGCAAAAATGTAACAAATGAACTTGAAAAAAAAATTAAAAACTGTACCATAGTCTTGAATAGTATGTAAAAATGGCATCCTTAAAGCAACATTTTTTAGACTTGAAGTGGAGTTTATTATTAATGTAAAAGCAGACGAACATTCATATACCCTTGTATACATTGAAATGGCGACTTTGTGATATTTACACAATAGGATCTTTGACAAAGCCATTGTATTATACAGAGATTTATTACATGCCTCGTATATCGAACGTCGCGCGCTCCATAGGATTCAATGGTAACTCGCCGATTACGTCGCGGGCCGCATAGTCATAACTGGACTGAAAGTGAACCGGAACTATTTTCAACTTGAAAACTTTTCGACGTAAAAGTCTTGAAATTTCATGTTTTGCACAGAAAATCCGTTTTTTGGAAAATTTCGCATAAAATATTGATAAACCGCATAACAGTAGTTTAAATATATCAATGCGCCATTCGATGATGAAAATCGTTCTATTTTTAACCGTTTTTCGTCTAAAATAAAAATAAAGCATTTGACTATAATTTGCCAATAAACGTAAATATTTTTGGTGCAAATTGAGTAAGAGAGGCATGTAATAAAAACATTATAGCCCAAACAAGGGACTATGTACCCTCGGGGCAGGAGACCATTTGCCCTCCTTACGTCGGGCAAATGGTCACCTACCCTCGGGCACATAGTACCATGTTTGGGCTATAATATATAATATTACTTTATTCATATTTGTAATGTACCACATTACTTCAACTGAACCATTCACATGCTAACTAGTGTATTATTGGGTATTTAATTTTTTTTTCTTTTATGTAGAGAAAATACAACAGAGATGAGGCACCAGAGAGAAGTGGCTTCTGGACAATGTATGTCCAGTGGTATCACAACACTGGGAAAAAACTAAACATTGATGATGTCATTGCGGAAGACGAGGAATATTATGAAAACTTAGAATAACTTAATTGCAAATTTTGTTGTGTTCCGATTGTTGGTTTTGAAAGTTTTTGTTTAATTCAGAAATAGCAAGCATTAACAACTATGCTGATTTTTATAGATTGATTGTAAATAATAATAAATGAATAAATAAAATTAATTTCATCTTATGAGGTCTACAGATATGATCATTGCACATTCACCAAATAAGTGAATTTCAAAATTCAATTATCATCAATTATATCTAAAACAACAGGTAAGTAGATATTCCTGAGAAAAAATGTAAAATATATTGAATAGCAGCACAGTTTGGCATGTGAAACAGTTCTGTAATAGTCATGTATCAAAAACAGTGTAACATGACTAGCAGAACAGTCATACAACAACACTATTCCAACAGTGTAACATGACTCGTGGGACAGTGCTGTAGCAGCACTGTTCCAGTAGTGAGACAAGACTGTTAGAACAGTGCTGTAACAGCAATTTCCAAGCATCAGTGTCACATGACTGTCAGAACAGTTTTGTAACAGCAATGTTCCACCAGTAGTGTAACATGACTGCTAGCAGCGCTGTAACAGGACTGTTCCACCAGTAGTGTAACATGACTGTTGGAACAGTGCTGTAACAGCACTGTTCCAGAAGCAGTGTTACATGACTGATTGAAAAGTCAGGTAACATCCATGTCACAACAACAATGCAACAATACTGGCACAGCAGTGTTTCTAGTATGTTACATTGCTACAACAAAGCTGCAACCAAGGTGGAGCACGAATGTCATAACAGACATGAAACACTGATGCAGCATAAGTGTTACCTGCCTGTTATGTTACATGGCTGTGTATAGTTATTCACCAACACCCGTCTCACAAGTGTTGCTTGAATGTAAGCAGATTATTAAAACTTAAATTTAGCGTGGAGTTTGATTCAAATCACAGACATTCATTCCCTTTCATTATTAGCTTTGGAAAATTATAACTGTTGGTAATATTTTGATATCAAAACATTCATACACAAAAATTGGTCTTTGAAAAATTACCATCTTTATTATAGTCACCTATGTCACATATGAAACAGTTGCTATTTTTTATGCAAACTTACCGCAGAAGTCTATATGAGTTAGTGTTTTTTGAAATTCTGCATTTAATTGTATTTCAAAGACATGTCATGCAATCCATGTCATGTTCCAAATAATATCTTTGGCTTATTATTTATAATGTTATTTCAAGTAAATAAAAAAACCCACCTTTAGGTAATCCTCTTTTAAAGCCTGGTAAATTAGTTCATATGTTTCAGAAAATTATTTTGCCTGATTGTCAAAAATGATATTCTGAAAACATATTGGTATATATCGGTATGGTTGGCCTTAGTTACATGTAAAGAAAGAACACAAACAGAGTGACAGTCTATATATATATATATATATATATATATATATATATATATATATATATATATATATATATATATATATATATAATACCCCAAGGCAAGGCACTTTACTGTTGATTAAAGTGGCTGCACGTTGCCAATACAGGAAATCTGGTGAGTTGCATACTTTATCACGTCACTTTTGACTGCTTGACAAGCTAAAAGGTGAACCAAAAGGTTAACAAATTCATTAAAATTGAATTAATATTTGCAAAAAGTGACTTTGAGAAAAAATGCTGCATGTTTGGTGCAGTGCCCCTTTAAGCCCACTTGATGCCCTCAAAAATTCTGTTTGTACAAAGGCATAATCAGCTCTATCTGGGGTTGTAAATGAGAGTTTACAATTGGCACCCTGTGTTCAAGATTGAGAAAGCATGCACTGGTCCGTGTACAAGTCTTGTTCAGACAACTTAGTATGGAATTCAATCAGTGCAGTTGATATCAATTTCCCCAGACACACTGTCTGCATGGGACACACAAGTTTGCATGATGCTCTAGCAGTGATCTCATAAAAGTGGGTCACTTCAATAAACTTATTGCGTAGAGGCTTTAATGAATAGAATTGGTATCTTGTGTCTCAATTTTTAACAAAGAGTGCCAATCATTAGCCCTCATTTACAACCCTTGGCAGGGTCTGTTTTGTCTTTATGACTGCATGCATCAAGTGGGCTTAATCAACAGTAAAGTGGCTATGGGTACATCATAATATTACGCCTCAAAAGAAATGAATGCACATCAAATTAGGACATCCATTACTTGAGTTTTGCACTCTTGTGATCAACTGATGAATCCATATTGGATTAGAGATCCATCAGCAAATTGCAAGTATGAAACTCAAATAATGGATATCCTGACAGATGCAAACACACACATGCATTATGTATATATATATATATTATATATATATATATATATATATATATATATATATATATATATATATATATATATATATATATATATATATATATATATATATATATATATATATATATATATATATATATATATATTGCTAGACATGGAACTTGTCGTGATTACTCTACAGACTGTTTCATGCGCTTGGCAATCGTCAGGAGTGATGTTGGCGGGCTCGTTGCTACCTATATATAGGGTCAGGTGTATATGCAAACGAGGCGGTTGTTCTGGCGCATTCAAGTGTTAAGGAGAAGGAATTTGCTTCTGTGTCTACATTTCGACAGAAATTCTGTACATTTGTTTAGCAGTGTTGACTTAATAATTGTCCGAATGATAATGTGAAATTTCTCCGTGATGCAGAGGTTACAGCGTTTTGTCTTGGTTGAGTAAGGCTGGGCTCTGTCAATGATAGACCATGTGACGTTGTATTTTGTGTTGCTGTCCTTGAGGGTCCATATGTATTTTGAGCGTTCCGTGCTGTTCCTGTGTTTTGATGTTTTGAAAGTATATTTGTGATATGTATATCCTGTTTTGAAAGCTGAGTCGTTGAGTCCGATATAGTGCTTTGTATCATTGCTTGTATTTACGGTGGCTTTGACAATACTACTGAGGGCGTGAGACAGTTTCCAGACAATGGGCAATCTTCTTTTTTGCGGCAGTTACATGACTTGATTGGTTTGTTGTCGTTGTGTAGGAGGTGGTTGTTATGGGCTCTGATGATACTGATTTCTTGTAAAGCTGTTGCTGACTTTCCTATTGCTTTTATTGAATATCTTGTGTAATGACACACATGATATATATATATATATATATATATGTATATGTATATATGTTTGACTGTGGTTTTTCAGGTTGTCCCCAGTGTTGTCGGTGGCGTGGTTATGATATATTTGTTTGTAGGATATTACAGATATAATAAACTATTTGAACCAGCAGATTGTACATGTGAAATATCCTACAAACGAATACATACATATATATATATACATATATATATATATATATATATATATATATATATATATATATATATATATATATATATATATATATATATATATATATATATATATATATATATATATATATATATATATATAAAACTTGATTGATACACACTACCACACCCAGTTGTTTGGTCCGAACGTATTTTAATGAACTTGTGACACAATGTTTCGTTCCAAAACTGTAGGTTCTTCAGGTGTACTGTATAACTGAAAATACAAAGATCGTGCCGATAAATAAATGTTGTACATTAAAAAAAACATTACTTTACAAAACTGTGGATTGTTTAACAAAGTCGATCGATTGAAAATGATGTGTAATTTTGAGATAAAAGTACTCACCTTGCAGTCTGACGCCCAAGGTTGGAATCTGGCATTCGGATATGCGGGTGAATGGCTATAATTTATAGTCAACGATGGCGCTCACATATCAGCCCACCCCATTGACCAGTCAGCACAAGTTGGTCATAGGTGGGCATAGCAAAGTTGGCGTAGCATAGCCAACCACACCCAGTCTAATTGATCATAATTACATTAGTATTGTATCTTTACCTGAGTAACCACTTACAAAAAGTTAGAGTAAAAGAAAATACAATATACTGTAGAAAAATTTAAAAAGTGCCAAACAAATTTTGGTTGTGTAATTACATTGCAGCCAATCAGAAAGTTTGGTGACCTTTGACCACAAAAAAATAATCAGCTGGAGTTGCCTTGTATAACTGTGCCCATATATTGTGTTGCTTGATAAGTTACTGCCATGTTGCTTATCGCATTGCTCAATGAGTTGCCTCATGTAACTCGGCAAGTCCTTGTTACAGGCCGTTTTCCTTCCTGTCAGCACAGTTCAAATGTCCGGAGAACAACTTTAAAAGCAGATGATTATTTATCATCCGGGACTTCAGTCTGTAGTGAAAACATCAAAGATTTTGGTTAGACAGATTTTATATGCATGTAAATGAACACAGAATTTTACATGAAAATGTCAAACAAGCTACGATTCAATAGCGCTGCAAGGTGGCCATATTTTTACGATTTTTCATGTCTTTGAATATTAACTCAAACATCTGTGAATTGATTTTGTTCAAACTTATGACAAAAGGAAAGCACTATGATCTACATGTGCATGTCAATTTATTTAGTGATACGATCCAATATGGCCGCGAGGCGGCCATTTTTTTTGCGATTTTCCATGTCTTTAAACCATAACTCAAACATCCATGTACTGATTTTGTTCAAACTGGGCACAAAGGCAAAGCACTATGACCTACATATGCATGTAAAGTTATTTTGCGAAGTTTGAATATGGCCGCAAGGCGGTCATTTTTTTTGCAATTTTTTTATGTCTTTGAACCATAAATCAAACATCTGGGAACTGATTTTGTTCAAATTTGGAAAAAAAAACTTGTCACAGAGACAGACCAGAACAGAAAATACCATTTTTTATACATAGAGAGCAAAACAGAATAAGAATGAATTCAGTTCATGCTCACACAGATTTTCTGTCGCGAATTTTTAATGTCAGTGTCTGTCCATACGTAGTCCGTCAACAATTGCCACCTTCTTCTCTGAAACTGCTGATCCCATTGCTTCCACATTTGATATGAAAGACCATAGGGGCGACCACAGTCACATTTGTTGAAATTGTCACGAAATGTGCATATTTGTAATTTTGGAGCAATTTTCGCTATGTTTAATCAAAAGGTCTTCCACTCTGCACCAGCTGGTCCAATTGCTTTGAAAATTGATATGCCAGTTTATTGGGATACCCACAGTCAGATTTATTAAAATTGTATTGCATTTTGCATATCAATATTTTTGGGGCAATTTTGGCTGTTTTTGATCAAAAAGCCATCTTCGCTTGATCTGATGGCTTTCAAATATAATATGCAGATCCCTAGCAATGACTTTCATCAAATTTGTTCAAATTGTGTTGAAATTTGCATATTTGTATTTATGGGGCAATATAAAGAAAGTCTTCTAGCTCTCAGTGAGATTTGTTCACATTTTGTTGACATTTGCAAATTCATATTTTTTGGGGCATTCTTTGCCAGTTTTGGTCAAAAATTCGTCTTCCCACGATAACAGCCCGTTTGACTGCTGTAAACATCTCCGTGGGTGAAGTAAGTCAAATCAAGTAAGAGATGGCTAAATTTGCACATTTCTATTTTTTGGCAGTTTCTTCCCAATGACATTACACAGAGTTAATTCTAGGACGCGCCATTGCGCAATTTGCGCAAAAAAATCTCGAATGGCCCTCATTTCTACCTTTGATGCGCCACCAAGGGCGCAACATTTTATGAATGGGTCGGTCGATCACGCAGAGTTCACTTAGTTCATAGTACATTTACGTAGCTCGCCGAAGGTCATTACCTCAGTCATAGTGTGCCATGTTAAACGATTCAGTTACCCTTCGACCTTTGCCCACTACGGCATATATGGTGGTGCATAGGAAGCTGGGTAAAAAGGACTGATGTAGGGGCAATGGTGTATTGGAGCCGTGCGCATGTGGTACGATCGATGAATGTAAACAACGGCTCCGGCCGCGGCCGCGGCGTTATCGTGAAAAGCTAGTCGCCGCTCAGATTTTTAACGCCAGTACTATATAATAGTTGATGACCCAGGATGATCGGGCAGTCCCTTAAATTGAAGCGTTTGCAACGTCTATCGTGCATACCAGCGAAACGTTGAACACTGCAAGGAAAGCATTCATTCTTGGCCGGCCATATGATCGTTTTGAAGAGCAACACAGTTTAGGTCGGACATATCTCGTTATCCAGAGTAGCCAGATCAGAACCAATGATCGTAAATTTGCTAATACATACAAGTTATCTTTAAAAGTTGATGTATCGATCACTTTATGTAGGTCGTACGGGTTACACTCTCGTGTTGTATCAGTGTGATAATTGTCGACCAGTGCAAATCGGGGGCCACTCGGAGAAATCCTACCGGTGCGCTAAGCTTTGATCATGATCGTTTCCAGTCAAAATCACAGTCCGTAGTAATTTGTGCAGTTGTTAAAGTCCGACATCAATAATTCATCACATAAGTTACGTAAACAATTGAATCAAACCAAACGGTTAGTTTGCTCCTGCCATTGTTGGGCCTGTTGCGTATACGGAGCACAACTTTGCTGTAGGCTTCGTTGGTTACAGGTGGCCCGATCTCTAGTATTCTCCTTTTCTTGACTTGATAGACTATGGTATTTTCAGATGAAAATTCAAGGGTTTTACATGTGTGATCATGACGGCCCCCGATTTTCTAAAATGGCCTCCTTGGGACAGGAGTAGGGGCCCAAAGTGGCCCCTTGTTTTTACGTCCTAGAATGAACACTGATTACACTGTTACCATATTTTGCCCAAAATTGCCTGTGCAATTCCATTGACTTTTGCTATGAATGTTTTTAAAGTTCACTCTGGAAACATTTGTTTAAATCATTAAAACTGCATGTTTGTGTGATTTCAAGGCAGTGTAAAAATAATCAACATATTAAAAAACTGACATCAGCAGTCAATACCCACAGAAATGGGTCATTCATTGAACATTCCACAAATAACATTAGTTTACAAATCATAGGCCTCATGCAATTTGCATCAAGGTCATTCCACAGCAACCAAGACACCAAAGATTATAACCAGGCAGACAAGCGGGGACTGTGTCATCAACAATGACTTGTTGATACAATATACACTGCATTACTCAATTATGACATCTGCAGATCATATTACATGCTATACAAAATCAGAGCAAAGCAAAAAAACAATGTCAGCATTCACCAAAGTTAACATAAATTAAAAGCTAGCGCTATCCTCACCACTATCCACTTACTGACTTAGGTCTGCAGGTCAATCGTACCCTGAAATACTTAGTATTTGAAAAAATCATGCTCTATCGTGCTCCAATGACAGACAACAACAGTTGACCCATCGTTGCAAAGCTTAGAAAATTCTCTACAAAACAGATGGCAAAGTTAATGTAAAATTTGACCAACAATAGCCAAAATTTGTCGACAAATAAGTTATTGTAAATTTACCTAGAGTCAAATCATGGTTTCTTGGAACTGTACCTAACAAGTAGAAAGTAGTAATTTCTGATGTACATGTACTTACCACTTGTGTTGGTCGCCATCTCGACTGTACAGAACCATGTGTGCAATGCATACATCAGAAAACTACCAAGTGCTAAAAACAGTGGGTTAAATCTGGCCGAAAAGTTCTGAATTCATGGCAATCTACAAGTCTCGATTAACATGATTAATTATTCATGAGGTTAACTACTGACGTCCACTGATTGGTCAATCGTACTATCCTCTATATGAACATAACCTGGACTGTGTATCGGGAATATTTCATCATACTTCATAACTGTCAGAGTAATATATATTGTATATATTGTGGAGTATGAATAGCATCATAACATATCTTTCAATTGCTCAACAGATTATCTTTATGACAGTAGGAGTTACGGTCTATTCATATGGAAGGATCTGTTTAGCAGATAGACAAATTAGGTAAGCTTGCCATGGATGACTCAAGTCAATCATTTCAAGTATATATACCTACATATGTACACACATGTAGGCACTGTGAGACCAATCTCTCTTAAAGAAAAGCTGATCACTCTTGGAACAAACTAATAACAGCTGACACATCAGATAATCTTTGTTGGAAAACTTCCATTAAACGTCACCTACATACATGTACCAGTATGTCCAGTGTTGTCCTTAGAAGCTGGTAGCCATGTAAATTAGCTACCCAATTTGCATTTTCTGTCCCGCCTACTTTTCATATCAAAAATATTCTATGGCTGGCCTGTCAATTTAAAGATTACTGATGGCAACGCGCACACCAATGTAAATATCTGATGAGCAGTTTCCTGAACCCTTTTCCAACATGCGCATGCACATGTTTTATGTACACAATAACAGTTTCATAATGCCCATATTGGGGCCTGTCATTTGAACAAGTTGCCTCATTTGATTGGCTGATGGACACACTTGCATTGCCTTTCTAATTACGGACATCATCATTGGTTAGAACTTTATAGGGAAAAGTAGGTTAACCTTATGGGGTCATCTTTACAATAATGGTTGCCAAGATGTAAGAGGATGGTGATGATACTGATGGAAGATTTCCTGTCAAAGAAACCTCAATCAAAAGGTGTTGTTGGTTTGAAACAGTTCATTTCTTTTATGAATAGGAATGGCAATATTTTAAATCGAGAGAAATCAAAAGCATGCATTTGATCAATTATTTTCATCAGACTTTAGAGGTGATTGAACTGTGGAGTTAATGATGCAGGACCCTGTCTAACGGTATATACTGTGGCAGCGTGTCAGACTATTACCATGCAATGTCTAACAATGATTGTCATTTCTAAGTAAACTCAAAAATTTGTAGTGAAAACCATGTACAGGTAAGAGAGGCATGAAGTGACAACATTATAGCCCACACAAGGGACTGTGTACCCTCAAGGCAGGAGGCCATTTACCCTCCTTTCCTCAGGCAAATGCCCTGGGCATATTGCCCCCTTTTGGAACAATAATTTATAAATTGACATTCCATCCATAAGTGTAATCACTTTGATTTTCACTCAGAGTTTTTGCTTCAAGGTCATTGACGCAATTGTTACAGTAATACCATATATTATGTGAACTTGATCTTGAAAATTAATGTTTGTATCAAGTTCGGTCATTTTTAATCAAAATTGTTCTAGTAACTGCATATGTAGGATTGTTACTTACATCTGTCAGTTTTAGTGTTCTGACATGCTCCACTTTGATACTGAAAATAGTGACGTAGATGTCATGGAAACACTGCTAGTAACACAAAGGTTAGTTATCAGTTTTTTCTATTCCTTCAGTTTCCATATTTATTGCTGTTGTAATGACTTGGATATCAGAGAGTTTATCCAATGCTTTGTCACAAATGACAGAGACAAAAAGTCCAGTTATCTGTTCTCAGAAAAATACATAATTGATAGTTTTACTACATAAATTAGTCAGACAGGTTAGCGCAAAATAAAGCATTGGGTCGCCAGCCAGTAGAAATCAGATATTGGGTTGAAATTGAACAGTTTCAGTTTTATCGATTACTCTTTAAAGGGACATGTAAATTACACAAATTACACAAATTCTGTAAAATCTTTCATCTGAATTCCAACTGGAAAGTGGAGAAAAGAATGAACAAACTTTCATACCTAGCTCCCTGAAAGTATACTGATTACAGCTGAGAATCACTCTCTCTATAATGTTGACTGTGTTAAAGGCAGACTCTGACTGATGTTATTTTATTTAAATATATTTGAAACACTATTTTCAATGTATAAAACAATAAATATTTCTATCCACATGTGCAAATGTAATTAATTGCTCATGCAATGTGAAGTAAATTGTGCAGTATTTTCCAGGACTAACGATATTATGAAAACAAAAACTATTCAATACCATTATGAGTTCATACACAGCAACTCAATCAAATAACACAACTAGAAAAGATTACTGTTATACACAAAGTGTATGCTATCTCATTCCCGCTCAAGGCTGTACATTAGCTATCTTTATTGGCAGTACATATGTGCTATCGGTTACTTCATTTACAAACAATGGTACCGTTTGAAATTGCACTGTTCTCTACAAGTATACTGGTACTTCGGTACTTGGGCATAATGTTTGACTGGGGTTATTTGCTTTCAAAAGTTGTAGTAACTTAATTTATTAGATTGTCAGAACAAAACAAACTTTATTTGATGACACTGAATCCCCATTAAAGGTGTTTTCAAGCACAATTACATGGCTATCAAAAAAGTAGTATTGACATCAAAATGAGCTAACTTGCTGGCAAAACTGTCATTCATATGACTTGACTAGAGAGATTCTTGCATATTAGTATATTTATTTTAAATTTTAATTTGCCTTGTTCTACAACTGTTGTTGCATGACATTCATTGGTTGTTGGCTCAAATGAATGATTGGTTTTAAGTTAGGATGACAACGATGGCAGTGCAAGGAGAGTTGCCCAGACTGGGTCATCAAAGTTCAACTCCGACATGGTTTTCTTTGGTCTAAGGACTGCATTGATAGATCAAGGGGAATCCTGTGAAAATGAGTGGGGAACCACGGTAAATTTTAACTGCTTACCGCCCTTAGCAAAAACACTGATTAGTGTCTGCGTATGACTGTACACATTGAATTAGCAGACAGGGTCATCAAAGTTCAACTCCAAGAGTCTTGGAGTTGAACTTTGATGACCCTCTCTGTTGACTGTTCAAGTGGGGAAGCATAAAATAAAAATATTTGTTTCATTGAATTTGTCTGTGTCATCAGCCATTATCTTTTTGTAATATTATGTCCATATGGGCTTTCACTTGACAGAAGACTTCAGATTATCAGAAATAAACGTCACTTATTATCCAGACGCATATGTGGACATAAACAGCTTAAAAATCAACATTTTGTGACAAATGTAAAACCAAATATTTTTATGTCGGCTTAATTCAATCACATAATTCCTTACCTGACTGATTAAAAATAATCAGCCACAACACTGTAGTATCTTTTCAAAATATATGTAAGCTGCTCCTTTAGAATATTAGGGTTTATTTTAGGCGTTAATTATAAAAAAACTATAATGAAATTTTTGTCATGTGATGTCAGTGCAGTTTTCAAGTCAGTAGAAGCTCTCATAATTTACAACTCATGAATTGTTAATCAACATTTACTGTCTCAAAGACTTATTCAGTGTATTCATGTAACACTTCCTTAATAAGGCAGCAGATGATTGTCCATCCTCATACATAGTCACAGATGCAGCATCACTTCCAGCATTCTCACTTAGAGCTGGCAGAAAATCAATCCTGTGTTCATCCGTTATGAAATGGTCATAGAGGTCAACCAGTTGCTTCAGTTTATGTGCACTTATCTATTTCCTTATGATGGTCTGAATTACAGTCTTTTCACTCACCACCTACTGATAAATAGTATTTTTCAAACGACAGCTTTATAAAACATGACATAATGGCCATACATCTTAAGAGAATTTAAATTGTTGGTTGACATGTTTTGTATACCAGAAATATCAAAAAGCTGGAAAAAATTTGTCAGATCACACTCAAACTTGAACTAGTCTCAGTCTCTCTCTCTCTCTCTCTCTCTCTCTCTCTCTCTCATCATTTTAAATTTCTGACATTTTCAGAAATTAATCATATGACAGAGAAAATAAAGATTACAACAACAATGGTCATCGTATGTTGTGCATTCAAGCAAATGGCATCATGCTTGTTTCTGGTATGATCACATTGTGTATGCGCAGGAAATACTGTGTATTTTATACTTTTTCGAGGGGGCCGCCATTTTATGATTGCAGCGTCCATTAATTATTCAACCAGTTAAAATGAGTAGGATGATGATGGTCCTAATCAGCGAGCAGTGATACTTCTATACACGTTCTTCAGTTAGCACATTTACACAAACCAACTTAGCTTTGAAAATAAAAAAAATGAAAGTGAGGCATAAAATTCGCAGCTACGGGGGCTTTAATGTGATATATTAAATTATGATGAAATTTGCAGTTTAATTTGTATTTTAGGGGCAATTTTCGCAAGTTTTGGTCAAAAAATTTGTTTCTCAAAAACTACTTGTCTGATATTAGATATTAGGTAGACATGTTCTTAGGGATGATCTCAATGTGGCATCCGTATTATGATGAAATCTTCAATTGCGTATTTTTTCAGCTATTTTTGCCATTTTTGTGTGGCCACTGAAATGAGCTATCAAAGGTTTCCACCTTCATCAACATGTGTGTCACAAATAGTTATTCTCTAGATAACACAGCAGAGCTTCATTGGCTGTTAGGTCGCGAGTTGTAAATAAAAAGGATGAATGTGTCTTTGTCATACACCTCTGATGTATTTGAGTACATGTATGATTAGACCATAGTGCCTGTTACAAAGAGAGTGAAATTGTTGCATGCACGTATATTGTATACTTGTAAACATGTTGAGATTATTTTAATGTTTCAGCTGGATAGTGACTTCCTGCATATTGGGTGATTATGGCTTGGCTGTAATCATTGTTAACGTCTGGAGGGACACGGGGAGAAGGGTTTAGACCTTGCTAAGTATGGGTCACCATGCACCACCACTTCTACTGCTTGCTGGATGCACTGGAGACGTAACCTTATCTACCAACCGCCTTCAAATTTACCGTTATCTAAACAACTTGCGTCACCCTTGCCACGTCATTATCCATGCGCATATCAGTATGATCAAAGCCACAGATCGTCCATTTCAACTTCTGCCACGCTCAAGTTCACACCACAAAATTCACCATGCCAAAACCGAAGAAAGCAGGGGCCGCGCACAGGCGGCCACCCGTACATCGGCGAGGGCGAAGAGACGCCCAGCGCAACTCGGCAAATACCTAGTACCCCAGTCAGTACCGACGGAAACCACACCAACCAACCCTGCCAGCGGCGTGCCGACAACCGCCACAGCGGCAGCCGATCCAAGTATGTCAGACCACGTCGCCAACTAATAGAAACCGGCATCGCAAGCGCCATTGATTCAATCCGACGGGAACTACGGCAGCCAACTACCAACACTACAGCACCGGCGCCTATCCCGACGCCAAACCTGCAAGTCCAGCCAACTGATACAGTCGTTGGTGCACTATCACCTGCTTCACTCATCGCCGCCGGGCCACGACGCTCGCCGCTCCGTCCAGCTCGGTGCTTACTCAAGCCCACCCAAGTAATCATCTCGCTAATCGTATAAATGGATATCAACTCGCCATTACAGCTGCCCCACCCGACTCGACCACCAGTGGTGGCGCTGCGCACATCACCCTACGATGGCGGCGCACCTCATAACAACAACCTGGACAATATGGCTGCGCCCAGCCAGCCGGTCACAATGCACCGCCATGGCGCCCACACCTAGCGCCGGGCCAACGGGCAAATCCTCTGCAGCAATACCCCCAGCCGACATGCTACTGCCATACGTCGATCAATCAACACTCAACGCCTTGGCTAACCTCGGTAAGTTCATCGAATTTGGCGACTTACACCGGATGCCCTAGCTCCCAACTCAACCCAGGCTACCAAGACACAGTAGCTTTCGATCCAGACTACCGTGGCGTAGCCACATTCACAACCGAGGTGAAGCGGAAAACTAACGACGACTTTGACACCTGGCTACAGTGCTTCCTCGTCTTTTTCTTATATCGAACATTCTACTACCCACATTTGGTGATCCCCATGACCACCCACCTTCGTTTCATCGCCTCCAAAGCTGCCGCCTACAAGCCGGAGGCCTGGCTCACGTACGACAATTCTTCCACCTGTACGCTGCCCGTTACCCAGACAGGGCCAACTGGAGCAAGCCAAACCCAGACCTCAATATCCAGCACTTCCTCAACCAGCCACACCCCCTACGCACTTCCTGCTTCGCCTGTGGCCAACATGGTCATGTGAAGACCAACTGCCCAAACCTACGCAGCAGCGATACCAACCCATACTACTGGGAGAGCTCAGCGAACAAGAAACAGTACGACGAACCTCAGGTATGTCAATCTCTCAACCGAGGCTCATACAAGACCCCCTGCCAATATGGCAGGCTACACAAGTGCTCCGTGTGTAACGTGACTGACCATAATGCTTTGCAACACCACCAAGGCACCAGACAAGAGACCCCCCAGCCCTTTCGAGGGAGCGACCATCCACACAGCGACAATCGCAATGCTACAGCCGATGACACCAATCAACCTCACTAAGCTTCCAGCTGCCCTGCACGACCACCAGCATAAACAATTCACAGCCAGCCTCATCCACGACCTCACCCATGGTGCCGACATCAGCTCCAGTGAAAACCAAACACCGCGCTACACCCGCGACGCCAGTCAGCAACGATCAACCCGGATACCGTCTCCACCGCAATAGCAAACGAACTGCACCTGGCCCACACAATTGGCCCATTCGCTGTGCCACCTCTGCCATGGGATGGCAAGAGAATGGAAAGAGATGTACCCAATATTAGTCGCCTGTTCAATTTGGGGGCACGGCTTCCGCGGTGGTGCCGCCACAACCACCGCCGAAGCCGGCTTACCTGGCTGGCTCATAAAGACACTGGACAGATGGAGAAGTGACGCGTACCAGATCTACATCACGACACCATAGGAGACCCTGGACGTAGTACCGAAGGTACTCGCAACTTGCCAACAATTTGACGTAGGACTCTGTTCTCCGTGGACAATACCAATGATGTAATGGCGCTACATGAACTATAGAGACATGAAACGTTAGGAACAATGAACATATACAATGAGAAATCTCCCAATGACGCATGGTCACCACGGGGGGGGGGGGGGGGGGGGGGGCTGTTTTACTGCCCCACCGCAGTCATGCATGCCCGCGGTTTGGCCATAATTTGGGGGGTACTGTCTTGGGTCTGCTGCGGGCGACTGGTAGCACGTTGCCCGATACACGGTACCAATAACCCGGTACCGCCATCCAGGCTGCTATGACGCCTCGTTGCCCCCGCCATGGCAGTACATGCATAACCCCGGATTTCGGCCAAACACTTGTCTCCGTGTCGTTCCTTTGCGTTAATGGGTGATTATGGCTTGGCTATAATCATTGTTAACGTCTGGAGGGACACGGGGAGAAGGGTTTAGACCTTGCTAAGTATGGGTCACCATGCACCACCACTTCTACTGCTTGCTGGATGCACTGGAGACGTAACCTTATCTACCAACCGCCTTCAAATTTACCGTTATCTAAACAACTTGCGTCACCCTTGCCACGTCATTATCCATGCGCATATCAGTATGATCAAAGCCACAGATCGTCCATTTCAACTTCTGCCACGCTCAAGTTCACACCACAAAATTCCCACCCACCCTCCACTAGAAAAAAAAAAAAAAAAAAAAAAAAAGCCTCGCTGCAGGCTAGCAGCTCACAATAAAAGATACTGTATGTCTCTATATCGCTAACTTTACATAATAAAGTTCCAGGGGGGTACTGTCATGGGTCTGCTGCGGGCGACTGGTAGCATGTTGCCCGATACACGGTACCAATAACCCGGTACTGCCATCCAGGCCGCTATGACGCCTCGTTGCCCCCGCCATGGCAGTACATGCATAACCCCGGATTTCGGCCAAACACTTGTCTCCGTGTCGTTCCTTTGCGTTAAGACCTATTAAAGAGAGTTAATTAAAATGATGAAGTGATAATTCAGAGATAGCCAATGATACAAAAAAGTTTACCTTAGCTTCACTGTATGTTAAAGAGATATCCTGCATATATCTGATTGTGAAAATGGCTAGTTTTTCCATGGATGACGATATACGTACTGGCAAACACCTGGTGTGGCACTGATTGGGAAATCACAGGCTTTGAAGTGAAGTGTTTCAGACCTACAGTGAAATTTTTGCCATTTTTGGTCAAAAAATTTGTTTCTCAAAAACTATCTGATATTCGATATTTGGTAGACATGTTCTTGTGATGATCTTAATGTGACATCTCTATTATGATGAAATCTTCAATTGTGTATTTGTGCAGCTATGTCCATGGATTGTTTGGTTATGAAAATAAATAAGTTGCACTGTTATGTTGTAAATATATACTGATATTCAATAGCAACCCAATATCCAAAAAAATTCCAACAAAAAGGGATTTTATGTGTGAGGGAAATTTATCATTACTTTCTTTACTATATCCTCTTCGCATTTGATGTATCACAATGTCCACTGGACAATATCTGAAAATATTATAAGTTTGGTCAATGTGATTATTTTACTCTGCATTTTATTTGTTCTATTTCTCCCTTTAAGGTAGTATGTGCCTCAAAAATGAAAGACAAACTTTTGCACAAAATTTCCCTAAGGAATCTTTCAACTATCCTCTTTCAAAATCAAGAATAAATATTTGGGGTCACGGTGAAAATTTTTGTGGTAGAGAAACAAATTACCAAAGATTTACCATTACCTGAAATTCAAAATGGCCGCCATCCGTGTGTTTACTCTATGGAGAAAAAAACTTTGATTGTGAAAAGATTTTTTACACCAAGAGCTTTAAAATGAAGTCCCACAAGTGGTAAAAACCATTTGTGACCTAGTATTAGCGACTATCCTACTTTGCGGCCATGATTCAAGCATTCTATGTCACTAATACAAACTCCGTTGCAAGACCCATTGCTGATACTTCAACTTCTGCTATGGATGAGATGTCCAACAGAAAAAAAATGTTCCAAGTTGCCTATGTTCACCAGTTACATGGAAAATTTGGCTGTCTTTTGTGAGTCTGTCACCAACAACGTACAACATTATCCAAAATCGTGATAACGTTGTCGTCTGTCCCGTACTCTGACCTGCTTACTTTGTAGTTTCGGTTTTTGTGTTATTCATCGTGCCATTGGGTAATATTTTGCGCATGGAAAGAAAGGCTGTTTATCATCCAATCAGAGCTCATGTAGTATATATACTGCAGAGTGTGGGACAGTTTCTGAGAGTGTGAGATTGATTTTTCCCACACCGGGGATCCCACACTCCCAGTGGCCAGGAATGTGAGAAAACTATATGTCAAAGTGGTTAAGTTGATTCTCTTTTTTGTCAGGTTAAAGCCACAAGAGGAATTAAAAAACCATCAAGAAATATTTCACATCATTCAAGCAAGAATTAATTCTACACACAAATCAGGAAAAAACATTTAGGAATGACTTCATGTCATATTCTATGAAAATCAAACACTCCTATGTTTTTACTTCTTAAGACAGTCCTTAGCTGATACAGAAAAGTGGTCAGGTCTTTCTTTAAACAGACAAATTGCCACCATATAAATGGAAATAGCAAAACTCTGTTCAGGTGTACAGACATGAAGGATGAGACATTTGTCCTTTCTGCCTGGCTTCTTTGATTTCAGTGAAGGGAAAGGTGAAGCGCATTCTCAAACTTGTACTGTGATGGATGTCCAATTCTGGTGCTGCTGAGAAAACATACCAGGTAGATGATGCTTCTGTAAGGCTCCCATGATGTCAGGCCAGCTGAACTGCAGGGTTTTCCCATGCCCATGTTCTTTCATATACTGTAGGTGATAAAGTTTGTCATCTTCATCGCAATCAAGAACTTGTAATATTATAAAATTAACCACATAATTATGTATGTTTGAATACATGTGTGTGTGACAGGGTGTTTGTGAAACAAGTTGCCACCATTTGTTGTTCACCTATAAATATACAAGGTACTTTGTACATATCTTCTCAACATATGGCATTTGTCTACTTTCAGCAAGTCTGAACATGAAACTATTTTTCAAAACAAGAATTCTGAAGGAAGAACTGTGTTTCCTCTGGCTTCTGAAATTTTTTAGTAAATTTACGAATTGGGTATTGAAACTTTTCTTAAATTTTGAAATTCATAAGTAAACTTAACCGTTCCAATACGGAATATCATTAAATCAAATTCAAATTAAGTACAACATGTGCTTAGATAGAACTATTTTGAGGTTTGGGGGCCTTCAGGCTCAGCTCTCAATCAACTAGCTGCTTCCTTGCATTCGTATATTTATGAATCAACAATGAAAAAAATTAGTAAATCATCTAAAAAATTAGTAATTTTACGAATTTGAGAGTGGCAGAGGAAACACAGAAGAACCAACAATTACAGATAATTACTGTCTCATGAATGACTAATTTTGGAGATAGGAAATGTTTAAGAAATTTCTATGTATGTGTTTGGTCAAAATTATAAATCAACAAAGGTATTTGCCTTACAACAGATTCAGAGGATGAAGCTTCTCCATTTGTTCCCAGCTGTATTTCTATATCTGCTGCACTGGGTAGTTTGACCTTTTTGTCTGGCGTCAGAACGTTCTGAACTGATGGGGGTGCATATTCTGTATTCATA
Organism: Ptychodera flava; assembly: GCF_041260155.1. Lineage (NCBI taxonomy): Eukaryota > Metazoa > Hemichordata > Enteropneusta > Ptychoderidae > Ptychodera > Ptychodera flava. The sequence goes on along the minus strand of NC_091939.1, from coordinate 39,337,464 downwards.
CAACAATCTTCATCATCTTCACAGCAGGCTGGGCAGAAGCAACACTGACGTCTATTGAAATGGTTCCAGGAAGACCAGTACTACTGAAGACATGACGGCTTCCAATCAAAGTACAGATGGCTCTTATGTTCCTTGGCTGTGGAATGTCTTCTTGGCTATAGAATACATAGAATGTTCTATTTGTTTTGAGGCTTCATTGAAGGTGACCCTGTCAAGAGATGCATACATGTACTTATCCAAGTATGTAAAAAACATCTCTTTGGCATTTCCAATGATGGCTTTTTGACTGAGAACTGCTTGGCTTGCTATATGCTTTTGGCTGTCCCACCAAGACCATCACAAACATGGTATTTCTCCTTTACATTTCTTGTGATTTTGCAATCATAGTCTTTTTCTAAATGGGAAATATCACTAAAGTTTGTCTTGCATTTGTACTGGCTTTGACTATCATCTTAGCTGTCCACTGGATGGGATGATGGTCAATGGTGACATCTTTTTCACGGAGTTTGTATATATCACGATAGATGTAAACTGATGAACAGCATGTGCATCATGCTTATTGTCATCACTGATGAAGATGACACCATGTTTGACCAGCTCTGACTTGTCACCAGCTGATGGCTTGATGTTAATTTTTAATTCATGGTTGGATGGAGTGTGACAGTGGTTTGCTTCCAATGATTTGTAACTTCCTCTTGATAGTGGCAAAAAAATTGTCAGCAAAGTCCATTACAGACAGGACTTTACCATGCTTTAGGTTCTTTATGCAATCATTCATCTGTTTATGCTGCCATACTGTATGGAAACGGTGCACGGCAAGTCGCAAAACCCTGACTTAGACGAGATGAGACGAGACCAAAATGACCCCTCAGGCCAGGCGTTGTGAATACATCATATATACAACAATACAGAAAGCTTGCAGTTTTTTTTGAGTGTCAAAGATCGATGCACAAAGCAAGAGATAGCACAATCAACGATTGGAACAACTGAAAAAAGATTTGTTGAGGTTTTTTCAACTTGATGTCATGGTGAGCTCGAAACATGCGAACTACGACGTCGGCATTTCTGTTCAGCGAGGGGGGCGCAGTTTTACTTGTATTATAAAGCAAACAATTATTCCATCATATCACTCATGTCCTGTGCGCACACCGGACCTGCAATTGGCCGACTGGTCTGTAATCACTCACACTTCACAAATGTCCGTTTGGGTTTCATCAAATGCCAATAAAATACGACTAATCAGAGTGACCCTGACCGTGAAGATCACTGGCTTTCGATTTCGTAACAGAGCGGAAGTACTGTAACTAATTTGCAAATTTCTTTACTTAGTTTTGGTATTTCAGTGAAAACTGCATATTCACACACATTAAATTAAAAGAAAGTAAAATCCAAGCATCAAACACGTACCATTTCTCTCGCTGTTCCCTTGCGCTGGGCGTAAATAATGAAGAAAGTCAGCATAGAACTTTGATAGTGAACCTGAGCTCTAAAAATTATGAGTGCTGAATGGTCAAAGTGTCCCCTTTACACAACCCTGCGCGCATTTATGTCATCATTTTGAACAGAAAAGGGTAACAAACAATATACGATGCGCACTGTACATTCACAAATATTTCTTTGACCTCAACTCTTTAGAATATTTAGAATTTCTGAGAATGAAAATGAACGAAAACTTTATTCATTGAATAAAATGATTTTTCCCCGTGGCACTTTTACAGATGCTGGCTATGTGCAAAAAAACATATTAAATTTTCTATCAGTAAGATAGGAGGTCTTTTGATCTCTTTTCGTCTCTTCTCGGTCCGGGTTTTGCGACTCACAACGGTGCACTGGGTATCCTATGCTGAAACCCTTGAGTGTATTGTTCAGATCTTTCACAGATCTTTCACAGACCCCTCTAACAAATTTCAGCCTAATCTTCCTTTTGACCTCCCCCTTGTGAATGTACTCTTCGTGTTCCCATTTAGACCATGTCACAGTCTTCTCTCCTACAATGTCAATAACCTTTTTGTTAAAGGTAGAAAAGCTTACTTTGAAATCTTACTTCTGCTGAAATTGACTATATGCTTCTTGACTGGTCATCAACATGATGTGCTTCTGTGTCAAATGTTTTTCACATGTTTCTTTATCAATGATAGTGATGACATCATGTTTTTCTAGCATTTCTCTTGATATCTCCTCACACAGATGGACTCATGGATCTTTTCCTTACTTCCTGGCTGATTGCATTTCTTCTTTTCCGGGATATTGGTCCCCAACCTGAGGTAGGTTGAAATTTGAAATAATATCGTTCACATTAAAGGGACAAAGTCAGCCACTTTTCATAAATTTTGTTTGATACGAGAGAGCTAAAAACAGAAACAATTGTATTACTTGTTTCTTATTGGCTAAATCAGACAATATCAGCTTACCTTCATACATGCCACGCTGACAAAGATAAAATATGAGCTTGCTGTATGTCCACTTCACCTGCTCTTTGTATTTGTGAAGGACAAATGCATTGTTGATTTCAGAATAGTCTTTATACAACAAAACATACTTCCCATCACAATCAAAATGTTGATTTTGTTTGTGATGTTCTTTAAGACGGATGTCATCGAAGTTTCCACATTGGCTGTAAGATAGAAAATACAGACAGGGTCAGTTCAGTACTTAAGAAGTAAATCATGAGTAAGACTTGCATGGCCCTGGGAAAAAATAGATAATGTATGTTTCATAACTATATACCTACTGGTGTAGCAAATGAAGAATATGAATATATACCTACCCGTTTCAGAACTTCAACTACAACATTAAATCCTGTGTGGTCTGATCTGGATATAGTAAGTTTATCACCTTTTAAAACAACTACACCAAAATTAACCTACAACATGGAAAACCATAGAGAATGTTATTAACAAGTATGAAAGTTACAAAGGCTTGTAAAGAAACAATACAGTACAGAATTTAAACATGACTTCATGGACACATAAACCAGAGCATCTTTTAACCAAAATATGTAATGCAATATGTTCTCTAGAGTCAATCAACAGTACACTTTCACCTGTATTTATCATTGGGAAAAATGTTTATCTTTGGTTGAATGTGTACTTTGATCAAATTAATAACTGGGACAGATCTTCTTATCTACTCCAAACATAATATTCATCCAAGGGATTAGGCATGCAGGTGTGGCAAAGCAGAAAAGAATTTATGAAAAAATATGCAATTCGAGAGCTTTAATGCCCTATAACACTTGGGTGAATGAAATTATGTTTAAAACAATGGTAAAAATGAAAAGCTGTACAAAGACATCGAGCAACAGTTTAGTTTCTATAAATTATGCAAAAGTATCCAAAATAATGAAGGATCTTTCTATTTTAGGAACAGTTGCACGGTTGACTTTATAATAAAAAAATGTTAGGTTACTTATGTTTCATGCAAAAAAAGATGAACATCATGCAGGTAAATTGAACTTATTATATTAATTTGCCATGCATGCAGTTGGAGAAGCAATAAGCATACTTTTACAGTCTTTTTGGCTTCCTTTTCTTTGACAGAATTTTTTTATATCAAAAAATGTCCCTGTAAACAAAAAATTTGCAATAACATCGTAATGGGTACAAAACTAGTGAATATGTAGACAATAATGAGCTTGCGAATCTACTTTAACACCTTACTCATGTTGTGTCGACATCAAACTGTATTATACCTCTACTTTGTTTCCCTAACCCTTCCTTCACATTAGTTCTTAACCAGAGGCTGTCATTGTTTCAAACTGTACTGTATTATACACACCTAACACTTTTTATCTCAACATGGACAGTACTTACAAATCATATGTGGTTTTGAACAGATGTATAAATTGATAAAAAAAATGTGTATCTTTTTTTTGTGTTCAAGACGACATACTTACTTGAAGTCTTTGTCCTGAGGGGAAGGAATGGTGTGGATGGTGTTGGCGATGTTTCTGTGTCTGCCATGTAAATGACATAGTTTGTTGGGAAGGACCCACACTTGTCCATTCCCCGTATTTTGCCCCTCAGCCAACATCTTGGCTGTTGAGGGGTACCCTGGAATTTCCACGGTAGCCCCTCAACCTCTATCGCTTATTGACCTTCATTGTCAAATCCTGTAGGGTTCCCCCCTCCAAAAAAAATTATTGGGCACCTTGTAGAGGAACATGGTATTGCTGTTTGGGGATGAATAAACATCATAATACGGTAAATTTTCAATCGGGTTCTAACTCATAATGTAAATCAACTTAAAGCGACAGATATCTGTTAGTTGCATCTTATCACATGACTTTGTTGAAACCGTTAATGTTGTTAGCTTAGAGTTGACCCATCACAACTCAACCACCATCTTACATGTGCCATAATTTGGTCAGCTTGGTTATGAATATGCATTATGATTACAAAGCAGTTCAAATAAAACCTTGATTCAAGGTGTAATCTATATCGAATTGGTAAAATATGTTGGATACCATCATTTAATATCAATACAGATTAAATTTAACAGTTGCAGGAGGATGATGCTGTCAAGGCCAACATTTGAACATAGCCCTTTAAAGTACATATATGACGGCAATGGCGACGGCGACATCATTTATATTAGTCCTTTGGACTTTATGGTCCAACAGACTAATGTGATGGCCCGGCGTAATATGGTTGATGGGTATCAACTACCAGTAGATGAAGCAACAAGATTTCAGTGGTATGACTGGGTTGGGTTTTTTAATGAGTTTTTATGCCTCTAAGAGGAATATCTAAATATATATTATTTAGATTTTCCAAGTCAGAACGAGGGGTTGTTAAGGAGCAGTTAAATGATGATGATGTAAGAATTGATTTGAGAAGGGGAAGGGGGGGTTGTGTTGCCCTCTGATTTTCTTGTTTGTGTTCTAGGAGAAATTTCACATTTTTTGCCAAAATGTTTTCTTTGTAACTGCTTGCCTAACTGCTTTTAAATTTTGGTGTGTAGGTTCATTCCCTTAAGTATTTTTAGCAACCTATAATTGAGCTGAATTGACTACTAGGACCGTTGTTAATTTTACATTTCCCACAAACAGTTTACATGATTACAGATTTTTAGGAACTCATTTTCTTTCTGTCCCACTCTGCTTGAATCTGGTACCACAAAGCATCTTAGAGTAGAATATGGTAATTTACACTACAATAATATGTATCACCCAGATTGTATTATGTTTGACTTGAATATCAAGTGGATAAATATGGAAATAATAATGATGGAGGAATGTCTACCAACCAAGACCACAGCTTTCATTTATATTGAAAAGAAAAGAAAAGAAAATTTTAATTATTTATTTTTAATTTGGACTTGTATATTATAGAAATAACGGACGACGTGCTGACCATTAACGTTTATTTATGGGCAAGGGCAAGAGGAAAGCCAAAAATTAATGGGCGAGGCTTGCCGAGCCCGTTAATTTGGCTTTCCTCTCGCCCGCGCCTATAAATAAACGTTATTGGTCAGCGCGGAGTCTGTTATTTCCATTATATTATTAACGAACCCCAAAAATGCTTTACAAAATGGTTTACAGCTGTTGCAACTTAAGGTCTGGTGTCCATGGGTCATTGTGCATCACTAACTTATCATGTACCTGGTTCAGAAGTAAATATAAATTTTAAGAATACCAGTTACATCAAAATTAGTGCACCGTCAAACTTACTCAACAAACCTCTGTTTGATAAAAGGAAATTTCACACATACTGCTACAATAATGTAATGATATTTCCAATTGACATTCGGAGTTTCATAAATGTTGCTAGTGGCAACACTGACTGCAAAATAAAATATGCAGTAAACACAGAAAATGATGTCTTTCAACTGACAACTATCAAATAAGATCACAGTATACCTGCTGTACAACATGGTTACAATGAACTGTGGCGAACGACAACAGGGCCCCAGAACCTGTCAGTGAGTCGTGCACACGCTGCAAAAATTTTGAAAATCCAGATTTTTTTTTGAAAAAAAAGTGTCTAAACTTGGCCCACAAATGCTCCATTTTATTTTGTGATTGATTATGATCTTTGTACAAATCACAATTTTTTCGTATTAGCCGTAAAGTTAATATGTTTACAATATTATTCATATTCATGTTCAGCTCGACCAATTAAAACGCGATAGACAGGGCATGGTAATATAATGATGAATAACAGTAATTTGTCTGCTCATTGACACAATGATGTGTGGTTTCTTTTTTAACAATATAAGAGTTCTAATCATAAAAACTAGTCAGTGATATTTATTTCACTTATCTGTGTGGAATATGCATGGATGGATTGATGGATAAATGGATGTGTGTGTATGGATGAATGGATTGGTGGATGGATGGATGGATGTGTGTATGTGTATATGTATGCATGGAATGGAATGGACGGATGGGTGGATGGATGGATGGATGGACGGATGGATGGATGGATAGGTTGGTGGATGGATGGATAGACGGATGGACGGATTGATGGACGAATGGATGGATGGATCGGTGGATGGATGGTTGGATCGGTGGATGGATAGACGGATGGACGGAGGGATGGACGAATGGATGGATAGATTGGTGGATGGATGGATAGACGGATGGACGGATTGATGGACGAATGGATGGATGGATCAGTGGATGGATGGTTGGATGGATGGATGGATGGATGGATGGATAGATGGATGGATGGATGGATGGATGGATGGATGGGTGGATGGATGGATGGATGGATGGAGGAATGGATAGAGGGATGGATGGATAGATGGATGGGTGTGTGTGTATGTATGTATCTATATACCTGTATGTTTGTATTGGTATGGATGGATGGATGATAATTTTAGTTGTTTCCCCTACAAAAAAATGGAATCTTCCAATACCTACCCCCCCCCCCCACCCCCACCCACCCTGTAACATTATTAGTACTCTGATTTTGCTTCTGCAACTCAATGGATCAAATTTTTAAAATGGAGGAAAGAAACATAGTAACATGTTGCAGATAGTAATACAAAGTCTTGGAGAAAATGCAGATTGCATATCAGCTTAGGTTATACCAGATTTTACTGTGCTTTTCAAAGGCATAAATATAACAAGTGTCTTCTTGCATGAGTTTGTATTTTTTCTTTATATGGCATAAATCCACACACTTAGAAAAATACAGTCCACTATTTAATAGTGGACTGTATTTTTCTAAACTATCACTGATCAATAATATTGATCAGTGATAGTTTTCAGCTATATCAGCTGTGATATCTTGGAGCTGAAATGCTGTGCTTGGGGGTCTCATCTTCTATGACAATTTTTAGCAGTGAGTCCAAATCCAACTTTGCAAGACAACATTTGAAAGCTGAAAATGTTAAAATTCATGATATGTAAAAATCTCAAAATCGATATTTTTGACCAGTAGGTACCTCTTTCCGTGACGTGACTCAAATGCAATTTGCACAATACCATAATTATGCTTCAGCTGCATCTACTTTAAAGTCATATTTTAATCAAATTTCCTTGAAAATACAATTTCAACCACATTCCTGCTAAATTTACACTATATGATTTACTTCCTGTGTGGGAAACAGTATGTTTTTAATGGTCGAAGTGCTCATGATTATTTCAATGTTGAAATTAGTCCAATAATCATATAAATTCATTACCAGCTAAAATATTCCAAGATCCATGTGACGTTTATTCTTAACAGTATTAAAAATGACCATCTAAAATATTCCAAGATCCATGTGACGTTTATTCTTAACAGTATTAAAAATGACCATCCTGATCCACAAAGTGTTACAAGGTGATACCTGGTTGTGCAATACCATCCATCCTGATCCACAAAGTGTTACCAGGTGATACCTGGTTGTGCAATACCATCCATACTGATCCACAAAGTGTTACCAGGTGGTACCTGGTTGTGCAATACCATCCATACTGATCCACAAAGTGTTACCAGGTGGTACCTGGTTGTGCAATACCATCCATACTGATCCACAAAGTGTTACCAGGTGATACCTGGTTGTGCAATACCATCCATACTGATCCACAAAGTGTTACCAGGTGATACCTGGTTGTGCAATACCATCCATACTGATCCACAAAGTGTTACCAGGTGATACCTGGTTGTGCAATACCATCCATACTGATCCACAAAGTGTTACCAGGTGATACCTGGTTGTGCAATACCATCCATACTGATCCACAAAGTGTTACCATGTGATACCTGGTTGTGCAATATCATCCATACTGATCCACAAAGTGTTACCAGGTGATACCTGGTTGTGCAATACCATCCATACTGATCCACAAAGTGTTACCAGGTGATACCTGGTTGTGCAATACCATCCATACTGATCCACAAAGTGTTACCAGGTGATACCTGGTTGTGCAATACCATCCATACTGATCCACAAAGTGTTACCAGGTGGTACCTGGTTGTGCAATACCATCCATACTGATCCACAAAGTGTTACCAGGTGATACCTGGTTGTGCAATACCATCCATCCTGATCCACAAAGTGTTACCAGGTGATACCTGGTTGTGCAATACCATCCATCCTGATCCACAAAGTGTTACCAGGTGATACCTGGTTGTGCAATACCATGTGTTTGGAAAAGGTTAGCACACCATGCTAGCATGTGACACCTGTCAGAATTTGTCTAAAATTATCAAATTTGTGAGTAATACCAAGCTATATTGAGTCATTGTGTCAAATCAAAGATAGGTATGCTGTCATTTATCATGTGAGTGACAGATTATCAAATTATCAAATTTGTGAGTAATACAGTAGCCTATGAATCATGTTATCAAGTCAAAGATAGGTATGCTGTCATATATCATGTGAGTGACAGATTATCAAATTATCAAGTTTGTGAGTAATACAGTAGCTAATGAATCATTTCATCAAGTCAAATGTTTATCATTTGAGTGACAGATTATCAAATTATCAAATTTATGAGTAATACATCAGGTAATGAATCATTTTATCAAAGCAAAGATAGGTATGCTGTCATTTATCATTTGAGCAACAGGTTATCAAATTATCAAATTTGTGAGTAATACAGTAGCCAATGAATCATGTTATCAAGTCAAAGATAGGTATGCTGTCATTTATCATGTGAGTGACAGATTATCAAATTTGTGAGTAATACAGTAGCTAATGAATCATTGTATCAAATCAAAGATAGGTATGCTGTCATTTATCATTTGAGTGACAGATTATCAAATTATCAAATTTGTGAGTAATACATTAGCAAATGAATCGTTTTATCAAGGCAAAGATATGTATGCTGTCATTTGTTATTTAAATGATGGTTGTTTCATATTTGGCCATACATCTTCAAATCTACCATGGAACTGTTTTAAGACCATATCAATCTACTCGCCAAAATATTTCTGTTTCACTGGTTTTACAAATGAAGATACTAATGAACTGTGTCATCCCTTGAAATAATATGAATCACAAGCCCCTGAGTTTCTCAGAAGCTGTGATTATTTTCTTCCTAGATTTCTTCCAAGAATCTTTTAGATTTAGAATAACGTCCATGTTTAAGAAAATAGTAAATATTCCCCCATACATTTCATACAGACAACGCAAGGTAGATGTAAGAAATTTTTTCTCTAGAGGTTCATACCAAAAACTCTGACAGGAAAGAAAAATTTGGTTAGCATTTACACTGCATTTTAGTCAGTCCCATCTCTCAATCACTTATCAACCTCACTCTACAACTGTTACTGCATCAATTGTGCTAACTTAAACAGTACACACACACAATTTTGGCCCGTTCAAATTTGTGTCTTAACCAACCACTCAGACTGACTTGTAATGTACTGTATTGGTTGTGTCAAATATTCTCATAAGATTCTCAGGAGATGTGAAAGTTCTTGTATGTGCCTAAAATAATATGATTGGTTTTGAATGGATTTTTAATAACTTAGAAAGTAACAATTTGAAAATTATGTTACTCTTACCTGGCTAGGTTAATAAAAAGTTCATTGTAACCATGTTGTACATCAGGTATACTGTGGTCTTATTTGAAAGTTGTCAGTTGAAAGACTTATCATTTGCTGTGTTTAGTGCATATTTTATTTTGCAGTCCGTGTTGCCACTAGCAACATTTATGAAACTCTGAATGTCAATTAGAAATATTGTTGCATTAGTTTTGTAGCAATATGTGTGAAATTTCCTTTGTTGAGTAAATAAGCTTTGATGGTGCACTGATTTTGATGTAGCTGGCATTCTTAAAATTTATATTTACTTCTAAACCAGGTACAAGGGGAGATAAGTCAGTGGAAGATGCAAAAAGACACCAGACCTGAAGTTGCAACAGCTGTAAAGCGTTCAAATATCTACACAGAAGAACAATATCTTGACCCAGGAATTCATCAAAAAGTCTGAAGAAGAAAACATGAAAAACGTACAGAGTGATTGGTGTTGGGTATCTCAGTGTAATTATCTGAGGAATGGACTTCATTGGCCAAACATGAACCAAATTTTACACAAAATGTCACGTTTATCTCTTTGGACAATAATGTAAATATAGTCATTGGGAGAAGTAAGTTGTACACTGCAGTGTAACATTATTGTTGTATAACAATTTGTGGAGCAGAGATCTTCAAAAGTAAAGCAGTTTGTCACTGCAAGAAAGATCTTGGATTATTGAACCATTTTCTAGAAATTAGTTTGGCTAAATAAGTAGACAAACTAGTACAATTCTCAGAATTTATCTTGATGTTTTGTTTGCTTTCTTTCCTCCAGTAAGCTTTGATTAACTGAAGAAAGGAATACCACAGAGACATAAGCTGTGTAAAATTATCATTTCATCTAACAAATACAGTGAAAAATTATCATTTCAATTAACAAATACAGTGAAAAATTATCTTTTAGAAGTCAAGCATCATCTCACAAAACTTATCTGTACTTTTTCAAATGCCTAAGGAGCATAAAGTTTAGTTATTTTCTGCCGACACTATACATAGTCTACATCATTCAACTACAATGTGACAAACTGATACAATGTTTATTCTACCAGTCCTGTCTTTTGTACCATCATTTAAGTACAGTGAAAGTGTGATAAAACAAGTGGAAATTTATTCTACCAGTCTTGTCTTGTGTACCATCATTCAAATACAGTGACAGTGTGATTAAACAATTGGAAATTTATTCTACCAGTCTTGTCTTGTATACTATCAGTAATATCAACTATTTAGATATTTGTACTAGTTGATTTGTGTTAGGTTTATTCTCTTCCACTGTCATCTTAGTTCTTATGACACTGAAAAGATTATTTGTAGAGAAATCATCTTACAGGGTATGTGGATATGACTTTTCACAACAAATAAAAGAATTTGTCATTTTTTTCTTAATTGTTGCTATGAAAACGCAACTGTTTGTAATTTTTCTCAGAAGTTCATTTGTGTAATTCATTTTTGTTTGACTTCATTTGTTTCAGAAGTTTTTATTAACACAATTTGTACATCAATTTGATTTCCAAGTCTTCTCTGAGTCTCATTATTTGTTCAGATATCCTCCCTGCATGTTGTGAATATTTTCAATGTCTTCACACTCATCAGTGTTTGTACAGCCAAATATGGAATTATTCCGTGATTTACAGATATGTATACATATTAGACTTGGCATTCTTTTAAAGTTTATCATTTCAAATTTCTGAATATTTAAAGTTCAATATATATAAAATGGTGTATGATCATTTAAAAATAATGAGAAAACTGTACAGTTTTGATGTCACACAATTAACTGTTTGAACATTTTAATGTTGAAAAAAACATTTAACCTCATCCTCAATCAAAATGCAACAGTTTATTTGATGCTTTGTACAGTTTAAGATGGGAGTTCAATTGTGACAGACACTATAAAAGCAAGATCCTCTTCAAAGCACAGTCTTGTTGATTGTAAACGTATTGTTCAAGATGTACTGAAATCTCTCTTGTAAGAATGACCATCACTTATGGAGCATATTTTCAATAAAAGCTTTATAACATGAGAGGGAATGGAAGTACTTGTGTTGGTTCTTTGTATGTTGTTCAAAGCTACTCTTCAATTTTATCAAAATATCCTGGAATTTGAGCTAAGTGATCAAAACATCACTTACTTATGCAATGGTCTCTGAATTCTAAGAAACTTTGAGAGTTCAAAAGTCGGGAACTGTGAAAGAACCGGAGGGACAATGTGTAGAGGTACCGTATTGGCAGTCTTGTATCTTGCTGCCTGTAGAGGGCGCTAGACAGTCATCTCCTCACTGATGGTTTTACGTCTGTACGGCGCCTATCTGACAAAATGCGCTTATCTGACAAAACTCTTTTTAGCAATGCCCTGGGAGTCACTTTAGCCAGCGCACTTTCATGCGCGCGGTACATGTCGTCGCTTTGTACGATGTTGTGTACACGGAGTGTGCCAATTTAACGTTAATACGAAGTCTTCTACACGAAGGATTTTGTTTCTGTAAACTACTCTCAAATTGTTGACATATAATTAATTCTTTTTTATTGTGGTTGTTCTTCCATCGGCCGGGCTCGCGCTCGCTCACTGTAGTCGAGACCTAAACCATGAAGATAACTCCGTATTGCAACATGTAGGTGCTTTTTTTCTCATCCACTTGCATGTTTATTGAGTATAATTTATGTACTTAAATGGCAAAATTAGCGATCGAGGAAGGTGATGAAAAACAAAAACAAGAAGTACTCTGCTTGCCATTGTGGTGATTTTGATACTCCCGCCATCGCGTACCGTGAGAGCGGACGACCTCATGTGACCTCGTGCCCTCTCCTCTACCCCTTAAGACAGCCTCTATGTGTTGATCGATGTATACACAGTGATTAATTGAGGTGCTCGGCGATTTTACGCAATCAATGAAATTTACTGTATTTTTTAACTATTATATGGCTATTTTGTGATGTTTGTGATTTTAGACTGCTCTAATTAAGATTTCGTTTGTGTGTTTTAACAGACGAAGTATTGTGTGAGGGATTACTTTCCACAAATGAGTAAGGCTACAAGCAGTAATTAGTTATTTTTGTCAGATAAGCACGTTTTGTCAGATAAGCGCCGTACATACGTCCATCCTCAGTGGTGGGGGTAGAGGTGTCCTGGTCTCAGCACAAGTTTCTTTTTGCTATTATTAAATTGCAGTATGTTGATTATGATATGTACTGCCAACAAAGATTTGTACTACCAACCTTTTGGTGTCTTGGTCTTACGTTGACACTGGTGTTGCAAAGATTTTTTTCTCCACCACTGTGATTGCAAATGTGCCAAAGCAATGGGAAGTTACTTATCTGTGGAGGCTGTCACCAGATTATCACCGTATGAACACAGCAAGTTTATATAGTCTTGCCCTTGTCCATAGTTTCAGACGTTGCTACATTTGGGGTGTCAAGAACACTACCGGAATATGTTGATTAACTGGAACATTCCGGATCACAGGCCAGGGAAAGCCTCACGGGAAATTTGTGGCCCGGACTCCACTGCATTTTCCCTAATTTTGCTACAGTTTTCTAGGGGGACATGCGAGATTCGCGTAAGCTTAATTATCACGTATGTTTATTTTAATCACGTGATGACCACTCTTAACAGTGTAACACCTATATCACCATTTAGTCCAGTCAATCTACGAGATTTTGGCACCTAACCCACCACAAATTGCAACAGAATTTTTTTCTTCAGAATGCATTTCAGAGAGGTACCCAGAACAACATATTAAAAGTTTACTCGAATCCACCTTGGGGAAATATGTCTAATTTGCATAAATCAAATATGGCCGCCAGCCACCCGACAAAATAGCATAATTGGCCATATATCACATATTAAACAAGCTATTTCAGTGATTTCAAAGTCTGACACTAATTATTTGGCTCAGGGAATCATTTTGGAGGTATAATGTTTCATATAGGCACTTCATTAATTTGCATAATTCCAATATGGCGGCCAACATTCTTACAAAAGACATTTTCGGTCATATACCACATATTAAACAAGCTCTTTCAGTAATTTTAAGTTAAAAGTATATTTCTTAGGCATGGACAACGATTTTCGAGATGCAATGATTTGAATAGGTAATTTGTTAATTTGCATAAATCCAATATGGTGGCCAACATACCTACAAAAGACATTTTCTGTCATATACCACGTATTAACCCTTTTGGCGCCAAGGTCTATTTTTGTCAACTTTATAAAATGTACCGCAGTCATTTTTTCTGCCTTTTGCCAAAATTTTGATAAAAAATGTAGCTGATGAAAAATAATATCCATTTTGTCAATAATTATGAAAAAAACGTACAGAAAAGTTCGTAAAATATTGCATAAAATTTTTGTGTAAAAAATTACAGCAGTCAAAGGGTAAAGAAGTCATTTCTGTGATTTCAAAGTTAAAAGTATATTTCTTTGGCATGGACAAACAATTTTCGAGATGCAATGATTTGCATACTTAGGTATTTCGTTAATTTGCATAAATCCAATAGGGTTGCCAACATACATACAGAAGACATTTTCTGTCATATACCACGTATTAACCCTTCGGGCGCCAAAGTCTATTATTGTCAACTATATAAAATGTATCACAGTCAATTTTTCTGCTTTTTGCCAAAATTTTGATAACAAAATGTAGCTGCTGGAAAATGATATCCATTTGGTAAAAAATTAAGAAAGAACGTACAGAAAAGTTCACAGAAATTGGTAAAATATTGCATTAAATTTTTTTGTTTAAATAATTACAGCAGTCAAAGGGTTTAAACAAGCAATTTCTGTGATTTCAAAGTTAAAAGTATATTTCTTTGGCATGGACAAATGATTTTTGAGGTGCAATGATTTGCCTTGGCATTTCTCTAATTTGCATAAATCCATAGGGCGGCCAATATACCTACAAAAGACATTTTCTGTCATATATCATGTATTGAACAATCTATTTCAGCCATTTCGAAGTTTAAATATATTTCTTGAGCATGAATAAACACCTTTTGCTGTTCAATGTTTTTAAAAGACACTTTGATAAGTTTCAGAAATTAAATATGGCTGCCAAATTAATGACCAAATAGGTTCTTATATAAATAAGGTTCTGTAGAGATTTTAGCAACCGGAACATGAAAAAAAATCTGTTAAGAGGGCACTGCACCCAATGCAGCGTATTTTGCTCAAAATAATTTTTTTTGCAAATATTCGTCCAATTTGATTAATTTGTTAACCCAAGATTAAAAATGGTTAGGCTCACCTTTTAGCTTGGTAAGCAGTCGTAGGTTGCATAATATAGAAGGGGTAATTTATGCAAATGTATGCAAATCGACCGATTTTCTGCTTCCCTTTTATCCAAATTTCGACATTTGCAAAGAATATAACTCTAGTCTGGCTGGGTCAAATTTTCTGAAATTTTCTCACTGTTTTTTAAATGCTATATAACAAAACAACTATTTTGTTTTGCAATAAAATCTGATTCAAAATATGTCAGACTCTTAAAAACTTGATCAACACATAAACTCACAAAAAAAAAGAAAATTGCATGCTTAGGAAAGGCTTAAAATTAATTCAAATAACTCATCAGCCCAACAGCATCAAACTGTTACACGATACAAGCATGTACATCTGGAAAAATGACACTTGGAAAAATGACTCAAGATGTACTTGTTTGTATTGTTAGATTCTATGCTAAAGCATGCAGTTTTCAGATTTTTTTGAGTCTATGTGTCCATAAAGTTTTTATGAATCTGACATTGTTTGCTAAGTTTCAATTTGTGTGTATTATGGCATTTTTTATTTTTGTCAAATCATTTTTTCTCTTTTTTAGCTTTGTTGTGTTTATTGTATTTTTGATGTTAGGTGTGATGACTTCTTGCCTGTCATCTAGGGGATCTTTTAAAGATGCACCCATCCATAAGAAGGGGGGTTCAGTCTAAATTAAAAACTAAAGATTTTGAACACGCCTTTTTTTAACAGTAAACATTACAGATTACATGTTTTGACACTGTACAGTGTTAAACACCCATACAAATTACAAAAATGCCGTACACAGATGAATCCTATGTTATATTCAGAAAGAGAATATATTATTCAGAAGACTAACAATCATTAACAGTCGTCATATATAGAACAATTAAAATTTTAAAAATACCGCAATTATACGGTGTTGCTCAAATTTGATCAGAATTGGTACATACCAAAGATCAACAATAAGTGTTGTTTCTATCTGTTCAGTGCAGGAAAATCCTACGTTGATGTTAAGACAATGATTTCTGCACAACCAGAAAAACAACAAGAAATATTTAAACCAGAAAAACAAGAATGACAAAAGTAAATAACGTCTGAAACTTTAGGTACTGGAGGTCAACTTTGGCAACATGCATAGCAGAGAATGTTTCAACCATGGATGTACAAATATAGACATCCATGGTTTGAGCAGGTCAGTTAATATGTCACAGTTCATAAACAATCACAGGAAATGAATAATAAGCTGTTTCAGTTACTGCCACCACTCCCGCACATAATAGGTACCCTGCATACAAATAGGTTAAAGGCCAAAACCTTTTTACTCAGATGTGTGCACTGTTTCAGTTATTGCCACCACTCCTGCACATTTGCAGGATTTCCCCTTTTTCTGACCTCATTTGCATATTTTTGACACTGAAACAACGTCACATCTCAACCCCTGCATCTACCTGTACACCAAATACTGAGATGGTAGCTTTGGCGGTATGGGAGCCTTTGCGTGTGACGGACATACATCCGCACATACATACCTACATACAGACATACAGACATACAGACATACAGACGCCATAGACTCACCATATAAGCTCTTTTTGGTAGTTATATATCAATACCAAATATGAGCTAAAAATGAATATCGAAGGACTTAACAGTTTCTTCTTTATAGTTTCCTAGTGCTAAACACTATACCAAACCCTTATTTATATTTGAAGCTATTAAGCCATAGGGCATTAATATGGCAGCCATATTTAATTTATGCAAATTATCAAAGGTTCTTTGTAAAAATTGAACCACTAAAAGTGTTTCTTCATACCCAAGAAAGTTTAAAATCGCTGAAATGGCTTGTTTGATGCGTGGTATATGACCGACAAGTCCTTTGTAGGAATGTTGGCCACCATATTGGATTTATGCAAATTAACAAATTACCTATTCAAATCATTGCATCTCGAAAATCATTTGTCCATGCCAAAGAAATATACTTTTAACTTTAAAATCACTGAAATAGCTTGTTTAATACGTGGTATATGACCGAAAATGTCTTTTGTAGGAATGTTGGCCGCCATATTGGAATTATGCAAATTAATGAAGTGCCTATATGAAAAATTATACCTCCAAAATGATTCCCTGAGCCTAATAAGTAGTCTCAGACTTTGAAATCACTGAAATAGCTTGTTTAACATGTGATATATGGCCAATTATGCTATTTTGTCGGATGGTTGGCCGCCATATTTGATTTATGCAAATTATTCATATTTCCCCAAGGTGGATTAGGGTAAACTTTTAATATGTTGTTCTGGGTACCTCTCTGAAATGCATTCTGAAGAAAAAAATTCTGTTGCAATTTGTGGTGGGTATAACCCTATTTTGACTGGACTAATTGGCTGATTTCAGTACAGATTACAAAATAAAGTTCAAGTGTCCCCCTGAGATAAGTTTTAATGATGGGGAAGCGTAGCAAGTACTTCTGTTAAAGTATGATTTGTGTCTAGAATGTTCTCAAAGAACATTTTAATGTTGTGTAATTGTTTCACAAAAAAAGCTGCAATCTGCAGTTATCATTCTTACCAAAACAACAGAGAAAACTGAACCATTACTGGGACAACAGAATGTCTGTAAAGACCGAAAATGCCGAAAAAAAAGATATCAAAACATGTTTCTAATGTTGTTGGCGTAATAAATGTTTGGCCACGCGATAGTGGGTGATTTAAACATTTATCAACGAATTAAGATTTCAATCTCGATTCCTCAGCCGTCCCGTCCATCCAGTGTTTGTGAATACAACCTTAAAAAGGTAACACTGCTTGTTCTGTCATGAGATATGTAATCGGAATTGAAACATTTCCTGGGAATCTATAAACAGAAGTATAAGATAGAGGGGAATAAATGTGGTGAGTATTGTTTTGCAAAACCAACAGAAATTTGTACGATGGGAAGACGCTTGGTAGACAAATGTAATGTACCACAAACTTTCAAAAGAGTTGTAATTTCCAGTCCCTTTGGCTACTTTCTTCGACCTGATTGTGTTGACTTCCAAACCTGACGTTTGTGGCAAATGTATCTTGACAAACGTTTCCAAATGAAATTCTACTATTAACTTTTCAAACTAACATTTGATTTAACTTTCGTCGGGAAAAAGAAATTTGTCAAAAGTTGACAAATCTTGTCATTGTACTGTAAGGGCAAATGATATCGCAGAAACAAATTTTAGGATATATTGTATTGTTAGTTCCAACTATGGTGTATTTATGTCTTTCAGTCAGTTCATTAATTCAGAATAAGAATTATCAACTTTCAAATATCAAATATTAATTACTGTTACGATTTTTCATATCATATCTTGATTATGAAAGTGGTTTGATAATTTCGAATTTTGTCTGTCATATCAATCAGAAGATCCCAGGGTCGGTCTTGATATATGTCATCCTCAAATTTCTCACGGTAACTTTGACTCCAAAGGAACAAAACGGGCTTCATTCGCGCGGGATCTCGTGTACGAGAACTTTTTTACTGCGCGATCAGTAAACAATGGTGATTCGGCAAAAGTCGCGGGAACCATAGTTACGGTGGATTGTCATACAAACATACGTCACAGACGCTGACGAGAACATTCAGTTTGCTTGGTTCTTCCATACTGTCAGCTGTGCTGGAAACGCCTCAGTAAGTATTTTCTTTTAGGGCAAACAATCGAATTTATTTAAAAATGGAAACAGTCTGCTTTATTGATTTAAGTTGGACATAACTTGTTGTAATGCAATATATTGTTTTAATCTCACATGGTTATAATTTTTGGCATAAAACGGTTGTCGGAAGAAAGCCGCTCTAAGAATGTCACAGAAGCAACTAAAATTTATCATGATCAGTTGTTCTTTTGATGAATATCTCTCTCTGAAGGATTTTTCTGTCTCTGAATTTTCGAACAATATTGTTGTAATGATTCAGGTGTCAGGCATGTTAGCTTTATGTCTCGCGCAGAAGCATTTTAATGTCTGACTTTTCTGCCGTAACAAATGTTGTATGAGTGTTATACGTTTCTAACATGACAGCATCTGTGGGTACTGCTTGGAATACAAGGCATAGATCATGATTCTGCGGCTCTCAACAATGTATACTTGAGCAAAAAGTTTCAAGATCTCTTTCAGGGGCTGTCAGTTTTAGGCACGAACACGCATTGACTATCAAGACACGAATCATTGGAAAGATTGTACGTAATTTTTTATTCGAATGATTTTTTTAAAGGAATAATTCAAGATGAATACAGTAGATGAAAAGAAGATGAATAATACCACCGAAGTCTTAACAGAAACACCGTAAGTATGGAATCGTAATGTATTGTCAAGATACTGTGGTAATTCGTACAATGTTGAATCCATTATCATTGATAAGATGTGCCATCAGCAACTTATTGCTAAAACGAAAGAATGGAAAAACCAACTGCTGAACGGTAAGATTAGATAGGAAAATAAAAATGACATTTTTCTTACACTTTCTTCTTTTGAAACAAACAAAACAAAACGAAAAGACAAGACTTTAACTAAATGATTTACCGTAACGTACAATAATCGAGAACATTGCCTAGTTTTACTCGCCCATTGGAATCAAATAAATGTACAATTGATTTTTGTTCACTTTTTAGTGCACGCCAGAGAATACTACTAAGACAGCTGTTGAAATTTATATGGTGCTGTGCTAGGCCTACCCTTGATGATGATGATCATGTTGAAGATGAGGTAGGTGAGGATTATCAGTGTCAACACACAGAGACATATAGACACACAGAGACATATAGTCACACACAGACATAGACGCACACAGGCATACACACATAGGCACACACACACACACAAATACGTATATGTGTGTGCGCGCGCCTTAAATGAAGATAAATTGAAATTTATAAATATAGAATTTTCATAATTTCCTGCTCATCCATTCCTTCAATAATTCTGTCATTAGACATAAACATGTAGTTTCTTCTCAAGACTTCGTTGGCGACTCCCCCTCCCAATATTGTCACGTGGTTACTCGAACTGAAATCAAAGTTACTAGTGGCCATCAGTAGCGTCATTTATATGCCTGGTGTTATTTAGTAATACGTTTGACATGATCTTGTCTTTCGGTTGTACGCGCCTCGATGAAACTGTCAACCATTCTCACCAAATCGAGTATAAAAAAATCAGGGGTCACTGCGCAAAATCTGGTTTTATAGAAACAAATAACGTAACATTTACTGATATTCGAAATTCATTATGGAGAAAAATCAAATTGTCGATTTCGAAAAATTTAAAGGGTAAAATTTGTCTCGCTTGGAAAGCTTTCAGATGAACCCCACAACTTGTAGATCAGAGAAGAATTGTAATAATTTGAGAGTCTAATATCTGTCCCCGAGGCGTGTTCTATCGTAAATGACTTTGCATTTCATAAAAGACAGATACAAAATGGAAGAAAGGCATACGACTTATAGAGTGAATGAATATGTTTGTTTGACAGGTCAGTCCACGGACAGATGAAAGGCCTTGTGCCAGTTTACCAGAGTCATCTGTACAGGACAACCTGGTAGGCGGAATAAAAACTGTTAATGTGGACATTTCTACAACAGAGAAACCAACCAACTATAAATCGTTGTCTATGGACGGAGAAGGAGAACATGACATAAAGAAAGAGACAGAATTCGAGGAATCGAATCCTTTTTCTGTCGGCTACGACGACAGATGTGAGCAAGGTGAGCGCGCCCTTGAAAGCACAGCCATCAATGTTAAATCAGAAGTGTCCTCCAGTTACTACAACCCGTTCTTTGTTGACAAAGACGAAGAAGAAAAGTTACTGAAATGTAGACGAGTAGACGCAGATGAAATAGAATTCGATAAGACCAACCCCTTTTCTGACGGGTATGACGAATTCGATGAGACTAACCCCTTTTCTGTCGGATATGACAGCAGGTGTGAGCAGGGTGATTTTATCAAAAACCCTTCATCAGGGTCACCAGCGAACAAAGGACCAAACCCGTACCCCGTCAACCCCTTCACCGGCTCGCCACTTATGGCAAGAAAAGTAAAAAGTCAATTTCTTAAGGAAGGAAAACCAGCGAACAAAGGACCAAACCCGTACCCCGTCAACCCCTTCACCGGCTCGCCACTTATGGCAAGAAAAGTAAAACCGGCACCATCATCTCGACCACCGCTGCCAAACAGCAAAAGAAGGCCCGGCTACCTTGACATCCGTGGCTAATAGTGCATTTGAAATGCAGGAAAAACAAAGTGGTGCGCCTCTCACGAAGAAAACAAAGAGGACTGCGCCTCTTCCTCCGTCAGGTGTCAATGGCCAGGTGAAAGTTAAAGTACAAAGCGCCGAGCGCCCCCTTATCAAGCCACTTGAGGAAAAAACAACCGAACGTGAAGGAGTGACGAGCAAAAGAAGAGCTCCGTTGCCCCCAACATAAACACAGAGGGGGAAGGAGGATTTCCAGAAACAATAGAAAACCAAGTAGAAAGGAATGATACGGATTTGAATGTCAACACCCGGCGAAAATTGGATGATTATTTCCAGACTGTGGATCACAGCCGTGATACAAGGTTTAAGCTTGGTCCAAACTTATCCATTCCAAAATCTGTTACTCCTGCCGGGCAGTTTGCTATTTCATCCGCAGGTGCTAAACTTTGGAACTTCAAAATGTCTGTTTACCACAGCCGTACGAAAATATCTCCTCCTTGAATGTTGATATATATATTACATTTCATGAAACTGTTAATTCCTCACAATGTCATGTCTATGACTGACACTCGTTTTGTGCAAGTTCATACTAGCCCTTTTCTTATTTTTCATTGTTCATATGTAGTCTGAGTTGGAGTCAAACGCGATTAGCGAAAAGCTATTTTTTTGACTCCTATTGCCATTTTTACCTTTTAAACTGTCTCAACCTGTATAATATACACACTCTTTAATTGGCAATAAAATGAAATAAAATGAAATGAAAAATGCCAAAACATGGCTGCCATTCCGTTTTCTATATATTGACTTGTATCAAGTCTAAAGATCATACATTAGAGTTTTATTCTAGAATAATAATTACATAAAATTCGTTGGTAATGTTCAATTTGTCACCCGTCTTTTGATTATATCTAGCCTACTTATTTATTAAATGCGGTTTTCTTACAAGCCAATATCATTGACTATGCCAAAAGCATAATAGCAACAAGTAAACAGATCATCGAAGCTTTGTTAAATCTGCCACGATATGAAAACAACAACAACATAACAACAACAACAACAATTATCATCATCATCATCATCATCATCGACAAAACTAAAACAACAAATACAACAACAAAAAACAAATATGTACTGAAAATAAAGAGCTCTTGTTGTAGTCGATCACGGCCACGGTCAACAAAGCAAGCTGAGCTGTTCCCAAAGTGTGATATGGCTTCGACATAAGTTAACTTGCTTGAACCAGCCCATTGTTCAGGGCAGTCATTTCTGTTAACATCCCATATATCCATACGCCTTAAGATCTTAATCTTTGACTAATGCTTCATGGAAGAGGGCATTTCCTTCATTCTGAACCACAGAACTTCAAAAGAAGATTGTGTTTTGATGTACATAGGTAAATTCACTCTTGTAAGTCTCAGTGACTTCCAGTCCTCTTACACCAATGGAATTCGGATGTTGTTGACTTTGAAATTAAGATGAAGATAGTGATAATCACGATCCAGTTTATTATAAACTTCGTGATTGTGTACGTACTTTGATAAGCTGGTCCACTGCTATTTTAGGTAAATGATGAAATGATGCCAGGTACCACAATTTCAATGCAACCACACTGTAACAATAGCGGACACTAGACGCGTCTTTACGCGTTCACAATGCAGATGTCGGTATTCAAATTTGAACGGCTAGTGTTCATATTGTTAACACTAGTGTTCATAATTATTAACAATAATGTTCTAAACCTAAACACTGTGTGTTAACAGCCATGGTCTTTAAATGTTCAAAAACTCAGCATTACAGAAATTTTACAATTTAAATATATATATAGGGCCTATATATATATATTATATATATATATATATATATATATATATATATATATATATAATATATATATGTGTCTGTGTCTGTGTCTGTGTCTGTGTGTGTGTGTGTGTGTGTAAGTTATAGAATAAACGTTGCTGAACAATATTTGAAAACTGCTAGCTTCGCAAATTTTAATGAGATCGGATCGATACATTAACAAGAGACAGTGTTTCCTCGATCCTTGGGATGTTTCTTCTCTAAAGTTTTTCATATTTGATCAAATTTCTTGAGCGTGGAAATCGTTCACTCAATAGCTTTGGTTTGGTTTGAAACCTGTAGACGGTTACTTGGATTTCTAGTTGAGATCGCTTTTCCTTCTTTTCAAATTACTATAAAATAGCGATATTTTGTGTAATTTTTGAGGATATGTTGCCCGGGTATGTTGCCGAGGGCCCGCACTCATCCTACTGGTGGTAGTGTCTTTTTACTTTGACGCGCGAGGGCACTGCTCAAACCTGGCTCGTATTGACGTACAGAAGTGTAGCCTGACTCGTGACCTCAGTTCGTAGGTCAGCTAGGGTAAACAAAACGCGCACTGGACATTTGTAATGTGAACCTCTCATAATCTGGTTCCGCTATAACCATGAGCAAAGCTTATCGTAGTGACGTTTTGGTTGCTCTATCAATCATATCTCTTCTGTTCACTCAAACTACATACGCAAAAGGTAAGTTGATAACGTCTAACTGTGAAGTAGGGCCCTGGGAGTGGGACGCCGAACTTGTGTCCCGTGAGCTGCATTTATGCAGCTTTCATGTTTCCCTTTTGTAGTACGAATTTTTCTAGGAAAGAGACGGTTGCCGCCAGACTGCACCTAAGGAAACGAGCACAATAAACGGCAGGGGGGCGAGAAGAGAAAATATCTGGTGCATATATTTTTTACAGTCCCCCCTAACACCAGCAAAAATTTTAGTGGCCCCCATCACCGGCAACAAAATATTTTTTGTGGCCCCCCTCCCCAAAAAGAAAGATTACATAGGTACAAAGTTGTACACATATAATCCTTATAACTTTTAATATATGCTTTAGTGAAAACAACATTCTTGCATTCTTGAAATAAATAATAAACAAATAAATATATAAATAATAAACAAACAAAATAACATATGTTCAAGCTTTACTACTTGTAACACCTACAGCTACTTTTCAGTATTGTGTTGTGCTATTTTAATCTCAAAGAATGATGAAATTACCAAATACCTTATAAACAATCTACAAGTTCATTCAGTGCTGTTATAACCAGTTTCAATAATAACCAGTTTCAACCTAGTCTCTGTATCATTACCAACCATTATTATTGTTGACAAATGAAGTCAATTTTCAATAATAATATTGCTCATTTTACACATAACAACTGCATTGTGAGGTTTAAGACTTGGTATTTCATCATGCTACAAGAGCTCCAGCTTCAACAAGGAACAAAAATGCTACTGAAAAATATTCTCTTTCTGTCATGGGGTAAACAATTTTGGTGGCCCATCCCTCACCTTCCCTGGAATTTTCATGGCCCACCCCAAGAGTTAACACTCTTTTTTTTTTTCGTGCCCCCCCCCCCCATTTTCTCTTCCGGCCCCCCTGCCGTTAATTGTGCTCGGTCCCTAATTTCCCCCAAATTAAAATATTACGCTCTAGAGGCACTATCGTGGTTTTGTGAAGGGATCATTGGGCGACAAAATTCCAGTGTGACCGGTTGATCGACCGTATTCTTTGTTTTTTAATGTGGTTCTGAAGTGTTAGGCCATGCTATCGCTATTTACCCAAGTCACGGAGCGTAAAAAGTCGAGCTCTATGCCCAAGTGTACGTTAGACCACAGGGCGATGCCTACGTGTCCGTCCCCAGGGGTGGGTAGGTGTTTCGTTGTATCGCTAATAAAGATATATTCTACCAACCTTTGGTGTTTTGGCACTGCCCTTGACAATCTTGCGTTAACGTTTTATCAACATGCTGTATCTATTATCTGATGAGTTTGAGTGCCTAATTGGCCAAAGTAAGCAAGGGTAAATTACTAAGCTACGGACGCTGTCACCAGATTATCACCGGATTAAATTTGACAAAGTCAACAACGAACGCGCCAGCAAGGAATAATTTTCAGTTATACCTCGCTGGCGCGTTCGTTGTTGACTTTGTCATTCCTACAGGATTGTTCTTAACAAACCTAATATCAAATAGATATTTGTACGGGATTATTTTATGCGGTAATGATCTGAAAACTATACGTGTTTCTTGCACTTAAGTCAGTATAGAAGACAAAAACATACAGAACTCTCGGTTACAGTAAAACGTGAATATTTATTACATTTCACCATGATTATTTATCTTTCTGTGCCAGTCACAAACCTCTCTACATGCAATCATTTTGGAACGTTTCATCTTGAAAGAATCCAGCTAGTCAGCTTTTTCCATGTAAATTTTTTTTATTTTTTACTTTTGATAATTTTCTTTAATCCCGTTGTTCAGGCTCATTTTCCATTTTCATATTCTGCTGATACAGAATTTGTGTAGCGTGTAGTCTTTTATCTTCGTACATAGTAGATTCTTGCTCACGTCTCCTGTATCTATACTCGAGCACGGTTATGAGCAATCGTTCACCACCATGCATGTTAAACAGACAAGGGGTGGCCAGTACCAAAATGTCAGCGAACCGATGCAGCTGCAAAGGCCGTGCGTTCAGGTAATGACACTCAACGAACGTACTCGGGCAGCGTCATCCTTTACTTAATCTTTGCCATGGCTCTAAGCTGAGCCAAACTCTCTTCATAAGTAAGTTTATGTTGGTTTGCAGCCCGTGCTTCTCTTCTCTTAGCACTGCGTTTTCTACATTCAACAATTCTCTCTCTCCTGGCAGCCATCGTGCGTTCGATCAAATCATCGTATGCCGGGTCGGTCTTTATTTCCACTGCATAAGCCCGCTCTCTCTCGGTTTTGGACTTTTTGACAACTCGAGAGTCTCTCCGCCGAGCATCTCGTCTCCTTGCAAGAGTGTTCTCTTCTGTCTTGGCAGCGACAGCATTGCTTTCACCGTTTGCAGAATTGTTGTCTTTATGGCTAGAATTCCTTCTCTCCTTCCTCTTAGATTTGAGTTCGGATTTGTCAGTGCTGGTGACCACTTTCCGAGCCTTGGACTCACGCTTTTCAAGTTTCTCCCGTTTAGGACTGACGTCTTCACCTGAGTCAACCTTCAACTCGTTCATTCTGTCGGCTGTACGGTTGTGAAAAGCTTCGTCAGACGCTCGTCCGTCACCATAGTGATCGATACGTCTGTCGTATCCCGGATGTCCTCACTGTTTGTGTTTTCGACTTCCATCTCCGGTTGAACTTTATTCTTCCAGAATAACCACCATTTCTTCCGTGGTTCTGCTTTCTTTACCTCTTCTCCCCTGTTCAGAATGATGATAAATATATTTTCATGAAGAAGACTTATTGCGTTGATACTATGTGAGAGCACGTGACATCCGTGCGACATCAGGTTTCACTTGACTAGAATTTTCAGTCGATTGCCGTTCCTCTCCAAGACTTAGTGATTTATGCATGTATGAAAATAATTGAAGACAACGATTTTGACAGCATGAATTTTGAATTCAATAGATCCAACACCAGTATGCAGTCTTTGAATTTGTCGAGAGAAGTAGTGTAAATTTACGTACAGGTACCTTTCATCGGACCGAGGAATCGCTAAGGCTAGGCAAATACAATTCTGCTTCATCCTCCTACTTACCTGTCACTATTACTTTTGGGTTATCTCATTTGCTGCCTTCCAGAACGAGGCAAAAATTTAAATACACGTGATCTCATCCCAGGCGGAAACCGCCATGAGATTCCATATTCAAACAGTTCTCATTTGCCTCGGTGTGTGAAAACACACCGTGTTTCAGCCTTCCAGTATATGGTTTTTTGACGTCCGTTTTTGCTCTACTGTTCCTTCCTGGGAGCGTGAGTTACGGTATCGTCTATTATTTCCTGTTTATTTGCTCTCTTTTAGCAGTCAGTTTGGTTGACGGTAGTTTTTCAGGCCGTTTGAAGTTCTGCTTTGAGTTTCTGTAGCAAGTGTGTGTTGCTATTGTTTGCTTTCCACGCTTTTGAATGCAGTGACGTGTTTGGTCAGTCTGCAGCTGTGCGAGCCATTTTCTCGTGCATTGTGTATTGTACTTATGGTAATTTATCGCGCTGGTTTTTGTGTACTGTAGGTTTACCGGTTCTGCTTGTATCATGGACCTATGTGATGTTCCTGCGAGTGACGGTTCTAAGGTTTGCGCTGCAACTAGATGTAGGAAGATTATTCCTGCTGATGACAGCCATGACAAGTGTCTTGCATGTCGCAAGTGTTCAAAGGCTAAGCCTTGTGATATTTGCAAGGATTGGTCGGATGAACTATGGCGCATTTTACTAATCCTGAATGCTGTAGGTAGGCAAACTTCAAAAGGTAAGTTTCAGAAGGACAAGTCCAGGAAGTCGGCTAGTAGTGCAGCTGCTAGTTTGCCCTCTGACGAGTCGTATGTTTCTAAGGACGAGATTGAGGGTATTCTGGACACTAGATTTGAGCAATTTTCGGAGAAGGTTTCTTCTTTGTTGGCTGGTTTTCTTGCTCAATCTCAGAGTGCTGGTGTAACAGAGGGCAATCATGTGGAGCCCCAACACCAAAAGCACAGTCTGAATAGGGACTTACATGTGGACCCTACAGAGGTGATAAGTAATCAGGAGACGGCAACTGTGTCGGGAGTTGTTCCACAGCCGTCCTACAAGTATAGAGATCCTGATTCTGTTTCTTTGTTTGCTCCGAGTGATCTTGATGAGAGCGCAGATGGAGACAGTCATTCTATGTCTAAGTCACAGGATTATGTGCGAAGTGACATTGCTCATTCTGATACTCATTCAGAAATTTCTACTACTGATGCTGACATGTCAGAAGCTTTGTCTGGGAAATGGCATGACATTATTAACATTATTGGCAATGTGCTTGGCTGTACAAAAGATGATAGCAGTCATAGTCAACGTCAGTCCTTTTTACTTGGTGGAGATAGTACAGTTACAGGTGCTCCTCGTTTGCCCATTGAGGGACTGATTGCACAAAGATGGACAGCTATTGAGAAGAGTTTGCCCAGAGTGTCTAAGTACACAAAGTCTGTAGACAAGAATTTCAGGTTCCTTGAGAAAGACTTTGAGGAGTTTGCCAGAGCGCCTAGTGTAGAAAGTTTTGTCCACACTAAATTGGCGGCTGATAAGAAACATTTTTCAGCTAAGGATTTGAGAAGTTTTACCAATAAGGCTGATCTTGGACATCTTATGGTAGATAAAGCTCTGAGAGTTTTACTGAGATGCATTTCACATTCATTGTTGGCAACTGCTTTTGTACATACGGCAGTTTCGCCAGGCTCTAATATTCCTGATGACCAATTGTCTAAGGGTTTGGAATTTTTGCAGTTTTCTCTAACTTCTTCAGCAGATCAACTCTTGCGTGCCATTGCTTTGTCAGTTTCTGCCAGAAGAGAATTATTCCTTGATCAGATGGATTTTCCTACTAGATCAACTCGAAATCGTTTGACTAAGCTTCCTATTCGGGGTGATAAACTCTTCCATGGAGAAGTCTCAGATATTTTTCACCAGGAAGCTGAAGCAGCTAGAGATGTTAGGGAAATAGTCTCCCTTTCTAGACCACGTCAGGGGAGTTAAGCGACCTGCTTCTTTTCAGCCGAAGTCGCAGCCTTCCGCTAAACTAAACAGACTTTCTGCAAAGAAGTCTTTTTCTGCTACACCTAGTAATTACTTTAAGGGTAAAAGGGATAATAAGGGCTTTAGACCACCAGTGCCGCCCTTTCCGGAGAAGCCCAGAGACCATTCTTTTAAGCAATGACGGTTTACCAGTGGCTCAGTGTGTAAATCTAGCACAGTTAAATATTCAAATTCCATTTCCAGAGGTGCCAGTAGGGGGAAGATTATCTCTTTTCAGTCAGCACTGGGCCAAGATAACCAACGACCCGTGGGTGTTAGGGGTAGTTTCAGAAGGTTATCGATTGGAATTTCTTCAAGTTCCCCCTCTTACAAGCAAGGTTATAAATTTTCCTCTTCCGTCAGGTTTAGGAAAGAGAAATGCTATCCTTCAGGAAATAGATTCATTAATCTCAAAGAGGGCTATCGAGCCTGTCACAGACAGATCAAAAGGTTTTTACAGCTCAATGTTTCTAATTCCAAAGAGATCAGGGGGTGGAGACCAATTTTAAATCTCCGCCCGTTAAACCATTTTCTCAAAAAGAAACACTTCAAGATGGAAACTCTACGTTCCGTATTATCGGATCTGTCAAAAGGGGATTATGCAGTTTCAATCGATCTAACAGACGCTTATCAACATATCCTTATTCACCCAGACTGCAGACATTTTCTCAGGTTTGCAGTGCAGGGCAAGGTGTTTCAGTTTCGGACACTGCCTTTCGGTCTGTCGTCAGCACCCCGTGTGTTTTACCAAGGTCACAGCAGTTTTGGGTGCCTTTCTTCGAAAGCAACAAATTTATGTTCACATGTATCTGATCGATTGGCTAGCCAGGCAGACGCAGATCAGGTTATTGCAGCGGGATACAGCACGTATTTTAAGGACAGCTGTCAGTCTAGGCTGGCTACCAAACGAAAAGAAGTCAGAACTTTGCCCCAGTCAGAACATTCATTATATAGGGGCGAAAATAGATTTGGAGGAAGGGATTGCTACTCCTATGCCAGAGCGCTTTCAAGCTATTTGCGAAATGGTAAGTCATCTCTTGCCCGGCAGTTTTCAGACAGCGCGGCATTTTCTTCGCCTCCTAGGTCTTATGGCATCTTGCGTTCAGCTCATACCTTTGGCAAGGTTGAACATGAGGCCAGTGCAAATTTTCCTTCTGTCTCAATGGAGACCACATCAGAATCCTCTCAGTCATCCTATAAGGGTAGACGCCCTGTTAACACAGCATCTTCATTGGTGGACCAACAGAGTCAATTTTTTCAAGGGAGTTTCACTGTCCCTGGAGCCCCCAGAGGTTACAATAACCACGGATGCTTCAATGCAAGGTTGGGGGCTCATATGGGAGATTTGACCATTTGGGAGATTTGACCATTTCAGGAGTCTGGTCAGTAGCCCAGAGACAAGAGCACATAAACTTTCTCGAGCTTCAGGCAGTATGGGAAAGTTTAAAGGCCTTCGTCCGTCATATCTTAGGGAGATTGGTTCTTGTAAGGTCAGACAATTCAACCGTAGTATCATATTTGAGAACAGGCAAGGGGGAACACGGTCTCATCTCTCTGCATCCTCACTTGGCATCTAATGAATTGGTGCATTATCAGAAATATCAGGATCAGGGCAGCTCACATACCAGGCAGGTGCAATCTAATAGCAGATGCTCTGTCCAGGAGACGACCTATCCCAACAGAGTGGATGTTAAAACATCAGGTGGTAGAGTCCCTTTTCAAGGTGTTAGACAGGCCTCACATAGATCTGTTTGCAACCGCACACAATGCCCACCTGCAGGTGTATTGTTCTCCAGTTCCAGACCAAAGAGCAGAGGCAGTGGATGCCTTTTCAGTTCCCTGGACAAACATGTTCGCATACGCGTTTCCTCCAGTGTCTCTGATTCCCAGAGTACTAAGCAAGATGAGACACGAGGAGTGTGTTGTCATTCTGATAGCGCCGAATTGGCCAAGACAACCGTGGTTTCCTCGATTGCTGGAGTTGCTAATAGAGATTCCAATAAAGCTACCAGAGACCCCAGACATTCTGAGCCAACTGTTGTCGGGTTTTCTTCACCCAGATCCATCAGTCCTCCAGTTGACTGCTTGGAAACTGTCAAGAAACGTTTTTGCCCAGAGGGATTTTCAGCGAGAGCTGCAGAATATGCAGCGAACTCTCGTAGATCATCAACCATTAAATCATACAATTACAGGTTCAGAGTATTCAGTGATTGGTGCAAAGAACATGATGTCGATCCCATGCATCCACCTCTAAGTTCTGTGGGTGATTTTCTGGTTTTTCTTTTTGAGGCTAGAGGTCTAAAGCCCCAAACTATTTCAACATATCGTTCAGCGTTGAGTTCTTTCCTTCCGAGTTATGGTGAACATAGTGTAGGTCAGCATCCTCTTTTGGATAGTCTGATTAAAGGGTTTTTTGTTAAGCGTCCTCCTCAGAGGAGACTTTTGCCTTCTTGGAGTCTTCCTTGGGTGTTAGACTCATTAAGGCCAGCTCCTTACGAGCCTATTAGTGAATCTGGTTTGAAGTATTTAACTATGAAGACTGTTTTTCTCATAGCTGTGGCGTCTGGGCGTAGACGTAGTGAGATTCACGCTTGTCTATCAACAGTGCTTATCTCAGATGGGAGCCTACAGGTGTTAGATTGTTGCCTAGGGCAGGTTTTCTGGCAAAGAATGAATCTGTATCTCGTGTTGGTACAGAGATATTCATTCCGAGTCTTGAAAATATTTCAAGTGATCCTCAGGATAAACTTATTTGTCCTTGTAGGGCTCTTCGTTACTACATTAAGATGACTGCACACCTTTGTGGTAATACAGAACAGTTGTTCATTACGGTGTCTCCAGGTCAACATGGTCCAGCGTCCAAGGACACTATTTCTAGATGGTTAAGGGATACAATCCAACTTGCCTATGATTCTTCCGATGGCCATTGTAGACTTGTGCATTCCATCAGAGCACATGATACGCGAGCTATGGCTGCCTCGTGGGCTTTGTTTAAAGGAGTGTCAGTGGATGACATTTGTAAAGCTGGTTTTGGGCTTCTCCAAATACCTTTATTAACTCTTACCTCAAGGATGTGCCTATGGAAGCTAGTTTGCTTTAGGTTCTTTGAGGTGTGGTTCTACCTAGGTTGGGAGATTTGTTTGACATACCCTCCTCCAATTAAGCTTTGGATTCTGTGTAACCCAAAAGTAATAGTGACAGGTAAGTAGGAGGATGAAGCAGAATGAAAGTTTCCCCCAGGAAACATCTTTCTGCGAGAACTCCTACTTACCTGTCACTCCTCCCTCCCTCCTCCCCACTATTTGATAGTCTATTATGGAGGTTGAGAACTGTTTGAATATGGAATCTCATGGCGGTTTCCGCCTGGGATGAGATCACGTGTATTTAAATTTTTGCCTCGTTCTGGAAGGCAGCAAATGAGATAACCCAAAAGTAATAGTGACAGGTAAGTAGGAGTTCTCGCAGAAAGATGTTTCCTGGGGGGAAACTTTCAATCTGTTGCGGTCACGTGAAGACAAATAACGCTATGACGCTGCAAGTCCTACTTTTAAATTTTATTATTGGGAAAGCGTCGGTAGGAGATACAGTATGAGAATTAGGTCAATGCCGGCCAACCTCTTTTCATATCATCGAAAGATGTTTCTGGTACTAGTATTGTGTGTGTGTGTGTGTGTGTGTGTGTGTGTGTGTGTGTCCGTTTTGTAGTGTACTCCTTCCAAAACATTTATGTAATTCACAACGTGGATTTTTATTACGTCAATGGGCAAAACTACGCATTTATCATTGTTAATAATAAATGAATAAATACAAAACAATTAAAACAATTGCAAGGCGCCATATACTTGATATATCCCAAAAGTCTATATGCGCTGACAATGAAGGAAATATATTAACGAATAATAATAACACACAAAAAAACTAATAAGGGAAGATTGGGTTTTCAATGTAGCTAACGTTACCACCGTGTCATACCGTTTAATGTCAAGAGAAAGCTGATTCCACAAATTTGCTGCAGCAGTTAAAAATGCACGTTTTCCACATGGGGATTGACTGGGCCAAACCTCACGGAGAAACTTTGGCTTGGAACTCAAATTGCGAAATGGCTCACCATAGCGATAATTCACACATATATCATGAGGCTTGCCTGTGAATTGCTTTAGAAAGGGTCAGAGGTAACTTGTATTTAATACACTGTGATAAAGCTGGCCATGGGAGACGAGGTATAAAATCAGTAATACGTTTTATTTTCAGAGGAATGGTGATATTGATAAAGTACTTTCTTTACGGGTTTCAATACAACAATGGTACAACTACTGTTACAGAGATATTTTATCTCAGACAAAGGTTAATGAACCTAGCGGTCATCGACACCAGTAAAATGGTTAATTAAAACAACAAGATCTTAATTATAAGTTGATTTCCATAAAAACCATATTTGAGACAAACGCACAATAACGCTAATTACGTTTTACGAGGATGTTTACGGAAGTCTGGATGAAAACAAGAATATATTTGAATTATATTAAGAATTATGAAGGTAGTCAATTACGTTTGCATATTAATGGAAACCTGTCAATTTAAGATCAAGACCTGCATTGATGTTTATGATTGGATGTATCATTTTATCTTTAATTCATGTCTATCGTATGATCAAAGCCACGCCTTAAAGATAACGTTTAAAATCCCATCCTTAAACATACAACGAGCAGACTGAGTTGCTCGAGGAGATTGGAATAGAGAGAGAGGAACACAGAGGACCCAAACATTTTAGACAATGGGTGAAGCGTATCTTGGGCGATGGCAACTGTCAAGCTTGTCTACAGAGAAATAAAGTCTATGTAGTACCAACGAACTCTAAACGTCTCGTGTAGTCAATACACTGAAGATCCCCAGGTTACCTCTCAGCAGCCAAGGCGAGTTCAACATATAAACTCCCCATGAAAGAACGAATAGTAAAAGGGTGAACGGAACGTTATTACTATGAAGAAGGAAAAACGCTTAGTAACACGCTTAGTAACACTACTCGTTTTCAACGACTGATTCATTGATGGCGCTCCGTCACTTGTCCCTGCAACCAACTTCAATGCAAAGACGGACTCTGAAAAATTAAAGTTGATAAGGTTCATTGAGATACAAAAGTTAGGACAAACTGCTGACTTGTTTTTTTCAGTCTTGATAGTAACAAGTGTTACCGGTTTATCTATCTATCACTACATCTATTTTAATTTGCAGAATAATCGTTGTAATGACCAAGTATCTGCCTCTTTGTTTGAAGAATTAGTGGATTTACTTAGCCTGTCTTTCAGTAATTGCGACTCAAAAGCTAGTTCAATACAATCACTGAAAAAATGAAGGTTTCTGTAAACCAAGCTAACCACATTACGGCAGCAGCTAACATTAAGTTGCCGCCTCGTCCACAGAAACGACGAAGGACCACAAGAACTGGTAA
The DNA here is from genome assembly GCF_041260155.1 of Ptychodera flava. NCBI lineage: Eukaryota > Metazoa > Hemichordata > Enteropneusta > Ptychoderidae > Ptychodera > Ptychodera flava. The sequence continues at coordinate 39,303,054 of NC_091939.1, read as the reverse complement.
TTCTTCAACAGCAGCTTCTTTAACATTAAATCAAACCAATGCAGAAATGTTAAAAAGCTTTTAAAATCTACAACTGACAATGAAAGATGTCTATGGTGGAGCCTTTGGAGACAACACAACAGTTTGTAAAACTGTCGAAGCAACACACAACGATTTACAGAGCTCGCTTCAATATGGTGAATAAAGAGGTTGCATTTCCACGAATGCGAGATGGCGTACAGCAAATTCATGAACAGATTTCCTAAGCTGCAAAGTTAGGCATGACGTAATATCGGAACTTTAACATCGCTGATCGCAGAACTAGAGTTCTATGTTGGTGAAAGATGATAACAGGGATTCATAAACGGCAAGAAAAAGATCAATAATCTCTTTTTTATATCAAAAGATTAATCATGATTTATATAAGGGGCGATAGAGAAGGCCTCGCCTTGACTATGTACCATGATGATGACGTCATGGATTTTGGCGAGTTCCACCAAGTCATCGCCTTGTTCTGGGCCCGGCGTAATATCTTGGCAAGCAGTGAAAACTTGCACACTTCTTTTTCAATTATGATTTATTAATCGTTTGAATCAAAAATAAGAGATTCTTGATCTTTTTGCCATTTACGAATCCCTGTTATGTGATGTGGATTGTTTTAAAAATTACATATATCGCATTAGAATTGACCGCCTTTGTTCTAGATTTACCAACCTTGCCTTCAAATAAAGCATGTTACTCTTTGAACGTCATCGACGCTTTAGATCGATGCAACCTGACATAGCATGCCAAGTAGGAAGCAGGCCCCACAGCACATCTTTTGGGTAGTAACTATTAGGAATTCACTAATTTTAGGGCCGTTAGGGGGTCACATTTCAGAAACCCCACTTAGGGAAGGGTCACTTTTACGAAAACTTATTTCATTGTGTCGTGTCACGTATTCAAAATTGCCATTCACTGAGCCGGAACTATCCATCGAGTTTTTCCTATGTGCTGAAATACACAAATTGACAACCGCCTTTTCAATAATGGTAACTACATATTGATTTAGTACATAACGGAAGACATGTCTAGCAATAATTAGGAAATTCTGTCTCACTTTATGGCTAAATGACAATTTTCCTTCCCTGAAGAATTACTTTGATAAGTATGTCTGTTCTGCTAAGAGAAGACACTGGAAGATACCAAGGCAGACATTCATGGTGCTAGTCAGAGCACTGGTAAAGTCAACAGTTGGTACAATAGACTTTGCATTCCAAGTTTACAAACATCATTATGTGCATCTCTTCTCTGTCTAGCTCTGTCACCAATGACGGGAATTTCTCCTTTACTTCTGATGAAAAACGAATGAATACTTTACTTGCAAATTATATAAGACAAGACATAACTTCATTAAATCCCTAAGAGAGCAATTAAAATCACTTAAATTTGACAAAGAGTCGACAAGTCACGGAAAACGTTCCGAACTAGTTTAAAAAGAGCAAACGGGAGGACGACAACAAGTTTTGATTCGCTGACAAAAGTATTTTTTTGACAAATAGGGCGTCTTTGACCAAGACAACGAATGTAAGGGACCGTTCAATTTTTACGACGGGGGGGAATCGGTGGTCTTTTTAATTTTGGTATCCAAAAGTGTTCGTCTTTTTAGAAGCACTTGGGGGGTGTCACTATATTTAAAAAAAATGTAACAGTTGAACATAAATGGCTTCTTCTGTCATGATTCATGCCAAAACCACGTCTGTGTATCCGACACGTGGCCATACATATCACCGATACTCAATATGTAAGCCAAGCTGAACAAAATGTAGTGACAGAACAGGCATACTTTAATATGTTTCAGCAGATAACTTATAAGAAGACAAATTTAACAAAATACATGCAAATCTGCAACACTGTGATTTTGCGGTACCCTTCAAAATATGACCGCTACAGCTGTAGAGTCCTAATATTTTTTCTGTTAAAAGTCTATTTCATATTTCTGACATGTCCCTGTACCAAATAAAACAGATTTAATAGCAAAAACGGCCAGATTTTTTGTGTCAAGCTAAAAAAATGGTAGAATTTGGTTTTAGCTATGACTGCAATTTTCAATGTAAACTTTGAGGTTTGAGGTAAGTTATGGTTATATATCATGAAAACTATAGAAGATATTGCATGTTACAATATGTCATTCTAAAGATTAGTAAATTATCTTTCTAATGATACCTAACAAGCCAGGTTATATTCAAAAACAAGCTCAGCAAATAACTTATAAGAAGACAGTTTTTACAAAAATGCATGCAAATCTGCAACACTGTTATTTTGCGGTACCCTTCAAAATATGACTGTTACAGCTGTAGATTCCCAATATTTTTTCTGTTAAAAGTCTATTTCATATTTCTGACATGTCTCTGTACCAAATAAAATAGATTTAATAGCAAAAACGGCCAGATTTTTTGTGTCAAGCTAAAAAAATGGTAGAATTTGGTTTTAGCTATGACTGAAATTTTCAATGTAAACTTTGGGGTATGGGGTAAGTTTTGGTTATATATCATGAAAACTATAGAAGATATTGCATGTAACAATATGTCATTCTAAAAATTAGTAAATTATCTTTCTAATGATACCTAACAAGCCAGGTTATATTCAAAAACAAGCTCAGCAAATAACTTATAGGAAGACAGTTTTAACAAAAATGCATGCAAAATCTGCAACACTGTTATATGCGGTACCCTTCAAAATATGACTGTTACAGCTGTAGATTCCCAATATTTTTTCTGTTAAAAGTCTATTTCATATTTCTGACATGACTCTGTACCAAATAAAATAGATTTAATAGCATAAACGGCCAGATTTTTTGTGTCAAGCTAAAAAAATGGTAGAATTTGGTTTTAGCTATGACTGAAATTTTCAATGTAAACTTTCGGGTATGGGGTAAGTTTTGGTTATATATCATGAAAACTATAGAAGATATTGCATGTAACAATATGTCATTCTAAAAATTAGTAAATTATCTTTCTAATGATACCTAACAAGCAAGGTTATATTCAAAAACAAGCTCAGCAAATAACTTATAGGAAGACAGTTTTAACAAAAATGCATGCAAATCTGCAACACTGTTATTTTGCGGTACCCTTCAAAATATGACTGTTACAGCTGTAGATTCCCAATATTTTTTCTGTTAAAAGTCTATTTCATATTTCTGACATGACTCTGTACCAAATAAAATAGATTTAATAGCATAAACGGCCAGATTTTTTGTGTCAAGCTAAAAAAATGGTAGAATTTGGTTTTAGCTATGACTGAAATTTTCAATGTAAACTTTGGGGTATGGGGTAAGTTTTGGTTATATATCATGAAAACTATAGAAGATATTGCAGTAACAATATGTCATTCTAAAATTAGTAAATTATCTTTCTAATGATATCTAACAAGCAAGGTTATATTCAAAAACAAGCTCAGCAAATAACTTATAGGAAGACAGTTTTAACAAAAATGCATGCAAATCTGCAACACTGTTATATTGCGGTACCCTTCAAAATATGACTGTTACAGCTGTAGATTCCCAATATTTTTTCTGTTAAAAGTCTATTTCATATTTTTGACATATCCCTGTATCAAATAAAACAGATTCGAGACAAAGCAATGCGTATTTTATTATGCCTAGCTAAAAAATTGGTAGAATTTGAGTTTTACTGTAATTTGCAATGTTAAATTTTGGGGTAAGGGGTAAGTTTTGGTTATATTTGACAAAAACTGTTGAAGATATTGCATAGTGCAATATGTCATCTTAAAGAGGAATAAATTGTCTTTCTAATGATACCAAACAAGTGAGGTTATGTTAAAAAATGAGCTCAGCACATGACTTACAAGAAGACAGATTTGACGAAAATGCATTTGGCTTGGAAAATCGTGATTTTGCGGTACCCTTCAAAACATGACCATAACAGCTATTGCGTCCCTATATTTTTCCTGTTAAAATTCCATTTCGTATTCTAGGGATCCCAAGGCTTCTGAAAAATACAGGTTTGTTATCCTGTGGGGGGGATGCACGTAGACCCCCTCTAGCCCACGGACAAAAGAGAAAACAGACCAAACAAGAAAGCACATAGAGACAGTGGATGGAAACAGTGACGTGGAATTATGCTCTGATGAAGATGGTGATGGCATTGATGTACAGGAAATAGGCAGCAGTGAAGAAGGTGAAGAAACTGAAACAGTGCATACAGTGTACACACGATATGGAGGCGAGCATGCTCCGGGAAGCAATGCGCACAAATATAGAGGAAGACTATGCAAAGTTACAATGGAAATGACTTTAACTGTGATTGCTTTGTTTGTACTTCATGGAAACAGTTTATGAATCTCCATAGCAAGGAAGATGATGATATTATGACTTTGTTTATCTGCAATGTGTGTTGCCTCATTAGGATATCTGCATGCTTTAACATACAAAAACTGAAACGGTATTATAGTTATAAAGGTAGCTCATGATTTATTTCTAGTTTTTTTTTAAGTATTCTCGCAATTGTTTTATGTTTTCTTGGGGGCATCATGTTTCTTGCCTGTCATCATTTTTTGCTCCTGGGTGAAGGGGGCAGGTCTATCTACATTTGAAAACCAATGGCATGAACTTGCCGCCCCCGGCCGTAAAAACTGAATGGCCCGGACATGATTAACGTAAATGTGTACACATTGTTACGAGGAAAGTAATAGTGCTAAATTCTTGAGTTCTTGTGAAGCGAATCAATCTAAAATAACTGACAGAGCTTTAAGGTAGAATACACCTCGGGGTAGATATTTCGAATCTTAAACCTTCACAGTACCGTTTTGATCTACCAATCATGGGGACTTATTTGAAGTTCGAAATCGAATGTTAAATTTTCTCCATTAGATGGCAGCCATGTTGAATTTCAGGTGTGTGCAAATAATTTGTTTCTCTGATACCAAATTTTGCACTGTGACCAGTGTGTGAAACTTACGCAAATCTCTACTGGCCAAGCAGGCCAGCAACTTTAAAAAATCACTGGACCTGAAGAAAATCAACTGGTCCGATCATAATCCAAATATAGTGGAGATTTTTTACCTGCGCTCAGTATAGGGCCAAGAACATGCGATTGAAAAAATAAAAAAAGACGCCACTTTAAAATCCTAACATCAAATCGCTTTTTGTGCCTTTTAATTCTTTTATTCTTTTTTAATTCTTCAAATCACTATCAAAACCAAAAGTTGGGGGCAACTGATCTCAGTGCCAAAAACATATGAAACCAGTGAAAGGTTAAGCACTAATACATAAAATGTTTTTATTTCGTAAAACAGCCTTTTACAACAAACATTTCTAACACTGAGAAAAAGAGCACAAGCGTGGGATTGAAATATGTTCCAACATGGAAATGCTAAGCACCCAGAACTCCCATTAGTAATGGGTAAGTTTTGGCTGCACAAACACCGGATCACACACAAATGGAGTCAATACAAGTTGACTCTTCCAAAAAACGATTCTGGCTTCTCCCCTTTGAGGGACTCCTCATCAAATTCAAGGAAGGGGAATACAAAAAATGAGGGCAACTGATGAAGATAAATAATACTGAAGTGTCGATACCCACCTTAAAAGACGAATCACAAATGGACAATGTAAGCTAATTTTTACAGGTGACCAAGGCAAATGGCCATCAAGGTCAAAATACAATAAAGACGGTACTTTGCACAATGTTTTAATATCGGACATTTACTTTCCAGTATCGAAGTTTGACGTCCGACATATTTCCGTCATACATAACAATCTATACATCGAGTCTAATATCGATACTAGACGATACAAGAATGACTGACTTCTGTCGCGGCACGCCGGGTTTGAGTAATTGCCGATATTTTACATCAGGTTGATACATATCGACGATTTTGGGACTCTTTATGGTAAACGATACCAGGCAATTCTCGAATGACTTGCCTTGCGTCTCGACACGCCAGATCTGTGAAATCACAGATATTTACTCGATATTTATCGGCGATTGGGACTCTAATATCGTCACTAGAATGACTCGCCTCGTGTCTCGGTCACGTCTGGTCTATGTAAAATCATCGATGTTTATCGGCGATTTCGGGACAAATGTCCGATATATATGCCGGAGATTTGCCACCTCACAGATCTTGCTAAACCCGACGTCATCATTTCGGCTCTAACTTCGATACTAGACGATACTATACTTGTCAAATCGCAGGCAAATAATCGATGTATATCTGGGAGATACTACCTTACAGATTTTGCCCCGCGGTCTAGCCAAGCCCGACTTCCGTAGTCCGACTCTAGCTTAACTTATACGATACTAGACTTGTCTAAAATGGTGGGTAAATATCCAATACACAGTCACCTGTGGTCTATTCCGCTCTGCGTCTATGCGCCATATAGACGTGTGTACATATGCCTTCTCAGGCATATGTACACACGTCTATACGGCGCATAGACGCAGAGCGGAATAGACCATAGGTGACTATGATCCAATATCGGAGATTTCACCACCTAATATATCTGACCATAGTTTTTGTCGAGGGTTTATGATCTGATCAAACAACTCTAATTTTGATACTGAGTTGTCCAGTAGCTGTAAATATCCAATATCAAGTGCAATGTTGGAGTGTCCTCGAAATCCAGTTTACCTCGAAATATGCATATGTCTCTGCCTGTTTGACTGATTCCTATTATGACCACGACGAGATCTCTAACCTAACACACGCTTAACAAAGAGGGAACGTATAGAATAGCCCTACTACTATCACGGGAAAACGTCAGGTAAGGTCTTTCGATATGATGCAGTACTGATCAGTCTGTTCACTTTTTATTTGCGAATTGCACGTTTTACAAATCTCTTGGAATAATAAATTTCGTATCTCTGAATAATTTTGTCAGGTATTTAGCTTAGCAAAACATTCTGGTAAACTTCTGTACATATAAAGAAGGTTACTGGCCCGCGTCTTTAGGAACAGCAGGACATCTTTCAATAATTACTGGTCCAGCATGAAAACTGCTGGTCTCGGGCCATCAGGTTAGCGTGAATTTCTCACGCTGACTGTGACCAATAATATTTATTTCGAAAGGGGGTGAACAGTTTAAAGTTACTTTGTGGAAAGTTCGTTTAATTTGGTGTCCCAACGGCTAAAGTCTAGGTACATGTATGATGTGTCATTGGTGGGTGTGCCGCGGTATCTAGGCAACAAATGTAAGTTATCAAGATAGAGGTGTAACAAAGGCAAATTTCGAAAGTCACTGTTTGCGGTTGAATCGATGAAAGAAGAGCGTCGTGATGAAATGGGAGATAGGGGAAGAGGTGTGACCTTTTAGCAGATGTAGTTGATAGAAGGTATTTGCAAGTAGCTGCTCATTGTAACCGAAACATATTTCAATATTCCTGCGGGACAACGCCTGTATGTCCGCTAGCAGCGCCTGTCCCTGCAAAGTATGATACACCGGTACTGCTGCAGTATACTTCTCTATGAGATTTCAGTACTATACATGGTTGTCAAACACGAATCATTTAGTTCCCTGTCTCTCCGAAGAAACTGCATGTGAATATCCAATGAAGGATAATGTCTTCCTGGACTTTAAAAGTTTTTGTTTTTAATTTTATACTTGTGGTTTTAGTCATATTTGTAACGTATTCGTCATTGGAGATGACAGAGCTATCATGTTACCCGTTTAAAGCCTGCTCAATTACCCCAATGTGTTATTATTTCATTTTGTGTCAGGGCTCGAAATTAACTTTTCACCCTGGTAGTCCACTTGGGCTACCATTTTCTGAAGTTGGTAGCCTAGACTCTCCACAGTCGCTGTGCCTTGTTTTGTGCGCGCCCACGATGGGCCTAGCGCCTGCATTCGAAGACTACGCTGTGCAGCTGTGAGCACGCGCTGCCAGACACAGCGACTGTCCGTTTTTGCAAGGGTATGAATATTCATAAGGGTAGTGACCTCAAAAGAAACACCTATCTAACTGGGCGGAGAGAATATATACTAGTAGCCGGTAGACCTATATACGTGGTATATTTTATTTTTCATTTTTCATTTTATTTGGCTATGCTACTTGTCATTTTTGTTTTGATTAACGGGTGTGTGGAGTTCTATAAAGTACCCGGATCAGGCAGAAATCCGACCGGTCGCTTGCAAGAACGTCCAGACCCTGGGATTCGCGTCGCGTCTCTGAAGGGCGCGCGTGTTCCAACAGGCGAGAACGCGAATCGCAGGGTCTCTGCCAGACTATTGGTAGCCCAGTGACAATGGCTGGTAGTCCATGAATATTTTAGTTTAGTGATACTGTACTCGTCCGAGTATAAGCCCCGGTTCAGCAACTCAAAATAGCAGTAAAACTAGGGGCTTCAACTCGGGAAACCCAATGTTATGTGTCACGAACGCTCAATTTATGCTAATTTATGTACATTTTCACACTTTCTATCACTTTCAAAATCGGCTTACATATCGAAATTGTAACTTGAGTAAAGAAAAACAGAAAAAAGTGTTCTCATGATCTTTATGAACTGGCATGCCTTGTTACACCCGAGTCTCTCTATACAGAACATACGGATACTGATCTACAACCATAGATAAAAGACAGCGAAACTCAGCCAAGCTTAACTGACACAGTGTTTTATATTACTATTTCAAATCAAACTGATTACACAATCTCTTGATAAAGAAGTGACAGTTTTGTGAAATTTCAGCATCAAAACCCCAAAACTTGACACGAGTACTTCTTGTATGCTGCCGATCAACAGCATAGTGTGAACTGGCATGCAAAGACTGCACACGGAAAAGCAACTCAACATTCTAGTATCAAACGCTCTGCATCTTGTGAAAACAACAACATAGCTGTGAAAATTGTAATAGTCACCAGAAAAAAAAAACTCTTCACAGATGAAAGGATAATTGCTTCAAACAAATGAAACTGCATGTTGACTGCATTTAGCTCGTCCGAAAGTGACGGACATCACACGCCAAGTATTTCATGTCCCAGGCTTTCGTAGTCTGAGTGGGCTACCATGTGTGGACTCTTGTAGCCCCTGGGAAAAGTTGGTAGTCTGTGGACGCGAGACTACGGCTAATTTCGAGCCTTGTGTGTTTAAGAAAGATGTTGCTGGAGGGATTTATTGCATACCGCTTTCGTGAAAGTATGTATATACAACGGTCGACATGTACGAGGTTAAGTGACGAGCAGACATATCGCACAAGAGTACCCCAGTGTCGGCTTGTAGGTCCGACCAGTGTACCTGTACAAATTCGCGCTCGCGATACCTTTGTTTTCGGTTTGTATGTGGTTTTTATTTCAGTCACTAGGTAGTAAAAGAAAGGTAGTTCAAATAGTTTTGTCGCGGAAAACTTAACCGCCTTTTAGCTGACTGTGATGAAATCCAAGCATCCTCTGTTAGTGGCATTGTATGCCCAGACGACTTATTCGATCTGTCGATCCCGCCAGTTGATCGAACTCGTGGATATGGATGGCTAAGTCAGAACGACTTAGCGCTTTATAGGTTGAAACTGTACTGTTCACATGATTTCATCAGAGAAATCTCTTCCTACACTCAAGTTTTCGTTTAGGCTGCGTTCACAAATATTGGTTAAGGGGAGGGGCTGGAGGAATCGCGACTGAAACATTTTTTTAGATCCCCCTCACTACCCTGAAAAATTTTCAAGTCCACAGTCTATCTGATCAAAATTTTTTAAGCCCCCCCCCCCATTATCATATAGTCATATACTTATTAGGGATGCACACAAAGAAAAAATAAACCTGTATTGGGCAATGGCTACTACATTTTGCCAAATTGTGAAAAAAACTGAGCACAGTGGCCTGCCCAAAATGTTTTTTTCTTTCCAAAAGTACAAGACATATATGACTTAATAGTTGCTGCTCAAAATGGACAATACTGGATATTCCATAAAATACATGTTTTAATCGCTTGAAATTTAGGCGTGATCACGGCAAATTTGGTAGAAAATAAATAATTCCATTCAGTCACACATTGTTTTTGACATTTGAAGTAGAGTCTCTACTGTTCAAAGTTTTACTTTTTTGTGTTATCTTACGATGCGAATGTGAAAATTTAGAAAATCAGGCAGGAGACCATCGTTGTGTTCTCCCCCTTTCAATTGATGGTTCCGTAAACCATTGGATAGAAATATTATCCTGACTGTGACCCCATGTGACTTCCTTGTTTGCTGCCCTCTACGATGGGGAATGTTAAGTCTGCAGAATGTGAACTGGTTGTCTCATTTTCGTCTCATGATGGAAGAACGTACGCTAGCAGCAGGATTTCCCCAAGAAATAATGGCTCGCAAGAAATCAAGAATAAGACTGTAAGTGGTCTTCGTGATAAAATTTAATATTTCTGATATTTTTGGTATGTGTGTTGATTCGAAAATTATCAGAGAATCGTGTGCACACGACACCCTTCTCCTGCATCATGCCGCTGTTTGTATGTTCAATCAGTGACAATTGGCCATGGTTCATCAGACTGATGATAAGGCAGCGATTACAAAAACCTCTACGCGGTTGAGAATTTCGTAAAGGATTCGTATATTTTCAAGCCCTCGGATGGACCCTAAAATTCTCCAAGTAGTCCTCTTAGTGTCAATTTTACGTCTGCTATCATGATCAATCATAATCAACATCCGTGCCCCTGCCTACATCAACCACAGGGAACTTAGTAATCTTGTTGTTGTTGTTGTTGTTGTTGTTATTGTTGTTGTTGATTGTGATGATGATGATGATGACGATAATAAAAAATATTAAAAAACAATGTCTCATTCCTTGCTGTTGTTTGTCGATGTTGTAGATAATTGTAAAAGAAAACTGTAATCGTGATCAAAAAACGACGTAGGTCGCCCAACGTCACTCCCGTCCTATATAATAGGCGGGAGTGACGTTGGGCGACCTACGTCGTTTTTTGATCACGATTACAGTTTTCTTTTACAATTATCTACAACATCGACAAACAACAGCAAGGAATGAGACATTGTTTTTTAATATTTTTTATTATCGTCAACATCATCATCACCACCATCAATAACAACAACAACAACAACAACAAGATTACTAAGTTCCCTGTGCATCAACATGGCGTTCATGCAGCGCAATGTTTTTCAATGTCCCAGTGTCAGGACAAGAGATGATATGGTATTCGGTTGTTTATCTAGGGTATAGGGTTGTACACATTTTCTCCTGCAATACTACTTTTAAAATGTCAAACAGTTCAGTTCAGTTCGGGAGGTAAGAGAAAGATGTGGACAAAAGGATAATAGAATCCCTCTGATGAAGCTGCACTTGTAGACTACTGTAGTATGTAGTAGGCGGGCGCGGCGTAGCTGCTGTTGAAAGAGTTCACCACACTTTCTGCATTAATGATTGGGGCTGGTAATTTGTTCCAAGTGTCCACAAACTCTTGGTGAGAAAAGTACTTCATTGTGTTAAGTCGAACGGTTGGTTTATGAAGTTTGGTTCTGTGTCCACGAGTTCTCGAATCAGCTGATAACACAAGTGAAAGGTGATAAGTTATCATGATCTTTGATAATTTGATAGAGTTGAATCAAATCGCTGAGAATTCTTCATCATTCAAGTGTTGTTAAACCAAGCTGTTTAATTCTGTTTTGATATTGTTGTGTTGGAGTTCAGGTATCATGTTTGTTGCCCTGTGTTGCACTTTTTCTAAGATGTTTATATCCTGTTGTAGCCATGGCAACCAACCTTGTATTGCATATTCGAACTGTAGTCTCACAAGCTCCTTGTACAGGCGAAGAATGACATTTTTTATTTGATTGACAGTGTTCATTTGATGAAACCAAACATTCTGTTTGCCATTTTGCAGACTTAAACACACTGGCTTGATGGTTTGAAGGTAGAATGAAGTAAGACATCCAAGTTCTTTTCTTCAGTTTTTTGTTCCAGTGAAATATTGTTCATTGAGTATTAATGAATAGGGTTGTTGAAGCCAATATGCATGCATTTACAGTTTGATACATTAAAGGTCATGAGATTTCCAGTCTTCGCTCCAGTTTTGAAGTTTGTCCAAATCAGCCAAATTGTAGAATTTCAAGATCACTGCAATTTCACAAGAGGCAATATATCTTCATATCATAAGCAAATTTCTTGAGCTCAGAAATAATTTCACAGTCAATGTTGTTGATGTAGATTAGAAAGAGTACTGGTCCAAGAACTGAACCCTGTGGGTCACCACTTGTAACGTATTCTCCATTTAGATGATGCTCCATTTATGACTACTCTCTGTTTTCTATTTGTCAACCAAGCTTTGACCAACCATAGAATATTTCCATTTCTGCCATGATACTTCATCTTTTCAATCAATCTAGTGTGTAGTACTTTGTAAAATGCTTAGGCAAAGTGTAAATATATCTGCAGGAATACCTTCATCAGTGTGTTGTGTCACTAAATCCAGGAACTTCAGAAGGTTTGTCAGGCACGACCTTCCTTTATGAAATCCATGTTGAGAGTTAAGTTAAGGCCATTATTCTTCGGTGGGGCAAGTTGGTAATTACCTACCAATTTAGCTAGGGATATTGCAATATACCAAGGGAACTTCCTAAGCCAAACTCTGTTTTCCTATCTGGAGCCGCAAGATGAGATCTAAACAAACACAGCGGGTAATGAGATTTTACTGCCAGCAATGGTGATCTGATAGCTGGGATGAACCATTTTCATGTAGGTTCGTTAAAAGGGGACTGGATTGGGGAATGAAAACTACAAGGAATAAAACACGATCTTAATAGATCATATCGTGCCTTGTCTTCTTTTTGATAAATATTACACATAACTAGGGTTGAAAAAGCTGTATGAAGTAACATCATTACAGAACATGGTATTTGGTGAAAAAGTTTGAGATCACCCCATGTACATTGATCTTTCAAAAGCCAGTTTTTACTGTGTGGTTCACAGGAGTCTAATTCAAAAGCACTCAGCGACTTATAAAAAGTCAACTTTACAGTCTGTCTTGAAAGCTCCATCAAAATTCGAGACAAGATGACAAAATCTGTTGATAGTTTAACAAGAAAATAATTGTACAAGGCTCCATGAAGTTGAAACTATGGTAAATATCGCTCAGAGAATAAATGCACCACAGACGGCACTTCAGCATGTCATCGCCCATCTCATTCTCAGTACCATTGCCCAAAACATCCTGGAAGGCCACAATCAAAAAGTTTGACATGACCTGCACAACTAGCTGCTTAATTTTTTGTGGGTGAAGAAACCTTTGATAGCAACCAGTAAAATAATGGCAAAATAAAATTTTAGAATACTTGTACTGTAAAAATCCAGCTGGCAATCAGAAAAGAGTTCAACATACTACACAATGAACTGAACCACACATACAAAATCACTACCAAAGTTTCCTCTGACCAGCTAAATTACTGAAACATAAAGCGGACAACAGTGGAGTGCATTATGGTTCATCCCGAGATCAGATTACCATTGGTGGCTGTAAAATTTGTTATCTGCTCTGTTTGTTTAGATTTCATCTTGCCGCTCCAGATAGGAAAACAGAGTTTGGCTTAGGAAGTTCCCTTGGTATATTGCAATATCCCTAGCTAAATTGGTAGGTAATTACCAACTTGCCCCACCGAAGAATAATGGCCTTAACTGTAAGTACTATTCCTACTAAGTGAGTCTTTCCAACTGTAGGACTATTGTGTCTCTGATGATTAATTCCAGGATATTTACACAGACTGATGTGAGGCTAATTGGTCTATTCCAGGATATTTACACAGACTGATGTAAGGCTAATTGGTCTATTCCAGGATATTTCCACAGACTGATGTTAGGCTAATTGGTCTATTCCAGGATATTTCCACAGACTGATGTAAGGCTAATTGGTCTATTCCAGGATATTTACACAGACTGATGTGAGGCTAATTGGTCTATTCCAGGATATTTCCACAGACTGATGTTAGGCTAATTGGTCTGTAATTTCCGGGTTCAGATTCTTTCCTTTCTTGGGTGATGTCACATTCAGGCTTTCCTCCAGTCAGCAGGAACATCTCCAGTGTTGATTGATTTGTGAGTGGTTTTGTTAGCTGTTTTACAGCCACTGTAATGAGAAACCTTGTTGACAGTTTATCTGGTCCAGCAGCCTTATAGCTAGTTAACTGCAGCAGTTTCTTTAGAATAGTTTCCTCTTCAATTTCAAATGATACAAGGCAATTTTGTTCTTCACCTCTATACATAATTACAGGGTCAGGAAGACATGGATATTGATATAAGTGTTCTTGATTGTGAAATCACACCTGATGAAGTAGATTCTACCATTGACAAATGTAAATTAGGTAACACTGCAGGGGTTGATGGTATTCATGTAGATTTTTTCAAACCTCTTGTAAAGAATTCAGAGTGATTTTTGTTAAATTTGTTCAATGGAATTCTGAATACAGGTGTATTTCCCAAAGAATGGGTCAATGGTATGATTGTCCCTCTTTTTTTAGAAAGGGATGCACATTTCTGTCAGTAATTACTGCAGTAGTACTTTATTTCCTGTTATAAGCAAGATTTTTTGTAATGTTATGTTCAAGCGTTTAACAAAGTTTGTTGAACTGAACTGTACAATTGCAATTTTAGAAGCCTAGGCTGGTTTTAGAGATGGTCACAGCACTGTTGATAACATTTACATCTTAGACTCTGCTATCTTTAAATATTTGTCTCTGCTATCTGGATATTTGTTTCTCTGCTATCTAGAATATTTGTGTAAGCATAAATCACGTCTTACTGTGCATTTGTTGATTTCAAAAAAGCATTTGATAGGATAGATAATAATTCCTTGGTTTACAAGCTCTTAAAAGTAGGTATGAAAAGTAATATGTTAAAAGTGTGACAATCAATGTAAAAAACTATCAATTCATGTGTTAGAACACCTCATGGAATTACAGAATTTTTCCAGTGTACTTATGGTGTACAACAAGGCTCTGTGTAATCTCTTCTGTTCAATCTTTAGAACATATTCTAAAGGTCAGTTCAGGTGCAAGCAATCTTGTTGTCCTGAATGAACTTTGTTGACAATCTTTGAAAACACTCCACCTTACACATATTGTCAAGTATAGGTGAAATTACTTCACAGTGATAAGGGTCAGACCATTAGATGTTAGGGGTTGGTCACAATCAGATTGTGAATTTTTTTGCGATAGTAAATTTTAAAAACCCAATTTTTTCAAGTGAGTCACGATGTGCTGATGTTTTTCTTAGTAAACTGTTAGATTTATAAGTTTTTTTGATTTGAAGAAGTCTGTTTTAAGGACTTTTTCATTAGTTACATCCAATGATATAAATAAATAAATATTGTACACCATAACCCCAATATACATATGGCAAAGTGATTAGCTGATAGTATTGCTAAGTGTTGCACATCATCTTGCAGTCTGTTATCACAACATACAGGGTGTCAGCTAGGGACTCATTTGGCTTACATGTACATTTCCAAATATTTCCTGTAGTGGTGAAATTTTTGTGCGAGTGTTTTGCCCACTAGTTATCCACTGAGTCCTTCATGACAGTTCTACTTATTGTATTATTGCACAAAGTAAAGTCAACAAGCATATCGCAAGCATATCGCATATCGTAAAGTCAACAAGCATATTGGTTCATCTTGAAATTTTGACACATCTTCCTCTGAAACATAGTCTACTTGCTCCTTGGTAGCTTCCTATAGTTTTGAAAATTGACTATTTAGGGTTTTGTGGCTTCCCTTTCTACAGCACGGTGAAATACCTACACTCACACTGTCAAACATAAAGCATTTTTTCATGATTTACACAAGTGAATTTCACAAATTGATAAATATGGGAATTTCAATGTGCTGTGTAAAAAAATTAGTATACTGAATAATACTTGATTCAGAGAACAAAAGAGTGAATACAGAAAAATTCATATTCCATTCCATGAATCAGATTCATATTTATTCCAGATTCATATTTATTCCTTTCCATGAATCAGATTCATATTTGTTACTTTCCATGAATTAGATTCATATTTATTGCTTTCCATGAATCAGATTCATATTTATTACTTTCCATGAATCAGATTCATATTTATTCCTTTCCATGAATCAGATTCATATTTATTCCTTTCCATGAATCAGATTCATATTTATTACTTTCCATGAATCAGATTCATATTTATTACTTTCCATGAATCAGATTCATATTTATTACTTTCCATGAATCAGATTCATATTTATTACTTTCCATGAATCAGATTCATATTTATTCCTGTCCATGATTCAGATTCATATTTATTACTTTCCATGAATCAGATTCATATTATTACTTTCCATGAATAGATTCATATTTATTTCTTTCCATGAATCAGATTCATATTTATTCCTGTCCATGATTCAGATTCATATTTATTCCTTTCCATGAATCAGATTCATATTTATTACTTTGATGAATCAGATTCATATTTATTACTTTCATGAATCAGATTCATATTTATTCCTTTCCATGAATCAGATTCATATTTATTCCATTCCATGAATCAGATTCATATTTATTCATTTCCATGAATCAGATTCATATTTATTCCTTTCCATGAATCAGATTCATATTTATTACTTTCCATGAATCAGATTCATATTTATTACTTTCCATGAATCAGATTCATATTTATTCCTTTCCATGAATCAGATTCATATTTATACTTTCCATGAATCAGATTCATATTTATTGCTTTCCATGAATCAGATTCATATTAATTACTTTCCAGAATCAGATTCATATTAATTCCTTTCCATGAATTAGATTCATATTTATTCCTTTCCATGAATCAGATTCATATTTATTCCTTTCCATGAATCAGATTCATATTTATTCCTTTCCATGAATCAGATTCATATTTATTACTTTCCATGAATCAGATTCATATTTATTCCTTTCCATGAATCAGATTCATATTTATTCCTTTCCATGAATCAGATTCATATTTATTACTTTCCATGAATCAGATTCATATTTATTCCTTTCCATGAATCAGATTCATATTTATTACTTTCCATGAATCAGATTCATATTTATTACTTTCCATGAATCAGATTCATATTTATTCCTTTCCATGAATCAGATTCATATTTATTCCTTTCCATGAATCAGATTCATATTTATTCCTTTCCATGAATCAGATTCATATTTATTACTTTCCATGAATTAGATTCATATTTATTCCTTTCCATGAATCAGATTCATATTTATTCCATTCCATGAATCAGATTCATATTTATTCATTTCCATGAATCAGATTCATATTTATTCCTTTCCATGAATCAGATTCATATTTATTACTTTCCATGAATCAGATTCATATCGACCACATGAGGGCTATAGCACCCTAGAAAGCATGCTATTTCTTTAGCCCGCAGGCCAAGAAAAATAGCATGATTTCCAGTTAGTGTCATGACGGGTACCATAGCCCAAATATAGACAAGGCAATATGGGTTTTATAACATACCTTGTGCTTATTTTACTGTTTTGTAGAAATTTGTGATATACCACATATCAACATGCAGAGTTCGCGTTTACGCAAAAATCATGCGTATTTACGCATTGAAATTGACCCTCTACGCATTTTTTCCATTGTTATGTGTTTTCTATACGCAAAGGATAACAGTAAAATGTTTCCGAAAGTACTACCCGCGACTGAGCTTAGGCGACAACCAGACAAGAAGAGTGCCCGCTTGACATTAAATTTGTTGCAACACATTTCTGTCAATCACTCATTTTGTGTGGAAAGTTTCGGATTCTCTGGGCGTGGTCGGAAAAATAGGCATCGTAGTTCAAAGGCACGTTATCATGTCAGCTGTGCCTATGAATTACGTTGCTAATTTTCAAGCCAGTGATAGTTTCTTAAACTTTTGACACAAAGTGAGTGATTGACAGAAATGTTGCAACAAATTAAATGCCAACTGTGCACTCTCATCGCGTCTCACTGTCCCCAAATTTGATCAAAGCACGCATGCAGCATGGCGTCGAAGCAGACAACTCTATTTTCTTTCAACTTTGCTCTACGAGTCCGTGAAAAAAATGATTCAGAGGGTCATTCGAAAGACACTACCGGGCAACCCAACATGGAGAACACGGAGAAGCGCAGTGAAGTTGAACCCATGTCGGAATCCATGACATATTGTTCCGATACAACAACAGGGATTCAGCGTCACAGTGAAGCTGTCAGCCGTGATGATGATGCACCGGTTACCAAAAAATACCCTGTGCTGTTACGTTTCAGCATGTTTGAAACAATGCCCAGTTGTTCAAGTTGTTCGTTAAACTGTTTTCATTAAAATAATCTTACATCGTACAATTCGAATATGTAGCGTAGGTTTATTGAACGGCACATTGTATTTTGTAGTCAGTTTTTTTTCCATCAATCGAGTACGGAAGTGAAATTACGCACTCAAATACAGCCATTACGCAATTTTAGCAGACTAATGCGTATGCCGTACGCGAGGAGAAAAAAATCACCGCGAACACTGAACATGTATGTGCTTGGGTACGTCCATCACACTGCTATCAGGTTCGGATAACAAAGTAAAAATCTTTGTGGTGTAAAAATTATGTGTTTAGCATTACTTGAATTTGTAATTTCCACAAGATGTTGAAGTTCTTGGTCTGGGAGAAGGCTAAATCACACCTTTTTCCATAGAGGTTCATTAGTGCAGACTCTGGAGTTAATAGTTTACAAAATAACACTAGGTCAATGACATGTCCTGATACGAATTAATCTTTTTGGTCACATGACCTGGCAATAGCGATGCAACTATTTCCCTTGACAAATTGCAATTCTGTTTTTCTCTCATGTTAGGGATTCTCACACGACATGACACAGCATGAGCAGAAGGTATATATTAGAAGTAATTTTATTCACTGTACAGGAAACTTAAGATTCCCTGAGGTCAAAGGTGTCTTCATGTAGTAGTGTAGATAGTGTTATGAAATGTTCTACCCGGTATTTTTATGAAGTTTTCAGGTAATTGGCTCTGTCAAAACTGACACAATGTTTTGATTGCTATTTCAGAAAATTTTCGTTCAGTATTTCCTGCACATAAAGATAATGTTTGATCTTTTTGTTTTTGCCATTCAATTACTTTGATTAGTCTTGCAGATTCATTCAGTATCTACTATACACAAACCTTAAGTTCAAGCCTTTTATGTGTTTTTGTATCATGTTTTGTTAGATAGATGGGATGTTACATATTGTATTGTAAAATGATAAAAGAAGTTTGTTGCTGTTATACTAAGAGTGTTTTTGAGAAAGAAATGAACTAAAAAATGCTTTGTTTCATCATTATGGGCCATGCAGTGTTTCATCTAGGCTGCATATGATTGCATGATTTGGTGGGCTGTGCGCTGCCAATCGTAGGCAGACGGGATGAATCATCGTGCACTGCACTGAGCCAGCTGGCATATCAAATATGGCCATGGGTGCTACACTTTCACTGCCATACATTTGACCTGTTATTGGTACCTGTTGGCACGGCAACAGATAATGTATAATGTACAGCAAGAACATTTACATGAAAGGGACTAATTTTAGTTCGATTTTGATACATTTTTGAACTGCTTCAATAGAATGCTGTTGAAACAATACCATACCCTACACTTATATTATAGGCACAAACTGCGCCCCACTTCTTGCAGACTTATTTTTGTATTCGTATGAAGCACAGAGTTCATGCAATCACTTCAGAAATCTGGGTGTAAAAGGATTGCCAAGAGATTTAACAACGCCCACAGATATATTGATGATGTCATCAGTTTAAACAGTCCTGGTATATCCAATTATCTACACCACATCTACCCAGATGATTTAGAAATAAAAACAACAACTGAAAGTGTGGACTCGGCATCATACTTAGACGTATTTTTTGAAATTAGACAAAATACACTATATACTAAGCTGTGTGACAAAAGAGACGATTTCAATTTTGAAATCATAAACTTTCCCTTTTTGTCAAGCAATATCATCTCCAGCTTATGGTGTGTACATTTCACAACTCCTTAGATACAGTAGAGCATGCAATTCATATGAAGACTTTCGAGTTAGACACAGCCTATTAGCTCAAAAGTTAGTGAGGCAAGGATTCTCAGAAAGTAGATTAGTGAAATCATTTAAGAAGTTGTATGGTAGATACGGAGATGTTGTATCAAAATATGACCTGTCTGTTACTCAAATGATGAGTGACAGCATACCAAATTTTGACTCACAAAAGTAATTTGGTGAATTCACCAAATAATAATGGATTTGTCGCTTTGGGTCAATCTTGACGGGTGCAGCTACATGTAGCTGGCAGGGTACGCTTACCCATTTCTGACACCTGGTACCACCACTATTTCATGGTTCAAGATGACCCCATTGCCTTTGTCATTTTCAATATATTCCTTGGACCTGGTAAATGTCATAGTTACCTTTAATGATAACGATTATTGGACCTGATTTGATGTCTTATGTTGCATATTGAAGCCTGTCAGCCAGTTGAGAGTACATTCTCAAAAGTTCATTGCCCTAGCTAGATGAGGTTTCTGTGTCACATTATCTCTGTATGATTGAGAAAAGACAAACAGAAGTTTTTGTGCTTCGTATGAATGTCCATAACATTATGAAATTCTGGAAGCAGAAATTAGCACAGAAATTGGTATTACTGAAACAAGTTCAGTTCAGTGAATGGCAAAGCATTGTGACTAGACTGCATACAATGAAAGTCACAAGCAAGGTGTGGTGTCAATGGGTCCGGTCTTTGAATTCAATGAACAGACACTGACTTATTTTGGGGGCAAATAAACCCTAAAGTTACTGTTGGATAGCTACAAACCTCTCTGTTTGTGATTTTGCCCATTGTACAATGACTGACAAAAAGCAATAAGAATGAATCTGACATCGAGAAACTCAGCTTAGAAAACACATTTTGGTTTTAACTCTACTGAGTACTGGGCACAAGGTGACAAGACCAGCTAGGTCACTAGAAAAATACTGCCAACTGGTTTGTATAGGGCAATGTTGATCCAAAATTTACAGTGGTCAGGGAGGATATAAGCACAGTAAAAACGTGACAAACAAGTACATTATTTTTTTCAGAAGCTACAAAACATTTCTTTATAACTACTAAAGATTTTTTCTCTCTTTGTGTAAGTGCACACAGTTCAGTAAAAAAGATGAAAAAAAATTCCCTTGAAGGTGAAGTTGAAATGGCTAGCTGTTGTTATTATGTACATTAAGCCCTAAGAAAGCAAACATACACAAACATTGAGAATTTTGTAGCATATAGAATATGCTACAATTTTTCATGAATATTAATGCTCAAGAATATTAATGAGCCATCTGCCACTCTTTGAAGTCAACTGGTTTGTATAAGGAAAAAACTTCTGTTTGTCTTTTCTCAATGTTGCCCTAGCCCTAACATATATGGAGCAAGCACACTCTGGGGTTTTTTTACCATTAGGTAGGAAAGTTCTTTTGAAATGTTTCATCACTTGACAATTGTCCCTGCAAAGAGCGCCCTCTATTGGGCAGTGTGTCATAGTAACTCAAAGTTATTGCTTAAACATAGTTGAGGAAGTAGATGGTGTTGCAATATATTGAAATGAGCTCACATTAATAACACTACATTAGCAAGGTAAGGATAAAAGGTGATAATTATGTAATTTATATTGTACTACAAAAACTATCCAAAAACTCAAAAGTTCTATCCCAGTTTATGGAAGGAATTTCTACAGCGTTTGTATTCAGAAATAATCCAGCAAAGTTTGAGATAAAGTCATAATCAAGAGTGTTTGATAGGGATTTGCCGACATTCTGACTGTTCGCTAGAAAAGAACATAATTTACTGTGTGAGCCATATTTCTAGTCCCATAATTAGAATGTACCACCTGCTTGCCAGTTCACCTGCAGCAATAAACATTTTTGTGCAGTTTAGCATTAATAGGCCAAGCAGATTTTTCACAGACATTTCTCAGTTAGGTGTTATATATAGCAGTGTTTTTCACTGTTTGTCAGATTGGCTTTGGAACTGGATTTTTCAGATAGGTATATCCCTGTCATTTACTTGATATTAATTTTTTCTTTGTCATAGACTTAAACCTCTGTGATTCATTCCGTGTTAGAGTATGTACAGGTACATTTTAATTTGGATGTATTACAAGTTCAAACTAAAGCAAGCAAAACTCCACCTGTTGCCATTTTGTTTCATCGTCCCATCATCATTCTCATATCACAGATAATGTCATGTATAGTCCAGTGCTACTACAGTTCAGTCTAAAGAGGTTTTATTTTCACATATAAAACATTACACACTGTCAGATATGATTTAAGGTGATGTAAGGAGTAGATTGCGTTATGATACAGAGAATACGGCACATGTTGACCTGAGCTGTATGGTTTAGTTTTGCTGAGTGTGACTATATATGTGCACAGGAGTACCCAACCTCTTGACTTGTGTGTGTTGTCTTTGTTTTAGGTCTAGCTCATAATTATGTGCGTTGTGTTTGTTTCACTTTCAGCTCAGTTAGATGCCAAGTCAATTGGCAGAATGGGAAGACGTGCCTTGGTCTACTACTTCTGTACAACTCTGTTTGCTGCCATACTGGGAATTATCTTGGTGGTTTCCATCCATCCTGGCGACCGTGAAAAGAAAGAACAACTGGACATTGAAGAGGGTGATGAAAAGAAAGTGGACACCCTTGATGCCAATTTGGATTTAGTCAGGTATGTCCTGACATTTTGTTCTGAGAAATGCAAATATCATTTCACAAATATGTCAAGAAATTTTCATAAAAGGGTAAACCAATAATTATCTTGCTGTTTGTTCTGCCCTGTATAAACTAACTTTTGCAGAGATTTCAATTGCAGAGATCACCATTATGATATGAGATTTGAGGCATTGGCCATCCCTGTGTCTGTGGACAATTTACATCATTTCGGCTACATACAAGAATTCATTTTTCATAACTCAAGAATAAACAAATTTGGTATTGTTAGGTAAATTATCAATTTTCTTGTCTACTAAGCTGTTGCAGATGCTGAATGAGGTAATTTTATTGTATACACCTTAATTTAAACTCTTTGAATATACCCCTGTAGACGGTGTTCACCTTTTTTACTGGGCCAACATTTGACCCTCAAATCTGTATTAGCATGAAAGAATATCAAATTTAGCTTTTCAAACCAGGGCATGATAATTGACCATAAAGTTTCATTTTTTGGGTAAATCTACCAGAAATATAACAGAGCAGTATAAAATTGAAGGAGAGATTACTGTTTCCAGTAAACCAGAGGAAATTGTATATAAATATGCATATTTGTTATTTTGTTTCCCAATTATGAGTATATAGAATAAATTTTGTCCAAAAATGGCATTTTTTAATGTTTCCCCAAAACAACAACTTTAGTTTCACTCACATAGTACAACAAAAGATCAACAAAAACTGAATTTTAAGAGAAAGCAGTATGGAAACTTTATTTCTTATAATCAAGAATGTGACACAAAACCTTCATTTTACCACTTTTTGCCCCAAATTACATGTATATGTAAATGACATTATGGGTATATGGTTCTTTTCTGAGATATGGAAAAGTTTTGAACTACACACTAAACATGATAGGACATTATTAATGTTTAAAGATGACCAAATTTCAATGAATGTGAGCAAAAATATTCAAATTCATGTTTTTTGCCTAAATCTTCTTAGTTGAAATGTTTCATGTGATATGGAATGCAAATCTCTGGGTGATGGTTGCAAGAATAGCTACAAATATAAAAAATCCATGTTCATTCACAGAGATTTAGTTAAGGTGTTTTTATCAAGAAGACTAAGAAATTATCAAATCATTTGGACGAAAGGATGTCATCAACAGGTGTCAAACAGAATATTGACTGTTGCAAAATTCAGAATAGCTGATTTGATCAGTCAAGCTTGTTTTGCTGAAATTTTCAGTGTTACTGGTAGTGCAGATGTGGAACTGCTATAAGCTGTCCAAAGGATAGCTATGTATGTTTATTGTCGTACAGTGTCTATTCAGTATCACTTTCATCACTTGAAGTAGCTTCTATTTTATCATCTTCCACCTCAGCTTTGTTTCCACAAGATACACACTCACAGAGCTCTGTACACAGCATTATGCACTTTGGCAAGAACATCTGGGGGTCTCACAGGATGATTTCTGGCATTCACATTTGATGAACTTCATCAGTGAATCCAGATCTGCAGGTAAAGTCATCCACTGTACATGTATGATGAGAGTGATACCAGAACACAGCCATCCATTACCATGTGGGTTTGGTGCATCTACTGTTTGCTGTAGACATGGTCTGTGAACAGCAGTCTGGCAATGCCTGTTTTGTATGTTGTACCAAGCTGTTCTTGTTTGGAGGGAGGGAAGAAACTCAGTGTATCTCCTTCTCTCCTGTTTATGCTCTTGTACACATTTTGTATGTTGTACCAAGCTGTTCTTGTTTGGACGGAGGGAAGGAACTCAGTGTATCTCCCTCTCCTGTCTTCACTCTTCTACAAACGTTTATCTACCATGAGGGTGTTTATATTTATCACAGTCATCGCAATTTTAATGAGAAAAAAGTTGGTATTATAAAACACAAGGTTCACGCCTCATTATTCATTCAGGCCAAGTCAAAAGCAGCTGTATCTTACGGTGGACGAAAACGACAATCGCCGCACTGTGTTAAAAAGATGACCGCGCTGTGTTAAAAAAAGCGCCGCGCTGTGTTAAAAGCACCGCGCTGTGTTAAAAAAATGTCCGCGCTGTGTTAAAAAAAGCGCCGCGCTGTGTTAAAAGCGCCGCGCTGTGTAAAAATCGCCGCGCTGTGTTAAAAAAATGTCCGCGCTGTGTAAAAATCGCCGCGCTGTGTTAAAAAAATGTCCGCGCTGTGTAAAAAATCGCCGCGCTGTGTTAGAAAAATGTCCGCGCTGTGTTAAAATCGCCGCGCTGTGTTAAAAAATGTCCGCGCTGTGTAAATATCGCCGCGCTGTGTTAGAAAAATGTCCGCGCTGTGTAAAAATTGCCGCGCTGTGTTAGAAAAATCTCTATAAATATATGTATTGTATTTCAGGAAGAGGTAAAAGGGGGAGGGACTTTTTCCATTCAAAAACTTCCTCTAAAAGGGACAGTCTTAAATCCCTGGTTGTTGCATTGGTGGTTGTTGACATTGTCTAATTATGTGAATGTTGTGCATTCTCCTTTGCATTCTTCAATTTGCTCAGAGATAAAGTTGATAAAAAACCTGCACCTTTAACAAGTTCATATAAAACAGCAAATTTCTTGGGATGCTTGGAAACCAAAGTGCTAACAGCAAGCAATCTGAAATGATTTTGGCTGAGCTATTCTCAAATCAACACACTGTGTGACATTGACCTGCATGTTGAAGCATCTACACATGAACATCTCACGTGTGAAACTCACGCAAAATCTCCACTGGCCAAGCGTGCCAGCAACTTTAAAAAATCACTGGCCCTAAACCGCTCTCAGGGGGCCAAGAACATTTTATTAAAAAAAATAAAAACACGCCACTTCAACATCCTAACATCAAACTTTTTTGTGCCTTTTAATTTATTGAAAGGGAAGCAAATGATGATGACTATCAAACCAAAAGTTTGGGCATCTGATCTCAGTGCCAAAAACATGTGAAATCATGCAGTGAAAGGTTAAACACAAACACATAAACGTTTGTATTTCTTAAAACAGCTTTCACAACAAATATTTCTAACATTGAGAAAACGAGCACAAGCTCGGCTTGAAGTTGAAATATGTCCCAATATGTAAGCGTCCAGAACTCCGATCAGGGATGGATAATGTTTGGCACTAAACACAGGATCACACGCAAATCCAGTCCTACAATAGTTGACTCTTTCAAAAATGATTCTGGCTTCTCTCCTCTTTGAGGGAAGATGACTATCATCAAATCTAAGAAAGGGAATACAAAAAGTTTGGGCTAGTGATGAAGAGAAAAAATGTCGAAACCCGCGTTAAAAGACGAATCACAAAAATTTAATCTTTTATACAGGCGACCAAGGCAAATGGCCATCAAGTTCAAATTACAATGAAGGCGCAATTTTGCACAATGTTTAAATATCGGACATTTACTTTCTAGTTTCGAAGTTTAGACACTGTCGATTCACCGGTGTCTCGCCATGTATTCCACACAAAATAAATGAAATGATCATTTTATTCACCATATCGTAATATTAAACAAACTTGGTAGAGCCGATGTGTGGAGTTGCCCTCATTTTTTGCTCACGTGTTCACACACGTGAGCATATGGTTTAGCCATGTCTGTCTGTGTGTGTGTGTGTGTGTGTGTCTGTGTGTGTGTCCGTGTGTCTGTATCCCCATTATCTCAAAAACGGCTGAACGTATTTCAGTCAAATTTGGTAGACATCTTCAGAATTCAAATGGCTAGAACTGAAAAGGTTTTGGTGGGCGTGGCTTGCATATTAATGAAGTTATCACAGTTTTAATTTTTCTGATACATGGTAGTCTATGGGAAGCCGGTATCTGTGGTTTGAGGGCGCTATCCCCACGTTACACTCTGGCTAGACGATGCTGAAATTAGACTCGGTTTCGGATTCGGTTTCGGATTCAGTTTCGGATTCGGTTTCGGATTCTAGAGACTGAAAGAAATTTTATATTTCAGCCAATTGTTACACTGTGGAATACTGGATTTTCCTTACTTTCCCTGGACCCTTTTTTCAGCTAAAATAATATCTAATCACACTAAACAAAGTGAAAATAAGTATATAGGGATAACTTAGCAATACAAATTTTTTGACAAAATGTCATGTGATCTCGATGACCTTTGACCTTAAATATGAGTATATGTCCATAACTCAGTAACCACAAGTGCTACACCCTTCATATTTGGTATGATGGGAGACCTTATGACACCACATCCTGTACCTCATTAATTATGCGCATGTCTAATTCTGAGCCAGCCAATAGAGCTAGAGGTCTGATTTTTGGTATATAGGGATAACTTAGCAATACCATTTTTTTGACAAAATGTCATGTGACCTTGATGACCTTTGACCTCAAATATACATATATGGCCATAACTAAGTAACCCCAAGTGCTACACCCTTCATATTTGGTATGATGGGAGACCTTATGACACCACATCCTGTACCTCATTAATTATGCGCATATCTAATTCTGAGCCAGCCAATAGAGCTAGAGGTCTGATTTTTGGTATATAGGAATAACTTAGCAATACCATTTTTTTGACAAAATGTCATGTGACCTTGATGACCTTTGACCTCAAATATACATATATGGCCATAACTAAGTAACCACAAGTGCTACACCCTTCATATTTGGTATGATGGGAGACCTTATGACATCACATCCTGTACCTCATTAATTATGCGCATATCTAATTCTGAGCCAGCCAATAGAGCTAGAGGTCTGATTTTTGGTATATAGGGATAACTTAGCAATACAATTTTTTTGACAAAATGTCATGTGACCCCGATGACCTTTGACCTCAAATATACATATATGGCCATAACTAAGTAACCACAAGTGCTACACCCTTCATATTTGGTATGATGGGAGACCTTATGACATCACATCCTGTACCTAATTAATTATGCACATATCTAATTCTGAGCCAGCCAATAGAGCTAGAGGTCTGATTTTTGGTATATAGGGATAACTTAGCAACACAATTTAACTTGATTTTAGTCATTGAAACTTGCTATATATATCAAAGATACTGTGATATAACATTATTGAAAGTCAAAAAACATTTTTAGCTCCCATAGCCATATGTATATATGGCAATGGAAGCTATTCTTATAGGCTAGGGAAATGTCTGTATGTATGTATGTCTGTATGTCTGTATGTCTGTATGTCAACATCAAAAACTCCAAAACCGCTGTACATTTCATCTTGATATTTGGTGTGTACATGGATGATGGGCTGTAGATGAGATTTTGTTCAAATGAAGTTGTCATTGCCAAAAATATGCAAATTAAGTGAATAAATGTAAAAACAGTCAAAATTGAAAAAACTCAATAACCACTGAGCAGATTACATGAAAAATTAGCATGTAAGTACTTTCGGCTGACATGAAATGATTGTGCACATCTTGGGTCAGTATCTTGGACTTGCAATTTTTCATGAATTTTTTTGTAATTTTCTCCCATTTTTGGTCAAAAAATCTCCTGCTCTGAAACCACAAGTCCGATTGATTTGAAACTTGGTATGGAAGTGCATAGGAGTGACCTTCCCAAATTTGGGCAAATCGTGGTGAAATTTGCATATTTTTAGTTTACACGTCCATAGACTCCCATGTATAAGGCAGATCTCCATTGACTGCCATGTATAAGGCCACGAAAAATAAAAATTTAGTTTCTCATCGTATTCATATTGCAAAAAGGATGCAGTGACACAATTTTTATTCCCCACGGATGAAGTCCAGTGAGTTTTATAGATTGGGTCATGTCCGTCTGTGAGTCCATCCGTGAGTCCATCGTTCACGCAGATATCTCGGATATTTTGACAAAATGTCATGTTACCTTGATGACCTTTGATCTCAAATATACATATTTGTCCATAACTCAGTAACCACAAGTGCTACCACCCTTCATATATGGTATGATGGGACAGCTTATGACGCCACATATTGTACCTCATTAATTATGCACATATCTAATTTTGAGCGAGCCAATAGAGCTAGAGGTCTGATTTTTGGTATTAAGGGATAACTTAGCAATACAATTTTTTTGACAAAATGTCACGTGACCTCGGTGACCTTTGACCTCAAATATACATATTTGTCCATAACTCAGTAACCACAAGTGCTACAGCCTTCATGTATGGTATGATGGGACAGCTTATGACGACCACATATTGCACCTCATTAATTATGTGCATATCTAATTTTGAGCGAGCCAATAGAGCTAGAGGTCTGATTTTTGGTATATAGGGATAACTTAGCAATACAATTTTTTTGACAAAATGTCACGTGACCTCGGTGACCTTTGACCTCAAATATACATATTTTTCCATAACTCGGTAACCACAAGGGCTACAGCCTTCATGTATGGTATGATGGGACACCTTATGACGCCACATACTGTACCTTAATAATTATGCGCATATCTTATTCTGAGCGAGCCAATAGAGCTGGATGTCTGATTTTTGGTATATAGGGATAACTATAGGAGAGAAATTTTTTGACCAAATGTCATGTGACCTCGATGACCTTTTACCTAAAATATATGTTTATGTCAATAACTCAGTAACCACAAGTGCTACAGCCTTCATGTATGGTATGATGGGACAGCTTATGACGCCACATATTGCACCTCATTATTATGCACATATCTAATTTTGAGCGAGCCAATGGAGCTAGAGGTCTGATTTTTGGTATATAGGGATAACTTAGCAATACAATTTTTTTGACAAAATGTCACGTGACCTCGGTGACCTTTGACCTCAAATATACATATTTTTCCATAACTCAGTAACCACAAGTGCTACAGCCTTCATGTATGGTATGATGGGACAGCTTATAACGCCACATATTGTACCTCATTAATTATGCACATATCTCATTCTGAGCGAGCCAATAGAGCTAGAGGTCTGATTTTTGGTATATAGGGATAACTTAGCAATACAATTTTTTTGACAAAATGTCACGTGACCTCGGTGACCTTTGACCTCAAATATACATATTTGTCCATAACTCAGTAACCACAAGTGCTACAGCCTTCATGTATGGTATGATGAAACACCTTATGACGCCACATATTGTACCTCATTAATTATGCGCATATCTAATTTTGAGCGAGCCAATAGATCTAGAGGTCTGATTTTTGGTATATAGGGATAACTTAGCAATACAATTTTTTTGACAAAATGTCACGTGACCTCGGTGACCTTTGACCTCAAATATACATATTTTTCCATAACTCGGTAACCACAAGTGCTACAGCCTTCATGTATGGTATGATGGGACACCTTATGACGCCACATACTGTACCTTAATAATTATGCGCATATCTTATTCTGAGCGAGCCAATAGAGCTGGATGTCTGATTTTTGGTATATAGGGATAACTATAGGAGAGAAATTTTTGACCAAATGTCATGTGACCTCGATGGCCTTTTACCTAAAATATATGTTTATGTCAATAAATAAGTAACCACAAGTGCTATGTCCTTTGTATTTAGTAGGATAGGAGACCTTATGACAACACACACTTTACCTCATCAATTATGTACACATCTAATTCTGGGCAAGCGAATAGAGCTAGAGATCTGATTTTTTGGCATATAGGGATTAATTAGGAATATAATTTTTTTTGAAAATGTCATGTGACCTTGATGACCTTTGACCTTGATTATACATATATATGCATGTTTCAGTAACCACAAGTTCTATACCCTCCAATTTGATAGGATATTAGACCTTAGATGTCACATCTTGTACCTCATTTATAATGCACATATGTATTTCTTGGCTGGCCAATACTGCTAGAGGTCTGATCTTTTTTCCCAATTTAGAACCGTAACTTAGACATGCCTCATGTGTTTCAAATTGGGAACAACGACATAGACCTATGTGCCCATAGATCTCAACATATACACTCCAATGATACTTCTTAATGACCACATTTTCCTGCCCCATCAAGACTAGTACTCCTATTACAAGTGGGGACTATGTCATTGTAAATGACTTGAGTTAATGGTCGTATTACAGTATTCGATATATCTAATTCTGTATTTTTTCCATTTTATATTCTGAATAATTACATTAAACATATTTCACTGTCTCCAGTACATTTCATTTAAGTATTTTCACTTCATGCACTTTATCCCTTTCACACATGTTCAAATATCTGACCAGAGAACAAACACTAAATAGTCCAGGATGGGAGCTACAGTGTCATTGACGCTATTTTTACTTCAGCCAATTCCTAATTTGCATATTAAATGAATTTTCATAGTTAGGGATATTCATCTGAATTGACTTGATCAAAATTGATGTAACTTGCTATGTACATTTCAGACACTGTAATACAATATTATTGAAAGTCATTAATCATTTCTCTTCAGAAAATTCCTAATTTGCATGTTTAATGAACTTTCCTAATAAGGGATATATATCTGAATTGACTCGAACAAAGTTGACAAAACTTGCTCCATATATTGCAGATACCATGATACAACATTATTGACAATCATTAAGCATTTTTACTTAAGTCAATTCCTAATTTACATATTTAATGAACTTTGCTTATTAGGGATATATACTGGGATTTACTTGATCAAAGTTGGCAAAACATGACAACATTGATGATTATACCTGGTTAAAACAATATTGAAAGTCATTTCACATTTTCATGTCAGCTAATTTACAATTTGCATATCTAATGAGCTTTCACAGCTCGGCATATATGGCTTGAAGGACTTGGCCAACGGTAATTACACTTGCTATATAAATGACAGCAGTCAAAGAACTTTAATATTTTTATTTCAGCTAATTACATATTTGTATACTTCATGACCTTTGAGAATTAATCAGCGGTGATTATTGTTCATTATGTTGATCATAATACTTTCAATGAAGTTGCAAACATGTGGCAAAGGTTCAAATTTACACATAACTGTATGAAATACGTGAGCATTTTCAGTTCATATCTGGTCCTTTATATCCGACACTTATTTCTATATTAGACGATACCATACTTGTCAGATTGCGGGTAAATATTAGATGTATATCTGTGATTTCACTATACCTTACAGATCTGGCCCCGCTGTCTTGCCGTAGTCCGACTCTAACTTAAATTATACGAGCCTGGACTTGTCTAAAACTGTGGGTAAATATCCTATATTGGCGATTTCACCAACTCACATATAATATATGACCAAACAATTATAATTTCGATATTGTGTTGTCTAGTAGCTAAATGTCCGATGTCATATTAAAAGTGCAATGTTGCGGTGTCCTGGAAATCCATTTTACCTCGACATACGCTAAACAATAAATCTTTTATGGCCACAAGGAGATCACGAACCGAAAGCAAATGGGGAGCGTATTAAATAGTGCCACTACTCTCGCGAGAAAAGGTGAGGTAAGGTCTTTCGCCTGGATGCAGTACCGATCAGTCTGTTCGGTTTTTATTTGCAAATTTCACGTTTTGCAAATCTCTTGAAAGAATAAATTTCGTATCTCTGAATAATTTTGTCTGGTATTTAGCTTGGGAAAACGTTTGTGTAAACTTACTTTTCATATAGTGAAAGTTACTTGCCCGCGTCTTTAGGAACTGCAGGACATTTTTCAGGAGTTACTGGTCCAGCATGAAAATAGCTGGTCTCGAGCCATCGGGTTAGCGTGAATTTCGCACGCTGGAACCAGTAAATCGGATTTTAAAAGATGTACATAAACTTTTTCCAGGAAAATTTAATGACTACCAATTAAAAATAAAGACCAAAAGTTATAGGAAAGTACAAAATGGAAGCGGTAACATTATCCATGATTTAAGTATATTAAAATAATCTGAAGTGTCAGCTAGGATCTGTTTTGGGAAGACCGGCACGATTTACGCACATACTGAACACCAGTCCTGTCACTTAAAAATTAAGCTCTACTATACCATAGTATATGCCATGATTGATTATAGATTGAAAATACCGGAGAAGGCAGTGGCCAGCTGACAGCATTGTAGGCCTAAAGGACAATCCCCTCATGCCATGTGCATACATTCATGTATCTCTGGATTTATCACTAAAGGTTGTGTAACTTTGAAATAAAGTCAGTGATGTGCATGTGCAAACTAAGGTATACATACTTTAACATAACTGAGCGATTAAATGTTAAAGGCAAGTAATTGTCAGCATTTGCTGATTTAATTCAGTATTTTTGTCCACAATATTTTGTTTTTCAATGGACACACCAAGAATTACATCAGATTACATGTTCATTTAAGCGATAACCCCCGCCGCAGGAGGGTATACACGAAATTTTGGTACAATGCGCGACATATAGCACGAGCCGATAGGCGAGTGCTATATGGAGCGAATTGTGCCAAAATCGAGTGTATACCCGGCGAAGGGGGTTATTGCTATTATATTATATCAACTTGCGTGTCTTTGTTGTCTTACTTGTAGGGCTTGAGTTAGTTGTAGGGGGACTCAAAAGAATCAATGCAGACTAGCTGTGTTAGACCAGAGTTGAGTAACGTTAGTTATGGCACAGGGGTGGGGGAGGACTATTTTCATCACTCTAAGCCGAAAACGAACGTCCGATAGATCGAACGTCGGAAATTCTGCTCCCGAGACCAAGCATTTTTAAAGTTGGGATTACGTACAGATATCGACATTACATTTTATTCGCATGCAACACGAACACTTATAATACCGGTACTTGTCAAAAAATACCTGCTGCAGTCACACAGAAAATGGGTCAAGAGTTCAAATCAAAAGAAAAAAGTAACAATATTTTTCGTAAATTTACATGAGAACAACTGGCTTTTTTGGCATACTAAAAATGGATTTATCTCATTCTGTACCGCGGTACGCGTATACGGTATCGACCGTCGCGACATTCAGAGGTGGCACAGTGTAGTTTTGGATCTATTTTTCATGGATAATTTGGACGTTAATTTTGTACCAGAAAAAAAGCAGTTTTGAAAGAATCCAGACTTGCGATGACTGCAACTGTGATGAACAGTTGTGCAGAGTGTGTTGCCCGATGCAGCGAGAGCTGGACACACAGCGCGGACATTTTTCTAACACAGCGCGGGGATTTCTACACAGCGCGGACATTTTTTTAACAGAGCGCGGCGATTTTTACACAGCGCGGCGCTTTTAACACAGCGCGGCGCTTTTTTTAACACAGCGCGGACATTTTTTAACACAGCGCGGCGCTTTTAACACAGCGCGGTCATTTCTTTAACACAGCGCGGCGATTGTCGTTTTCGTCCACCGTAGTATCTTGCATCATTGATGTTGTTACATTGATTTTGGTCATACACTTCACAAACAAATCTTTCAATTCGCTGCAGCAATTGATCTGTGATTTCCCACTCCATACCCAACTGCAGAAATGTTGCAATGTGGCTTTCTTCACTCAACATTATTTTCACCAGCTTCTTATTCCTCTGAAAGCACTGACGGTGTCGCAGCCTGAAAATACATGGATACCAACAAGGGCCTGTGCAGCTTTCTCCCCTAACCCATCTGCTATTCTGTTAACATGCAAGATTCTGCCATTTCCACCTGTTATGTGTTGATACAGGTTGGCTTGCAGACAATGAATAATGCTGATGGCCAAAATGAGCACATCTGTATCTGCACCAGGGCTTTGAATGATGACCGTGTCAGCATCTGCACTCACAGCATGTTTTGTATGGAGGAGGAGAAGAGTGTCCACCTCTTCGTGATCACAACTTAATTCTTGTACTTCTCCTGGGAATAATTTACCCTGCCATATGCACAGTAACAAGGCAGCATATCCCTGAGTACGTACGTAGACCGATGTAACTCCCATCCTTCCTCTTGTGTTGCCCAGAGAAAATGGAGTACTTAGTAGTTGTACCATTTCTAAGTACCAATTCCAGTAGTTCGCATTGCTTCTGCTACGCTCCTCAAGGTGTGCCTTGTACTTTGCCTATAACATCTTTACATGGTCACTTTTTGCTTCATCACTGAAGTCTTCTGGGAAACTTTCTTACATACGGATGAGGCAGTCAAGAGCTCCCAGGTATTCTGCTTCTGGTAAACTGTCAAGAAACTCTGAGAATCTGAGGCGATGCATGGCTTCAGCTACAGCTAATGACATACCGGTAGAATACTTCTATTGTAGTGATGGCTACTCATAACACCATTGACAGAGCCTTGTGTGAAAACACCAGACTCAATTATGTGATCCTCCAAACCTGTATTCCTGTACTGCTTGCCCAACAAATCAGGTGGCACTGAATCAAGAATTCAAAAGATTGGCTTAATTGTCCTGTGATTAGGAGAATTTTATACTGCAATGTCCTTTATGGCAGTCATAGGCAATACATATAGATAAAAGCCTGGTGTAATCCCATTTCCTTGCAGCTGTTGAATAGCCAATGCAGTGTCATGTTGTAAAATCTGTGAATGTGATGTACAGTGACTCAAACCATTCAACAGCTCTAACATTGATGATGAATCTGTTGTATGAAAAATTGCCATTCCAAGAGCGACATGTATTGGTGTAGCTTTTCTTCCTTTGGAAAACAGGTCTTAAAATCTTGACCAATTGACAAGAGTTTATTCTGTGAATCATCTGAGACTTTGACACAGTTTTCTGAAAAGTAAGCTCCTGAACATCAGGTGAGAATCTTGGCATTGCTGCAAATTGGCTAGTTTTCAATCGGGTTTGAACTCACAACATACAGCATCCAGTCGCCTAGGGGAGAGGCAACAGACAGAACCACTCGGCCAAATCGGCAAAGTGACATAATCTGCTTTTGGTGGCCACTTGCTTACAAAGTCTGCACTCTCAATGACATCATGCAGCTGCATGGCAGCATGGAAAATATCATGCACTTCACTACCGCGGCTTGCCATTGACTCTTGCACACATTGCTCAATTTCATCTTCACTTTCAGATTCCTGTGTTATATTTAATACCTTGCTTGTTGATAAACTACTTTTTCTTTGTCAAATACCAATTCACATTCATGAACGTGAGGGTGAATAAATTGTAGCCTGTCACCATATTGTTTAACATATCTTGTTTTGAATGCAGTGTTTCTGTAGGTAGATGCATCATAGTGTTCTGTATCACTTATGATTTTGACAAACAGATTCTTCAGTGCTGTCATTCTAAAGACTTCACCCCTATCAAAGATTCTTTTCTCAATGACGTTCGTACAAAGAATCTTGAATGATGGAGTGTACATCACGTCACTGTCTGCTTCATCTTTCTTCTCATATCATGTCTCTATGGCAACGAGTGTAATTTCTGTAGCATGACTTGTGATATTTTACTTCAATGCTGACTAAGTCTTGACCTCTGATTTGAACCTAAAGTTCCTCATCCTGTCTGAATTCTGCAGCTTTTACCAGATTTTCACCAGTTTTGCATGATATCAGTTTCTCTATTATTTGTTTTCCCGTCTTCCTGTCATACATGCATTTCACGCTTCTACATATCAAACACATTGGTGGTAACACATGCACGCTTCTACGCTTACCCCCAGAAATACTGTGAGAACCAGTAGCTGACCTTAAACTTCGCTTTGCAGGTGGTACAGTTCCTTATCAATGCTATCATTGCATTCATCTTCTACTACATGTGGTACTGGTAATCTTGGCCTAAATTTTGCTTAAGCAATACAACATTAGTCTGTGAAATGTCTGTAACACTTGACATGCAAACCAATGTTACCCACAAGTAGAAGATTAGAAAAGAATTGTAAAAGTTTGAGAGTCTGAATATCTGTCCCCGAGGACAATGTATCTTGACAGAAAAAGAAGCCATCACCTTCAGAGCAGACAGAAATTCTCCTGATTTTTTCTCAGCTTTTATACAGCAAGCATGCCAAGTAAAACATTGGGAACTGCTTTATTATGTAATCAGTACAACTTGAGATGGTAGATTGCCAAGTATTGAAGTTGTATAATAATAATAATATTGGGTTCTTATATAGCGCACATATCCACAAGTAGATGTGATCAAGGCGCTTTACAATTATTATTACCCCTGGTCACTGGACCTAATATGATACCACTCAACTCCCTGGGGAGCAGACAACAGCTCACATGTGCAGCCAATAAGCGCAGCAGAGCTAAACGCACACATAACAACCTCTGTCCTACCAGGTACCCATCACTCCTGGGTGGGGAGAAGCAATGAGGAATAAAGTGCCTTGCCCAAGGACACAACACCACAGCCATGCTGGGGCTCGAAACTCACCATCCTTTGATCGTGAGTCCACTGCTCTAGCCACTGGCCCATGATGCCTCCTACAAGGCATCATGGAAAACCCATGTCAACAAAGTGACAAGAAAAGCTAGGCCGGCCCACAGACTACTTGTGAAATTCAATGATGTTCAGTCTGTATAATTGTCTTGAGACAAATACATAATGTATATTAAATAATTGTACCTTAGTATTTCTCTTTTCTTTTGAGTGCCCAAGTTAAGTGCCGTGTGGGTTCAAATCCGATCGAAAACTATCCGTATTTTGTCATGGTTGGGGTAAGGATTAGCATTCATAAAATATAATGCAGACAATTTATTTCAGTTGCAGACAAGTTTCCTTCTGACTTTCTCAACAGTTTTGATAAAATATGATATCCTATAAAAAGTTAAGGAAATTTTGTTTAAACTTATGAAAAAAATCACAGAAAAATTCATAAAAATTGGAAAACTGACAAACAACAAAGTGTTAATGGGAAAAATTACAGCGCTGAGGGTTGGAGGGATAAAGTCATTTTTTTTTTTCTTGTGAGAAAGTATTAATTTTGCTTTGTTACTTGACACACATTGAATTATTGATCATTATAGCTCTACTCTCTCTTGATATTATATAGTATGTAAATGTGATGATCACGTAGTAGCTTCCATGTATCATCAATTATGTCAGTGGGGGAGTTGTCATCTGACTATCTCAGTGCAATATCTCATCTAACATAAATAACTGATTCAGGAAGATTTTTTAAAAAAGTAATGACTTGTCTCTTTGATTCAACCTACATTTCAGTAATTTCTGATTTTCTATTTTTCAGACTAAATTGCACCAATAATTTAACCTTCTAATTGTGAACCTCAAATGACCTATGAAATCAGGTAAAGTTTTCCCAAAAGAGGTTAAAATGTAAGAGTAGTTTGGTCTAACCCTTTAAGCCTGAACTCTTAATGAACTCTTAAGTATGGTAATTTTCTCCTAAAGAAGTTAAATTGTTAGAGCAGAGGGCCTCTCTGCAGAGGGCCTGTCTGTCTGTAGGTTGCAACTACATACAGAAATTGTACATCATCAAAGTATTTCAGCATTACCACAAGTGTGTGCGCCCTCACAGTCTAAAAGTTACCAGTATTTTGTTTTTATATAATGTGCTTTATACTTATTCATTGGGCTGTCAATATCATGCAGCTTTACTGTTTGATGTTACAGAAACCAGAACAGCAGCCTAGCTTGTAATTAGAGTACTAATAATGTAAAATAACAGATACTACACTTTGAAAATATACTTCCTCTTCACATCCACCGGTGGCTATTGTATTTCTTTGAATCCAAGTTTGCCGGTGTTCAGTTGTGATAGGTGTTAATTTTGTCTTTATTTCCAATTCAACAGACAAAAACAGAACTTGAAAGTGTAACATCCTTGCTCAGAAGACTATCAACATATCACTTGATTAAACAGTGGCTGCAAACATGATGGACTTGGAAAGAGCTGGATTATACGGTATCAATGGAACAAACATCTCATATGTTGAAGGGACAATCACCAATGTTATTGGAGAAACAACCAAATGGAGTCTTGTCCAACGGCATGAACATGCTTGGTGAGTTTGAGTTCCACACACCTTAAAATTCTGTGATGAAATGTCAGAAAGTTCCAGTAATCTTCAATGTATGTTATCTTTTTCCGGTATTTTAGTTCTGCTTCATATGATGTAGTTCCCCATGTCAAAATGCCATGAATTTAAAATGTGATCAACATAGCCTGTGTGTCAGTACAATGCCTTTTATTGGCAAATAGTGAATTCTAATCTGGAGTATTATATTGTATCTTATATTGTGTACCATCCATTATTTGTTCAAGGCTATTATTACTTTTTAATGCACGTTGGGGAAAAGGAGAAAACATGGAGTCATTTTTCAGAAGATGAATGAAAACATTATTCCCAAACCTGTGGCTATTGTCCCTATACTTTTGCAGCATTGTCTATGAGTTCCTGTTCATTCCACTCTGGATTTAATGTTAAGGTGAACCATAATGCCATTCACAGTTTGATAAAAAAAAAAGTAAGAAAGAAAAAGATTTTCTGTGCTTTTCATGTTTGGAAGCATTTTAAGGAAAAAATTTCCAAATGTTAAATGCAACTCCATGGTAACTAGAATGATGAACATAATATGGTCAAATTAGATGATAATAAACTTCCTTATTTATTGACAAAATGTTGTATCATTTAATTTTTATACTTCATTACTGTTGAAAAGCACAACAGCACAAGCAAGATTAATATAAAATTCTGATTTTTTTTAGGATTTAATGGTGTTCTGCATTTTTGGTGTCTTGATGGCCAAGATGGGCAAAAAAGCACATGTTATGTGTCAGTTCTTTGTGATCCTGAATGACATTGTCATGCAGATGGTTCTGATTGTCATGTGGTATGTACCAAGAATATAATAACTTGTTCACCAGTGATGTACATGTATTTTTGTACACAATCCCTCCATGATTAGATAGTGTTTTGAAGTGCATAGCTTTAAAATGTCAGTACATTTTGCTTGATTCAGATCTTGTGTACCTTCCAGCATAGTAAACTCTTTGCATCAATTGAGGATTTTCTTCAATTTCTTTTCAGTGAGTGTAATACCAGTTCATGTAATATGAAAAAGTCTTTTATGTTACATCAGAGATAGCTTTCATGAGTTTATTGTGCCATGATTAAGGTAGTATGTGCCTCAAAAGTGAAAGACTTTAAAATTTCACTCAAACTTTACTCAAGTAAACTTTCAGCCATTCTACTTCAAAATCAAGAATTAAAATCAGGAGTCACAGGCAAAATTTGGTACTAGAGAAACAAAAACCTGATATTTAACAATATTTGAAATTCAAAATGGCTGCCATCCCTGTGGTAACTCTGCGGGAAACATAAAATTTTGTATTTCCAAAAATACTAAGACAGTGAACCTTTAAAATCAGTTTCCACAACTGGTAGATCAGAAAGAAATTGTGAAACTCAGAGAATTCCTATATCTGACACATTGTACTTTAAGTAGTAAATCACACCTAACAACAGGTATTATCTCAAGATTTTCACAAGTACCCAATGTAAAGGAATTGGATATCTGTTGTGTGTTTGTAGAGTGAACTGATCCAAACAATTCAGTCTCAGATGTAGATACTGACTGTTACTACAACAGTTCAAGTACATTAGAATTTAAGCTCAAAACATGTAAAACGTTTTTTCCTTAAAGTTCAAATAAGAACAAAGTTTGCAATTAATATAGTCCTAGATATATGAGTCTAAGATATATGAATATTAATTAACAGCTGACCAACATTCTTGACAGCTGATGTGTTTTATGAATGCTTACTTGTGACTTTAATCATATCCTAAAATATATTGATCAACTATTCACTTCCTGCAAATTAATTCATGTTCAGGACCACTTGATCAGATTCCAACACTTGTAAACCACAAATTATATTATACCAGTATATTGATG
The DNA here is from genome assembly GCF_041260155.1 of Ptychodera flava. Classification (NCBI taxonomy): domain Eukaryota; kingdom Metazoa; phylum Hemichordata; class Enteropneusta; family Ptychoderidae; genus Ptychodera; species Ptychodera flava. Next base: position 39,262,675 of record NC_091939.1, on the reverse strand, counting down.
GTGCAAATACAGCTATCTGATTGGTCGAGATATGAAAAGAACCTTGGTATATTCATGATATACCACAGCTGGCAAATGTGCGAGCTCTTGGCTTGAGCAAATTCCGCTTTTGACGTCCATGCCTGATTTCAATATACTGTTATGATATAATAGCAATAAATCACACCCGGCGACAGATATAGGAGTCTGTGCAAAGAGCTATCTCTCTTGCATGTATGTCATGAACTGGTCAAAATTTTGTGGTATTCCCTCACCAAGTGTGCTTTATTGCTTAAATGTAGTACTGCTATTTTCTTATCTCAATAAACAGATCACTGTATTTTTGTCATCAATATACTGGTATAATATAATTTGGTTTAAATGTCACACTGACACATATATTATTTTCCTGCAGGTATTTACCAGTTGGTATCATGTCCCTGATTGCTGCAAAGTTGCTATCCATGCGTGATCTGGAATCTGTGCTGGCCCAGCTTGGCATGTATATGTTGACTGTGATTATTAGACCCGTCATTCATGGATTCATGGTACTTCCAGGACTGTACTTTGTGATCACCAAAAAAAATCAATTTGTTTACTTTTTTGGAGTGCTGGAAGCATGGATAACTGCCCTTGGCACAGCCTCCAGGTGAGTTACAACCTGCATTTTACATATCATCAATATAACATTTCAATTCAATATTATATTACCATGCCCTGCCCTTCGCATTTTGATTGGTCAAGCTGAACCACGTGACTGGCCACAAATACACAGTAATGGTTTGTTTACATGCCCGTGAATACAGTGTTCATTCTAGGACGTAAAAACAAGGGGCCACTGTGGGCCCCTACTCCTGTCCCAAGGGGGCCATTTTAGAAAATAGGGGGCCGTCATGATCACACATGTAAAACCCTTGAATTTTCTGCATAAAATACTATAGTCTATCAAGTCAAGAAAAGGAGAATACTAGAGATCGGGCCACCTGTAACCAACGAAGCCTACAGCAAAGTTGTGCCCCGTACGTACGCAACAGGCCCAACAATGGCAGCAGCAAACTGACCATTCAATTGTTTACGTAACTTATGTGATGAATTATTGATGTCGGACTTAAACAACTGTACAAATTACTACGGACTGTGATTTTGACTGTGGAAACGATCATGATCAAAGCTTAGCGCACCGGTAGGATTTCTCCGAGTGGCCTCCGATTTGCACTGGTCGACAATTATCACACTGGTAGTGGTACAACACGAGAGTGTAACACATAAAGTGATCGATACATCAACTTTTAAACATAACTTGTATGTATTAGCAAATTTACGATCATTGGTTCTGACCAAAGGGTTTTACACAGCGGTGTTGTTCTATGCATAGACCTGGCTACTCTGGAAAACGAGATATGTCCGACCTAAACTGTGTTGCTCTTCAAAACGATCATCTGGCCGGCCAAGCATGAATGCTTTCCTTGCAGTGTTCAACGTTTCGCTGGTATGGACTATAGACGTGCAAACGCTTCAATTTAAGGGACTGCCCGATCATCCTGGGTTCATCAACTATTATATACCGTAGTACTGGCGTTAAAAATCTGAGCGGCGACTAGCTTTTCACGATAACGCGGCGGCCGGAGCCATTGTTTACATTCATCGATCGTACCACATGCGCACGGCTCCAATACACCATTGCCCCTACATCAGTCCTTTCTACCCAGCTTCCTATGCACCACCATATATGCCGTAGTGGGCAAAGGTCGAAGGGTAACTGAATCGTTTTACATGGCACACTATGACTGAGGTAATGACCTTCGGGGAGCTACGTAAATGTATGAACTAAGTGAACTCTGCGTGATCGACCGACCCATTCATAAAATGTTGCGCCCTTAGTGGCGCATCAAAGGTAGAAATGAGGGCCATTCGAGATTTTTTTGCGCAAATTGCGCAATGGCGCGTCCTAGAATTAACTCTGTGAATATGAATAATAAGATACACAACTCAAAGTATCGTAACTTTACAGCTTAAACGTAAACCATAAACAATCACAAAATAAAATGGAGCACTTGTAGGTCAAGTTGAGATACTTTTTTCTGAAAACATCTCCGGATTTGCCAATTTTTTACAGCGCGCGTGACAGTGTGTCATGTATTGCTCAGTTTCATGGGCCCAGTTGTCGTTCGCTCCTGAAATTTTCGGAAATTTTGACGGTTTTCTTGGGTTTGCTGTTAATATAATGGAAATAACAGACTCCGCTCTGACCATTAACGTTTATTTGTGGGCACGGGCTCAAGGAAAGCCAAATTAACGGGCTCGGCAAGCCTCGCCCGTGAATTTTTGGCTTTCCTCTCGCCCTTGCCCACAAATAAACGTTAATGGTCAGCGCGTCGCTCGTTATTTCTATATTAGAGGGCTGGGAATACTGACTTTTGATGAATTTTTTCATTATTTTTATTTCTATATCAGTTGCAAGGTCTACTCCCTAAAGAATGTTGCAACATTCACTAATAACAGTACCTTGTCAACATAGCGTCTATATGTGCAAAATGCACTGTTGTTTACATTTGAATTCTAGTCTGGACAAGAATTACAACACAGTTTACACATGTACAGGCAGAGTTGACAAGCCGAATACTGTGTATATCAACTTATACTTTGAAGACACATTAGATTTAAACTTTCGTTCACAACACTAAGGAGAAAATTTTACCTCCAGAAATTTTCGAACAACCACTGTGTCCTTTATGAGCTGTTCTAATGCTAGATGACGTCAGAGCGCACATGCACTCTGACAATCTTGGTGTACGTCTCAGGTAAATAATAAGCTCCCCATCTTTATTAAAGGGACAAAGACGCCCATTTTTCATGAATTTTGTTTGATACGAGATACTACTTATATTATAAGTTGAAAAATATTGAAAGAAATGGGTGACCATGCATATATTTGAACCCAGTATTAGACACAATACGTGAAACCATCGCGAAAATGAATTAATGGTCATGACCATTAATTCATTTTTGCAATGGTTTCATTCAATTTGTCTAAAACTAGGGTCGAATATATGCATGGTCACCCATTCATTCAGTATCTTTCAACTTGTCAAATAATATGAGTAGTATCTCGTATCAAACAAAATTCATGAAAAATGGGCGACTTTGTCCCTTTAAGGGACGGTTGCAGGGCCCGGATTTAGATAGCCTCCTTGACACCTCATTCAAACCAACGTGGATCTTTGTCTAGGATCTTAACATGTTTTATGTCAATGGAATGACCCAGACTAGTCTTATGAATGTGGTGTGCCATTTCCCAACTCCCCGCCAAGCTGGGGCATCTGTGTTCACCGAATCTGGCCTTAAAATTGTGTTCAGTCTCTCCGATGTATGAATCACTGCAGGATGGCACAAGGAATGAGATAGATGGACTTAACAGTGTCTTAACCTTTCTTGGATTTATCCTTGGGGGCAACCAGAATTTGTTTAGAGTCTTGGTAGGCTTGAAACACTTCTACATCCCCTTAATGGCAAAAATCCGCTTGAGGGCCTCAGAAATTAAAGACCTTTAACGTAAGAGATAATGACAAGACCTTTGCTCCTTTCCCCAGGATTGGAGATAGTCCGGTTGCGGAGGGGGCTCAGAAACTGTAGAAAAAGGCATTATTTCATTCTATCCAAGGTCCACTTGGAGTAGTAACAATGCTGTAGAGCGGTTGATACATGGGCAACCTTGTCCTCTAGATCTTTCTTGTCAGTTATGATGGATTCCACTCGGTGAGACAAGGTGTGAATCACTCCTAGTTTGTGCCGGAGTACGGTAGGTGGTTTCAGCCAAAGTTCAAATGTTGGTCAGTGTGGGTTGGTTTGCAATAGATCTTAACTTTCAACTGACCATTGGGTTTGCGGACACTCAATGTGTCTAGTAAAGCGATTGAGTTATGCTCATCAGCCTCGGTGGTGAACTTAATATCGGGAGAAAGTGAGTTCAGGTGGTCGGTGAACTCCTGGGCATAGGGACATTGAATCATGCAATGGGTGTCGTCAGTATATCGGAACCACAATCCTGACGGGTGAGGAGCCGTCGCGAGAGCTTGTTGTTCCCGTTCTTCTAGATATTGGTTGCAAGACGAGCAAACTTGTGTTGTTGCCAACTTTTAGTATAACATGTTCCCTGACCTGCACCTACACAATACAGACTTCCACTTCAGACTGGACGTCAGCTGGGAGTTTACTATTGACACCATGAAGATCAGAGCAAATGCACTCTGACGTCAACCAGCATTAGTCCAGCTGATGAAGGATACAGTGATTGTTTGAAAATTATGGAGGTTAAATTTTCCACTTAGTGCTGTGAACCAAAGTTTAAATTTAACGTGTACTGGTACAGCACACAGATCTTAATATATCTTTTGCTAGAGGTGCTATTTAGAGTTGATGGCTCAATATCAGTGCAGTATATGTATAACACAATTTCGGTCAAAAAGTGACCATTTTCATACTGCTATGCACCAGCCAAGAAATTCACCTTTTGTGATGTAGAACAGCAATATGCATTGCAGTATCTAATGCAGTGTTGTTGGACAAGTTTACAGCAGCACCATTGAAAAATACACAATTTTGGAGCCAGTACGTGTATTTTCCAATTACTCTCAAACCTGGAAATCTGTCAGCTTGTCCAGCTATTCTTTGCCGGCAGTTAACTACTACACCATGACTTTATAGAAGTAACACACTGTGTTCATACAAAGCAATCAATAATGTTTGTCTTTTTCATCTCACACAAGTGCGGGTACTTTGCCGGTGACATTCAGATGTCTGGAGGAGAACAACAAAGTTGACAAACGGGTGACACGCTTTGTCCTTCCCATTGGTGCCACAGTCAACATGGATGGTACTGCCTTGTACGAAGCTGTAGCGGCTATTTTCATTGCACAGATGAATGGAATAAATCTTAGTGCTGGATCCATCGTAACTGTAAGGTGTGTATTAACTATACAGACAAGCTTTCATTTTATTTGGGCTGGTCATGCTTTGAATATATATATTTATTTGAAAAGATATCTTTCAAATGAAATCAAACGCAAAGACAGTTGTTTCAATGGAATTCAATAAAAATGAAATACTTATTGGGTTTTTTCATTTTCTGTAGTTTGACTGCCACCTTGGCAAGCATTGGAGCTGCAAGTATTCCAAGTGCAGGATTGGTTACAATGTTGCTAGTTCTGACAGCAGCTGGATTACCCACTGGTGATGTCACTCTTCTGTGGACTGTTGATTGGTTACTGTAAGTGTCAAAGATCATGACCCTGTGACCTCTATGTTCATAAGTTTGTTCTTCAACAAAAAAATTTCTAGAACATCAGTTCAATGTACTCATTCAAAGGAAAAAGCTGCAAGTTCCAATGTATTATCATTATTTTGCACTGAATGAACATATTTGCTCCATAGAACAAAAAGTTTGGCCAACATACATACAGGATTGTCTACAAGTTGAACACTATCTGTTTTGATAAAATTGAGAGATTTGAAGAAAGAAACATTACAGAGAGAACAAAAATATCAACAAATTCACAAAATGAATCACTAATGCAGTCTTAAAGTGATATTTTTTTAATATTTTGTTTCATATGTTAACCACAGCTTTTTATCCTACATCCCAGTATTTTGCTTGTGAACTAAAACCTGTACATGCCTCAACTTCATTTTTTTGTGTGACAAGTCAATTTTAGTGCAGACTGAAATTGAAAAATGAACAACAACAGTGCACTGTGCACCTTTTCACACTGGCAAGCTGAATATTTTAACATGTTTTAGGTATTTCAAGATGATGTAGAGAGTGAAACAACAACTTTCTGTGGATATGCAAAACAAAAAGAGTGGAAAAACATGTATCGGAAGTTACAGCATCTGTTCCTTTAAAGACGGGTGTTTCTTCATTATCTATGAAGTACTCTAACAAATCATACTTTATGTTCTTTATATAGTATGAGTTAACCTGTTCATCTTGTTTATGGTGTTTGCTAGTTTTCAAAGTAGTTGCAAATCACAGTGTGCGAGCAAATAGTACAAATCTAAACGTATTATTATTTTTAATTAATTTACTTTTTAGTCCCCACGGACACCGTCCGGGCGGACTTATAGGTTTGGTCATGTCCGTGCGTGCGTGCGTGCGTCCGTCCGTGCGTGCGTCCGTCCGTTCACGCAGATATCTCAGAGATGCAAGAAGCGATTTCATTCAAACTTGGTACAAGGATTACTTCATATGTCATACAGATGCACGTCGATTTGTTTTGGGATACGATCCAATATGGCCGCCAGGCGGCCATTTTATTACGATTTTTTCATGTACAGAGCCATAACTCAGACATGTTTCTACCAATTTTATTCAAAGTTGGTGCAAGGACATTGACTAATGTCATAGATATGCACGTCAATTTTCTTTGTGATACGATCCAATATGGCCGCCAGGCGGCCATTTTATTACGATTTTTTCATGTACAGAGCCATAACTCAGACATGTTTCTACCAATTTTATTCAAAGTTGGTGCAAGGACATTGACTAATGTCATAGATATGCACGTCAATTTTCTTTGTGATACGATCCAATATGGCCGCCAGGCGGCCATTTTATTACGATTTTTTCATGTACAGAGCCATAACTCAGACATGTTTCAAGTGATTTTATTCAAAGTTGGTACAAAGACATTGACCAATGTCATAGATATGCACGTCAATTTTTTTTGTGATACGATCCAATATGGCTGCCAGGCGGCCATTTATTATGATTTTTTCATGTACAGAGCCACAACTCAGACATGTTTCAACCGATTTTATTCAACATTGCTACAAGGACATTGACCAATTTCATAGATATGCACGTCAATTTGTTTTGTGATACAATCCAATATGGCCGCTAGGCGGCCATTTTATTACAATTTTTTCATATACAGAGGCATAACTCAGGCATATCTCAACCGATTTTATTCAAAATTGGTACAAGGACATTGACCAATGTCATAGATATGCTTGTCAATTTGTTTTGTGATACGATCCAATATGGCTGCTGTGCGGTCATTTTGTTACGATTTTTTCATATACAGAGGCATAACTCAGGCATATCTCAACTGATTTTATTCAAAGTTGGTACAAGGTCATTGACCTATGTCATACATATGTACATCGATTTTTTATGTGATACGATCCAATATGGTTGCTAGGCAGCCATTTTATTACGATGTTTTCATGTACAGAGCCATAACTCAGACATATTTCCACCAGTATCATTCAAAGTTGACATTGACCTATTTCATACATATGCTCGTCAATTTGTTTCACGTCATGTAGCAGTAACATGTCAATTATTGAAGTTTCGTAAGTAGGCTGATATGTCAAGAAATATGTACTGCATCAAATTCATGAAACTTTATACAGATGTTAACCGATGTTAAGCTCACATTGCTTTAACATTGAAAAAGACATTTATCAGTGTCATTTTAATTAATTTGTAATTGCATAAGTAATGAACTTTCCTAATTAGGGTGATATAGCCACAAATTAATACAACGTCAAATGTGATGAAACTTGATACAGATGTTGATCTCCTAGTGTTGTAAATACTGCATCAAACTTTATGAAATATGGTACCAGTGATAATCTGTTAAGTGTTAGAATTGTATGCAAAAATGTTTTGCAACATCCTGTTGATTAATTCCTAGTTGACTCATTTTATGAACTTTAGGATGGTGGCCTACATTGGTTTTATGTTTTCATCACCATGGAACTCATTCTTGGCCATTGAGCGCCATCTGTATCAAAGTATTTTTATCACAGACCTAATTAATGAAGAGGACTCTGTCCTCTCTGAGGACATGTAATCAAAGTACCCATTATTAACAAGTGGGGACTGTGTCATCAACGATGACTTGTTGTATTCTATTTTAATTTCACAACCAGAGAATTTTCACTGTGGAGAGTTTCTCCAGTGTCAGTAACAGAAAGTAAATAGCTATCAAGGCATTGTTGTCAATGAATTTTAAGCTGTGATATATTGTAGTATCATTAATTGAATGATGCTCTGTATATCTTTATGTATGTATTGCTTCACAGGAATCACTTCCATACTTCAGTCAATGTGTTAGGACATTCCTATGGCCCAGGGATTGTTGCTCATCTGTCAACTGTTGAGCTACAAGATGTGGACATGCTGGAAATGGAGGAAGGCAGAGAGATCAATGACATTGGTGACTCAGATGACAAGCCAAAGTTGCAACCAAGTGTCAGCAAGGGTGACTTTGATGACAAAGTCAATGGTATTGTCATTGCTGACAATCAAGAATCAATCAGTAAAAGGACAATTTTCACTGTCAAATTTCACGAACATTTCACTCAACCAGTAGATATTGTAAAAAGGATATGAAGCTTTTCACAGCTAGACTTCGGTACATCTGCAATGTTTTCAATAGGGTAGGTAAACCTATGTACTAGGCAATGGGGTAGAAATGTATAGCTTTACTTCACCAGTAGATATCCTAATCAGGGTACGTATTAACCCTTTCACAGCTAGACTTTGCTATGTTTTCAATAGGGTACCTAAACATTTTTTGTTATCAAAATCCTCTACTCCCCCTCCCATCTGAAATCAAATGGTTCTTCCCTAATCATGTTATCAACCTTTTCAATGCTAGGACTTTGGTACATCTACAATGTTTTTAATCAGTGATGTGAACCTACATAAATGAAAAAGGGCAACTGCCAGAAATGTGAAAAGTAAGAGAGGTCAAGTGCAGTCATGGTGACCTGTTAATACTGTTGTCTCAACAAAAATGATGGAAAGGAGATTGTTCCTTGTACATGCTGTGAACTTTTTTGTTTTCTGTATTTCTCATTCAATGTTAACTTTTGAGAAGTTTTTCTCATCCTTATTCATGAATCTCACAAGATGATTAAGTGTAACACAAGTTAAGGGCAGGGTAGTATCTATGGATAACAGAGCATCAACCAATTTACATGTAGAAATGCAAGAAAACATCCTAAGGCTTGTTATATTGTCATTTTCTTGAAACTTTCAGAAAACAATCGGAATGATAAGGTGTGTTGGGAAATATATTCAAAAAGTGGTGTCACTGTGCTAGATTTCAAAGCACAGTGGCAAGATTATTTTTCCATACAAACACTGACTGAACAGCTTTTCAATTGCTTTTGATAGAGACACCATTCTCTTACCTTCACTGTGAGGTCAGCATCATACAGATTTATACAATCATGAAAATATAAAATGTATATTGAAAATAATTTAAATTATAGGATAATCTACTTCACTAAAGAGTGTTTTAGCAACAAATCACCTCAAAATCACTTTATTTTTTGACTGATGGATAAAAAACTATTATTTTATGTACATTTATGAGTATTTCACAATAAAAATAAAGAATTATATATGTTTAATGTAGATTAATGTATTTACATGATGTATTACATATCTACATTTTCAAAGATATTTAGATATATATTAACAAATCTGTTACAGTGGTTTCTATTATTTTGTTACATTTAAATCATGAAATCAAAATTTATGCATATTTCTTTTGACCAAAATCATATTTTTAATAAAATCATGTAACCTGATCGTGTTTTCAGTAGGCCCTTGTTGTTTTGAATATTGATAACAGAACATCAATATTCATCATGTGACTTGATTTGAATCTACCATGATCTCTGCATATGAATATTGTTTTCGAAAAATTGCATAAGAACTTCACAAATCTTATGTATGATAGTTGTTCCTGACAACACCATGGTCTTTCAGTATAAAACCATTCAGATATTTTCAGCTGAATTGATAAGGTTTGTTTTCCTGAGAGAGCTGACAATGGTATGATTGGTATGAACTTCACTGATATACAGATCACTATAATAGGTATTATGAAATGGTTTAAGTGATTAAATGCAAAAAAATATTTATTACTCATATTTGTTCAAACATTTTTTGCCTTATGTTAAAAATCTACAAGTTACTTGAATTAATCTTGACCAAGATACGTTGGTAATAGTAAGTTTGGCCAAGACCTGAAAATGCAAGCGCCCTCACTTGGCTTGTAGCAAACAAAGCCAGCACACTGTACAGTGTGTAACCAAGGTAACTGCTGGCTGCGCTCGAGTTCGCACTGGCTCTGTAAAAGTGGCGCCGAACTGCACATTGTCCCCTGGTTAACCAGAATACGTTTCGACAAAATTCACATACTGATTTTAATGTTTTAAGAAGTAAAAGGTCAAAAATATTTTATTGAAAACTGCAGTCTAAACTTTTCACGAGATGAAAGGTGAGCAATGAGTGACACGGATTTGGCTTAATTATGGGCGTACATCTATAACAAAATTTGCGTGATTCGAAAATTGATGGGTTGATGTGGTCAAAACAGCAACAAAGACATGCTAATATATAAACAGGGCGCTTATTGATGGTACGGGAAACAACGCGATCGTACGACGGCAAAATTCGGCAGTCGCTCTCGGCAGTTGAAGTCACGAAGAGTGTAAAAAAAATAGCAGATTCCCTGGTACGTAAATGCAAATTAGCCGATTGTTTTAGTATATATACGTCCCTGCGGGAGGGAGCCCGTATATCGGCCAACAACGCGTGTATTTAACCTGTTCAGGTTTTAAACAGTGAACTTTTTCAGTTTGTTGCACCTGGAGTGATAAGGTATTTTTTGGAAAAAAATCTTTGTATGTCTTCCATGATTCGATAAACGTTTTTTTTTTCGTACTGGGGGGGGGGGGTTGTAGGGGGGGGGGGGTGTTGCAGTGCTTATTATAAATGGGGATCATGTCTGTTAATAGATTAACAAAATAGCTTCATTAAAAAAATAATTGTTGATGAACAGAATGGTTTCAGAAAAACAAGAACTTGTCTTGACCATATTATGTACTTACATCTATCATAAGAAATAGAAAAGCTCAAAATTTACCAACTTTTTCTGTTTTTGTTGACATGATAAGGCTTTCGATTAGGTTGAAGGGACTTGCTGTTCTATGAATTGTTGCAAAATAATATTAATGGGCGGTTCTACGAGTCTATTAAAAGTATGTATTAATGTGAACGGAAACTTTTAATTACTTCTTGGTTTGCAACAACTTATGGAGTTAGACAAGGTGACGTGCTCTCGCCAACGCTTCTTTCTATTTTTATTTATGATTTAGCAATTTTTAACATTCTGTTGTATGCTAATGATATTGTTATGCTTGCTGAAATGAGACAAATTTACAAAATATGATTGACCATCTTAAGATTGGTGCAAAAGGTGGCGTATGATGATAATCTGACTATAGTTATCTTATCGAAGCAAAGATATAACAAACATTTGTCATCGATCTGTCCACATCTATCACTTGTAGACTTTTCAAATCTATTTTTAACTGATCTAGGTCCTAGTCAATCTATAATTTCAATGAAAATTTCAACAAACATCAGGTCAGGAATGAGAAATTGAAGAAACAACATGTGTAACCATGCAAAGCAGTAAAATGATCACTGTATTCGTAATCGGTGAATCAAATTTGCTGACAGTTCAGCTATAAACGGCTACAGTATTTTAATAGCACTTCAACACTGTAACGCAGCGTGTGACAATATGGCAACTTTCAATTCCTACTGTCATGATCAAGGGTACCTAAAAATTTGTCGCTCAGTTGTGAAAATTGTATGTAGACGTGACACCCTATGCTTTTGTTACCTGTAGACTTTTCCAGCTATGCATATCTTGTAATTCCTAGTAGTTGGAACTTCCACTTGAAGTGCACACAAAGAGACACACACATACACACACACACACACACACACACACACAGACACAAACAAAACAAAATAAAAAAACAAAAAAACCTGAAAACTCTAAAAGAGCTTTTAAAAAGCAAAATTAAAAACAATCTGAAACAGTCTTGTTCCAAAAGACACTTTGCCTTACAACATCGACAGATAGAGCTGCTTTAATCAACTTATTTGTCCTTTTATTCAATCTATCATAGAATTTAGAACGAAGCATGCGTTGTTTGCTATCAAAGGTCATAATATGGTTGCTTACAAAAGTTTCAGAATTACTTAAGCGACGTTTAATACCAAGTAGGGTTCTGAAAGCGTTATTATATGACACTCGAACATCGTTATTATGTGACACTCGAACATCGTTAATACATTTATGTGACTAAGATTCTCTCGCATGTCATATAACGGGGAAGCGGGGACAAATACACGTAAAATAGGTTCACAGAAAGTAAATTTGTCATAAAAAGATCTCTGTAGCAATGCAAAACATCGTTCACGAAATATATGCTATCCTTTGTGGTCACGATGAGTATAATGTCATCTCCAGTCAACGGATGAGACGCATTTGAGTTGCTGTAACAACCACTGACACTCTCCATTGCTTCCAACATTCCCTTTCAAGTGGCGCTGAACCGCATTTTTCCTGTAATGGTCCATTCAACCATTTCTCAGGCTGCTCCAGACAAAAATTGTGACCGCATGATAAGATTACTTTTGTGAAGCCACAGATATCCAAAACCCTTCAGATCTGCCTTTTCTTAAAGACCATCAGTTTTACCATCTTCAGTGCAATCAGTCAGCTAATTTCAGACTAAGTTTGAATGAAAACACGAGTATAGAAATTGTCGTGCACTTGTGCCCACAAAAGATGCCCCTGCTCTGCATATACGACAAATGCTATGTTTAAAATTGTTAAAACACACACCACATGAAAGATCTGGAAAAGTTTGCGGTGAAATGAATCATACCCAAATGTTAAAAAAATGATAAATTGTATAATACATGCATCGGTCGATGACTTATGTATTAGGGTCTTCTTTTAACCCTCTGTTAACTGGACAAGAGTAAGTTAAACTTCCAAATAAATTCTGTTGCCCTTTTTGTTGAGAAAGGCGAAAGATAATCTGTCAGAATATATCTGTGTATCAAAGTCCAAAGTCTCCAGTTCTTTTTCATAGCATAGGGCTTATCTTTTATTTATATCGTCTCCAATGTCTGATATTCTGTCCTTGCACCCGGACAGCCTGCCATCGTGATGTGCTTACCAAACACTTCGTTTCAGATTTATAGTAATTTCGCTGAATTGTTCTTGGCTTTGGAAATCAGAGGAAAGCTCCGAAAAGACTAATATCGTTGATAACTTTCTATTAAGAAGTCCGTCATATGACAGCAATTCACGTCGTTGTGCACCCAGATATATATACACTGAACACATCAAGCGATACTTTGGCCTGTGCATGCTAAAAACCACATCATACTACACCGACGTTATTGTTAAGAGAACGTGGATAGAAGATTGACATTGACTTTATGCCAGCTTCTGGAATCTGAGGCATCAGAGTGAGCGAAAATACTTGATAACCAAGATCCCAGCTTTCTTTGTCCAAGATAATAAACATCGTTCCACAGACACCAGCTTTCTTAGTTTACCATCGCCTTGCCCCGCGCCTTGTAGGGTAACAAACGCACGTTCCTCAACAAAACGCCATGCGTCGCAGTTAGCTTTGGGGGAACTTGCACTGCCTTGACGCTGGTGGCGCCTATCAGAAATCTCCGTCTAACTCCGTCAGCGCTGCTTGTATTTTCAGTCTGCAAAACTAAGGTCAAGGTAATTTTGCGTTCAATCGAAGCACATCTCTGTAAATGTAAAACCTACAAGACTTGATTCCTTTTCAAAGTTCCCTCCTCCCGTCGACATGGAGACTTTCCAACATTTTCCACAAACTGATCTTGCTGAGTTCACTGCATCATCACTGAGCGCCAGGAAAGATGTACTGTATCAGGGATATTGTAACTTTCTGTTGTCAACTCTGGCCAGCCTAGCCTAGTTGCTAATTTAATAAGTTGAATCAACTTTGAATCAACAATCCTTCCTAATATATGAGGGTAGTGGCTAGAAAATTTTGGAAACGATGTCGTCACTTGTTAGCATTGCAAAGATTTCTAAATGTGACTGCCATACAATTTGCACTTTCTCCATATGTCTCCTGCGACAATTTTCTAAGACGAAAAGAAGTAGCGTAACTTTACCAGAAGTTTTAGATGCTTGTAATTGGTTCATTGCAACTTAACCGGTAGTGTAACTTCAGTCAAATATCGATATCATGATGACAAGAGTGAAAATCTTATTATATAATGTAAGCAAAACAATATTTTCCGTGGATTCTTTGCTGAGCGATGAAATATTGATCAGGAAATCTTGAGAGAAAGCCCTTACAGAGTAAAAAAATAAATGAAATATATAATTAAGTTTTACATCGGCCTTTAGCTCCTCTATAACACATGCTGATTGCCTACTATTGCTGTCTGTCTGTCTGTATGTCTGTCGTTAGGAACAGTTCTTGCCTGTGGGATTATACGTGTTATCGTTGGTACATCCACCTTTATCATATTTCTTTTTTAGAAGCGCGTGGCAGAGAAAAAATTACGATAACTTTGAATGTATTTTTTCCCGCAAGCTGGTGCAGGATTTGGTAAATTTATAAATACTTCATAGCTTGGTTTTCGTCGTATTATCCGGGATTCCGAGGTTCTAAATATAGAGGACTGTCTAATTTCAGTAAAACAATTTACTTGAAGTTCAATTTTACACCAGAACAATCTCGATCTCGCGATATTAAAACTTTGTTAGCTAAGAGTATGTACACGTTTTTACCAACAAGAATAACTAATTTGCCGAGGAATCGTTTCCCGGTTAATAGCCTTAGTAGCTTGGGTTTTTTCAGCCGTACTATTTCCATCTTTACGTCTGTCTTTTGGAGTGATTTCGATTATCGCGGCTCAAACGTTTGCCACAGCGGCCGACAGCAAGCTACCGTTGCATGCAAGAGCCGGGGTTACGCTGTATAGCGCCCTCATGTTGTACACTCTGGCAATACGGGCATCGGAGATCAACGATAAGGTTTCCTCAAGAATTGTTTACTAATGTGAGGCTTTCCAACACCTATTGCATCTAATTTATCGGAGTTTATTAACATCTTATGACATACGGATATCGGTCGTATATAGTGTAGACGACTAAGCTATATCACAGTCGCGTGTTCTCAGTCAAACTCGCTGTACGGGCCTACTAACTGTTGTGAGGGGCCCTGTCGCACCTTGTCTGTTTAGCTAGCGTATGCCGACGTATCAAAATTTCTCTAAAACGCTGGCTTGCTTTTTTCAAATAACGTACTCATGGGTTAAATATTCGGTTGGATTGCACATAGACCGTAAAAAACATAATCAACTGAGAGAGTCGTCTTGTGCCACGGGCATTAAGTCTCACTGGCTCTTGAGTGCCACGATCCGAAGGCCAGCCGAACTTCTTTTCGGGCTTTCCGTTTCCAATCTTTCTGGGCAAGTAAAAATTCCAATGTCGTTCTCCCTGGAACTTTACGTCACAAATTCGTTTTGTCTGATTAACATGCCCCTGATCCTCGGGTAATGACGGATTTCGCTGCGGGGCGAATAACTATTCTTTTTTTTCTTCTCCACTCAGCTGTGGGGCGAATCAAACGTTCAGTCCTTATCCGACCCGTGGCGGCGGGCCAAATAAGAAATTTATATTCCTTATTCGCACCGCCGCTGGTCGAATAAGGAATCGATCGTTTGGCTGTTGGCTGTGTTTTCAACTTTTTTTTACATTATGACTATTATCGCTCAGGTATTTTGGGAATTTCTCCATGAAAATCTCGGCAAAAATATCATAATGGAAAGGGCAACATATAAGGGAAATGGAATCTGCAACTCTTTCCATCAATATTTAGCTGTGCAGCGAGGAAATTCGGCGAAATTTTCAATATGACGCGCAAGGTGGATTTGATTCTCTGTACGCGTATATGTGGCGAAAAGCTGGGACGCTATCATCATCATTGATACCCATAGTTGGGGGCTTTTGGTCCCTATAGCCTGATAACAATGCACATGCCAAGGTGTCTATATACTGTCGTGTCCAGGTGTAAGTGAGAGGACGCCAGACACCTATATACGTCGTGTAAAGGCAGCCTGCTCCACTTTCTGACAATGGATCCAAGACCATCCCTGTCAGTGACTATTTACCTGTGCAATAGTCACTGTCAGGGTTGGTTCTGGATTCATTGTCAGAAAGTGGAGCAGGCTGCTGTACCAGTATATAGGTGCCTGACGGTCTCTCACTTACACCTTGACATGACAGTAGATAGCTTAGCAAGTGCGTTAAATCAGGCATACCTTATACCGATTTAATCAAACCAGGAATAAATTAAAAAGTGAACACAGGAAAAGGAAATACTCAAAAAGACTTTGCTGTACCCGATAAGACGAGAAACACTCTCCAAGCGAAATAAGTTTGAGTTGCTATGTAGATATGTACACAAGGTTACTAAGTTAGTTTAACCAACTGGGTAAAGATGCGTGTTTTTCTTTCTATTTTAATATTGCTTTTGAATTTTCATTAAAATGGTACCTATTTAGTATTTCTTATCACTATTGTAAATATTCTCAGGTCAGGTTTTGGCGTTGCAAATATTAATGTTGTACCTAACATTACATCGCCAGTATGTCTATCGGATGTCTGAGTGTAGAAACACTCCGCGACGTTCCACCAAAATAAGTCCAGGGCTAACATTTTCTGCTTTTTGATTAAAAAAGATATATTTTGTCTATCAGACATCATATGAAGCTTTTTTAGTTTTCTTCTTCAGAAAACATGACCCACGAGGTGTATGTGGAAAATATGTCATTATGGCGTGATCCCAGCCTATGTAGATAAGCCGTAGTAATGTTTGATATAAAAATTGTGATAACAGGAGTCGTAAGATTTCTGGCTACACAATGTTTACTGCCCAAAGTCAAAACCATTGCATGAGAGACCAAGAATGGCTAGATTTCCGAATTCTACTTGTCCCGTTTTCTGAGAAAATTACATGGTTTTGGCAATAATGACTTCCAAAAGATTCCAAAGAAAAGCTATAACGATGATGTGTCTGTAGACAATCATGTTCATAATCGTTGGCAAAGTGCGCTTGTTCATTAGTCTCATAACCATTTGTAGGGGGGTCGGCATCGATATAATTCATTAACAGCGACTCTGCATCATATCACCTCAACTGCTACAAATGGGATTTTTCTCTTTTAACACATAGTCCCTTCGCATGACAAACAAGTGTTTCAAACCTTTCGTGTAAGCTCTGAATAGAGATGTAAGCTTAAGGCCAAAGTAAATAAATTCTTTGCTTTGCATCCTCGCGCTTAGTTTTTTGCGGGATTTTTGAGGAAAAAACACAAACTTTCCTCGCAGTTTGGCGCAATTTTTGTCGCAAAACCAAGTCGTAGCTTTTTACTTTGCTACTGTATAATGTTATGGCGTACCCATTCCTCAAACTGTCGAGATTTAGGGAGTTTGATGAGTCTGTCAAGGTGCTATGCAATGGTATTGACATGTGGACACATTGAACACACAAGAAAGAAATATAAAACTAATAACGGAAAAGCACACCTCGGCTAATTACTGTAATTTATTTTGATCAATTCTTTGTCTTGAAATTCATACAGCGATCATACCATTGTGTCACGTTGTGACAGGATTATTCATGTTGTTTGAGAAACATTGTCTAATAAAAGGCAAACCGATTTTGTGTTAAATTTTGTATGTGTGTTTTTTAACGGCTTGCCCGCGTACCTTTTACTTACTTTGGCCTAATTATAAAATAACATGGATCTAAATTTGCTTAATTGACACATGGCCAGGTGAACTAGATTACACGTACCATTGCATCTTTAAAAATACCTTAGGCACGACTACTGGTTTTATCCATTGCGATGGTGCGTTTTAGCCGCGATGGTGCGTTTTAGCCGAAAAGTTTAATAACAAAGAGTTATTTTTAAGATCAAATATGCCTTGAAAGTGAAAGAATAAAACTTTTGCTCAAAATCTGCTCAGTGAAGCTTTCGACCATTCTCTTACCAAAAATCAGGGGTCACCCTGCAAAATTTGTTACTTGCGAGGCAAATTATCTAAGATTTCGTTGCAATTTTTGACATTTAAAATGGCTGCCATCCCAGTGTTGACTCTATGAGGGAAAAATCCTGATATTTGAAATAAAAACTGAGACTTTAAAAACTTTTCTTTCATCAAGAGCTTTAAAATGAGCCCCCGAAAGTGGTAGATCAGAAGAGAAATGATAACATTTGAAAGCCGGGATTTCTGTTCCCAAGGCACATTCTACCTGAAGACAATCTCATTTCCCAGTGTTTTAAGCCTTTCTAATGTTCCATTTATTCCAGTGACAGTGTGTTTCTTCCATAAAAAGCATGTTTTAAATAGTGTTTGGAAACCTGTCATTCAGCTGATTTCAATGGTTTCACAGAGTATATATGTTAATCACAGGAGTAGGGGAAAGCGTCAGGGGATATGTGAGCACATAGTGGCCAAGGCTATGTTATGTGTGTCCTCACTAATAAAATAATGGAAACCATCGCTCCGGTTGAACAATTTCTGTCAGTTATGATGGGGCGTTTGAGCCTAAGAGGTTATTTTCAAAGAGTTACTTTTAAGAAATTTCATTTTCCTGAGGTTTTGTATAATGATGAAATAACTGTGAAAGATAGTTGAAAGATAATATTGACTTCAGAGAAAATGTTTATGTAGTGTTGCCGGGGACAGCAACTGGTTGTCTTATCCACACATGAAGACGTACTGTATGGGGAAAATATATTTACAGACACAAGTCAGAAATATGCTTTATCAAATAGCATTTATTTAAAAAAACAAATAATCTGCTTGAGTACATTGTGTTGAAAAAGAATGATCATTCATACTCATTTGTAGCATGGGAATCTAATTGAAAAGACAGAAAACTGATATTTCATGAAATGTATCTATTCCAAACCAAAGGATATAATATATGGAAATAGTTACATGACAGAGCAAACATATTTCACAATTGTTTGTATTAATTTCAAACCAAAGGGAGACTATTGAAAAGTCTGGAGACTATAACTGCCTTCCATTAATTTATGCTGTCACATGGCCGAAGGACAGGCTTGTTTTAACATATCAAAATTCTACGGTTGACTGGACTCACAACTTGACCATGGTCTTCAAAATCAGCACAGGCATAGCAACAAACAATGCGATAAAATGGTTAAAAGTTACATTTCCCATGCATTTCAAATCTATTTCGCTGCCACACTTGAAGAGTGTTACCAAATTTATCTTTGGCAGTATGTTGCTTGTACCATCGAACACGGGCAAACTGATGAACAATCTTTTTCTCCATTTATTTCAGCTGAAAGGCTGTAATACTCAAGGACGCAGATTTGCTTGAGATATGTCAATTTCTTCACAATCACCAGTCCGTTTTGCCATTACCCTTACACTTCGCAGTGTTCTACATGCCATCCTAGATCCAAATTTTCCCCATAAATATGCAGTGATGCATATTTCTTGCTATAGTCTTACTCATATTACTGGGTACATGAATTCGTAAACTGATTCAAGTAGGAGAGTATCATCGACTGACAATACCCCTTCAACATGAATATTTGGCAAATATAATGACTCTGTACATCCCCACTGTACACCTTTCATAATATTCACCTCTAGTGCCGCCAAAAGACAAATCACTAATTCTGCAAACATGCACTTTTGATCCAGGCCTTTCGAACAGTGGTGACAATTGCTGAGAAAAATCACTCCTCACATCTATATTCTGTACAAACTTCAATACTGTAAGCTTTCTCATGAATTGTATTGCAACTGATCGATTATTAGTTGGAATCTCGCCAATGTAACCGTTAAACCTTTCAAATGGGAAGCACCAAAAAGCGTTGATTTGGCCATAGTCTAACAAACAGTCTCTCATATGGCACACTAAGTGCATGTTTGGAGTGATCATTTTTTTGCCATAGAGTTGTTGACATTTGATACAAAAGTTGAGAAGTAAAATGTCAGCTTTCATAATATCACTTTCTGTGATGTATGGTTTGCATAAAATTTTACATGCCAGTACAAATCTCTCCCAACATAATATGTGTTCTTTGGGAATTAGCCCATTTAGACTATACATTGAAAAAACAGTAATCCAGTATTTCCATTCATCAGCAGAAAATTTTCCATTTTGTGACGCAATTTTTTGTGGAATTCTACCAATGTCACAAGCAACACTCATAGAACGTATTTTTTCATTAAGAATTTTTAGTTTTTTTGGTGATAAGAATCTAGATATAATTTAAACATCATCTGTCCAATGCCCAGAAATAAATTGTGCATAGGGTCTATGGAAATCATTCTGGTACAATCAAAGTATGTAAGTTCTATAAGGATGATGTAATATGTTCCATACACCCTTGTAAGCCTGTTAAACTCTTTGACAGTTTCACACTTTTTTACAAGGTGGGCTTATCTATTGTGTTTTTCCTTTGTTCTCTTTTGCCAAGTACTATCAAACCCAGAGTTATGTTTCGTCTTTCCAAATGTTCCGGGGAACAACTTGTAACATTTGGAACAACCTAAATTAGCTGCATGTGATTTGAACCCGCCAATTTTTTCTAGCAGCAGGCACACAGAAACAATAGAGAGAAGTGCCGCTTTAACTTTAAGTGGCAGAGCTGATGCACTTGTAGATAAATTCACTCCTTTCCAAAGTTTCTGCAATTCATCGACAAATGGCTGCGAGAAAGAATTTAAACTGAATGGTTTTTCGTCAAGTGGGTGTATAATCTTACCAACTATTACATTTTCAAACTTGAACCGAAATGCCCTTGGTAAAGTTAAAATTACAAAATATATAACTCCAACTGAATAGTCGTTTCTGTTTTTGATAGGTTGAAACCAATTCATGTTCATGGCAGACCAAGGTTTCCCTCTTTTGCCAGAAATTCGTCCCCATCGTAACTTTGAAACTTGAAACTACCATCAAATATGTCTGTAAAGATAGTATTACCTTCACTGTCTCTTTGTTCTTTGTGTTTTCTCTCCATTCTCTCCATTTCTTCAATTGTTCAGGTAAACCAATACATAGCAAGATGTTTTCTATTGAATAGTCGATGAGACTAACATAAGAAAACACCTTCAATGGATAATATTTGACAAATTCTCTAAGAATCACGTTTGCAAGTGGCTCTCCACATATTACAAGTTTTCCCGCTTAAATGGTTTTTTTTTCATCGCAACATTTATATAGGCCTAAATTAAAACGTATAGGCCTAGACTGTTGTACACTACAATCATTTCAGTGCTGAGAAATATGTGGCGACGTTGTTGGTCATCGTACAAGCCTTCGTCAACGGGGAATAAAACGGCAAATGTTTGTTGATCTTTTACAGTATTGTTGTGTTATGGAACAGGCTACCGCCAGAACTCCGTTTTTTATTAACAATCTTTGTTTTTCTAGGTAATACATACATATCAGAGGATTACATAAATAATTCACATGGCTTTCAGCATTAGCAATTTTTGTTATAAGATTGCGCTTTTATATCAATGTTTGGGATTGTTTGTGAAGCAGGTACTTCTGAGTTCAAGTGATGGAGACAGAGGCGGCGGTCTATTTCTTCAAACTTTATTACTACAGCCGTGTTGTACCACTGCTACAATAACCTTGTGTATCAGTGGGTGGATAAGTGACGACCAGTTCCAGCGGTGAGCGATGCGCTCTGATATAGGCATACACCTTGTTGCATATATACAAAGATCAATTCAGGCTGTGCGAAGTGTGTTTGACTTTGATTGGCTAGGGATGAATCACGTCAGACAGAATTATAAGTATGTATAAACACTGGATATTTTAGCTAAATAGCGTTTCACATCTGGCAAATGAATTTTTTCTTTATTTCATTCGCTGAGAATATGAAAGTAGAGGCGTTTTCTGAAACCATCTACGAGTGTAGCTTTTGCTGCGAATCGTTGGAAGGCGGTTAGAAATGATCCCATGGATAGATCAGGTACAAGTTCAAAGTACACATGTAGGTCTTCATCGCTCCGGTAAAATCTACTGCGGTTATAGCGAAGGGCCCCAGGGAGAGGCGTCATTTACGCGATACGATTGCATCGAGCTTTTGTCTGCATTTGATAAGGTTTACCGCTTGTTTTCCGACAGGTGACGCATTTTCTTCTCGGCATTTTTTTCACGGTCAGGCTAATCTTGGTAATCCAGAAACGCCGTAGAATGTAGATGACCGTTATCTGTGTTCTGGAGTGAAGTGTGGTACATGTTTGTTTCTCGGTAATTTGATCAATTTGCTGGTGATGGCGGATGGTCGACTTTCCATGGTAACTTAGCAACGTACTTTCCATCTTCAACTCGTAAACGCGTAAATTCGAACTCGCTTACCTCAGTGTCCGTGACGTTTACTTCATCTCTAATTCCGATCGTTTTCGAGTCCCAGTGGTTGTTTCATTTCTTCTTCTCCTGTAGTCATAGTTACAGTTGTCGCGTCAGCGTTTTGCGCTTTCCGTGTACCAGCACTTCGGCAGTTTTGTGTATGACTGGCCCCATTTTCCGTAAACTTGAGTTATTTGCCATTCTAGCGAACTTGAATCTTCATGGCTGGTTGATCGTTGGCTTGTCGTCGCGTTTATTTCCTATAGCGTGAGTTTTAATTCTTAGTAACCTGATTGTAGGGACAGTCGTTGTGGAAGAGCTCTTGTAGTTCAAGCGCAAGTTTTTTGGCTTTTTCGGCTTCGATGCTTGGTTGTTTTTTGTGTTAGTCTCGGCGTTTGCGAAGGTCGCAGTAGCTATTGGCTTTTCCGTAGATTCGTGTTTCTCTTTGACGTAAAGTATAGTGCGAAGTTCGTCAATATGCCGTAATTTGTCTCCGTAATGCAAATTTAATACAGCGATTAATTTTTCCAGCTTTTAACATCATGTTATTTCTTTGCCAAAGAATATCAGCCTCTTTTTGTTTGGTTTTTCTCTTTTTGGCCTTTACTGGCTGATCTTCAGTAACAAGAGCTCTCTTGCTCAGCATTTGCTGTGCTGTACCTTTTCATTCCATTTCATCACTTTGTGTGTCTTTGTCGCTGGGCAATTCAATATTGCTGTCACCTTGAAGAGTATTTGGAAATCTGACAAACTGTATGTTACTTTCATCAGAGTCGCTCTGCAATGCATCACTTGTGTATCTCAACAATACACCATTATCCATCTGAGAAATGTCAGCATGGCTTTCACCTTGGGTACCATTTCTCTCACCATTGTTATCCTCATCAATCTGAAGGTCAACATCACCTCCATCAGCCTTTACGGTATCATCATCTTGTTGTGAGGTACCAGCAGATATAATCTGCTCACTTGAGTCATTTTCACCACTTGTTGATTGATATTGAGTTTGCTGATCACACATTGCTAAAAATAAACAAATTCCAAAGAATAATTTTTAACAATTAATAATAGTAAAATCATACTGTGTTCGCATTGTTTTCTTATCCTTCTATTTTTAAACACAACACATTTTGAAGCCATACGTATAACTTTCCATATATTACTTTGAACAGCTTGCAAAAATTTGACCATTACTTACGTACGTAAAACAAATTGTCTAGAAGACACTGTGCTCATATTTGATCAGATGTGTTCAGTCAAAATAAACAATGATTAGCACGTGAATGCCCGATATAAAAGAACACAATTCTAACACCAAGAATGTACAGCCAGATAGATAAAATTAATTATCGCAACTAAGAGAAGTTTCATCTCGCTCGGGGTAAGTTTAGGACTCGGATATACAATCGGCGTAGCCCACTATGTTCGAAAAGCAGCGTGTAAAATACTTTCATTGTTGTTGAACTGAGCACGTCTCCGTTAACGACTACGTCCTCGGCCAAATCTGACTCTTCACTACATTCTTGATTGTCGTTGCAGTATGCGCCCAATAGACGTGCGCCCATAGACGTGTGTACATATGCCTGAGAAGAAGAAAGCCAGGAAACCAAATAGCTATTTCGTATAGGGACTATGCCACCATGTCATCTTCGACGTTCGATTTTTTCTTCTTCTCAAGCATATGTACACACGTCTATGGGGCGGACGTCTATTGGGCCCATATATAGACGCAGAGTGGAATAGACCACAGGTGACTCTGCTCAGCATTGCGTTGAAGATAGCACATGCGCACTACACCGTGAAAAATATACAGTGGAAGACATGCTGGCGAAATCTTTCCCAGTTCATTTTCTTGCTCACGTGTGAACACGTGAGCATATGTCGCAGCGATGTCTGTCTGTCTGTCTGTTGGTCCATTTTCTCAAAAACGGCTGAACGTATTTCAGTCAAATTTGGTAGACATCTTCAGAATTCAAATGGCTAGAACTGAAAAGGTTTTGGTGGGCGTGGCTTGGATATTAATGAAGTTATGAAAGTTTTAATTTTTCTGTTACGCCGCGTATGACAAGTGAAAACAATCGACTGTTTGAGGGCGCTGTGAAATGTGCTTGTCCAGGTTGGCTACAGCTGGATAGCTCTGGTTTCAACCACGGTCCCTCCGTGTTTCAACCTCGTATTGAACATTAAAAATATGATATTTTATTACTCATTCAACTCACTATTCAAGATAAAATATCGTTTAGCAAATTAGCTTTATCCTTGGTAATTGATTGTTTCCCTCGCTGCTCGATCGCCAGAAATGAGTACATACGTTCTCTACCTAGCCTCATGGCATGGAAGTGCTGATGAATAATAACTTTGGGTCAAAGGTATTGAAGTGTCCAATCAGGTTCGTGCACAGAGTCCAAGGCCATGACCTACTTCATGTACTTCTGCACTGTTTTGATTTTGCTTCGCCAAGAAACGTGTTCGTCATTGTCCATAGAAGTATGTTTGCTCTCCTTTGAGGTTGTTTGTGAAACAAATTCCGGGATAGGCCTTGGAATGCATACGATCGGCATCGCGGCAGTGCATGTAGCTAGCCCTACGAGTATGACGAGAGTGTCCGGCTTTGGCTACGCCCCCACCTCCGGTAGGCGGCGTAGCCAAAGCCGGACACTGTCGCCATACTCGTAGGGCTATGCATGTAGCGTACCATGCTTGTGTAACTGCCGAGCTCAACGTGCATTCACGGTTGATACTCGTGTACAATCATGATGTGTTCAATTCTGATGAAGATTCATAAGTCTTACTTTTGCAGTCTTTTTTCCGTACGATAATCCCGACAATACGTGTTACTGTTAGACGAGGTGGCCATTTTATGATAAGTTTCAATACTGCACAGCTACATAGCGTCACTATCGTGTGATCGAGGTACAGCGTTGTTGAACGGGATACAGAAACTCTGCAGAGGGAGAAACGATCGTTGACATGAACAGTCAATGTACTTCAGCACGTAGTCCGCATATAGCGGATCGAGAAAATAAACGTGTCCCAGTAAATAACGGAATATTTATGTACATTAACTCGATATTAATCAATTTCCAGCTCATCGCAAAAAATGTATTGGAAAGATTAATTTGTCACTGACAAATACTGCACTGTATGGAAAAAAACAGTCTGTAGAATAGTTCAACTTCAAGTGGTATTAGGCCTACCCGAGACAAACACTTGTGTTGTCAATTTTGATTTCATTTCATAAACTTCATACTTCATCGAGTATCGTGTATTTCAGCCTTTGTGAAGCCATTTTATTGATATTTTCAATTTTTGTCTTGGCTTTGTTGTGGAACATGTTGAATCGTCTCCGTGGACATGTAGGCAAAAGTGTGACGGGGTCGAAGTGACTTGGGTACCTGGGGCCGACCAAAACCAGTGTGAATAGCCTTTTCCCGGGTTGCGTGCAAAACGAACGATTCATACACAATGGTTGTGTGAGGGCGCATGTCTGGTGACGTCAGAGAAATTTCTTTGGGGTTAAAATTTGTAAACACGGAGCGCGTGATCTGTTTGTACGACCCAGCCGTCAACATCGTCTGCTGATACAGGTTAGAAATATATTTTACATTGTTTATCGACGTCCTAGCGCAACCAGCATGGTTAGGTTCGTGTGCAATGCTCCAGGATGCTCGGCGTCAGCGGAAAAAAGGAAAAAATTGTCGAAATATCCGTGGATGACCAATGTAACATTTCATGCTTTCCCGACCAAACTGAAAAATGCAAGGTTACGACGGCAGTGGATAAAAATGTTACGTCGTGAACAAGGCTGGTCACCCAACTACTATTCAAGAGTGTGCTCCAGACATTTCGAGGGCGGACGAGGGCCAACATCTATACATCCTGTTCCGACATTATTTGGGTACAATAGTTACAAGGTGTCGCCAGTGTGTCGATCAAATACTAACATATTGAAGCGTGAACAGGCTACTGCTTTTGCGTATTGGAGTTGCAACCCCGAGAAAGAAAATGTAGAGCTGCAGCAACAGGCAACAATCATAGATGCTGAGATGAGTGACCTTGGTGAAGAAGTGGTAGTGGATTGTTGTCATTCTGATACAAATTCTTTATCTGGTAAGCATAAACATGTACAATGATGTACATAGTGACTCCCAACTCATATATTACCTTGATTGCCACATGCAGTATATTCAGGGTCTATGGTACATCAAATCATAGACAGTAGAGCTCGCTATACCGTCTATGATCAAATGAACAAATTTTTGACAGCTTAGAGAAAAATTGTATCATAAATAATTTCAATAGAGGTGAGATAGGTGGGGTTTAATATAAGGTCATTGAATCACATAGTGCTAAAAGGTATACTGTCTGTATCTTCTGTTTTTCTTTTCTCATTATTCCAGGCCAGTATTCACTGTCTTGTTCCACTCTGCTTTTCAACAAAGCCTGTGTACGCAAATGTTATTGTCAACAAAAATGAATTCAAGTTCAAACATTATTTCAGTTTTCAACATAGACTAAACACACATTGCTGTGTTCATAATACTACCATGCTGCTGGAATTCAGACAACAGAAACTGTAGTTGAAATACAGACAGAAAATACAGAAAAAATAGCCAAAAGCTACGGCGAATTAGCTTTATCTATTTTCTGACTACAGTAGGAGACAATTTCTTTTAAGGATGTACCACTGAGCATTATGCATATGTGGAATTTTTCTCTTCTCATAGGATTACATGTAGAATTGCTAGAAAAACAACTTGTACTATATTGTCATTTGAATGGAAATTTGCACAAAGCTCAGACAAACGAAATAAATAATAGCGAAAATTGCAGGGTCATCGCCCTTAATTTTGAGATAAATGGCAATGTATGGTTTTGTCCATAGAAAAAGGCATTGGTGGTAAAATGCTGACTCAACATTCTTTCTCATAAATGTTAAAATTCATACTCGTACACGAGCATGGTGACCCTCATATTTTATTACACATTTTGATTATACTAACAAAGAAGAATCCAAAAATTGACAATTTATTGACATTGGCAGTACTTTCAATTTACCACCTCTACATCCTTAACAGGCAATTATCGCCAATATTTGGGTTGAGGCCAAATATATTTATCAACCTATACCAGACACTGACTTTACCTTTACTTATATCCTTTTAACAATGATGTTATCACATCAAAAAGTATGCCTCCATGAAGGTTGTTGTATGTCATGGGGATGTCTTGTTTTGACTTGACAGTACAAGTTATAGTATACTGAGTTTTAATTTGGATAGTTTCACAAGTTAACCATTCCTTCATAAGCTTTCAAAATGACAAAAGACATATTTTTTATCTCAATAGGTTCTTCATTGAATATGATAGAGCCAATCAATCAGCATGATTACCTGTATACAGCTATGAGTGATGATGCTGGAGAGCACTCAGATGATAGAAAACTTGGAAAACTAAACCTAACAAAGCTTGGAGATGGATGGACAGCAGATCAGGCAGATGCAAACAGGAGGAGAATTCGTGTGTATGTTGACAGCACAACTCAAACAGATATTTGTGGAAATGACATTGATAGGTTGCTAAATGAACATTCAGAACTGAAAGAGAAGCTGACTGATAGAGACAATTTGAGAAGAGAACTGTTTATTGAAAAAGTAATTGAATCTGATGAAAGTGTATTTAGATATACAGGGTTTCCTTCCCGCCAATATTTAGATTCCTTCTTTAATATTCTTGATAAGAAGGAACCACAGCTAAAATACTGGAGTGATAGTACAAGTGCACAGGAAAGAATTATCAAAGCAGCAAAGAAAGAAGACAGGACCAAAACGTAAATTACAGAGATATGATGAGTATCTTATGACCTTAGTTAGATTACGTTTAGGGCTTCTCAGTTTTTTTATGGGGATATTTTTGGGGTTTCCAAAACCAGAGTTTCACAGGTATTTATAACATGGATTACATATATTTCAAAAATAATGAAATTAATCATAAAATGGCCATCACGAGAACAGGTAATGAAAAATATGCCACTGTCATTCAGGGAACAGTATCCAAATACAAGAAGCATAATAGATTGTACAGAATTTTATGTTCAGAAACCACGGAAACCTAAAGCACAAATCGCCACATACAGTTCATACAAATCACACAATACTCTTAAATTACTTGTATCTATCACTCCATCTGGTATGTTTTCATTCTTATCAAATTTATGGGGTGGGAATGTTTCAGACAGATACCTTACAGAACACAGTGGATATTTAGATCTGATTGAAGAGGGTGATGAAATTATGGCTGACCGTGGGTTTAATATTAGGGATTTGCTTCTAAGAAAGAAAGCACTTTTACGTATTCCTCCATTTACACGGAAAAGTAAATATGGCAAAGGTAAAAGACTGAATGCTAAAGAAGTTATTGAAACACGCAAAATTGCTAGATTGCGCATACATGTTGAAAGAGCCATTGGCCGTTTGAAATCATTTAATTTACTGAATCAGGTAATACCACTTAAACTTAAACCAGTAATGAATCAAATGGTCAGTGTTGCTGCAGGTATTTGTAATTTCATGCCAAAGCTTGTAAAAAAGTAGATAATGCTTTGTACCCAATACATTGGTGATGTTATCAAAAGTGGTGAAGATGTTTGATGTTAAACATTAAGTAAACAGATATCTAGTGATATAAAACAAATAATTTATTTCAGAAAATCAAAATGTTTATATTTTATTTCAGTAATATACATTTCACATTTAATAATAAAATACCAAAAACTCTTGAATTTCTATAAATACTTATAATAAATTATGAAAGGTGTAAGCATATTTAAATACTGCTTACTGTACTAGTTGACCATGTAAATATTGAAGAAAATGATTTTAAATTATCTATTCAAATTATTACCAAACAGACATCTGCCAGTAATTTACATTTAATATTTATATCATTGGATCATAGTAATACTGTTTGATTTGGAATCAGTGTATTTAAAGTATGTATAGCACATACCATATAAACAGCAATATTTGTATTTATCACTAAGTTATTTTGTGTACAACTAATTTTACCTTTTCATCAAAATAAAATAGTATTGTACTGTATCAGGCGTAGTAGTATTTAAATTAACACAACCTTAACAAATTCAAGAACTAATATTTGGGAAATATATGTTGAAAAATGATTAGAAACCCCTACTAGGACATTGGCCTTTACAAAAACGTTTTCAACTATCCTAATGTATTTTTCTGATTTTTTTTCATCTTTACTGTCACATCAGAGAGATAGATTCTCTTGCTTAAAGGGACAAAGTCACCCATTTTTGACATTATTTCAGTTATTTGTGTTTCTATATTTGTATTTATCTGCCCATTGAAATAGGCCGAATGACTGGTTCACAAATCTCAACCTCTACCCTGTACATGGGCATAATGCATGATAACTTCCATCGTTTGATTTTTGGTATGTACCAAAAATTGTTTAATGGAAGTGTTCACACACTATAACCATGCACTGGTTGAGAGTTGTACTATAACAACTGGATTAGCATAATTTAGTGAGCAGATCATCATCAAAAATATTTCAAAAGAAACTAAAATAACTGAAATAATGTCAAAAATGAGTAACTTTGTCCCTTTGAAGGGTACAATTTGAGGATCACCCTAAAAAGATACAGATACTAAAGCTTCAATAACAAGTGTATACATGTCTGCAATTTCTCATTCACATTCCTATGTGAGACGTGGAACAACATGTTCTCTGTAAAATCTCAATAGTTTGGGTAATGACATTTCCCAGAAATCATGATCAAAATAAATTCGTTCTACAGAAATATCTTTGAGGGTGAAAAAAACAAAATCACACCATTTCCGCATAGTACAAGCCAGCTGTACCTGAATTTGAACATACCACAGTGATCTCCTGTTAAGTTTAACACAATCATTAGCATCAGCATATACATTATGATAGGTAGGATCTCTGGCAGCATCTAATGGAGAACTATGTCGGTGTTTGTGAGAAGCTTTACACTCACATAGACCCTCACCACAACATTCACATGATACAACACCATCCGGACTAGCACTGATCATTGGGTACTTTTCATGTACACACAGGCCAATATCATTCATCCTGGCATTTTTATGATTTTTTAAGTATTCTGTGAAATATAATTGTTTTGCAACTGGTTCTGAATCAAGGCCAAATTTTACAGCTTTCACATTAGACAAGTCTCTGCCATTTCCCAATATCTCTGAGACAACCCCATCAAAATTTGAACTACTGGCATTGCATTTTTTCAAAATATCCCCAGCTTTGCTAGCAGTTATTCTACCCACTCGGTGAGCATACCATTGCAATGAATTTCTCTGGCTGATAGTTTCTAACTGAATTTGTGTAATGTATTCTGATGTAATATTTTCTTGTAAAAATTTGATAAAATCACTCTGATTTGACTGTTTTGATTTAAAATCATTGAATAACTGTGGTATTGTTTGTAAAGGAAATGTAGTTGCATCAGTCACTGGATCTAATACTTCATTTACCTGACAGTCATCATGTTTTGTGAAATCATGAATTTCTTGCAATACCTGTTCATCAGAGATGTTTGATTGGCATGACAATGGGTTAAAATTTTCTAATGTTGGTTCTAACAATGTACTGTTATCAGAGTGTCCGATATTGATGTCATCTATTGGAAGCGGTCGTGATTCCTGCCGAGGACGATCCCAGTAACATGGAACGTCTGTACCAGTGGCTGTGTGTCTATCACAGTGGCGGTCACTGAAATCTTGTAAACTGAATAGCAAAGCTACACAGTGTTTACAGCTTCCATGTTCACTGCAAAAAAAAAAGTTCAAGAAAATAGGTCAACTTGCCGTTTGTTTATTTTCTTGGTAGAAACAAAGTCACTGACCTTTTTTGTAGCCATCTATAAATTATCTAAAAAGTAACACTAAAACTTGCAACAATGTAAAGAGTTCTATTTTTGTACCTAACAACACGGCGTAACTATAAACAAAACGAAGCTGAATGACTCCACTCATTGCTCACTGTACATGGCAATGTCGAAAATTGCAAAATCGAAAAAAATATTAACTGTTACGTTTGTGGATATTTGAGGTGCCCCTTTTCGTTTTTGTCATTTAGTTTGAATGAGGATGTAGTTCGACGATGGAACTTCGCTAGTCAAATGTTTCAAGCTGAATTCGCCGACTACATAAAAATAAATTTGTCACAACTTACACAAGGAGGGAAACGACATTTCATGTTCAATAGTTCATGTTTTCAATTGACGACAAGAAACAATAGAACAACTGCCAACGATTATTCGTTGTGTCTCAAATTTTCCTAATTATCAGTAGGTTCATTGCGTTCAAATGTCTGTCTTTGTTCTTATATTTAAATGATATAACAGAAACTTACGCTACACAAGTGCATCCACCGGATACAATATCACCTTCCTCAGACAGCAGTAACCAGGTTTTGTACGGTTTTTCACGGACGCTTGTTTCTCGTACACAGTCGCCCATTACGTAGAGATGATTGACATCTGGCATGGGATGTAGCTGTACACCTATGATGTTACCATCTTTATAAAGACGATATCCCCGATCGTATCTGTATTTTTTCATGCGAGATGTACTCCAACAACAGTGGGATATCAAATAAACAAAAACATCGGCAATATCGATTTTTGGCATCATTTTAAGACTGCTTTCCCATTGTGTGATCACATTTGGGTCAGGCAATACAACTTGTCTACCGCCATCAATCACTGTTCTGCGTTCGCCGAGTGATTTTTCATAGTCATCATCGGCTATAGCCCTAACATCCAACTCAAGCGTTAACACAGAAAGTTCCACAAGTTGTGCCTTCGTCGCCTCACCACAAGTTACATTCCTACTTTTGAGAAATTTTCTGAGCTCAGGTACTTTCATTTTCTTGACGTCGTCTTTAGTGATTGACGCCATCTTGACTTTGAACTTCGCTATGCGCACAGTGACAGACGACAAATTTTTACCCCAAAAAGTGCGCCCCCATGAGTTGAAAATAGTAAAATTTGAACGCGCCCGCACAACCCGGGAATCACTTATTACTGGGGTCAAAGCGGACAGCGGCCGGGATGACGTGTTCCCCAAGCGAGCTACCTTCAGAAGTCTGTTTCATCGAAAAAAACGTCAACTTTAAAACCGTCATTTATTTACTGATGTTACTCTCAGCATCACAAACATATACGCCTCTGCTATGTATCACAGCAAATAGTTATATTTGAGCGCCCCGTAAATGGGATCCTCGTTTTTTTGCGAACCCGGAAGTGTGTCTTGCTCAATGCATTTCCTACCCATAGCGAGGGAAACTGCCCGCGTTCCCATGCTCCCATGCACCCTTTTTCAATGCCAGTGCAACGCCATCTGTGCAAAATTTGTGGTGGTATGCTCCCGTGTGATGGAAAACCTCTCTTATTCTAACAATGACGTAGTTGACTTTGGACTTCGATTTCGTAAATGTGATGTCCATGCAGTGAGTTTGGGTTGGCGCGCTTATAATGCAATCTTCGCCCGCCTGCGGTCCGATATCCCGCATTTATTAGCGATATTTATCTGTTTTGACTTGACCAAAGTTGGCAAAACTTGCTATGTACATTAAAGATACTATGATAAAAGATTATTGAAAGTCATTTGACATTTTTTTCAGCCAATTCCCAATATGCATATTTAATGAACCTTCCAAATTAGGGATATATACTGGCATTTACTTGATAAAATTTGGCGAAACATGCTGTGTACATTGATCATTATACCAGGTTATAACAGTATTGAAAGTCATTTTGCATTTTCATGTCAGCTAATTCATAATTTGCATAAATAGCTAACAAGCTTTCACGGTTTGGCATATAGAGCTTGAAGGACTTGACCAAAGGTAATTACACATGCTATATTGTGATACAATGACAGTACTCAAAGAAATTAATTATTTTTATTTCAGCTAATTACATATTTGAATACTTAATGACCTTTAGAATTGATCTGTGGTGAAATTCATTGTGTTGATCATAACACTTTGCATGTAGCAAAGGTTCAAACTTGCACATAAATGCAATATATAATGAAACACGTGAGCATTTTCAGTTCATTTTCTAGTTCGTATTCATAGCTGATCTCTAAGAATGAGTTGGAGTTGATCAATGAGTTTTCAAGAAATCAACAGACAGAATGACGAGACGGGTAGACGGAAGGAGGGACAGACAGATACCAGTTCTGGAGCTAAAATTGCTAAACATCGCATGGAACAAAACAAGGAGCAGGCTTTAGGGACCGTTCAGTTTTTACGGCCGGGGGTGGAGACGGCAAAATCCAGGGGGATCATCGTAAAAGGGGGGGGGGTAATCGCTTTTTTCACTGGTAGGAAAGAGGGGGTCACCACATTTTCAAAAACATAATACCTACAATAAAGTTCAATTTATGCCATGGTCATGATCGACCCTCTTTACCGGCGGGCCGCCTTGGGCGGCCCACTACAATAAATTGACTTTATATGATGGCCCTTGACCCTCTGACCAGGCGGCCTCCTTCGGCGGCCATGTCCAGCAAAGTTTACTGTATGCAATGGCCATGATCGACCCTCTTTACCGGCAGGCCACCTTTGGTGGCCCACTAGAATAAAGTTGACTTCATGTAATGGCCCATGGCCCTCTTAACCGGAGGGCTGCCTTTGGCGAACCACTCCAATAAAGTTTACTTTATACAATGTCCATGGACATAAGTTGTCTATGGAAATGACTTAAAGTTAAAAATTGCCTTACAGTCGTCCTAATTAAGTGCATGGATTTGTTTGGGAAGTTTGTGCACTGGCATCTCTGCTACACGAATAAAGTGCGCCGCGTACCGGAGTTCACATCAAAACCGTGCGGGTAAATTTGACATATGGGTTTTGGTTATTTTTCAGCCGGGGGGGGGGGGGGGGTCATCAAATTTTTTCGTCTGACAAAGGGGGATCATCTTTATTCACGAAAAATTCAGGGGGGTCTATATTTTTTTGAACACCGGCGACAATATTTTGCCGGCCCCAAAGGCCGTAAAAACTGAACGGTCCCTTTATTTAAGCAATAAAGCACACCCAGCGACGGTATACCATTAGATTTTGACCAGTTCACGACATATATGCACCTCCAGTTTCACGACCGTCCTCTCAGTTGTACAATACACCATGGAGATAGAAGAGTTTGTAGTATATTTGAAAAATAAAGAAAATATGGTGTTTACAGAAAAATCTTCGCTTTAACTTTTTTCCCAGAACACTTACGACCAAGGCAAGTCGGCAAGGCAAAATGGAAATGGCTGTCTGAAATTGTCTTCAACAAAGTGGTACAATTCCAGGTGGACCCGCTGGCCGCAACAAAAGACGGTCAAATAAATGAAACTACACGCAAGTTATTGAGAACACTTCTTTATTCTTGTTAAAGAACGTCACGTAGTGACATCAAGAAAATAACTTTACAATATTGAAATTATCTCTACTCTAAACGTGACCAAGTAACAAAACGTATTAGTTTTAGCTTTTAAATAAATAAGAAAGTGTCCACAGGAGCAACGACGAGAGCTCTCTTAACTTGAAACACGCTGGTCCACACACGGTGCCCACTCCATCCGGACGCATCAGTTCCAAGAGAACAGCCACGTTGCAGCTCGACGCACAAGTAGAGTAATCCTCGCAGAAAGTCACAGCTTGAAAATCCTACCACTGGGACGTTTCCAAATAACTGTAATGTACTCACAGGAACTCTGATACCAGAACTTCCTAAGGCGTCAACAGGCAAACACAATTTCTAGATTGCAGTCACAATTTTGGCACCAGTGGGAAAAGTCCTTAAAGTCGGCCCCGGTCTTCAAAACTGGGAAACTCAGTGGACGTGGACTTCCGACGATCCCAGTGCTTACGGAATTAAGTTAAGTCAAAGTGACGTGGCAATGAATACGTTTATATACGACAAAAGATACATTATTCATAAACACCGGGTCACGCAAATAAGCAAAAGAAAACAAAAGGAATTCAAACTATTTTACCTGGTCACTAGAAAAAATGATAGGGGGCGTTTCCCTTGTAACAGCACAAACATTGGCGATTATTTTGGCTTCTACAATTTTTTTTCCAAATTATCCACGGTGATCCCGAAATTCAGATTTAAAAAAACCTGTTCACATGAGAACAGTTTAAGAAGTTCACTTTGAGGTGCGCACTTCCTTGTCTTCTGCTTTATGTCATGATCGTCCACCAAATGCGTGTTGTTCATTTTTTTCAATACTGTCTCGATTTTTTGCCGTACATTGTTGTCATTAAGATTATATTGCAGTCATCATTTCATATTTTAATTATCAGTTAGTGTGATCA
Organism: Ptychodera flava; assembly: GCF_041260155.1. Classification (NCBI taxonomy): domain Eukaryota; kingdom Metazoa; phylum Hemichordata; class Enteropneusta; family Ptychoderidae; genus Ptychodera; species Ptychodera flava. Next base: position 39,227,002 of record NC_091939.1, on the reverse strand, counting down.
TGTAAGTTACCATCGCATTTTGTCGTTGACAACGTGCTGTGACGTAATTTCCCTTCCCAACCTCTCAACTGATGTGTGTACCGTACTCTTTTGCGATATGCAGCCAGTACTTTTCAACGTTTCACCTGTAACCGAAACGAACCACAAAATAAATGTCTTCTCTGATGAAAGTCTCTTCAATCTTGGATATATCGTTTCGTTGTGATTGGATACAGCACGTTATGAAACTATACCGCACTTGGCTCGACAGCTGCAAATGAAAATTTTGGATGTGTACATCCAATTTTTAATGTTTTACTGACACACACACACATATGTATTTATATAAATACACACACACACACACACATATATATATATATATTAATATATATTATAATATATATATATATATAATATATATATATATATATATATATATATATATATATATATATATATATATATATATATATATATATATATATATATATACACACACACAAAATGTATACAATGTGCCCTCCCGGTTATCGCCATAATGGCTTTATGGCAACCTCTGAACTTGAGCACAGAGAGTACGGTTACACATTGTTGAGGATTGAAATATGGACTCACCAGAGTGCTCAAACGGCAACACGTACCATAAGCGAAGCATAGTGCCAACAGTGAGCGCCCCTTATATTACGCAAGAGGCTGCCCAACAATCTCAGAGTGCTCTAACTACTATTAAAGCAGTGAGCGAAATACACAAAATGTATACAATGTGCCCTCCCGGTTATCGCCATAATGGCTTTATGGCAACCTCTGAACTTGGGCACAGAGAGTACGGTTACACATTGTTGAGGATTGAAATATGGACTCACCAGAGTGCTCAACGGCAACACGTATATATATATATATATATATATATATATATATATATATATATATATATATATATATATATATATATATATATATATATATATATATATATATATATATATATATATATATAATCTTTGACATTGACGAGGAACCGTCTCCGAAGCAAGATGGGCTGCGGTTTCAAGAAGGAAGTAGGAACTTCCTACCTCTTTTTGACCTCCGGGATGAGCAAAAGTAAGGAAAGCATTGAATGCGGGACAACATCCGGCGAAATGAATGGCTAGAATATTATTCTTGACTTGTAGTTTCTGAAAAACAATCTATATCATTAACTGACATCACCGTTCCAATGCACTGTCCTCGCTGGAGCAGTAACAAATAATTTTTTCTAGGTTTTCCACGATGCGGTTTTGTATCTGCTATAAATTGAGATCAATTTTTTTGCAGGCTTGGCAAAGAGGTGATTAGAGTCCTCTGCCTCGGGACAGAAGACAAACTTCACAAAATTATGTAAATTTATTTCATTTTTATTTTTTCAGTTTAATGAAGTATTTTCAAGCATCGGAGAAGATAATGCACATCTGCTAATTACTCAAGGACATGAGTGCTTGCTCCACAATTCATATTTAGCGTTGGCAGCGCACGATAATATTAAGCTGGACGCTCACACTCGGCATTGGCCCTGTAAAACTTTAGATAGTTATCATAATGAGCTTCTAAATACCAGTTATTTTAATACTGTCATTCACCAGTTTTAGAAATGGCAGCTGTGTACACTTGGCATTTCTGTCTTTGCCCAGTATGTTTATTTTATTGAATGGCTGATATTTACAAGGGACAAGCATGGCATGATGCCTATGTTGCAATGATGTACGCCCTCTACGTGCACTCTCGAAAAAATTACCATTACGTTTGTAGCAACTGCTGTTTGTACATAGCATTGCCACTGAGTTTACAGCTCCTGCTTTGAAAACATTATGTAAGCGGGGAAAAGCTTAAATTGCTTTTACTTTCTCACTCATTTTTAAACAGAAACTGGTCAAAAGAGACTTATCCAAGAGCCTCTTCATATAAAAACTGTGTTCCATGTTGGTGTAAAATTATGATGAAATCTATTGTGTTTGATACTGTTGACAAACGATTGTATCAATCTTTTGAAAATCATTGAAGAAAAGCTTAATATGAGGTATTTTATTGAAACCACATAGGGCATTTGACCATTTATCGGGTTTCATACAAATCTACAACACCATAGTCAAAAGCGGAAGACAATTCATGATGTCTTCTAATGCCATAGAAAATCAAACCACAAATACAAAACATCAACCTGCAAAAGTTACTTTCAATTTCAATATCTGTCCTCTTACATGTGGATATTTCATTCGTCCCTTTAATGTAAAATTACATATTTATAGATCTTCATTTTATTGTGTTACCATGGACACTGCATCTCTAATCTTTCTACACAGAAGACAAGTCATTGTCAATGATATAGTCTCCGCCAAATATATATTTGTTAATGTGTAAAATTCAAAGTATACAATATGACATCAAATCAATTCCAGCAATCGTTATTATTCAAGACAAGTAATCTCGGGGTCTAAGAAAGAAACAAACAACAACAACACTGACAAAATCAATAGTCCAATTTCGAACCACTAGTTAAGTGGTGGTACTAGGTTCTTTGAAAGTTTTATCCTTGCGCCAAGTTTGAAAGAATTTGGCCAGAAATGTCTGAGATATCTACATGCATTAAGGGATGGATGGACACACAGACAGATGGACAGAGCCCATTTTTAACATTCCCCCAGAGTTCATCCACAGGGATTATAATAATACAAACATAATAATTAAAGCTGCAAGCGGCGTTGGCAGGACCCAAGTGGTTGCCATGGTTTCTTGTTCTCGCATTGATGATACTATGTGTAAAATTTGAGCCTTAATAAGTCTTTTGTTTCTTGTAAAGAGGAATTCTGAACATCATCTCATTGTATTCTAGGTTTCACTGATTGTCATGGGTTTTTACAAAAATCTAATATGGCTGCCAAACTGCTTGACTGATCCAAATACCTTTCTCAAACTTAATAGTGCTCACAAAAAGATTAATTTGAGTAAAATTTGAGATCAATTGGTGTATTAATTCTGGAGAAGATTTTTAAAGATTAAATTGGTATTTTCGGAAAATCCAATGTGGTTGCCAAACCACGTGACCGATCCATATGCCTTTCGCAAACTTGAAAGAGATTTAACTGAAAGATGATAGTTGTAAATTTCAGTTCAACCGGGGACTTACTTCTGGAAAAGAAGATTTTTAAAGATTAGATTGCTATTTTTCAAAAATCCAATATGGCGGCCAAGGTCACGTGACTGCATGTGATTTGCAAATTCTTAAGATCTTCAATTATGCTTGCCATAAAAAAAAACTTGAATCGATTAGACCCTGGGTCATCTGGAGAAGCCATTTTTAGGTTTTTGGAAAATCCAATATGGCTACCAGGTCACATGACCTATCGAAATTTGTATACCCAGGCGCACGAGAAGTCACAGGCACCTATTAGCCCTGCAAGTTTGAGGTGTCTATGAATTCTGATATCAATTTATCAAAATAAATTTTTCTAAGCGAGACCAATTTTGTATCAATTCCAAAATGCTAATTAATGATTTTACAATTGCACTTTTCGGTTGCAATCATGTGGTTTTTTACAAATATTAACATTTGCCAATGATAAATATACTGTCATACTTGGGGTACCAGCAGATTTGCACTGCCTAGCACAGAGGCTAATACTAAATAATACCCGTATCAAGCTGACTGTACGTATCACTGAAAAAATGTCAATTTATTGCCAAACGATATAAATTTTATAAGCCAGATTACAGCTTGACCTCAGCCAAACGAAAAAAGTACAAGTTTCAGACAGACTTTTCAAGTCTCCAACTTGATGAGAATGTTGAATGCCATGATATTTATTGTGCCTAGATATTTATTGTGCCTATGTGCTGTGCAGTTAAGTGCTAAAACATGCAGTGGCGCCATTATTCATGCATTAACCTATGACAATCAACATCCGTACCAAGTTCAAAGCCTATGGAGTCTCTGAAAAATTGATTTGTGTATTTTTAGTGGTCTCTTTTGGGGCCTGAACGTATTAAATGGCAACTAAGTTATACAGAAGTCCAAATGAAATACACTGAGCCATCTACAAAACAAAAAAAACCCTCATTTTTAAGAGGGAAAAAAAACCCAATATTCTGCAGGCAGCTCCAGAACACAAAATAACGTAGTTTAGTTTTCTGTGTTCCATTTTTCGGGTCCCTGACTTTTGGAAATAATTTACCTCATGCATTGGCCAAAAATTCTACAGAAGAGATCCCTAAAGGAGGGAAATAGATTGGCAGCGTGCCTTTATTTAATACGGGCACTGTGCCTTTATTTAATACGGGCAGTGTGCCTTTATTTAATATACACATTTAATTTACAAATAAATTTTCATACAAATCAAGAAATTCAAAATAATTGTTCCAAAATCTTCATCGGTGGTGTCATTCGTTTCTTCTTCTCCTTCTTCATCTTCTTCTTCTTCATCTTCTTTGGTGAACCGTACAACTTCCATCCTGCAGAGAGAACAAAAAAATAATCCCAACCCCAAACCCATCCCTCATCAAATTATCCCAATATAATCAATCCCCTGATGTTTGTGAGACTTTCTGTAAGTATGACACAATAATTGAAAAGTCAGTTTAAGATAGGGCACATGGAAAAAATGTGAAAACATGTTTCTTACTTTGGGAATAAATTTTGAGGCAACATTGATGTAATGATGTAGTTTTTAAAAATGAGTTTTAAATAACAGTGAGTGAAAATGCCACATCACCTTGAGCAATGTAAATGTTAATGGACAATCAATCAAATTTGAACAGTTCACATATCAGGTGTTTTGAAGTTGATATAGGCCAAACAACGTCAAATGAAATCGAAAGGGACTTTGTAAAGTTTACAGGATAATGAGACTGGTGACAATGCCACATTACCTTGGGGAATTTGTATGTTAAAGGGACAATCAAATTTTTAAGAATAGTACATATCACAAATGGTGGAATTGGAAATGGGTCAAGTGATGTCATTCATTTGCATCATGATTAAAAATAGACTTCATAAAGTTCAATGGCAGGGAACATGAAAATGCCACACGACCTTGACAGATATAAATATCCATCGATAATCAATTTAATTTGAACATTTCACATATAATTAGGAGGGAACCAGACTTGTACCAAATGAAACATTGAATTATATAAAAATATTTGAAGTTGGGACGGGTGAAAATGCCACATAAGACAATTTGTGTGATGAGTGGATAACAAATATTTTGGGCAGTTTAGGAATCATCAAGTTGAAAATATAATTCAAATAGGCCAAACTACACATTTCTAGGGGTCATAATAAAGTGAATGTGTCAATTTCAAATTGATGACTGAAAATTTAGAGTAAGTAGTAAATGGAAATAAGCCAAATGACAAAATTGTTCAGATAAAATGCATAGTCAAATTTGAATTGGGAAATTTTGATTTGATGTTTGGACTGAGGCAAGATCCTGCATCATCTCATTGGGGTTTTTATAAATGGGACAGGGTCAAAATTTAAAATAAAAACATGCCAAATGTAAATTACACAATGATGTCATCGGGAAACTTGGGATGTTTTTATGATGGGTTATGGAAAATATTAAAAATTTTTAAGGGTACATTTTTCAATTGATGGTTAATGTAAATTGGAAAATTTGGACATCAATAGTTACAAGTCAACCAGATGGTACACAGTTTAAAAAATTGTATCCAGAATGAATTTAGCTGATAAATTTATCAAAGTGCATGTGAATTTGAAAAATTGAACATTCAAAATTTAGCAGGGAAAACATGCCAAAACAATGGAGAAATTGAAATAGATATGTCACCAATGCTGGATGTATGCTTAAAGTTCTGCAAATGGTATCACATGTACAGCGAAAGGAAATCAGGTGATGTCTGAGGGTGCAATCGCCAACCACGTTACAAGGGCCAATTTCACAACAATTTGAGAAGCTACGCAAATAAAGTCAAAGCAACAATAACAACATGATCAAAAGAGACCAGTAACTTTTTTATTGAATACTTTACATTGATATGTATACCAATGTAAGCTGGCAAGTATCCACTAACAGCCACTTGTCTCAATGTTGCCCATTGTCATGATTGACAGTCACATCCAAAAATATCACAAGAAATCCACTATACTGTACAGTCACACCAATCACAAAGCTTTAGCCATGCATCCATACATTGTGCAACATTTTTTGTGATAAATGAGGCCCACATGCACAGGGAGGTTGGCCAGAATGTTTATCAGTAATTTAGATGGTAGAAATATGTAAGAATTTTGAAAAATTTTGAAAAAATCATATTGGAATGAAATTTGTAAGAATGAAGACCTCACTGGGCCTCGTGAGGCATTTTTTAAATCAAATTTTCAATAGCACCAAAAGTGATACACAAATTTGTAGTCATACAAACAAAAAATTCCATGCAGTCTTTAAAATTTTGAAGAATTTACAGGGAAATTTCAGAATTATTTATATTAAACAAACGTGTATGAAGTTTATTAGAAATATGGTCAATTTTTTGTGAGAATGATTGAAATTACATTTTATTGCATGGAATTTTGCAGAACATTAACCATCAATTGTTGAAAGGAATATTGTTAGAATTTTTGAGATTTAATTTTATGTAATATGATCAAGATGAAGTAAATAATAAAAAAGGGTATGATGCAGAATCTTACCAAAAATTTGTTCATAAAACCAACAGTTGGTGTTCTTCAAAACATTTTTCAAACTTTGCTTTAATTCATGAAGTTTGGTTAAGGGAAATTATTGTATAGAAAATTTTCAATGAATATTTTGATTTCAATGGTTTTAAATTTTCAGTGAAAAAAAAATGCAGATGGTTTGTTTCAACAGTATGAAATTTGCAAGTAAAGAAATTTTTGTTTATTGTTTAGTTGTTAATGGCACAAATTGAAAAACTGCAGCCAAATTTGTGAAAATGACACATTCACTGGTAATTTTGCATTATCAATCATGAATCATCAATTGCAATTTGTGAAACGTTTAGACAGTGGGTCAAGCGAATGAAATATTGAGCACGGAAAAAATCATATTGGAATGAAATATTTGCATTAATTAAGGCATTATGTGGCATTTTCTTTATAATTTGGTTTTATATTTTGATAAAAATAAAAGTGAAAAGTCATGTTACATTTAGTAGGGGAAATTTGGTATTCAGGAGGATCATGACATTTAATCAATGAAAATTATTTTTTTGCACCTGTGAAAAAATAAGACCAAATTTGTGATAATTATTGAATAAAATAAGGCATCTTGTGGCATTTTCATATCATGATTTGGTTTTGAAGTGACAAATGACCGGGTAAGTTGGGAAATTTTGGTATAGAGGTACAGTTTTGAATGAGGCATTGGTAGTTCGCGTGGGAAATATTGAAATGTGAAAGAATATTTGACAAATGCTGCATAAAATGTGGTATTATGTGGCATTGTCAGGCAGTCTGTTGGTTTTTGGTACTAAACAGTGAATAATCAAAAGAAATAGTACAGGCAATTTGGTCAAACGCATAGAAATCAAGCGGGGGAAGCTTTAGTGTAAGGGAGATTCTTCAAATTTGGTCACATAAATAGAAATATGGTAAAGTTTTGAATGGGACAAAAGTAATTTTTGTTGAAATATCAAACTTTTGTAAAATTTGTGAGGAATGACATAAAAATTTGAGGTATGATGTGGCATTTTCAACAGAATTTTGTTTAAATATGCCAAACAATGAATAAATAAACACAAAAAGTAAGTTTATGAAAATTTTCCGGATGGTGCTCAAACACGTGATATAATTTTTTGTGGGTTTAATTACAGGCAAACAATTTTTGAGGAAATATTGGGATGGCATCTTGTGTCATGTTACAAAAACAGTAAATGGATTTGAAATATTAACAAGAACATCGGAAACGGTCATACTTCAAGAAAGTTTCACAAACATCATCCCTCCAAATCTTACCCCATCCCTCATAATATCAATTCCAAGCCCCCAGATCATGTACCCCCCACATCCCAAACCACAGTACCCACCCATCTTGATCCCAGTGCTCCTGGGCAACATTCCCGATCCCTTACTAACCTTTGGTCAATAGACAGCACCATATCTCCACCCTGCTGATGTTATGCATGGTGTCTCTGAAAGGAAAAATAAAATAAATATTACATGAACATTCATGATTTCAATCCCCTTAACTTGGTTAATATTTGATGACTAACTGTCAACCAACTTCCACACAGGGCAATCCCAATTTAGTATTTTGTATTGATAACAAAAGATTTCACTTATTTGTTCAGTCATTACATCTGCATTGTATATTTTCACTACGAGTTGAATCTAAGCAAGTTTAAAAATACCCGATTTTATTTTAAATTCAGAAATTCATGAACGGTTAATACTAATTCTGGAAATCCATCTCAGGGCAGAACAATCAAATAGTAAACATGAACACAACTGTTGGCAATAGAACATGTACACTGGCATGGCTCGTTACAAGTATGATTGAAAGATTAATTGACTAAATAGATCGACTGCAGAAAATTAAACTGCCATGCAGTCATGTTGAATGGCTGCAATACAAGTTAACACATCCATATGTACAGTATCCTAAACAAGTTTTAATGGAGTATGTCTGTGTGTAATGTATATGCCAAGTATTTGATGTTGTTTTGTTTCCCATGCACTACATTAAATTGAATGATACTGAAATTTAACTGCACCATAAACCCATGAATTTGAATCAATGTGCATGCAGTTTTACTACAAATGAAACACTGGTGCAGTTGAGAAAAATCACGAGAATGAAGAGTAATAATAAAATTTCTAAATTACACTGTACATGCCATGTAACAAGAGTCTAACAGCACAAACAAGCATATCTATCCCTGTTTCACCTGAAGCTGTACATGAAAAAAAAATTGAATTTCTAATATCCTGTCATACTATCCAGCCTCAATCTTTGTTTTGAATTTGTAAGCTGCTGTTTATATGTTATGGTAAAAATGAATGACTGGACACTATTTGTTGTACATGTAATATTGCGGGGATTAGCGTGGGAACTTTTGGAGAGGATAGTTGTTGATGTTAGTCGTCCGGTGGGTCATAAAGATTCAACTTCATCGACGCAGGTCCTTTTTAGCTCCAGTCCATGCTCAAACATCAACTGGCCCAATTTCTTTCAAACTTGGCACAACAAGTTATAGTTCAAGAGAGACGGACGTACCTGAGCGCCGGTCGAAAGGCATGTAGCAGCCACGCCGCTGAAGTTGCATTAATCGGGGGTCAACGTAAGTCAGAAATTACAAATCAGCAATGTCCGGAAAGTACACGGCAAATTGTTCAACGAAATCTTGCAACGCGCAACGGCCATAACTTGGATATGATAGCGGTGACGTCTCCGATACACATGCAATGTCCGGTATTCACACATAAACAAGTGGATCTCGCACAGTCTCGCTCACCAGAGGGCGCACTAAGTTCGCCAAGATGTGGTTCAGGTCCATGGGTTCAGGTTCTCATTTGCTGTATCTCTGCAGTCTGGATTTCATGACCGCCAATATACGTATTGCACGATTAGATTCCTAAAGCTTGTCGAATGAATCTTTCCTGCAATTTTCAGCCAAAACAAACAATCACATGAATCTCAGTACTCAGAAAATCTCACACTCACGTTCACAGGCGCCCGTGGGTTGAGTAGTCTGCTACTGTGCTAGATCCACAGGCGCTCCTTAGCTGGTTAGTCTGCTAAGTAGATCGATTTTCGGATCGATCTATTGATCCCGTAGTCGATATGCCTGCCACTGTAACTTAAATCACAAGGTGTGCAACACAATCACTCAAAAAACACACCACCCGATTTGTCAACTGGCCGTGCGCTCTCACAAAACATTCAATACTACACTCCCATATACCTAGTTGGATCACAAATTTAACCATCTCCTCGAAAATCACCCCGATGAATGTGTTACTAGCATCATCTTGAAGAAATCGGCCGAGTTTTGAGACCAAGCGCGGTGAAATGCGGCCTGCAGAACGATTCTACCATATGACGTCATTTTTTCCACTGCTGATTGGTTCAACTATACTTAACCAGTGACGTCTTGCCATGACCTTTGTTTTGGCCGTTGATTAGCCAATAAGTAGTGGAATAAATTACATCATACGGTAGAATGATTCTGCAGGCCACATTTCACTGCGCTTGGTCTCAAAACACGGCCGATTTCTTCAAGATGACGCGAGTAACACGTTCATCGGCGTGATTTTCGAGGAGATGGTTAAATTTGTGATCCAACTAGGTATATGGGAGTGTAGTATTGAATGTTTTGTGTGAGAGAACGGCCAGTTGAAAACCCAGATCGCGTGTTTTTTTGAGTGATTGTGTTGCACACCTTGTGAGTATTTAGATCGATCTACTTAGCAGACTACCCAGCTAAGGAGCGCCTGTGGCTAGATCGATCGATTTCCTGCTTGATCTGCCCGCCCCTGCAACCTATTTAGAAGTATTTAGGAGGTAGTGGTAGTTGCAGACTTGCCCTAAGTCTGTGGGCTTAATAATGTTGTAATAAAATTAAGACATTTCAGCAAAATTCGTCTTGATTTAATTTTGTATGCGTGGTTTGATCCGTTAATGGTAGAGTGATCGCTATGGCGAGCATAAACCTACACGAAGGCAAAGCCTCTATATCGCATGACCTGGCCAAAACCACACCCGGAACGTGGGTAAAAAAGCAATAGGAGAGACGGAATGACTGAATAAGTTGACAATCTTTATTTAAATGTCAAAAAAACCAAAACAAAACAAAACAAACAAACCAACATGCAAAGCGACTAGCGGGCTAGTCTATATGATGGTAGTTGCAGTGTTGGGCAGATAGAGCACAGGATCGATAGATCGAGTAGAAAATCGATCGATCTAGCAGACTATCCAACACACGGGTGCCTGTGGTCAACCTCCCTTTTGCAATGACAGTGTTGGCACGGCTGTAGCCTGACCACATTGCCGGGGTTGGGTGGGGCGAGTTTTAACTATACCTTGGTGCAATCATGCATTTAATTAAAATTTCGAAAGAGAGCAATAAATTTGCAGCCAATTTTCATTATAATATCCATTTACGCAAATGGAATTACATAATAATATCGCATGTTTTGAATGTAGCTGTAGTGAAAGTGTCGTCATCAAAGCATAAGTAATGAGTTGATTTTATTGTTTTAAAAAAGTGAAATACTGTAAACTGCAATTCTGCCACCGGCTCCCCCATCAAGTGACGTAATCTTTTGACTTTTGGATCATTTCGCCCTGTAGATGCAAATTAAATACAATTCAAGAAGCACTTAAACTTAATGTAAAACTTATATTTCCATAATATTTGGATCAAATTTAGTTTAACTCGAAGAAAATCTGGTAATTTATTGCATTCGTGAAAACCTGACATGAGAGTGTAATTTCGATTTCATGGATTTCGTAAAAGGAGACCAGTGAGTTTAATTTTCAAAGCTGTCAACAATTTAAGTAATTTAACAAATTAAGTAAGCTTATAATGTGCCCTCCGCTGGTTAAGCATTTTTTGCGTTAATATTCAGAGTCCCACGTCCAACATTTGTTAGGTGTGCTATCTTGGAAGGCGTCCTGAGTGACTGTACACTCAGGAACACAAAAATCTGAGTATGCTTCGTGATCAGCTGTTTGGCCTCGGGTTGAGGTAGAATACGACTCGGGGATAGATATTCTGACTCTCAAACTTTCACAGTGCTTTTCTGATATACCACTCGTGGAAGGTTCATTTTAAAAGCTCTTAGTGTAAGAAAACCTTTCACCGCCGTCTTAGTTTTTGGAAAATCGAAAATTTTATTTTTCTAAATAGAGTGTACACAGGGTTAGCGGCCTTACAAATAAATTTAATCTTGGGTAATTTTTCTCTGCTGCCAAAGTTTGAAAAGTGACCTCTGAGTTTCATTCTTGATTTTAAAAGTGAATGGTTGAAATATTCCTTGAGGAAAGTTTGAGCAAAAGTTTAAGTTTTTCGTTTTCTAGGCGCATACTACCTTAAACATCTTGTTTGCGAACATATTTGAATATGTTTCGGTAGCTGTGGGTCCATAACTGTGGTGTTTTCGGACGGGATTTCTAGCTTTTACGAGCTGGTTTTGACTCTTACGGTTTTAACCCGGCGGGTGGGGTTAAAAAACGCGGGTGGTGGCGGGGTTAAAACGTAAAAGTCAAAACCAGCCCTTAAAAGGCAGAAATCCCGTCCGAAACACCACAGCTACGGACCCAGTGCTATGTTCGGGTACTGTTGCTGTATCAGTAGAAGCCTACTTCGAAAATGCAGCAACGTTTCAGTTTCATATTGATCGCTCACAAACCAAACGGCCTTTTTCAAGGCCACCAAATATTAGAAAAAGATATCTGCCTGCCATTAAAAGATTAGATTGAACCCGGGGATCGAACGCGTTCGTAGTCACTACGATACATTGATGCGACCTGACATCACTTTGAACGACAGTATGCTACAAAATGGTATGCTTAATACCCTGCCTGCTTCCTTGATAATGTCTACTGCTGGACACGACGTCTTTTCTCCCGACTTTCGCTATACTAATGACATTATTTTGCAAAATGCGATAGCTTGTGTTCAAATGAGGCGACTACTCTAACTTTGTCACTTGACTAAATGCAGTTGCGCGCGCTTCCCTTTGCATTTTCGCCTCACAAAGGTGTTTAATTATTCGTTTAAACGCGAAAAGAGCTACATTTTATTCACTGCACTACAAAAAGTAACACTTGATCCAGTTAACCCAGTGTACAGTACAAACCATGGCCACAACAGAGACAATAGCGAAGAGTCGGTGTAAGTACAGAGACACTTGACGTTAGTAAACTATAATAGGGAACCTAGAAATCTGGTCGTCGTCTTCGTTGTTGTTGTTGTTGTTTGAATTGTTGTTTATGTTTATTAGTCGTGTTGTTCTTGTTGACCAATAAAATTCAGCGAAGATAACTGTGTTGTTGTTGTTGTTGTTGTTGTTCCAAACGTAATGAAGATGTCATAAGAAACGCTACAAGGACACTATCATATTTAACACTCTGTCAACGTACACTCTCTTCATTTGAACTAATAATGTGTTCACTTCAATTTACGTTGAAGTACTATATGGTAATATATTGAGTGAAAATGAAATTATGTTGAAGGTAGCTCGATTGGACGTTCCGTCCGCAAGCACAACAAAATCCACACGTATACATTAATGACAACATTATGTGCATCGATAACTTTCCCAATCGATTTAAAGCCAAACTTTGTACAATTTTCAGCGTGACCTCCTCCAGACATGCTATACCTTCCTGGCGGCTTGACATAAACACTTACGTGAAGGCTGACAGTCTGCAACAATGAGCTTGGGACGACTTTCAACGACTTTTTATTATTATTATTATTATACTTTATTTAACGAGGGTAGTCTGATTTACAAAATGAATTGTAATTTCCATCAGAGCCCTCTAAAATAAGTCCATTGTCATACAAAGAGAAAGCATACATGGAAAAAGTATTGAATTGGGGACATTTCGATAAATGTACAGATTATAAATAAATATGCGAAACTAAAATGTAACAAAGGTCCAACAAGACACAATCAATCCAAATCAGAGCCCTCGTCCATGAACTTAGCATACAGATAATTACATAATGTGGATTTAAAGGATAACAAAGTTTCACAGCTACGAACGGACGGGGGAATAGCGTTCCAAATTTTAACTGCTCGATAAGCAAATGATCTTTGACCCATAGCCGTTCTAAATGACAGGAAATACGATGTGAAACAATGGATTAGACATTCGCAGCATCCGAATCCGTAAGCTTTTCAAACATCGGATTGACTGAAAGTTGAAATCTTTGAGCCGTAAGAATTTTCCCTGCGCAATTGAGTACGGTGTATACCGGGGGTGTATATTCGTAATGGTTTGACTAGTTATAGCTTGATTGAATTTTTCTTTCTTGGCGGTTATGAAAAACACAAGAAAATGAATAAAAAATGATAAAGTTTTTGATGATTGCAAATGATGCATTTTGAAATTGCAGACAGCTATTAATGCAAGACTTGTACAATAAAAAGTGTAATACATTACATTTAATGAATATAACTCCCAGACGAATATTGCTTGCAATAACCTATGCTCTCTTGAAACAGTTTGCCTAATAAGACACACAGTGGATAGAGGGACTGTGTAAGACACCTATCCTACCCTGCACCGCCGTATGAGTTTGCCATGAATGGTGAAGATAGCAGCCGCTCGCCGGCTTCGTCGCCCTGGGACCGTAAAGAGCGCCCTCGAGCGACGGATCTTTCTGTGTAACCTATAATTGTGCCGTGTGTGTACTTTACCTGCATTATCTCTATAGGCCTATGGTATTTCAAAGAAAACAGTAGATGTCCACATCTGTTAATTACCCTCCATAATCCCCTTCATTATTTTCTTTTACCTCACAGCTCATATGAGCTGCTAAAGATTTAGTCAGGGTGATAAGCCCCCGCTTTGGGGATCGAAATAGAACCAATGAAAGGTAGGCCCAGAACGCGCCTCATCGAAAATTTTATTTTCCCCTCGGAGATAACACAGGGACGTCAGCCATTTATAATATTAAATATCGGGTATTCTTAGATGATTTGTCTTTCTTGGCCTAGTACCACAATTTGCGAGGTGAACCCTGATTTTTATTCTTGATCCGGTACGAGAATAGTCGAAAGTTTCATTGAAAAGAAAGTCTTTCACTTTCGGTCCATACTACCTTAATTAAGGGGATAAGGGAGAAATACTATACAGAGATACATGTAGTAGAGTAATAGGCACAGACATGACACAGGTAAGACTTCAAGAGTTTAATACAGACATTCATCGATAATAACTCCCAGGCTAATTGCTTGCAACACCCTATGGTTAAACCATGCCTATGCTTATCGTATCTTCCGCCACATTCCGTTCCTTCACTTTAGCAAGGTTGTATGTAATTCATTGGTCATTTCCAGGAAATGAATTGCTGGAATATGACAGTCCCTCAAGACTCACTCATCTCAAATGACTGGCTGTAGCTTTACCATGAGAAAGCCTGCATACCCAGTACAGTGACCGTCGTCTGCAAAGTTTTGGGTGATCAAAATTGCACGAATTTCGTTCGAAAGGAAATCGGCAAGACGATTAAGAACGAGGAACATTTTGTGATCATGAATTCTTTCAAGAGTTGACCGTCACGGTTGCCCTCTTAATTTTCAAGTCTTTGAACGGAGTGGCTCTCTTCTCTGTAACACGGCATGGGACATGATAAATAATGAATGATCCACATCTTTCTTGTAGACGAGATAAGTCAAACCAAGATAAGTGAACTTCGTATAAACAAGCACGCTTAGGCCAACAAAAGTAAAAAGTTTGTTTCTCATCCCAGACATATTGCAAAAATGATGCGGTGACGCGTTTTTTTTTCTTCTCATTTTTTTTAATTCTCCAACCAACAAGAACGCGCAAAAACCATGAAAACAACATAGGACTGCACGCAGAGATAAATGCACAGCAGTGTTGCTTTAGTATTTTTGTATGGCAACAGTTCTGCAGTGCAGCAATGCACAGTTTTGACTGCAGCTTACAGTGACATATAACAGTGACATATTTGTACAGTTCTGAATGTAATGCTAGCGTCAGTTATTTTGTTTACAGTTATGTTTATATAGCACTGTGTTTGCGTATTTTTGCGTTTCCTCATGAGCAGAAAAAAAAGACGTGGCGGGTCTGAATTGACGCCGCGAGGATGAGAAACAAAATTTATTTTTCTTGGCTTTATATACGCCCGCACAGTGCGCTTGCGCATTAAACGATGACGTCATATGATCAGTTTAAAGACAAAGGCTCAATGAAACGACGTCCCAATACATATTCAGCGTGAGTTATTCTATGTATTAGTGTTTATCCCACCAATACTTTTGAACAGATGCAAAATTTATGGTCATCAAAATCTTAAACAAAGTAAAAATTAAACAAAACAATTCTTGAAAATCTATTGAAGATTAATACTTGAACTGGGAATTTTATGTTGCATGGTGAATTAGGTAAACCAGTATTGATAGATTTATTGATACTCTTGATAAGTTCAAAGGAGAGTAAAGTATCTTGCACTGTGTTTAGACTTTTAAGTCCATGCATGATAAAAACTCCGTCAAGTCAGCGGGGATTGTAAAAATCAAACGCATTTGACAACTGTGGTTTCTCAGATATTTCGTATGACTACAATAATGTAAACATGAAATGGTCGAAAAATTTAGAGCTGAGCATGCAAATTTGGCTCAGTGAAGTTCAAAATTATAATTTACTATCACGTTTTTGAGAAGAAATATATGTTTGAAAACTATCTCTGTGAGGTTAACGCTACTGATAGAATTAGTTTCATCAAATTCAGTTGTGAAAACCATATGCACCCTATTTCCATCTGTGGTGGCGGGGTTAAACGTCAAAGTCAAACCCAGCTCGTAGAAGGCAGAAATCCCGTCCGAAAACACCACAGCTATGGACCCACAGCTACATTTCATGCAGCTATCATGGGTTTTTACATCAAAGTCGTCTGACTACGAATTGTCAGTCAAATCTGTGTGTAAATGTACTAAAGAAAGTCCGCTGCTTGCTCTATTGAGTTAAGGGAAACTCCGTGACATTAAAACCCGTGCACTTATCGGTGAAAGGTATACATGTCTTTATACTAAAGTGCGCCACCGGCGGTGGGGATTGACATGCGTAGTAGCCAGCCAGCGGATCCGTGCCGTACTCTCAGTACTCTGTAAGGGTTACGATCAAAATATTAATTGTTAGGATGTTTGCTAATCTGCTCTTCAAGAAAAAGAAGTTTTTGACGCTTTGTCTGAGTAGAAACCGCAGGCTCCTACGTTGAATGGGTGAGCTTTCCATGTTCAAAGACCGATGCCAGACTACAGAAGTACTTGTCTGCAAAAGAACACCAATGCATAAGTCTGATAGCTATCTGCGTCCAATTGATGATTCCAAACCACATGTACACTTTCGTCATCTTTTCCAAATATCTACTCGTCCTGATGAAATCTCAAATCTGTGAAAAATGTATTGGCAAAAAAGATGCAGTGGTACCCTATATAAAACACCGTGAACAATTAAAACTGACGAAAGAAAGACATGTAACAAAATAAATGGGTAAAAGTGTCTCTGGCAGTACAGGTGGCAAAGTGTTTGATGACATTGCGTGGGTTACCCTATTCAAATCCCTGAATAATCTGATGTTGCATTGTTATCATTAATGCAATTTCTGTCTTTGCTAATCTTTTGATATCAGTGTTTGGTGCGGGCATTATCTTTTCTTGTAAAATAACAATAGATTTTCCCTATGCATATTTGTGATCAATAAGATGTGTTGTAGAGTAGGCCTGGATTTTGTCTTGGCCTGCAGGATCTATCTATGCACAGTACAGAAAGCCTTGATATCAAGCTACTGACAATTAAATCTAAGCAAATATTAAGTTTTGTAATTGATGTGAGGGTGGGGTTCTTAATCCATTTTTGGCAAATGTGATATTCAGCTTCATGCCCTACATCAACCTTGTTCAATTTCCAGTATCTACAGCCTATCGTAGTGCTCAACAGGTAGCTGTCGAGCGCCCTCTACAGGCAGCCTCATTCAAAACTACTAATACCCACCCCCAGCCCAGTATGTCTTCTATTAACTGTTCTGGACATTTAAACTCTCAAAAGTTTTTAAGAATGTGGAGGCCATAAAAGTTGTGCAAGACGTTATCAGTAATCGAAAAATCTAGAATATTTTGATCAAATTAAAGCATACCTTTGAATAACATACAAGGAATCAACACAATGTACTTTTCTCTAATGTTATTTAAATACACTTTTATTGAAAACATACTCTGGAAGTAATAATTATTCTTATCAGAGAGATTGATATACATCTTGAACAATACATTTACAATCAACAAAACCATGCTTTGAAGAGGGTCTTACTTTTATTGTTTCTGTCACAATATAATTCTTTGCATGAAGATTCAGGTAAATGATTGCATTTCATTGAGGATAGAGTCAACAAATAGTATATTTAACATTGAAGTGTTGAGATGGTGAGATTGTGTAAACTCACAATAACATTACAAAGTTTGTAATTATTTTGAAGTGATCAGTATGAAATGGTATACCCTATCATGTGACCATACACCAAGTTATAATATATTGATTTTAATATTCTCAAATTTGAACTTAAATGATAACTTTACAGGAAGAAAAATTCTTATATACATACACATTATTAAAATACAAAGGACTTCGATGATTCCTTTGGCTGTACAAACACTGATATGTGAAGACATTGAAAATATTCACAACATGCAGGGAGGATATCTGAACAAATCATGAGATTGAAAGAAGACTTGGTGATCAAATTGATGTACACTTCAATGAAACTTCTTAAAAAACTGAATGAATCACACAAATAAACTTGTGAGAAATAAAAATCTAACAGTTGTGGTTTTCAATGCATCAATACTGAAAAAACTGACCAATTCTTTCATGATGGAAAGTACCAAAGTCTGTTGTTTTGAAAATTCACAAACACATGTCCTCTGCAAATATTCTCATACTGATAGTTGTCATGAAGGCTTAGGTGACAGTGGAAAACTGATATAGATTTACTAGTACAAATATCTGAATAGTGGATACTTGCTGGTGGTGTAAAAGACAAGACTGTGGTAGAATAAATTTCCCTTGTTTTAAATTTAACAAACTATACTTGAATGATGTAGACTATGTATGATATCAGCAGAAAATACATAAACTTTATACTCCATAGGCATTTGTAAAAAGTAAAAATAAGTTTTCTGAAATGATGTTTCAATCCTCAATGACCATGACATCATCATTTTTCACCTTATTAGTTCAAACTGGTTCATCTTTGAAGATCTCTGTTCCACAAAGTCTGAAGACTACAGCTTACTTCTATCATTGACTTACATACTACAATAAGATAAACATGATGTGTAGTTTTAAATCTTTTATCATTTTTCTCATTTCCAACCAATTCATTTAAAAGATAATTACACAATAAGAAGCATTGTCTTTTTAAAGTCTGATAATAAGTGTAGGGTTTTCACAGGGGTCTTCAAACTACAGTTTTTTCTAAGTGCTCCATCCTTTTATTTACTTCAATGTTTTGGCAGTGTGATGAGATACCCAACACCAATCACATTCTAGGTTTTCATTTTGTTACCTTCAGACTTTTAGATAAAGACTGGGTCATCTTATAGTTCTTCTTTGTAGATATTTGAATGCTTTACAGCTGTTGAAACTTTAGTGTTGTGTGGATGGGTCTTTGTGAATCTTCAACTGACTTATTGCAACTTGTACCTGAGAGAGAACAGAGAAAATAAAGAATGCCAGCCATACCAAAACCAGTGCATCATCAAAATTAATTTACTCAAAACATTTCTCTTTGACAACGGCAGACCATAAATTTTGTATTTATTTGACAGTGATTTTGAAACTTTCACTCAATATCTCAACAGACTTTTTATTGGATTAACTTAAATAAGTATTTCAATGGTTCAAATTATTGATAAAATGCAGAGTAGAAAAAGTTATTTGACTGTCAACATTCAAGGATACAAATTAAAGAGAACTGTGGGTAGTTAATGGTACTATGATATTGTTCTCTAAATATAAATCAGCCTTCAGGTACATAGTTAAGATACACTTTCATGGAGGGCGCCCCCAGGGGTCAGTGGTGAGAGAGCAAGGTTAACAGCCCTATCCTCCCTGAATAGAAGCAAACACAAACAAGATGAGTGTTAAAGCCAACATGCTTGGCATTTTCTTAATCTTTTTCACATAACAGTTACACAAATGAGCATTGTGTTGACTTCAGTGTATTAAGTACTGATCTTGTCTTCAGCATTTCTCAAAGCAGCTCAACGCAAGCATAATAGATTGGTAGTCGCGTCAGTGGTTTACTGACTACGCATGCGCAGATTCATAGTATACTATGCGAGTAACCGGAAGTGTACCCAACTTGCATGGGCGCCGCCATGTTTTTTGAGTACTCGTAAATAAACAAATACGAAACATGCAAATGTTGTAACATGCCATTATAACATGCCATTTATAAAATACATCTCTCTTACTAGTCAGTAAGTGTTATTATCCACCTTGTCACTGATACACAATCAGTGTTTGATCTAGGACTTCAAAATTAGGGGCCATTGAGGGCCCACTCCCTTGAGAAAAAGGGGCCCTTGGCAAAAAAAGGGGGCCATTGAGGGCCCCTTGAAATGTCTGAAGGGGGGCCCTTGTTGATCGTGACTAGCAGATAAAAGTGGCCCTGGGTAATATCGAGCAAAGTAAATTTACAATTTACTTTCTTAAAAGGCTAATTATGGGCAGGGGGTGACCAGGTAAGACTTGCAAAGACAAGATTTCAGAGTGTGTGCTTAAGGAATCGATAAAAAAGTGTTACAGCTGTAAATGTTAATTTTTTTGTATTTTTTTCTGTGTATCAATCAACAAATGCAGTTTTCTATTGATTAGAGCTTTGAGTTATTTGCCTGGTATCCAGTGTGTCAACTCTCTCATAATTAAAAAGTAAATCCTTATTGTTAACAACTTAATTTAGATTCAAATGTCAACAATAACAATGCCAGAAATAGAGCAGATATACAGACTTTTTTGACAAACTTGATTTTTGGAGAATTACAATAGTCATTTTGATACTCAGAATAAAAACATTGAAAGCAACATATCAAAAGTGACAGCTACTGGCCCTTTAACCTGTTCATCCCCAATTCCCTGTAAACATTTCCACAATCACCATTGATAACAATGGGTTTGGGCCAAACCATGGTGGTGAAAGGGTCAATCAAATCATGGAGTTATGAAGTGACTGGCTACGTTTACCCACAGGAAAGATCGCTACAAAACAAGACTTACAGGTGAGTTCATATTTAATAACACTTTTATTTTGTTTTCAAATGTTGACCATTTTGAATTAACACTTAACACATTTATTTTTTTTGTTTTTGTTTTTCAAATGTTGACTATTTGAGTTCACATTTAAGAACAACTTTTTTTTCCTAATTTAAACTTCTCAACTCAATACTGCTGATCAGTAACAATGCATGTTTTATTGCAGACATACCATCAGCTACCAATATAGATCACAATACAGTTTCATTCACTGGTCGGAACAAGAGGAAATCAGTGGTTTGCAGGTAAGTACAAACTTTGTAATATTTTTGGTTTCAGTTAATTAGTGTCCCCTTTTGCTTAATAATCTCCTCTCCTTTGATTCACTCCATACCCCAACAGCTCTGTCAAACTCAAAGTTTTCAACTGGTGGTCCATTTATGGATATTGTACAAAGTTTGTTGAGTCTGTCACTGCTTAGTCTATTTCTGCTAGCAGTTTTTGTGTTGTTCTGAACTGAGAAGCCTCGTTCACAGTCGGCAGTTTGCACTGGGAGTACAAGTGCAATGCTGGCAAGGGTAAGAAGATTGGGAAACATCTCTCGATGGTAGCTATGAAGTAACTTCCATAAAGTTGCAAGTTTCTCCCTAGGATAAGCCTCCTGTAAAACCAGGTCCTTAACAAGAGCCCACTCTCTTCGTGTTTCATCTGCATCTATGATTGGTGCCACCTTTGTGTCGTCATCCAGTTGGACTTCTTTCCCGTACAGGTCAATCAGCAAGTCAATTTTGTCATTTCCCCAGGCTTCCTTGTCATCAACAAAAGACAGAGGTCTCATGCCGAGGACAGAGAACATAGTGATTACATTGGAGCTCTCATCTGGAAATCTGACTCTCAGATTTTTTATGATTTCTTCACAGAACAGCTCACGTATCTGAGCTTTGAAGTGTCGCTCCTTTGCTTCAGTGCAGTGTGAAAGTACATGTCCTTGAAGTTTAACTTTTCCATTCTCAGCAGGTATCAGGCATTGTGACAGTTGCTGCATGTGAGGACCATCTTCTTCTTTCAGTCGTTTTATTTCAGCTACAGCATGGTTGACAGCTGGCTGTACCAAAGCAAGATCCAGTTCTTGCTTCTGAAACACCATGGATAGCTGAGTGAGTACTGGTATGACATCCATTAACAGATACATGGTTGCCACAAAGTCATAGGTGATAATGTTCTTGAGAATCCCTTTTGCCTTAGGGTCTGTAGACGCATTCCTGCTTTCAAAGTACACCACCAAAGCATCCCATGTACAATAGATTGCTGACAAGGACGCGTAGAAAGAAAACCATCAGACATGGAATACTTCTTTGTATTTCAGGTCCGGATATTCTAGCACTTTCTGTATTTCCTTATGCTTGCGACTCTGACTGCAGAATATTTAAAGTAGGTGAATATACCGGTATTTGTTAAGACGTCTTGATATTTGGACAAGTATTCCACCTTCTCAGCTGCTTTTGCAGTACACAAGGCAAGCCTGTGAGCTATGCAATGTATATTGATGAGACGAGGATTTTTTTTTTCAGGAGAGCTGTGACTCCTCCAACTTTTCCAGTCATTACACTGGCACCGTCGCTGCCTAGGCCTACCAGTTTCTGCACACCATGTTCTTTTAACACTTTGTTATTTATTGTTTCAGTTATAATTACTACTTTACCATCAGGTATTACCGAGTTGTCGAGGTAATGTGTCTCTTGGCTGAATGTTTCTGTATTTAAAAGTTTAAGATATATCACAAGTTTCTTTTCAACAGATATGTCTGTCGTCTCATCACACAAGACAGAAAAGAATGGCGTTCGTTCAATTTTCTTTTTCAGATCATCCATCAGTACAGCAGCAATTGCATCTTGGATTTCCTCAGCTGTGATATGAGATTCATAAGTGGCATTTCTTCCCTGTTGTAGGTGATTGAGAGACTCGCATCCTTGCAATCTAAGAAAGTTTAACAGGGAGGGGTACTTGAAAGTAGCAATGTTTTCTTTTGCTAACCAGTACACAGTGCGGTACATCGAAACAGCTGCTTTAAACTTGTCAGATTCTTCTTGAGAAAGGCTAGCTGCAGCATTCACTGAAGCTTGTTGGAAATTACTTTTCAATTTCAGTTCCTGAATAGCATTTTGATGTTCTTTACTAACAACATGTCTGGTTGATGTAGAAGTTTTGTAATTCTGGCAGCCACTTTTACCAGTAAATGGGTTCTTTTTGTTTGTTTCTTTACAGATGCGGCAAAACATCCCATCGTCTTCATAGTATAGCCAGTGCCACTGTGATAGCCACTTCACCTGAGAGAAGAAAGTGATTTTTTATTGAGCTGTAAACACTGAATTGCCAAAATCTGACTTCAATAAAGATTTTACACTCACAATCACATGTAATATTTATTAATTTGAAGTGTGGAGGTTCACGGTAAATAAGTTTAAAAAACATAAATCATTAGTAATGTAAAATACTAGATTTGCGAATAGTAGAGAAAAATTAAACAGATGAAAAAATGCTCACTCTCTACCCTATTTGTTTGACACGAAATATATATATAATTCATGTATGTTTTTGTATGACTGAACACCCCTACACGCGTAGCTGCTACGCTGATCACTATCAGTTTTCACACGAACAAATAACCGACTTGTCCTCAGAAACTCACAAAATGATGAAAAACATAACTATTCTATGCCACTTTTAGCCCTGCGTATAGGTCTGTGTGTTCTCCGCGTTATATGGCCTCCACCACAGCCCTGCAACGGTCTATGTATAGAACTGGGGTCTTGCAGCGAGACTCAAAATGGCAATCCAAACAACTTGTCGAGTACGTAATGTTTCAGAAAACGAGCGGTTTTGGACGTTAGGAGAAGTTAATCACATCTTTACTAGGGTTGGTTAGGAGATAAAAGTAGGTAGGGAAAGGATTTTGCCCTGACAGAGCAGAATTTTGGCCAAAAAGACCGTTTTTTTCATTGCAGTCCGGATGCGGACCGCAGAGACCCCAGTTATCTCAATAGACCGTTGCAGGGCTGAGGTGGAGGCTGTATAACGCCGTTTGGAACACACAGACCTGAACGCAGGGCTATGCCACTTTATGATCAAGTTCCACTCAAGAGGTTTCAAAAAATCTGTGACAAAAATGCTGTGCACCGATATCAGTCTCGGCAACTCCATTGTTAATAATGGCTGTACCGAATATCTCTCATTTGATAAATGATCAACGGTAAAATTGTATTCACCTGCGGCGTGCGGTTTTGTTGAACACCGGCGTCTTTCAAACGGACAGCATTGGTCTGCGTTTGAGTTCCTGGCTCTTCCACCTTTGTACCCGCTTCATTGTTGGGCGTGGGTGAGGAGACAACAGACAGCTTTATCAGAAAATCGGTCAGCAGCCGTTGGCGTTTCGCCATGAGGCATGGTCTTTGCACAAGACCCCTCAGATTGACGTCACCCCAACGTCATGCCCTATGTACTTCGTCATTGTCGCAAAAAAACTTTTACCATGTTACGGTAAATCCTCTCCGTAGAGCATAGGCGTACCATACAATATTGGGGCCCGGCGGAAAAGTCACCTTGCACAGGCCAAAAAATATTGCGCCTGCAACGGCGCCCGGTCCTGAAAAAATAGCGCCGTAACTGATTTTTTTGCGCAAAATGCGCAATGGCGCACTCTAGATCAAACACTGCACAATATCATTACTATCACGCCTAAAAAATGGAAAAAGGGAGAAAACTGTCAATAACTACATTCAAAAATTGCCAATTTTTGTCTAACATTTTTAAACATTACAGAAAATCTATACCTGCAGGGTCTGACGTCGTGTACGTGAACTGCTTTCATCAGAGGGTAAACTGGGCACAGCTGTCACAAAAACGTATATGGAGTAACAATTGATTGTATTTTATCATGAATCACTACAAACAACATTGCCAATCTTAACCCCTGGCGTGACACCAAGGGCTGAGCCCTATATAATATTAACTCTCGACAATTATTCTTTCACTATTTTAGTAGTGGTGTGTATGTCCATTGTAAGTTTTTGATCTTCTCTGCCAAGCATGTTGTAACACCATCTATTCAGCTTGTAATACAGATTCTATATCTGTACAATGCACTGCTAGTGTTGACAATTGAATTCTAAACCAGTAACAACAATGCAGTCTACACATGTACAAAGCTGAGTTGACACGCTGAACACTGTGTATATCAACATGCTTTGGCCAGTAGAACAAGAAACTGTTGACATTGAAAAAAAAATGGTGAGAAACAGCTACTGGTTCCTTAAGAAGGTTTCATGCCATTTTCATAATCATGTGCAAATTTGTGGAAACCACATGTGACAGTTTTGCCATGGAAACAGTTATCATTCAGACCTTATTGTGATATCTTTTAATTTGTTTTTGAAAAACCTTGTCGGAAGTTTGAGCTAGCTGCACAAAACTAATCTTGGTCAATAAAGACATGGGGATGAAACTGAAAAAATCTTATATAATCTTTAAATATTAAAAATATATGCTGCTAGTCCCCACACATGGACACAAAGTCAATGTATAACTTAAACCCAGAACTTGAATTGATCATGGTACAAACAACCAAACATGTGCTTGCATACATGGGTTTGTCTATTAGAACACATGGTGTCCTTTTTGTTCCAGAACGGAACTATTTGATGTTAATTTTACAGGAAAATCTGTAGATTAGTAAGATTAGTGTGTTTGAAATTGTATTTTCAAAGCAGTTTGATGAGAATATGACTTTGAAATAAATGCTGACCTACAATGTATGGTGCAATTACGTTTGAAAATGTGATATAAACCTGAACTATTAGTTTTCAGTTCAACAGCAAACAGATATCATGTAACATCCGTTTTGTGTTGAACTGAAAAGTAACAGTTAATATCTTTGTCACATTTAAGGTGAAGTACTACGAATTATGTCAAAATTAAGTTGTGGTGTCATTTTCTTGAAACTTTGCACAAATATTCTTGGAAGTTGTGCAAGTGCAAAAATGAAATAAAAAATGGGGGTCACCACGCTCGTTTCCATGGAAATGGACGTTAAAATGGCGTCGTTAGAAATGAATAAAAATGATATAATTCACTTAAACTAAAGAAAGCAATTATAAAACGCTTAGCAAACGAGTTAATTTTAATAAATACCAAGATTTAAGATCCATATCTATCGAATGTATAGTTTTCATGATGTTTGTGAAATTTTAACATAAGTATCGATTACAAAATGCGATATCGAAATTTTATCACAACATAATTTTCGAACTTTCTTCCTGTCGCTTTGAATGGTATCATTTTGACCAAACTTGGCGAATAAACTCCTGACATAATACCATTTAGTTTACACTTTTAATAAAAGGGTGTCACCACGCTACTTTTTACAATATCTCCAGATGAATGGGTAATTTGCGCCACATAAATGGGAGAGAAATGTTAATTTTTCGCTGATATTGAA
Source organism: Ptychodera flava (assembly GCF_041260155.1). Lineage (NCBI taxonomy): Eukaryota > Metazoa > Hemichordata > Enteropneusta > Ptychoderidae > Ptychodera > Ptychodera flava. The sequence goes on along the minus strand of NC_091939.1, from coordinate 39,200,557 downwards.
TAAAAACCAGCTTCCTAGGGGGTCAAAATATGACAAGGTTATAGGTCACATGTATTTCTAAGACACTGGGTCAAAAAATTAGGTAAAAGCGCAATTTCAACAATGACAGGTGATGTTAAATATATGCGCTACAAAATAACCCATTTTCGGCAGGCTGGAGTTAAATCTGCGCAGAAACGTTCTAAAGCGTGTGCGCGTCCGAATTCGTCGCCCTTTACCTTAAAAAACAATAGAATCATCACTTTTGATATGATTGCATTTAAAATGTGATATAAAGCTGAACTAATGATACTATAGATTTCAATTAGAATAAAATGTACAAATCTTGGACAGATTGTACACATACTCTAGCTGTTATTACCACACATTACATGAATTGAATTAACTTGGTGTAAATTTTACTGAAAAATATTTATAGCACTGTTAAAGTGCAGTGTGAAAAGTTGCCACAAACAACTTACTATGTCAATCCAAAATACAACTTTTGTCCTACATATGCAAGTTAACCCTTTGAATGCTCTAATTTTTCCCACAAAAATTTTAGTGTAAGATTTTACTAAAGTTTATGAATTTTTCGGAAATTTTTTTGATAATTTTTGACAAAATGTATATTATATTTCATTGGCTACGTTTTTTTATCAAAATTTTAGCAAAATCTAAAAAAATTGGCAAGCATATATTTTATGAAGGCAACAAAATTTGACTTTGGCGCTCAAAGGGTTAAGAGGTTTCACAGATTCTACACTTATTGGTAGGGAGGCAAGAGGGGAACACTATTGCACTGTGGTTAGGAGGGGAGCAATTTACATAATGATGGGAGGGAAGTTGTAAATACCTTCAACTTCTCCCCTAAAAATATTATTTTGACCAGAAGCCTTGTTGTATACATAAAAAAACACTTAAAACACCTTTGATTACAATGTCTTGAAATAGGTTTGTTGACTGACCCTGAGATAATTTACTCCAGACTGCCTAACGAACTTGCTCACAGGTTGCTGTTATTCAAGTTCTGTTCATGGAAGTATAATTTTTGACACTTTTCAAAAATTAATGGTTTAAGTCAAGTTGCCTTTTTGAAACTAAAAGTTTGTCTCACTAACTTTCTGTCAAGCTTCATACATGAAAATTTACTGTGTCATGTCTGACTTTGAATTTTGTTAAAATTACAGTGCTTATAAGCATCTCAAACTATTAAAACATGAAGCAAGGACTTTTAAAAGATTCTAAGTTTGGTATACTGTTAACATGGTTTCACAGCAGTATATTTTAAAGCTGGACCTTGAATTTGGCAATATACTTGAAAATACAGTAAGTCTGCAAACTGATGCAAAGAGCGCCCTCTACCACCAGTGATGAAATCTCCTTTGCTTTTTTGAGATCTGATTTGGATCAGTCAACTCCTGAGATATTACCCATGCAGGTTTCAATGTTCTGGTAGGACAGACTGCTTCAGAGTTGATACCTGGGTAGATTATAATGAAATAATTATCACTAGGTGGTCTGTGCTGTTGTTTTAAAATCAAAGTAAGATCTCGAGTTAATTAAATATTGTTAAGCTAAGAAGCAGGCTTCATACTCAGTTGTAAAGTTGTGGTGAGATACAGAAGCGAAAAGATACAATCTCAGGCCTTGTCATATCAAGAAAATAATGACACATTTTCATAAACGTCAGGTTAATGGGTCAGATATTTATTGACTAGTGATTTTACAACTTCTGTGTACATATCTGAGCTGAACGTATTATATCGTTGGAAAAGAAAAAAACGTTGAAACTTATGGTACAATACAAGAAATTTTGCTTTCACTTATTGTGTTGCTTCTTTAGTATCTCTCGTCTATTTAATAATGTATTTCGTTTTCTTACTGTTGCTGAAATTGGTAAAGTTTATCCCAGAGCTGACTGCTGTGGAATTATGCCAAATTATGAAGGAAATTTTGCATTTTGTAGTTTGCGGCAAATCTGCAGTAACATGCAAAATAATTTGCCGCAAATTTTACCTACTCCTGGTAGCTGTCCTGCAAGATGCCACAATTTTCTGTGAAGTTCTTGCACAGTCTTTCAGGTACTCTGTAGTTCAAAGGGCTATTGTGCAAACACAGGCTTCCACATTTCCAACACAAAGTTACTGCAGTTACCGTTTTCAGCATCTCTTGCATTATATATTTGCTCAGTGCAGCTAATGTGTATAATGCGAAAGAATCACCGTACAGCAAAGCTGCTGCAACTTGTTGTATTGTTGCACAGTTCCTGCACAAAGCTACCGCACAGTTACTGTTTTCATTGCTTCTTGCACCTGTGCGGCAGCAACTAATTTGCATGAGAAAAAATGGCCTTACAGCAGAGCTGCCGCAACCTGCTGTATATTGCTGCACAGTTCCTGCACAAAGCTGCCGCACAGTTACTGTTTTTATCATTTCTTGCGCCTGTGCGGCAGCAGCTAATTTGCATGCGAAAAAGTCGCCTTACAGTTGAGTTACAGTAATTGTCTGTTGCACTAGTGCCGCACCTGTGCAGGAACACTGTGCAGCAGGTTAAAACTTTTCATAAGGGTTATCTTTATTGAAGAAATTGAACTTATTTTTGTTTCACACTTTTATTGCCACAATGTAATGTAAATCCTATATTTACAAGCAAGCAACAAATATATTATTATTATTATTATTATTATTATTATTATGACATTGAATCTATTATACATGTAGGTGCATTTCTTTTCTCTCGCAGGATGGAGAGTTAATTGGCATTATTAAAGAAACAGGTGAAATCAAAGTGAGACTTGAGTGGACACCGTGGGTCATCAGTATGTATTAGGGAGATGGTGCAGTGGCAAAGAATGTGAAATTTTCAGAAGAGTTACTTTCAGAATGTGCTTAGGAATACAATTCAGAATAACATTCAGACACTCACTATGTGAGATAATATTCTGTATATTCCAGAAGAGTCCTTTCAGAATGTGCTTTGGAATACAATTCAGAATAATATTCAGACACTCACTATGTGAGATAATATTCTGTATAGAAGTAACAAGTCATTGACATTGACATAGTCCCCACTTGTAATAGGAGTATTAGTCTTGATGGGGCAGGGAAATGAGGTCATTAAGAAGTATCACTGGAGTGTATATGTTCAGATCTATGGACACATAGGTTGATGTCATTGTTCCCATTTTGAAACAAGAGGCATGTCTAAGTTATGGTTCTAAATCGGGAAAAAAGATCAGACCTCTAGCTGTATTGGCCAGCCAAGAAATACATATGTGCATAATAAATGAGGTACAAGATGTGACATCTTAAGGTCTACTATCCTATCAATATTGAAGCGTAAAGAACTTGTGGTTACTGAGTTATGCATATATATGCATATTCAAGGTCAAAGGTCATCAAGGTCACGTGACATTTTGGAAAAAAAAACCCATTGTATTGCTAATTAATCCATATATGCCAAAATTCAGACCTCTAGCTCTATTGGCTTGCCCACAATTATATATGGGCATAATTAACGAGGTAAAGCATGTGTTGTCATACGGTCTCCCATCCTACTAAATATAAAGGACATAGCACTTGTGGTTACTTATTTATTGACATAATCGTGTATTTTACGTAAAAGGTTATCGAGGTCACATGACATTTTGTCAAAAAATTTCTATCCTATAGTCTGTCCCTATATACTAAAAATCATACATTTACCTCTATTGGCTTGCTCAAAATTAGATATGCACATAATTAATGAGGTACAATATGTGGCGTCATAAGGTGTCCCATCATACCAAATATGAAGGGTGCAGCACTTGTGGTTCCTGAGTTATGGACAAATATGTATATTTGAGGTCAAAGGTCATTGAGGTCACGTGACATTTTTTCAAAAAAATTATATTGCTAAGTTATCCCTACATACCAAAAATCAGACCTCTTGCTCTATTAGCTCGCTCAAAATTAGATATGTGCATAATTAATGAGGAACAATATGTGGCGTCATAAGCAGGGAAAGACACTAAGGGTTGTCCGATTGCCCGGGGCAAGTGGAAGTCGCGTTCGGACAAGTGAACGTCCGATGCCACTTGCCCAACGGACAAGTGCAAAATAAATTACCTAGAAATCGAATTCACGAGAGCGATTTTCTGGTGAGGGAACATGGACTTAAACAACAAAAAATAATCATATTATGTCATTGTGAACATTTCCATAAGATTTTTCATAAAATTGCATGAAGAGTTGACGAAAAGAATCGTATAATCGCTGTCAATAAAATCCAGTTCAAACAATACACCGGTACCGGTAAATTACCGTACGCTGATTTTTCATATGAAAAAGCTGTTCAGCTGGTGGTACGTACGTTCACCAAAGTTCATTGCATTGACTGTGAAGTTACGGTGTCTCACAGTATGTCGATACGGTAAAAAAAGGAACACACAGCGGTTTTTGTGCTTTGTATGAACGTTTATAATAATGTAAAAATAAAGTCCAGTGGTTAAAAATCACCACATAAAATTGGACTTTTGCTAAAACGTACTCTTCAATGTTAACTTGTTAAGGGACAGTGAGTGGCAAGGTCAGTGGCAAGACCACATGCAATGAAGTCATGAGCAATATTTGGTGTCAACGGGTCAAGTCTTTGAATTTTCAACAAACACTGACTGAATTTTCAGGTCGATAAGCCAAAGGTTACTTGTCCGTGGCGACCAACCTCTCTGTTTGTGAATTTTCCCATTCTAAAATGACTGTCAAGAAGCAATTGGAGCGAGTTTGACATAGAGAAATTCAGCTTTCAAAACCATTGAAAAACCTCGACGCCTTAGATTGTTGGTTTTAATTCTATTTAGTCTGCGCATGAGCATTAAAAAGACCACCTAGGTTATTAGAAAAACATTGGATACTGGTATAGTGCAATGGTAATCCAAACTTTATAGGGCTTGTGTATGATGTTAGCGCAGTAAAAACATGACAAAGAAGGACATTATTTTTAAGAAGCTTCAAACATTCCTTTATAGCTATAGAGTTTTTCTTTCTGTATAGATAAGTTAAAACGTTTAAAAGTAAAAAGACCTTTAAGGTACCATTATTTGTACATTAAGCCCTAAGAAAGTAAACATACAAACATATGAACTGTTGGAATTTTTTTCTATGAATATGAAAGCCCAACTAGCTGTAAATGTTGAAATTTGTTGACCTAAAAAGGCTTCCTATTTTCTCTGGTTTTCTTTAAATTCTACCCATTTACAGGATATAGTCTTTTACTGCTTTACAAAACATTCTTTAGTGAAAACTTAGACAAGTAAATTTACATTTTAACCATTATTTTGATTTTCCACCATACTAAAAATAAAACAAAGCATGTCCCAGTTGAAAACATTCAACACTATGCAGTTCATTGGACTACTCTGTTGTTTCCGTGAATATTCAAATGCATATATGCGCGGTGTACACTGGTTTTGCTATATTTGCATGGGGTGCCATTTTACGTTTGGGCACATATTTATTATTTTTCTTGTTCAAAATTGCACATGCAGTCTCACTGGGCAGTTAACAATACTTGTATTCCAACCCCTCAAAGAGCAAATTCCAAAAAACTTGTTTTAGTTCAGAAGTAAAATCACATAGAGAATGCTAAAAGATACAGGTAATGGGGCTTTAGTAATTAATGGAATATAAATGAGCCATCCAGCACTCTTAGAAGTGTGAAGAGAATGTCTGACATTTTCTCATGATAACATAATTTTCAAAATAAAGTGCATGAAATGAAAAACCAATGTTTTAGCTTTTTCAAACACGTAAATTATACTGGCAAGTGGTTTTCAAATTCGGGCAAGTGAACTGAACCCCCACTTGCCTGAAGGGCAAGTGGATAAAAAATAAGTGTCTTTCCCAGATAAGGTGTCCCATCATACAAATATGAAGGGTGTAGCACTTGTGGTTACTGAGTTTTGGACAAATATGTATATTTGAGGTCAAAGGTCACCGAGGTCACGTGACATTTTGTCAAAAAAATTGTATTGCTAAGTTATCCCTATATACCAAAAATCAGACCTCTGGCTCTATTGGCTCGCTCAAAATTAGATATGCACATAATTAATGAGGAACAATATGTGGCGTCATAAGGTGTCCCATGATACCAAATATGAAGGGTGTAGCATTAGTGATTACTGAGTTATGGACAAATATGTATATTTGAGGTCAAAGGTCACCAAGGTCACATGACATTTTGTCAAAAAACTTGTATTGCTAAGTTATCCATATATACCAAAAATCAGACCTCTAGCTCTATTGGCTTGCTCAAAATAAGATATGCACATAATTAATGAGGTACAATATGTGGCATCATAGGGTGTCCCATCAAACCATATATGAAAGGTTTAGCACTTGTGGTTACCGAGTTATGGACAAATATGTATATTTGAGGTCAAAGGTCACGTGACATTTTGTCAAAGCGTCTGAGATATCTGCGTGAACGGATGGACTCACATGGATGGACTGACGGACTGACATGACCCAATCTATGAGCCCCCTGGACTTTATCTGTGGGAACTAAAAACTGTGTCACTGCATCCTTTTTGCAATATGAATACGATGAGAAACTAAATTTTTATTTTTCTTGGCCTTATACATGGGAGTCTATGGACTGCCTTATACATGGGAGTCTATGGACTGCCTTATACATGGGAGTCTATGGACTGCCTTATACATGGGAGTCTATGGACTGCCTTATACATGGGAGTCTATGGACTGCCTTATACATGGGAGTCTATGGACTGCCTTATACATGGGAGTCTATGGACTTCCTTATACATGGGAGTCTATGGACTGCCTTACACATGGGAGTCTATGGACTGCCTTAAACATGGGAGTCTATGGATTGCCTTATACATGGGAGTCTATGGATTGCCTTATACATGGGAGTCTATGGACTGCCTTATACATGGGAGTCTATGGACTGCCTTAAACATGGGAGTCTATGGATTGCCTTATACATGGGAGTCTATGGATTGCCTTATACATGGGAGTCTATGGATTGCCTTATACATGGGAGTCTATGAATTGCCTTATACAGGGGAGTCTATGGAGGCGAAAACTAAAAAGTTCTCTAACACGGCCAAATTTGATCACATTGTGAAACAAATCAACGTGCATCTGTATGAGGTAGAGTACTATCCTTTTACCAAGTTTGAACGAAATCGCTCCAGGCGTCTCTGAGATATCTGCGTGAACGAAAAAAGTCATAAAATATGCAAATGAGCAATTAATTAATAAGCCACACCCACCAAAATCTAATCAGATCTAAGTCTCATCATGATAATACCAAATACCAAATTGCATGACATTGGACCTAAGGGTTCTTAAGTTATGAGTGGAACAAAATCTGTCTACGGACGGACGGACGGACGGACAGACGGACAGACGGACGGACGGACAGACGGACGGACGGACGGACGGACGGACGGACGGACAGACGGACGGACACACACACAGACATTGTGGCGACATAGGACACCTTTGGTGCTTCGCACCACGGTGTCCAAAAAACTAAAGGAGTTGACTGAGACTGCCTCGGTGGAAGACAGCCTTGAAAGAATTATGAGCCTGTAAACATACTCCATCCCTGACGTCACGCTCACAATTGATTGTAGCACAGAGGGCCGTAGTGGATCGCACTATGGTGGCAGCACACCTGGAGTTGCAGCGATACAGAGCAGGTAGCACAATTTGAATCAAATGATTTTGGTAGAGAGGGCAGGAGGCATATAGTATTATTGTTGGGTAACAAAGAAGAGGAGATTGACTCTAAAGTGTCGAAATTCATGAGACAGTTCAGATCGTCGTCCAAGGGCCAATAATGAGATATTTAGACCGTATGATAAAAGAAATAAAAACTAGTCCATCACTTGTTACGTTTGTGGAGAAAAGGGGCATATTGCTAGTTCTTGCTCAAAGAGAAAGTAAAATTTTCATCAGTCTTTACCCAATGCAATCTCTTCATCCTCTCGCACACATGCACGCATGCACATGCTTATTTGCATGCATTGCAGCCCACACGTTCACATGTACTTGCACTCACTTGTACAGCTCTCACACTCATCCCTAGAATATGATACTGTTATGCTGTTGTGTGGCATATAATAACATTTGATTTGGGATTAAAGAACTGTAAATAAACTGCACTCCAGCATACTTATCCTTGTTGTGGTTATTTGAGTAGTATACAATAAGTACATCTTCATCAGATGTCTTTAACCCTTGGAACGCGGCTTGGACATAAATGTCCAATGACGTCATAGAGTACCAGGGGGTCAGGGTGCAAAAGGGTTAAAAAAGACATCTGAGCAACAAGCAAAAGCACTGATTACACCGAAACAGGCGAAACCACTCTTTCTTCAGCACATTACGGAAAAAATGGACCTTCCACAATCACTTCAGCAACTTTACGTTTTAGCTTGGGATTTAGCATTTTTCAAACTACCAGCCTTTTCTGATGATAGAGTAGGTATGATTTAGGCAACCTTAAAACACACGAGATTATGCGTTTCCCTGACAATGGCTTTTTTGTTCAACCACACCTTCTGTAAAACTCTCAGGGGGTCAGAGTCAAATTCATTTGCTGTAAAGAGGTGTGTGGATGTCTTTATGTGTCCGATCAATACACTTGAGGCACATTTTGCATTTGATCTTACTATCAACCTTGTGACTGGTTACTTCTTCCGCCCGACCAATCCACAAGGGTTAGTAGAACAGAAACCTTTATCACCACAGGTAGCATATCACAGGCTGAAAAACATATCTACAAGAAGTTGGTATTGACGCAGGCAAGACCCCACACGGTTGTCGCGGTGCGTGTTCTATTTCATTGGCCACGGCCGGCACAAGAATGGAAGGGACTGCTAGTTATTACATGCAATTAGCCAAAGTTATGGGATGTGGAAACCGAGCGAGCACTTTAGCTGATCTCGTGTCTGGTGACAAGCAGGGTTTCCGACATTCGAGAATTTAAACGAATTGCTTGGATTTTCCAGGGCCTTTGTTTAGTAATGTTATGGGTCATAAAACACTTCAATTGGATGGATGACGAAAAGAGTTGGAATTATAAAATCATAAATTTGACATGTAACTGAAGATTGTAGATTTAAAGACAATTGTTGAAAAAAACAGTGCACTGTAAAGTGCGGTTATGCCTTATGTATTCAGTTTTATTTTACAAACACAATGAAATGAAAAATGAAAAATGAAAAGAAAAAGAAATTGTTTAGTGTTCATTTTGTGTATGTGAGCGTCTGTGTGTTAGGATGAGAGTGGTTAAGTATAAGTTGATTTATGGAGCATGTTTTTTTCTTAAGGATTGGGGTTAACTTTGCATGAGGGCAAGTCATGCAGGCAAGAGGAATTAGCGTGTGGATGAGCCATCCAAATCATTTGACCCAATCCTATAGGCAAACACTTGAGCGAAGTGAAGAGGCTTTAAATATTTAGTAATTTAAACTGTAATATTCCAAATGACTTCTGCAGTCTGGGTTTGAAATAATTAGAAGTATTTTCTTTACCCAAGTATACTAATGGTTGCAACATTCGTCGTTTCCACTGCTACCATTTCGAGTTCCCCCGAAATATGTATTAATCCATGATGAAATTCTGATGGATGCTGTCACAGAGTTTCCATCAATTTAAAATCACATGACAAATACCTTTGTAATTTCTTTAGCAATGCTATCCTTTTAGTCTGGATTGATGAATCACCATTGTTTTCTGAGTTTTCTCTGCCAAAACACACACCCCTGACTGTCTTGATAGATCCATTAACAACACTCCTAGCTGTGTCCGCAGCCGTCTGCACTGATGACATCATGCTAATGTCTTTATCGCGTTCAGCTTGACACATCCTAAGCTGTCTTCACACTTTCAGAAATGTTGACATTTTTGTCTTTGGGCTGTGATCTATATCAGAACGGTATTTGTCACTGGAACTTGGGGGTGAGCTGAAACAGCAATATGCAGGACATAATTTCTGCAATGACATTTGTGACCTTTGGTCTTTGAATATTAAAATAAGTGATAAATTACAAAAAGGTGAAAATACTTTCCAAATTAGCATTTTATAACTGCCTGAACAAACATGTATCAAATATAGTTAGAAGTTAAATCAACAGATGTTTTACTGCTCATTGTGAGATCTTGCAATCAATTGCCAACCATGTTAAATGACTTCATTTCTATATCATGGTGTAGTACACTTAGTATTTGTATAGTTTAATGAAACTTTTTGACTAGCCCTTCATACTGTAGGTGATGACTGTTTGTTTTGTGTTGTGAGACAATGCCCTGCAAACACTACAGCTTTGCACAATCTTTAAGTCTTGCACAATGCAGAAAATGGTTCATTTTAAAGGAAGAACGCATCGCGGCGCGGGGACAGTTCAAGAAACACTAATAAATTTTACAATACTTTTCATGGGATATTTACCTTTGTGAGGCATCCTTGGATAAGACCAGTAATCAGTGAAGTCAGACCAATACTTGGATGTAGAGGGCGCTCTGCTATCAGTCCTGCTTAGACTACTACTTGCAGAATACCGGTAGTCACTCAGTTGCTTGGCTCTGTCAATTAGAAAAATAGTAACAATCCTAGTCAACTCATAAGCTGCTTTTAGCCCAGTCAGATAAAGACCTGCTACCAGAAGTGAAAGTGCAGTGATTGGCCAGCAATAACTTAGTTCACTCAGCACAAAATCTACATGAGAATTATTATGTTTTCCCTACAGTAATCTGAAAACAGAAACTAAGAACATACAGTCCTTGTAATAGTACAACAAATCAAAGTAAAACTTTACAGCACTGACTCATAAATAATTAAAATATGTAGAACGTTTTTTCTATGTTCTTCTACAAGGTAAGTACACACATATTGAATGAGCGACACTTCTACACCTATTTTACTTTTTCCACATGCAGCTGGTACATTGCTGACACTGATGACAGGGAATTTGAGACAATGACTTACAGTTACTCTGAAAATAACAGTATCTGCTCTATTCAGTGCACCGCTAAAGTTGAAAAACTTTACATGTTACAAGGCATGCAGATAAGTAAAGTTCATGAGTCAGATACCAACCTGTGAAGCTAGATGTGATCTTGGGACAGGACTAGCAACATCTTGTTGACTTTGAGAGATACTGCCACCTGTAAAATATTCATAGATGTATGCTTGATTCAGTGACTTGTCAGCTGGTTAATTATCTGCTAAAATAAACAGATACAGAAAACTTCACTGTTGGTGTAAAACCAGCCCTTTTTCCATTTTGATATTTTACAACTTGGCTCTCGGAATATATTGTCCACTTTTGGAAACCAAAGAGTGATATGCGGTAAACCTTGTGACAAACTTCAAGACTTGCACACTTTTGCAGTCAGACATCATTTACTGTGGCTGTTAAACCCTTACAGCAAAAAATAAGTCACCAGTGATTACAAAATAAACTCTCCAAGTACCACAGTGGGTAGCTTGGTATGATGCTAACTACGTGTCAGAAATACAACAAAATGTCCACTGCAAATCTTGAACAATTCAATTTTCATTTACCTGCAAATCTCCTTGATGGATCTTTTCAGGTCTCTTCATATCTCTTTGTGTAGCTATCAATAATGCCGTAACCATCAGCTTTATTAGGTTGGCCATAGGATGAACATAAAGTCTCTTCTACTCACAGAAGTTGGCAGCAGATCACGGTAGAGATCAGCATCAAGTGGTTTCTGATCTCTGTCAATGCTTTGGTGGTCCATTGGCGTCAAGAGTTCCTTGAACTGAAAACAAAGAAACAAACATTGTTGTCCCTGGATTGTAATGGTTTCTGATTCTTGAAATTGTACCTTGCAGATGGAGAACTTCACAAAATCATGAAAATACACTTCTGTTCAACAAGCACAAAGAATATCTTCACCTTGTGAGGCTCTTTGTCATCAAATCAGGTTTCAGTATGAATCAATAGGTGCACTTCTTAACATACTTTCACATCAGTTTGTTACATGTACTGTAACATTGCTTTCACATGCAATCAAATTTTTCAGCATCATTTATGGGTAACATAATTATAGAAATATATGTATGTGAAAACAAAATTCATGCTACAGAAAATTACACTTAACTTTTCATTGTAATGAATACCTATAATGTGTGAAGACCAGATATTATCATCTAGTCATAATTCTATTCTGACAGTCACACAGACCATGTTTAACAATGAAATCTCACCTGTGATTTAAGTATAGGATAAAGCCCGAGTACTAGGGATCTGCTGGTATATAAAGTCCAACCCAACGATAAAATGTCGGGCCGCAGGCCGAGACATTTTATCATAGGGTTGGATTTATATACCAGAAGATCCAAAGTACGAGTGTTTTATTTGACTTAAAAACTATCGCCCCTAACTGATATATTTTCGTTTTCAATGTGTTTACGTCAACCGTCCCCTTTGTCAATGTAACATGTTTAGGATATGAATTAAAACTTTTATTTGTGAAATAGCCTTCCAATGTAATGGAACATCCTATAAATGCCCTGGGGCACATTAGTTTATGTTTGTACCACCGCAGATTTTGTGTTGCAGCTGGTTTCCGCTGTGTTACCAAATTTGAATATTAGGGAAAAAACGTACCAGATGTCTACAGAATATGACATGTTCACTTTTGATTGGACAGTACTTTACTACGGCGCTGTCATTCGTTTCTGGAATTTGGTGACCAAGGCTTTACGAGTAAATAAAACACCCTGAATTGAACACTCTGATTGGTCAATCAACAGTAGATAGTTTTTAAGGGAAAATATAGTATGCGCCTCGAAAATGAAAGACTTAAAGTTTTGCTCAAACTTTCACTACGGAATCTTTCAACCGTTCTCTTTCAAAATTAAGAATAATAATCAGGTGTCGCCATGCAAATTTTGGTACTAGAGATACAAATTACCCAAGATTTACCAATATTTGAAATTCAAAACGGCCGCCATCCCTTTGTTAACTCTATGGAGAAAATAAAATTCAGATTTTCGAAAAACTAAGCCAGTGATAGTTTTCTTCTTCCAAGAGCTTAAAAAATGAGCCCCCATAAGTGGAAGATTCGAAAAGAATTGTAAAAGTTTGAGAGCCTGAATATCTGTCCCCCAGGTGCAATCTACCTCAGTGTCAAGGCTATGTTCTGTCACAAATGTTCATTCACTGATGGCGTCATTATCTGAATGATATGGTGATTTGTCAAGTCCAATTGACATTGACTGAAGTGAACAAGAACATGCATGTTACTGCACTGCTAAAATGGCATGATACGAGCAAGAAATTACAGCCAGTTTGATCAGACAAGTTGCAAATGTTTGATAATAACAAAAGTGATCATTCAATTGGTTATTTGTTTATAATGAAATAAGCTGATTGATAAATTCATTTCATGACAAACATGTTCTTTACCTTGATTGGTCTATCTGTGTCTACACCATGCATTCTGTATCCCAGAGTAAAACCAGACAGTAAGTTTCCACATTAATCCTTGTCTCACATGATGGCCATAGTAGGCTGCCTGGATCTTGGTGGCCCCTTCATCTTGCTTCTTCTGATCAGAAGCAAGTCTAGCCTGAGATGATAAGTTTCCAACACCTGTCAATGAAGCATAGAATGAAACACTTGAACCCTGGTACATCCATGCTTACTTTAGAAATCAACAATGTTCAGGTAAGTTACTGTTTCAAGGTAGAGTGTGCCTCTTGGGCAGATATTTGCATATTTGGGCTATTTCACCAACAACAGCGATGCCAAACTCACATATAGTGATGTTGAGGTGATTCAAATGCTATATTTCCTTATTGACAACATATTTATCAAGTTTGCTGGCATGACATTCAGGCAAAACAAAGGCATTCCCATGGGCACAAACTGCGCCCCACTTCTTGCAGACTTGTTTTTGTATTCGTATGAAGCAGAGTTCATACAATATCACTTCAGAAATCTAGATGTAAGAGGATTGCCAAGCAATTTAACAACACCCACAGATTATATATCGATGATCTCATCAGTTTAAACAATCCTGGTATATCCAATTATCTACACCACATCTACCCAGATGATTTAGAAATAAAAGAAACAACTGAAAGTGTGGACTCGGCTTCATACCTAGACGTATTGTTTGAAATTAGACAAAATACACTATATACTAAGCTGTATGACAAAAGAGACGATTTCAATTTTGAAATCATAAACTTTCCCTTTTTGTCGAGCAATATACCATCATCTCCAGCTTATGGTGTGTATATTTCACAACTTCTTAGATACAGTAGAGCATGCAATTCATATGAAGACTTTCGAGTTAGACACAGCCTATTAGCTCAAAAGTTAGTGAGGCAAGGGTTCTCAGAAAGTAGATTAGTGAAATCATTTAAGAAGTTCTACGGTAGATACAGAGATGTTGTATCAAAATATGACCTGTCTGTTACTCAAATGATGAGTGACAGCATACCAAATTTTGACTCACAAAAGTAATTTGGTGAATTTACCAAATAACAATGAATTTGTCGCTTTGGGTCAATCATGACGGTGCGGCTAGCTGGCAGGGTACGCTTACCCATTCCGGACACCTTGAACCACCACTACTTTGTGGTTCAAGATGACCCCATTGCCTTTGTCATTTTCAATATGTTCCTTGGACCTGGTAACTTTCTTAGTTACCTTGAATGATAACGATTATTGGACCTGATTTGATGTCTATTGCCAATGGACTCTCAAATTTTTACAATTTTTTTCCCAACCTACCCCATATGGGGGATCACTCTATATCTGTATTTTTTCCCTAGAGTAGTAGCACACAAATGGCAGTTCTTTTATATAAGTTAATGTGTTTCTCTAGTACCAAACTTTGCAAGGTTACCCGATTTATATTCTTGATTTGGCAAGAGAAAGCTTGAAAGTTTTATTCAGGAAAGTGTGGGTAAAAGTCTTTCATTGTTGAGGCGCATACTACACGAACCTTGAGAACTATTAAATCAAAAAATTGCAGATTTAAAACCAACTGGTTAATTAATTGGCATAACCTGACTTCCAAAGTACTATACTGCAACTGAGTATGAGCATAAGTATACTACAGAGTACGTAAGTGCTCACATATTTTTTAACACAAGAATCCTAACTATTCAGCTATAAAACAGATTTCTATTTCTTAGAATTATTACTTGCTTGTGAGATTACTAATCTTAGATTTAAACAGATGTTAACATTACAATGGCTCAAATCTAACCTGGCAAATCACTCATGAAGACAGGATGGTCTGAAGGCTTCCCAGTAATCCTTTCATATCTTGGAATATCCAAGGGAGCATCAGGTTCAGAATCAGCACCTCCTCCTGATGCATACAACCACTGATCCGTTCCTAAGAAAAGTATTAACAGGTTGGAAAGGTCACCAATAGCAGAGTTTTCATGATATATCAAACATTCAACAGAGGTAAAAAGTCTGGGGTCAGCCTGACAACACTGGGTTTGAGCTTTCAAATACGGTGAAAAGAGAATCAATGTTCCATTCATTAGTGCTTTCTTCAGGTGTGTTAGTGTATGACAGCATGGTACAGTATCTCTAAAAGAGGTTTTGCTTTAGAAGGGCTGTATTGAAAATCATCAAGTTTTCATGAGGATATGATCAAGATCGGAATCAGTACACCTGTACATCGATAGAGCTCATGCTTTTATCTTATTAAACTTGATTTTTTTTTAAATATTATTACTAGGCAGCAATTATTTATTTATAAATTTACTTATATGTATTTATAATTTATTAAATGTATTTATTTATTCATTAATTTATCTATTCATCTGTTAACTCACCCATTTGGACATCTATAACTAAATATACAAAACAACAATATGGTCCATGTCCCTATCAAGCAAAACTGCAAAAGTTGTAACAACATTGGTGAATACAATGAAAACTACACAGCTTTGCCCCAAAAACACAAAATTGCAGATTTCATCATAATTTCAATAAATATCGTTTAGTTCAACTGTAGGAACCTGTATACCAAATTGCAAAGCTATCAGACGAGTAGTTTGGAAATACACATTCAATATATTACTTAGTTGACCAATACAAACCTGTATACCAAATTTCAAAACTATCAGACCAGTACTTTTTGAGAAATACATTTTTTGACCAAAAATGGCAAAAATTGCCTTAAAAATGCAAATTTGCATATTTCTGCACAATTTGAACAAATCTTAAATAGATCATCCCTAGGGACATATGTACCAAATATCAAGCTATCTGACTGGTAGTTTTGAAGTAGAACATTTTTAAAGACCTTTTTCCAAAAATGACAAAAATTGCCTTAAAAATACAAATATGCACATTTCACCACGATTTGAATACATCTGACTGAAGTCACCCTAAGTAAACTGCATATCAAATTTCAAAGCAATCAGACAAGCGGTTTCAGAGGCGAAGATTTTTTTACCAAAAACAACAAAAAATGCCCCAAAATACAAATATTCAAATTTCACCACGCTTTGAACAAACTTAAGTGAGATTACCCCAAGTGAACTGCATATAAAATTTCAAAGCAATCAAACATGGGGTTTCAGAGGAGAAGGCAATTGTTGACGGACAACGACGGACGTCGACGACGACGAAGATGGAAAATCAACCTATTTGATAAGTTCCGCGTCGCTGACAGCATAGCTGAAAAAACATGCCAACCTTAACACTGACCACCGCATACTTACACTGTGTTAGAAGCATTTTTGTGCACAGCTTTTCTCTTGATTTACTGGGTTTACTAGTTGGTTCAAGTCTGTAATTTGTGAACGTGTGTGTTCTGTTTTCTTGTGAAACATGCATGTGAGTGGAATGAATGCGTCGAGCGGGGTGATACAGGGGAGCTTCACCCGGTGAATCCAGCAGAAACTAACTCACTGCTAGACAGACTCAAAGGTAACATGTCCAATCACTGGGAAAACCTGACCTTGACTGCCAAAACTGACACCAGTAGCTTATGAAAAATTCACCGATGAGGATATTGCTTACTGTGATGAATATGTGAATTTTTTACATGGACAAGCCCCAAACAAAATCCACTTCTTTTATGTCCGGTTCTTGCATATTTCACAAGTTCACAGTCAATGTTTTTGAGCCACTCGAGATCTTCTATAGTTGTTTCTCCCTTGTCCAGGTGTTCTCTTCGGGTATCATGTTACACACCCTCACAACCTGACAATTCTACAAAGATGAACAACAGAATGCTAGACAGTGTTTCAAGTTTGGCAGAGTTGATTCCTTTATGATCGACTCATATTGCCGCTTCATGATACTTACATCTGACAATGTCGCCAACATCACGATTTAGACAATATGTCTAGTTCGTCAAATGCCAATTCATAAATGCAAACCACTGTAAAAGCCAGGTCTACATGATATAATGTAAGAGGCATAGCCAAAGAACATTTTGGAATGAAAGATGGATTCGTATGCCAGAAGGGGTATATAATTGCCATAATTTTATATATTTACGCTATACTAGGGAAATAGTAGAGGTAAACATAATTATGTCACAATGTTGGATATTTTATCAGTAATATTTTTTGGATGGGGGCTGGTTGCATAAAAAAATTCACTGGTATTGACTAAGCTGTAATGTCATATCTCACAAAGGGTATATGGTTCACGATAAGTCCCAGGTGATTAAAAGTACACTGATGATTGGAAAATATACAAAATAATGAAGATTGTCAATGCTATCACTTAGGAGGACTCAGGGATTTACGTGTCATTACTCACTACGTCTCAATCTTGGCAGAAAAAAATTCTCCATATTCTTTTAATCATTCAATTTAATGGCCAGGCGTTGTATTGTTCATCATACGTATCACCCTGCAAAGTAAAATGACTAAAATCGAGAAGTAGACATACACTCTAAAATTGTTTCAGAGTATTAGTTTGAAAAAACCCATTTATATTGTATATGTGGTGCTACTCATCTTACAATCTGCCTTTCAATTCGTGTAGGGATTTTTTCACATGTTCAAAGTTTCAACAATTTACCTTTTGTATGGAGTCAATATAATAGAACTTTTGTATTATATAATTGTAAAGGTATAGCATGAGATATGTTCTGAACAGCAATATCTTCAAAGACAAGGAAACTTTTCGCAGATGATAAAAGATAAACACAATATAGAGGTTAGGGTTGTCTGTCTTATAATTCATGAGTGCCATTCAAATAAATTATATCTTTACTTTACTCCCTCATATACCTTATAGCACTTTGTTGATCTAAGTATATTTTTTACTTATTTTCTTGCAGATTTGGTCTGTCAAAAGTTCAGCTGCACAGACAGTGAAGTAATTGGCCACATCAAGAACAAGCTGTATGCAGAAGCCAAGAGTAGACTACCAGTATCAGGGCCAACCAGTTAGCAGTAGCAGATCGACTTCTTTTAACCTATTTTCATACTAATTTATTGTGTTGAATTTTCTTTTAAGAACTTTTTAAGAACTTTTTTCATTTAATTGGACACATAATAACAAGCTGTATGCAGAAGCCAAGAGTACACTAGCAGTATCAGGGCCAACCAGTCAGCAGTAGCAGATCCACTTCCTTTCATGAATTTTTGTACTAATATATTGTATTGAATTTTCTTTTATTAATTTAAGATGTATTTTTTTTTGTGATTTTTATACAATGTATGGGTGCTGTTAAGAAAGTTGAGTTGTTGGAATATGTGTATGTGCATGTTTGAAGCTTTTTACAAATTTGATAATAGTCTGCAGAAAATAAATTGAACCGCAATGGATAATCAACAGAAATTCTACAAATTGCAATTGAAAATCAACAGAAATTCTACAAACTGCAATGGAAAATCAACAGAAATTCTATAAACTGTATGGAAATTCTGCAGAAATTCTACAGAATGAAGTATATATTCTTTGCCATTTTGCAGAATGTAAATGGAATGGTAATGGAAATTCTGCAGAAATTCTACAGAATGAAATTTAATTTCAATTGAAATTCTATTGAAAGAGGGGGCCAAAACTCCATTCAACTCCATATGGTGCCATTGAATTTCAATTGAATTTCTGTAGATATTCTATATCATTTTTATGTTGTTGTCGCCTAAATTTCTATTGAATTTCTGTAGAAGTCTGTATATTTTTTTCGTAAGGGCACTGTAGCAGCAACCTTGAATTGTACTGAAAACTGACAAGTGTAAACTGTGCTGAGTGTGTGCTTTGTGTCCAAAGTACATGGGTCAGATAAAGTGTTACATTTGCTCAATCACTATCTTTGCAAATTTATCCTAATGTTTAGCACCTTTAGTGTATGTGAAAGAAATCAGACACTGCATACCAAACATTCGGTATCAACTATCAGGACTTCAGCACAGTCCTAGAAAATACTCAATCTGGAGAAAGCTATTTTTATGTGATTGATATTGCACTCTGATTGGTTCTTCAGACCAAAAGTCTGTATTACATTACTTAAAAATTTAAGGTTTCAAAGTCAGATATTGATAATGATCAAGTGCCAACAGTCCAAACTTTAACCTTACGTGTCCAGGCAACGGGTTTGTTTTACATTGTGGTGCGAAAAAACAAATTTGCCAGTACCAGTCATGGCGATAACTGTAAGTTTCCATATCGCTATTGTAGAGAGCCATTGCAGGATTTGCACAGCAAAGTTGATTAGTACTACAAATAATTGTAAGTTTTTTCTAAAATAAACGGTCTAAAACAGTGTTTTGGTATCGATGTAAAAGGGGATGAAAACATAATTCACTTCTTCATGTTTTGCAAAAATTGTAAATAGACACTGATAGATTTCTACAGCTGACAGCAGGCAGAAATTGTAAAGAAGTCCGGAGAGTGTGTATCAAATGGGAGAGACATATTCAAATAGCTTGTAGGATCTGTGATTACTCTTAGTAAACATGGCAAGAAAGGAAGCTAGTTTTATAGTGTTTCCAAATAACCTGTTCCAACAAGTGACACTGACTGTTAATTAAGCCAAACTTCTTGAAAAGTGTTAGGTGTTGCAATCACAGACATTGATCGGCATGGTCCTAAAGAAGAGTGGGACACACTTATACAGAACAGAGGATCCCCTTCACCCTGATGGCTTTCATTCTCTAAGCCATGATGACATTTGCCAAATTTGCAAAGAAGTTTACAACAAACCAGTTCAGCTCCTTTGTAAAGGAAATAATATATTATGTTCAGAATGCTTAATAGAATGGGTTAAGACATTGTCCTGTCCTCTTTGCAGAACGGAAGTCACTGGGGATTTGAGGATCAATTGTGATTTTGAGTTGAAAGGGTGCAATGAGATCTGTAATCTAAATAGGCTTAGAAACCATGTCAGTTCATGTCCATGTGTAACTATGCCAATCCCAGTTACATTTGAGCATGACTGTACATGTATATTCACTGCCACCAACACATCAGCCCCAAGTACATGTAATTACTATTGCAAGTTACAGGTATTAAGCCTGCCAAATCAATATAAAAAATACCGTCAAGGACAGTGTGCTCACATTCGGTTTGAATTGGTAAATTCAAGAAATATTTAAACCAGAAAAACAAGAATGACAAAAGCAAATAAGGTCTGCAACTTAGGTACTGGAGGTCATCTTTAGGAACATGCATATCAACTTCTATAGCAATAGGACAAGCAGATCCTACATACATAAGCAAATGTCAACAAAAAAATTAGCCAGAGAAGGCTTGACAAAAAGAAAAGGTGGGAGAGTGGGGAAAAAATAAAGAGGGGGAAAAATGTACAAGGGATCTGGTAAAAAGTAATGCTACCTCATCAATCTTCTAGCCCCTACCCCCTCCTGAATATCAAATGTTCCATCCCTTGGTTGACCATTGTTATACAAGACCAGCTGGCAGGAAATGTATTTACAACCTTGGGGATGTTTTAATTAATGCTATGAGTGCTATCATTTGAATGTAAACAGCACTTAAATCAGTTACAGATAGTGAAATGCCTTCCACTGTGGGGGGGATTACGACATCTGGAATTATCCTGGATCCAAATTTCTCATCAGTTCTTGTGTGTCTTACATGCAAAAGTTGCAAAAATTGATTCGCAATAAAAAAATTTACCTCAGGTTTGTTTTCTGGATCAAATTTTACTACAAATTGATATTAAATATGACAAAATTATGTTCACAGCCTTCGAAACTCTCTCACAACATCCTGGGTTGGTGTAGGTCATTTAAGGTCACAAACTGAGAAAATTACCTAAAATATAAAAATTTGGGGGTTTCCCAACACTTTGAGCAGAAAATTTATCTAATAACATCCCTCAGGACTTTTGTACCAAATTACAAAGCTATCAGACAAGTAATTTTGAGAACAAGTTTTCTTGACCAAAAATGACAAAATTGTCTTAAAAATACAATTTCGACATATCTAACTATTGTCATCCCTGGACATCTGTACACCAAATATAAAAGCTGTCTGTCCAGGGGCTTTAAAAAGAAAATATTTTTTAAGATTTTTTGACCAAAAATGTCAAAAATTGCCCCAAAACAGTAATTTTCCAATTTTGTCATAATTTTAACAATTAGAAGGGTAACACCCTTGCAAACATCCAATCCAAATTTGAGAGCAATTTGGGCTAGCGGTTTCAGAGAAGAAGAAATTTACTTAAAATGAGAAAAATAACCAAAAAATTCAGCAAAAAAAAAAAAATTCGAGATATCTTCACAATATTCATAAAACTGATTTGATCAACCTTAAGAACCTGTATACCAAATATCAAAGCTATCAGATAAGTAGTTTTGAATAAAAAATATTTTGACCTAAAATTCGGAAAATTGCCCCAAAATTACAAATATGAAAATTTCAATTCAACTTGTATAAACTTGACTGAGGTCATCCTGAGGAACATGTATACCAACTTTCAAAGCAATCAGATGAGTGGTTTCAGAGAAAAACATTTTTTGACTAAAAACTGAAAAAATTACCCCAAAAATAGAAACATGCAAATTTCATCCCAAATTTTAAACGCCTAATTTAGAATACCTAAAGGAACCTGCACACCAAGTTTCAACCCAATCTGACCAACGGTTACAGAGTTTTAGCAATTTGCAGGGTTTTTCCTTTTTTCCCCTCATTTGCATATTTTTGACACTGACAAGTTCAATTCACATCTCCACCCCTAGGGCACCTGTACACTAAATACTAAGACAGTAGGTGCTGCAGTTTAGGTGTTTTTGACGTGGACGGACATACCTACATACATACATACCTACATACATACAGGCAGACATGCAAATCAGATGCAGCTTATACGATAACCTCACATTGGTATACCAAATGTGAGCTAAAAATGGACTACAACCATCAGATTTCATTTTTTCCCGGGCAATAACTGAAGACTCATATTTGTATTTTTTATTGCAGGCAAAAGTTAATGTTTCCATGTATTGGAACCTGCATTGTCAGATGTAATTAGGACATTGAACTTTGAAAGATATGCAAGCAGACAGCAAACTGAGTGTTCTATAGCCACCAAAAAATACGGTTACATCCTATATATACATTTGTAAACAACAGCAATATACTCAATTGTGATACTTATAATACAATTTTTCTTTCTCCCAAATTACTGTATGACACTGGCTCATATATCAGGGGGGCCTTAAGTAACTGCCACAGCAGCAACATGCTAGCAAGAAGGGCTCTGTAAATTTTTGAAAAATAAGTCTTTGGCTGCACATATCGATGCATCCTCTTCGCTACGTCTTTTTATCAGT
The DNA here is from genome assembly GCF_041260155.1 of Ptychodera flava. NCBI lineage: Eukaryota > Metazoa > Hemichordata > Enteropneusta > Ptychoderidae > Ptychodera > Ptychodera flava. Next base: position 39,177,792 of record NC_091939.1, on the reverse strand, counting down.
ATGAACACCCAATCCTGCAAAATGGGCGTTGATTTGGCCCTGTATAGAGCCAAAATTGGAAGTTTTAGTGGTGGAGATCCCGCCAGGCAGATGAAGCTAACCAATATGGCGACAGTGATCATCCCAATGGCACTTTCAATCAAGTTTATTTGGCCTACTCGTTATCACCGGCCATGTAGAACGCAACCCAGGACCAAGAACACGTCAAACTCAGGTCATAAGACAGTAGGTGCTGCGGTTTTTGAGTTTTTGACGTGGACAGACATACATACATACATACATGCATACATACAGACGCCATTTTGCCACCCTATAAGAATACATCCTATTTGCATATATACATAAGGATGCTAAAAATCTGGTCTGGGATTTCTTTCTGGGCATTCATTAATTTTGTATGACATGATATTTGTTTTCTGCACTAATTGAAGATGCCCCTAATTCATTCAACAGCATATAAAAGAAAAACCAAAAGGTCACAGAAATAATTCCAGACACGGTTTTTAGGATGTTACAAATGGTTGCCTGTCCACAAATTTCAAAAGGCAATCTTGTCCTGTTATCGTAAAATCAGGTAAAAACCGCTTTGTCGAAGGTTCATTAAAATGCATGTCATGTGACTATACTGCTCAAATAATTAATGTGTATTGTAGTTGATGGGGTTCTCCTTTATCGGGACTGTTAGAAGATATATACATACACTTTGTGATATTTACTACGTCATATTAAGCTTATGACAGAATAGTTTAATTTTGAAAGAATGTATTTTGTAGGTCACATCCTTAATCTCAATATAAAATCATGAAAATAAATGTCTGCAGTCTGCCTTTAAGAATAGGTTTTTTATTCCCAATTTTTTATGCCTTTCTCTTCATTTTAACATGTCTTACATGTACTGCCTACAGGACCATCAATGAAGACATTGACATTGATCCATTGCAAGTGTATAGACATGACCTGCAGTCATCAAAAGTTCATTTTGAAGTTTTCATGGGCAAGATACAGTACATCTTGGCTAACTGTGACAACAGTGGGAAGATACTGAAGGACTATATATGTGTACACAAGCAACTGCTCTTCACAGGTTTGATGGTGGAAACAGCATTTCAATCCTGAGTTGCAGTTGCCCTGTTGGTACATACAACAGGAAAAGATTACTTTCCATGCCAACACCGGCAGATGCTACACGTAGCCTGTCAGATTTGAAAAGATTGGAAGAAGCAAAGTACTGTTTACACTGCAAGGCCATCAGCAGCCTTTACCCGATGACAGAAACCCAGAACACAGAACATGAAAACCAGCAGCTGTCTGTTTGTATTCTGAGGGAGAGTCCCTTACTCATAGCAGTCCGCATCAGCAGTGACATTCATTTAGTGACATTTTCCAGGCAAAAGAGACAATTGAAGTGTATGACCTGCCGGTATGGGTCCAGTTCATGTGAACATGCTGAGACAGCACGGACATGGCTTGAAGGGCAAGAAACTGACGTAAGGGAAGGCTTTGAAGAACCTCAAACAAGCAAATTTAAGTGCATCTCGTGGAAACGTGTTCCATACCTTTAAGTGATGAACTGAAAGAACGGTATGGAGAGTTGGAGAATAGAAACCCAGCTGTATCCACCATATCTTCTTCCTCTGAGAGAAGACCATTCACCTGCATGCACCAATGGATACAACTGGGACCATTCTGATCCAGTGGAAAGGGGATGGGTTATTGGTGATGCAATAATCTAACAAGAAGCAAACTTGGTAACCCAAACTTTTCTAGGAAATGAAGTCACTTCAATAAAAGGTAAATGTCAAGAATAGTTTACATGTCACCAACTCAGGGCTTATCAGTGTCATCATCACTCACTATTAAAAATTTCAGAAAAAAGACTTAATATTCCTTAAAAATAATGTGTTTTCGCATGTATTTTATATTTTAATGCTTGAGACAGCATTATTGGGATTTAAATTTTTGCCAGTAAAAGAAAGAAATCCACATTTTAAAGGTGCCTAATGTTACATTATTCAAGAAGCGGGTAGTAGTCTATCCATAGAGTTTAGAATTTTCATGCAGTACACTGAAAACATAATTTGACAGAATTCCATAGCCTTGTACATAAGTTATTTTCATTGGGGATTCATTGGAAATATTCTATGGCAGCATTTGCATGGAGTTGAATCATATGCAATAATGACAGAACTGTTCTGTCACTGTTGCATATGTTTCCTCTGTTTGATGAAAATGCCACCAAGTCATGATGTAATTAGAGTAAGATGATGCGCCAATTATGACACAACGTGCAGAAGGTTGTTCATTTAAACACAGCTATTGATTTTGAAATGTCATGTTAGGTCAGTCCCACAATAGTTTGTCTTGGGTGTTGAGATTGCATCACTGATATGAGAAATCTTTTATAAAAGTAAATACTTATTTAGGTTTGGAAATTCCAAAATAAATTGACAGTATTTTCTTTTTTTAACAATAGTTGGGAAGAGAAATAAAATAATTTTTGTAACTTTACATGTAAGATATAATTTTGCTTTCTTCATGTAACAAGTATAAGCTTATGTGTGTTCTTTGAAGTGAAATGTTGAATTATTTTCTGCAGTTTGAGTTTCATGAATCTACTCGTAAATTTGAATGTAGTTAAGAAAATAAAACAGGTCAGCACACTTATAATTTAATAATAATACACTTGTTCTGCACCGTTTGCCTTTACCTTATATTAATTGTATCTAAAAGTTTTAATCATATCTAATTAGTGTATATTCATTTATTTCCTTCTTGCAATTTGCTACAGATTATGCACTGGACCATGTCAGTGCAAGTAATATATATTACGATGGCCAAGAAGATCTGCTCTATAATTTGAACAACAAAGACCTTGTACATTATAGCCTGCTTTTCAATTACTTGCACCACATGTTAGAGGGCAAAAGTCCATTGGCTGCAACTCATAGTAAGGTATTGGGGTTTTGTATGATTAAAGGGATTGTTCACATATACCTAAATTGGCTTTTGAGATGTGACTTGGTTATTTCTTGAAATAACAGGAGAATAGAAAATCAAACTTTTTGTACGTAAGTGGCCCTGACATTAGTAAAAACTGATGCAATATGAAGTTTAATTAAAGCTGTTTGTCCCTGCGGACAAAGTCCAGCGGGACTTAGAGATTGGGCTCTGTCCATCCATCTGTCCACAGCTGTTTCTCAGACACCACTGAATTGATTTTGTTCAAACTTAGTAGAAAGGCAATGCACTATGGCATATGGTACATATGCACCTCAATTTATTTTGAAATATGATACAATACGGCGGTCATTTTGTTGCATTTTTTAGTGACTTTGAACCATGTAACTCTAACATTAGTGAACAGATTTTGTTCAAACTCAATACTATGGTATACATCATGTGCAGAGATAGGTTATTTATTGAATGCTGCAGATTATTTTGCAAGTTGCATCAACGTCATTCCACAGCTACCTGGACACCAAAGATTATAACAAAATAGACACGGGGACTGTGTCATCAATGATGAGGTGTATGAGTGATATACTTTTAATAACATAAACGTTTTACACAGAGTAGCTGCTGTGCTTTTTTTCTCTAGAAAACTACTGTTTGGGAAATGTGAATGCACACAGAATATTCTATTTGTCGAAACCTACATGTACAGCCTAAGAAGCCTTAACCCTTAATTCATCCCCAGTTCCCTGTATACAGGTCCAACTTTACCATAGAAAACAATGGATTTGGAACAAACCATGGTGGTGAAAGGGTTAAGGCTTATAAGAACGTTAAATGAACCCCGACCTCCAGTGTTAGCATTGTGTTAAATCATTTCACAATATCACAAGAATACATTTATAGAACTTCATAGACCATTGAGAAGTCATATCATATCAAAATGTTAAAGTACAGATTGTAAGAGTTTCTTTATTTTATTTTCCCAGGGCTTTGTCAAGAAATCATGCTGTACTTTCAAATTCATCAACACTACCCATTCATAAGCTTCGTATGGCATGGAACTGTTTTGTCCGTCTTTTAGCCATTGAATATGATGAATTATTCCAGTGTCCAGTGTGTGGTCCAACTCCTGATGCTATTGTGTGTGATGCAACAAGCCGTGGTGTACTTGAAACCATACCCCACAGGACAAGTTTCACAGTAACCCAGTACAAGGCAGTTCCTTCAGAGACAGGACCTTTTGCTGAACAAGAGGACCCGCTCTGCATACTGTTTTATGCAACATCCAAGTCACCCATCCCTGAGGATGAATTTCATGCAATGATTAGATTACTGAAGACAGAGAAACATGGCAAACACCTGGCATCTTTCATACAGCTTGTTGACAATGGTCACCAGCCCCCTGAATACACTCAACAGTTTCTGAAAGATATCAGTCGCAGTTCACCTATTTCATCACTAGTGTACATGTACAGTCCAATGACGTTGAGGCAGCTATCATTTTCTTGTGCAAATGGGAAATGGTATCATCTATCCACAGCTGATCGAAGATCTTTCCAAGCATTCACCTATCATCAACCTGCGTGCATGACATGTAGTTCTCTTATTGCAACATTGGTAATTGAAACCGACAATCAAGGAAGTGGAACACGTGCACATATTGATACACCAAATCCATCACTATCAGATGACCTGTGCTACATGTATTTCAAAGTTTACCAAAATTACACACTGTCAGGTAATTCCTCTACATATAAATCTGTGTGCTTAAAGGGAGGTGCACATATTGATACACCAAATCCATCACTATCAGATGACCTGTGCTACATGTATTTTCCAAGTTTACCAAAATTACACACTGTCAGGTAATTCCTCTACTCATAAATCTGTTTGCTTAAAGGGAGGGGTGGGAAAGCATATAATTTTTGTCTAAATGTCCTGTAGGGGATGCTTTACTCAATAAAAGTCATTTCCACCATGTCACAAGCTAAAAGTGCCATGACTCAAATGCATGGAGTTGAGGGCCTATAGATCCAGTTGTTTTCTTGGATTTTAGCAAAATCATGTTACTTATGGTTGGTGGAAATGACCTGTATTGGGTAACAGCCTTCCCTTTGGGACATTTAGACAAAAATTACACTTGTCTACCCCGCCCTTTAAAGTTTAAAGGGTCACTCTCTCTAACATTACGTAGGTTCCATATTTTTATTCTCATCAGAAATACAGTTTAGTCTTACTCTGTATAAAATCCTAACAGTCCAAGTATCTTTGCCTACAAAGTCTGTATTATGTTAAATGACAATTGATACTTTTGGCAAGTCAATTTCAGTCTGACCTTACTTCAGTTTTAACTCCCATTTTGTATGGGCTTATATCTCCATCCATCATCTGAGTGAGTGTTTGTGTTTTTGTATGTGCATTTTGAACAAAGAACTGCAGTTAATGCTCACAACAAATGCCAAGGAAATTGCCAAAGTTGCTGATAAGGGAGCTTTACAAATGTCATGCTAACTCTTCATAACAAATTTCTAGGCTTTAGAATTGGTTTTGAATCATATTCATATAGGATCATTTCATTTTAATTCCGTAATAGGGATATGTCATCTATAGCAAGGATACCCGAAAACCTCCGTCTGATTCCTGCAACAAGTTTAGCAGCAAGCACCCTTAACTATCTCCTGGGATTTTTACAATTTTCTGTAAGCATCAAGTGTTATGGCTTTGAGCTGCTCACTCGCAATGAATCACCGAAACATCCATTTTCCATATTCAAGACCAGGTTTCCAGTACCTCCCAGCCTCATTGTGTATGATAATGAATGCAAATTGCATGAATACTGCCTGAATAGGTAAGGTCAATTCCAAACATTGATGATGGTAGAATAGTCCTCTGAAAAACTTATTTTACAACATCTATCGGTCAACAAGTTTGAAATGGCAACCTTCACCATACTTTTGTATATGCACATACCAAAAACATTCAACTGTAATTTGATGGATTTGAACCCAAACAATCATAGTTGACCGCTTGGGCAAGGAAAGCACTTGATACAAAAATGTAGATTGTAATTTTGAACAGAAAGATTGCTCAGCACCCTTAGTAATATTCCATTTACTTTCATGTCATCTGGAGACCATTTATAATTGCATATTATTATACAGTGCCTCCCTCCCTATTTTATACCATATAAAATATAATGCATACAATCATTGCATTTTCAGTGTTATAGAGTGGAAATGTTTTTTTTTTGCAATGTACGATGTAATGTAATATATTGTTAGCTGTCAAATTATAATTTCATTTTTTTTGGCCTTGTAGGGAACCAGCCTTCTTCAAGAACACAATATTTTGTGTTGACCGGATGCACTGAAAAAACCACACTGGGTAAGTTTTTGTACTGGGAAAGTGGGATCGTTTATTGGACAGGAAAAGTCTCCCTAAGTTGAGAAAAGTGATCCATCACAAAAGTGAACTTGCAAAGCTTAATTTTTTAGTTAAGATGGTTATGATTATATCATGAGTTGCTGTTCTGATTAGTATCTGTTAGTTCCCAGAGATGAAGTCAGGGGAACTTTTAACATGTGGGTCTGTCCATGGTCCTTCCACAAAAGTGGAGGGACCGCGGTCTGTCCGTCCATCTTTACATTACACAGACATGCACAGGACCAATTAAACAGACATTACACAGGACCAATTTTGTTTGTTCAAACTTGACAAAAGGACAATGACATACACATGCACGTCTTATTTTGTGCCATGATCCAAAATGGCTGCCTGTGATTGTTTTGCATGACATATTTTGCATTGGGTCATTTAGGCACACCATATTCAATTTTTCAAATCTGGCACAAAGAGAATGTAGTATATAACATATGTATGTTGATTTGTTGTATGAAATAAAATTTCAAAGAACATTAACCAGTGATGACTTGTTATACTAGTACTTTTCCTTCTGATAAAGTAATCTATTTTTATACACTACCATTTTCTGCAATTTATAGTAGGGACTGTGTTGTCATCAGTGATTTGTTGGTCAACATCAACCTGCAGGTCTATCTACTGAATGATTTTACTATGGAAAGCACAGGATACAGCCATGTTGATATTATTGTGTAGCTTGCCTGATAAGTTATCTTAATTTTTTCATCATAGGTGTAGCAGTGGATATAACTTGGACACGTACAAAGACGACATTGTCAACATCAATTCCCACGTAATCGTACAGGCTAATGCAGGATTGGGTCGTCTGACGGCACAGCTGTCTTACATGCTGCCGGACAATTTTATTTTCCACACTCGGTTATTCTGGCTTTACATAACAAGGATAAAATTAATAGGTTGCAGTAATGCTTCACACACTTGGCATTTTGTACATGTACACGGGCTATTATCTAAACTGGTAATATTTCCCTTTAGTGGTTTTTCATCAAAAGAGTAATCATGATCTTTGAATGAGTAAGAGATTTTTTCATCACTGGGGGGAGCTTGATCAATTCTTTTCTTTTTCTCTTTTGAAATTTTATTTTGAACTTTTCTTTTCACAGCACCTTGTTGTGTTGTGATATAATTTGTTTGATCTGCAACTGACCATTGATCAAGAATGGGCTGTAGTATCAGGTTCTCAGTGTGACTTCCCTTGCCTTCATACCCCGTCATGTACAACGTAGAATGAGGGTGCTCACCCATGGGTCATCCAAGAAGGAAGTGATTGCTGCATAAGCATGTGTTAATTGTCTGTAATATGTAGCAAATCTTTCCTGTTGATCAATCAGAACCAGAGGGATATTTTGGAGGGCAGAAATGCCACTTCAGTTCATTAATGTGACCAATCTTCACAATGCTATAGTTGAAAAGAATGTTGTTAAAAATTATCAATTCAATTTCATTTCAAAAGGAAAAAAAATGCTATAATCAAAATTCAGAATTTTTATAACTTTTCCCACATTTGATATCATTGATGAATGAATGTTACAAACCCGTACATTTCAGTGTCCAAGATGCATTTATATTTCTTACAAAATTTACACAAGAAATATACACTGCAGGTAAAATTTGGTTAGAAAATGGTTTTGAATGTATCTTATAAATATGTACAGTGTCAGGCAAAAACTTTGACATGTGCGTTCTCAGTTAAACCAGTGTACCAATAATAACAACAGCAGTAAACATGTCTAATGATGAGGGCACTTTCCCAATACGAGTTTCATGTATGTTATTTCCATAAATATTAACTACATTTTCACTAAGGGGTCCACATGTCAACACCACATGATTAAGGGATTACTTTTTAGGCAGTTGAATTGACATTTTCTGAAAGAAAACCAAACTTTAAAATGTTTTGAGGGAAACAGCTCTTTACAGTCTAGCCTGTACAATATTTGGTTCTGCCTTTAATGTAAACAAAAGCTAATACACACTTTCCTATTTGGGTATCTTTTCAAATTGTTACACTTAAAAACAGCACAGTGATCACCATCAACCATCTAAAAATTTTTATCGTTTAGACTGTTATTTCACGTCAACAAGAAATGCATGCTTGCAGACCGGTCAATCGTTTGCACATTAACAAACGTATGTACTTGCACATGCCTGTGCTGGTGTTGCACAGCAACAGCAGTGCCCCAAAACAATCCCACAATGCATCACGCACATAAAAGATGATGGTATCTGCATCACAGACTATGGAGTAGAATTAAAGAAAGATTTTTGGTGATTTTGATGATTGATTTTTTATCAAGTTTCATTTTATCATTCCTGCAAATTCTTTAATCTCTGGCAAACTGAGAGCTGTTTTTCACCAGTTACAAAGGTACTTTCATTGTTTGATTGTTGAATATTGTGACCCAAAACACTGATTGTGTAAAACTGTAATAACACTGTCAGTTTCAAATGTCATTTTCAAACAATTTTACCAAGTGCAAAATAAATTTAAATCTCATCAGATTGCACCATTTCACACATCAATTTCTAACATTTTCTTCCCCACTTGCCCATGCATATTTCCCCCTGTACTTTCAAATTCTCCCCTGTCAGAAATCCTTGTGAACACCTTGAGTAAACATGGAATTAAATCAGAAAATAGAAAATGTACATGAGACTTTATGATACTGTATTTAAATATATATGTTGTTGATAAAAGTTTTTAAAAATACATCAATCATGGTCTCCAGAGATCATTAATGTATGAATTTCCTTTGAAAGTTCTTTGTGTAAAGGTTAAGGGGTCAGTACCCGAACCTTTGATAAATTTTTCTGAATGTTTTTTTTGTCAACAGCTATGTCACTTTGCACTCACTAAAGTGTGTCGATAGTTTACCCTTTTGGGTCATTATCGCTAGGGTTAACTGTGGAATTGACTTAACTTATTAACAGAAAAAATTATTTCACCAATGTTTTGGCCGTGTTGAGAAGCCAAAATGTTTTTTTGAGCTGAATAAAATTATACAATTGACACAAAAACAAAATGTTGAATACTTCACTAAAAATCTCTGCAATGTCCTATTAAAATAGAAATTTTGAACGCTTCTAACAATTTAAAAAAACTTCTAGCCAAATCTAACATTTGATAACCCTTTAAATATAAAATGTCATTTGAACACATTTGTGATTAGGTAACACTAAAGCAGGTAGGTGATACCCGGCTACTTCCAGCTAGCTCTGTGAATTATGGGAAACCAGATATGAACTGAATATGCTCACGTGCATTACTGTGATTGGTTGAGAATGACAAGAACATTAGATAAAAGTGTTGGAACCGATTTTGTTTATAGTTGGGTGGCCAAGGCATTTTTTTCTACTTTTGACAGTAAAGTGGTATGGTACGAAGGTGAAAAATAAAAGGTTGAAGGAGCTTGATTCATTCAATCAAAAGTTATGAATTTTTATAATGAAAAATGACAATTTTTGGCTTTTTCGTCAAATTTCTGCCAAGAATTCAGTCTCATGGAAGTTTGACAATCTGTTAACTTTGTATTTATCTCATATAGAAACATGAAAATTTATGTTCTGGATCAAAATTTTGTTCTTATTACAGAAAACCGGAAAATGGAAAGTTTATAGTACTCAATGTTCAGGGAACTTTCAATATAGGTGAAATGGCATGTAGAAGATGACTTCCTTGTTAAACTGAGATAGCAATAAAAGTTTTGAAAGTCAATGTAAAGTTAGTCTTGGTATTTTGTAGATTATAAGATATTAGCTGTATTACATTTTTATATTTCTGTCAGATATAGTACGTTATATAGTATTGACATATACATAGTGATTTTCTTTTTTTTATAATAAGTATTTTTTTAGCTTGTCTCTAGTGAACAGGCTTGCGATTGGTAAAAAAGCAATGTCTACCACCGAGGGCGCTTTGGATCTACAAAATAAATTTAGAGTTTTACTTGAATATTGTAGAATGGTTGTGTCTAGCCAAGTTTGTGTAAGTTCAGAAGCGAAATGATCGGCAAGTAACCGTTACTTTTGCTATCGTTCAGCACAAATCTTTTGATATCAGATAGCGAAGGCAGCATACAGAGACAGCAGTGTACCAGCTATCCACCATGGTTAAATTTGTAAAGGGATACTTGAAATTGAACAGGTGAGCCGTCACGTGTTAAGAGGGGGGACAGGGTGAAAGTCGCGGGTCAACAATTGGGGTTGAGGGCGCTTTTACAGATTCATTCTGATCACAAACATTCCAATTTGTACCAATTGTTATCTTTTCCGCTTTATACAAAGGACTGTTTTAACTAACCACTTTGCTGCCATTATCACTTTGTGAGGTCTAATATTTTCAACTTGGTAGGCATGATTGTAGCTTATTTTCCTTTTGAATTTGACAGGTATTGTTTGTGAATCATTGATAGTTCTGGGTAATGTTGAAACAGTGCTAGATACATCAGCTATGACATTTAATATATTGCCTTTGAAACTAACTTGTCTACCCCGTTGCAATTCTCTGATTTGCATGAAAGGAATACGTAAGGCAACAAGTCTTTCTTCAAGTGGATGTAATTTTAACTCTGGTGGGATTCCTGGGAATGACATTTTGTTTGCTACAGCACAAGGTGGCAGCTTTGACTCTTTTAAATATGAGTAACAAGTTTGACATAATGGTGACATTCATCATCTGTGGCATTTACATAGGATGATGCCAATGATGACAAGTTACTTTTAATATTATTGTAATTTACAACACTTTCTCTGTACCACAGCTGTTCACAGCACACACATACAAATGTTGGACCATTCTGAACTGATTTATGGAAAACTTCATAAGTTCATTAATTGATTTGGCACCACTGCAATTTCTTTTAATTTTCTTAGCTCTTACATCACCTTCTTTTTCAGCTTGTCTGTACACTTCATCAGACCGTCTGAATTTCTTTGATTTAGCATTTCTCTGTTGTTCATTTTGTCTGTACATTTCATCAGACCGTCTTAATTTCATAGATTCAACGTTTCTCTGCTGTTCACCTTGTCTGTACACTTCATCAGACCGTCTTAATTTCATTGATTTCACATTTCTCTGTTGTTCACTTTGTCTGTACACTTCATCAGACCGTCTTAATTTCATTGATTTACATTTCTCTGTTGTTCATTGTGTCTGTACACTTCATCAGACCGTCTTAATTTCATTGATTTAACATTTCTCTGTTGTTCATTGTGTCTGTACACTTCATCAGACCGTCTTAATTTCTTTGATTTCACATTTCTCTGTTGTTCACTTTGTCTGTACACCTCATCAGACCGTCTTAATTTCATTGATTTAACATTTCTCTGTTGTTCATTGTGTCTGTACACTTCATCAGACCGTCTTAATTTCATTGATTTAACATTTCTCTGTTGTTCATTATGTCTGTACACTTCATCAGACCGTCTTAATTTCTTTGATTTCATATTTCTCTGTTGTTCATTGTGTCTGAACACCTCATCAGACCGTCTTAATTTCATTGATTTAACATTTCTGTTGTTCATTGTGTCTGTACACTTCATCAGACCGTCTTAATTTCTTTGATTTTACATTTCTCTGTTGTTCACTTTGTCTGTACACCTCATCAGACCGTCTTAATTTCATTGATTTAACATTTCTCTGTTGTTCATTGTGTCTGTACACTTCATCAGACCGTCTTAATTTCATTGATTTAACATTTCTCTGTTGTTCACTTTGTCTGTACACTTCATCAGACTGTCTTAATTCATTGATTTAACATTTCTCTGTTGTTCATTGTGTCTGTACACCTCATCAGACCGTCTTAATTCATTGATTTAACATTTCTCTGTTGTTCATTTTGTCTGTACACTTCATCAGACCGTCTTAATTTCATTGATTTAACATTTCTCTGTTGTTCACTTTGTCTGTACACCTCATCAGACCGTCTTAATTTCATTGATTTCACATTTCTCTGTTGTTCACTTTGTCTGTACACTTCATCAGACCGTCTTAATTTCATTGATTTCACATTTCTCTGTTGTTCACTTTGTCTGTACACTTCATCAGACCGTCTTAATTTCATTGATTTAACATTTCTGTTGTTCATTATGTCTGTACACTTCATCAGACCGTCTTAATTTCTTTGATTTCACATTTCTCTGTTGTTCACTTTGTCTGTACATCTCATCAGACCCGTCTTAATTTCTTTGATTTCACATTTCTCGGTTGTTCACTTTGTCTGTACACTTCATCAGACCATCTTAATTTCATTGATTCAACATTTCTCTGTTGTTCATTGTGTCTGTACACTTCATCAGACCGTCTTAATTTCTTTGAGTTCACATTTCTCGGTGTTCATTATGTCTGTACACTTCATCAGACCGTCTTAATTTCATTGATTTCACATTTCTCTGTTGTTCACTTTGTCTGTACACTTCATCAGACCGTCTTAATTTCATTGATTTCACATTTCTCTGTTGTTCACTTTGTCTGTACACTTCATCAGACCGTCTTAATTTCATTGATTTCACATTTCTCTGTTGTTCATTGTGTCTGTACACTTCATCAGACCGTCTTAATTTCTTTGATTGAGCATTTTCTGTTGTTCACTTTGTCTGTACACTTCATCAGACCGTCTAATTTCATTGATTGAACATTTCTCTGCTGTTCATTTTCTCTGAACTCTACCATTTTCCTTTTTTCTTGCTTTCTTTTCTTGTCTTTCTCTTTCTCTTTTTCTCTATAATTTGCACAGTCTGTGGTTTCAGCCGTGTCATGAAATGTCTCTGTATCTCTTTTCTCAAGGAAATCATAGTGCCCACTATCAATTTGTCCTTCTACACGGATTGCATGATATAATAGGTGTATTGTTTCAGAGGATTCACCTTCAGTGTTGAATGGTTCATTCAGAACATCTAGATGAACTGCAATTTTTACACTGTATGCCATAGCAGCTGCATTTATTTCAATATGGCCACCATGAGTTGCCAAACCTGGGTCAGATATAGACATGTATAGTCATCTTGATTATTTACATGAAATCTCTGATATTCACCTTTAATGAATGCTCATATTGATCCCAATGATCAATTATATAGTTGACAATTTGTAATCTTACAGCATTATGATGAATCTGAGATCCAAGAGACCTTGACTTATAGCCCTAAATAAACAATTGCCATCACCCTCAATAACCACCTTTCTGTAAGAATTTTGTGGACATTGTCTTTATGTTGGAGATGCAATTTTCTCTTTTCATTTTGGCCTTGTGGCTTAATTTCTTTACTCTCATTGTAATGATGTATTCAACTTCTAACAGATGTGATAAGATTCCTTCAGATTATTGTAGTTGTTGCAGTATCAAAAAGGTACAATCTGGAATAAATATTTATTTGATTCTTATGATGGTGTGATTGTTATAATAGTGAAAAGTGAGCCTTCTAACGGCCAAATGTCTGAGCGTTCTGTGAGCCTTCCAACGGCCAAATGTGCAAATATGAGCCTTCTAGCGGCCAAATATGAGCCTTCCAACGGCCAAATGTGAGCCTTCCAATGGCCAAATATGCAAATATGAGCCTTCCAGTGGCCAAATGTGCAAATATGAGCAAATACATGCCTTATTACAGCAAAATCAACCTCTTGAGCAGTAGTGGTGCAGGACTTCGGCTTGTAGATGTAATCTGTATAAGAAATAAAATCAATATATGATTTGAGTGGCAGCATGGGCTAAGGGACGGACCATTAGACTTTGGGAAGGGGGGTGGTCAGAACCGGAAAAAAAAAAATTTCAGAGCAGAAAATTTGAAAAAAAAAATTTTCAGACTTCTCTCCAAAATAAAAAAAAAATATTCAGAACGTAACCGATAATAAAAAATTCTGCAAAATTCAGAAAAAAAAAATTTGCAAGTCTATTTTCATTTGAAAAAAATAAAATTTAAAATTATCAGATGTAAAAAAAATTTCAGAATCCAGTCGTGACCACCCCCCTCCCAAAGTCTAATGGTCCGTCCCTAAATTTAAAGTTCAAAAATACCCTTGTAGAAAGTTAATGCCAACAAAATGTCACCCTATCAAAATACTGCCAAAGTACTGCTCCCATTTGATCAGGACTTTTCAAATAACTGCAACAAATTTGAGTCATGTATGTAGCCCATCATGAACTGTATAATATATCAGTCTATCGAATTCTAAAATTCTTGACAAAAAATAGGAAGACATATACCATAAAATATGCAAATAAACGGACGTACCGTAGGCATTTTCCAGGTAAACGTTTATGATTTATCTGCTCAATTTCCATATTTTGAAAAAACAACCCTTATATACAACAACTACACTTCCCCCTCTATACAATGTTTGGTTCCTTGAAAAAATGTGTACTGTGTCTTGAATGACCATAGTCGGCCATATTTCTATTGGAGATGCGTATTTTTTATTGAACGAATTTGATTTTTTTCCATATTTACGACTCCTCAAGCACATCGTTCTCGAGATTCAAAATTTTTGATCACTACCATAATGAACAAATTTATCTTTATCTCGATGAAATCATGTCTATTTTCACAAATTCAAAGTCTAACCTTTTGACGCAATAAACTTCTGACGTCGCACTGATATGCATACTAGTACGCCTTGGCCACGTCGGCCATCTTGTTTTCCACTAACACGTGTCCTCACCACTTGTTCATATTTACGACTCATCAAGGACACCGTTCTCGAGATTCAAAATTGTTGATCGCTTCCATAATGAACAAATTTACCTTTAGCTAGATGAAATCTTGTCTATTTTCACAAATACAAAGTCTAATCTTTTGACGCAAAATCTTCCGACGTCGTAAGGATACGCATACCGTACACCTAAGCCATATCAGCCACCTTGTTTTTCCACTAACACTAACAGTACCACGTATCATCGCGACTTGTTACCATACAAAAGAGTGAAACACTTACCTGACTTTTTCCTGTGACTGTCCTCTAGATGCACTAAGGTTTATGAAGCAGCTTAGTGCCGTTACCATGCTTCGGATTGCCAGCAATAGCCGGCCTTCGACGATATTTCTGACGATGAGTACTACGGCTTTACTCTAGCCAGAGTGTAACGTGGGGATAGCGCCCTCAAACCACAGATACCGGCAACACGGTACCTGATGTCCAGAAACCATGGTCATCATGCTTCCCATAGACTACCATGTATCAGAAAAATTAAAACTGTGATAACTTCATTAATATGCAAGCCACGCCCACCAAAACCTTTTCAGTTCTAGCCATTTGAATTCTGAAGATGTCTACCAAATTTGACTGAAATACGTTCAGCTGTTTTTGAGATAATGGGGATACAGACACACGGACACACACACACACACACACAAACACACAGACACACACACACACACACAGACATGGCTAAACCATATGCTCACGTGTGTGAACACGTGAGCAAATAAAATAGGGGTCACAGGGTCATTCGTCCCAAAGACGATCTCAGCGTCCGTAGTTACAGAAGAGCGGCGCCATATTTCTCGCGGCAACTTGAAACTGCGTCAAGGCAAAGTATCTTTCACTATTTATCAGTACGTGACAGGAAATCTCATGAAAACAGATATATCAAACATAATTTCCCCTGTCAGAATACTTTCTGTATGCACAGTGACATTTATATTGGCGCCGCTTTCGTGTCATCTGCTTTGTTTACATTCACTTTAGCAGTGTTGGCTGATCTGGCAACGTGATCCTCCGCACAAAACGGCATACGTACCAGAGAAGAAAAGAACGATGAAGGAGACAGGAAGTGACATTAAAACAAGCGTTTCTAAGACTGTCAGGGAGGACCAGCGACGCTTTGATGCCGAGGACAACCAAGCCGACCTGTCCGATGCAACTCAGACTGCAACCAGATAATTATTGGCCTGTTCAGATTGACGACTTTGCGTCGGCCTAAGGTCCGGACCTGGGCCGGGGCCGACGTAAAAAACCAATGTGGACACGCTGAGTCGGCCCTGGGCCGACACAGTTTGGTCCCGGTGAGAAGGGGGGTTCAGGGCCGACGCAGGGCCGACGCAAAATTTGGTCCGACGCAAATCGCCAGTGTGGACACGTTGCGTCGGCCCTGGTCCCAGTTGACCAGGCCTCCGCCATGGATCGAAGTTGAACTAGTCACCCTATTCGCACAAAACAAACGACGTTTGAAACTAAAGTTTACACCTATCGAAAGTTTTCAATCCAGTCTTTACATTTTAATATCATCCCATGTACGCAGAACTTCCCACCAACCTTTGTTCCGCAAACGAGACCATGTCATTCGATTCCACAGTGCACGTAATAGACTAGAGAGGCATGTCAAAAATGCCGCGCACTGGTTATTTCTCCACCGCGGTTTTATATATACCATATGCTCATCCAATAAATAGTGAAGATCTCTCCGATGATTAAAAGGGTGAGTGGTAGTCATATTTGCCCTTCTTGTGCGTAAAAACGCAGGAAAATCATGAACAGTAGAAACAGCGTGCCATAATTCAAATGCGCCATTTTGAACTTTGACAGGTCAGAGGTCACAAAGGAAGGTAAAGTTACGTCGGCCCTAATTCTGGTACCGGTAAGTGTGGACACGGACCAAATTTAATCCCAAAAGGACAATTATTTTGCGTCGGCCCAAATTTCAGTTGGGTTGCCAATGTGAACAAGATATATAATGACAATCATGATCCTTTGTTTTTTCATGATTATGGTAATCAGTGTAATCAATGTAAAATTAAATCAAATACCGGTAGAGCTAAAAAATTAGATCTTTTAATTTCAAATTTAAAGAATAAGATTAAGTTTTATGAAAATGAAGTACACAGTAAGAGATCAGAGTCGTGCCATTTTGGGTATGACCAGATCGACAGTGACAGTAAATGTAAATTTTACACGGGCACTGAAAACAAATCAACTTTTGAGAATTTGTATGGCCACATTTCAGGAAGGGTACCCAAACTTAATTACTTGTAAGGCCCTAATAAGATATCTACAAAGGTGTGATGACGTTTCATCAAACCTTCCAAGAAGTTCAGTCTATCAAGGAAGTTGTCCGGGAAAGATGAATTTTACTTGTATTAATGAAGTTAAGGTTTAAGGCCTTCTACATAGGGATTTAGCGTACAGATTTGGCGTTTCTGCTAATACTGTTAATAGCAAAATATTTCTAACATGGCTAAAATTTCAGTCAAAAGAGTTGAGAGTTATGATTTTTAACCCCCCAAGACATGTTGTTTGGCAGCATCTTCCACAGAAGTTTTCAAATGCTCAGTTTAAAGATTGTCGCCATATCATTGATTGCACAGAGATTTTTATTGAAACACCGAGAGATTTGCAAAGTCAGGCTGCCACATGGTCAGATTATAAACACCACCATACAATCAAATATCTGTTGTGTATTAACCAACCAGGGCATTCAAGTTTGTATCATGTGGGTATGGCACGTATGTTTAGTTAGCTGAAAATCGAGAATAAAGTTGTGCGCATGTACAAGCTAAATTTACACAAGGCAAAGGTCGTGTGCAAAAAATATCACCTGATTATATGATAATGAGCTATAGAGCTTCGTAGCAACCGGGTGATTCCTTCACATTTCTATGGCCTTTTAACCAATAAAAATAATCAAAATGATGTCAAACAAGTGTCAGAATGTTCTTTGGGAACTAATTTCTGAATATGTATGAGTTTGGGACGGTCAGGTGATTGTAAACCCATGAAAATTTGATTGAGTTGTAGGCCTACCTAGCGACTCACATCTGTCTGCCAGCTGTTGTTTATATTTTTGAGGTCAAATTTTGTCGGCCATTTTTTATTTTTTCTTGAGTTTGTGAACTAATTTCACCAACATAGTAAGTTAAAGCTACTTATTTTTATTACAATGTTCCAACAAAGTTTCACTGAGGCTAATTTTTTTTTGTAAGGTTTTGGAAAAAAAAATTACTGTTTACACTTCAGTTCATTGACCTTCATTGTAATTTACAACCCAGCTGACGGCCTTCTACTTTATTTTCTTGAGTTTGGCATGATTTTTTTGCAGTTTCTTACTTTTTCGTGTTGTGAAGATGTCTGGTTTTGATTTTCATCTTGCCTGCCTCAGAAAAATGTGCAGAATTTTTGGGGGTAGGGCCCAAAATTCAGTAGATGAGCTAACAGGAAAATGTCCTAAATTATGTTCTAAATATACAGATCAGATTTCTTTTATTGTTGTATTAATGTAAAGACTGATGAACAGGATGTGCATCCAAACCACATTTGTTATTTATGTTATAAAGCGTTTGTTCAATGATACAGTATTTTCTTCCATCAATGATGTATGGGAACCCCACCCAAGAACAGGAGAATGCAGTGTTTGTAAAGAATTTAAACAGCAAAGTAAAGGAGGAAAGCCCAAAAAGATAAAACGGGGCAGACCACCAACAAAATCAAAACAAATCATGACAGTGACTGCCAAACTGATTTAATTTTAACAGAGGATGGTAAGGCTCTCTTAATGCAACAAGCTGAAATGTCACCAACTTTCGATGGCCTGACCAATTCCAGCCAATACCAATGGATGATGTAAAATGCACCATTTGCCTGTCTGTTTTCACTTATCCTTTGGAGACATCATGTGAACATGTTTTTTGTAGTAAAGGTCTTGTTGAAGTATTTCTTACTGAAAATGCCCAATGAAATGGGCCAATACCAATGAAAATACCAATGAAATGCCAAACATGTCAACAAATTTGCAACTCCACTGACCTCAATTGCACAGCTGTACACCAAGTCAGATTACAGAGTCAAATAAACAAAGTGAACAAACAGCAAGCATACTGTCAGTATTAGAGCGTCCGATAGAATTACCACTCACAAAGGACTTGGACAAAGTGGCAACACATTTACTGAAAAGTAAACTAAATAAATCAGCAGAAGGAAAAACAGCCATCCACAAAACAGGAAGACCAGTAAGTTTGTTTTTCTATTTTTTATTGATATTGCAACAATGGAATTTTTAACAGAAAATATACAGAAAGTTATGTGTAGATATTGATCATTTTATGAGTTCACAGAAAACACTAGTATATACATGTATGCTGCTGGGCTAGGGTAGATTGTTAAAAACTAGGTCAGTTGTTGAATCAACCTTTTTTAGGGTTAAGAATATGGCGGAGCGGTCTTATGTCCCAGCTACGCAATTAGGTGCGGTAGGTGTGGGTTCAAGATCTGCTGGTGAAATATATGAAATTGTCTGCAGAATTCAGTCAAGATGTTACTTAATGGTCTTCTGGTTTTAAAATACTCACTTTCACTTGTTTTGTTTTTTTGCACATATTCTCTATATTTGTCTTAGGGGAAAGACATTCAGGCTGTTTGCTTTCGGAGACTATGAGTATCTTTGTAAGATGTACGGTTTAAGTGGACCAAGTGGAAGACATTTTTGTCTGTGGTGTTTGGTAACCCAAGAGGAGTCCCAGATACCAAGACAACTGAGAATTTCACAACCCAGGACCCTTGAACGAATTTCCAAGGACTACAATGAATTCCTGAACCTGGCAAAGGGAAGTTGTCAAATGCAAAGCACTTCAACAATGCAATAAATGAACCAATATTTGACATCCCAATAACACAGGTAATTATGCAAGACTTGTTAGGGTTTTAGTGCTGTCAATTATACACATTACCCAACCCAACTAGATCTAGTAACACTCCTAACACATGGACAAATTAATCTGTAATATTTACATTTGTGTGGATCACAATGTACTCTGTTTTCCTACTTTGAAATGGCACTCTTTATACTGAATTTTTGTGAGAAAGGTTGAAGACCTTCTCTCCTTGGGTTTGATACTGTAGGTAAAGACTTCCACATCCATATTTTTACTTCTGTTTAAAAACAATTAGGTGTGTGTGCCGAGTCTTCATCTGGACCTGGGTATTTACCTACGCTTCTACAATATGTTTGAAATGGAAGTTAGTAAGCTGGATAAAAGAATAGAGGCTGCAGACGGTCTTCTTGTGAAGACATTTGACAACACTCTGCAAAAACTAAATGTCCACCAGCAGGCATATCATGGAAAGGCATTTGTTGGAAATCATGTGCACAAATGTTAACAGGTTAGTTGACAAACTGTGCAAAGTAGAGTCATGCATGATGTTGGATACAGAATTTGACAAGCACAGACAGAATATACATGTCATCTGCACAAGTTCTGTATCACACACTTATCAGGCATTACATTTGGAAATCAAGAAAATGACTTATCTGTGGTGATTATCCACTTCTTAACTGACCATTATTGAGCCTACCAAACTTCTTTAAAGCCCCCACTCAATTATCAGATTTATCTAATATAAATATTATTTACTTGATAAAAATTTCAATTGAAAACAAAAGAATGACAAACTGTTAATGGGCTGTTGACACATTGAGAAGGGCGCCTTTAAACTTCACACATGCAATATGTTCTCATCCATGCATGTAGGACTGCAACATTGATATGCTCACACAAGCTGTAGTTGATGAAGTGGGAAAGAGAAACCAAGAGATTACTGCTGAAGCCGTGACTGTATGTGAGAAATTCAACAAACTTTTCAAATTGTTTGCCAAGTGCCATGCTGCATACAGCTCATCTAACTACATGGAAGCTGGAGAAATCGACTACTTAGGTAAGGTATACTTCTGTATAGAAACAATCCTATCATCTGGAAGTGGGGTAACTGGTATACAAGAGCTTTATGAGTATGTGCCAACTGACCATTTTAATTGGTTTGTTTTTTCTCTTTCTCTAGAAGCAAATATAGATGCTCTCATGGCTTACTACAGGCAGCAATGTCCTGATGCCAAGATCTCACCGAAGTTACACATCCTTGGAAATCACAACCTCCCATGATCCGAAGATGGGATTGGCTGCGGTTTTCATGGGGAACAGGGTGGGGAGCATATTCATGCAGACCTCAATAATATCAGATTTAGCATCAGGGGCCTAAAAGACAGTCTCGAAATTGCCAAGAGCCTAATGAAGAACACTGGATGCAGGCATCTCCCACCACTCAGAAGCACAAACCCGAAATCGTGTGTAAAATTGGAAAGAATAAAAGCTAATAAATGTTATATGTATCGACAAAAAATGCTTGTGTAAACAGAATGTACTGGTACATGTATATAGTACTGAAAATGTTAATGCAACATGTTATTGGTTTGACAATCTGCAATTTGGTTGGTCACTCGCAAAATCCATTTCTATTTTTACTTTTATTTTTGAAGATAAATGCCATTCATTGCATGTAACTTTTAACTCAAAGTCAGGTTCTTGTACCTGCTCCATAACTGTACATGAACAGAAACATCCTCACAAATGGGTTCATAAGCATCTCCTTGAACAGATGATTAGTTTTGCAATCATATCTAATTAGCTTTGATGGAAGAGAATCTGCAAGGGAAAGACCATTCTTTTGTGTGATGATACAACAGTTCTCACCATGTGTAGATGACAAATTATTAAAGGTCTGGCGAAATGCCCATGTTGCAAAATCACAGAAATACGGTTGATGGTCTACAGAACAGTTATGTTTATTTCTTTTATCATTTAGCGCGCGATTATTAAATATGGCAAAAGGAAAATGCAATGTGGGCGTGTCCCCAAACCCTCTCCAGTCGACTTTTTTCGGCTTTCCGAAGTTTGCCCGAGGTCGTATCTTCTAACACCGATAACAGGAAGTAAACATTTCACACCTTCGTAAGCTCCCAACGGGGAGTAAGCTTAACTTCTAGGGTTCCCGCTTGCATAAGCTTAATTAGTATGATACTCTGTTCACGCTAATGCTCACAACACTTGCAAAATGCGATAAATGAATAAAATTCTATCAAAATGATTCTCCACGATTGCGAATGTATATTTTGACGTGAAATTCGGTTTTGCCAGCCAAAGCTACAAGGATTACCGATTGATCAAAGCGGCTACGGGCTAGCCATCAGGCGGCGGAAAATCGCCGTCTAAAAGCAGGACGATCGCCAGGTGAAATATGCACAGATCGTTTCTTTTACCCTCGTTCCTAGGCGATAAGGCACTAATCTTTCTAAAATTGAAAAGAAAACGAAACTAACGCAATGAACAGTGCAAATAGATAACATACTCATTTCTGGCTAAGTTACTTCTGGGTTTATAGCTTAACCCTTTCAGGCCAGACTTTCTGGTAACTTACCAGAACTACCCCTATATATAGGGGTTAGGCCTGAAAGGGTTATCTTATACAATCTATATATTGTGTTCTGTGATTTGTTCGTTTACATCCCTGACATGCATCAGCTACTCTGATTCGCTAAATTTTTTAGCGCCAGTCAACTGTCATAGCCTTTCACAAAGGCATCGTGAAGTTCATACCGTTGTCGACCTGATTTTTACAAGGGTAAAACTGCCCCAAATCTCATTGCAAACATGTTCCTCACATCATAACATAATTTATTGTATTTTCTTTCGGCCGAGTCATAATAAGAAAAAAAGAAAACACATAAAAAACGTAGCGACCCTATTTCTTAAGCGCATGTTACAGAAAACACATAATTTTGGTCCTAACATTCAATATTGACGGCTGAAAGTCCACATGCAGTCATCTACAGAGAGCGTTTCTCTTTGCCAGTAATTATAGTTCTACAGCAATATATTTAAAGAAAAAATAATCAAGTCTTTGCAGCATATCAATCCCGTAACTTTGATCACACTCAATTCTTTCAAGGTGGTAACCGTGGGATGTATAATACAAAGAAATCACACCATTTATGCCCAGTTACTCCCATTTGTCCCTGTATCAGGGCGTAATAGCTATGGTTGTGTTTCAATGTGACTTTCTCATTTTCCGTCACCAGATAATCAGGACTCTCAGTCCCTGGAGCAATGTAGGGTCTATTTCTATCGATAAATATACCACACTCCCTACTTGTGACATTTCTGTGGTTTTGACTTAAAATACTGGTGTAGTTTTGTTTTGCAACTGGTTCCATGTTGCGGCCATGTTTAAGAGCAGGTAAGTCTGGGTTTACAGGTCTGTAACCCATCAACCTAGCCACTAAGCTAGTCGTGTCTTTAGAACGATTTGATATTGATTTGTCATTTCACAATGTATTAACTCTAGTGTATACAGAATAAAAATTAGAAGAAGCTATTCTTCTAGCTCTAACGTCATGCCACAGTACACTCTGATTTTGTAACCTTGTATAACTTTCGATCATATTAACCCTTTGCACCCTGACCCCCTGGTACTCTATGACGTCATCGGACATTTCTGTCCGAGCCGGGTTCAAAGGGTAAATATCATCTTCTGAATATTTTGGAAATAAAGAAAGAAAAGACCTCAACTTACTTTCTAAACTACGATCTTCATTTGTAGAAACCAAAGCTAAACTAATTAAATTGATTGCCTCAGTGCACTTTAAACCTGCCATGCGGCCATCTAGACCAGGCAAATCAGTGTCATTTTCTGAATTTGGAATAGCTGATATTTCAGCTATGGCTCCGCAATCCGGGATAGTTGTGTTATCACCATGTCCTGGTTCGGGATCATCGCTAGTCATAGATGGCTCTTCAATCATGGTGAACAAACATGCCCTTGGTACACATTCGCGGAGTTGTTTGTAAAGATTTTTTTTCTCAGCACTTGAAGCTTGATGTCTCTTATGAAGGGGAGAAAATAGCCATTTTTTTTGAGTCGACAAGTTTCCTCTTTTCATCTCCTAAAAGTATAGAAACAACGGATTAAAACGTACAAATTAAAACAAACCTGAAAGTTACAGACATCAGGATTTTTAACCCTTTGAACCCGGCTCAGACAAAAATGTCCGATGACGTCATAGAGTACCAGGGGGTCAGGGTGCAAAGGGTTAATTGAAAAAGCACTATATGTTATGTAGAATAAAGTTAATAGCTAATTTTCGAAAATATTTAGGTCAGTTTCAATTACATGTAGTGACATACTAAATATAGATTCCCGCCGTTGATATACTCACTGGTGACATCACACACATGGCTATTATAATTTTAAGATTTCCCATAAGCAGACATTTAGTGTTAACTCCTTATATATTTATGAAGCTATCAAAGACATATCATATGTTAAATATAAGCAGTCATAGTTTACTGACCTGAAGCATTGTATTTGGCTTGTTTAAAATCCATTTCTTTCACCCTAAGAGGGGTTATTTGTGTTTTCTTCTTGGGTACATTCCATTTGCATTTCAGTTCTGTACATGAAAGGTTTGTCATACCAGTCCTGTTGGCAGCTTCCACCCTGAACAGCAGTGATGTCACGTGACTGCAAGTCTCCCCTAAATAATATTAAAATTAAGTTTTGTTTCAAATACTTGAAGGTAGTCAATATATGACGACTTTATTTTAAGTGTCCCCTGACTGAACACGAAAGATGAACCACAACACCCTCCATATGCTGAAAATTGATACAACTCGTTAGCTTAACACATGTTCAAATATATATATATATATATATATATATATATATATATATAATATATATATATATATATATAATATATATATATATTATCATTAAATATAAAATCAGACAAGTGGAAAACTTTTTATATTTAATGTTATTCCGGTCTCTACCCGTACATTGATATGTATAACACAGTTCAGTCAGAGAGAGAGAGAAAGAGAGAGAGAGAGAGAGAACGACTGAATGTATTCCCCACTTGTTAGCTTTGAATGGCATTATCACAACGATGCTTATTTAGCAAGATTCACAGAAGACGGGTACCTTATTACTTTCACGGTGAAAGTCAACATGATGACGAACAATCACTATAAAATAACTTAGAAAGCTTACCCAGCAGTACATGTACAGTATGCAGAGTGTATTGAACCATCTCTCTTCCTACACAAATCCAACAATGGTGAGGTAGACAACCTATTCTCTGCGATGGCGTGCAGTTCGCACGTAGAAACACGTATTCAGTTTCAGTGGATATATCCAGTAGGAAGATTTCCTTCATCCACTCAGCCTGAAAATACCTGTATGCCTTGCCCTCCTTATATTCATTAAGCATTCGTTTGGTGAAGTCAACATTTCTGCCGGGTGATCAACCATCACAAATTGGCAAATGTCATTGAAATATATAGGATGCCATTTCTTCACTCCACCCTCAGATTCCCCCACCCACCAATCCTTGATGAGAAGGGGATTTGGTAGTTGACCCGATGAGGTTGACAGAGGCAGGAGAGTAGAATACTCTTTTTCCTTTTCTTGAATAATTTCCTGCTGTGTCTTCTTCAAAGGTATTCCCATCTCCCATTCGGCAAATGCTCTTACAACGAGCATCGCTTTTGTCCCGTCTTTTTTAGTCCCCTCTTAAACACATAGTCCTGAAGCGCGCATACAGTCCAGGTCTGGAAAATTTCTGGT
The DNA here is from genome assembly GCF_041260155.1 of Ptychodera flava. Lineage (NCBI taxonomy): Eukaryota > Metazoa > Hemichordata > Enteropneusta > Ptychoderidae > Ptychodera > Ptychodera flava. The sequence continues at coordinate 39,152,012 of NC_091939.1, read as the reverse complement.
ATCATGACTTCCTGGCATTCACGATTCTCCATACTTTTTTTCTGGTGGAAAACAGTAAAATCATATGTAGTTTATAAAATAATCAGGAAAGTCTAATAAAACGTGATTGAACTTCAAAATTCAAGCTTGTATCACAATCAAATTAGTTTTGACCTCTCCCAAATAAAAGTATTTTATTCTGCGACAAAAAATAAATGATTGTGTATATTACTAATCTACAATAAGCATGGCTTTACCGACTACATTTTCACCCTACACTGTTTCTCTTTACACTGGGTAGGCTTACACGATCGTTTACCGCAGCTTTTTTCACTGTAAACAAAATATATTCTGTGACATTAAATGTCATCCCACTCTCCCGGTCAAAAGTAGATTATGTCGGTTGGTTACGGTACACTTTTGATGAAAAATATAATTTGATTGTTTTCTTGAATGAGCGTACCATATATTGGCATAGCTGGCGCTGCCAAAGTGAATGTAAACAAAGCAGACGACACTAAGGTGGCGCCAATCTGAAATGTCTCGGTGCAAAGGAAAAGAAATTTCGCTAGGATTCATAAAGTAAGAATTCTGACGGGGGAAATTATGTTCGATATATCTGTTGTCATGAGATTTCCTGTCACGTACTGATAAATAGTGAAAGATACTTACTTTGCCTTGACGCAGTTTGAAGTTGCCGCGAAACGATGGCGCCACTCTTCTGTAACTACGGATGCTGAGAGCAACTCTGGCATAAATGACCCTGTGACCCCTATTTTATTTCCCATAATTCTGTGTGGGATTGTTTACGAAGCAGGATCTTTTGAGTTCAAGTGATGGAGGACAGAGGCGTCGACTGTATTTCTTCAAACTTTATTACTACAGCTACGATGAACTACTGCTACTATAATATAATGTATCAGTGGGTGGATAAGTGACGACCAGATCCAGTGGTGAGCGATGCGCTCTGAGTATACGCATACACATATACTATACTGTGCATAAACATATACTAAAGTAAAGTGGCTAATTCAGGCTGTGATATAGCCGATTTTGGCGGAAAGTAAGAAGCGTCTTTGACTTTGATTGGTTAGAGATGAGTCACACGTCAGAAAGAATTAAAACTATGTGTAAACACAGGATATTGGAAGGAACTGAAGAGATTACAATCTGTCTTCATTGTCAAGGAATTAAGAAGTAGCTATCTTTGTATACGTTTCTTGCCAAATTCACCGCGCTAGATGGAAGTAGTGATCAGGGTATGCTGCAAACAGCAGATACCAATCCCACCACAAGAGGGCGCTGTTAATCCTATTAATCCTCAATCACAGACCATGATTCCATGTTCAGTGCATACAATGTTTTTAATCTTTGTTTTATCAAGTTGATAATTCACCCAATTAAAAAGACAAGAGACAGAAAGTTGCCTCATTGAATATTCTTGGTATAAATTACAAATTTTTGTGATTGAAGAATAATCGCATGTCATTCAATGGCTCTGAAAAACTTTTTGGAAAACTCTGAATCCCCTTCATGCATATTTGTAAGGCCTGACATCATGATGAATATATTTATAGCCACCAAAACCCTACACGGTTCACAAGTGTGAGGGCCTTCGTGTTCACCCAACAATCTATGCAAAGCCTGCTGGAATATATTGCATCAATTTGCTTTCAATTTACTCTGTTTTGATATTATAAGCCTAGAGATTTAGGGCAAGTCTAGGGGGCACATTGTCAGTCATAGAAGCTTTGTCTTTGGATTCCAAAAGCAGTTAATTTAGTCACTGGTTGTAGAGGTACTATATCATAGTCTGATATATCATTGCCATGGTGTCTGCTCTAGTAGTTCCATGAACATAAATTACAAAATGTACCTCGGGCAAAACCATGCAGAGATGCAAAATGTACTCCCAGACTTGAATAACCATCAGTAGGCCCTCTAACAATCATGATTTCTGGAAACTTTGCATCAATTGGAAGAATTGTTGAAATTTCTCTGTGTTAGCCTATATCTTTACATGTAAACTACAAAATTTTCTTGTATCATAGGCAATTTGTTTGCATTGTGGCACATACTCAGAGGGCATACTGATTAATCCATCCATTTTTCACTTACCTCATCTAACAATCTGCTATAAAAATCCTACTGTAGATGTCTACATGTATCTCCTATACAAATCCCATTATAGTTGTTTATCTGCAATACAGACCCCACTGTAGATGTGTATCTACTATACAGGTCCTGCTGTAGATGTCTTTATGCTACACAGATCCCAATGGAGATGTCTGTCACAACTATCAGCATATCACAAAGCAAATCAGTTGGGCAATTAGATGAAGTGTTACAATGACATTCCTGGATCACAAGTTGACTTGACAGTTATGAAATATGAACTATTTGATATATAAAATGAAAACTGTGATTCTGTAAACTTCAACACAGTTAGGACAGTAAATATGGAAACTAATTTTTGACAAATTATTCTTAAGAACCTACTGCACACTGTCCTGATAATAAACATCTGTACCTTCCTTAGAATTGAATGGGACAGTGTTCTACATTGTGTAAGAAAAGACTTTGGGTCAGAAATCTTTGTGCATGTATATGGAATCATGAGTGAGAAGTGAAATTTTGATGTCCCTGATGACAGATGTGAAAACTTCCTGGTAGACACACATTTTAAGGTAGAATGCACCAAGGGCACAGAGGCTGTCTTTCACCATGTTTAAGCAATGTATTCATTGCTTCAATAAAGTTTGTGTGCGATGTGTGATAGTGAGCCTAGGAGTGTAAGTGTTTCTGAACTCTACGACGTGTGAAGCAGGGGTCGCAATAGAATACTATATTATACATATTATTTAACTTTATATTATTTAACTAATGCAGACAACGGAACAGATGTTTCTTGCTGCAGCGGGCACTGCTCTGCGAGCTGTAGATGTCTGTAGCTTGCATTTTTGTCAATTGTACTCCTGTTGGGCCTCTTGAAATGAAAGTTCTTATCCTTGCTAGCGATGTCGTAGACCAGAGCCCGGTCATTGATAGTCTATTGGCATATACACGAGTACGGGTAAGTGTTTAGCTCCATGGCTCGAGCTAGCCCCATTCAACCGATTCAAGAAAATCATGATCAAATGTATCTCAATCCAGCGTGTAATTACTGTTCAATATTCAGCAGATATTTACTTAGATTAATTGACCTTTTATTGCGTGGTAGATTTGGTAAGTTGGTATGCTTGTGACAAATCAGCCACCATATCAGCAGCAATATCGAAAACATAATAATCAACCCGTAACCTCATGCAGCATTCTCGGATATATTATCAACATGTGGGGGGACCCCCTCAGGAGCATGTGCAGCGCAACGACCACTGCGCTTTAATATGAAATAGTCTGACTGAAGTCCGAATTTCAATACTTATCTCACCTCTTGGAGAAAATAAGTTTGGGTCGATGATTAAAGACATCTCTGAAGCAGCACATTTGTGCAGTGATGTACACAAATCATTGCATTGGGGCAACAGTGCACTATGCACTTTGCTTGATTTCAGTGGGAGTCGAGACGTGACATAATGCTGCTATTCATTCATACACAAATAAATTGACACTTCCTCACAGTAAAGGTATGTCAGACATTCTTTCCCAAAGTTAGGGCTGTAACAGAGCAGGGTGTTCTAATGACATAGACCAAAAAGTTCAAAATAACAATGGGATGACTCCTGGTGATTGCGACAAAAGTTGATATCATATGCAATGAGCAGTGTAAGCGTCAAGCTGTCGCTGAATCTAGAAACACACACCGCACAACTGTTCATCCAAGTTTGTTGCAGTCATCCCACATCTAGATTATTTCAAAACTGATTGTTTTCTGGTACAATTCACATGCAAATTATCTATCCAATACATGTCCTGTAACCTCACTGTACCACCTCTGAATGTTGCGTGCGACGGTCGATGCATACAGTACAAAATGAGACTCTAGTTTTAGTTTGCAAAAAGCCACGACTATTTGTTCTTATGTACATTTATAAAAAAAGTTGTTACTTTTTCTTTTGATTTGAATTCTTGACCTGTTTTCTGTGTCTGCAGCAGGTAGTTGTTAGCAAGTATATAAGTGTTTGCGTTGCATGTAAATAAAATGCAATCTTGATGAACGTAATGCGCATGTTTATAGGATACTATGTGTGCGTGTGTTGTCACCGTAATCCCAACATAAAAACACTCATTCTCCGGCGCTGAATTTCCGACATTCGATCTCTCAGACATGTTTTCTGCGTTTGGGGATTAAAGTGATGAAAATACCAAAGTAAGACAACAAAGACCCGCCGCAGTCGGGTTTACACTTGATTTTGGTACAATACGCTCCATATAGCACTCGCCTATCGGCTTGTGCCATATGTCGCATATTTTACCAAAATCTCAGGTATACCCTTGGGGGGGGGGGTTTATTGCTTAAAAATAAACCTTAATTTGCATATAATTTATGAATCCCTTTCAATCAGAACAAATCCCCCCAATTTTCCAAGTAGAGGGGATATTCCCAATGTGAGAGAAACCTGAAGAAAACACTGCTATCGGACAACCATTTCCAGAAACTGGTGGTCCAAAGACCAGGTTTTGATGTCCTGGGACGAGGGACTACCCCTAATTTCGAACCCTGTCTAAAGTGCAGGCTAAGCTCAGCGCGCCAGGCTGTACAGTTAGAACACAACCTCCAACCTAAGACTAATTAATTGGGCAGTCATGGAATAGATGAGAACACACACATAGCTGTGCACGTATGCACATTTAAATTACGATAGCAACGGTCTACCATGGGGCCGTGTGCTGACTTCTTCTCGGTGTCGTTGTCATGTTGTTTGTTGTTGCACCAGCCCAAAGCCGCCTTCGGGCTAACCCTGCGTACAGGTCCGTGTGTTCCCGGCGTTATACGGCCTCCACCTCCTTGTGGTGGAGGCCGTATAACGCCGGGAACACACAGACCTGTACGCAGGGCTACCTTCGGGCGGTTGCAACTACACAATGTACATAAAAACCAGTTACACGGCCCCTAGGGCACCTGTCTTGATATAGCCTTCAAATCAATTGCATAGATACTTTGCTTGAGGTTTTGGAAAGCACGCGTACGGCGCGGCGTCAGTATCAAACTTCCCTCCAGGCCAGACTTGGTCATCTAAATATGCTTTTGTTGCTACATAGAATAAAATCGTATAAAAGAAGGCCTACCTACTGAGTTCAATACCCGAAGTCCATGGTAACAAGCATCGCATCCGCATCGTCCGCTCGCATGGGTCCGTTACTTCACAAGCATCGTCCAGCTGCCCGGACAAGAGACCTTGGCAAGCGAAGATGGGTGCATGTTTTCCATGTAACAAGTAGCAGCATACCGTCTCGCCCGGGGAAATTGGTGATCAAAACTTCATGAATTTCGAAAGGTCCTCGGCTGAAGAGACAGGAACACATCCAATACGAATTCATTCAAGACTGGATATCGCCTTCTCACTGATCCAATCTTGGATAGCGGTAGCTCGCTCTCGAACGCTTTTGTCAAAAGCGGTCAACCTGATAATTGAACATTCACACTTTCCAGACGACGTGATGAGAGCTGCTTGCTTTACCAGCATGCAATGCGGTCGTGCTGGGCGCGTGCGTGTACCCGCGCCGTTCAGGGATCGATGATCATCGATGGTAAATTTTTCCCAGAAGTCTGCATATGGAAATTGATAGGAACTTGGGTTGTCCCTGCGTTTAATATCATCAGACCGGCGATATATAGAATGTAAGAATTCAATGCATCCTTTGAGCAACCGGGTTTGAATGGGATCACTCCAACAATGCTTCCATGGTGATTTTGATATGCACCTTTAGGCTGCCGTGTTCAAAAAAAAGCGGGGGGGGGCCTGGCGGAATTCAGGGGGTTCGAAAATTTTGGGGGTAGTAGGAGGGGCTTGAAAGTTTTGCTCTACCTACAGGGAAGATCTGAAAATTTTTTGGTTCCTTTTTTACTTTTTACATTTTCCGATTCCAAATTTTGTAGGTAATTTAATGACCTAATTTGGCGTAGATACAAGTGTAGGGCCTATATAGTTAGGTGTAGGCCTATATGAAAGTATTGTAGGCCCTATAACGACAGAAATATTACATATTTATCAGAAATGTTAATAAAAAAATCATATAAATTTAAATAAATCATACAAATTTATAACACAAAAAAATTAACCTAATTGTAAGTAATGGCACCTATAATAAGACCACATGTATTATCTCGTCAATTCACATCTAGCGACTACCCCGACGAGATGCTTGCTAGCGACCAATGTAGGCCTAACTTATGTCACGTAAAAATATCGAGCGATAAAGTATATATTCTTCTTCTCAATAACGTGATGTTAAAATGTCTTGTCGTTTTTCCTTTGTAATATAACTACGATCAGTGTATGCTGAAAAAATTATTTATGTTGTTCTTATAGAGAAAACGTCAAGAATCAGGATAAATAGTCAAAGTATAATAATTACCTTTGATGTAAATAAACTCCGCAGACAGCTAGCTTCACGTGAAACAATATAAACAAACTGTGATTCACAAGTTCAGGATCCAAATAAGTCTTGATGCACATTTTGTATCACATAGTCGTATCCGCGCTTTGATGAAGATTTCTTAAATTGAAGCGTCCTACCAAGGAAATAAGCCAGCTAAATGCGAGGATGGTTTGACTTTTAAGAGTGGTCGTCACGTAAAGAACTTATCTTATGCGATCACCTCATGTTTCCTCGAAATTCTGTTTTAAAATTGTCGGAGCGCACTACTATACCGAAAAGATCACAGGTTAGTCAACATTCGTGTATGCCGCTAGACAACCGTCAGACCTACATTTAATAAAGTGTAACCATTAGAAAAATTTAGTCATAATCAAGTGAACAAGAGTCACAGTAGGGTCGTCGACGAACGCTCTACTTTTTCAACTGACGCTTCAAGAAAGTTTTCTTTAAAGGGACATTAGCTGTAACTTTGACTAATTTTTCACTACTCTGTTTCAATGTATCAGCTACAGAATTTTATTATAATCCGATCATCATGACCAATGCCCGGTGTCCTGCTTACCAACGCAGCCTGTATACGTGAAATGACCATTGTTATTGTCGATAAATGTATATTCTAGTCCGGACCTGAATACAAAATTTAAACAATAACGATGCAGATTATACTAATATAGGGCCGCGTTCAAAAAATATGGTGAGGGGGGGTTGGAGGATTCAGGGGGGATTCGAAAATGTTTGGGGTAGTCGAGGGGGGACTTGAAAGTTTTGCTCTGCCTATAGGAGGGGGACCTGAAAATATTTTGACTCCCAAAATTTTGATGTCTTCCAATGGTTCTAATGTTAGTAATAATTGAACAAAATCTAGAACCGTTTTGTCACATTTTATGTCTTTAATCTTGAAAAAATCTAAAAATGTATGAATGCCATTAAATTTTCGTAAAACAAGTTGGCCTTGTAATGGGGCAGGAGCTACAACTGTTGATAATTTTTCAATATTTCTATGCAATGTATCAAACACAGTTTCTTGGTGTCTCTCTACAGCATGCTGCTGAAAAACACAATATTCAGTTTGTCAACAAAGCCCGTTTGTCTAAATATTGGTGATAATTGAATGATGCAAATGCACGGTACACGTAGGCTGTGTTGGCAACTTGAAGCTGAATATTGGACAGCTCAACATGCTGTAGGGAGTAGAACAAGAACGCAATTGTATGAACCGAAAAAATATATAGTCAAAATAAAAAGTTAATACAACTACTGCCCTGCTACTACATACTGGCAGTGGCAATGATACATGTAGCTCTGACTCTGATGTAGTTTAAGAAGAGTTTCGGTCAAAGGACACTCAATTGACAGTGAAACATACATCGTACTTGTACACAAGATCCAGCCAGAGAGCAACACATAGAAGACTAGGGGACTAACATTTACCATGGATTTTTGAATTCTGGCATATGAGAACAATCAAATATTAGAGAAAAAAGATGGGGTCACCATACTTGATCTTATACAAATGTGCGATGAAAAGTCAGGTTTTTCTAAAATCACTTAAAATCAATATATAAAACCATTCAAGTTCATGCAGTGAATGAAATTTTCACATCTCATTGTACCAATAACACAAAAGTAAAACTTTGAACAGTAAAGACTCTAATTTAAATGGAAAAATGTGTGACTAAATGGAATCATTTATTTTTTTATCAAATTTGTCATTATTACACCCAAAATTTCTGAGATTAAAACAGTAATTTTATGGAATATTTTATCCTTCCAGTATTGTCAATTTTGTAAAACATTTATAAGTGGCATCTAAGTTGTATTATGTCTTGTACTTTTGAAAAAAAAAATCGGTAGGTCACTGTGCTCATTTTTTTCACAATTTGGTTAAACGTAGCTAGGAATACACAATTTTCATACTCTCACTTTGTGTGTTTTTCAGCTGGTGCCATTGAACTGGCCAGAGTTGGATAAACTCAAGTCGGCTTAGACTGAGAAATCCCAAAAGTTCACTGATGCATTTAAAAATGAATCAATTTAAGAACTTGCCCTAGGTATATGGCTCTACAACCTGCTGATAAGAGGTAGTGTTGAACATCTGCGTGCAGAACGACACATTACATGTTTTTTTTTACTCTGCGTGCATTCCTAATAAATATGCGGCTATATGGTAATTTGGGGGGGGACTTGAAAATTTTTGAGGGTATTGAGGGGGATCTGAAAAAAAATATTTCAATCGCGATTCCTCCAGTCCCCCCCCCCCCCCACCATTTATTTTGAACGCGGCCTAGGGTATATTTATGAGCTAAATATTAGGAATTTCTCCATGGTTCAGAGATTCAAACCAGAATCTGCAGATGATACACAGAACAAACAAAATTTAAAAATGACCAAAGTTACAGCTAATGGATCTTCAAGCTTTTTAATCTCTGCTGAAATCAGCCAATAGTGGTATAAGTTTAAAAAGAGGTCGTCACATTATTAAATAAATTTTACGTAATAATTACACGAATCTTGCACAAGCACATATATTTAAGCAAAATCAACGAAAAAGCACAGTTAAAGCCATAAGACCAAACATGAGTTTGAAGACGCGTACACGCAGCCATAAGAAAGACAAAACCCTAAACTAAGTTATGAAGAGAAGAAATAAATTGCAGTGGTCATGTGACTTCGGGCTTCACTTACCGCTACTCAATGTATTGCAAGTTTGTTAAGATGCAAATCACCTGTAATCAAACTTAACGGCAGAAATACACAATGTTTGTCAATACTGTTAGCGCCTTTCGATTACCCTCATTGTCACACCCGGGTCACTTTTAATTTACTGGAGTCACACCAAAGAATTGTACAATCAGTTCAAGTCGTGCATGGTAACGTAAATTTGATGGATATATTTGAACAGATACTCGAGGGCAATCCCGTACAAGAATTTGGAACTCGATAATACAAGTGGAGAAATTTATCCTGTGATGTGTACTGTGTGGCCGTAGTTTGCTGTAGAGTCGGTATTACTTTATGTAGATAAAATCAAGTTTCCCATGCATTCAACTCTTCAAACTAGATCATCATCCAACTTTAAAGCCTGCGATAATTTCTCAGTACGTTCAGCTACCATAAATACCGAATTTCTTACCACGGTAAGTTTACCGATAATTTTAATTCAAACTGGCCGCCAACTCTGCATGTGTTACTCTATAGTAAAATTTCGATTTCGAAGGACGAAGACGTTGAAAAGTTTCCATACACCAAGAGCATTAAAATGAACTCCACAAGTGGTATTTCAGAAAAGAATTGAAAAAGTTTGAGTAAAGAATTGAAAAGGTTTGATTGTTCGAATAACTGTCCCCGAGGCGCAAAGCATTGCCTGCGTTGAACTCTTTCACTCCAGTCAACTTGTCAGGTCAATATAATGACCCTCAGTAACCCCCTGTAACAATAGGCCAAACCCGGAATTCGAATCGACCACGGTACAAACAAAGCCATGTGCGTAAACGCGCTTAGACGACGTGTATTTCCATGCGCGTTAGTACACATGTGGGCTTGTTTGTACCGGCATCACGTGATTAGTTGGGCGTACTGAGTCTGTAGAATGCATCGCGTCCCTTTTATTCCGGAGTAGAACCATTCCAAGTGCAGACAATTGTTTATTCGTCGTTTGTTTTGATCTCTTCAGTGTTTCCTGTTTTCTTTTGTTTTGTTTTTGTCTTTTTTGCGATGTCTCTCGCGGAATGCTTCGGTTACCCATGAAGACAGTCTATAACGAAGTCATACCCGAGTTTAAGTTTTCCTATATGCAGCCAGCCATGCTTGCTTAACTTAAGATATTAAAAGATGTAAAAGATATGTGATAAAAACAGTTTTCAACTCCAGGGGATATTTAAAGCGAGGGGAGGAGTTAGCTTCAGAAAATAATGTTCTCTCGAGGAAGCAGATTCGAGTACTTGACCGTGTTGGGGCGTTTTGGGGCACCCTGATTACAAAAAACGTCCGCCGGAGCACCCAAACTTTCCAAAATTGGCCAAACCTTCCCGGTTTTTTGTCTTAAAATTCAAATAAATAAAGTTGCTTTGGAGTTCTATCTTTCATGCAAACATATAATTGACATTTTCTCAACATACAGCTTCCCAGCAAGTCAATTACTAGGTAAAGAATAAAAATGGGGGAGGGGGGTCACCGTGCAAATTTGGGTACTAGAGAAACAAATTACCCAAGATAGTTTTAACAGACACACTACTGAAATACGAGTTTATATCCTTCTACGACATTAAGCTTGCTTATGATTGATTTGACCACTGGCAATTAGGCATCGCAGACTAGAGAAAACATGCAATACACCATCTATGTTATCCCCCAAACCGCTGATATCTGTGGATAAATGATATACTCAGAGAGCACGGACCTGATTGAAGTGGTCGTAAATCGTGTTACTTCACACAGCTGAAATTATTAGTTTGCCAACATCAAACGTGTTGTGTTTGGCAGAAAAAATACCTATACGATTCGCATTGTCTAACAAAAATAAATATGACTTTATTACCGTTATATTTGTATGGAACTCATAGTATACTCAGAGCGTGTAGGTTTGTGTTTGACGGCAGCAGACCGTGTTACGTCATAGAGTTCAACGAAGTAACCGATGCTATATCGAACAGAACACCTGAAAAATGTGTCAATATGCATCCGTTATGTCCATGGGCGTGTGAATGGAGAACTTCAGCTGTGACTGTCGCCCATGATAATAGCACCGTTATAGTAAAATGCGAGTGAATGAGTAATTAGCAGCACAGCTTTTGAAGGATTTTATTCCCTAAAATTGACAAAAAATGGCAATCAATTCTTAGTAAGTTAAATTTTCTACCCGTTGTACCCGTACAACTGTTAGTAATGACGTATCGTCTACCTGGGGGAACTCGTGCGATGAGGTACTTGGCGATCAACAAAGCAGAGGCTCACAAGGAGTTAGACTGGTATGAGGAGGGTTTATTGGCTTGATTTCACCATACAGTAACGTGCCCAGCAGGATCGTGTTCTGCTGTTTCTCATAAATTCTCCCTTCAAAAAGGGAAGTTACAGTCTAATCGTACTGATTTACTAAAATGGTCGTCCGATTTGGCACACATCGAAATATATTTCCATACAATTAAATGTTTAAGGTCTCAAAATTACATCGAGTGATCGGTTCATGCTTAATTAAAGTCGGACTGTAACAGTCCTTGATTGTTCCTTAGGATATACTTTCTATCTCTTAAAGTTTACTGAGTCTCATGTTTGTATAGCGTGATCGTTAGCTACTATCACTGATCACTCCTTGAACTCTGCTCACACTGAAGTCCGTTTAGGTCCAAGGTGATTGAACTGTAACTGTAACTAATAAGAGTCCGTAAATATTCGATACATAAGAGTAAATAAATATGAATATAAAGAGTACATAATCCTTGCCTTGTAACACTGTCAGGCAAATTGTTTGGTAAATGAGAGGCAATTTTGTTGTGAAATTTATTTGAGAAAACGCCTTCCAGTTTCCCTATTTTACTTTTATTTTGAACATGCCGAATCCTTTCAAAAGGTTTGCAAGACTACGCTACAATTTACATTTATGTAAACCATCTTTCACTTTTAAAAGTGTGATTGCACCAAGGCAAAGTTCTACACCCCCACCCCCGCGAATTGTGTAGGATACGGCCCTTGATCTATTTTACATATTGTGGTGAGGTACCACGATTGGTTTGTACATTGTGGTATATCGTACCTACCTGTAAGGTACAGGCTACCCATTGATTTCTGCATTGTGGTACCCCATACTTAAATGTATGGTACACGATACTAACTAGTGTCGCATGCAAGATCTCGAACCTGCTTTCGTGCTCTATTTGAGCCAGGAGCGACCAGCTGTAAGCTACAGCAGCAACCTGCGGATGCATGCAGCTCGCAGCTTTGCCGCTTGTGGTACAAGTCAAGCAGAAACGCAGGTCCGAGGTCTGGCATGCTAGACTAGGTACTACTAACGTTTATTTTATTCTTGACCCTGTGTAAGATAGGATAACAAAAGTGAAGAACAGCTAGGTGTGACAGAAACAGTGTTTGTAACTTTAACATAGAATATTATATTGATGATTGCCAAAAATATACAGTTTGGAGTATACGTTCTCTAATCGTCCTTTTCAGTGGGAAACCTTAGTTGAACTAACGACCCGTGCGAGCGGACGGTGGGTAAGCCTCAGCTCTGGTAATTTGGGTTTCTTGATAGGGGACATGTACGTGGATCAAGTAGAATGAGTTAGATTATTGTTGAGCGGATATTCTGAAGTACCATGGGACTTGCGATTTCAATACATCCGTATTATGTATGCTAAGACTGACAGCAAAATTCGATTTCTCCGGGAAAAACTGTAAAGCATCGATAAAGAAATTTAAAATCTCGAGGGCGGAGGTTTTGAGCACAGTCACTTGTGGTTCGATACACGGCGATAGTCGCTGCTGTATGCATTAGAAAAGAGTTCTGCATACCACAACGGCCATCGCTGTGTGTTGAACCACAAGCGACTGTGGTTTTGAGGACAAAGTGATCTCACTGTATGAGCTACAAACCTGATGTTCGACAAGTTGAACGTATTAAATGCCCAGTAGCTGCAACTTTTTGATGGTATTTTCACTAGATTTTGTTGAATGTCAATTGCAAGTTATCCTACTCCTGTGCAAAGCATGTTGAGATACACAGTGTTTGTCAACTCAGCCTGTACATGTTTAGAGGCATCGTTATTGCTGACAAGTGAATTATGGTTCGGACTGGAATTCAAAGTGTAGACAATAACAGTGAACATTCACGTTATAGACACTATGTCAAGTGTTTCGACATGATTTGGGGAGTAGAACACGAAATCGCAATTAACATACAAAAGGAAAAATTGCAAATATTCAATATAGAAATAACGGGCGACGCGCTGACCATTAACGTTTATTTATGGGCAAGGGCGAGAGGAAAGCCAAGCAAGCCTCGCCCCTTAATTTGGCTTTCCGCAAGCCCGCGCCCATAAATAAGCGCTAATGGTCAGAGCGGAGTCTGTTATTTCCATTATATTATCAACGAACGGGAGAAAACCGTCAAAATTTGCGAAAATTTTCGGAGCGAACGACAACTGGGCCCAAGATCTGAGCATTACGCGACGCACTGTCACGCGCGCTGTAAAATATTGGCAAATCCGGAGATATTTTCAGAAAAAATTATCTCAACGTGGCCCACAAGTGCTCCATTTTATATTGTGATTGATTATGATTTACGTTTGATCTGTTAAGTTATGATACTTTGAGTTGTTAATCTTTTCATTCATATTCACGGGCATGTAAACAGACTATTACTGTGTATTTTTTGTGCTCAGTCACGCGGTTCAGCTCGACCTATCAAAATGCGACAGTCCGCGCAAGGTAATATAATGATATAGGCCTATCAATGCAAAAGTTACAGCTACGTCCACATGCTTTGCGTGACTAACGACTGATGTAGGCGGCCTCCATCGATACCGCACTGACATTTACTATCATCGGACGCCCTGTATTGGCTGTTTGACTTGATACGGAGTAGCTTGCCGGAGTGACGTCAACAGTTTTACGATGAAACAAAATAGATGTATAAAAAACCCAAAAAATTCCGACGTTTGAATGTCCGATCAAGACAACATATTACATCTCGGATAGTGACTAGGATGGACAGAATATAGCGTAATTAAGCTTAATCTTTCCAAAGTCGAACATTGTGATTATCGTATGCCAGAAGATGGATTTTGTAAGGGGCATGACAGACTCAATATAATTTTTCCGAAAGGTTTATGAAAGGGGAACAAGCATATAAATGCAGGCCTAATGTGTTGAAGTTGGAACGAAAAATCATCTCAGAATCAACAATTCTAACTAAGATAGTGATTAATCGATGTCGGCAAGTTTATTCAGTTAGAATTTTATATTTTTGACTTTATATGAAATGAAAGACAGACATGAATAACTGAATTTCATACATTCAAAACACTGTATTTCACACAGAAATTGATACAGTAAAATAATAATCTGATGTAGCATTGTTATCATGAAATTAATTCAATTTCTGCCATTGATAGTCTCGGTATCAGTGTTGGTGTTGTGTTATCTTTTCTTAAAAACAAGGAAAATATTTCCGCCAAATTTCCCTAACATATTTGTGTTTATGTGTATTAGGGTTTCGTCTTGGCCTCAAATACGACATTCCCATAGCTTATAGCTTAAGTGTTTGACCAGGCTTTCTGGTCATAAATCCCTGTGGAGTCTTTCCCATTTAAATCACTTACTAAGTTGTTTACTATTCCTGTTGAATTTAAGCACTGAATTTAGAAGATTTGTAATTACTGGTAAGGGTTAGGTTCTTTTAGTCCACCTTTGGCGGATATGACCTTCAACTTAACGGCATTTTATATATATCTACCATTTGAATTTCCATGGTGGATTGCCTAGCGCATAGCGCATGGGATCGACAGGTGGTTGTACAGCGCCCTCTACAGGCAGCCTGATTTAATACTGCCAATGCGCCTATTCCATACATGTATTCTCTGTTTCACTGTACTGGACATTGAACTCTCAAAGTTTCGGAGACCATTAGTAAATTTGCTTCGGCGTGATTGTTTTTCATCATTTACCGCAAATTCCAGGATATCTTGATAAAATTAAATAATACTAATAGCGTTGAACAACATACAAAATCTTAAACCAACATAGGTACTTTCTTGTGATGGATAGTACTTTCGTCTCATCATCGCTACAGAGGAGACATGTACGTGAAACTCTGAGTAACGATACGTCTAAGTCCTGTTTTCAACTTGTTATATATATATATATATATATATATAATATAGATATATATATATATATATATATTATATATATATATATATCGCAACTGCGCGTGTTGTTTTACAATGTATTTTATGCATGATATCTTGATGCATCACGTCAACATAGCTGCAATATTCTAATTTTATTGTTAACAAACATGTTTTAACTTTCATCAAACGCCAACGTACTCTAGATACAGTATTAACATAGGTCGTCGGGGTCCCTGACAACTTTTGAGTAGAGTTCTGGCGACACTCTCCGTTTAAGGTATTTTTTGTGAAGACGAGACACTTATGGTACAAAGCATCAATTTGTCATCATAGTAATCTAATCTACTTTCTGTCTTTACGTAGGAAATGATCTTTATCAGTAATCTACGATATGGAAATAGCCATTGTATACAAATTGATTTGAAGGGGTAGTTGTTTGACACACGTTTCAAAGGAGAACAAAGGACTTACATCACATAGTCAATTGCTATTTTCTGTTTGAAATTTAATCTAAAATGTTCTGCATAAATTTGACTGAAGGAGATGAGTCTGATTAAAACACTTCCCATAAAATTGACTGAATATACGTGAATCAAGAACAAACACCTCTGAAGAATAATAAGTCCTAGAAAATATAGCGCATTTTCTTTCGTTTCCTTTCAAAATACTCTCAACCTTAAAGTCACGATTTTTTTGAAAATGAATTTTAATTTAGTTCATTGCTCAGATATTCTCCTGTGAATGAAAACAACAAAATATTTATATTATACATTGAATATAATCTTCCGACAGCAAAGTGTATCATTCAGTTGAACAGGAGCATCTGCTATATTCCTGCCTTGATTAGTTCGTAAGGTTTTTCATTTCCATCATGTAAGCTGATTATACGGATACCAGAATAAACTATGTATTTGCTCAATAGACACAATTGTTTCCGATATATTTATGCATCCATCTGCGTAACTGCATTATTTAAATCATAGACAGTTGAGAACATTTACAGAATAATCGCCAATGATGACGAAGTATCTTCGGTATAATATTGAACAACCAACTCTGGAGTGATATCCCAACACCTCAGTGGCGTTTAATTTCAAACTCGGACTCAACAGGTATCGGCCCTTTAGAAGTTGAAATGATTCGCTAAGAATCAAATATACGGGATTTATAGCCAAATTTTCCCAGTACAAAATCAATGATGTCATTATTCTACCTCTTTATACGTCCTGTAGCTTATCACTTTCTAAAGTAACTCACTCATTTAATTGGTCGAGCTGAACCACGTGACTGACTACAAATACAAAGTAGTGGTTTGTTTGCATGCCCGTAAATAAAAATACCAATATCAACAAATCACAGTATCGTAAACATCGTAATTTTACAGCTAAAACGTAAATTGTGATTTGTACACAGATCATAATCAATCACAAAATAAGATGAAGCACTTGTGGGCCAAGTTTAGACACTTTTTTCCAAAATAATCTCCGGATTTGCAAAAAGCATTTGCAGTGCACCTGACTGTGTCGCATATTGCACTACAGCGTAGACGTCACTGTTCAGTGAATACAATGGGGTGAGAACACCGCCAAAATTATCTTGAAAACTTTATTTAAACTTATCTCATTATTATTATTCCATTGTTTGGTGATTTAATGATAATTATGTCAGTATTTGGCCATTATTTTGCAATTATTTGATCATTATATGGATATTATTTTGACATGATTATGAACTTATTTGGTAATTCGGTTGTTTTTGACATTATTCAGCATTGTAACATAATAATGTCAAGATAATATCAAGATAATATCAAGATAATGTCGTAATCATGACCAAATAATCGCATAAGAAAGACCAAATAATGACATAAAAATGACCAAATCGCCAAATAATGGAATAATAATGATAAGATAAGTTCTAATCAAGACATCAATGCCGAATAATGGCAAAAGAACCGAATTAACATACTAATGTCAAGATAATATCAAGATAATGTGGTAATCGTGACCAAATAATCGCATAATAAAGACCAAATAATGACATAAAAATGACCAAATCATCAAATAATTCCATAATAATGATAAGATAAGTTCTAAATCAAGACATCAATGCCGAATAATGGCAAAAGAACCGAATTAACATAATAATTTATAATAATGTCAAGATAATATTGTAATCATGACCAAATAATCGCATAAGAAAGACCAAATAATGACATAAAAATGACCAAATCACCAAATAATGGAATAATAATGATAAGATAAGTTCCAAATCAAGACATCAATGCCGAATAATGGCAAAAGAACCGAATTAACATAATAATGTCAAGATAATATCAAGATAATATCAAGATAATGTCGTAATCATGACCAAATAATCGCATAAGAAAGACCAAATAATGACATAAAAATGACCAAATCACCAAATAATGGAATAATAATGATAAGATAAGTTCTAAATCAAGACATCAATGCCGAATAATGGCAAAAGAACCGAATTAACATAATAAATTCATAATAATGTCAAGATAATATCAAGATAATGTCGTAATCATGACCAAATAATCGCATAAGAAAGACCAAATAATGACATAAAAATGACCAAATCACCAAATAATTGCATAATAATGATGAAATAAGTTCCAAATCAAGACATCAATGCCGAATAATGGCAAAAGAACCGAATTAACATAATAAATTCATAATAATGTCAAGATAATATTGTAATCATGACCAAATAATCGCATAATAAAGACCAAATAATGACATAAAAATGACCAAATCACCAAATAATGGCATAATAATGATGAAATAAGTTCCAAATCAAGACATCAATGCTGAATAATGTCAAAACAACCGAATTACCAAATAAGTTCATAATCATGTCAAAATAATATCCATATAATGATCAAATAATTGCAAAATAATGGCCAAATACTGACATAATTATCATTAAATCACCAAACAATGGAATAATAATAATGAGATAAGTTTAAATAAAGTTTTCAAGATAATTTTGGCGGTGTTCTCACCCCATAGAATACAACATTTGTGTAATACAGTTGTGGGGACCCGTTGTCTTTCGCGTGGGAAATTTTCGTAAATTTTGACGGTTTTCTTGCGTGCATTGATAATATAATGGAAATGACAGCTTCCGTCCAAACCATTAACGTTTATTTGTGGGCGCGGACGAGAGGGGAGTTAATTAACAGGCTTTTGGCTTTCCTCTCTTCCGTCGCCCTTTATTTCTACGATGTTGGACCGTCAACTTATCAAAGTGTAGAACAACGAAACACTGCATGAGTACAGAAACGGTACTTTGATTCTAAACTATTGTGTGTCGACGCTTTTAGATAATACGTATTTACGTTTACGCAGCATCTTCGTCATTTGCCAGCGATATTCGTGGCGCTGATTCACCTACCCAGCTGTTGACCTCGTGTCAAAAGTGGTTAAGGCTTTAACTCTTGTTTTTAAAGTTACGTGGTTCACCAAGATACAACGGTTAGGGATATTAAGTAGAATATTCACGGGACAGATTCTAAACACTTGTTGGAAAAAGCCATCAACCTTAGTAGATCATGACGAACAGTTTAATTTTCGATAATTAAATTTCAAATTTGAAGTCAAATTTATCATTTTGGCCCTGTTATGTCACTGAAATACAGGTTAGCATGTCTTAATTTCATCGTATAAGCCGACGAATATAGTAAAAAGTGTTTACTTGGTTACTTCGATTCTGCTATTGCAACCACAGTTGTTTCCTGTATATATCCATATTTTTACCTATCTGCATTCATTTAACTTGACAGAATAATTGTAATTATGACACAATATCTTCAGCACAAATCGGTGTTCATCCTTCACGACCGTTACAGCGCTGTAACAGCTTACTGTGATGGTGTTTCATTAACTATCACGACGTCCAGAGTAATTTTACCGTACCCACGACAGAACCATAAGCATTATTGTGCCTTCAATTTCAAGACGTTCTGTAGCGTACACTTTTCAGAAAGGATGGCATCGTGATCGCGTTATTACGTCATCGGACGAAACGAAGGAAATGTCTCGTATTACCGAGACAATTTTGTTTCGTTTCCAGTGACTGCGACTTTCGCCACACCTTTCACGTATACGTATTTATGATTGTCATAAATAAATGTCGTCATTTTCAGAAGGATTGTAATGATGATATTGTCAGTGCAGGTTGACATACCAGTTACTTTGTCAAAGATGAAAACTGGTTTTGGTGGCGCTGTGTCGCCTGCCTCGGCTACTGACTTCATGGCAACTTTCTATGAATGAACGTAATAGTGATGTTATCGTGCCTAGGAACTCTGCCAAGAAGGGAGTGCCGTTGACTACCAGCGGAAAGACACAGTCAGACTGCACAGTAGACTACTATCCACCAACCTGTAATCATACATTTCTGTTCCAAAAACTTACCAATGCCAAGGGTTTCCACATCAATTACTAGAATGTTCGACATATTATCAACAAGATCAACGAACTCAGGTTATTTCCCAAGCGAGCACGCCTTTTGACATTTTGATTTCGGATGAAACTTTTCTTTCTGAATCTCACAAGACCGTGACTTTATTGTGGAAGGGAATGATTTGCAAAGAAAAGACAATTTCTGAAGCAAGCGGGGTTCTTTCTTTCCCACGGGAGTAAGATGATAAGACAGTAATTTCTTTGTTTTCAAGGTTCACTGATTCCATAACAGATTTAATATCGTTATCAACAGAAAGTATTGAGCTGGGCGGTCTATATACACCGATAACAATAAGAGGGTGTGTATTTTTTACAGAATTTTCAATGACAATCATTTCAATCAGTTCTAAATCTGTTCTATGAATACAAGAAATGTCAGAATTGATGTATGCAAGAAACACAGTATTTATAAAGCAATGGAAGCTCTGAAGTTCAAGCAACTTGTAACTGTTCCCTCTTGTCCAGCGTAAGGTGCTCTTCTTGTACCAACTTAGCTCGGTTATTGAATCACTCTTTTTCAAGGATAGGGATTTGGCCGAGCGGTTTTGACTGCGATGTCGTCGCTAGGTGACTAGGTACTGTACGTTGTGGCTTCGATTCTGATCGAAAATCTACTGAATTGACCATATTTATGTAACCTGCCCAATAAACATGGCTGATAGATGCGTTCCCAAAGTTAATGCCAAAATCCTGCGTGTGTTGTGAGGCGTTTCCATGACGACAGCATTACTACGGGTTCTCCTATTTCTATAAAATGCAGAGTTTATAATTTAATTTTTCAATAGATAATTTTATTTGTGATTTGTATGCTACCCTTTGGACACATTATCTCTGTCAATGACCTCTTTGATAAGTGGATCAACTGCTTCAACCAAGTACGTAATGTGCATGCTCCTTTTATTGAGAAGCCAGAGAAAAGTATCAGACAGTCGCCATGGTTCACTCCGGACATCCTTTATCTCATTCATGTCCGGATTTATCATCTCGTTATTGAACAGATATTTGGACTAAACTTCTACATTTCTTTTCTGATCTACAGGTACATGTTGCTTGAACTTCAGAGCTTCCATTGCTCTGAACAATTGGCTTCTGTATAGATCTTTCGGAAACAAAGTGTGCACTCAATTGCTCATGCAAAACGTGACATTTTCAGAACAAATCTAGAAATCCGTCTATTATTTGGCGTTCTATTAAGGATATTCTGTCTTATAATATTTCTCGTTCACAAAGTCCTTGCATGCTGTATGAGGGTGAAAAGCTAACTAATCATAGTAATATTGCCAAAGTTTTTGATGCACATTTTACAGGAATTGTTAAGAAGTATTGTCCCAGTCTCAATGCTTTGCTTGTCATCATGAGTCTTATCGATAACTGGGTTCCTTAGTTCAAAAATTTGTGTTACCCTGGCCAAGTTTCAGATTCCTCCGATTTCTGTTTATTTTGTTAGAGCCCATTACAGAAATATTTGATAAGTCAAACATCAGTGGTACATTTCCCGACTGTTTTAAATATGCTAAATTAGTTCCATTCATAAGGCTCTAAGAGCGATGTCAACAACTATAGGCATATCTCCCTCTAACAGTTCTCTCTAAAATACTAGAAAAACATGTTTTATATTAGTCTTTACAATTGTATGAATACAAGCAATATTTTGTCAATTCACAATCAGGTTTTAGACAACATCACTCTTATCACAATGCTTTAGTCAAGTTATTGAGCAGCTTTTACAGAATACGGACCTAGGATCAAGCAGTGTATTGTTTTTAGATTTATTTAAAGCTTTATTGTTGATCGTAACATTTTGTTAAGCAAACTTTCTATATGTATAGGTTTTCTGATTTGTCACTGAAGTGGTTACGATCACACAGTACCTTACAGGAAGACGTCAATTTGTTTGCTATTTAGATGTACACTCCGATGTTTTGTCGACTACTAGTGGTGTACCTCAGGGTCCATTTTGGGTCTACTTCTGTTTTTGATTGTCATTAATGATCTCCCTTTTTGTCTCAAAATAGGAAGCTTCGATATATTTGCCGATAACCAAACTTTGTGTGTTTCCAGAACAAGTCGAGGGGAAAATGAAAGGAGATCTCGTTCTGTGTTCGTAAGGTAGTATGCGCCTCGAAAGTGAAACACTTAAACTTTTACTCATAATCTCCTCAAAGAATCTTTCAACCACTCTATTTCAAAATCAAGAATAAAAGTCGGGAGTCGTGGTGCAAATTTTGTTACTAGAGAAACCAATTACCATAGATTCAATTCTTGAAATTCAAAATGACAGCCATCTCTGTGGATAACTCTTTGGAGAAAACTAAGACGATGAAAATGTTCCTTACACAGAGAGCTTTAAATGAGTCCCCCATAAGTGGTAGATCAGAAAAGAAATGTAGGAATTTTAGTCCAAATATCTGTCCCCGAGGCGCACTCTACCATAACAATGTACTTGACAGTTAAAAACAAAATCTATGATTGTTGCGTCTCGCCCAAAAATTTATCGCTTAGACGACTCTGATATTTCATTTCACGTCCAGATCAATGATATTTTCATTGACAGTGTTTGTTTTCATAGACTACTTGGTTTTCAAATGAGCCACGGAAACAAGTAATTAAAGAACGAGGTGAAAGCTTGATATCTATAAGTTCAAATCTAAAACGTTTTGCAATGTGGTCCGTTAAAAGTGGCGTCGACATAAAACGCGAGCCCCGGGAATTTAGTGACCAGTGCACCGAAAAACAACCGACAATACTCCGTATGCAAAGTGCGGGGATCAGGATAGCAGGCGACAGGTTTGCCCGATATAGAGCCGACGATACTCCGTTCGTAAAGTGCATGGATTGGGATGGCCGTCAGTCAGCAGTAGGCGATAGGCGTGCCCGATAAACAGTTAAGAACATTCCGTAGGCAAAGTGCGTGGATTGGTATGACTGTCAGTTAGCATAGGTGACACCCGATAAACAGCCGAGAACATTCCGTAGGGAAAGTGCGTGAATAATGATGGCTGTCAGTCAGCAGCAGGCGACAGGTATGCCCGATAAAAAGCCAACAACATTCCGTAGGCAAAGTGCGTGAATTGGGATGGCTGTCAGTCAGCAGCGGGCGACAAGTGTCCCAATAAATTTGAGTCGATAATATTCCGTACGTAAATTCCGTAGATTGTGATATCAGTCAGCCGGCGACAGGTTTCAGAGGTTTGCCTAATATAGAGCCGACCATACTCCGTATGTGAAGTGCGTGGATTTAAAAGGCAGTCAGCCGGTAGCAGGCGACAGGCGTGCCCGATAAAACAGCCGAGAACATTCCGTAGGCAAAGTGCGTGGATCGGGATGGCTGTCAGCCAGCAGCAGGCGACAGGTGTGCCCGATAAACAGCCGACAACATTCCGTAGGCAAAGTGCGTGGATTGGGATGGTTGTCAGTCAGCAGCGGGCGACAGGTTTGCCAGATAAACAGCCGAGAACATTCCGTAGGCAAAGTGTGTGGATTGGGATGGCTGTCAGCCAGCAGCAGGCGACAGGTGTGCCCGATAAACAGCCGAGAACATTCCGTAGGCGCAAAGTGCGTGGATTGGGATGGTTGTCAGTCAGCAGCGGGCGACAGGTTTGCCAGATAAACAGCCGAGAACATTCCGTAGGCAAAGTCGACAATATTCCGTGTGTAAATTCCGTGAATTGGGATATCTGTCAGCCAGCGACAGGTTTGCCTGATATAGAGCCGACGATACTCCGTACGTAAAGTACATGGATTTAAAAGGTAGTCGGCCGGTAGCAGTTGACATGTTGCCCGATAAAAAGCCGAGAACATTCCGTAGGCAAAGTGCGTGGATTGGGATGGTCGTCGGCCAGCAGTAGGCGACAGGTATGCCCGATAAACAGCCGAGAACTTTCCGTATAGGCAAAGTACGTGGATTGGGATGGCTGTCAGTCAGCAGCAGGCGACAGGTGTGCCCGATAAACTGCCGAGAACATTCCGTAGGCGAAGTGCGTGGATTGGGATGGCTGTCAGCCAGAAGCTGTAGACAAGTGTTCCGGATAAAGAGTCGACAATATTCCGTGCGTACATTGAGTCGATTGGGATACATGTCAGCCGGCAACAGGCGACAGATTTGCCTGATATAGATCCGACGATACTCGGTAAATAAGGTGCATGGATTTTAAAGGCAGTCAACCGGTAGGAGGCGACATGTTGCCCGATTAAAAGCCGACAATGTTCCGTACGTAATGTCTCTGATTTTTTTGCTGAGTCATCCAAGTCAAAATATGCTTAAATACAGACAAAATATACCATTTTTTTCTGCGCCTATATCTGTCGCAGCTTGAAAAATCTACACCTGTCTAACATCAATTTACATTAGTTTTCTTTTTAAAACGAATTTTACCATTCAATGAGTCAGCAAAAATTAACGGGCTGATTACTATAGAGATTTGTAAGTGCAGCCGTTGGCAGAAGTTGACTGCCTTGTACTGATCTTGAACCACGGAAACAAGTATGACTAGATTTGGGAAATTCGATCCGAATTACCGAATAATTGAGTGTTGATGTCATTAAAGTGGCAGTATTTATTAGTTATGACTCTGAACAAATCAACTGAACACAACTTTAACAAGTCATCGTTGATGACACAGTCCCCGCATATCCATTTTGTTATAATCTTTTATGTCTAGGTAGTTGTGGTCTAGGTAGCTGTGGAATGACATTGATGCAACGGGTGCATCAGGCCTGTGACTTGCATAATAAAGTAATATGAGGAACGTTCAATAAATGACTCATCTCTGCCGGTAATGACCACTGAAGGAACTTTTGATTACATCACACATAATGATGCCCTCGCTACCTCTAGTGTCATGACGGCACATACTATACACATGGTTTTGTGGAATTTTCAAAATGGTATGGGATCGGGTATGTTGTTGTAATCAGCCATCAGCCATTTCGGATCATATAATGAAACAAATTAATGTGCACAAGAATGCAGCCATAGTATTTTATCTTCGTATCACGTTTGAACAAAATCAGTCCATTGAGGGACAGTGACCTATGTTTATGTTTCAAAGACATAAAAAAATCACACCAAAATTGAAATCAAATGGCTGTCTATTGACCATATGGATCATAGCACAAAATTAGTAGACATGCATATGTATGCCATAGTACTTTATCTTTGTACCAGGTCTCAACAACATTGGTTAAGGAATATTTGCATATGATTAAGCTTCAAAGACATGAAAAAATCCAAAAATGACCATCGGGCAGCAATATTGGAAAAAAATGACAATCTGGCAGCCATATTGGAACATGTCACAAAGTACAATGACATGTATGCAATAGTGCTTGATCTTTGTGCCAAGTTTGGACAAAATGGGTGCAATGACCTTTGAATTACGCTTCAAAGACATGCAAAATTCCAACAAAATGGCAGTTCTGCAGCCATATTGGATCCTATCGCAAGGTTAATTGATACATGCATATGCATGCCATAGTACGTGCTTTGCCTTTGTGCCAAGTTTGAACAAAATCGGTTCAAGGATGTTTGAGTTACGGTTTAAAGACATGAAAATATCGCAAAAAATGGCCGTCTGTCGGCCATATTTAATCATATCATGAAATAAATTGGTGTTCATATGAAGGGCATAATGTTTTGCTTTTGTGCCAAATTTGAACAGAATCGGTTTAAGGATGTCTGAGTTATGGTCCAAAGACATGAAAAATCGCAACAAAATGGCCACCTCACGCCCATATTGGATCGTATCGCAATATAATTCGACATGCGTTTGTAGGCCATAGTGTTATGCCTTTGTGCCAAGTTTGAACGGATTCGGTTCAAGGATGGTTTGAGTTATGGTTCAAAGACATGAAAAATCGCAAACAAAATGGCCGCCTTGCGGCCAAATTGGATCGTATCGCAAAATAATTTGACATGCACATGTAGGCCAAAGTGTTATGCCTTTGTGCCAAATTTGAACAGAATTTGTTGAAGGTTGTCTGAGTTATGGTCCAAAGACATGAAAAATCGCAACAAAATGGCCGCCTCGCGCCCATATTGGATTGTATTGCAAAATTATTTGACATGGATATGAAAGCGATAGTGTTATGCCTTTGTGCCAAGTTTGAACAGAATCTGCTCAAGGATGTCTGAGGTATGGTCCAAAGACGTGAAAAATCGTAACAAAATGGCCGCCTCGCGGCCAAATTCGATCATATCACAAAATAAATCGACGTGCATCTGTAGGTCATAGTGCTATGCCTTTGTGCCAAGTTTGAACGAAATTGGTTCAGCAGTGTCTGAGAAACTGTTGATGACGGACGGACGGACGGACGGACGGACGGACGGACGCACAGACGGGACCCAATCTATAAGTCCCCGCCGGACTTCGTCCGCGGGGACTAAAAGAGAACAAAGAATTTAAATCACCCAAATAGCCAATAAAAGCTTGTTACCTGGCTGCAACGTCTCTGCCCCCGGGCTTCAAAGACTAGTACTTTTTGCTACATTCTTTAGAAAAAAAAATCATGCTATCATTGGCAGTTTCGTCTCTGCACTGTGTCGCACTAATCTCCTTGTGTGAGCGATGACATTTAACACACATACTCCTGTTTGATCTCGTTGAACTTTCTGACTGTCCCATAAACATACAAAATAAACGGAGTTTTCTGAATGGATGCTTTTAATTAGTAGACATGCAAAAATGGCTCGTGAAGTTCCGTTACTAAGTATATACTGTGCACCAGTACTGGAACAGTGGTATTTGCATTGATACATGGAGTTTAAATTGTGGCTGAGTCACCAGTCTCCGAAGTAAACTTAACCTCATAGATCTCTGAGAAAACTTCACTCTTAAAATATTGCACCATTATCCAAGTTCAAACTCCATTTCAAGTCCACTGTCTCCAATCCACTTCTTGTAAACTTGATCGAACTTTTCATTCTGTGCTACGGTAAAATACTCCTTCCAGCCGCCAACTTTACCTAAGCATAGGGGAAAAAAAGATGCAAGAGTTCTGTGCACAATGCCTCCAGAAAATCACCTCCCCATCATAATTTTTTTTGAAAGTTCCCAAATGCTTATATCACCATATCACAAGATTGTATTACTTCAGTAAAATGTCCGAGTCGGACTTCGTCGTGTCGGTGTAGCAGAAATGCTACAAACAATTAAGAACACTGGCAACTATGCAGACATAAATTTTTCAAATAAATAATATGTTATAGTGTCATCACCGCTTTAAAAGTCACAACAAAGTGACTTGCCTAAACTTCTACTTTGGCACATGTTCTGTCGAAAATATTTAATTGTACGATTTTTAATTTCAATTGATTACTGAAAAAATGTAAAAGTCATGTTTACCTTTTCTGATGAAAGGGTTTTTGGATATGTCTGATTTCCACAAATTTGCCAATACGTCTTCATTGCGGTCCACAGGGTTTTGCTTCATGTTCTCAAAAGTGCAGAGTTTCACTGTCTTCATTATTTGTTCCTCGGTCAGGTGATCTTGTTGCAGGAAAGAGGCAATCTTCTTGACACATCTGCCAAGATCCTGACGTGTAAACAAAGAAGGTAATAGGTGCACGAGACTCGTGACCAAAACGAAAGAGTAATTTTATACTATTCTATTAAAATGTGACCTTAAAATCTTTGCTGGGCTGTAAAATAAAGAAACAGTAAAACAGAAAGAAATGAAATATTTGCCTAAGGTCGTTTGATTTGTGATAATATCTCAAAAGATCAATAAATTTTCACAACAAATGTGTCAAATCCTAGCGCAAAATGTATTATAAGACATGTAAGATCTTAACTATTTCGACGGAAACTGAGATTTTCTCTAGAAATAAGCTGGATTGTAATGTCCAGAGTATTTCAAAGCGATTAATTGTGTCGTGTGACTGATTTTATTTTTTTCAATTTATGCACACAACCATCTCTATAGCGTGTATATCCATTATGAAAGTAACCATTACCTCGAATATGTACCAATTACATGTTAGGCATGAGACAAACTAAAAGTGTACCGAGTAATTTGATCTAACAATTTGTCATGTGGCGTGGTCGGGTGGTAGTTTGGTCGTGATCGTCCCGGTATTGTTCGTGGTGGTCGGTGCTAGTGCTCGTACAATGGTTCGATAATAACACACTTACAGGCGAGTGGTACACCATGATTCGGATAGTTCAATCATGGTACTCCTACAGGATTACAATATCTAGAAAGGTTGTCTACAAAGACGTGGTCCATCACAGTCAAACAGACTGGGCTTCTCACTATACGTCAAAGTCCAAGAGCATCTACATCTCAGTGTCAGTGCGAGTGAACTTAAAGGCCCGATAGCTGTATCTTTTTCGCATTATTTTTGTGATTTTACTTCCCAACTTAAACAAGTTCATGGGAATGTACTCATTGAGGGGTGTTTATACAGGTAGAATAAACTGTCCACTGGGACTACATGTGCAATTCTGAGCAAGATAAATAATAAATGTTTGCCCAAACATAAAATGGCGCCCTCATGCAAATAAAGCAAAAACACAGTACGCAGTGCATATATGCATTGGAATCTTCACAGAAACAACAGAGTAGTCCAATATAATGCATAATGCATAGTGCTGAATGTTCTTCTTTGTAATATCATCAATTTTTAAAAATGGCGGGAAATCAAAATAACGGTTAAAATTTAAATTTGCTTGTCCAATTTTTCATTGGTAAACGACTATATCCTTTAAATTTGTAGAATTTAAAGAAAACCAGAGAAAAAAGAAAGCCTTTTTCATGTCCACAAATTTCAAGAGTTACAGCTGCAGGGGCTTTAAGGAATGCGTCAAGAAGTGCGCCTCTCTCGGTGTACAACTGAAAGTCTTTTTGTCACGCCTCAAACAACTTTCTTTAAAAACTTTCCTCTTGGGTTGTTTGATCAAATTATGCATTGATTTATGTAAAACGTGAAGAATACGTGAAATTTTCTACTTCTGTAGGACGCCTGCAAGGACTTGGCTAGGGTCGGCCAGAGACTCTGAAGCCAGCTGAGGTATTTGCATACTGTGTACCACGTGAAAATGACGTCAAATGTCCTAATTGATATGCATGATATGTAAATTCGATTCACAAATACATGGTAAAATCAAAACAGTCTGGTGGCCACGACGCTCAGGACAAGCAACAAAGTACAAGCAACCTAAGCAGTCATCGCCATGGATGTGTGCAACAGAAAATCTTGAGACTCGACGGGAAGGTGTTCCGAGGATTATTGTGTTGTGTGTAGTTTTATTGTACAGTATGCATTGAACATTAGTTGTAGTTAAGTGTACAGGAAAAAGACACGCTGTTACAAAGAAAAAATAAATCAATTTGGAATTTATTTCATTTTTATCAACAAAAAACAACCTTCATCACAGTACCTGTTATGAAATGTCCTGCACTGATGATGTGACAGGGGTTGCTATGCTGAGCTACTTCCATGTTCTGATCATATGTATTAAAACCTCGATTTGAGTATTTAATTTTACATTTGATGATGTTGCCCATTTTGTGTAAGAAACGTTGCCTATCTGACTGTTCATGACTAACAAAATATCACATCGAAGAGACTATTACACTTCGACCTAACAAGTGCGTCTCGCTACGTCCATGGTAGAGCAGGCATGGTGATTGTGACCGTGACAACTGAGCGACGACAAGGTCGTGTTGAAAATTTGCAACATCGGCCAAGTCGTGCTTTAAATACTGAGATAACGTAAATTCCCTTTGCTCAAAGCTCTATCGCGTGCCTTCCAACCGGACATCGTCCGACAAAGCTGCACGAAAACGACGTTTTCAACAGTATATTTCCTTTTCCGTGTTCACGCGGCCCGGAAATGTTACTCGGTTGATCTCCGGCATTGTTCGGCATTGGTCGGTTACGTATAGGCAGTACTCGTCAGTGGTGGCTAAGCTACGAAGCCGCTCGAAACGACGTTTGGTTTCCATTGGGTGCTTGTTCATCACGAATCTGTTAATGCTGGCTAAATTGTCACTTCGGAAGATATATTAATTCATAAAAAGTGAAACAGTCATGACAAACTGCGGCAAAATTTAATCATGATGAGTCGCCATACCAATCAATTTTACTGGTGATCAGCTAAAATTAAGCCTGTCGCGTGGGACGGCGTTGTAAGGACCACGGTCCCTCCAAAAGAGGGACTGTGCTTTGCCTCACGTCCATTTAGCTTCAAGCGATATCTCATTGACACATCTACCTTGGCAATAGCATTGCCGTTGTGTCAATTGCTCAAGCAGGGCAAGCTTTGATGGTGCGAACATCGACTGTACCCTATACTCAATGCAATGTAATGTTACATTGTTCATGGAGGTAGGAAGAGAGCTTCCTACCTCCATGGTCCAAGGAACGAAATAAAGTTGCAGTTGACTAGAGAGATGTCGATGTTAGTTTCAGCAAATTACACAAACTATCGTGCAAGGTCATCAACATCGCTAATATACAATCGCTCTACGATCTTCCCTCATTTCCCGCATTCATTTGACTAAATTGTAAATCTTTAGATTCGTCACAAGTTGTCTCATCTGCACTGTAAAGTTAATTGTTCAAGGATAGAACAACAATTAAACGCCTTTTTGTAACACTTTTTGAACGCCTCCAGACGTTCAGAAATTTAACACTACGTGTTCAACCACAACGTTCAATTTTTGAACACACGTGTGCAGATTTTGAACGCTACGTGTTCATCAGACATTATATTGAACACCATGGTGTTCCATATCTGAACACACGTTGCACAGGAAATGTGTTCAAAAAATTGAACCCTTTTACGCGTTCAAAGGGCTGTAACACTTTTTGAACGCATGGACGCCGTTCAATGATAAGTGTGTTAAAGGCTAGAACACATGATGCGCGCTTGTTGAACACCTTTAATTTTGGGCGTTCACGGGATGTTCAAGCCTTGAAATAACATGACAGACCATTGATTTTCTGTAAAATTATTTTATTCTAAAAATACACGAAACATTTCTGGAGTAAAATACAATAATTTACTGTAAAATGGGTAAATAAACATTGCAACTTTGTATGTAAAGTTTG
Organism: Ptychodera flava; assembly: GCF_041260155.1. Classification (NCBI taxonomy): domain Eukaryota; kingdom Metazoa; phylum Hemichordata; class Enteropneusta; family Ptychoderidae; genus Ptychodera; species Ptychodera flava. The sequence continues at coordinate 39,121,095 of NC_091939.1, read as the reverse complement.
TCAGAGGAAAAAACCAACAGTGTTAACACCTTCCTATCAAAAACATAAGCAATAACATGGGGCCCGGGGGCACCGACGTCCTTTGTGCCTCCTTACTGTTTATTATTTGCCATAAATGTGAAATCTGGCAAAAAGTCAAATTGTTTGGACATAAATGAAAGTTAATGTGAAAGTGAATCAAGAATAAGATATGGAACTCAATAGGATCAACAATATCTAAAACAGGAAACGGTGAACTTATATGATACAGAAGGGGAGAAAATTTAGCCACAAACTATTGTAATATAATGGACAATGGCTAATCTAAACCAAATTACTTAAACTGGATTGTTGGCATCGATTACACATGTATTTATTGTCCATCAAATAGAAAATAAATTTGGGCCATTGACTAAAAAACATTTGCTTGTCACACTCACCACACTTGTACTTAGTATTTGGAGTGTACACCCGTACAATACAATGATAAAAGTTTGGACTCTGAAGGTCAACAGTGCATCTTTTATGTATGAGACTAAATAAGCTTACCCCTCAAGTATGTATAGGCCAAAAACAATATTTAATTTTGAATTATGTAGTGCAGGGAAGGACATAGAATATGGTGAAAAGCAAACTAAATATAAAAACTGAATATACAATTATATGGAAATGTTGTTTTACAGTCATGAGTATCTAGTGTGTGCCGAGAGACATATTAAAATTGGACAGTATCATCCTGACCAGAGTTTGTCTGAGTGGTTGTTTCCTTCTGATTTTCTGACACGGTGATAGGTACAAAATATTATGTTATTCACCATAGTTAAGCAACATAGCTTGCATTTTGTTCACAGTAGAACTGAGTTTTACATGTAAGATAACTTTCTCATAAACTGTAAATTGTGGCTTGTGGCAGCTCAAACGTCGCAATACTACATTTTTTGATATGATATGGAGTGACTTGCACACATATGCAATATGCAGTGACAGTCGATATATTCATAGTAAGAGTCTACTACATTCAAGCATAGTGATGTTGACAACTACATGCATGCCAGTGCACGATTTCAAAGTAGCCAGGAGGAAATTCTAATAGTCTTTTAGTGGAAATAGGCCCTATAGGTATTAAACCACAGTGAAACAAACAACATAGTTATCGTGACCTTGCTAAAGTGCAATCTCGGATCATGTATGATCTGATGATCATGCCAAATTACCATGTCGGATTATGCCGTGATTCTGAAGTGCGCGTAAATCGGTCAACATAAGCACACATAGACTCTCGCCAGTCGCTTGTACTGCTTGGTCTCGCGTAGCTTTCGGTATTTATACAAGCTCGTGCCTTCGGCACTCGACCTTGCGCCTTCGGCGCTCGATCGCCTACGTTGGATTACTACCGCAAGTGACTCCGGATCCGGTCAAAAGAAGGCACGAGGACTGTCGACAGTCTAAAGCACACACTGTCTTCAACAATGATGCTTCGGCACTCGATCGCCTACGTTGGATTACTACCGCAAGCACAGGCGTACGGAACGTTTTGTAGATCGTCGTCGGATGGGAAGTGACTGACACTGTGAGGCCGAAGGCCGAACCTCGGTACTGTATAAGTATTACAAGGTATGTCATGAAAAATCGACCGGTGGCCCGAAACAAACGAAATAAAGCATCTACCTCAAAAAAATTACATCGACCGGTCGGAAATACCTTCAAACTTTCAAATCTTTACTCTGGTTACAGCATTTCTTTCAAATCTGCCAGTTATGGGCGATAATTAACTGTACGGCGAGTACTCGCACTTGCATTGCCAGTTCGCCATTTTGAATAGCTTTTTTACTCCCGAAAGCCTTTGCGAGTGGACGAGTGACCCTGTGAAGAGTTTGTTTACAAATGTCAGATGGCGGGATTCACAAGCATAAACTTTCCCATGGTTTGCGTTGATTGCCTTGTTGCCAGATAGCTGAAGTTGTATTCACTGACAGTATAAAATTTACCTAACGGTTAACGGTTGAATTTAGCGGTTGTGGGGTCACGGGGTCACTCGTCCACTCGCAAAGGCTTTCGGGAGTAAAAATACTATTCAAAATGGCGAAGTGGCAATGCAAGTGCGAGTACTCGCCGGACAGTTAATTATCGCCCATAACTGGCAGATTTGAAAGAAATGCTGTAACCAGAGTAAAGATTAGAAAGTTTGAAGGTATTTCCGACCGGTCGATGTAATTTTTTTTGAGGTAGATGCTTTATTTCGTTTGTTTCGGGCCACCGGTCGATTTTTCCGCGTCATACCTTGGGAATATTATACAGTACCGAGGTTCGGCCTTCGGCCTCACGTCAGTCACTTCCCATCCGACCACGATCTACGAAACATTCCGTACGCCTGTGACCGCAAGTGACTCCGGATCCGGTCAAAAGAAGGCACGAGGACTGTCGACAGTCTAAAGCACACACTGTCTTCAACAATGATGTCAAAATCAATGCACAACTGTCGAAATTACCCAAAATAAGCAACAAGAAAACTTAAAGTTATCGCTGTGTCGAAAGGACAGTACATCAACATAAAAGCGACGCTAGTTTGTTATGACATGGAGGTAGAAGGACAGAGCGAATTCTCTCGCTCTCACCCAGCTATTACTAACTTCCCAGGAGCTGGTCCTTGCAAAACAACGCTAACTTGTTATATGCGCATGCGCATATTAAGGAGAGACCCATTTGATTTCGGGGGGGGGTATGCAGGAAGTGGGTATGGGAACTTTTTTTGTCAGAGAGACAGCATTTTTTAATTTCAACTGTCACACCTGCATCAATTTTTTTATCAAATGGAGTAGCAGTGCAATTTTTCAAATTTAAGCCAGTGTTTCACATATCACAGGATGGTTTTATATATTCATTTTACATTCCAACGAATGAAAACAAAATGGAAAGTCTAGTATATATACAACTTTAAATTATAGAACACTTTTTTGGCAAATCAACAGTGATCAGTACTATACCTGCTTTTCTTTATAACAGTCAATTCCTTTTAAGTTCTCAGGGGAGATGTTATCTTTTGTGGTCAGAGAAACAAGGCTCACACATTGTATTTCATTATATTTGTTGTTCCTCAATTTTTCTTTGACAACTTGTAATCTTTCTAACATATTTATGTTGAGAGAATAATATATTGGTTTTTACACTAGTTTATTGACTCCTGTCTTGTGTTTTCAATTTTCACAATGTACAGAAGTCAAATAGTCCCATCTAGATATTGCCTGTACCATTGAGATATTGCAACAGAAATCCAGAAATATGATTTCTTGGGTCAGAAAAGGGAAGGAAAACATCGAGTGCACTGAGGTGTAAAGTAGTGAATGCTTATATCATAAGTGCTGGGAAAAAAACACATGAGAATTGCTTGTGGTAAAAACATTTGCGCTGCCTATGGCAGCATGCTAGCAAAGAACACATGAGAATGAATTTCCAAATTTTGCTCATTTCAACTACTGCATTATGACAATTCCTTTTTTATTTATTTCTGTCTGTTATGAGAATTTTTTTTCTCAAGCCATTACAGGCTTGTTTTTTTTCTTTTATTTCACCTGGTGACAATTTTTTTTCTCAAAATCCTCCATAACCCCCCCCCCACAAATCAAGTGGTTCTCCCCTAAGTGAGTCCCTGACCTATGCGGGCCAGTGGATTACTTCCTCAGTAGAACTGATATGCTTGCCGGTACCATCATTCTTCAGTCGATCAAAGGCGCCTTTCGTACCAAAAAATACACGACAGCCGCAAAAGTGCATCACTGTCAACGTCATAACTTAGAATATATTGAAATGCACAGTGAAACGTTCAAAAACGTAAAAAATGTGCCCACACCGAGAAACAAGATGGCGTCCGATTCGATTCTTCAACTCAGATTTTGTCCTAGAGTTGTGCGCATGCGCAGACGGTAGCTTTAACGAAAGCGAGTCAAAATCAAGTAAATATAAAATAAAATGAATAAAATATTGTTTAAAAATAATACAAGGCATGTATCACCAAATTTTGAACATTTCTGACGGCATTTCAACTATACGAACACCCATGCCAAATATCACAATAATCAAATCAGTGGTTTTGAGGAAAAATTGAAAATAGTGGTTTTCACAAAAAGCTAAAAAAGTGACTTTAAAATGATTCAATCAAAAAAAGAAAAAGACCGTTTGAGATACATGCCAAAGTGACCACCAGACCAAATTTCAGAAAAAGTTACTGAAGCGTTTCTGAGATACCTGCGTCCACAGCATACGGCCCACTGTATGCAACAACAGAGGCCGCGTCATCACATTAGTACTTTGGGCCAAAGGCCCAAAGGACTAAAAATCACCATATTGTGGATTACGTTTTATGTTCATACTTGTTTAAAACGTACAAAAATCATCTGAAAAAGCTCAAAATTTGGCATACTTCTTGTCTTGAAAAGACGTATATGTATGAAATGCATACTCCATTTTTGAAAGATGGTTTCTTAAAGACATTTCATCATATATGGACAATAGTAAATTTTGAAGAAAAAAGAAGTTAGTCAAGGCTTCTCTGATGCACATGGTGTATAGTTGTCTACACTAAAGTAAACACAACATGTCAAGTTGTCAAAGTGTCACAGTAAGGCAAAACATGCAGAAAGTGGGGAAAGTGGGTCCTTGGCAGGGTAAAACCTATTTCCTTGTCCAACAAAGTCCTTCATAAACAAAAAGGTTTGTTTGTTTGTAATATCTTTAAATAAACCCTGAAATAAATGGGTGACATTTCAAAAATATACTTCTCAGAAATTTAAAACATATTCGTAAAAACCTTTCAAATTCTGGTGTACCCTGCTATTAATTTTTATACAATTTTGTTTTACTTAAAATGGTAAAATCACCCTTAAAATGAAAAAATGTACATTTCATGATAACTTGAATATATCACATTTTGGTAATTCCCAATGTCTTAAAAATGTCTGAAATGTCTTTAATGTCCTAAAAACACAAAGTTGCAAATTTCTGCATAATTTGAACAATCTGAAAAAGACTACCAGTAGAGAGATCTATGTCCTAAATATCAAAGCTGTTCGATTAGCAGTTTTGAAAAAGATTTTTTTAAAGATTGTTTGACCAAAAATGACAAAAATTGCCATGAAATATAAAAATTTGAATATTTCATCACAACTAGCACAAATTTGACGATGATCATTTTTAGGGACATGTTTACAAATATTGAAGACGTCAGTAAAAGAGAAGAAGATTTTTTCCAAAAAATAGTAAAATTAGCCTCAAAAATATAAATTTGCATATTTCATCATAATTTGAACATATCTGATTAGAGTAATCCCTTGGACCTGTAATCCAAATATTAAAGGATTCGCACAGGCTGTTTTGAAGAAAAACCTTTGGAAGTACAAATTTGAGGACAATGCTACACATCCACCTATTTAGCTGACAGCAAAGCTAAATACCAGTTGCTAAGTACAAGAGACGTGTTGAGCTACAATATAAAATAATCTACGGTTTGGTAGCAGGCTATGATCAACTAAATGTTACAAGGGCATAAGCTTTCAAAGTACGTGAAGTCTCCTTCATCAGATGCAAGGGGGGATGAAAAATTGAAGCAGAAAGTGACAGAAAATTCAGAGTGAAAATTTCAGAAAAATCAGTAATTCAGAGTGGACATTTTTACTCTGAATGGTCTGTCGCTTTCAGCTTTAATTTAAATAAGGGAGACTACACGTCTGTGAAAGCTTATTCTCCAGCAACATTTAGTTGATCATAGCATGCTACCAAAGCTTAGATTAATTCAGAACAAAAATACAGAAATTTATCAAAATTCAGTTACTGACCCTTGGAAGTTTAAATCTACATTAGAGATGAGCTGAGTTTCTCAAGCTTGTTTCCAGACAGCTACCTGTACACTCATCTTCTTCGTTATCTGTACCACCAGCTTCTATAACAACTCTTCGATTTTCAGTTAAATCCAACTTTTACATCCTGAAAAAATGCAACAATAGGTAATATGGCGAGATGAAACTTTAAATGAAAGACAAGGGGCTGATTATTATAAGGAAAAGTGGAGACTTACATATACAGTGCCTCTCTTCAATACTATTACAAAATATTTGCTGCTTCTTGTCATCAACTGATTAAAATTAAAAAGCCAAACTCTCATATGCTGAAACAATACATTGTATACTCTACGATGTTTAACTGATGTTTTACATGCGATTGTGTTTACTAAAAGACGTATGTTAGCTGTGATTACGCAGCGGTACTATGCAAGGCGTATCGATCGCGCTCAGGTCAAGGTTATCATTACAGTTGTATTGCGATGACCCTTGACCCGAGTGAGATTGATCGATAGGCCATGGCCAAAAGTACCACTGCGTAGTCAAAGCTAGTTCAAGTAGTTGTTGGTATAGCAGCCACTGAAAGAAAAAAGGTTTCTTCACGTAGTTAAGCTATTTAAAGGTACAATACAATTAATTTCAAAGGACGATAATATAGATGCTTCAAAAATCTAATACCTTTTACTATTTTGGAGAGGAAACTTACCCTTTCTGGTCTTGCTTCCGCACGATCACGACTTCAGGGTGCGCTTACAAGAAAAATGTCGCAACTTCCGTTTTGATGCATCATGGGATAGGAAAAGACACCAAACTTGAACACCAAGTGTTAAGAAGTAGAACGCCCCTTGCACGCCGGTGTTAAAATTAAAACGTTCATGGTGGTTTTCTGATTTTCTTTTCTAATTTTTAAACTTTCAACCCGTAATAAAGGTGTAAAATTATTTTGTATACTTCTTTTTTAGAAAAAACATGCTTTCAGCAATTGTAGGCCGTAAATATTTTTCACTTAGTGTGAAATTCGTTACACCAAAATCCGTGTCTTTTTGCCGGACAGTGAAGCAAAAGTAAATTTAATATAGCCATTGTAAAGAAAAAAACACAAAAAGACTGTTAATTGTTTCACAGTATTGTAAAATTTCTGTGATGCTGAGTTTTTGAACACTTGAAGGAGATCGTTGTTAACACATGGTGTTCAGGTTTAGAACATCATTGTTAATATTATGAACACTAGTGTTAACAATATGAACACTAGCCGTTCAAATTTGAACACCGACATGTACAATTTGAACGCGTAAAGACGCGTCTAGCGTCCGCTATTTTTACAGTGTGGCTGACCGGCAACTAAACAGGAGGGACGGTTTGGACGTTTATGAGGTGACAATGTGTAATACTCCAACTCGACGAACAGATTGGTATTTATAGACAAACGGTGACAGACTTTGCTCTTCCTGTCACGTTGACCATACGTTAGTGGCAATTCACGAAATTTCAAAAGCAAAATATGTCTATTTGCCGACTACATTTGCCTACTACAGAGTTGCATGGAGGTAATGGACTTTTTTACCTCCCTGGTAGTTGTAAGTTGAAAAGGCGTGGATCCAACTCTGAAAAAAAAACTACATCGAATACTCTTTAACTTTCTTGCCGGGGCAGACGTGCGGCAAATCTCTCAATTTTAGGTGACATCAAGTTAGGTAACGATAAGGGACTGGGTAAAATTCACTCCTGACGCCTTTGCTCCATAAAATGAAAATGGTACCGAGTGAGGTAGTTCAGCGGTACAGCCATTATGTGAACCACAGTCCTTCTATCCACATGGATAGAGGGACTGTGTGTGAACAGAATCCCTTGCAATTCGCAGTCATTTTCAAAGAGAGCTTTTGAGGTGTGAAACACTGAGATAAACCTTCTTGTGAACTTCGGAAAAGCGAAAAAAGTCGACCAACTTGGCTTTGGGGGACACATCCACTTGCAACTTTTACTTGCAATAACAATCTACAGCGCAGAACTTTATTACATGCCTCGTATATCGAACGTCGCGCGCTCCATAGGATTCAATGGTAACTCGCCGATGACGTCGCGGGCGGCATAGTCATCACTGGACTGAAAGTGAACCGGAACTATTTTCAACTTGAAAACTTTTGGAAGTCAAAGTCTTGAAATTTCATGTTTTGCACAGAAAATCCGGTTTTTGGAAAATTTCGCATAAAAATATTGATAAACCGCATAACAGTAGTTAAAATATATCAGTGCGCCACTCGATGATGAAAATCGTTCTATTTTTAAGCGTTTTTCGTCTAAAATGAAAATAAAGCATTTGACTGTAGTTTGCCAATAAACGTAAATATTTTTGGTGCAAATTGTGTAAGAGAGGCATGTAATAAAAACATTATAGCCCAAACAAGGGACTATGTACCCTCGGGGCAGGAGACCATTTGCCCTTCTTACGTCGGGCAAATGGTCACCTACCCTCGGGCACATAGTCCCATGTTTGGGCTATAATATATAATATTTAAAAAGTTTTTATTTTGGGCATGGCATAAGCACTTCAAATTGTATCCTAATCTGCTTATTGTCATGATCTGTCAACATCCAGATTCAATGTCCGGTCAATACTACCGTAACGAATCGATTTATTCACTAAAAAGAGGATGAACAGTTACTTCAAAAGTAAGGAAAATAAACAAAGGTAGATCATTCTCACGATGCAACATGTGTAGGGGTTACTGTCGGTCAGTTCATTGTAATCAGTCGTACAAACTAAATTCAAGGGTAAAATTCTAAGCAATGGTTGGAATATATCACACTACGTTCGTTTGGACCTGTCGTTTGTCCATGCGACAAAGTCTTCAAAGCTTGCATTGTGCTCGGACACGCCTGAACTTCATTGTAAGTTTTAGGCTCTGATGATAAACTGATTTAATGCCAACATGTTAGGTGTGATGACTGTAGGCAATACTCAACCATTTTGTCTCATTGTTGCTTCAACCTATTTTGGGTTAGATGTATTCGTATAATTTTAACTTCGTTTATCTGTGTTGTATCACGTTACGAATGTAACAATGGAGAAAGTTTCTTAGAAATACCACAGGAACTTAGTAATCTTGTTGTTGTTGTTTGTTGTTGTTGTTGTTGTTGTTGTTGTTATTGTTTGTTGTTGTTGTTGATGGTGGTGATGATGATGATGACGACGATAAAAAATATTAAAAAACAATGTCTCATATTCCTTGCTGTTGTTTGTCGATGTTGTAGATAATTGTAAAGAAAACTGTAATCGTGATCAAAAGACGACGCGACGTAGGTCGCCCAACGTCACTCCCGTCCTATTATACAACCAAGGGTGGAATCGAGATGCCCCTGATCAAGGCTCATCAGCCACCTTCAAGGCCCAAAAAAACACCCCATTCACGAGCGATCGATTGAAATGTGCTATCATAGGCACTGAAATTTATCTCACTGACCTAATTTGGGCTTCACTTGAACTACCGACCTGCAAACGAGTGAAAAAACGGCGATTTCCAAGTCGTACCCGGTCAAAATCGATCACATTTGAACTTCCCGCGTCGATGGTGACGGCGCTTTCGTCACTGGGCATTTAAATTGACCAATTGGGGGCCCTGTAAAGGCTGCTTCGGCCAGCTCTCATTACCAATACATGAGGAGGCTTGTCCCAACGCAAAATTTCACTACAGTTTAAACTTCGCGGTCTCAACTTCATTCAATTTCCATTCTGTAGAATAATACTTGTATATGGATACCAATGACAAATCAACCCGTCATTTACTGTAAACTATCACCTGGAATACTCATTCACAACGACAATGTACACTCGCTCAAGTACGAGCCCGGATGTTGATTACGCTTGTATCCTTGTAACGGGGGAAAGTCAAATACACTGAAGTGTACGCTCTAACTATCGACAGTATATCCTGACGTAAAATGGCAGATTTCCTGACAAAGAGTTGGAAAGTCTCCGTTTATCTGCATGACTATGAAGTTTTTCTACGTTTTTTTCGCGTACTTTTGAACGTTACACGTACGCGTACGAGCAGGGAGCATTGAAACATAAATAATCGGCTGGCCGAAGCAGCCTTTACAGGGCCCCCAATTGGTCATTTAAATGCCCAGTGACGAAAGCGCCGTCACCATCGACCGGGAAGTTCAAATGTGATCGATTTTGACCGGGTACGACTTGGAAATCGCCGTTTTTTCCACTCGTTTGCAGGTCGGTAGTTCAAGTGAAGCCCAAATTAGGACAGTGAGATAAATTTCAGTGCCTATGATAGCACATTTCAATCGATCGCTCGTGAATGGGGTGTTTTTTCTGGGCCTTGAAGGTGGCTGATGAGCCTTGATCAGGGGCATCTCGATTCCACCCTTGGTTGTATAATAGGACGGGAGTGACGTTGGGCGACCTACGTCGTCTTTTGATCACAATTACAGTTTTCTTTTACAATTATCTACAACATCGACAAACAACAGCAAGGAATATGAGACATTGTTTTTTAATATTTTTTATTATCGTCGTCATCATCATCACCACCATCAACAACAACAACAACAACAACAACAACAACAACAACAACAACAACAACAACAACAAGATTACTAAGTTCCCTGTGGAAATACAATGGGGAGCAATCTTCAAGTTTGGTTTATGGCACTGTCGTAGAAAAGTAACAAATCAAGTTTAGAACATGCAACTGATCTGGTTTTGGAAAAGTGCGGCATTACAAAGACAAAAATGGTAAAAAAAAATGCACCAAAAAGATCAAAATATTAAAAGGTTCCTTTCCCCCCCCCCCACCACCCCCGCCCGTTTATTTTCTTCGTACGGTCCCACCAACAGCTGTAAAATTTAGTGTACACATGCACTGAAAGCTAACCTTTTAGTTTAATTTTTTCAAATCTATTATCTACCATCTTGTACCGTATCGCGTTTGTGTGAAGAGGCAAAAGTCATGACAGCCACTGATAAGTGACCCAAGCCTACATTAACGCATGCGTTGTTTTATGTGATTGCGACATGCACCTGTTGTAAGAAATGCAAATGTTGAAAGACAGAAATAAAGAGAACTTGTACACACCTTTATCATATCTTCGTATTTGATGAAAAGAATATTTGGGTCATCACGTTTCTTCCACCATGGAATAACATGGCTTCCCCACTCACCACAGTAGGCTTTTGAATGAAATGGATTTTTTTCAAATATAAGTTTTTATTCCTTTTGTAATCATGGGAACCACATGCTTGGTGTATGGTCACACAGATATTAACGTATGTACGTACGTACATGCCCACCTGCCTTCCTGCCTGCATTCATTTATGCATGTATACAGACGTATTGTAGTATGTATGTATGTATGTATGTATGTATGTATGTATGTATGTATGTATGTATGTATGTATGTATGTATGTATGTATGTATGTATGTATGTATGTATGTATGTATGTATGTATGTATGTATGTATGTATGTCAGGTATGTGTGCACTATGTATGTGTAGGTCTGTATACACACACGTCTAAGTGTCTGTGTGTGTAATTTTTCCGGTAACATGATAACATCTCTTACTCAAGTGAAACGTTGGTTTGGTTTGGTTTGGTTTGTGCTTTGTAGAGACTTATAAACTCTTACGACAATGTCACTTGACTTTAGTTCATTATAAATTTGTCAGACTTAATAAGTCCCGTTAGGTTATCAAAAATTCTAAGATAATTCTACGTATATCAGTCGTAGAGTTTCAAAAGAGAACTCCAAGATGGTTTCCTTAATTTTTGTAGACTTGACCTATATAGCGGTATGTATTCTTATATATGCAATAGTATATAACAAGTACGATCTAAAAATACTTAACGAAGTTTTTACCCACCCTTATTTTTGGTAAGAAACACGGATAAAAATTCTTCCCACTTGCATGGTTCTTCAAAAGGGCTGTAAATACAGTGGTGGAAATCCGACACGACAACATCTTTGGGATTTCGGGCGACGTAAATTATCTTAATTAAATAAAGGATGAAGCGGTGTCAATCATAGGTACGATAGTTATCAGCGAAAAAACGTCTTGGTAAATTTGCTGACATCTAAAACTGTTGCATTGGAGAGAGCTTACTGTTCAGGGAAGATTAAAACAAATACCACTATGAGTATATGAGGATTTTTCATACATTTGTCCAGCAGGTTAACGGAAATAAAATGAGTGCATTTTTGCCTGTGGTTGAATTTGCACCGCAATGGTATTATGAAGTTTTGTTTCTTTTAATATTATTCGAGTATACAAAATTACCTTCACAGGTTTATCGAACATTTGTGGAGGCAGAAGAGATGGAGGCAGGTGAGTTGGAATGAACCTTTGACCTTGGATCTTCTCTAGCTTCTTGTAAGATGGTTCCTCATCTTCATCTTGATGCATCTCAGGATATATTACCTTCCTACCAAATGGAGTGTCAGTGCCATACAATTGTTCATCTGCATTGTTCATCACCATTGCCATTATCTTCCTCGTCCAATTTGTACCTTTTAATAATGACATTGTTACATTGAAGGTAGAATGCCCCTTGGCGACAGATATTCGCACTATCAAGTTTTTACAATACTGTTCTAATTTACTGCTTACATGCACTCCTTTTGAAGCTTGTGGAGTAAATAAAATTTTATTCGTCTAATTTTTGTGAAAATCGAAAATTAAACGTGTTGCCAAAGGGTTTAAAAAAAGTGAAGGCCACCTAAAATTTCAATTATCGGTATACTTAAGTTTGTTTGCGTACCAAACTTTGCACGGTGACAGCCGCCCCCCAAATTTTATTGTTGATTTTGAGATTGGTTGAAAGTTTCCTTGAAGAAAGTTTGAGTCAAACTTAATGATTTTCAATGGACGCACTGCCATAAACACGGAATATTTTGGGTCTGTGTTCAAGTTTTGTTCACTCTTTGTTGTTAGAATGTTGACTCTTGAACATAACTTGGGTTCTATCGAATTATTTCGATAAAAATATGTGTTATTTGTTTCTCTCCTGTAACATAAATTTACTTAGCATTCATTTTCATTAAATCATTGACGACGATTTGTAACACACAATTCGAATGCAATGTTTGTTAATTTGCCAGAAGAGGTCGATGAACATCGCAACTGTATTAAAGAAAGGTCTACAGAATCATCACTTGTACTTACTGTTCTGCATAAGTGTTTTGAATTGAATTTGGTTCTAAGAGACATAGAGACATGTATGGTATTATCTTGCAAATGCGACGATGAAATAATTGTCCCTTGACCTCTCTTTAATTTGGTAAATAAGAGTTGGTAAAATAAAATGTGATTATTTATGAGAAATACAATGATCATTTCATGTTATTCCAGTAGGAAACCAGAAAAGCTGTGTTCGCTCACAACACGCCAAATCTGACGAATTTGCTAATGGTAATCATACGAATTTGTCAACATAGCACACTTAAAGATATAAGAGAATGTGAGAGAAAAACTTAAGTTGTTAATTGATATACAATTGGTCGAACTGCATGTACTGCAACCGTGACACGAGGGCACATTCAGTTCATTTCTGATCAGATGCATTCACAAAAATATTGACGGGGCTGGAGGAATTCATGGGGGACTTGGAAATTTTGTGGGTTGTAGAGAGGGGATTTGAACGTTTGCTCTTTGCATAAGGGGGCTACTTGAAATTATTTTGGTTTCCTATTATTGCTTGCATTTTCAGATTCCATAGTTTGGTGGGTAATTCAATGTAAAATGAATAACATTTTTATGTTGCTCAATTTTTCTAATGTTTGTAATAATTAATCTACAACTATTTTGTCGCATTTTACTACTTTTATTTCGAAAAAATCTAAAATGCCCTCGAAATTTCATAAAACAACAAGTAGACCTTGTAACATGACAGAAGCTGCAATGGAAGATAAATTTTTCAATATTTCTTTGCAATTTTTTATGTATCAAATACAGTTTCTTGCTGTTAACCTACACCATGCTGAAACACACAATATTCACTTAGTCAACAAAGCCTGTATATGTAAACTCTATTGGTGATAATTTAATAAGGTCCAGACAGAAAGTCATTTGTCAATGATACAAATGCACAGTACACATACACAGGCTGTGTTGGTAAGCTGAATACCGGACAGTTCAACATGCTGTGGGGAATAGAACAAGAAGTAGAATGCAGTTGTATGAACTGAGCAAAAATATTGTAAAAGTTATGAAAGTTATATGTAATACAGCAACTGCCCTGCTACTGTCTACGAGCAGTGTCACTGTCACTTCATACTGGCAGCGAGAGTGACAGAGATGGCTCTGATGTAGTTGAAGAGAGTTTGGGACATTTGAGGCTCATGACAATGAAACATACCGTACATGGTACACAAGGTCCGGCCGGGGAGCAACATGTGGAAGATCGGGTGACTTGACATTTATCAACAGACAATGGCCAAAAAGGACGTGAAACGAGATAAAACAACTAAACGTACCTTCCTGTGCTTCGATCTCTTTCTCGAACCCAAAAATTCATTTAGTGCCAGTATTTATTTCTTGGAAACACCGGATCGGCGAAGATGTGAACTTCACGATGCCTTTTTGAAAGGCTATGCTCATTGACTGCGTTAAAATTTTAGTGCATCACAGCAGTCGATAAATGTTGGGGATGTAAACGAACAAATCACAGAATACGATACATCGATTGTTTGTTTGACAAAATATAGACTGAGTGATCATAATTTGCGTGTTGAAATTGGTAGGAAATGTAAACCTAATTTACCTTTAAATGAAAGAATTTGCTTTAGATGTGATAGTAATGTAACAGATGATGATGAGTTTCACTTTTTATTCACATGCAAGTGTCATATTTCTGAGAGATCAATTTTGTGCCAGAAAAGCGGAACAGATTTTTCTATCACTATGAGTGTTGAAGAAAAAGTAGAAAACATGAAAAAGATCCCTCCAGTAGCTACCTACATTTAGCTGTTTACAGTCAGAGTTACATGTGTACTTCAATTCAATTTACTTTAATTTTAATATCCATTTGATGTTCAGTTTTGAACATGTTCTTCTGTCATCTGAAATGTACCATACCACACTCTCTGTTAGTGTGTGTTGAGTAATAAAATATTGATTAATTGGTTGATTGATTGATTGTGCATCATGATTGAATATTGAAGGACAAGCATGAGACCCCGAGTTGAGCCAGGAGTTTAGCGATAAACCCGGAAGTATCGTAGGGAGAATACAGTATATCATCTACTCGCATCGCGTGTGTTACGTTTTCTTTTTGAGTTTAGAACGATTATTGCTTATCATCTATGAAAGTGGGTAAAAGAAGCAATCTTGGAAATAATTTCAACCGGCGATCGGCCTGCTTTCAGGCTGCGATTTTTATCGCCGCCTGACGGCTTTTAATTATATATATAGGCCTATATATATATATATATATATATATATATATATATATATATATATAATATATTATATATATATATATAGGCATATATATATATATATATATATATATATATATATATATATATATATATATATATATATATATATATATATATATATATATATATACATATGGACTTGAAATTTTTGATCATACAGAGGGGGATATGATTTTTTTTAGGGTATTAAGGGGGATATAAAAAAAGATTCAAATCACAACTCCTCCACCCCAACCCCACCCCACCCCCAACCATCACTTGTGAACGCAGCCTTACACGTAACGTTTGCAGCCATCTTGCCCCGTGATTCAACCCTGTAACTGCTTTAACGTAGACGTCAACATGGCTGAAAAAGTGAACTGAATATCCTCCCGGTAATTCACTATTGTGAACTGTGTGCAGTCGAGTATAAACACTCTGGTACCAGAGCATATACTCGACTGCACACAGCTTACAATAGTGAAAGGCAGAGCGATAGGACACCCCACATGTGTGTGAATAAGTCAACAAGTGAGCAAAATTTAAAGAAAGCAGTTCAACGCATTACGCTAGTCATGACGATACATTGGGTTCAAGGGTCACGGCAGCCATGAAAGGCTGATGACCTATAAAGGCTTACCCGACTTCGGATACGTGACCAGAAAGACGTCGCTTTCTCTCACTTCGAAGGTTTGAAGGGCATCGAGAATCCTGGCGGGGACAAACCATGGCATAGTGTGTCCAGTTCGTTCATAGACATACGTATCGCACCTTCGTCTCGGCACGAGTTGTCGATAAAGTTCCTCTGTCGTGGACATGTCTTCTCTGTGGCGCACGCAGTGTACTGTCAGCGTATAATAAAGGACATAGAAAGGGGGTGTGCTCCTCGTCTCTTCTGTACATACGCTATGACCCCTGGGCGGCGGTGCTCAGTTTTAGGGACTGGTCAGTGTCTTCGGCCTGGGGGTGGATTCCTGGGGGGAGGTCACCCTGTCAGCGGATACTGATATGTTTTTGACTTGGTAGTTAGGCCGAGTTCAAATAAAATGGTGAAGGGGGACTGGAGGAATCGCGATTGAAATCTTATTTTTTGTTCAGATCCCCCCCCCCCTCAATACCCTCAAAAATTTTCAAGTCCCCCCCAAATTACCATATAGCCGCATATTTATTAGGAATGCACGCAGAGTAAAAAAAAAACATGTAATGTGTCGTTCTGCACGCAGATGTTCAACACTAGGCTACTCTTATCAGCAGGTTGTAGAGCCATATAGGCCTACCTAGGGCAAGTTCTTAAATTGATTCATTTTTAAATGCATCAGTGAACTTTTTGGATTTCTCAGTCTAAGCCGACTTGAGTTTATCCAACTCTGGCCAGTTCAATGGCACCAGCTGAAAAGCACACAAAATGACAATCATGAGAGAGTATGAAAATTGTGTATTCCTAGCTACGTTTAACCAAATTGTGAAAAAATGAGCACAGTGACATACTGATTTTTTTTTCAAAAGTACAAGACATATACAGCTTAGATGCCACTTATAAATGTTTTACAAAATTGACAATACTGGAAGGTTAAAATATTCCATGAAATTAATGTTTTAATCTCAGAAATTTTGGGTGTAATAATGGCAAATTTGATAAAAAATTAATGATTCCATTTAGTCACACATTTTTCCATTTAAATTAGAGTCTTTACTGTTCAAAGTTTTACTTTTGTGTTATTGGTACGATGAGATGTGAAAATTTCATTCACTGCATGAACTTGAAATGAATGGTTTTATAATTAAGCAATAATGCACCCCCCAGGCTCATAATGGACGAAAGCAAACTTTGCACGACATAATGTACGAGGCGAAGCCGAGTACATTATGGAGTGCAAAGTTTGCTTGAGTCCATTATGGGCCGGGAGGGGATGCATTATTGCTATTATTTTATAGTTTTGGCAATGCCAGTGAATTTGTAGTTGTAGAAAACGAATAAAAAAGGAAATTATAACTGAGTTCGAAGCCAGTGAGCGTGACGTCCAGCATGATCGGCCCTGACTCTGTACACATCACATGCACTCCACACTGCACTGCACTGAACACGCACGTTCAGCACAAAAAATTACCAGCACTTTCACGGTTCATTTTGAATTGAAAAACGATGTATTTTCGAAGGAAATGAAACGTAACTGCATCCCTACCGTCTATATCGAACTTGAAACATCACCTTTAAATATCATGCCATTCAAAAAGCCGACACGGTGAAATGCCAGAGATGAAGAAAACGGAATGTTCATGCATCGACATCAGCATGATCAGCGACCTGCATGCCATGGTATCAGCTGATCAATACGATCAGCATTATGTCGCTAGTAGTACAGCATTCACTGCAAACGATATCAACAGAGTTCAACATTGTTATTCAAATGTTTATATTTCAATAATAATTGTGTCTATAAATTTAATTTTCGATGGCTTCTTGAGAAGAGCTATTTTATTTCGGCGAACAACAGAACTTGACGTAAACGGGTGCTTGAAAGGTACAGTTGACAAACATACTGGAGGGTTTCGGTACCGTCGCGATATCGAGAACAAGGCAAGGTAAAATCACAGACATGGAGAAAAAAACGATGAATGAAAGTTGTCTCCGATTACAGTCAGTGCATCAGAATTAGGTGGCCGAGATGTTAGATCAACGGAGAGTCAACGGTCGTCATGATTGTTGGTAGTAGCTGACCTTGGACCGAGACTTTGAATGGCTCCGTAGTATATCCGTAGACACTTCCGGTCAAGGTTGATGACAGCAAGCTGCCGTTGTTGGCCCGTTTACGGCTGGTTCGAGTAGCCTTTCATGCTTGCATCGTTTACATGGCCACTGACATACATAATATGCCATGTGTCAAACCCAGTATCGTCTAGGAGTTTGCAAACGTACTGAGTTCTGTTTCACCTATACGGCAACGAAGCGAACCATGTTGTCAACAAACGTGGTAGTACAACCAGCGGGAGCGCCAGCCAGACAGACGACAAATGCGTGCGTGAAGACTCAAAAAATGTGATAAATCGTTCAGTAAAACATTATTATCAATATTGTGCACCATTATCAAGATTTGTGGTTTTGTGTATTACATGGTTTATCCGATACTTTCCCTCCTTTTAAATGCGCAGTCCTTTTTTCGTTTTCCAAAACAAAACTTGCTCGCTGTGGGGCCGCAGTGCTGAATAATGGAATACATTATCAGTAATAATGTATGGGTATGACGTCACAAAATTCACTGGTATTGACAAAGCTATAATATAATATTCATTTAAGTGATTTTAGAAAAACTGACTTTTCATCGTACATTTTTATAAGATCAAGTATGATGACCCCATCTTTTTTCTCTAATATTTGATTGTTCTCATATGCCAGAATTCAAAAATCCATGGTAACTGTTAGTCCCCTTATCTTCTATGTGTTGCTCTCTGGCTGGATCTTGTGTACAAGTAGATGTATGTTTCACTGTCAATTGAGTGTCCGATGACCGAAACTCTTTTAAAACTACATCAAAGTCAGAGCTACATGTATCGCTGTCACTGTCAGTATGTAGTAGCAGGGCAGTAGTTGTATTAACTTTTTATTTTGACAATATTTTTGTTCAGTTTATACAATTGTGTTCTTTTTCTACTCCCTACAGCATGTTGAGCTGTCCAATATTCAGCTTACCAACACAGCCTACGTGTACCGTGCATTTGTATCATTCAATTATCACCAATATTTAGACAAACGGGCTTTGTTGACAAACTGAATATTGTGTTTTTCAGCAGCATGCTGTAGAGAGACACCAAGAAACTGTGTTTGATACATTGCATAGAAATATTGAAAAATTATCAACAGTTGTAGCTCCTGCCCCTTTACAAGGCCAACTTGTTTTACGAAAATTTAATGGCATTCATACATTTTTAGATTTTTTTGAGATTTAAGACATAAAATGTGACAAAACGGTTCTAGATTTTGTTCAATTATTACTAACATTAGAACCATTGGACGACATCAAAATGTTGGGAGTCAAAATATTTTCAGGCCCCCCACCCCTATAGGCAGAGCAAAACTTTCAAGTCCCCCCCTCGACTACTCCAAAAATTTTCGAATCCCCCTCACCATTTTTTTGAACGCGGCCTTACGGGGGTTCACCATGTTTTTGAAATGCCCAACAGGAGGGGTCTTGCCCCCTCCCCCATCGTTTTTAGCTCATATTTGGTATGTATATAAATACCAAAAAGAGTTTATATGGTGAGTCGGTGGCGTATGTATGTATGTATGTATGTATGTATGTATGTATGTATGTATGTATGTATGTATGTATGTATGTATGTATGTGCGGATGTATGTCCGTCCCACGCAAAAGCTCCAAAACCGCCACACCTACCACCTTAGTATTTGATGTACAGGTAGACCCAGGGGTTGAGATGTGACGTTGTTCAAATGAACATGTCAGTGTCAAAAATATGCAAATGAGGTAAGAAAAAGGGGAAATCCTTCACAGTCAGTGGTTTACGACCTTTATCCTATTTGTATGCAGTGTACCTATTATGGTAGGAGTGGTGGCGGTGACTTAAACAGGCTTCACTTCACTGACCTTGAGTCATTTCCTGTCATTGTTCATAAACTGATACATATTGGTGGACCTGCTGAAACTATGAAGGACTGTGTTGAAACATTCCTCTGCTAAGCCTGTTCGTACAGTCGACCTCCAGTACCTAAAGTTTCAGACCTTATTTACTTTTGTCATTCTTGTTTTTCTGGTTTGCTTTTGTTATTCTTGTTTTTCTGGTTTTGTGAACGCAGCCTAAACATGACAGGAAGCTGTAGGAATTTTTTTTACATTTCAAGTAATATTGTTCGACGACAGAAATTTTCATGTTTGTTTGACTTTAAGTAAACATTGTTTTTGATAGAAATATAGTCGAAGAGTGTTGTCAGAGGATATGAAATGTCTTTCAAAGTTAATTAATAATGAACGAGATGATGAATGAATATTAGTTATGAGCTCACGCAACATCAGATCGTACCAGATGACACAGCACACAAAAAGGATGTTTGCTATCACATCTCCCTACAACATGCTTGAGACACAATATTCAACTTGTTAACAACACATTCACAGGCTGTGTTGGCAAGCTGAACACTCGGGACAGTTCAACATGCTATACGGAGTAAAAAATAAGTTAGTTAAATGACATATTTTTCATGCTTGCATGATATCAGACAATGGCCAGGCAACACTCAGGAAGTATGCAGATTTATTTATTGGTATAATTGGAGAATTTCAAAAGTATCCAATAATGTTCTATATTATTTATCAGGGATCATTAAAATCTACTGATTAGGTTTTCTAAAAAAATCGTTTCCTAATTATCTGCAATCTGCTATCAGTATCTAATATTGTCAAATATTCACGTGACAGAAAGTATTATTATCACTCCTCTCTTCCAGACTTTCTGTGTTGATTTACTTTCCTCAGTTGTTTTGATAAGATTACGGCAAATTGCAGCCTATTCTATGTTACCATTACATGTTCTCTAAAAGCATTCTACTCAAAAACAATGCTGAAATGCCAATATATTCATCTTGTCGAACACAGCCTGTATAGTATGTTCATTTTAAAATTCATTAATGACATGTGAAGGGGACAATAGCAGCAAAATTTGCGAATTTTCTATATGTTTGTGTGTCAAGTTTCCTATTGTACTCCCTAAAACAACTATTGGTTTGTCAACCATTGGCATTATACTGGTATGAATTTCAGTTACTAAGATAAAACTTGTGTTGATATTGAAAGTGAATACTTGGTGTTTCAGTATTATGTTGTTGGAGTAGAACAAGAAACTCTGGTTTACACACACAACAAAAGTATTGAAGATATGTCTCAAGATTCAATTGTCAACACTATAAAATTGCATGGTCTAGGCTATGCTGACAAACATCATTTTTAGTGTTATTGCGTGCTCCAGGAGAAGTAACAAGACACTTTACCAACACACAAACAAAATAATTTTTAAAATGTTACAGCTACAGTAACTGTCTCTTATGATGTTTAACGTTTCTTCCTGCTTCTGCTGATTCTTGAAGGATCAGTACTTTTCACCAGGTATGACTCAATGATTCAATAAAAGACAATGCTTGCACAGCAAAACCACAAAATAATCACCTTCTTAGTGGAACCTATGAAGGTTCTGACAGAATGTTGTGATAAGTTTTTCTATTGGAGTTATCAAAAAGATTTGAAGACATGTCTCAGTAAATCTGAGAATATTTTTTTATTCCATTTTTACATTACAGAAGCCAATAAAGTATGAAAACATTAATCATACATCATCTTTATCATTTGTCATGTCTGTTGTACAACTGTAAATTCCCCAATTCTTATTATGTGCAAACATTTGATACAGTTTTTTGTACAGAGTTAACAAATCTTTTGTATGCTGTAAAGCTGGGTAGGTCCTTTCTACAACGACAGATATAAATGTAGCTTTTACCAATAAGAAGAAGGAAATTCACAATAGCAGAAAGTTTGGGATCACCTAGTTTGATCTGCCATATATTTGGTCTTTTTCTCAATTTTAATTTTCGTCCTCATAACATAGGATATGATTCCCAAAATAACTGCACATACTGACAATCATGTAAAATATGGAGTAAAGTTTCTTCGTTGAGTTTGCAAAAAGAACATAGAGCATTATCAACTATGGGCAGATCGATTCATTTTACACAGTCTAGCATTTGTATATAGGATATTGTGCTTTTGATAAGTTAATAAAGAATGTACAAGAGTAACGGGGAACTGCAACACTGCTGTGAGGACATCCATGCTGTAACACAGGTGCGTGACATAGTCAGAGTGTCAGACAACAGTTGATTTCTTGTTGTGTATATTGAGGAACGCTTTTTTTAAATTACAATTTGTCCCCGTCTTTCTGTCGTCTTCAGAAATTGTGCCTTTTTAGGCCATTTAAAGAATATTCTTTGTTTGCCGTCCTTGGATTTTTGAAAAACCTATCAGCCAGCAAGCAGATTAAATAAACACAGAAAAAAAATCACAACATAGATCAATCCCATAAACTTTAACTTTCCAATCGGTTTATTGGCCACAAGTATAAAACTCAAATTAAGCAATGCTTGAAAACGTGCGCACGATTTATCATATCGTGCGCACGAGATAAATTACATTTTTTTGCTTTGCAGAATGTCCCTTACTGGCTTATAAGAAAGGGAATACAAATTACAAGAAAGACAGACAAGGCAGAACGACTAAAGAGTAGTCGAATTTACATTTGGAGAAGCGTATCTTGGACGATGGCAACTGTCAAGCTTGTCTAGCAAGAAATAAAGTCTATGTAGTATCAACGAATTCTGAACATCTCGTGTTATCAATACTTTGAAGTTTCTCAGTACCCCTCAGCAAGCTAAGACGAGCGCATGAGTAAAATCAGGCCAAGGCCAGATAACGAGATAAACAACGCGATAAAAAAGAATAGTAATAGTTGTTTTGACAACCTATACATCATGAATTTCAAAATGTTGACGTAGGACAAAAAGTGTTCTTTCAAAACCTGAAAAATTCAAATTTTAAACTGCAAAAAAGTTACTGAGTATAACAAAGAATGTTGTTGTCACTCACAAAACAAATGTTAAACATTATGGTAAAAGTTGAAACTACTGTCTCTTTCATACAATTACCATTGTTGTAGTAAGAAGTGTGGGTAACTGAACAAATCATAACAGCCTTGAGTGAAAATCCTCCTTTAAGTGTCCAAGGTGTCAAATAATACCAGTCCTGAGCACAGTTCCTGTTGAGTTAAGGCTATTCTGAATTCTGAATTATGTTTATCGACTAGTTTTTTATCCTACATCCAATAGCGCTGATCTCAATGCCAAGTTTGTTATTAAATACAGCTGCACGCGCGACAAACTTTATTGTTGCATGCGCAGTTGTTGTTGCAGCTTGAGGTCTGTGCCATACCAAAATTCATAAAAATTAATGTGACTTTTAGTACACATTGTACCACTAACAGGTTTCATTTACATCATTCTTGCAGAAAATGCGGACAAAGCTTTATTTTTGCATATTAATGAAAGAAAAATGAAGCTATTGCATACTACAAATGCCAAATATTCTGCTTGTCAAGACAGCCAATGCATGTGTTACGCCGAATGGCCGTTCCTATTTTTGACAACTGAATTCTAATCCGGACTTATAAAACGACCCGATCGTTTGGGAGCAAAAGAATTTTCAAAATTAAGAGCAACTTTAACTGCGTACGAACTATTTGGAGCATTCAACAACGAACATTTCACTATACCTACTTGCCCCGGTGCAGATCCAATATCGTTCGAAGCAAAATTAGTCAAGAATTGTTTTCGATCCATCTTTAATGGAGACCAAAATAATTTTACGCCCTTCCGCCGACATGAAAACTTTGAGGAGAGAATCAACTGTCGATCGATCGCACGGTTCACTACAATCCGCCACAATTAGAAATGCACATGTACACTTTACGAACAGCGGCTGATGTAAACTTTTACGATAGGTAGTTTAATTTGTATTGAAACGATCGTATGACATTTGCGTTTTTGCGACATTAAGTCAGCTGCTGCGTGATTGCACTCTGAATGCGTCTTTGCGAACAAAGGAAGAGCACAACACGTCGTATTTTCATAGGAGTGTCTTGGGCTCAACACTGGGTTCTTCTTGCTATGGTTTATTTTATTTTAATACGTTTGACTATGATATGTATTGTCAATGAAGAATACTGCCAACCTTTGGTGTCTTGGTCTAATGTTAGCACTGGTTTTGTATTAAACAATTTCTTTTTCTCCTTGGCCGTGTCACGTATTTGTCCTTTGACAATCTTACGCTAAGAACACGATTGGAACTAATTTGGGATAATTGGATTGTGAAGTAATGTCTTTAAAATCTTCAAATGTTATCTCGTCTGCTTTTCTTTTCACGTTACACACTTGTTTATATGAGTAATTTGTAATATTGAGACATTCAGCTGTAGGGCAACCAAAACTTTTGAGAAATTGAAAAATTTGAAAATCAAATTATCCCCAATTAGTTCCAATCGTGTTTTAAAGTTTTGTCACTGTGTTGCGTCTATTATTTGATGCGTTTGATTGCCTAATGCTCCAAAGCAAGCAAGGGTAAATTACTAATGTGGAAGCTGTCACCAGATTATCACCGGATTAACTTTGACAAAGTCAACAACAAACGCACCTGCAAGGTATAACAGCTGTTATAGGTGCAGTCAAAATTTGTCAACTTTGTCAAAGTTAATCCAGAGGTAATTTTGTGACAGCGTCCACGGATTAGTTGCTTACATATTCTTGCTTTTCGCGATCAAACTCTTCAGATAATAGATGCAGCATGGTCATAAAACGTTTACGGAAGATTGTCAAGGGCAGTGACAAGACATCGAAGGTTGGTAGAGTAAACCTTTATTAGCAATACAATAAAAAACCTACCCACCCCTAGAGACGGACATGTAGGCTGCCCCTATGGGATTTTCGAGCAGACGATCTGTGTTTGTTTTTCAGATTTCGCCCAAAAGCCTACCCGTACGCGCACGGCAAACAAATATTTTATTTTAATGGGCCTGAGTGGTAATAGAGGAAAACTTCATGTAGACCCATGATATCAGCAAATTAAGATTATTTGATTTTAAAAATATATACTGTTTACTTTGTCCGTTACAATTTGGTCTTGCTCTCGGAGAACCTTTCAGGGAGTCTGCGACTCAAACTCACATCAGCAGGGCTTCAATCGCTGTTAATTTTTACGTATCGCATTCATGCATCCGTACATCCATAAAGTTTTACTTAAAGTGGCACTCCAACTTGGTAATATTTTTAAAGCACATGTTTTTAATACCAACGGTCGATATTTGACGTGGCGACTGCGCGCGGATCGCGAGATATCGATAAAAACATGTCTTCAAAAAGTAAAAGTTTGAATTCCGGTGGCCCACCTAAATTCAGCTTCCGAACATCGAACGTTCGGCACTGGGGCCATTGTCAACTAAGCTATGGAGTACGAGTCTACGCTTACGCTGCTGTACGCCACAGTACCACTCACGTCGGTGATCGGTCATGCCCCGTGGGAGAAAGCTGAGTCTTACTGACTTGGCGAAAAAACGAAAAACAATTTTTGCTGATTCCACCAGAATTCGCATAGGTGACTAGCACAGTTACGTGCGGTTGATACATAGCGGCGCGCGCGGCGAACCACACGTGCTGTGTGGCAGACGACAAAATGTAGTCATCGGAGGCGGCTAATATTTAACACGTAAAAGCTGATGTCTATGTGGTATTGGTTAAAAATATAATACAACTGATTTAGAGTAATGAAAACGACAAAAACTAAGGAGAAGTTTTTAAAAACTTACCTGAGGTAAAGGCATAATGCTGTAGCCTATATAAAGTCTTTGCAGTGGAAAGTAAATTAATTGCGTCGTTCGAACTTATTGTAGACTCCCTAGAATATCGTCAATCTGCACAACAACACACCTTCGGGGAATTTCGGGTCAAAATCAGAAACGATCGTAAATCTTCGAGATGTGAAAATACACTCGGGAAATAACATGTTTTTATCGATATCTCGTGATCCGCGCGAAGTCGCCACGTCAAATATCAACCGCTAGCTTTAAAAAATGTGTTTAAAAATGTTACCAAGTGGGGGTGCCTCTTTAATGTCAGTCGATATTCACTTACCGGTATATGTCACAGAGTGAGAACTCTCTCTACCAGCTGGTGACATCACAGCTGACGGAGGTTGTAATTATATTTAGGCTTTATAAAAGGCTTAACACTGTGAATTATACATTTAAGTATAATGTGCAGAGAAAAAATATTATCTGCGCCATAGTTGTGTGTGTCACAATGTGAGAGAATGCCGAGTACTGTGTGTCCTGGGTAACATGTGATGATGAAATTAATCCTATGCACCAATGGAGCAGCGTTCATAAAATGAGTAAACAATACAAGTTAGTGCTAGCCAAAGGTGTCTCATTGACCCTAGGTTAGGGGGTTATACTGCGCCATCGCTTGAGTGTAGTAAATACTTGACTCAGGATGACGGATGTGATAACCAACTCTCATAAACAAGCTTGAAAACCAGGATGCTCCCTTAAACAACATTGGTTCATATTGTGCATGACCTTGTTTTTGTGTTTGTAAACCGCCCTCAGGTAAGTTATGACATTATGCAATTGTGATTTACGTTTTCTGGTTAATACTAGTCCATCCTTTTGGTGAGTATATTTGTGATCTGACCGATGATTATTTAATTTCTTTCCTGGAAGTCCAGCCAAAGTTTTTCGATTCTACTGCATTCAAAATGATGATTCATTACCATAAGATAAAAACCAGGGTGATTCCAGTAATCCAGTGTTTCATCTGCCTGAGAAATTGACCAGCCATTAACAATACAAGTTACAAGTTGCAATCTCGGAATAAAAGGTTAAAGCGTAGTTTCAAACACATATTTTGTCTTTTGGTCGAGTTTCAGACTATAGGAAATATCTTTATTTTGCCTTAGTGTCGTACAGGTAGAGATGTTGTCCTTTGACATTTTTTTCACAGATAATTCATGCTGAGTGAAAATTACAATCCGTACTGCGTCAGCTGTGGTTGTCATTTGCAAAATAAGGGAGCGTTCAGTTATTATGGCCGGGGTTGGGCCGGCAAATTCTTCCTGCGCATCAGTCAAAATAGGTGAACCCCCCTACCCATTGCACTAAAAAACTGATGACGCCCTTTTAAGATGACAATGATTTCATGACCCCCTCCAACATTGCTTTAGTAAAGCTGCACACACAAACACCTCTGTAGGGGCGATAAAATAAAAAAAGGTTCTCAGATTTTTTCAAATGATCCCCCTAACAAACCCTCAATGCGTCCAAATCACCCTTCTGTCTTGCTATAATTTCCAAAGCCCCCTCAAAGGGATCGGACAGAAATTAATTGCTGGGTCGAAAGTTGTTTGCGCAAGTATTTTTGAAGGGGTCACGGAATTTCACACATGTCTTTTGGGGAGGTTCACCATTTTTTGCGCATCTATTAGAAGGCAAAATGTGGCTGATATAGTGCTTGTCCTAAAATATTAAATCATAATACAGTCTATTGGGGAAACTATTAACATTTTCCCATAGAAAATCCTACATCTGTACATTTACATATGTTTGATGATTCGTGTAAATGTACTTTGCTTGCAGTGGTACAAAAATGTGATATTTTGATTTAATTGATAATGTTGATTCATTATACATGATAGTATATGAGAAAACTATGTAATACCTATTCAATACATTGTAGCAATATCCGTGCATTTATAGACGTTTGATAATTGACATAAATGTACTTGATCGGAATAGGGGGGTTACAACTCGTATGTGTAAAAAAAAATGATTTTGGAATTTCACCGAAAATGTTGATTCACTCTACATGGTAGTCTATGAGAGAACTAAGAACATTTTTTTTCAAACATAAAGCTAACAATATCTGTGCATTTATGGGCGCTAAATAATTTATATACATGTACTCGATAGGTGGTTACAAGTAGATGTGTGTGCAAGAAATTTGATTTTTGAATTTCACCAAAATATTGATTCACTATACGTCGGAGTCTATGAGAAAGCTATGAATAATTTTTTACAATACTAAACCAACTAAATCTGTGCTTCTATAGGTGTTTGACATTGATATAAATGTACTTGATTCAAATAGGGTGTTTGAAAGTTCAGAAGCGGACAACAATTATGATATTGGAATTGCACCTACATTATTTTACTTTTCATGGTAGTCTACAGGTAGCTGTTAAATATTTTCCCTGAAAAAACTTGCTATATCTCTAATATGTAATAATAGGAATTGTTCATTGCCCTCAGTGAGCTCGATTTACAGTAAGACAAGCCTCATAGTTGCCAAAGCAAGATGTTCATGTGACAGACAATTACACCTTTATGCAGAATTACAGTTAAATAAATTCAGAGAATGAAATCATGCAGAGAATCATTTTTATTTCCCAGAATATTTTTGAACACTGAAACTACTTTTTGACTGGACGGATACTTATGAAAATTACACGCCCCCCCCCCCCTGTGCTGTTTGAAAAATACATGACTCCCCTTTTAATTTGCAGTTTTCAAATCTAAGGTGACCCCCCCCCCCATGGATTTTTCCGACCCACCACCGGCCGTTTTAAATGAACGCTTCCTCAGTATTAATGTGATAACCGTACTATTTTGAAATGTCTTTTATTTTGCAGAGCCTAATGAATTTCAAGGAGAAAAGGCTATGAAACGATACGTAGTTTGCATATTGGGCACTCTTATCGTGCTAACAGTACCAGAACTATATGTTCTACATCAACGCTTGGTATCGCTAATATCTCATAGTCATATCAACCAACGTGGCCATGGACTGCAGGCCAGCGTTACTAGTGCACGTAAAGAAGATGCCAAACTGGCTGAAAGGAAGGGGTACGCCTCGTCGTTTAAGAGTCTTACCATAAGGAATGAGTCAGCGCACGCATTTCAGGTAAGATAGTGAATCCTAATTTCAAACAAACTGTCAATGCTGTCTTCAGTCGAAGAGGAATCGAATCATTGTCACAATGTGGACGAGGATCAGCAAGACCTCTCTTGTCGCGGTAGAAACGACGGATACTAAGTAAGGGAGCCGTCACCATTAAGGGTCTTGGGGCCGGAGGAATGTGAGGGGGTCGCTCAAAAATGTGAAAACTTCAAGGGGGGTTGCTCAAAATGTGGAGCGGAAGGCGGGGATACTCAATTTTTGGTGCTAAATAAATTGAAATACATACCTCTCAGATTGCACCATTGCACACCTCAATTTCTCGAAATTTTCGATGCGAGAGGGGCACCCCTGCTCGTGCTCTCCCCCTTGGGTTGTTCTTTTCCAGTGAACAACAAATTGAAAACACCTCTCAGATCAAAATTTTCACGGACTGTTATGAATTCATCCTTTATTATCATAGAATCGTCACGAGATAACCGCTGATAATCTAGCAGGATACATCAATATCTGAAAGGTCTTTACTATTGCTGTATTTGAAATTTTACAAATACCTGTATTGGTATTTAAGCTTTCTAAGTTGGGAAGGGGGTGTCAGTCAAAATTTCTGAGTTACAGAGGGGGTTACTCAAATTGATCATGGTTGGCAAGGGGGTACTCGAAATTTCGGAGTTTCCGATGAAATTCCTTTGGACCCCCCCCCCTCCTCCAGGCCGTAAATCATGACAGCTCCCTAAAGAGAGTGAAGGCTGGCTGATGATGACAAACAATCTAGTCACAGCTGAATACATCTTGATAGAGATCGACGTGTGAGAATATGCAAATAAACAGAGTTGACAAGTTTGATAGGAATAAGGGATGCATTGATCTTCAAAGAACTGTCTTATTTTTGCAGTCTGTTGATCAACTTAAAGTGGTTTTTATCGCTAAGGTTGTAGGCGCCTCGAAATTGAAAGACTTAAACTTCTTCTCAAACATTCCTCAATGAAACTTTCGAACTTTCTCTGACTAAATCAAGAGTAAAAAATCAGGGGTCATCCTGCAAAGTTTGGTACTAAAGAAAGAAATTACCTGGCATTTACCGATATTATTTGAAGATCATAATGACCGACATCCCTATGTTAACTCTATGGAAAAGTACTATTTTCGATTTCCAAAAACATAAGACGGGGGATTTTTTTATTTTATTTGAATAGCTTTAAAATGAGCCCCCACAAGAAGTAGATCGCAAAAGAATTTTCAAAAAATTGAGAGTCCGAGTGTTGTCCTCGAGGTGCATACTACCGTAAGTCATAAATGTTGTTTTTGTGTGTTTTATTAAATTTTCAAGTAAGCTTATTTTCATTAGGCTTCGACTCCATTAGGAACGATCGTCACAAACCAAAGTAACAGTGAATCAGTCTACAACAAGCCTTCTTCGGACTTGCAAAGGAGAAAGACACCTGATCGCTTTCTCTTTCCCGTCCATCTTTGGGACGGTGGTCCAAACTGGAATTACTTGAGTTTTCGTATGCTTATCGCATACGCAATCACACACAAGCGGAACATTGTGATGATTCCATTCCACAACCATTTTGTCGAAGGATTCGACAAAGGCTGGAGAGCATTCAATGAAACGTTTGATGTCAATGCATTACGCACAATTGTACCAATGGTAACGCCCGAATTATACATGGATGAGTGTGGAACCAGAATAGATTTTCTCGTACAATTTCCAATCGCCCAGTTACGTGCAGATGCGAAGAAACGAAAGAGAGAACAGTACGCCAGGACAAGAACGGATTTACGGGAGTTGTTGGGAATAGACTTGCCGTATTCTAGGCATAGAAAGAGGACTTTAACAGAAACTGAACGTGAGATGATGGCCGCTGATAAAATCCGCTGCATTGCCATCCATGGGCCAAGAAGGATACCGCATTTCCTGACAGAAAAGGAAGAACAAGTCTTGAAAGAAGTAGACAGATACTTTTTCAGAGCAGCATACATCCGAGAGATGGGCATCCATGTAAAATCTTTATTGTGTGGAGGAAAGCCCTATATTGCGATACATTGGCGTAATAGAACTGGTGAAATGTAGGTACTACATAAACTCCATTCGCCATAGCCTTCAATGCATTTTCTATTTTATTTTCTGCTCATAAAATACACTCTACTCCTCAACTCATTTCGAAATGCCTATACGGTTCAAATTATCAACATGATGATAGCCTAGTATGTGCAGCGTCAAATTTATCGATTACGACTAAGTGTCCAAGATATTATAGCATACTACATGCATTTTTCGACATTGTGGAAGAAAATTGTTAAGTCAATCGAACAAAGATAACGACATCATTTTCAAAGGGGAAAGAGGGGAAAGATTTATTTATTCTCCTTTAAACTTATCAACTTCCGATAGAAGGGAGAATTTTAGGAGTGTATTGTGATCACAATGCCGACTCTTGATTTTAAAATTGAATTTATCGATAGAAACGAGATAAAAGCTTTTGCCACTCGTTAATGCCATATTTCTTCACATTTCCTAAACTTTTGCCTTTTTAAGAAAATAATATTTTTTACGGGTTTAATACTTCATATATACGGAATGAATTCTCTCTCTCTCTCTCTCTCTCTCTCTCTCTCTCTCTCTCTCTCTCTCTCTCTCTCTCTCTCAGAGTTACACGTAGACTCATATGTATGTATGTAGGTAGGTAGGTAGGTAGGTAGGTAGGTAGGTAGGTAGGTATGTATGTATGTGTGTATGTATGTATGTATGTAAAAATTAGTATATTTATATGCATAATCTATCTATCTATTAATCCTTCTATCTATCTATCTATCTATCTATCTATCTAACACAACTAAAAGTACACATTATGTACATAATGTATGACTCTGTATAAAAGTCATTTTCGTAACATTGTTTTTTTTTTCATTCATATTGTAGGGTCGAATTTTTGGCGATGTGTAATCCCATGGAGATATGTTTACGTGACTTTGAAATGCTCTCTAATGCAAGCCAAGTAATCGCAGAGTCTGTTGGACAATTCATGAAGAACGTGAGCATTGACTGCGTTTACGTCGCTGTCCCTCCACGCCGACAAGTGAGCACAGTTTATGTTTGCCAATTATTATGTACGAGTAGTTTGAGTTTTATGAGTTGAAATACCCTATTTTGAACTATGAAACGGTATCTATAACTAGACATCTTATACCATAAACACGATGACTTAACATCTTGATAGCTGTCCTGATATACTATGTGATAGGCATTTATTAAGTGAGAGGTACTATGTACTCGTTGACATCAACTTGAAGCTGTCCGTTCGTTTAGACAGTTCTGAATTGCAAACATTTTACTGATAACTTGCACCAGACAAAAGTGAAAGTGAAATCTTGCAGACGACAATATTTGCATTTACCAATAGAGAAGTTCCGGGTTGGATGAAGTTTGCAACTACTCATTAGGCGGTTTAAATAAACTTCTTTGTTTGCCGTCCACATGCTGATAGGTTTTCAGAGAAAATTAAGAAAACAAACACGATGTTAACACTGTTACAAATAGAAATACTATTTTCTAAAATAAACCAAATCAAAATTTCGCTTATGTGAATACACTTGTGTTTTTGATCTGTGTTTGTTTTTCCCTGGCTGGTTGATAGGTTTTTCAAAAATCCAAGCACGGCAAACAAAGAACTTTCTTTAAATGGCTTTAACTAAAATAATGGCATAATGTCTTTGGAATTGCAGTAGTCGAAAATGCCGGCAAAAGCAACTGCTTAAAGGGACATTAGCCATAACTTTTGACTAATTTTTCACTACTCTGTTTCAATGTATCAACTACAGAATTTTACTATAATCCGATCATCATGACCAATGCCCGCATTCTCCGTACAGAGATTGTAGCTAACCTAGCTAGGGGGTCTTACTACCAGTGAGACTCTCTAGCTAGCTAAGAATTATCCGCGATAGAATCTCTGTACCGCAATGCCCGGTGTCCTGCTTGCCAACACAGCCTGTGGATGTGATATGACCATTGTTATTGTTGATAAATGTATTCTAGTCCAGACCTGAATACAAAATTTAAACAATAACAATGCAGATTATACTCATATAAGGTATATTTGTGAGCTAAATATTAGGAATTTCTCCATGGTTCAGGGATTTAAACCAGAAACTGCAGATGATACACAGAACAAACAAAATTTTAAAAATGACGAAAGTTACAGCTAATGGATCTTTAAATAAGATAGCCTGAACGCTGTGAGTTAAGGGCGTTAACTAACATATTACAGTTCTCTTCTCAGGAATTCGTCGAACGCCTTCAGAATATTGAACCTCACGTTTATACTGCCAACTTTATAACTTCCCGTCTGGAATTACAACATCTTGAAGATGATAATTATGTGCTTTCGCTCGTTGAGCAGGAAGTGTGCGAGAGTGAGTATTTCTATTACCTTTTTGATTCTGTCGAATTTCTATTTCAGTTTTTGCCAGGACATTACGTTTTTCTCGACCGAGAGATGATACGAGCATCTCTTTCTCTGATAATACTCGAGTTCAGACAAATGAATATCCGAATTGATGGTGATTTATTATATGAATGTTTTGTTTGCATGCCAAAATGTTGCTCATTAATGTAAGATTTAATGAATAAAAGCATGATCTGTTCAGAAAATCGAGTATAAGATTTCCTCTGCAATATCACGTTTTATGTTTCATGTGCTCTTTTTATGAATAAAGACCCTCATCTTTCATATAAAGAGTCTTTGACTCTAATTTAAATACCTTGCAATATTTAAAATGCCTTTTCACATCTCCACATTTTTACCCAGATGCACAGGTATTTCTACGTTGTGGACTGTCAAACTGGTCAGAATTCGTCCATATAGGCCGGGAAAATCTCGGAAAGGAAGTTGTCTATTTAAGGGACATTCCTGGAATACCTAAGGAGATATAAAAGCTTATATAATTTTCTTTAAATACAGTTTGCACCGTCCGATAATTATTTTTCTCAATGTCGTTTGCGTAGGATTCGAATGAACTGTTTCTAAAATCAGCATAGCTTACAAATCTTTACCTATTTCGCATTGCAAACTAAGCTAAACTTCCCGTACAGAAAGAAATGTTTTTAATCACGTTTGATTTTGCATGCCGTTGAAATCAAAATTTCTGTTTCTTTTCATTCAATAAATTCTGCATAGGAGATCTTCAACTTGATTGAAACATTAAAACTCCTTCGTCAATCCTGGTAAAATATTGTTTGAATAATTTTGAAATGACGAAAGAAATCCATCAGTACTGTCAAGAGTTAGCAGCAACATCTGGGACAAACTGAAAACCCTTGAGTTATGTAAAACTCAGCCAACCAGAAACGATGATAATTGCTCCCGGTTATTTACTGATTTCCGGTGATTTTAATCTTCATATTGACTTAGAGTCAAATCGTGACGCTACTCATTTCACTGAATTGCTGGCATCATGCAATCTTCGACAATGTATACTGAAGGTGCTACTCATCGTTGTGGACACACTTTGATCTGATTAATTCTCGGCATGCAGATAATTTTATTTCTGATACAGCTATTGTTCAAGGCCTTCCATCGGACCACTGTGCAGTGCGTTGTCATCTTGCACTCCCGCAGATACATTCCACTAAACATAAAATGAACTATCGCAAGCTCAAAAATATTGATATCTCCCAAATGCGCGCAGATATTGTGGCTTCTTCTCTCGTTACACATCCTGCAACAAACTTGGTTTCACTAAATGAACAGTATAATACTACCGTATAGTGATATCTAGACCAACATGCACCAGTAAAGCAGCTGACTATTACACTAAAGCCACATGCACCATTGTACTCTGATAAACTTTGTTTTGCAAAATAAGTGAAGCGTCAATTCGAAAGGAAATACATGTCATCAGATTTAGAAGTGGACAGATAAAAATATACAAGAATCAGTGCAAGAAGAACCACCTTCTTATCGAGAACACCAAAACCAATTATCGTCGTAACAGGATTGCAGAATGTGACCAGGGACAACTGTTTCGTATTGTGGATGAAATGTTAACAACTAAAGAGCCAAATTTTCTACCATCTTGTGAATCAAACCATGTACTTGCTGACCAATTTGGTGAATACTTTGAAAGTAAGTAAGATGAGGAGAGACATTGATAATCTAAACATCTCTACTGATGTCAGTCATACAAGTTGTAATGGAGTCAA
This sequence comes from Ptychodera flava, assembly GCF_041260155.1. Lineage (NCBI taxonomy): Eukaryota > Metazoa > Hemichordata > Enteropneusta > Ptychoderidae > Ptychodera > Ptychodera flava. Next base: position 39,086,094 of record NC_091939.1, on the reverse strand, counting down.
TAAAACCTTTAATGAACTCTGTGCTGTGTCTCCTGAGAAGATCATCAAAGTGGTTATGAAATCACCAAAACAGTGTATCCTGGACCCCATGCCAACTTTGATGCATAAGTCAACTATCGTAGAACTTGCTCCAATAATTGTAAATTTCATCAACACCTAATTAGTAAATGGTTATGTTCCTGAGTCATTGAAGACAGCCCAGATTATACCAATCATAAAAAACAAGAAACTTGACCCAAATGACCTCAAAAGCTATAGACCCATATCCAACTAACCATTTCTACGGTACTTGACCTATTGGCCGCTTTTGATACGGTTGACCGTCAGATTTTAATTAACAGACTACAACATCACTTTGGAATAGCTATGGAATAGCGAGGAAGGGCCTCGCATGGTTTAATCTTATCTCCATCAGCGTGTACAGTATGTCAAGATAGGAAATGCCAAGTCATCCCACTTTAATCTTAATTTGGAATCCCACAGGGATGGGTCCTGGGACCAATTCTATTCACATTGTATGTCACACTATTGGAAGATCTAATTTCTGAGCACGATATCAACTGCATGTTATATGCAGATGATTCGCAACTTTACTTGACCTTGAACAAATCTTAGCATACTTCAGCTATCCACACAATTGAAAGAGGTATTAGTGACGTCAGAGTATGGTATGCCTAAAACAAACAAAAACTTAACTATAGTAAAACAGTAATAGTCAATTTTCCATCACGGTTTAGCAAAGCAAATCACAAGACTCCTGTCTGGCTAACGAGCCGTGCGAGCGGACGATGCCCTGGATGGGGGTGGAACGAGGGGGGTTTGAAAATATCAAGGGTGTGCTGAGGGGGCATTTGAAAGGTTTTGGTATATAGGGGACTCGAAACGAAACTGTCTCTGATTGGTATGAAATATGTGTTGGGTTGTCTCTTGTTTCAAAATCAGGCCAGTTTTATTTTGAATGGGTTTCAAAATTAGAACAAGTCCGGAAGGGATACTTGAATGCCTTTTGACTTTGTTGGGGAGGGGGCATTTGAAAAAAATCACACCTTTTTTTTATTCTCCTGCCCCCCCCCCTTCCCCAACCCAGGGTGTTTGTGAATACAGCCTTATGAACCACAAGTTTATGGATTTCCGAAACAAAAGTTTTAGAGAAATCAATGTGAATGCTGTCAACTTTGACACCTGAAGAAACAATTTCGATGAGAAAATTTGGATTAGGAGATTCGTGGTTGTTGATCTGCGCGGGAGGGACCCATGATGAGAATCATGAATGAAACACTATAGGTGATTGCAAATACGCACCGTGTACAATATACAGCATTATTGTTGACAAATGAATTCTAGCGTGGATTGAAATTCAGTCGTCGACCATGTTATGAAAATAGCACAAACAAATGCTGCATTTGCTAGTTATACTATGCATTTGAACATGACTTGCGGAGTTGAACAAGAAACTCTATTTTACAGACAAGACGACAGTACTTGAAAGTATATAAAAACAACAAAGGTGCAGCATATAGAACTGTCACTGCTAATAATGAAGCTATGTATTGGTTTCCTTTCGTAAATTAGTGTTGTCGATGGGGAGGGACGGAGGGGAGGAGGTTTCCTGGGAGTCATCAAACGAGTGTGCGGCAAACATTTACAAGACTGCAACTGAATTCTAAAAGACATTGCATGTAAGTTTCCAAAGCGGGTTGAGGAGGTAGATCGAGATGGAAGTACGCGTTTATTCGTTACTAACCATGTCACCATGTCGCTCGGGTCTATATGTAATCATGACCTGGCATCTTCCGTCCTTAAAATGATATGAATGTGTGAACATTATAACTAAAAACTCAAAATGCAAGTTTTTTATTGTCGATATGAGCGATTATGATTATTATTTTATGAGCGATTTCAACATTGTTGAGAATAAGCGAGCGAAATACGCGGTCTCATTGCGCACAATGTGTATCATTTCATGTCTCTATACGAAGAGTACTAGCCCGTTTTGGTGTCACGTGCTGTACTGCCGTATCTGCAGTCTTTAGCATCTTCATATCATGTATATTAATTATTTTTTGAGTATTTGAGTTGGTACTCTTCTTTACCAGTTTAATTTATCGGCTGCGCCTCGTACCACATTTAAATAATGCATTAAAAAAGATGCAGCCAATGAATTCGTGCAAAAAGGTGTTAGGGCACAACTTTTCAGCGGGCAGGCGAATTTTAAAAACTAGTCAGCTGGAGGGGAGAAAAGGTCAATATATACAGTGAACGGGGAAGAAATTTCAGTTTTTACAGTGGCAGTGGGTACCGGATAATAGGTCGAGGGAGGGGAATGCCGTGGTTGATAGAATTTCAGGGAAGATTAAGCGCCAAACTTAAAGGCGAGCAATGTCCAAATGTTGAAATGATAAGTTTTTCATTGCACAGATTTGCGTTGTTCTTTGGTTGCCATACACCATTTGGTGATAGATACCGTTGCGTAAATTAAATGTAAATGAGGGAATATGTACATCTAGTGGGCAAAGGGGAATTTCAGTCGTTGTTAAAAGGAAGTGGGTAGCTTGAACTGTGGTGAGGAGTGGGCATACCATAGCTGGAGGGCAGTGGGCTTCATAATTTAGTGGGGGACGTATTTTCCGAACTTGCCAGTGTGAGGGCAGTTACGAACAGCTCTACTTTCCCCTCTAAGTTTTTAGGTCAAGATCAAGAATATGTGAAATAAGTATATCAGCTTTAGAAACATTTTTGGTGATGATTTTGTAAAATTGACCAAATTTACCTCTTGGCGGCATTTGAGAAAAGATGTATACTCTATGCAAACGAAATGCATAGCATGGGTTTGCACTTAATCCGAAAAACTAGTTTCTTTTGCTTAAGTTGAAACAAACCACACCAACACTATTATTTCCAAGTACTTGGCACATAGGGAGAAGTAAATTATACATACTTTCATCGACTTCGAGAAAGCGTTTTGCAGAACTGATCATTACTGCATATTCTATAGGCTCCTTCAGAATGCGGTTTCTTGTAAATTTTTTAGAGTTGTTCTGTTTATGTAGATGAATGTAAAATTGTGTGTCAAAACCCCGTCAGGTATAACTTATTTCTTTGATCGTAGTTTTGGTGTAAAACAGGAATCAGTATTATCACCTTTTTTATTGACAGTTTCAGTAAATGACATCGGAACCACTTTAGTTGATACTCACCAGTATGCTTGCGTCAAAATTGGTCTTTTAAAATGTTGTATTTGCTCATCAGAGGTTCAAAAATTTGGTTGCGGCGTTTGTTTGACCATATATACCATTATTGTTTTTGTGGAAACTCACACTGTATACCAGTGAAACCAACAACTTACTGTTTTTAAAAGGGGTGGTCTTAGAAGTTGTGAGAAGTGGTCGTGCAATAGCCAACCTATCGCAATAGCTATCTTGGTATTGACCATTGCAATTCACCTGGACTGGTAGTTGGTTTCAAGCGCTAAAAGCTCTAAGTGATCAAGCTGACAGAGCAGTTTATGATCTGACAAGTTGTCTTTATAAATTTGGCCCACTGACTGTTACCATGGCTCTTAAAATATTTGATTGCGAAATAGTCCCTATTTTATTTTAAAGTGCTGAAACCTGGGGCGCTTTTACCATGCTCCATACATTGTAAATATCCATAAAACGATCCTGCTACATACTTCAAAAACAAGATTGTATAAATCGGTATGACCCATGGGCCACAGGAGTTAAAGGCTTTTTGCAGAGTTATGGATTTGGTGAAGTGTTAGAACAACAAGGGGTTGGTAAAGAAATTGTGTTTTTCCGGCTCTTCAAACAAAGGTGATGTGATATTGATTCACAGTGCTCGGTGAATTATATTAACAATAGTGACAAACTTTATCTTTATTCGATCTCAAAAAAGAGCTGACATTAGAATCATACTTCTTGATCTGAATGGATAAACCTGTTTTCAGATATCGTCTTTGTAGTTATATAACATCAGTACACTCTCTGAAGATTGAGACAGGTCGTTGGAACAATATTCCAATACCAGATAGACTATGTGAGTTGTGTAGTTTGCAGGCAGTAGAAGATGAGTACCATTTTCTACTCATATGTCCAACGTATGATGAATTGAGAGCTGAATACATTTCTTATCATTGTTAACCCTCCTGTAATGTACAAATTTAAGATGCGTCCTTGATCACAAAACACTGCCACATTGAGGAAACTGCCAGGGGTAAATATATTTTTCCAGCAAAAAAAACGAAGAGAACACAGGAGAAAGCTTACCATCGATGCGTAAGCATAGTGTTGTTTTTGCTAACGCTTATTTATTTGTAGACAAGTTTTTTTTATGACTGTAATTATTGCATTTGAATAGCAATCTGTACTCACATTACGTTGTTAGTACTGACAATTTGTACATATTGGCCGGAGGCCATAATTACTAAAATAAATTGAATGACATTCTTTTTCAGTATTCGACTTGAAACTCTTCTATACTAGATCAGTTTATCGCCCGAGTCTTGTACCACGCTGAATTAAAATATAAAACGAAGAAAAGAGGTTTATGCAAACGAAACTTATTGAATTGGTTTGCCCTTAATCCGCAAAACCGGGTTTCAGTGATTAAGTTGAAACATATCACAGCAACAGGAGGATGAAGCAGAGTAAATATAATATTTTCGTTTGATTCTGTAAAAATTGGAGGACCATGCACAACTGTACGTCTATGATGCAGTAATAATCGGAGACAGAAGTCAACGAAGCGTAACTTATGAGAGCACATCCAGAGTTTAAAATTTCATCGCCTCGTTGTTTCCTCAATACAACGAGTGCAATTTAATGAAATGTTGATATAATTTACATCTCATGATTAATTCTTTATTAACATGGTAAAACAAGCTATCTGTTGACTGTAGAGGGCGTGCCGATCAGATTGCCTGGTGTACATCAGAAACTGCGTTGGATTAATCATAGACTCTCGAGGGTCTATGATTAATCATGGACCCTGGAACGAAAGAGGTGAGATTTGTTGACTTAATTGTCTATGTGCCACTTTTCTTTCACCCTTGGAGACATCATCCAGAGAGTGTAGCAAAATTGCCAAATCTCAGAAAATTTCACATTTTCATCAATCGTCAAAACCAGCAACTGATTCTGAAGTTCTCTTGCTCAAAATTATAAGATATGCTTTTTGGACAAACCTGCAGTCTTTGCATCAGCCCCAACATGACACTGCCCATGGTGGCGTCATCGCCAGCCCCGCTTGTAATTCTCAATTTCGGCAACAAACCTCTCGAGATCCCATCGTTGTCGATCTGCGTGTGTCCGATTACGAACAGGAATCTATCAAATAAAATTGAATGAAACATGATGACTTTGCAAAACCATTCAGGAAATCAGTTGTACTAACAGCGGTGTGTAGATACAGATGTAGATATATACACTAAAGTTCAAAATGTTTTGCTTTTCAGACAGCTTTTGTAAGACTTAAAAGTGAAAACTCTATAAAATAATAAAAGATATTTTGTACGTTCAGTCGTTGTGTCAAATTGATGTCGTACCTATGGTCCGTCCATAGCCCATACTAAGGCACAATTGTTAATTTTTGACGTAAATGAAGATTTCTGTATTTAAAGATGGATTTGATCTTCATAGAAAGTTCAAAAAACTGATCCATTCAAGCTATATACTTTAGTTTTGTAACAGGTCAACAATGATTCCATTGTTACTGGATCACACTTACACCACTGAAGTTACTGCATGCTAACGTTCATTCTGAGCAAGAATCGGACAATATGCTCAGCTTGTTCTTCATTAGCCTAGTAGTAGGAAATAAACACACAGGTGAGATTTATTCATTTGCTCCATTTATAAGATTTAAAACAAACAGATGCGATAACACTTCAAATCATTTTAGACTGAAAGGAATAACGAGAAAATCAGCAAATGTTACACGAACATCTACTTTGTGAGATGAACACGCAATTTACAGTGTATTATGGTTTCTTGCTTGACATGACGCGCCTCGCCTTGCAAGCACATCTCGTCGCTTCACTCACGTACACATGCCAGGAAATCCCAAGAGATTTTGACCGGTTGACCTCGCTGTTAATTTTATGCAGGAAATTACAATAACAATGCTTGGTCGAATGACGCAGTGCTTGAGGGTGGGATCACCAGTGGTATATGGGGAGGAGTACTTTCCCGATGGTGATAAGTGGTGCAGATTACCGTCGCCTAGGTGACTGGCGTATACGCGTGCCAAAAGACACCTATGGTTGATTTCCTGTTGACCAGTCGGATGGCAGAGTTGCAAATACCTGGACTGAACCATTTGGTTTTTTGTGGGTGTCGGTGGTACTTTGACAATATAAGTAAAGATGCACATATATTGAGTTTATTGTCTTGTTTATGAGCGGCCAGTATTTCCAACAGCATAAATTATGTGCATTTGCCCTTGAAGAAATAAATAATTTTCGAATAAAACATCGCGAATGTAACTACATTCCTTAAGCTCGACGTATACTTAAGTGCCCCAAAGAACCATGAAATCGCCCGACTTTCGATTGAAGAGATGAGTTTTGCCAAACCGCGTATACAGAAAAAGTGGCAGATGACTTTATTTTTAGAATCATAGACAGTATAGCGAGATGTAAAAATGTGAAACAGGCTCCCCACCTAACTATCCTAAATGTTTTTGTGTCGAGTTTGTGTTTGATTCGTTTCGAAAATGTGTTCCTACATTCTTATCCGATTGTTTGTGTTAATGAAATGTTTGTTTCGCTTTGGATATTTGTAGAGAAGTTTGGATTAGTGTGTACGGTAATGTTTTGTTTGTGTGGGGAAAGCTTATGGCGAGACGCAGCCGGACCTATGTTGTTACAAAAGTTGATAGAGTCGCCCTTTGACGCTTGCGTTTCGAAACCGAGTGTGGTTTCTCATCAGTCGCAGTGTAGATTCTTTCCTTAGTTTGTGTTTGTGAAAATTTATTTTAATGCATTTTAGTGGTCTTGCTTTCCGATTAGCGAGGCAAGTATATTAATTTTGGTCACGTTGTGAGTCCGTTTGGTGGTTCGGTTTGTTTGTTCTATATTTCTTTACTTCGGTAAATTTTGTTTTGACTGGTGTGTCTTTTAGATTTTTGCGGAGGTTTGTGAATTTTTAGGCAATAAGTACCACTGCGGGGTACGGATTTTATGTTTATTGGATCAAGATACTTACAAGTATCCTGGTGGATGTGCTTGTTCGCGTACATTTTAATTAATAGTTCGTTAACTTTGTTTACTGTTTGTTCTGGCTTGTTGTGTATGATACTGAGTGTTACGTAATTGCCTTTCACATTCGAGTACGTAATCGTTTGTGTTGACAATAACGAAAAACCGACCCTTGTCGAAAGGTTATTTTCCCAAAATTTGTCCGTTGTTTGCAAGCTTGTCATCTCCCTTAAATGATCTTCCTGTGTTGCTTTGCTGCTTTGCATGATGGGATAACACATAACGACATCTTCAACCTGATGAAGTCCTACTTTTAGGATGAAACGTTGTATCAAAATTACCAGCAGAATAAACAGAAAATATACAAGCAGATCAGTAGACGTGTGCAAATTTATTCATCCACTATATATGTATAGTGAGGATGGTCTCAACAAGACACAACAAAAAGGCTTTCATGGTGACTAGCTTTCGCCCTGCTTACAGGGCATAATCAGGTCCAACTGGAGAACTCTAGTACATATGGCACTAAAAATACATATATATGTGTATATATATATATATATATATATATATATATATATATATATATATATATATATATATAGTCAAAAGTAGTTAAACAGTTTAAATTCACTCGGATGGAAATAAATACAGCAATGATGTAAAGTAACGTCATGCAAGTGCAAGCAATAGATCATGGGTTCTCTATGATTGTGTCATATGAACGATGAAGATATGACATCAGCAGGATTAGTTTATAACAATTAATATACAGCAAAGAAATAACATCATCAAAATCTCCTAGGTGTTCATCAGTTATTTACCAAGGCGACTGTATATATATATATATCTTGTTTTGTGGTCTTTGCCGTCTTCTAAACAGACTGTGGAAGAATCTTCCGATACACCGGCCAAATCTTCTATCCAGCTGATTTTACAGATCAGATTTGTTTGTTAGCATGATGGTTTGAAAATCAGACTATGATACTCATAAATGATCTGACACTGTAAACGGAAAGTGCAGAATTCACGTAAATTCCACGGAAAATAGTGTTATTGATCTTTTTCACGTATCAATATTTGTCATTTCTGTTCAATACAAAGATAATTTGTAAATAAAAACACGGAGAGTGATTGGAGTTTTACCTTGAACCAGCGTAATTTTCAGTCGCTGTAATTTGGTCGTTGTAAATGTAAGAGAGTTGGACCGTGACTTGCATCGGAGCAGACAGGCCTACTCGATAAGAATGTTTGAAATCTTTCAAAGGCCGTATTCTAATTGAACGACTGTCCAAGGTGACTTTTGACACAAATTCTTCGAAATGGTTTTACAAATTTTGAGCATTTAAAGGTATTTGAGAAGAGCACAGAAGTCGCACATGGTGATTAAATCAAATAGGAATAAATTTTTTATCTAAAATAATCACCAAAGAAGCTAGCACTCAAATCATGCACGAATTGAATTTTAATGCTTTGGTCTGAATAGCGTTCATAATTGCGATGAGTATTGAAAGTCGCGAGCAGGAACTTCTCCATTTTATGTAGAGTTTTGATCGTCCATGTAATAACGTTAGGTTACTATGCAAATATGAATGTAGCGGAATGTAAACTGGTCGTGAACGGACTCGGAGCTTGGAATTGCCAGTGTCACATACGCAGAGATGATGGCTTACGTTACTTTCTCGTATTACTCAATTACTGTGATTGGCTCTCCAATCACGTGATATGAAATAAAATGTGATAAAACAGGCTTTGGTGATATAGCCCTGTCGCGTGCACTGATAGCCCGCTACCACGTTCTGGAATACAGTGTGCCATTTCATCGTGTACCTCATCATCTAATAAATTCGCTGGGTATGTCCTGTATTACAATGGAGTCGTAATATGAAGTTAGCTTGACTGGAACACGGTCGCTCCACAAAATAAGACAGGATGCGTCTCGGTTACAGATACTTGGACTCTCAAACTTTTACAATTCTTTTCTGATAAACCATTTGTGGGTGTTCATTTTGAAGCTCTTGGGGTAAGAATACCTCACGATCTCAAGTTTTGAAAATCGAATTGTTTTTCTCCATAGAGTTAGCACAGATATGGAGGCCACTTTGAATTTCAAATATCGGTAAATCTTGGGTAATTTGTTTCTCTAGTACCAACCTTTGCAAGACACCCCGAATTTTTATTTTTGATCGGAAATTAAATAGAATGGTTGAAAGAATTCTCGAGGAAAGTTTGAGCAAACGTTTAAGTCTTTCAATTTCGAGAGGCATAGGCCTAATACCTTAACTTCAAGTAGCATAGCGACGGAGCAATAATTGGAACATTTCACTGTGGCGAGTCTCCACACTCGACTACATTCTAGACAAAGTTTCGAAAACATAAGTGTTTACGTTGTTCGGTGAAAGAAAATTAATGACACATGCCAAGCAAGGCCCGCCCAAGGGCTGGTGCTCATGACGGCAATATTGATGATGCCCCTATCCGAAGGTGAGGGTATCATCAATATTACCGTCATGAGCACCAGCCCGAGACCAGGCAACGAATCGTGATCCTGCCCTTGCTAGCGTGTGTTCCCGCGCCTGTGTAAACAGAACTGACCGAAGATGAACAAAATTTCACATGGTGGATAAACACACTCTACGAGATTTGGAATTTAGACTTGTTTCAAGTCTGTAGGCAAAACAGAATAAGGACATTCAAGAGAAATATAAAGTTTGTTTCTCATCCTCGCTTGCGTCAATTCAGACCCGCCGCGTCAACCTTTTTGTGCTCATGAGGAAATAACATGAAAAAACCGCAAAAATACGCGACGATAGTGCATAAAAAAGTTATGTATAAAACAGAACTGTATACAAAGTAACTGACCCTAACATTCCATTCAGATCCGTACACAAATATGTCACTGTTAATATTAAGCTGTCAAAACTCTGCATTGCCTCACTAAAAGTCAAACCACAGAACTGCTGCGCATTTATCTATGCGTGCATTCCTATGCTGTTTCACATTTTTGCGCGTTCTCGTTGGTTGAAGAATTAAAAAAAAATGTCTAGGATGAGAAACAAAGTTTTCATTCTTCTTGGCCTAAATTGAAGGACAGACAGCAGACCATTGTTCGTCAGTTTGCGCAAGATTAATCGGCAATCTATATATGTTGACCTACTGAAGTCTTTCTTCGAGAGAAAGATCTGTCATTCATTTTCTGACATTTAGTAAGGTGGGAACTGTACTCCAACAAACGTAACTCCTCTTTTGCATTTATGTCAATCATACTCAACCAAAGCTTGCCGAACAGAACTGAACCATTCAATAATGCGTGATTTTCAAGTTGTTCGTTTGAAAGGGACGTACTTAGAAAGTGCACTTAACAATAATGGTGACCTGCCAGATCTGCATGAGACTCGAAATTCCATAAACAGAAGTGATGTTAAACTAATCATGTAATTTATGATAATGTATTTATTTCACCACTCAAACATCGTTCACTGTCACGGAAATGTAAAAATTAAAACAACAAATCGGTTTCAACACAACAAATCGGTTTTGTCACAAAGTTAAATACAATCTTCCGCTCAAAGGAATGCACCGAGAATCTGTGTCACTGTGATTTACATAATCTAATCAAGAAGTCTCCAAGTCACGTTGATACATATCAACACTAAAGGAGAGTGACAGAAATACGGAAAGATAGACAAGGAGACAAACAAACGGTTGAGCAAACTGCTTGATAGAAGATACAATCTTTTTAACAATGAATTCCGCCAGATATTCCTGCAACTTATGGTGTCTGTATTGTGATATTTTTAACATAATACGCCTAATATATGTTTCAATAAAGACACTGAAAGGCCCATGACGACAGATGAAACGGCATGAAAATTTTAATATCAAGTCTGATAATAGTGTACCCGAAAATACAAGTGATTGATGGGAAATTGAATACACAGTAGACGATGTTTACATCGAACTAAATTCTAATATTGCTATGAACACAGTGATGTAATTTAACAAAAATTAAAACAACTTACTTGAAACTATGTTGACCGTCTATGGCACTAAAACTTTTGTTTCAAGCTTTGGATAAAAGAGCGTGAATTTGAGACGCTACCATTGCTGGTACAGGACCTTCCGATCGCAACAATCGGAGATTCAAATACCCGTACTTTTGGTACCGAAGATTGTCAGTCTTTTACCTGGACACTTCTGTTACGCTGCTCCCGCTGCTTGCCATTCCTATTCGCAATCTTTATGTCCGGAAAATTATCAGCTCATTATCGGATCCACCTGTCGCCAATTCCCGCCGCCGGTCTTTCTAGTCCTCGCAATTTTAGTGGTCGGGTATTGCCAAACCTTAACCGAGTACATTCGTCGCCTAATTCCCGATACTCGAAAACATACATCCATTTTGTCTAGACTTGGTTTAACCACTCGGGCGTAGTACCAGACTTTCTTAACCTTCTATCGGCAAGGCCGTCAACTGCAACAAGGAAGATATCAAAATCCCCAAAAAGAACTGTGCCATCCAACACAGTACAGCAATAGGCATTTCGGCTATTTAATTTTTGCTAACTCATTGAATGCTGAATTTCGTGTAAAAGAGAAAATTGATATAAATTGATATTTCGCAGGTATATATATCCAATCTTCGGCAAATGTAGACGCATTCTAATAAAATTTGTAGATTTTCGTCATTCTGACAGGAGGTTCGTAGTACTGCAACGGCATAGTTGTCGGCTTCATTCGTTTACGACCATCGAAATTCCCGCACTTCAGGTACGAATGATAGTCAGCTATTTATCGGGCATCCCTTGCAGGCTGCCCGTTCAGAGTATTTAATTCTACGCACGTTAGGTACGGCAGATTGTCAATCCTTCAACGGGTAAAGCTTTCGCTAACTGCCCGCTGCAGACGGCCATTCCGATCCACGTGCTTTGGTACGGCAAATGTTGACCCTTTCCCGGGCACACATGTGGCCTACTGCCCGTTGACAGCGATCCCAATCCACGCACTTTTCGTAAGGGAAATTATCAACCTCTTTCCCGGCATATCTGTCCCCAGCAGCCGGCTGAATACAATTCCAATCCTCGCAGTTTAAGGACGGGAAATTTATCCTTTCTTTATTGGCGCACCTGTCGTCCGATCGCCGCCATTAGAGATTCAAATACCCGTACTTTTGGTACCGAAGATTGTCAGTCTTTTATCCGGACACTTCTGTTACGTAGCTCCCGCCGCTAGACATTCTTATTCACGCTCTTTATGTCCGGAAAATTATCAGCTCATTATCGGATCCACCTGTCGCCAATTCCCGCCGCCGGTCTTTCTAGCCTCGCAATTTTAGAGGTCGGGTTTGCCAAAACTTAACCGAGCACATTCGTCGCCTAATTCCCGATACTCGACAACATCCATTTTGTCAAGACTTCGTTTCATCACTCGGGCGTAGTACCAGACTTTCTTAACCATCTATCGGCAAGGCCGTCAACTGCCGCAGGGAAGATATCAAAATCCCCCAAAAGAACTGTGCCATCCCACACAGCAATACGCATTTCGGGCTACTTAATTTTTGCTGACTCATTGAATGCTGAATTTCATTAAAAAAGAAAATTGATATAAATTGATATTTGGCAGGTATAGATATCCCCATCTTCGGCAAATGTAGACGCAGAATAAAATTTGTAGATTTTCGTCTTTCTTACGGGAGGTTCGTAGTACTGCAACGGCATAGTTGTCGGCTTCATTCGTTTAAGACCATCGAAATTCCCGCACTTCAGGTACGAACGATAGTCAGCTATTTATCGGGCACCCCTGGCAAGCTGCCCGTTCAGAGTCATTCAATTCGACGGACGTTAGGTACGGCAGATTGTCAATCCTGCAACGGGTAAAGCTTTTGCTAACTGCCTGCTGACGGCCATTTCGATCCATGTGCTTTGGTACGGCAAATGTTTCAAGACCCTTTCCTGGGCACACATGTGGCCTACTGCCCATTGACAGCGATCCCAATCCACGCACTTTTCGTATGGGAAATTATCAACCTCTTTCCCGCCATATCTGTCCCCCCCCCCCCCCCCAGCAACCGGCTGAATTCAATTCCAATCCTCGCAGTTTAAGGACGGGAAATTTATCCCTTCTTTATTGGCGCACCTGTCGTCCGATCGCCGCCATTGGAGATTCAAATACCCGTACTTTTGGTACCGAGATTGTCAGTCATTTACCTGGACACTTCTGTTACATAGCTCCCGCCGCTTGACATTCTTATTCACGCTCTTTATGTCCGGAAAATTATCAGCTCTTTATCGGATCCACCTGTCGCCAATTTCCGCCGCCCGTCTTTCTAGTCCTCAAAATTTTAGCAGTCGGGTATTGCCAAACCTTAACCGAGCACATTCGTCGCCTAATTCCCGATACTCGACAACATACATCCATTTTGTCAAGACTTCGTTTCACCACTAGGGCGTAGTACCAGACTATACCAGACTTCCTATACCTTCTGTCGGCAAGGCCGTCAACTGCCGCAGGGAAGTTATCAAAATCCCCCAAAAGAACTGTGCCATTCCCACACAGCAATACGCATTTCGGCCAGTGCATTTTTGCTGACTCATTGAATGCTAAATTTTGTGTAAAAAGAAAATTGATATAAATTGATATTTGGCAGGTATAGATATCCCCATCTTCGGCAAATGTAGACGCAGAATAAAATTTGTAGATTTTCGTCATTCTGACGGGAGGTTCATCGTACTGCAACGGCATAGTTGTCGGCTTCATTCTTTTACGACCATTGAAATTCCCGCACTTCAGGTACGAACGATAGTCAGCTGTTTATCGGGCACCCCTTGAAAGCTGCCCGTTCAGAGTCATTCAATTCGACGGACGTTAGGTACGGCAGATTGTCAATCCTTCTACGGGTAAAGCTTTCGCTAACTGCCCGCTGCAGACGGCCATTCTGATCCACAAGCTTTGGTACGGAAAATGTTGACCCTTTCCCGGGCACACATGTGGCCTACTGCCCGTTGACAGCGATCCACATCCACGCACTTTTCGTAAGGGAAATTATCAACATCTTTCGTGGCATATCTGTCCCCAGCAGCCGGCTGAATGCAATTCCAATCCTCGCAGTTTGAGGACGGGAAATTTATCCTTTCTTTATTGGCGCACCTGTCCTCCGATCGCCGCTTGACATTCTTATTCGCGCTCTTTATGTCCGGAAAATTATCAGCTCATTATCGGATCCACCTGTCGCCAATTCCCGCCGCCGGTCTTTCTAGTCCTCGCAATTTTAGTGGTCGGGTATTGCCAAACCTTAACCGAGCACATTCGTCGCCTAATTCCCGATACTCGACAACATACATCCATTTTGTCAAGACTTGGTTTCACCACTCGGGCGTAGTACCAGACTTTCTTAACCTTCTATCGGCAAGGCCGTCAACTGCCGCAGGGAAGATATCAAAATCCCCCAAAAGAACTGTGCCATTCCCACACAGCAATACGCATTTCGGCTATTTAATTTTTGCTGACTCATTGAATGCTAAATTTCGTGTAAAAAAGAAAATTGATATAAATTGATCTTTGGCAGGTATAGATATCCCCATCTTCGGCAAATGTAGACGCAGAATAAAATTTGTACATTTTCGTCTTTCTGACGGGAGGTTCGTAGTACTGCAACGGCATAGTTGTCGGCTTCATTCTTTTACAACCATCGAAATTCCCGCACTTCAGGTACGAACGATATTCAGCTGTTTATCGGGCATCCCTTGCAAGGTGCCCGTTCAGAGTCATTCAATTCGACGGACGTTAGGTACGGCAGATTGTCAATCCTTCTACGGGTAAAGCTTTCGCTTACTGCCCGCTGCAGACGGCCATTCCGATCCACAAGCTTTGGTACGGAAAATGTTGACCCTTTCCCGGGCACACATGTGGCCTACTGCCCGTTGACAGCGATCCCAATCCACGCACTTTTCCTACGGGAAATTATCTACCTATTTCCCGGCATATCTGTCCCCAAGCAGCTGGCTGAATGCAATCCCAAACCTCGTAGTTTAAGGACGGGAAATTTATCCCTTCTTATTGGCGCACCTGTCGTCCGATCGCCGCCATTGGAGATTCAAATACCCGTACTTTTGGTACCAAAGATTGTCAGTCTTTTACCCGGACACTTCTGTTACGTAGCTCCGGCCGATTGACATTCTTATTCACGCTCTTTATGTCCGGAAAATTATCAGCTCATTATCGGATCCACCTGCCGCCAATTCCCGCCGCCGGTCTTTCTACTAGTCCTCGCATTTTAGTGGTCGGGTATTGCCAAACCTTAACCAAGCACATTTGTCGCCTAATTCCCGATACTAGACAACATACACCCATTTTGTCAAGACTTGGTTTCATCACTCGGGCGTTGTACCAGACTTTCTTAACCATCTGTCGGCAAGGCCGTCAACTGACGCAGGGAAGATATCAAAATCCCCCAAAAGAACAGTACCACTCCCACACAGCAATACGCATTTCGGCTATTTAATTTTTGCTGACTCATTGAATGCTGAATTTTGTGTAAAAAAGAAAATTTATATAAATTGATCTTTGGCAGGTATATATATCCCCATCTTCGGCAAATGTAGACGCAGAATAAAATTTGTAGATTTCGTCTTTCTGACGGGAGGTTCGTAGTACTGCAACGGCATAGTTGTCGGCTTCATTTGTTTAAGACCATCGAAATTCCCGCACTTCAGGTAGAACGATAGTCAGCTATTTATCGGGCATCCCTTGCAAGCTGCCCGTTCAGAGTATTCAATTCGACGGACGTTAGGTACGGCAGATTGTCAATCCTTCTAATGGTAAAGCTTTCACTAACTGCCCGCTGTAGACGGCCGTTCTGATCCACATGCTTTGGTACGGCAAATGTTGACCCTTTCCCGGGCACACATGTGGCCTACTGCCCGTTGACAGCGATCCCAATCCACGCACTTTCCGTGAGGAAAATTATCAACCTCTTTCCCGGCATATCTGTCCCCAGCAGCCGGCTGAATGCAGTTCCAATCCTCGCAGTTTAAGGACGGGAAATTTATCGGCTCTTTAATCGGCGCACCTGTCGTCCGATCGCCATCATTAGAGATTCAAATACCCGTACTTTTGGTACCGAAGATTGTCAGTCTTTTATCCGGACACTTCTGTTACGTAGCTCCCACCGCTAGACATTCTTATTCACGCTCTTTATGTCCGGAAAATTATCAGCTCATTATCGGATCCACCTGTCGCCAATCCCGCCGCCGGTCTTTCTAGTCCTCGCAATTTTAGTGGTCGGGTTTGCCAAACCTTAACCGAGCACATTCGTCGCCTAATTTCCGATAATCAACAACACACATCCGTTTTGTCAAGACTTGGTTTCACCACTCGGGCGTAGTACCAGACTTTCTTAACCTTCTATCGGCAAGGCCGTCAATTGCCGCAGGGAAGATATCAAAATCCCCCAAAAGAACAGTACCACTCCCACACAGCAATACGCATTTCGGCTATTTAATTTTTGCTGACTCATTGAATGCTAAATTTCGTTAAAAAGAAAATTGATATAAATTGATATTTGGCAGGTATAGATATCCCCATCTTCGGCAAATGTAGACGCAGAATAAAATTTGTACATTTTCGTCTTTCTGACGGGAGGTTCGTAGTACTGCAACGGCATAGTTGTCGGCTTCATTCGTTTACGACCATCGAAATTCCCGCACTTCAGGTACGAACGATAGTCAGCTATTTATCGGGCATCCCTTGCAAGCTGCCCGTTCAGAGTCATTCAATTCGACGGACGTTAGGTACGGCAGATTGTCAATCCTTCTACGGGTAAAGCTTTCGCTAACTGCCCGCTGTAGACGGCCATTCCGATCCACATGCTTTGGTACGGCAAATGTTGACCCTTTCCCGGGCACACATGTGGCCTACTGCCCGTTGACAGCGATCCCAATCCACGCACTTTTCGTAAGGGAAATTATCAACCTCTTTCCGCCATATCTGTCCCCCCCCCCCCCCCCCCCAGCAACCGGCTGAATGCAATTCCAATCCTCGCAGTTTAAGGACGGGAAATTTATCCCTTCTTATTGGCGCACCTGTCGTCCGATCGCCGCCATTGGAGATTCAAATACCCGTACTTTTGGTACCGAAGATTGTCAGTCATTTACCTGGACACTTCTGTTACATAGCTCCCGCCGCTTGACATTCTTATTCACGCTCTTTATGTCCGGAAAATTATCAGCTCTTTATCGGATCCACCTGTCGCCAATTTCCGCCGCCCGTCTTTCTAGTCCTCGAAATTTTAGCAGTCGGGTATTGCCAAACCTTAACCGAGCACATTCGTCGCCTAATTCCCGATACTCGACAACATACATCCATTTTGTCAAGACTTCGTTTCACCACTAGGGCGTAGTACCAGACTTCCTATACCTTCTGTCGGCAAGGCCGTCAACTGCCGTAGGGAAGTTATCAAAATCCCCCAAAAGAACTGTGCCATTCCCACACAGCAATACGCATTGCGGCCAGTGCATTTTTGCTGACTCATTGAATGCTAAATTTTGTGTAAAAGAAAATTGATATAAATTGATATTTGGCAGGTATAGATATCCCCATCTTCGGCAAATGTAGACGCAGAATAAAATTTGTAGATTTTCATCATTCTGACGGGAGGTTCATCGTACTGCAACGGCATAGTTGTCGGCTTCATTCGTTTACGACCATTGAAATTCCCGCACTTCAGGTACGAACGATAGTCAGCTATTTATCGGACGCCCCTTGCAAGCTGGCCGTTCAGAGTCATTCAATTTGACGGACGTTAGGTACGGTAGATTGTCAATCCTTCTACGGGTAAAGCTTTCGCTAACTGCCCGCTGCAGACGGCCATTCTGATCCACAAGCTTTGGTACGGAAAATGTTGACCCTTTCCCGGGCACACATGTGGCCTACTGCCCGTTGACAGCGATCCCTATCCACGCACTTTTCGTAAGGGAAATTATCAACCTCTTTCGCGGCATATCTGTCCCCAGCAGCCGGCTGAATGCAATTCCAATCCTCGCAGTTTGAGGACGGGAAATTTATCCTTTCTTTATTGGCGCACCTGTCGTCCAATCGCCGCCATTGGAGTTTCAAATACCCGTACTTTTGGTACCGAACATTGTCAGTCTTTTACCTGGACACTTCTGTTACGTAGCTCCCGCAGCTTGACATGATCTTATTCACACTCTTTATGTCCGGAAAATTATCAGCTCATTATCGGATCCACCTGTCGCCAATTCCCGCCGCCGGTCTTTCTAGTCCTCGAATTTTAGTGGTCGGGTATTGCTAAACCTTAACCGAGTACATTCGTCGCCTAATTCCCGATACTCGAAAACATACATCCATTTTGTCTAGACTTGGTTTCACCACTCGGGCGTAGTACCAGACTTTCTTATTATAACCTTCTATCGCCAAGGCCGTCAACTGCCGCAGGGAAGATATCAAAATCCCCCAAAAGAACTGTGCCATTCCCACACAGCAATACGCATTTCGGCTATTTAATTTTTGCTGACTCATTGAATGCTAAATTTCGTGTAAAAAAGAAAATTGATATAAATTGATCTTTGGCAGGTATAGATATCCGTCTCTTCGGCAAATGTAGACGCAGAATAAAATTTCAAGATTTTCGTCTTTCTGACGGGAGGTTCGTAGTACTGCAACGGCATAGTTGTGGCTTCATTCGTTTACGACCATCGAAATTCCCGCACTTCAGGTACGAACGATAGTCAGCTATTTATCGGGCACCCCTTGCAAGCTGCCCGTTCAGAGTCATTCAATTCGACGGACGTTCTTGTTTGTCAAGACTTGGTTTCACCACTCGGGCGTATGTAGTACCAGACTTTCTAAAGCTTTATATCGGCAAGGCCGTCAACTGCCGCAGGGAATATATAATAATAAAGTACTTTATTCGTATATAATATAGGCCACCGGCCTCTGTGTATACAGTAGTATGTTACTTCAGATCTACAGAGGACGCAAACAAACAAAATCATAAAATTACTCAAGTTTACAGCACAATATCCGTTAATGCTTCAGAGGTTTTTTCAAAGCACAAAACACAAATTTTGAAAGCTTATGCAAAATAGCTGAGTTACATGATTGCATGAGGAGGTAAAATTTATCATAGGTTGGCATTACATAGTAATATCTTGGAATATACTTAATTCGTAATTCCTCATAAGATGAACATACAATACAAAAATGAAATTCATCTTCTATAGCATTGCCATTGCAGTAGATACATATTCTATCCTCACGATTATTACGTAATCGCCTGTCAGACTCAATGCTCAGAGAATGTGCTGAAATTCTCAATCGGCATAGTGCCTCTCTAAAATTAACCTTCTCAATCACATTAAAATACATTTCTCGTGTATAAATAAATTTAAATTTTCTGTAAGAATTTAGTTTAGGAAATAAAGGTAGACTAGCATGCCAGTTTTGAATATCAGATCTTGACAACGCTGTTTAAATAAAGAAATAAAATTTACATGATTACCGACTCCTTGATTAACCCATGCCTCACCCATTCCCATTGAAAACAGTAACATTTTCACATCGTATGCCCAGCATGTTTTATTCTTTTCAGCCTCGTCATACTGAAATATGTAACATTTATAAGGTAAACGATTGACGGGCATTGCTAGCAATCGCAACCAGTATTTGATTATTCCCACAAGCCCATTAGAACGCAAAGGGAACCGCCCAAGTTCACCTTTGACAGCAAGGATGGTTGCATTGGAATATAACTTAAGAACAAAACGACAAAATTTGTTGTGAACTATTTCAATTTGATCTCCTTTGTGGAAACCCCAGATTTCGCTGCCATACATAAGGATGTGGAGAATTTTACTGTCGAAAATTTTAAAGGTCAAGTTCACATCAATATTTCCAAATCGTCAAAGAGCTTGCTTACCACCAAACAAAGCCATGGATGCTTTGCTGGCTAGATGCATTTGTGCGTGGTTCCACAAACCAGAATTAGCTATCATAACCCAAGATAGTTATAGTGAGGGACAACTTCGACTTCTTCCCCGTTAAGAAACCACTTTTCATAAGATCTTAATCTCCCCCCCCCCCCGTGTCTAAAAACGACAACCTTCATTTTGAGGTATTCACCTTAAGTTTCCATTTTGTGGCATATATTGATAAGTTATTAAGGAGGCGCTGCAAACCATGGCAGTAGTATTAAAGAGTGACAGGTCGTCTACAAATAGTACATGGCACAGAGTTTGATATTTGCAATATGAACACCAGCAAAGTCATGGTACAGAGAATCGCCTATATCATTTACAAATCAAGTAAGGCCTAAAAAAAAAAATTGGTGTTTCCGGTAACCCGACCTACCCTAGTTCAAACCCCCCGACCCTAAACTTTTTTTTGGACCTTGAAAACAAATCCCGCGAGATTGTCTGGGAAAAGTTTTAAATCACGCGTGATTTCATGACGTCATTAAACAACAATAGCGACTGCTTGTGCAAGCGTGTTTTCCGTAACATGTGAGAAATGCGATCACGTTCAAGAAAAAATGTAAAAAGTGTGAGAGGCTCCCCACCTAACTCTCCAAAATGTTTTTGTGTCGAGTTCGTGTTTAATTCGTTTCAAAAATGTGTTCCTATATTCTTATCCGATTTTTTGTGTTAATGAAAATGTTTGTTTCACCTCGGATATTTGTAGGGAAGTTTGGATTAGTGTGTACGGTAATGTTTTGTTTGTGTGGGGAAAGCTTATGGCGATTGTAAAAAGTGTGAAAGAGGCTCCCCACCTAGCTATCCAAAATGTTTTTGTGTCGAGTTTGTGTTTGATTCGTTTCAAAAATGTGTTCCTACATTTTTATCCGATATTTTGTGTTAATGAAAATGTTTGTTTCGCCTCGGATATTTGTAGGGAAGTTTGGATTAGTGTGTACGGTAATGTTTTGTTTGTGTGGGGAAAGCTTATGGCGAGACGCAGCCGGACCTATGGTGTTACAAAGTTGATGAGTGGCCCTTTGACGCTTGCGTTTCGAAACCCGAGTGTGGTTTCTCATCAGTCGCAATGTAGATTCTTTCGTTAGTTTGTGTTTGTGAAAGTTTATTTTAATGTATTTTAGTGGTCTTGCTCTTCGAATAGCGAGGCAAGAATATCAAAGTTTGGGTCTCGTTGTGAGTCCGTTTGGTGGTCTGGTTTGTTTGTTTTGTTTCTTTACTTCTGTAAATTTTGTTTTGACTTTTCAGGTTTTTGTTTCTCTTGTAAGCAATGATTGGTGATTCTGGGAATAGATTCCTTAGTGTTGAGTCCTTCTCCAGTTCAGCCAAATGTTTCAAAAGACTTCCTTAAGATCTTTTGTTTTATGTAAGGGCTGTATGTTGTACTGAAGATGAGTTTGTTTGTTGCTTCTTTACGTGTACTTGTACAGTTGTTAGTGTATACGAATACTGTGGTTTATTTTTTCTGTTATATTCGTGATTTCATTGTTTTTGTATTCTCTGTCGAGTAGTTTGTTTCTAAAGAAAGCGACTTTTTAGTAAAGTCGTCATTGTTGTTTCAAGTGCGAGCGTATCTTAGGATTTCACCTTTGATAAAGCCATTAAATGTTGCTGTCGGGTGACACGATTCTCTATGTAGAAATTGGAATGTGTCTGTTGGTTTAGTATGTGTTTTGATGTCGAGGATATTTTCTTTGTGGTATCTTGCATCTTTGAAAACTACTACATCTAGGAATGTAATTTCCTGTGTTGAGTTTCGTATGAAAACTTAAACGTTGGGTGCATTGTGTGGATTTTTTGAATGAAGTTAGTGAGTTCGGTTTATGTTCCCAGAAAGATTGCAAAGACATCATCTCTGAATCTTTTCCAGAAGTGAATGTTGTTGTGGTTGTTTACGATTATTTTCTTTTCAAGTTCATGAAAAGCAATGTCTGCTATCTCTGGCGAGGCATTCGATCCCATGCTGCAGCCGCGGGTTTGGCGGAAATATTGCTTGTTTATAAATTCAAAACTGTTGTGTTTTAGAATTAGTGAAAGCATTTCTATTAAGTCTTCCGTGGGTGGTTTTTTGATGCCGTAATTTTTTTGAAGCGAGGTTTGTGAGTTTAATGTTTCACTGACTAGCCGAATCGCTTCGTCGTGAATTGTGTTTGTGTCCATCGACACCACGTCGAGTGTTACAAGAAATGCATGTTGGCGGAAATTTGTGTTTTCTATTTCTTGTATGAAGTTTGTTGTGTCTTTTATATTGACACTTTTGATGCTTTGCTTAGAAAGCAAATCAATAGTTTGATGAAAAGGGTCTCTATGAGTGAGAACTTAATTATACGTAAGGTGTATGATGTTGTGTACTTCACTTCTGACTTGAGGGAAAGATGGAAAAATTCAGTCTTCTAATCTTTGTTCAGAAATATGTCTTCATGGTCTAACCCATAAATGAATATTTCTTGATGTAACCTTTTTTTGCATCATTCTTTTTTCCCAATCCTGTAACCATTTATATATATGGACATGCTCATTGTCCGAAATAAAGAATTAATAATAAAATAAATATTTGACGGTTGTTGCTGGACCAGTGGTTTTATGAAGTAATCCAGGAATTCTGAAATTCTGTTAGTGGGACTGGAGCAGCCACTAAATATTGGTCTCCCTGCAAACGTTGAGTTTTCAGGCGGCGGTTTGTGAATTTTAGGCAATAAGTACAAATGCGGGGTACGGATTTTTATGTTTTTTGGATCGAGATACTTATAAGTATCATGGTCGATGTGTTTGTTCTCGTACATTTTGTTTAATAGTTCGTGTACTTTGTTTACTGTTTGTTCTGTGTCGTCTAGTTGTGTATAATACTGAGTGTTGCGTAATTGTCTTTTGCATTCGTGTATGTAATCTTTTGTGTTGACAATGACGATGCCTTGACCCTTTTCGAAGGGTATTAAAATTTTCACATTTTCTTTTTTGCAGAGAAAAAAAAATTACCAAAAAAAAATTTTTTTCCTACCTACCTACCCTATTTCTGAAGAGCATGTTACAGGAAACACACAATTTTTTTTTTTGGCCTAAACAGAAGAGGTAGGGAAGATATCAAAATCCCCCATAGAACGGTGCCACTCCCACACATCAATAAGCATTTCGCCATTAAATGTTTTCTGCTCATTGAACACTAAATTTCATGTAAAAGAGCAAATTGATGTAAATTGATGTTTGACAGGTATAGATATTACCATCCTCGGCAAACGTAGACGCAGAATAAAGTTTGTACATTTTCGTCTTTATCGGTATACAGTAATACCTTACAGGTGCGTTTGTTGTTGACTTTGTCAGAGTTAACTCGGTGGTAATCTGGTGATAGCGTCCACAGATTAGTAATTTACCTTTGCTTGCTTTGGAGCATTAGGCAATAAAACGCATCAGATAATAGACGCAGCACACTGACAAAACTTTTGTCAGAGGACAAATACGTGACTCAGCGAACACGGACGGAGAAAAAGAAATCGTTACAAAACCGCTGCTAACACAAGACCAAGACCCCAAAGGTTGGCCGTATAAATATTTATTAGAAATTCATATCATAGTCAAACGTACTAAAATAAATAATTATATAGCAAGAAGAAACCTGTGCTGAGACCAAGGCTGCCCTACCTCCGCCCCTACCCCTGGGGACGGACATTTCTACGAGGCCTATGCTTTCACAGACTTGAAACGTTGGGGGCTCGTGCCAACTTGTTAACTTACTTAATACCTTAATCATTTCACATTCTCTTCCAACCCCTTGCCCCGCCGTTAATAAAGCTTGTTCACCAGTGTCCGTTTCTTGTGATCACCGTTGTCTAATTGCTCATGTCGCGCTCGTATTTTGGGGAATTACGAGTTGAGGTACCAGTCTGGCGCCTGTGCGTTTCTCAGTAATTTGATAATTAGCCGGTAATGGCAGGTGGTCGACTTATTTAGCAACGTACTTTCCACCTTCAACTTGTAAATGCGTATATCACGACTTTATTAAACTCGTTTACCTCAGCGTCCTTGGGGATTACTTAGTCTCTTATTTCGATTGTTTCCATGTCCCAGCAGTCTAAAAGTTTCATTTTAATTAATTCGTCTTCAACTGTAGTCGTAGCGATGTCTGGAGCTGTCACGTCAGCGTTTGGCGAGCTTCGTGTGGGTCCCGACAATATATGTCGGGGGCCTTGTCCCCGTACAAAGTCATCTTCGTTAAAATCCCAGTTATCAGCGGCACCTGTTTTCTCGATCGAATTATTCCACTCTGCGCCTACGCGTCCCATGATAGACATGGGTAAGACGAACCTTACATTACAGACGTCTATAGGATTTGTAGGCGCAGAGCGGATTTGATGAACAAAGCGACTGTGCCATTTATAATCATTTCCGATATTAATTTCGAATAATTCGGTATCAGAGGGTGAATGTGCTAATTTTAAACTCTTATTGCGGTAAATGTAATACAGAAGATGAAAATTTGTTCTTCAGGCTGATTGATTTTTCTGGAACTTAGCGATCGATCATTGACTTGCAGACCGTCGTGTGTTTGAAGTGCAAAGATTACCATTCAAATAATCTAGCTTTCCTTGTTTTGTCACCGACTCTCTTAATTCCGTATACGTCCGAGGTTTGTGGCTTTTTATATCTAGCTTCGTTACTAGGTCTACCAGGTCGTTACTAGGGAAATGTCCGAACCAGTATCATACAATGCCGTAGCGTTGACCGTGTTTGGACTGTAAGTGATTGGAACTACGGCAGTTTTGTGAATGCAAAACTGCAAAAGCAGAAAACTGGCTCAATTTTCTGTTTACCCGACTTACACTTACCGTTCTTACATTTACTTGAATATGCATGGCAGCCTGAGTGGAAGAGGTAGGCTTGTTATCGTTTTTATTTCCCGTTGCGTGCGAAGGCCCTTTCGACTTACGATCCCAAACATTGTGTTTTCCGAGGTGAGTAAAACACAATTTATATCATCTAACAATTTAATGCGTTTGTTTTCAACAGTTCTTTCCATGCAGTAAGCGCGATTTCGGCTTTTCGGCTTCGTAGCGTCTTTTTTAGTCTCGGCGTTCGCGGTCGCTATTGCTTTTCCCATAGATTCTCGTAGATTCAACTTATTATATATATATATATAGAGAGAGAGAGAGAGAGAGAGAGAGAGAGAGAGAGAGAGAGAGAGAGAGAGAGAGAGAGAGAGAGAGAGAGAGAATCTAGCCATTGTATACAAATTGATTTGAAGGGTGTTTGTTTGTACACACGTTTCAAAGGAGGACAAGGGTTTACATCAGGTAAATAGTCAGTTTGTTTGCAATTGAATCTAAACTGTCCTGCATACATTTGCCTTTAGAGATGTATCTCATTAAAACACACTGCCATAAAATTGACTTAATATACGTGAATCAAGAACAAACACCTTCTCTGAAGAATAATACGTACTAGAAAATACAGAGCATTTTCTTTCGTTTCCTTTCAAAATCCTCTCCTTTTTGAAAATGAATTATATCTTAAGGTTCATTGCTTAGATATTCTCCTGTGAATCCAAACAACAAAATATTTATATTATACATTGAAATAATCTTCCGACAGCAAAGTTTATCATTCAGTTGAACAGGAACATCTGCTATATTTCTGTCTTGATTAGTTCGTAAGGTTTTTAATTTCCATCATGTAAGCTGATTGTACGGATACCAGGATAAACTATGTATTTGCTCAATAGACACAGTTGTTTCCGATATATTTATGCATCCATCTGCATAACTGTATTATTTAAATCATAGACAGTTGAGAACATTTACAGAATAATCGCCGATGATGACGAAGTATCTTCGACATAAAGTAACACTGCATGAAAACCAAATAATACTTGCAGTACAAGCGTTGACAGTCGTCTGTATTTTAGTCACGGTCGAATACAGGCTAGTCCACAGGGGGTTGTCTACATGTCCGTCCCCAGGGGTGGGTAGGTGTTTCGTTGTATCGCTAATAAAGATATATTCTACCAACCTTTGGTGTTTCGGTCCTAACTTAGCACTGCCCTTGACAATCTTGCGTATACGTTTTATCAACATGCTGCGTCTATTATCTGATGAGTTTGAGTGCCTAATTAGCCAAAGTAATCAAGGGTAAATTACTAATCTGTGGACGCTCTCACCAGATTATCACCGGATTAAATTTGACAAAGTCAACAACGAACGCACCAGCAAGGTATAACTGAAGATTATACCTTGCTGGTGCGCTCGTTGTTGACTTTGTCAAAGTTAATCCGGTGATAATCTGGTGACAGCGTCCACAGATTAGTAATTTACCTTTGCTTACTTTGGCAAATTAGGCACTCAAACTCATCAGATAATAGACTAAATTACTACCTTGCTTGCTTTGGCGAATTAGGCAATCAAACTGGTCAGATAATAGACGCAACACAGTGACAAAACTTCGCTAAAGTCAAGATTGTCAAAGGACAAATACATTGCACGGCGAAGGAGGAAAAGAAATCGTTACAAAACCAGTGCTAAAATAAGACAAAGACACCAAAGCTGCAAAGAAAGGTTGGTAGTATAAATCTTTATTGGCAATATATATCATAGTCAAACGCATTAAAATAAAATAAACCATAGCAATAAGAACCTTGTGCTTAGACACCCCTGCCCCATCCCTATCCCTGGGGACGGATTTTTGTGCGAGGCCCTATGGCTAGTCCATGGTTAATGCAGAAAGTGTTTGCCGTGAATACAGATAAATTCAGAATGGATAAACAAGTATAAGCACTCTTCTGTATACTAGGTAATACACTGCATAGATTCATCTGTATTTTTCAAAAAATACAGATTTGAATTTGTCTTCTTTGTCTGCGCTTTTGAAAAATACACATATAAATTTTTCAGTATTCTTGTGTTTGTTTCGTGGCAGATCCACCAGTGAGTTGTTCTGTATTTGAATCAAATGAACGATTTTGAGCAATTGTGCTTCATTTTCTTTACAGTGGAATTGTCTTTATTTATGAATTAATGTTCATTTGCTATATTATTTATTTCAATTCCTATCTCAAGTTTTAGACAAAGTAAATGAAACCATGGCGGAAATGAATTAATGGCCATGACCATTAATTCATTTTCGCAATGGTTTCATGTATCGCGTCTAAAACCGGGGTCGAATATGTGCATGGTCCCCATTCATTCATTATATTTCAACATGTCAAACAAAAATAAGTAGTATCTTGTATCAAACAAAATTCTTGAAAAATGGCCGACTTTGTCCTTTAATTTTCTTACAATTCAATAGTTCAAGTGAAAAGTAATTCCTTAATTGTGAGATTTCCCACAATTCATCATGACTTGTACCACCGTAGATTCCTCCGTGAAGTCCACAATGTCTCCCTTGATGTGTAGACAAACTCTCCGTAAAAATTCTGAAAAATACATTTATGGACATTATTATTCTCAAATCCCATTTTAAATGATTTAGAAAAGTATGCTTGTTTGAAAGAGGAGATAGCATTTTTGTAAAAGTTTCCACTGGTTGTGTCCTCGGCCATATATAATAATGTGATGGAAAGTAGGGAGACGACTAGTTGCTACTTTTTTATGACACAAAAGGATATTGATTTTTCCTCTATAAAAAAAACAAAAGTAATTTACATGCTGACTTTTCTCAGAAAATGACCAGTTCACTTTGTCATAACTTGCTTCCCAAAGGTATGGCTTTTGTAGTACCAGCAGAAGGTGACTTTATGGTTATTTAACGGTTTCTTTGAAATTTTCACTGAAATAACTGAACATACTATTAATAAATATAATTTATCATTTGTCTTAAGACTTCACATTGTTGCTTTTATGCAGGACTGAAGAAGTAAACGTTTAACATTTAGTGAAAGAATGCAGAGCGTATCCATGAGCTAAAAGTTATAGGAAATACGAGACAACAGCTATTCAGATCGTGATGAAAAGTTTAGATGTGCCCAAAGAACACATTCAATGAAATGTCAGTGGTTGGCACCTTTCCTACCATGAGACAGGTCTCCTTTACCCTTGAAAAAGGTTGTGATCTTTCTACCGACCGAAGGATTAGCTTTGGCAGCCGTCTGGTGGTGTTCCGGGAAAGAGTCCGATTGTCTTACTGTCGAAATCTGCCGCGAGATCGAAGCTGACAGAAGCGACCGACTGGTTTCGTTGTTCTCGGGTTGCTATCTTCAATGCCCTTGTCAGTCTGATAATGGCGATGGTGAAGTTTCTATGATTGAGTTTGTGGTCGATTTCTTGGCGTAGCAACTTCCACATACGAAGTGCGCTTCATCGATGGTATTCAGGGTTTCGGCTGTGTTTGGACTGTGCCCGAGCAAGCTGGATTTGGTGCCTCCATCCGGGTGCTGGTGACACAACCTTTTACGATGTGTTGAATAAGCTCGATTCCCTAGAAAACA
Organism: Ptychodera flava; assembly: GCF_041260155.1. Classification (NCBI taxonomy): domain Eukaryota; kingdom Metazoa; phylum Hemichordata; class Enteropneusta; family Ptychoderidae; genus Ptychodera; species Ptychodera flava. Next base: position 39,057,497 of record NC_091939.1, on the reverse strand, counting down.
CACACACACACACACACACACACACACACACACACACACACACTATATATATATATATATATATATATATATATATTATATATATATATATATATATATATCTACTTGGTTCTCAGGCATATGTACAAACGTCTATGGGGCGCATAGTCCAAGAGTGGAATAGATCACAGGAGACTGGTTACCGCTGCCCACAGGGACGCGTTATATTCCCAGCTGTGTCATGCGCACGCTGCAACTCTTGCGAATTTGGGTACTATGAATAGTTGTACACACACTCCTACTCATAAGAAAACCAAGGGTGGACACCGAACGAGACCGTTTGGGAAAATCTACATTGTAACGGGTTATATGCCAACAAAACCAATAGTTATATCCATTTCTTACGTCAAATAAATAATTTTTCCGGTAACATTACCAAATAGTGCGTTTGTCATTTGAAACGGAGTGTAATTTCGCTGCTTGAACGAAGGGAAAACTGCTCTGTATGCAAATTAAGGTCGCGATGTCGCAATAGATTTCTCGAGTGCTGATTGGCTATGAAGTGCCGGCTTTCCTATGACGTAAGTATGTGCAAATACAAACATTGCAAACGACGTCCCAGTGTTTCAACCCGGAAGTGTGGATCTCGCACAGTTTTCGACTGTTTCACGGTATTAAAGTAAGACATATGCGTACAACTAATTAAACCTAGTGCCTGTCTAACAATATGCGAAGTGTGGAATATCTTTTGGGTCATTTTTTTCATATTTCAGTAATTTTTACTAAGGTTCGAGCGCGAGTCGTACGTGGTAACGTACAGACCGTACGCGTTCCGACGAACCACGCACCACCTGTCCAATGACAGTTTCCGTTTGAAATGATTGACGTACAGAGCAGTTTTCTTTCAGGTGTCGGTTTGTGTCCACCCTTGGTGTTTTATATAAGAACAGTGGCAAAGCACTTAATCTTGAAATACTATTTTTTCCATCAGACGGAAATATAAATATTCATTAATAATTGATATGCTATTGTGAACAAGCAAACACGGAAAACAAATGTTGTAAAAGATCGAGTCATAATGTTCGAAAATGGGTACTCAAAGTACCAACATTCGTCATTCGAAAGATAACGCGTCCCTGTGCCGCTGCCATCGTTGTTCTACTTCCGGTGTAATTCCAGGGGCGCAAGTGTGACAACACCGTCTGAGCACTGACGCTATGTCCATGGTCTTCGCAAACGCACGCACTGAAGAGATGCGAAAAACTGCTTGAGAACAATGACAAAAGGCTGTGTAATTTACGGATTAAAACAATAACACAGGCATTGTTAGTTTGCTGTGAAATGAATAGATTTTCAAAAATAAAACACCTAGGATAGGCCTATACCGTTTAATATTTCTCAACGGTTATCATGCCAGACACCCCCGTACCAGCAGTGTTCGCGGACACGTGTGTACATGTGCACTGTGCACTGGAACGGCCTCGACAGCTACACAGAGACCCAGGGTAGAGGCAGCGCTATAGCGTGGTACGGTAGGCATGTTTGTGAATCTAGACCACCTTTTATCATCTGCGCATATTCGTATACGTACATGTTTTCTCAATTGATGTGTTTTGACGAGGTAGGGTCGGTTATTAAATACCCGCATACCACCGATCAAATTATTGACTGGGCTTGCCATATTTCATTTTCAGTACATTTTATACTATCTGAAAACTATTGGGGGAGGGAAGGGGGTCAAGGTCGAAGGCGCAGTATATCATTCGCAAGACGGAAGGGAGCCGTCACTCATTTACGGCCTTGGGGAGGATGTATATACTTTGTAGAATTAGCTTTCCAAGTTCTTTATACATTCTCCCTAATACATTGCCCTATATAATAGAGAGTAGATGTTTCTCATGCTTAATCGGGCAAAAGTACCTCTTTATCAGGAAATACTGAAAAATTACTCATATTTTACCATTTGTTAATCTATACTGTTTTTCATTTTTTTTCTATCATTTTTTCATCGTCTCATAACTGCACTTAATGCTCAGACTACCATACATTTTCCAAAAAGATGAGTTGCCCCCTTCTTCTTTTCCACATTTTGAACACCCCCTTGTAGCTTTCAATTGTTTTTAGTGTCCCCCCTCTGATTCCTGAGGCCCCCTGGGGCTGTAAATGATGGCTCCCTGAGGTCGATCACTGCTTGGCCTTCAGGCTCATCCTCTATCTGATATGAATGCTACAAGTATGACCTTCATACATCTTTTCTATCCTCCTATCATGGATGATGGACACCAACTATCTCTATGCCCTGACTGGCTTTCATTAGCAGCAAGACAGTTTGTACTGTACTATGTTTGTCAAAGGTTAAAACATCCATATATGCATTAGGGCTTCAGGAGTGCATTTCAACTTCACTTCAATTTTGGAGAGCCACTAAAAAAGTATTGGTAGTGTGTTTGCCATCGTGAAGCTTTGATGATAATGTGCGTGTCTTCTTCCCCTCATGCTGCTGCTTGTTATGAAAAGTTTTGAAAACACTGTCATTTTCCTTTTTACTTCAGATTTGATCTGCATCCATAGGAACTCTGTCAGTATTTGAAATGAGTGGTGAATTGGTAAAACATCTGGGAGGTTGTCACTGTGGAGCAGTTAGATTTGAAGTGATGGCACCAGGTGTGGTAGAAGTCTCTGACTGCAAGTAAGATTGACATTGACCTTGCTACTGCATGGTGAAGTCTACACATGTGGTCTCTTTAATAATTGCAAAATAATATGGCAAACATAATAGTCTTGAACCCCATATCATTGGTTCAGAACCTGTAAGGGAACATTCATTTTTTACCAGGGGGGGGGGGTTGGTGGAACTTGAGCGACAAATGTAAAAAGCGGCCCCCTCCAAATCAAATTAAATTTGACCTCCCCCAAAATTCATCAATTGTAAAATGTGACCCCTCCCCCCCAAAAAAATTCAGATTTGATTCATTAACCCTTCGCACCCTATGGGCCTGGGCTGAAAAATTAGGCCCTTCAAAAGTGTTTGCTAGAAAAAGAGTTACCCATCCCAATTTTCATGCTCCAAAAACAGCGACCCTCTGCCAGATGTCACAGTCTGTATCAATAATACCTTAATTGACTTATAATTTTCCATTTGACCTTTGAACTTTAACAAACAATCACTGGGTGAAATTCCAATATCATATTGGTTTTTCAGATCTGCTCTTTCAAACATGATATTCTCGTCACGTACATTTACATCAATTGTCAAACTTTTTTAAAGCAGTGATTTTAATAGCTAGTTCTGTATTGTAAAAAAAATATTTAAAGTTTCCTCACATACCACAATGTATAGAGAATTAACATTTTTGGTGAAATTCCAAAATCAAATTGTTTGCACAAAGGTGAACTTGTAATCGCCCAAGTCTAATCAAGTACACTAATATCAATAATCAAGAGTGCATAAATACACAGATTTACCTAGTTTTGTATTGGAAAAAAATTATAGTTTCCTCATGGACAAGATAGTGAATCAACATTCCGGTGACATTCCAAAGTCAAATTTCTTGCACAAACATCCACTTGTAACCACCCTAATCTAATCAAGTACATTAATATCAATAATCAAGCGTACATAAATACACAGATTTAGCTAGTTTTGTATTGGAAAAAAATTATTCATAGTTTCCTCATAGACAAGATACTGAATCAACATTCCGGTGAAATTCCAAAATCAAAGTATTTGCTTTGATTTACGTAGTTTGATTTTACAATAACAATACTGAAGACCAATGTCGCATACTTCTCAAGTTCACCGTGTTGTTTTGAATTAGACTTAGCATACCTGCACAGGCTACAATGATTTCTTTCATAGCAGCCTCAAGTATTCAATAGAAACACACAGTTTTTAATGAAAACAGTATGCAAAGTCTGTAGCCAAGACATCCTGCACATTATGAAGTGTGAGAGTTGCACAAATAAATCTGTAGTAGAGTACCATAGATGTCTTTCTTTTGGGTCTATGGTAGTACACATGCCTCCAAAAGTCAACAACTTTCTTTCATGACATCATTTTTGTAGGGGCCTCTAGAAGGTGCCCTTTGAAAGCATTGACAGGGGTTTGTCATGGGAAATATTCAGAGTAAGTCTTCTGTACTTTTTGTAAAGGACAGCTCAAAAGACATAAAGGCAAGGTTGGTCTTTTCATTTAAACACAATGACTAAACTCTGTTTATTTTGTCTCTCAACAGTTGCAGTATCTGTGTGAAGAAGCAGAATAGGCATTTCATCGTCCCCAACTCAAGATTCAAAATTTTACAGGTGAGAATAACAAAAGTCAAAGTCACTATGAACTTTGAATGTTTAAAATATTAATAATATCATTGAGGAAGGAATGACTTATTCTGTGTTACATTAAATTCCTGAGACTTGGATTCAAATATCAAATTTGTTTCATCCAATGGCATTGCTATGAACTATCATAGGACAAACATAAGTATTACATTGTGACAACCTTCCACTAATACTCTGTATGTTTCCATTCCCAGGGAGAAGACAACTTGACATGTTACACTTTCAACACTCACGTTGCCAAGCATACTTTCTGTAAGACCTGTGGAGTTCAGAGTTTCTATTCACCAAGATGCACTCCTGACGGTAAAGGTTAGTTTACTTCTGTATAGCCATGTATCCAAAATTCCAACTGTTATTCAAAAATCAGAAATGAGATGATCCAATCATTACCTCTTACATTTCAATAAAAGGACATGGATGACCAGCTATATAGATGCACCAATGACTGAAAAAAGTTACTCTGATACGAGATAGTTTACTGGTACAGGGTTTATGCATAATTTTGTGGAATTATCATGAGTTTTAGCACACTCTGATGGTAGTTACTGTAGACTTCGCATTGTGGATACTACAAGACTATCATGTATGTTGCTACTCTCATTTATATACATGATTATTGTTGAATTTTATTGTTTTGCTGGTTTTCTAGGTATAGCTATTCACTGCATTGATCCAGGTACAGTGACAGGCGTTACCATTGTAAATGTTGATGGTGAAAATTGGGAAGAATGGATGGCAAAGAATGAAGATTCCAAAAAGTCAAAAGAATGAATAGAATGATAACAATTCTGCCTGTAGTTTTGGTTCATGACTTGAGACATAACATGTGTCAAAAAGAAAATAATGAATTGTATGAAAAAACAAAATGTTAAAGGTGCAGTAGCTGTAACATTTTGTGACTAATTTTACTGTTTTTATTTGCAATGTTTGCTTTAGTTTCTTATTCTACTCCCCAAAGTATGGTGAGATACATAGTATTCAGTTTGTCAACTCAGCCTGTATTTGTGTAGATTACATTGTTATTGTTGACAAGTGAATTCTTGTCCGGATGAGAATTCAAATGTAAACAATAATAGAGCTTTTTACACACAGAAAATACAAACTGCTTCATCTTTGCATAAAATACAAACTGCGACCATTCTTGATAATGTTGTCCTTCTTTATTGACAATTCAAATAAATAAGGATGTTTGAGATTGCAAAACAACAATAATTTAAATAAATAACATGTATACTGTTGTAGGGAGTAATTTTGATATTTGCTGCAATGCTGCAATACTTCTGCATTAATTACGGTGGCTTTGTAATATTGTCTTCTTAAATTGAATAATATCGATATTGATAAATAAGTATCGATAAAATCACCCTATGTATAGATTTACTCTAAATCTTCAATTCAATAATTGTGAAAAGTTATTTTTGAGACATGAGTATATATTGTCTTTCTGAACATGCAAATTGCACCAGTAATATTTATGAAGTATGCTAACTGGTGAAAGTGTCCTAACGTTACATTTTATTCTGTTTAATTTCAAAGTCTCTCATTAAAGTAATGTAATGATGCTTAAAGCAAAGTATTAGAAGTAATAAAGCTATAATTTCATATATTTATTTCATAACATGTATTATGTTGATACAATGCCTAGCATGTATCTATATTAAAAGAATTGTAGCTTGAAGAAAATCAATCTTCAAATACAGTTAAGTGGACTGTAATAGCTAACTGTAAAATAATTTAAATTTGTAAAATGCTGTTCGACAAATTTCAGCATCTCCCTTTGTTGCCTGATGCCAACTTATGCCAGAATTGATACACAACTGCTAGCAGTAAATGAAAGTGAGTACCAATCATTGGACTTTGATACCTTTTTGAAGAGTCTGAAGAGTAGAATTCATACACAGCAAGTCATTCATATCTTTTTAAATCAACCCAAAGGTAAACCGTGAGTTGAAGTGACTCACACTGTTTGTGGTCCAAGATCATGATCTGCTAAACAAACCTAATTGAGTACACGATGATATCACAGTGTACCAAACCATGATATGTGAATTCCATGGCTCATAGCTGAGCTATAAATTGACAAAACTGACCCTGTGATGATGAAGATAAAAAAATATTTTGACATTCATGCACATAGTATTGTCTCTCGTCAAGCTTTGAATACCTCACAGTAAGTGAGGTTACCCACAATTCCCCTTGATTTGTGCACTAGGATATTATTTGCTAAAGGCTTCTTCAATTTTACCAGTTTCTGAACAATTTGAAACTTTGAATTTAATTTCAGTATTATTGGTTAAAACTATGTTCCAAAATTATTGGTTATGTTTAAAATTCAAGAGTTAATTGAATAAGAAGTTGATGTTTGGAGGTGCTAAAAATTGTACACTTGTCAAGGTAAAGTTATCAGCAACTAAGATGGTCTCATCATACCACCTGTCAGACATGTTAATTTCCTTTGTTACAAACATTAAAAAAAAATCAATACCCTTTCTTTTGCCAACACAGATGCAGCTTATTCCCTTAGTTCCCTTGAAAATATTGTGCATTGCTGTCAAAAATCTCTGTTGACAAAATTACAAAATTGCTATCTCCTCCGCGGAAAAGGGGTTGATCTTCTCATTATTCACAGTGAGAAATCAGAAAATTATGATTGTCAAAACTGTGTTGCCAGAATTTTGAAATATGGACCGAGCTGTTCAGTGTACAGAAGAAATATGCTTCAGTTCAGTGAGTGATCTCCATGTGTACAGATCATGGAGAATTGTGGGTAGCCTGACTTACTGTGTACCTGAAGATATAATGCCCCTTGAAGGTAAATTTATACTTCAGACCGGCGAAGTATGCTCATTGAAATGCTAGATATGATAATAATTTAATAAATGTCAATGGCTGGAATTTGCTGTTTATATGAGGTACTTTCTTATGTAAAAAGTGGCAGCAATAAAAATCAAGCATTTTCATATTTTGTAACTTACTGTTATATCCAATAATCACATAATGGACAAATTCTAATGCACTAAAATACCAATCAAGCAGTTGTCTAATTACCCATTCATTGCTTTTTTAAAAGACATTCAGAGAATATGAATTGCACAAAATCACGTGGCATTCATTACGCTGCCATATATGCTTAAAGTGTCTTGAGTTTGCAGTGAGGAACTGTGGGATAGCCCTGGATTTTTCAACCCTTCATTGCATAGATTTAAATGTACTCTGTTTTGTCACTTGTGTGAAACCATGAAAAATTAGACAAATTCAATGCTTGCAACATCTGGTGAAAAGATTAGAAAATATTTCACTAAGTTTTTTCAGAAACAAAAATGAAAGATACATAGAAAGACAATACATTGATTGTAAACAGTTTACAAAAATATATTGCAATCTGATTATAAAAGTAGTTCTGCAGTGGCATAGTGGTATATATCATAAGTAATAGTCAACATTGATCTTTGTAGTACTGTATTATAATCAGTCAAGATGATATCAATGTTTTCAAGCTCTTATTGGCTTCAAGGTGTTTATCACCATATATCTGGAGAAAATTATGTAAAGTACTCTGAACCAAACAAACTGACTCCAGTGTGCATACATGGCTTTCTGTAACAAAAAACAAAAACAAAAACAAAATTTCTTTAAAATAAACAGTCTGAAATTAAATTCATTATGAAATGATCAGATAAATTCTCAAGTTTGGTGGTTTCGCAGTGGCAACTGCTGCTAGCTTTCATGTTTTGCGATGGTAACTGCAAATAACTTTCATTTTGTTTCATACGTCTCAGTTTTGTTTTGTCTTCACTAGAAGCTTCATGGTTACCAACTAATTTCTTTGTTTCTATGGTAGATATATATCTTCTATGCCTCTTTATTCTCTTCTACACCTGAACTTATAATTTATGGTCAAATTATTCTCAGAATACCAAATCACATCAAATACACATACAGTTTCTGATCCAGCTTGTCCCATCAAAATTTACGTAGTACAGTAATGAGTTTTGTGAGTTAGGAACATCTGAGAATCACAACCTTAAATAGAATTTACCTGAGCTTGCCAGACACCTTGCCATGAGGAAACAAATAATAAACCCTGTGGCAATAAACAGCTGATTGGCAGATCAAGTTGAAGTAGGTATTTTCTCCACAGTGGTATGCTTTCTAAGCAGTAAGCTTGGACACCTGAAATGATGAGAGTAAAAGAATAGTAGCATAGTTTGGTAGGGAAAGATTACAATTCTATTCAGTATAGCTCTTGCCCAGTCAACTCAAAAATTAAGTTGTGGCAAAGAACTTTAATCACAGCAAAATTTGAAAACTTTCAATTTCCAGTCATTGCAGGAATATTTTAGGATTTGTGTCAACACATTGGACTCTAATAGAAAATGGATGCTTTTAAAATAACTTCACAGGCTGCAAGTGTGACTACATGAAATGTTGATACGAGTGGTATATTGTATCACGGCTTGCTTTGTAGGTATCTTTGTACACTGTCACCAAAAAATCAAGTCATCGTTGATGACATAGTCCCCACTTATTAATGGGTACTTTGATTACAGGTCCTAAGAGAGGATAGAGTCCTCTTCATTAGGTCTGTGATAAAAATACTTTTGAATAAATTCGCTTGATACATGTCTGAGTTATGGTTCAGGACATGAAAAACTCGTAATAAAATGGCCAAACGGTGGCCATATTGGATTGTATAACAAAACAAATTACCTTGCATATGTATGACATTGGTAAATCTCCTTGTACCAACTTTGAATAAATTGGCTTGATACATGTCCGAGTTATGGTTCCGGACATGAAAAAAACGTAACAAATGGCCACAAGGCAGCCATACTGGATCGTATCACAAAACAAATCAATGTGCATGTGTATGACATAGGTCAATGTCCTTGTACCAACTTTGAATGAAATCAGTGAGATATGCCTGAGTTATGGCTCTGTACATGAAAAAATCATAAGAAAACAGCCGCACGGCGGCCATATTGGATTGTACCATAAAACAAATTGATGTGCATAGCTATGACATTGGTCAATGTCCTTGTACCAACTTTGAATAAAATCGTATGAAAGATGCCTGAGTAATGGCTCTGTACATGAAAAAATCGTAATAAAATGGCCGCCTGGCGGCCATATTGGATTGTATCACAAAACAAATTGACGTGCATATGTATGACATAGGTCAATGTCCTTGTACCAAGTTTGAATAAAATCGGTTGAGATATGCCTGAGTTATGGCTCTGTACATGAAAAAAATCGTAACAAAATGGCCGCACGGCAGCCATATTGGATTGTATCACAAAACAAATTGACATGCATATCTATGACATTGGTCAATGTTCTTGTACCAACTTTGATTAAATCGGTTGAAACATGCCTGAGTAATGGCTCTGTACATGAAAAAATCGTAATAAAATGGCCGCCTGGCAGCCATATTTGATCGTATCACAAAACAAATTGACGTGCATCTGTATGACATATGAAGTAATCCTTGTACCAAGTTTGAATGAAATCGCTCCAGGCATCTCTGAGATATCTGCGTGAACGGACGGACGCACGGACGGACGCACGCACGCACGCACGCACGCACGCATGCACGGACATGACCAAACTTATAAGTCCCCCCGGACGGTGTCCGTGGGGACTAATCAACCATTGATAAAAACTATGTTGATTATACCTTGTGACTCATCATGATTTGTTTGTTGAAGGCAGCAGTTTGCTTCATGAACATCATTTCTAGCAGATACAAAATATCAATCTGTCTTCTCTGTACTATATCCTGACACTGAGTAGGGATGTCAACTTCTCTTCCAGTATGTCTAAAACATCACCAATTTTCTCAAATACCAGAAATACATAATTCTTGATAAAAAGAGTATCCGGTGCCGGTGTTATCCTTTTAAACTGATGAGATGACAAGGTTCTACAGTAATACATTATTGGCACAGCAATGCATTATGGGTACTCTTACCTGTTGGTAGCTGCTTCTTTGTCACCAACTGCCTGTAGATGAAGCATGACAAATTTAAAGTGATTTGCCATCAATAACAACGAATAGTGATTCTCTCTTTGATCTCCTTTATGAAAATATCCCAGTAATAATATGATAAACAGCAAGTCTTTTGTCTTTAAAGTCAGATTGACTTGACTGACATAACTCTAATAAAGTAGGATTTGATATTCAAAATTCACTTGATTAGGCAACCTAATAAAGTTTTTCTGGTCACTACATATCACTTAAAATAATGAGGTGAAAAACTGAGGATATAACATACATGAGTTGCAACTCAAAATTTTACAAAACACTGATACAATTATGAAATTTTGTACAGATTTGAGCAGCGTTCAAAGACAGACCAAAATGAAAATTTATAAAGCATTTGTACTGCACAATAAGCACACTGGATCATGCAATGACTGGAGAAAGAAAGCAAAATGTACATCCTGATTTCACGATTGGAGAGAAGCATGACAACAAACAACGTTTTCCTATTTTCACATGCACAAATAGGTCAGGCATAGAATTATGAAATATAGCTGAACCATAAAGTCTGAAATTTACAGCGTGACACTGTCTGAGCTTTATTGCTTCACTCATGTTACAGGGTAACATACAAGATGACATAGAGGCTGACAAGCCTCACAATTTCACAACATACCTCAATGCTTTGTATACTGATGTATGATTCTTGTGACCACTGACACCATAGTCATCAAATGTTACAACCTGAGATATTCAAAGAAACTGGTAGAAGTTATTGATGGTACCACTGCAAGGTTATAGATGGTACCACTGCACGGTTATAGATGGTACCACTACACGGTTATAGATGGTACCACTGCAAGGTTATAGATGGTACCACTGCAAGGTTATAGATGGTACCACTGCAAGGTTATAGATGGTACCACTGCAAGGTTATAGATGGTACCACTGCAAGGTTATAGATGGTACCACTGCAAGGTTATAGATGGTACCACTGCACGGTTATAGATGGTACCACTACAAGGTTATAGATGGTACCACTGCAAGGTTATCAATTGTACCACTGCAAAGCTTTTGACTGTGCAACCGCAGTTATTTGAAACTGAATTTCTATCTCTTGTCATTTTAACTACCAATAGAAAAGTCTTGACTAATGTTTAATGCTCAATAGCAGTATTTTGTTGATATTCAATTTGCACTCTCTAAGATACAATATTTTGTTATCATTCTGATTATGAAAACACGCTGAATACTATCATCCAACTTTTCAAGCATAGTGTCTTTATGTTTATATGTGAAACAGGAATTACTAACTCAATTTGAGATTACATAATGTATTAAATGAAATAGGCAAGAACAGTGAACTGATTGTTCAATGCCACCATAGACAGACCCTGAGTCTGGCTCCAGGGTCTACGATACCACATAATGACAAAATAATATCTTAAGGACCACGACATTGGTGTAAGCACACTATTTGTTTTTTTCTATGGTTGATATAATGAATGTGCACGTTATGATTATTAATGGGTAGGAATCTCACCACATTTATTCTGTGTTTCTGTATTTTTGCCAGGATTATGGCAGAAATAATATCTTCATCCCAAGTAGCATTTGGATCATCTTTTAAATGACTGGAAACAGAAAAGAGCAATATTCATTGAAAATGACATGAAGTATGCATGAATATTACAGTAGTCTTCAAATGTGAACTACAAAGTTGAGAAAACATTGGTTGGAAAACTTACCAATATATTGCAGTAGTAGGGCATGTTTCTAACTTGGCGATGGAAGTCGAAGAGATTGTGTGAGAGCTGATCATGTGACACAGCAGAAGTTTGTTGAGTTCATAGTGAACCAGATTAAGTTATCAAAGAGTCAAGGAAAGTCCTTGTTCAATGTGTTTATTTAAAATTTTTGCATGTCAACTTGTAATTTATAATTTCAAAATTGCCAAAATACAGTGGAACTTGATTGAGTGTCCGGTTTCCCTTGTAGAGCTCGACAAGTCTAGGTGTTGCTTATCATTAGAAAAGTAAACATTTGCAACAAATTGATGAGTCTTTGGTGTTGGATTACAGAGCGCGGCGAACGTTTCCCATACACTGTCTGGTCTACAATCAACACGGTCGTTTCAGCATGCCACTCACAATAAGCTTAACACTGCACTACATACACATCACCGAAGTTAGAATTTTAGGTGTTTATTTTAATTTGGGAACTTTATGAAGAAACACGTAAATTCTTTTCAAAATCAACGTAAGTTTTCTCCTCTTGATGTCAGTAATCACAACAACAGTCCCTTTAGCATAGTCTCTGCTGAGCAGGTCCAGCGCAGTCTACTCTATCAACAAGTATGACACAATACAACAATAAATATTATCAATCCAAAAATTCTTAACACTCCTGCATGAAACTTTTTTCCTGCTTCCTCATTTGTCTCAGTTAAATGAAACTTTCTTACTTGACACTTCCCTCAAATACATGACACAGCTACAAAATAGACTAGAAGAAAAGTGTCGATTTTACACATGCAAGAGCAATTCTCAACCAGCACTGTAAGCTTACATTTTGTGCCGTTAAATAATACATCCAGTGTTTCTAAAATAGTTTGCGGTATTTTGGCACGTAATTTCCCGGACGGCATCATACACGGCAACGGGTAAGTTACTACTTAGCATGGAGGAGACGGCATGCGGCAATATCTCTCTGCCTTCAAAATTTTCTTCACCTTGCTGAAGCAGTGTTCAACTGAACGCGTCGAGAGTCAGTCCGGTTGATGTTGAGGACTTTCTTCGAGATATAGATTCGACACTCGAAAAATATGTCAGTGAGTTTCGTCAGAGTTGTATTTGTCAAATCAAAGTACATGTAAATACCTGAAAGAAACCTTGATGATGTGTAGAGCAGTGTCAAGCTTGTTGTGAGTGGCATGCTGAAAGATTGTCGTGATTGTAGACCAGACAGTGTCTAGAAAACACGATGTAATCTAACACCAAAGACTCAATTTGTTGCAAATGCTTACTTTTCTAATGAGATGCAACATGTAGACTCGTCAAGCTCTGCAAGGCAAACCGGACACTCGATCGAATTCCACTGTACCATTCTGGCTGCAATAAGTTTACAAGTTGAAGAGTAATATTAGCCACGTGTCATTGGCCATACTCCAGTCACACTCCATTTAAGAAAACCTTGCAATGGATGATGGGTAGGTGACCTGGAATATCTTTTTGATAAATTTCTCGGTGTACCTCTGTCATTGTGCAGGTTCTAAGATGGTTGTGTCTGAACCTGATGACATGTACAGTATGCATGCACATTAGCTAAAAAAAATAAATTCAATCCCATAATGGGCTACTATAAAAAGTTATTTGATAATGTTTTTTTCTCATGGAATATGATGTTACCTGTTGTCAATTATGGCCACATTTTGATCACTTATTCCAAGTATACGACAGCTTGCAAGAAGCTCTTTCCTGCGTTCTTCACCAAGATTATAGTAGTTTCCTGTCAACAGAAAGATTGGAATTTATTTGCAATCTAGAAAGGATAGTATACATCATATCTGCATTCCTTAAAAGCAATTTAATATTCCCTATAGATTAATTTGCAAAGGCTGGTATTTCTTGACTTCATCCTGTCATTGTCTAGACACTTTCTATTATGGTAGACTGTTGCTAGATCACAGTAGATGACTATGCCTCTGACAATGTGTTCTCAGTATCAAATGAAAAAAGTTCTGAGAGAGAATGCTTACTGACTATAAAATGAAGTACGGATATATAGCCTTATAGGATATTACTTGACCCTTACCAAAATAATGACAAATCTGAATGAGACTGTTCCCACATGCCATGTAATTTTACAAATCAACATAGTTCTAGGAGATCAATTTGTTTCACAAAGTTATGGAGGGTCCCATGAGGAAACTTAATCGTCTATATAAATGCGAATTGGGCCGTGTGTTCTTATAGCTTTGCCAAAATAACAATACCTTTGTCAGGGCCACACGATACCAACAAGTTACAACATAGGAATTGCGGCTGGAGTGCCGGTTAGTGGACACTGACAGTGGACGCTAACTTATCACAAGGGGAGTTGTTGGAATATTGGAGATAGTGTACATAGCTGGAGGCCTCCAGGAAAGCAGTTTGACTTCGTATTCTGTGGTATGTGTCCAATAAATTGAATAATCTTCACTCTCGCTTTAATGGGCACACCTACCTGAACTGAGGCATGTCAGGAATGCTTTATCCACAGTCAAAATTGTAGGTGAGAAGAACATGCATTCATCGTCTGGATGTGCCGTCACAAAGAGAACATTCTCGCGCTTAAAATGATGCCTTGAATAGTTTTTTACTATGAGAACGAACGCTTGGTAAGCAATTAATACCACAATAGCCACGAGACAAGTTATGAAAACTGCCATATCCTAAGGTCATCGCAGGACAAACGAAGTTAAAAAATGGTCTCGGATTCAGATTCGGTTTCGGATTTTGTAACTGAGAAAACGATAGTCTGGGCCCCTGCCCCATTTCTACCGCTGGCTGCGCTGCTCAAGAAAATGGGAGTTAAATGAAAAATTGTCATGCTTTGGGCTAAAACAGAGTTTCTATTTGTATTTCATTAAAATTTGTTGTGTTTTTATATTCGAAATATTTGTCTGTTTTTCTGAATTTAAACATTGAAATATATTTAGGGAATAATATATTGCTTTTAATACAAATTAATTTAATCATGTCACGTGATTTGAAATTTTCACTATTTTCAGAGCAATTCAAATAGCCCCCCCCCCCCTACATTTAAATGCAAATAAACCAAGAACGATATATTTTCCAGGGTCTGTCATTATGATGCAAATTTTTGCACAATAAATTTTGATCATACTTTTGTAAATACTGGCAAAAACCAAAGGACTTGCTGACAAACTTTAAAGATATTATTAACACCTCCAGGGAATATGGAATATTATCAGATTTTCCCCGTTTGCTGATTTCAGCATATTAGAGACTATTTTTGTTTTACTTCTGTCATGTTTTGGGGTAGAAAGCTTGGGCTGAATTACAGACCAAAAGTTTGGCAAATTGCCTTCGGTACCAACTTTGTCATGTCTTGTTAACTTTCTGTCCTCCTTAAAAAGATAGATGTACACCTACCACTGCAGAAAATACATGGTTTTTGGGTTTGTTTGTCTTTTAACAAGATTTTTATTGGGGTCATCAAAACAGTTTACAATCTCAACAGTGGGAGTGTACATACATGTCTATTACAAAAACTACAATGCAATGATATCAATAAATGTCAGTCAAGAAGTCTCAGAGACTATATGCATATAAGATTTTCCGAATACATGTAATAAATTCAATTTATTGTGGTTCTAGGAATAAAGTCGTTAGAATACCACCCCATTTCTTGTTGTGTAAAGTCAATTTCTTCTTTTTGACTGCTATACAATATTCTACTTTCTGTATCTTTTGTAGTAATCTTTTGAAAATCAGATGATTTGGTTTCTGATTTTCAAGCTTTGCCAGATAAATATGACATTTGGCAATCAAAATTAGAAAATTAACCAATGTGGAGAGCTTCTTATCTCCAATTAGTATTTGTCTTCCACAAGGAAAAAAATTAAGACCAACTTTACTACCCCATAATATGAGAAAACCATCCCAGAACTCCATTGGAAATTCACAATCAATGAAAATATGTGATAATGTTTCAACTTCCTTTTTAAAAAAAGTACATTAATTTGATGGAACCCTTGGTGGTGTCATTTTAAACATAACACTATTGGTAGGTAGAATTTTATGTAGAATTTTAAACTGGAATTCACAGAGTTTGGTGTCGATTGTAACCTTGTAAGGAAGATAAAGGCGAGACCAGCAATCAATACTTCTATGATTGAATTATGATTAAAAAAATTCTGATTTCAGAGAAACAAAATAGTAATCTATAATGGATTTTGTGATATTTCTTGTAGTACATGCATTTATTGCTGATCTTCCTCTTGCTTGGAATCGCTTTCATCAAACCAAACCATTTGAGAATGGAAGACTGGGCAACATCCCTGTCCTTCATCTCATCGCAGTTCAGAAAATTACCATTTCTTTTAAACAATTGACCAACATAAATAAAACCACAATCATAGAATTCTTTGAGGTAGATTGATTTTCTTCCAAAAAGAATGTTTTTGTTGTTCCAAATAATTTGTTTTGAACCATCCTCATCTTCATTTTGGATATATTAAGACCACACACAGCATACTGTGAAAAAATCCTGAGAAATCAACAGGTTATTATGCACAGGGTGTTTGATTTCATTTGTGCAGTCAAAGCAAAGAATCAAGTACCACATTGCTTAGACTATAAAGTAAGTTAACAGATAACATTTCGTTCCTCTTCTGGATTTTTTGCTGTTGCCACATTTTTAAAGCTCATTTACACATTTTTAATACAAACATGATCATCTCAACAAATTCATGTCTTCTTTGTGTAAATATTAACACCTCAAGGTTTGTAGTGACAGATTCTGTTTGCAAGTTTTGATAGGGATGAACAGACAGACAGACAGACATCTGCACATGTACATACAGCTGACTCCTGAATCCCAAACTTAACAAATTGTTCATAATTGTCACATTTATATAGCATGGAAGAAATGAAAATTATCAATAGCACCATTATTGAGATGTTGAGAACAATCATCCCTAAAAATCTTTGACAGGATTTGTGAAGGAAGTCCCAAGATATCAGACACCTTGTTTGAATTGGACAAAATACAATTTTCTGCATATACATACATAATGCACTGGGTGGTTGTATTAGACTAAGGCAACCACCTGATGAGAGTAGCCAGCCTTGCTGATACTACACAAAACAGATCTGCAGTGGGAATATATATATATATATATATATATATATATATATATATATATATATATATATATATATATATATATATACAAAACACACACAGACACATATGCACAGTTGTCAAACTATAATGATAACACTGGCACTCCAGAGCACTTAAAACACCCAAGGGCCAAACATTTCAGCAGATGAATAAAAATATGATATTGAAGTGCTCTGAAAGTTGTAAACAAATGTTATTTATTCATATCTGTTATAAAACCTTTATGTTATTCTTCATACATGGATGGAATACACATAATATTTGAAAATGTTGACATATAAATCACACATTATGATTCAGATATGACATGATCTGATCACTTGTTGGAGTTGCCAATGAAACAAATATTCTTACATTGAGTAAACATCGATAAGGCCAATGAAGGATGTCACATTACATTCACTTCACTTGACTAAATTTCTATACAGTAAAGTACTTGTGTTATGTACAAAAGCAAATACAAACTCTGAGCCCTGACACATTGAAGCATATTGAAAATGGCTGCCCTATCAATACTAACAATGACTAAGTATAACATATATTGTTTTGTATTTAAGCCATATTCAAATTCCATGACAAAATCAAAAAACATTTTGTGTGAACACATCACTGAATTTAGTGAAGCACTCATTCACAGTCTGCACAACAAGGTTGAAACATGATTGCCGAATTTTGCAATTCTACCTACAGCTTTTGTAACCCAAACAGTAATTAGGAAAATGTATTCAACATGACAGTCACATGATTATTGAAATAACTGTTCCAGATATGATGCATGATGGTAGATTTTCCCATGTTTTTTTTTTTCATTTATTCTGCAAAGTTTTCCAACCCATCTCAATATCTCAGTTACTGACACACCACACCTTGGTCAATCCTGGAACTAATTTTGTTTGTGAAAACCTTGATCCTAAATGATAAGTACCTGTACTGATTTAACCCTTTACCACCATGGTTTGTCCCAAATCCATTGTTTTCTATGGTAAAGTTGGACCTGTATACAGGGAACTGGGGGTGAAAGGGTTAAAACAGCATCAATGATATTTCATAAGCATGTATGATTCATACATGTTTATGAAATATCTGTTTATTAATGTAAATTTATCATTTGTGTAGAGCATGAATCTGTGGCATACACCACAGCTTAATTCTCACAAGATTTTTGATGTTGTAAGTAGGATCTTGTAGGATAAGTTTTAATTGATGATCAAGAAAAAATAAAATAACTATTGCTTATTGTTAAATAAAAATGTTGAGTGACATTTCTTAGGAAAGATTGGTAAAGAAAGAATACTCTAACATTTCCTTGGATATTTTTTCACAGTTAACAGCACTGTGCGATGTATGTTGTACCCAATTATGTAAAATTTGTCAACTATTGCACTTAATCTCCCAAAATTTTAATAATGACACATATAGCTTGATTTACAGGCCATAATTTAAAACTTGTCTAACTTGATATAAAGTTCACAATAACATAAAAATATACTTGAATAAAACAAGACCAGGAACTGGATACAATATACAAATAATACTGACAATGTCTGAAAAATAACAATACACACAAGCACAATAATATCAATTTGGTTTGCCTGAAAAGCTGTACATGATGCAGTATTTGTTGTGATATTTTACAATTTGACTTGGTATGGTCCATGCTTTCAGTAGACTAAAGAAAAGTACAAACCTTAAATGATAATAATATAGATCGATAGTAAATTGGGTTTTTTTGGCAAAATGCAATTATTTTTGATAAATCAGTAGTTTTGAAATATACATATTTATGGAAAAAAATGTGATTAGCTGCCTTGAATTTTTTGAGATGGAATGACATTCCTGTGCAATTAAACTTTCTGGATTGGTATGTCAGCAGCTGAAGTTCAATGCACACATGTACATTATGAGTCACTTTACTTTCTCAATGGAAAATCATGATATACATTACAATGTGACTGTGAAATCTTTTGGCAAGGATAAGACATTCTATATTAGTTGACAATGTCAAGTTCAACACAACTGAAATATGGAAACTGACATTGTGCATTATGTCTGTATTCATCTTTTACTGTTACCTGTTGGTAACAGTAACAAGCTAACATACATAAATGAGGTATTTACTTGTAAAGTACAGCTCAGTGCTGGTGAAAGTTATGACACCACTGAACAAAATAACACATTATTCAGAAGTCACATAGCTAAGGCAGTAAACACTTATCACTTCATCAATTCCATAATTTGAAAAGCAACTCTGCATTTTCAACAACTATGTCACAGAATTTTCATAGAAATCAATTGATTGATGTTTAATGTGGAGAACTTACAATTTCACAATTCATAAAAGACTACATGCTCTTGTATTGCGCAGCAACATAAATTTCCAGATGTACTTGTTTTTTTAAACTAAACAAGGTATTTACAATATTGAACACAAAAATCATTGTCAATCATGCATTTCCCCTTTACGCATCAAAAGAGACTTAGAAGACAGCTTTGGTAAGTGTGGTACACTTGATTATTTATCGGAGCACATTAATGTGTAAAGTGTACGATCTGTGTTTCTAATCCATGATTGATATTGAGATACACACAAGCAAATATATTTCTGCATCTATTTTTGTGCAGTGAGGATGGAGTGAAGTTTTCTACTAAACACCTATTGCCTGGTCATGAGGGCTATAGCGCCCGTCTATTACCCCGAGGGGCCGTGTGTTATCAGAAACATATCGCTATTCCCCGAGGTCGTAGGCCGAGGGGTATAGCGATGTGTTTCTGGTAACACATGGCCACGAGGGGTAATAGACGGGCGCTATAGCCCGAATAAAGACCAGGCTATAGGTGTTTTATAACACACCACATGCTCATGTTGTATTGTTATATAGTTTTTAATGTGTTTTGATATTTTGCACCGCAACAGTCCATTGTGACAAGTTTACTGGGCGATGTTTCCACAGCGTTTCAGTTGTACGTGGTACAACTTTCTTTCAAAAAATATTCTAAGCATACCAAGTGACATCCGTAGTTGCACTTCAATCTTTTCCGTCGTTCCTACGCTGTTGGAATGTTGGAAAATGTTGGAAAATCTGTTTTAGAGAATGTGTCGTCATCTATCCCGGACGCACATCACGTTCTAGTCACCCGCCATTGTTGCAAAGCTGCAGACGACACTACGGTCACGTGACCGGGCACTTTTCCAAATTTGGTCAGAACTATTTCCCTAGGGAAATAGCTTTTCAAAAAATACCCTCTGACGTCACTTTTGTCGATCTGGTGGGGACTAGACGTATCTATTTTCTCGTCACGTGACGTATTCTAGCGAATCGCGACACGGAATGAGCATGTGGCGTGTTATACAAAGAGATAGGCAGATAAACACTGCTGAAAATTATATATATCTACACCATTGAAATGGTTATTGGAATGTCATGCTGTGAAGTCAGTCTTCAATGCTTCAAAACTACAACATCTCCTTTATCTTCCTGTGATGAAACCTTATCAACTATATACAATACTTGTCTCACAGGTTCATAATTAATGAAGTAGTTAATCTAAGATGATAGGGCCAATGTAGACAAAGATCTTAAGTCAATGGCCATACTAGTATATTCTGTGGATTATTTAATAGTTATCTCTAACTTGTTCTGCATGGTTGACTTTGATTCCTCCCAATTCCAATAGAAATTTGTCTGGATTTTCATCCCAATTCCCTGGAAGAGGAACCTGGAAATAAACCATAAGTATGATTTAGCATGGAGCTAGTATTCTCATTGGTATGTGTGAAAATTAACAAGTGTATATCATTTAATAAGTATTGTGTATGACACGATGATATTGTATTCACCAAGTAATCTGTTATGACACTGTAAAGCAATGATGTTATAGCTTGCTAAGTTTTGTATCTATTGGCAATATTTAGTACAAGTGAAAGTGAAAAATCATGCAAAACATTCAGACATTTTTTGCTGATGAAGATACAACTTTTCTCACCTTTGTTACTGCTCAGACATACAGTAAAATATTTACATACTGAATGTTTTAATCACACATACATTGTTAAACTTTGAAATAAAGGAACTTTACTAGGGGTAGTTAGTTGTGTTCCTGTTTTGAAACTGTCTTTCAGACTTTTTTTTCACCCGGGGATGGAAAGGCTGTTAGCTACAATACTGAAGCAGGGTCAAGCAAACAACATTCTGTGCCTCAACCCTGTTACATATGTGCATATCTGTATCCTTAATCACGTGTAGAGTACACAGTACCATGCCAGCATCTCATGCCTTTAGAAAGTCCCTGTCACTGACTTAGTGTTGACAGTGCATCAATTAATAGTGTCTGTCTACAGCCATGAATTTCCAAGTCAGTATCATAAACCGTAGCTGTATCATTGTTACTTTATTCAACATCTATACAGAGTAACTAACCTTTCTCTGTCTATGTGCTTGTCTCAGCTCCCATTCTTTCTGTTTGGTTTGACATGCAATGGCATCACTACCACCACAACCAATAACCTGGTTACAGAGAGATAAAAATATGAAATGATATTTTGACCGTTGTGCCTTTTTTGTTATAGCATTCAGAATAATTATCCACACTTAGTTGCTATCGGGTAATTTTCCTCAAGTGGTAACTAATCTTGCCGAATTTCTTTGATTCAGATACTATTGCAGCAAATTTCAGCACAAGTTTGATGATCAAGGAAATAGATACATGTACTTTACTTTAATCCTTGTGAAATACTTTGTTTAAAATTGCATTGAAGATACTCAAATACTGCCTGTATGTGGCAGGCCCTCAAGGACAAGAATGACAAACATTAAGCAAAAATAGTTTACTGGCAAAATAATCTATTACTATTGTTGATGCTGACATAGTTGTTCTATCATTTACCCTCACTGCATAATTTTCTGTGATGCAAATGCTTAAGTGACACATATACACATCATGGCGAGTATATCTGTTCATCTGTTCATCTTGTCTTTGGAAATCTACCACAAGCACATAGATAATATTTCAAGCAACTTCAATAGATTTGAAAACAATTGTGATCAGTGACTAGGTCAGGCATTTCTGTGTCCTATTGCAAAATGCACATAAATATTTCCTACAAATTGAAATCTGATTGTTATTATATTGGCAGATATTAAATCTTTCACTGCCAGACTTATTAATCCCAACTGTATTCAATAAGTTGGCAAACATGTACATAGGAAATTAAATGGAATAAATGGATTCATGATATGTAATGCAGTTTGATCAAACAGAACGTAATATGAAATCAAGCTTCATGGAGACTGACCTCAATAGACTCTAATCCACTTTTCATTCCATGAGTGTGAGTGACTTCTGTCAAACCACCATCTATGGTTAGTACAGGGCTGTTGTTATTCTTCCCAACCATGATTCCCTTTGGTAGGCTACGTGACCTGTCATTCAGAAACATCATATTAGCGCCCTCTGGTGTCAAAAAAGACAGAGAAACAGTCAGAAATATTGCTAAACATGAACTGGGAGAAAATGTCATTGAATAAACATGACCACATAAGGTGAAGTTCTACAAATATTTACTATTCTAATTTTTATTGTGTGCTACACAGTTCAGGTGCTACTTTTTGTATTGCTGTCATTTGAAATTGTTTGCCCTTAAAAAAGCTAGCTAGTGCAGTGCCCTCAATCTGATACAATCCTCACAGTTTCTCTGTCTTCTGTGCAAGGAATAAATGAAACTGAAAGAACTGGTAAATAAATTGTGGTGGAATTCTTTGTGAAAAAATTTTAGAAATCTTTCAGATTACAGAGTAAACTGAAGTTAACCATTGCATTGGTTTGACAATCATTACCGATGTTCTGCCTGACACTATTTGTCACTGTTTATACTGTATATATATATATATATATATATATATATATATATATATATATATATATATATATATATATACATATACTGTATATATTGTCACTGTTTATATTTACTCTGTAGATGTTTGCCAAAATCATTTTTCTTTGTAAATCAACAAAGAACACAACAGCCAAGTCAACATTCACTTATGTCTCATGATATTGTATCTATTTCAACTTTCACATATGTGCATATGAATTTAAGAATATGATTTGAAATCTTTGAGGAATGTGTCAGAGTTTAGCTAGGACACAGAGATGTCCATATAACATTACATTGAAATTAAAACCAATAACTTACATCAGGATGCTATGTTAATTAGTATACAATGGTGAATATCATAAAAAATACTATGAAATGTTCAATCATGAGTCAATCCTGTATTTTATGTATCAAAGTAGCGACTTCAAAACAAGCAAACAAACAGATTCACCTTCTAGAGACTTGAACGTTGGTGCAAACTGTAAAATAGCACATCCACTACCTCCCCAATGCTGTGTACTCTCCCTGTCAGTTATGGAGGAGAAAATATCAAAAGTGAAAAGTCTATCAACTATCACAGATACCAGCATAGCACCAGGAAAATGGTGCATCATGGGAAATAATTATTAGAAGCTCTTACATGATATTTTATCACATGCTACTGTTCAAAGTGAATTGGCAGAGAATGGTAAAACCATTTTGACTTTTGAACACAGAGACTCGCTGGAAATTATGAAATTATGAAACATTTGTTTCCTTGATAGACAGAAATCTTATATCTTCCATTTATTTGCTAGATAGAACATCTACTATCTTCTACCCACTACAAAATAAGCAAACACAAAAAATGAAATAGTGCTTTTTGCTAATGAAGAAAAATATGAATACAAACATCCTATGCATGGCCATTATGAGAATCATGTTCCATAAACTAGTAACTGACCTTAAAGATTATATGAGTGTCAAGTGAAATTCAAGCTGGGAAAGCTGAGAAGATTAACAATGCATTACATACCTCCATTCCTGGTCCACTGCTATGACAAACAAATAGCCACCACTACATGTGACAAGCATAATGGTTGGTCCTTTGTAACTCAATGTGTGATGTTGAAATCGATTCATGCTAAGTCCCTTGGTATTGCTGTCATACAATGTCATCCAGTGATCCCATCGCAGATTATTTGTCTGAAACAAAACGCAGAAAATTTTTCATGTTATTGTAGTGATACAAAATACATTGAATATGTTGCATTATTTAATGCACTTTCCAGCTAAAATATCATTTATTTAAAGCTGACAAATTAAATCTACTAGTTTAAGACATTTTGATAAAAGCTGATGTACATAAGTAAAAGTTGTTTTATCTAAAACATGGTGTTCTACAACAAATGAGAACATATCATATAATTAACAGATTCAAAACACTTGAAATATCGACAGAAATTTGTCTGAATAAATTATTCTTACATTTGAGTACATAATTTTGTGAATTTATAAAACTTATATTAGTGAGCGCAGCGAGAGTGGCCAAAGGCCGCTAACAAAGCAAGCACTTTAGATAATGTATGTACATGTATTTCGAATTGAATAGAATTTCTATACATATTACGAGTTTGAAAAGAGCACACTTCCGGTCTTTACATGGAGTGGTCATTTTGACTACTTTGTCTCAGATTACATGAAATAAAAAATGTCATCTTCCACAATTCTTACCCAAAAATGGACTTTCCTGACAGGGCAAGCACTCTATTCCAAACACAGTACGAAATTTGGTTCAATCACTTTTAAAAGCCAGGTTCCGTAATGACTGTGCACCGCCATTTTGAAACAAGCCAAGTCTTGCAAGACTTACATAAATTGATGCAATACAGACTGGTAACTCATGCCAGAATTTTACATCAGCTGCGGAGCACCACCAACGGTTCCAAATTTTGTTCAGTATTCCTCTGTTCCAGGTCTCTTTTACAATATTCTAACTGGATCTAACCATTTGCCCATTATAATTTATTTTCATTGGTCAACTTGATTTCTGGGCAGTTTCAAGTCAAAATACTGAGATCTATCGTTATTTTTGAAAATATTTGGCAGCCCTTCTACCTCTGCAGCACTTTGGCAACAAACATTGTGATTGGCATGCTATGAGAATAATAACCTCAACGTCAATACCTCACACTGCGCTACCTCTCAGGTCAGACCTGTTACATATTATACCTTAAATCTTTATACAATAATTTAATAAACAGATGTGACAGACAGCATCAAAGGATCAAAGCGGGATAAAGAATTGAAATCCTTCATCAGTATATTATTATTATCTATTTCACAGTATACAAGTATGTTTGTTTATACCTGTTCCATAAATGTTTATTGCACTACATTACCAAAGTAGACAATTGTGGATCAGGTACAGGCAAATATGAAAGTTCCATTATCAAAATGACTGTGCTTGAGGTTATTACAGCTGGCTAATGAACTGTACTGCACAAACATTTCAGTCAAGAAGGAATAAAAGAGTCAATATCAATATTTAGATATTGCTACTGAATTGTTAGATATCAAAATTTGAAATCATTTGTATTGGAAAACATCCATGATAGATCCCTGAACAAACCAATATTAGCAGAATTCATACAAGATATTTCAGTATTATAGCAATTGACAATTTCGCAACTCACAGTTGCTGGAATTACCTTGTCCATAGCACTTTTCATTGTTGATTCAACTGTATATGTTGCTGGTACACTGCATGATATTAACCAAGCTAATGGATAACTCAACATAGACCCTGGTAAACGCTCTTCTTCAATCGGTTGTAAACTCTGAAAAAAGAAGGGAAGTCAGTTATCAATTGCAAACATTTGCATTTCACCTTTACAGAATCAGAACTTATGCAGGCTCCTCTCAATCAAGCATGAAATGCCTTCTTGGAACATGTAAGCGTAATGCCTGTTTTTAAATGTACATATCTGGAACACACATCATCACATGAATGTCAACATTTTGATACCATAGTTTCATGTATATTCCCTGATTGGGCTACAATTGGGGACTCTGAAGGTCTATAATGAGCTATTTAATTTGAATGTTGTTTATGACATCAAAGAGAACATTTACATATCATTCACTTGGTGATTATTCATTTATTGTGCAAACTTATCATCAGTCTGTGAAAATTTACATTCAATTCTGGCACTGGAAATTATTTATGGCATCACTTTGATCAACGTAACTGGTAAATAGCTACAAAATTAATTATGGCAAATTAATTAAGACAAGCGGCAGTTCCCATTACAGTGAAACCATGAATGAATGGTAACATTACACTCAAATATTACTGCTTAAAATGACATTTCACATCACAATACCATTTCTCTGTAGCTGTTGCTATATTTCTCTGAAAGTTTAATGTTGATATTGACCAACAGCCAGCCAATTACCCATGTATGTCATAGTATTTCCTGAGTATATCATGAGTATTTGTTACATGAAGACAGTGATCATATCTGAGATATCAGTGTTTGACTTACGTCTGGATTAGCCTCTGCATTAAGAAGTAATACAACCCAGTCATGCATGCCTGTCAGCAGATCTGGACAATTGCACTGTATACAGTAACTGATAGCATTCATGTCTTTACAAGATGAAAGCTTGGTGGCAAAGTTTGCAACAATAGCGGCATGAGTTGTCTCTGTCACCTCACACCTGAATCCCATTGAGGCCATGTACATCACATAGGCAGCTTCTATCAGTTGTCTACTGTCTGCAAATAGAAGATGTAATGGTAAGCTCATTAATGCATATCATTAATCAGAGGGCAATCATGATAGTTTCCTACTAAAATTGTATGGCATACAGCTGTAGCAGTGTTTTGTATAGATTGGTATATTTCTTTTGATAGCTGTGCTAGTACAGCATAAAACAGTTAAATTTGAGTTCAGAAATTGTCAAGACATATTACACAAAGTTTGTCAAGGCCCTTAGGCCAAATAAAATATTTTGCTTGAGGTTACTCCATTTCTTATGGAAACATCGATAGCCACACATCATAAAAGGAAAACAAAAGACACAAAATGATAAATGTAATACTTTACTTATTACAGAGAAAAAAAGTGGAAAATCAATCACATTTTAAACCTGTTTGTTTCCCTTAGAACCTTTTGCTACACACGTGTCATGTGATAAATATGTACAATGATTTCATAAAATTTACAGGTACCATGACAAGTTGTTAGAAAGCATGACTGAATACAATCAGTGTTTTGACACAATCTTTACCGAGTTCTCTTTGTTGTATTTTTGCTGCTTCATGATTATTTCTATTCTGTTTGATATGAAATGTCTACAGTATAGAGTTCTATTTCTCCATATGGCCTGTATGTGTGAAATGTCATGTGTTGTTGTTGACAACTACATTTTACTCCAGATTACAATTCATTTGTCACTGATAACATTGTATATTGTATATTGCATACAGCTTGTCTTGGTACAGCTAATGATTTGTATTTCAACATACTCTGGGCAAAATAATAAGATAATGTAGTACTTTTATTGAACTAAGTGAGGAAAATATTTAAATCATCAAAAGTCATATCTACAAATATTGTACACATTCACATTATGTTGTTTGCAATTAGCTGAATGACTATAGTTAACAAGGAGTAAAACCTGTTCTTTGAACAGTTGAACAGTGTCAGTTAGTTTATGATTGCTACAGGGGAACTTTACTATCAACTAGAAGATAAGGTCGGTGACAAGTACTCAATTTAATTACAAGTAATGCACTTCAAAAAGCTAAAAGTGCAATGTTGTGTAACAGATCATCACAATACTTGTGCTACCATAGACTTCACATAAAATGCATTATTTCATACTTAATAGAGGGTTTAGAAAAACATCTCTTCAATGATTCATATCTCATTACCAGAGTTGGTGGTAGTTCTGAAATGGCAACTGTATCTGAGCAATCACATTTTGTTCTTGTATGCGCTTCAATTCACTTTACTTGCCTGCATCAAGATAGCGATATTTATAGCAACTTACTTCTGTACTTATTAAGCAACACAAACAAAGTATAAAAGCTAGAGAAGTGATTAGGTGAGGTATGTATTGCATCCCCACATTTATGCTAACATTGGCAGATGCAATCGTTAAATGCATGGTTCAGGCGTGAGATTGTCTTGCCAGGAAATTTACTTACTAGATTACAATTTCAATGGAAAACAAAAGGTTATAACACCTTCATAAAGCTCTTATAGACTAGAACAAACTTGATCCCTGGTATCGAGTCCTCTACCTTTAAGAACTTATTATATATTATTGCCTGAATACATGGGTTTATGTGCCCGAGAGCAGGTGACAATTTGCCCGACGTCAGAAGGGCAAATTGTCTCCTGCTGCGAGGGTACATAAACCCATGTATTCAGGCAATAATATTTTTATTACATGCCTCTTCAAAGTTAATGCTATATGACATTTAGTTATATGCAGGGGATTTTCAAACAATTTTACCATTATCGACCAGCATCAAACAGATTTTAATGAAAGTTAAAATAGCAGTGCGCGCATGGATATTTTACATCTAGCGTTAAGCGTCTACTTTGACGTCGAAACGTCGAAAGGCTTCACCGGACCGGGTAACCATGGAAACCGGTCAGTACATCGTTCACCGGCCCGCTGAGATCCCGGATGTTCCTATTTAAATCAATGCACTGATTTGCACTAACATCGAGGCATGTAATAAATAACATTTGGCATCAGGAGATATACAAAGATGTCACTGGCCCTAGAATAAGACTTAAGGTATTACGCAAGAAATCTTAGCTGTGTTTCCTTGTATGATCTTACCTTCTTCAGTTAACTTGTCCTCACCCTTGGAGTACAGATTGCAGTAGAACTTAATTTGATCAGATTTACTGTGGCTAAGTGACAAAAGACTCTTGGCTGTGATGACAAAGTCTTCTTTCCTGACACGAGTACTGCCATCTGTTGTATCTGCCGCATCGGAATATTTGGATTGGCTTTGTCGATTGACATACTCATACAAAAGTTTACCAAACCCTTGTGCTGGATTTGAAAAGTATTGCTGTAAAACAGAAAGTCAAACATCATATTTTGTTAAATTCACGGTAATGACAACATCCATATACAGTACAAACCACATAGAAAATATCTTGTTTAGCTAGGATACTAATGATATAAATTTTCTGAAGTTCTGATTTAGCTTTACTATCATTATAATTTTCAACATTTACTGGAACATACACATGAAAAGGTAAACTGAGGAAGGCAGATAAAATTATGAATGCAGCACGATTCATTCATCAACTGTGCCTTTCACTTGGTGCAACACTGTAAACCCCACTGCACACTGATATCTCAGTATATCTGATGCAGCAGCATTGGTACCTTGAGACAGTCACATCAGCATATTCTGGGGAATAATGAGATTACAGGCTGAGAAAGTACTATATCAAGGATCAATTTCTAAGAGCCTCATCATATACAAAGAAGAAAGACTGACATGATTCAAATGCAATCAGGTCAGTCTCTCCACACACAATTGTAAACAGGTGAAGGGACTGTACGTCACAAAAGTGAATGACACTGTTTGATTAATTTCTTAATAATGGCCCTGCATACCTGGAATGCTTCTTTGTCAATATTGGAGCCCTCTGTTGTTCCAGATAATCTTCTCTAGGTGCAAATACAAAAAAAAAAGTTTACAAGAATCTGTTTGAAGAGTTAGAAAAATTACCAAAGACAAATAAATAAGACTAACACAATAGCCTGCCCTGAAACAAGTTACTGTTGGTCCCTTGAGCCAAACTAATACATACAGAAATATCTTTGCATGACCCCTACATGCATCTGTGGATAGGGACTGTGTAGTTTTTTCAAAATGAAAGATTTTCCGTATTGTCCAAACAGGACAAGATGATGTACAATAACCTCTACAATTAAGTGAGTGTCTCAGGAATGAACAATAAAATGATTTTAAAAAATACTGAATACTACATGATGAAGGGGAAATAGATGGCATTATAGATGGCAGGTTCAGATTTGTATTACAGATATGACATCTGCAGGGCAATGCCCTGTGGGGAGGTGTTGTATTTGTAAACATCAATCGCAAATTCAGAAACACAGGCCGATTTCAAATGACGTCATGGAAATATCATTAATCCAAACAAATCAATATCATTTGTGGGGACTGTCCGAATGAATTTCGGGAATTGCGGGAACAAGAAATAAAAATGAGTCTAGTTGATAGTGATACCAGTACATTTGTATTTTGATAACAACCATACACATCAGTTTTCAAGGGCTCCCATCGGGATCACGACTAACTGCGCTGAACACTCACACAAAAGGTCCGAAACCAGCAGAAGCTGTCGTCGCGCATGTGTTACTATATTTAGTACCAAACTTTGATTGCAAGAAGAGCTCACCTGCGTATCAAAGGTCATTCAATGTATTGTCAAAAAGTAAACAAGCGACATGCATGTGCCCACCGTGGGCAAATGTACCGTGGTTCAGTGCAACTGTCAATAAATTGGAGATACTTTATTCGTGATGAATGACCGCTAATATAATTTTACTGTAGTTTGAAATCTGTCAATGTCATAATAAACTTGTCGACCTTTAACACTGGGTATAACCACTCGGTCCCATAAATTATCTCACTTGATACTGTTCCCAGACGGTCGAAGTTTTACATCATCTTGAACGTATACGGTATACACTTCCAATTGTTTCTAGTTTTCTAGCGATAAACTACTATAACCGCTTCCGTATTAAAATGGCTGAACTGTTACTGTTAAATGCGACCATAATAATACCTGCATAAGGTTGACCAGCTGTGGGGGAGCCAGTAGGTCGACTGACCCATGTCTCATCGATGTATGATGACGATCCTTGTGTTCTTGGCTATGAGCATGCCCCATCGTAAGGTAGAAAGCTATTCAAATACAGAGTGTTTCTGTCAACCAACTCATAAACAAATAAAGGATCTGATAGAGTTGGGTTTTCTTTCCAAACAAGACACGATCGTAGTCACGACACCGTACCGGTAACACGTACGACGACGGCAGCCATTTTAACTTACCCAGCATTCCTTTCGGACTTCGACGATTCACAACACTCTGGTCGAATAATCCATACGCATTTAATGTTACATTTTTGACAGCTGTTGTTCGTTCCATTCCGACAGGTAAACTTCTATGAATTTCCTATTGAGTTTGTATTTTGTGTAGAAATTTTACTCATAATATTTGTGCGTTTTTGTTAATCGAAATACTCAACATTTTCACTATTTCGCGGCAGGATATATTGCTAGGTGTTGTCCGGCTCAGGGCGATTTCCAAGAGGAAGGCCACTGCTGACAAGAGTTTTAAGGGTATATCCTGACAATTTTATAATTTCATCGCGACTATGGCGTGCTGCAAGAAGAAGTGTAAACCATCGTCCCAGTACATTCCAGTGACCTTTGCCTATTCGCTCTTGCTGGGCTGTACAGCTTTATTCTTCGTCTTTCCGTGAGTATGATATTGCATCTGCATGATTTGTAAATCAGTGAGTTCAGAATGACCCAAGAGAAACACGAACATCCTGTTGGTGCGAATACTACCAGAATTCAATAAATATTAGCGTTCTGTTTCAGTTCTTTTGAAGAATTTAAAGGTGTAAATTATCAAATGTAAAGCTGATAGCCTTCTATAAACAGTAGCTAAACGCATATTGGTACAAACGCTGTCACTTGAAGTGTGTATCTGCCTGCAGACAGCAAAGTGAGATGTAAAAACTGGATGATTCTTTCGCATATAAGCTTCAAGGGTCATCTCTACTAGTCTAGTCTGTTACCTTTATGTTCCACAAATATATATAGTGTTTGCCCTCTCCGTCGTACGCTCATATATCTGAACAGAGAGTTATAGATTTCTAAAGCTGTAGTGGTATTCTCCAAAGCTTTATCATAAATTGAAGGATATCCCACAAAATACTGAGTTATGATGGACATGGAGGTAGCACACAGTATTTACCAGTGTTTTTAAATATGTTGTGGTTAGACATAGGCATGTCACGTCTTCCTTTGAAGTACAGGCTACTGGTCGGTTTTCTGAATAATAGTCAGTTTAAGTAGATCTTACACATGTCCTGCTAACCCATCAATTCAGTGTAGCTCCTATTTGGCTTTCAAATGCATCAATAGGAAGTTATAGTTCAGTAACTGTTTGCTGTGCATATAAATTGTCCATTCTGTCCTTGTGTAAAGGTATATAAACACATAATATCATAATTTAATTTACGTTTAATATGATGAAGTATTAGTAAGGTAGAGGACTTCTAGACTCCTACTGTGTCGCTCTGTCTACTGCTCAGTGCACACTTTAATAGTACCATACATTGCCAGCATTTTTTTTACTATTCTTAATGTAAGGAAAGTTGGTAAATAGTTTATGTACTGGAGTATAAACATTTCCACAGTCCCTATTATAATGTCAAATTTTCCAAGGATACCCCATAAGATGACTTTGGCACCCTTGTAACATTTACCTGCATGTACTGCCCTCTCAAAAACACACATGAATCAACCATGTTTATCATTTTTGAAAACGTCTTATTGTCACCATGGTATTCAAAATGGTCAGCTGCTTCTACAGCAGTTCAGTGCGAGACTATTGTAGTATTATTGTGATGATAATATCATTGAAAAGTAAGCAATAACTATAATGCATTTACAAACCATGTTGAAACATGGTGAGCCATTCATAAACGACAAAAACTTGGATTTGTTTCAAGGTTTTGAAGGTGAGCAATGATGTACACACAGCAGCAAGAAAAACTGCTCTGATGCACTGGAATGTGATGAAAAGTGTTTAGCATTGTTCCTGTGATGCATAACCTATGTGGTGACATTAACTCAGTCACACAGATGTATATTACCTCAGGGTATTGGTGAAAGTATACATGTACATGAACCAGATGAAAGACCCACCTTGTTGCAGAAACTTTTACGGAATTCTGTCAATTGGATTTCTCAGTGTGTCTATGTTGGTTTTAATCCACAATTTAGTTCAGTGGACATACACCCATAGATTCTGAGGCATAATATGTTAAATGGCTAGACATGAACCTGTTCAAGTATTCATTAGCAAGATACATGCTCTGCTGTATTTTTCAAGTACCATTTTGTAGTGCTGTGTACTTACATAACCTTACTTGTACATGTAAATTTCTAACAATGTGAAAGCACATTTGTATTGTCTAGGTCATTGGGTGTGACACCACAGGTTTTATCAAGTTCATCAGCCATATGATACACTGCGAGGTAGCAGTGTTAGAGTACTGGTAACTGAAATTCCAAAATGTTTTATCTTTTATCTTCATGTTTTCAGTTTCACCTGTCAAATGTGATATCCATAGACAATGGATTTTGTAGATAACCTGTGATTTCAAAATTGGATTTCTGTACCTCTACATGGGGCAATGTGACTTGTAATAGAGCTGATCGCTGCACGCGCACGACATCGGACACCGCTGCCTCAAATTCAGACAAATTTTGTTGTTTCACGGGGGTTGTTATTGCACGTTTTAGTCTGAGCCATAAATTCATATGAATGAGTGTGACTTTTGGTATCTTTTGTAACACTTGCAGGTTTTATTTTCATTGTTCTCGCGGAAAATGTGGACAAACATTTATTTTTGCATTATTATAAAAGGGACAAAGTCGCATATTTTTTCATGAATTTTGTTTGATACGAGATACTACTTATATTGTTTGACATGTTGAAAGATACTGAATGAATGGGTGACCATGCATATATTCGACCCCAGTTTTAGACAAGATACACGAAACCATCGCGAAAATGAATTAATGGTCATGACCATTAATTCATTTTCACCATGGTTTCATTTAATTTGTCTAAAATCGGCATGTCACAAAATCGGTTGCCTTAAAGTCAAAGTGATTTTGATGAGGAAGTTTGTCACAACAGGTAATTTCCTTTGATTTATTCATTGTGTAACCTAACTATGATGCTTTGAAATGAATTTGTCAAATACAACATCGATCACTTAAAAGTGACAAGAATAGTGAACAGATTACATATATTTTAATACTTGTACCAGGTTACATATGGTACATTGTGTACCTGCAAAATCAGTGCTATTATCTTCCAAATTTCTAAATACGTCATCCCACTTTGCACTACCAAGGTAAATCCAATGTGAAACAATACACCCTGAGATAGCTGTAGCTTTTCAAAATGATCGCCATGGGGTTTCATAAAGTCTTTGAGCTGTAGGCAAGCCCAGTGGTATTCCAGTACTGAAACAGTGCTAAAAAGGAGCCTGCAAGTTGTGAACTATATTTTCTCAAGTCAACAATTATGCACATAGCTCTCTCATTGTTTTGTATACTTCCTGTTAGTTTTATTGTTCATGTGATCAAATACTAAGAAGTCAACAGCATCAGACAAACCCCTAGTAGAATAGGCTAACCCTGTGTTCATGAACCCTGTTACTGAAACAGGGCTAGCCCCAATTTTACAGTTACTAGAATAGATGTTGACATTTATCAGTGCTACAGCTCTTTATTGATACTATTGTCTGACATGGATTTTATGTCATGAGCACAGTGACATATTGTACAATGGCATACCTGATCATAGTTGATCCATTGTTCAG
Source organism: Ptychodera flava (assembly GCF_041260155.1). Classification (NCBI taxonomy): domain Eukaryota; kingdom Metazoa; phylum Hemichordata; class Enteropneusta; family Ptychoderidae; genus Ptychodera; species Ptychodera flava. The sequence continues at coordinate 39,022,722 of NC_091939.1, read as the reverse complement.
CAATATCTCTGACCATCTTCAAACACAGTCCCAGATAGAGGAGCTGTGATTCAAAGGAACGTCTATGAATACCATCATAAATGTAGCAAAGTTCAATGCAAAATGAAAGCATTGTAGAAATTTCTGATGTGTGATGTCCACCTTTGCATAACAATAGAATATAACTGTACATGAAGTTTCTATTTATCACAATTACATGGTAAAAAGAGGCCCTACATGTATGCACCATTGGTTATCAGGAAAGTACATGTTAACTATGATTTTCTCTGTTTATAATGTGTGGAAATCTTTTTTATTGATAACAAGTTTTGTTGATGTACATTACTTTATTCCCAGAGTAATAATACATTTGTGTAAGGGACTATTACAAGTTATTCAAGGGAAATTCTTCTTACGCATAATAGTCATTTTATGATATGATTCATAGAATTTGCATAGAGTTACACACAGCAATGTTGTCTACAGAGTTTTCCTATCAAATTTGTGTGTGGTTTCTTGTACAGATCAGATGCAATAACATTAACAACAATGCGTTGTGACTTTTTAGTTTGAAGCTATCATCAGTAAAGAAAATAATGAAATAAATAATACCGGTACTGTTCTTTTCATGAGCTGCTAGCATTCTTTGTGAGAGAATTTGAATTCAAATACAGATTGCAAAGAAACAGATTTGTGAATTTATATCTTTTGGAATTGCAAAACTATACGTGTGTATTTATGGAATGGTTAAACTTGTTGTTGTGGCATGCAAGTACTACTGGTAGTGTTTCAGAACATATGTACAGTAATCATTATCCAGTGATAATCTTAACACTCATCTTTTCCTTCTCATTCCTTATATGTATTCTGTCACAAATACTGTACAAGGGGTTTGATTTTCTGTCTCAGATTCCACCATCACTGACACAGTCTGTTATCATCTTTAACGTCCAATATTCAGTTGTGTTCATGATGGTACACCAACCAGTTTTCTTATTTCATGACACATTGATATTTATAAGTTGTTCGAAAATTCAATCACACGCTCACACTTCTATACATGCTGCAGGATCAATTTAAGTCATAGGCTCTTGGAACTCCGCAACATGATTATTCACATATGTACAAGTGTTCTCACATTTCACAACCTTATCTAGACCTGTTACCACGATAAGTAGGACAAATCAGATAGTCTAGAGAATATTAAGTTCTGGAATATATATACAGGAAGGCTTACTGGCTATACAGTAATACCTGCACATACGAATTATGTACCTAAGTGCTGATACCTGAACTGAATATACATTAAATATAACAACTTATGAGATAAGAAAAAATTTATTTATTTCCATACTTTATAAAGTAATGAAAATTTAATGTAAATAAACTAACAAATCCAAAAGTAATTTCTACACAAAAAGGGTTCCAACACAAATGTGAGGAACTGTCGCCCAGTGTTCCTCATATCCATTGCTTCAAAAATGTTTGCGAAAGTGGTATCAAGGTAGTATAACCATGTAAAGTGTTTTATCTGAACAAAAGTATGGTTTTGTGGCTGATATGATAATCTGCTGACACTATTCTATCTATCTTGCTTCATGAAGCTTGTCTTTGAGACAAAACAGTTTGATGTTATCTACACAGATTTATAAGGCATTTGATAAGGCCAATCATAAATATTCAGTACACAAACTTAGTACATGTAGGTGAAGTATAGAATACAAGACACCGTCCTTGACTGGTTTAGTTGCTACCTGATTGGTAGATCCCAAGAAGTTGATTTTAAAGATAAGACCCTAATTTAGAAAAGTCAGGGGTTGCACTGTGGCCGCCCCCGGTCACAGCTGGGCCATTTGTGTTAGATTCTATATTTGAATAACTTTTAGTGTGGGCAACTTCATGTGTGCTTCATTAAGATTTGCTGAATATCTTAAATTGTTTAAGATCATTCATAACGTGAATGACTGTTCACTGTTACACATGATATGAATATTCCTATGTGAACTGCACGCTGAACAGAATTTTAGAATTTTCATAGATACAGTGATAATAAATCAAGGTCAAAATTGCTTAAGAAAGAGAATACACAAGATCAGTATCACCCATTTCTGTACGCTTCTATCATGTCGGTTTTCATGTGTATGTGACAGTAAGAGTATTCATACTGTCTATGTTCAAGATTTGTACATGTTGATTGAGGAATAAGAACTGGGGAAATAATTAAACTCAAACCTCTGTGTTTGTTGCTGTAGCTAGTAATTAGGGACCTTACAGTTTGAAAAAAGCTAAGATTTTGTAGAGATGAGAGCATCATCTTGGCAAACTTATGTGTTTTATAGTTTATGTGGATCACAATTAGTGCTATTAAATACTGTAGCTATGTGAAATATGAAAAACAAAGTCCCTTATTCATTTATTACGGTATGTCTGTAGCCTTGAGTAAAAGTAATTTTTTTATGAAAGAGACATGTTTCAATTGATATTCAAAGTGCTACACGTCTTGCCACAAATCTCTTTGATGTATTGTTCACTGTCAACCCAATAGGAAGTAATCATCTCAACTGAATATGCTATATGATAAAACCAGCTAATGTAAGGATCTTGAGAAGTTCAACAGCAAAGTCTTATTGAATGACTCCAGACCCAAGAAATCACCTTATGCAAGTACCAGTAATAGTATACATGCATATCATACAATAGACTTATAGAGTCACAGAATGGCCATGTGAAAAATACATATGCACATGTAGTTCAGGAATATCTTGATTGGATCCAAACTCACAACCTACAGTACATTCACATGGGGAACAAATTTGTGATTAAAATCACTTGGCTAAATTCCCACCTCCACAATTGTTGACGGCAAAACCCCTCCATACAGTTGTAGAGTTTAATCAAGCACGTGCACATTTATACAAGCTAGCATAAATTGCACACAAACTAAACCAAAGCAATGAATATATTTCTTAACTGGACAGCAGAGCTATCCACCCAGACTCAATAATTTAGGAATTGCTACTTTTCAGTAATTGTTGAGCCAGTTTAAAAGACATTGATGCATATTGAAGGAATGTGAAGACATGGTGAAAAGCAATCACATTTCAAGATATACATATAAATTATTTATCCCCTTTACTGAAATTACCACCAACAGAATCTAATTTCTGCAAATCTCTTATGAACATCAATAATCCTAAAAAAGTGGATCATGGACAGGTGATTAGCACAGAAAATGGCTACCTACTTGTCATGTAGGAGATGACATTTCATGGCTATACTGTATTTAGCATTCAGGATTCGCACAAGTGTACTTCAGGTAACATCAGAGAAAATTTCTGGGCAGCTCTCTGCTCTTTTATTTCTACCACTAAAGATGACGTATGCATCCGTACATCATAATGAAAGTTGGAAGTTTTCACACATTTTCATAATAGATATCTGGAATGCGAGACTTCAGTCTCATATAATACATGTACATGTATTTCTGCAATTGTATTTGCAAGGAACTTGTATAGATTTGACATGTAATTGGTTTAGCTTTGGTGTTTTGACATATTTTGCTGATACCAATGGTGTTGTTATTGAGGGAAGATATTCATCATCATCATATTTATTCAGTACTATAGGCCACCGGCCTTAATGTACAATTTTCATATTGAAAAGTTACAGTCACTTGAGGTTTCAGACAAAGTTACATTTCTAGTTTCCATTGCCAAGCAGACGCTGATGTTGTTTAGAAGCATGGAATACATATTTTGCTAGATTTTCCAAGATGCTCTCATTTTCTGATTGTAATAATCGACTAAATTTCCATTTTATAGCAGGTGTGTAGTAAAATTGAGGAATGAAACGGGCTCTGAGATTTTCATATTGAGTACAGACCAGGACAAAGTGAAATTCGTCTTCTATACAATTACAATTAAATGGACACAATCTATCATGAAGTGGAATTCCAAGTTCTCTTCCTTTTTGAACTAGAAGATTATGGGATGATACCCGAAGACGGGCTAAAGCCTTGCGATATACAGTAGTCTGAATACATTTAAGATATTTCTCACATTTAAAGCATTTTTAAAATTTACATATGTACGGAGACTACAGCTACTCTCTATCTCTGATTGCCATTCTTGCATTGCGATATCACAACACCTTTCTTTAAACTGTTGAAGTAAATAAGTACAATCGATTGTTTGCTGATTTATCCAGAAGTCACCAAAACCATATTTATACAACAAATGTTTTACATATAAAGCCCAACAGTTTACACTTTTTTCTGCTCGATCATACTGGTACTTGTAACAATCATAGACAATTTCAGGGCATTCAGGGTGAAGACATCTTATCCAATAACGTAAAATTTCCATATCAAGGTAAGTTTTAATGGGATATCTTCCCAATTCTCCTCTTACAGCAGAGTTTGTTGTGTTCACATTTACACCTAACAGAAATTTGCAGAATTTATGCTGGATTTTTTCAACATCGACACAATCTCGTGTCCCCCAAATAGCACCACCATAAAGAAGGATAGGAAGTATCTTACAATCAAATATGTGAAATGCAATGTTGGGATGAAGCCCATCAAATCTGTATAAAGTGCTCTCAAGATTGTACAAAGCCTTCCTGGCTTGATCTGCAATGTATTTTTGTGCCTGATACCAGACACCTGAACTTGAAAGAATGACCCCTAAATAGTTATACTTTGAAACTACTTCAATTTCTTTACATCCCCAGTACCATTTCTCGGTCTTTTTTAGGCGACCTCCTTTTCGAAACACAATTATTTTGCTTTTACCAAGGTTTACTGTCAATCTCCAACGTTTACAATAATCATAAAGACGGTTAAGGAGTCGCTGCAAACCATTAGGGGTGCTACTAAAAAGAGACAGATCATCAGCATACAACAAATACAGAAGCTTTAACGTATAAGAGTACACAACAGTTTCTGTACCATATTTCAATGCTTCTTCTAAGTCATTAATATAAAAACAAAACAAAAGTGGAGAAATGACAGATCCCTGTTGTACACCAGTACTGATTTCAAAGAAATCACTTATACCTTGGGGAGATTTTACAGCAGCTTTCACATGTGAATACATAGAGTAAAGAGATGAAAAAAATTTGCCCCTTATCCCTTTCTTGGCCAGTTTATAAAATAATGAATAATGGTGAATCCTATCAAAAGCCTTTTCAAAGTCTATGAAAGCACAGTAGAAACGACTATTTAAATGAAATACATATTTTTCAATAAGAGTACGTAAAATAAAAACATTATCAATGGTACTTCTCTGTTTTCGAAAACCACTTTGCGCTTCCACCAACTTACTGTATTTGTCAAACCAACTTTGGAGCCTTTCTGTCATAATATATGTATAGATTTTGCTGATTGCATTTAAGAGCATTATACCACGATAATTACCTGGAATATCTTTACAACCTTTTTTATGAATCGGACTAATTAGGCCTACTGCCCATTGTTTGGGAAAAAACACTTTGTCCAAAATTCCATTGAAAAGAACACAGAGCATATCATACATTTCCTGGGGTGCATATTTCCAAAATTCCAAAGGAATACCATCTGTTCCAGGAGCTTTGTTATTTTTCAACTTATTTACACTATTTTTGATTTCATTCATATCTATAGGACAGTTTAATTCAGAGCAGTCAATATCTACATCACTGAAATCATCAAAATTAAGCTGCTCTACAAAGTCCTGGACAGAAGTATAGAACTCTTCCACACCCTCTACTTCCATTTGTTCTGGATTGAACAAGGCACTGAAATAAGTATGCCACTCTGAGGGAAGATATTATGTGCAGTCCTTTGTAGAGAAGCCAATGTCAAATACCATGACGTGAAAATCATTGAATGTAAATTTACATGAGAGGTTATTGACATCATTCATGGCCTCCAACTATCTCAAACATGATTTCTTTCACATTTTATTCATATCCATTATTAAATGATACTGTTATATACCAAGCAATAAAGCAATTTAAGGTTCATTAATTATTATATCATACCAGTATATTGATGGCGCAAATGCAGCGATCTGATTGGTCGAGATGCGGTAAGAACCATGGTATATTGGCGATATACCATGGCAGGCATGCGCACGAGCTCTCAGCTTGAGTAAAAATCCGTTTTTGACGTTCCACGCCAGAATTTCAATATACTGTTATGATATAATAGCAATAAATCACACCCAGCGACGGTATACCACTCGATTTTGACCAGTTCACTTCATATATGCACTCACTGTCGCTCGTGCATATATGTCGTGAACTGGTCAAAATCTCGTGGTATACTATTGCGGGGTGTGCTTTATTTATATGCTTAAATATTTAATCAAGGTGTATAGTCACACTCCCTACATAGTTTCAATATCATTAACCTTCACATTTACCTAGTTTGACCTGTTTTATCAAACAACTACCTGTATCTGTAGATGTTGTCAGATGTCATATTGGAAAACCTACGTATATTGTTTTCTGACTGGTACAAATAAGCACTGAATCCAACAGCATCATCAGTGCATACAGCACAGACAACAGACTGTTCAGTTATCTCAAATCGCACTGTGACAGTGACACAGCTATCACAAAAATACAATATTGAAAAATGTAAGCTATGTTTCAAAATGTCTTACACAATTAAATTATCATGCATGTTTGACAGTAAATGTCATATGTCATATGGTATTCTTTCCTCTGTAGTAAAAAGCCAGTAAAAGACATTACAATCTGTACATGCCATTTGCTAATGAATAAGAAACAAGTAAATTACCAGGGTATTGAGTAGTAATGGAAGGCACTGCATAGTCATAAAGTCTGATTAGGTGTAGGTCAAAAGTTACAGGTTGAAGCCCGTAGTAGAGTTTTATATTATGCTACAATGAAATGCTGTTGCCAGTTGACAAATTAAATTAGAATTTTGGAAATGAATGGAAGATTGGCAGTTTCCTGGACAAATAAATCTGGCAGCAAATCAAAGTGTCTTTATTTGTAGAGAATTCCATACAAACCCAAATATGCCTTGGTGGCAAATCAACATTGATGGACTAGCCAGATTTTTCACCCAGTGGAACGTGTACCACATTATGAGTGCCTTATTATGTAAATAAAAATTACTCAGAAAAGATATATATTATCAGATCTGTTGTGAGAAGTACAGAAAGCAAATCCTTGAACTGTCTTCCTCCCCGATCAGTGAAGTAAGAAAATTGAATTAATTGAAACACTGTATGTTTGTCATGTACTGAACTGTCTCAGGTCATTCAACTTGTCCTTCATCAATTTCAATGTACAGACTTTAGAATGTGTATAACAGTGGTGTGATTCTGTCCATGATAGAGGTACTCCAGTTCAATTGAAATGCTGTTGTCATTCCACATAACTGGAATCTCAGACAAATTAGAGTGCTGGTATTCAGTTGTTCTAACAATTTTAGTTGAATAGGACATTTACCATAGGACAGTAGCTGGAAAAGTATTGAATTCATGTATGATACTACTGTAAGTGATTAAATATTTACGATGTTGTATTACATTACGTATTGATCAGTGACACCAATGTCATTGGAGAGGTACATTTTTTTATAGTTTTCGAATTCAGGAGTATGTGCATTATAGGTAATGAGCATTCTTCAAGACGTAAGCTATTTTGCTATGCAGATAGTAGTAATTTGTGGTCAGCTTGTCATTCAAAGTACATGTATCTCTACACAAGTTCCATGTAATTTGGTAAGGCATAATGAATGTCTATTAACAATCTGACAAACAGAGAGGACATGTCATGTATACTGACTTGACTACATGTAGTTGAAGATACTCTAAAAACATACATGACTAAAAACATACATGACTATTTTCTCTAACTTATCTTGCATAAACATGGTATTTTTTAATCATTTTACCTGATAGAGCCTGGAAATGTAACAATGATCCTCTGGCTACCTTAATTAATAATAATAATAATAATAATAATAATAATAATAATAATCTTTATTACCCTAAATCATATTAATATTACAATTCAGCAATGAATGTACATCTGAGTTGTGCTGTGATAAAGGGTAAACGGAAACAGAAAATAGCAAATGCTAGTCTAGTCCGTTCTCAAAGCCATTTGATGTTAAAGCAAGAAAAAGAAGAAGAAACAAGAAAACTGAAGTATATCGAGGGTAGTGTAACACGAAAGTAGCTGGACTGCAAAGTAACCTAATAGTAACAAAGTAACTAAGTAAATAAAAGAACAACTACATAAATATATAACTAAATAGATACATTACGAGTAAGTAGAAATACGTAAAAAAAGAAAACCATAAAAAAAATTATGGTGATTTTCACAGTTTATGCTACATGTGTACGTATTTTCACCTACTTGGCATTGTGTGTAACAGAAGGTTACTGCATGTCAGTAAATCATTATCTATGTTTTCAGGGGCCTTCAAATGTTCCAGCCTTTTTTAAAATGCAACATACAGGACGTGTTATGCCTCACTGGTTTTAATAAACTTGACCTGATGGTGACATATAAACTTGGTAGGATAAGGAAGAAAACTTAACACTACTGAAGCCCATGTACATGTACATTGCTTGATTCAATTAAATATCCTCCACGTATTTTATATAACCCCAGATATCAGACTGTAGTTTATCTCAACAGTGATAGTGTACAAAACATCATCAAATCTCACAATGCCATACATATACATGACATTTCATTTCTTCTTACCTTTTGTGTTCAGTCTTGAATTATGCCAAAAGTAATATTGGAATAACTTTGTAAAGATATTTACATTTTATAATCTCCATAAGTCATTACATACATACCAACTTGTAGATGTTGTATTGTTAAATAATCATAGTTCTCTTGCAAATTGAGCTAGCTAAAATAATGATAATCTAGTTCTGTTAAAAACCTTGGCCCAGACTTCACTATAAGCAGTTTCAGGACTTGTTTGTTAAAATTATCAGTTTACAAAACTGAAGATATAATATTCAATAAAATACTATAGTGAACAACCTAATGAACCTTTCTACAGTGGCTTCCTGCGATATTCATAAGCTCACTATGAAAACGTACATCATGTTCAAGAATTAACATAAAGCTGAAACATGTCAAACGTCAATTTTATTGATCTGGAAGAAATCTTGCCAGAGCATTGGTCACTCATGGATAAGGGTCATTTTTCCAACAATAAGACCACAACTTTAACCAATGACCATCTAATTGTTGCAGGTTTTGCTCATGGAAAATTTCACATTTTTTGCATAAAACTCAACGACCAAGCCGACACATTTTGTAGAACACATAGATGTAGGATATATGATTGAAGTTGCACTTAAAAGCATATGGTGTTGTGGTCGATAAAAAGCCTTAACAGCACTGAGTAGCAACAGCTGTATCTGTGTTGTGATAAATAGGAGCAAGAACTGACTCAGCCATTAAATGACAACATGCAGCAATCAAACTGTGTGCACACCTTCACACATTGCTAGCTGTTAATGCATATAAATGTACTTTGAAATTGCAGTCCAAAGAAATGATCCAGTAAAACATGATTGAGGTCAGCAGGTTGTAGGCAAAGTCTGTTCCTACAGAAAAGACATGACTCATTCAAATGGATCAGTGTAATTGAAATGTTTCATATGTATTGCACCTACATCAATCTTAGCGTTTTTCATAAAATTGAATCATATATTGAAAGAACTCTGTAGATTTTCAATTAGACCATAAAATCAGTCATTCTCAAAACATCATTATCAAATTTTCTGTTGGGTTTTATCAATTAAACCAAGAGTCTTAGGGATGTGTGTATGGCAGACCAGTATGTTGAGTTCACCTCAATGGAAAAGTCCAGACTTGGCTGTCAAACTAGGTCAACTCAGTCCTTATGTGGTCTAATTGTGCCTTTCCACAGACTTGAAGACTGATTTTCCAAATGGAAAAACTCCAAGTGGCACCTTGCCTCTCATGCTCATCAATTATTGAACATAGACCTTTAAGTATCAAATTGGTAGGTCTATTTTGTGCAAATTGTGGCATCCTGCAGCTATACACAGATTTAGGTATCTCTAATATCTCTTTACTCGGAGGTAACAGTAATTGAAATTAACAGTGCTGTCTCTGGTCTCTATGGTAACCAGTATTAAAATGTGATTTACATATATCTGTTTTCTACGCACACTTCAAATTATATTGGAAACATGATAGGTGGATTCATAGACAGACACAGGTGTACACTTCTACATGTAGTTAGAGAATAGACAGAAACGGAAGACTGTCTATGGATAGAGTAAATGTGAAATGTGAATTTTTCATTTCACGTTAAGCAGATCAAAGTGAACCATTGCATGAAATATGCTGTACTAGAAGTTAAATGTTAAGCAACGGTAATATGATGTTCATTTCTTGCCAGAAGTGATAACAGGTGAATTGTTTTATATACATGTTGGTGATACATGTACATGTACATGTATGTTTACATATTAAGTAAACTTGCACCAATCATTCAACATTTCAGTCAGTGGTACATTTCCAATGGTTTTTAACTCTTCATTTTAGATTTCAGCATCAAATACATACAGTAAAATTACTACAGACACTTTCTGCATGTAGTTTCATTGTGATGTAGAATGAACACCAAATATTTGGAGGTGCATGCCAGCATGTTTTAATAACCAATACCTGCACTGCCATTATTATGTAAGTCTTAGTTTATTATCCATATCAGTATTATATTAAATGACAATGTACAAAAGTTTCAATGTGTGTACATGTACTTGTCATTCTGAGAAGTGGCTTGAAATAAGTGGATTTCTTTCTGATATTAGAAATAAGAGACAGAGAAAGTGGCAGGAAAGTTGCACAGACAGGGATAGCTCAATGCATATACCGTTACCAGTACCACTACCAGTCCTGCTTGTGATAAAATAAGACAAACACTATATTTTTCAATTCCAATGAAACTGCACAGCATTAGTTTAATTTGAAAGTGGCATCATGCATGAAAACAAAAGTGAATGCTAAATAAATTCTGCATCACGCATTTTACTGTGAAATGTTAATTTGTTACTGTAGTTTACAACATGAAGTGGGAAATTCCACCATAAGCCTGTCTGTTACATTTGTTTGGATAATCAGATGTCAGTAAGCAATTTGTAACATCATGAAATACCCACAAAGGCTTACAGGTTGACAAAGAATGTTTCTTAATTAGGCACCGACATGTATCAGAAATAAGGAAAATTCAAAATTAGCCCTTTCTTTCTGTTGTTCTACAAATACAGTGAACATGCACATTCAGATGTTTGATAATACCGTACCATAATAATACATATATTAACAGTGTATAAAGGTAGTATTTATCTTTGGTTTTTATTACTGCACTGATGAATTCAGTTTTTTCTATCAGGTTATGGTTCATGAATTCAGGTTTCATGACGATACTGAGTCATCACAATCTCTGTCTGATATGTCTGTACAGCTGATTTTGCTAAGGTTGGGGAATATTGGTAAATGATTTGGGAACCCCGGTAACATTGCTGCTGTCCCTCTATTGATTGCATTGATATAACAAGGGGAACCCAGGTAAAATGACTGGAGAACCCCAGTAACATTTACCTGCTTACCGCCCTTAACAAAAACACTGCTGTAATCAGCTGATTTGTAATGTCAAATTTTATGGTGAAATGTTCAGTCAGCTGAGATATTGCAAGTACTAGTATATGGCATCTCATCCATCCATATGGCACAGGCTGCACTACCCTGCAACTTATAACACTTTACAAGGATATGTTGTGTTTTAGTAGCTCTGTCAGGTTTATATATCAGGATATAAATGCAAGTCAAATTTATAGCTACCTGTATTAAAGTATATGAAAAATGATGGAAAGCAAAGGAATAAAACAGACATAATATATTTAGTTTACTCACAAGGGATGTATAAACTGCCTTTGCTTGTAATGGACTAATTTTTCTGCATCAGTTTTAATAGCTTACCTAGATATGGTATAAATTACATGATGGTAGCGCATGGTTAAGTTTCTACCTGACAGGCTTAATGTATCATTCAGTGTATAACGTTAGACATGACTCCAAGCTTTGAAGGTGATGATAAAATAGAATTATTTAAACCAGCTGAGTCCTGATCCAAATTACCTGCTGACTACATGAACAGGATCTGTCTTTATAATGGTTCTTTGAATAACTACATGAAGTGATTCTGAAGGAAAAACATTGTGATAAAAATATTGTACTCTTTGCATTTGCATCTCGTGAAAAATGTCAAAAGGATGCACTTATGTGGATAAAAAAGAAAACAATCTGGATAACAAGTATAAAAGTACTGGAAGTAGTGTTTTATCTTCAATATCTGGTTTATTTTCTTCCTTTTTTAATCGTTTTTGAATACGTCCAGCATTCCAGAGGTTATCAAAAGGTTGGTTTAGAGACATACAGTACAGTGTAAGGTACTACTGTGTTGAATACACATCGCATTGTGAGTTGCAGCCCAGCCAGAGGGTTGAGAGGTCAACCACCTGGGAGAATCATTTACCACAGTAATGAGACACTGTAGAGATAGTTGGTTAGATTGGACTTAAATGATACATGTACAAGAGATATGAATGATGGGCCAATTGTGACTTGAGAAAACAGGACTTCATCCATAAAAGACTACAGCAGAATTATTTTGAAGGGTCAAAGGTTAACAGAGTATAGTGGATGTAGTTCAATGCTTTGAATTAAGCTAGAGTGACCATGAGGTAGAACTTTTTAGTATTATTGGAATTTCAGATGACATTTTTGAAACATCTATCACATTACCAGTTTTTCTGTCAAATGTTTTCAAGTTCAAGGTAATTGACCATGCCATTTGTTCTAGATTTCTCATTCTAGTCAAGAAAATGCTTTTTGAACAGAAAGTTAAAGGGAGGGGCTTGGGTAATAGAGACTTGTTTCAATGTGCTTTATGTCTCATATGAATTTGACTTTATATCTGCCACAAAGTTATAAAACTCTTTGGCAATGATGAAACTAGGTCATGTTATTAGTCCCCACGGACACCGTCCGGGGGGACTTATAGGTTTGGTCATGTCCGTGCGTGCGTCCGTGCGTGCGTGCGTGCGTGCGTGCGTGTGTGCGTCCGTCCGTCCGTTCACGCAGATATCTCAGAGATGCAAGAAGCGATTTCATTCAAACTTGGTACAAGGATTACTTCATATGTCATACAGATGCACGTCGATTTGTTTTGTGATACGATCCAATATGGCCGCCAGGCGGCCATTTTATTATGATTTTTTCATGTACAGAGCCATAACTCAGACATGTTTCAACCGATTTTATTCAAAGTTGGTACAAGGACATTGACCAATGTCATAGATATGCACGTCAATTTGTTTTGTGATATGATTCAATATGGCCGCCAGGCGGCCATTTTATTACGATTTTTCATGTACAGAGCCATAACTCAGACATGTTTCAACGGATTTTATTCAAAGTTGGTACAAGGACATTGACCAGTGTCATATATATGCACGTCGATTTGTTTTGTGATACAATCCAATATGGCCGCCAGGCGGCCATTTTATTACGATTTTTTCATGTACAGAGCCATAACTCAGACATGTTTCAACCGATTTTATTCAAAGTTGGTACAAGGACATTGACCAATGTCATAGATATGCACGTCAATTTGTTTTGTGATACGATCCAATATGGCCGCCAGGCGGCCATTTTATTACAATTTTTTTCATATACAGAGCCATAACTCAGACATGTTTTAACCGATTTTATTCAAAGTTGGTACAAGGACATTGACCAATGTCATAGATATGCACGTCAATTTGTTTTGTGATACGATCCAATATGGCTGCTGTGTGGCCATTTTGTTATGATTTTTTTCATATACAGAGGCATAACTCAGGCATATCTCAACCGATTTTATTCAAAGTTGGTACAAGGACATTGACCTATGTCATACATATGTACGTTGATTTGTTATGTGATACGATCCAATATGGCCGCTAGGCAGCCATTTTATTACGATGTTTTCATGTACAGAGCCATAACTCAGACATGTTTCAACCGATTTTATTCAAAGTTGGTACAAGGAGATTGACTAATGTCATACATATGCATGTCAATTTGTTGTGTGATACAATCCAATATGGCTGCCTTGCGGCCATTTTGTTACGATTTTTCATGTACAGAGCCATAATACTCTAACCGATTTTATTCAAAGTTGGTACAAGGACATTAACCTATGTCATACAATAGTATGTTAATTTGTTTCATGATATGATCCAATATGGCTGCATGGCAGCCATTTTGTTACAATTTTTTCGTGTCCTTAGCCAAAACTTGGGCATGTCTCAACTAATTTTATTCACCGATTTTATTCAAACTTAGTACAAGGACATTGACCTATGTCATACATATGCACATTGATTTGTTCTATGATACAATCCAATGTGGCCTCCGTGTGGCCATTTTTTTCCCGATTTTTTCATGTCCGGAACCATAACTCAGACATGTATCAAGCATATTTATTCAAAGTTGGTACAAGGACATTGACTTATTTATACATATGTATGTCGATTGGTTTCACGAGATGGTCCAATATGGCCACATGGTAACAATTTTCTGGTTGTTCCATGTCGAGAGCCATAACTCTGGCAAGTCTCAACTGATCTTATTCAAAGTTGGTACATGTACATTGACTTACGTCATACATATACATGTTGATTTTTAAACAGTAAGATCAAATATCGCTGCATGGCGGTGATTTTGTTACAATTTTCAAATGTACAGAGCCATAACTCAGACATATTTCCACCAGTATCATTCGAAGTTGGTACAAGGACATTGACCTATTTCATACATATGCTCGTCAATTTGTTTCACGTCATGTAGCAGTAACATGTCAATTATTGAAGTTTCGTAAGTAGGATGATATGTCAAGAAATACGTACTACATCAAATTCATGAAATTTTATACAGATGTTAACTGATGTTAAGCTCACATTGCTTTAACATTGAAAAAGACATTTATCAGTGTCATTTTAATTAATTTGTAATTGCATAAGTAATGAACTTTCCTAATTAGGGTGATATTAGCCACAAATTAATACAACGGCAAATGTGATGAAACTCGATACAGATGTTGATCTCATAGTGTTGCAAATACTGCATCAAACTTTATGAAATATGGTACCAGTGATAATCTGTCAAGTGTTAGAATTGTATGCAAAAATGTTTTACAACATCCTGTTGATTAATTCCTAGTTGACTCATTTTATGAACTTTAGGATGGTGGCCTACATTGGTTTTATGTTTTCATCACCATGGAACTCATTCTTGGCCATTGAGCGCCATCTGTATCAAAGTATTTTTATCACAGACCTAATTAATGAAGAGGACTCTATCCTCTCTGAGGACATGTAATCAAAGTACCCATTAACAAGTGGGGACTGTGTCATCAACGATGACTTGTTATTTTTTAATGTATTATGTATTTTAGTCAATGATAGACCCTATAAATCATAATTTCACAGTTGTATAACACCCGTGTCCCCAGTAAACAACTACATGTACTTGATATACGGTAGTGTTACTCTTTGGAAATGCTTCCAGTTTAGTTTGTGTGTATTTATTAATATTATAGTCATTGTTGGACCATATATGTGTATATGAGATTGATACTGGTAGACAGAAAATTAAGGAGTACTTGAAATTTTCATGAGTTGTTAATTTGATACATTCCATTCGGAAAAGTGCAAGCTTACGATTGAACCAGTCACCAGTCCTTAATAACTTAACAGAAAGTGAAGCGGAGGGACCATGTTCTGTTTATGCCATGATTCATAATGAGTTACAGAATTGTTTGTATTCAAGAAGGCGTCTTCTGTCTCAACGTCTGTTGTGGTCACTATTTCATTTCTATGGTATTTTGTAGTAGTATATATACTACCATACTGTTCTTGCAGAACAAGGTCAATCTATCGTGTTGACAGTTTACAAGTGAGCAAGGACAATGTGAAACTTTACAGTTTTAAATTATATACATGTAGGTGAACAAAGTTAGACATATGGCTTTCTTTGAAGAGAAAAAAATGAGCATTAAACAATTCTTACAGTGTAAAGACTGTTAGCAGTGACCTAGATTTGAATTTGTTCAAGGTGACTGGGATCAGAATTCACATATATAAAAGTCAGAGGGTGTATGCGATTTGTCAGTATCTGTAATTGAAGAATGGGTTTTGTAATGACATATCATACAATGTGTACATGTGTATTCATGATAGCTGTCTGCATCGACTGATAAAACAGTGGCTAGGATAGGTGTTTCCTTTTCTGCATATCCATGTGGATCCAGTTTCAAATGTCAAATCAATTTCAAAAGAGAAGTGGAGCCAAATTATCTCTAATAATATTGGGTCTTTTCCAAATATTGATCAATGGATTTTGCTTTTAATGATAACGAATTGAGTAGAATGTTTTGAAAATACCAAATCATGATTATCTACATCAAAGTTTATCAATAAATCTCTGTGAGATCTCACCCTGGCCAGAGTACGTGTATATTCTGTGACATACACTGTAGACAATCCAAAACTCTAGAATAGGTGGCACGTGTTAACCAGGTACTGATATTTACAGTTTGGCTCATACTGGACAGAGCAAGGTTTGTCTTTGTGCACAAATCCATGGACCATCCGTATCTGTAGTACGTTAGGTCAGTATGTTCACCAAAAAGGCCAATCCAGAAAGACATGGTACCTTGATGGATTTCTCTGACCTTTGACATAAATTGAAATAACGAAACATGAAATTATGAATGTACCAATGTGCTTTCCATTTGCATTGTGTTCATGCCACTGATGCAGAAATGTACATGTGCTCTCAGACACAGGAAAATTTGGTACTGATGAGACAAGTTTCAGAAAACTGAGAAATTGTGTTTGATAATACAATTGAAGATTTTAAATACATTACACTCATTTAGGGACTGGTCAGTTTCTTCAGCCTGGGGGGGGGGCGGTGGATTCATGGGGGGGTCACCCTGTTTTTGACTTTGGTGATGGGGGGGGTCACCCTGTTTTTGAAATGCCCAATAGGGGGGTCAGTGTGTTTTTGAAATTTGACACAGGCTCATCATTGCCTAAAATGCTAGTGTCAGCCACAAATTTCATTATTCAGTTGTATTTTTCGGCGCGCCCTTCGGGCGCGTAACTTTAATAATCAGTCATATTTTTCAGCACACCCAACTTTAACATATCAAGCATACATACATCAGAGATATCTGTATGTTCAATATTTTTCAGCATGCTCTTCAAGTTCATTACTTTAATATATATCAGACATTTTTCAGCATGCCGTTCAGGTGCATGACTTTAATGTACAAGGCATATATATCAGAGATATCAGGATGTTTCATATTTTTCGGCGCGCCCTTCGGGCGCCATACTTAATAAATCAGAGATATCTTGATGTTTGCTAAGTGAAAGTGTACCATTATGAAATCTGCATTTCATATGAAAAGGATGACAAATTCCTGATACTTTTCTGTTCTCTCTATGAGAATTCAGTATGAGAAAGCAACATGCACAAATATTTCACAATATATATTTGATACAGTGACTTATTTTAGAGATAGAAAAATGACAAGATATCTTTCCTTCTCATTGATGCAATTATTTTCCTTTGTGTCACAGGTTTTCTGTAGAAAGATGGTTTTTTTATGAGCAAAATAACAGTTAAAAAAGGCAGTTTTTGTCATTATTAGCTGTGCTTTTATGGTTTCAATGTTACACAAGAAAGGTCCTCTCAGACACTGTACACATCAGATTTGGCTAAAAAAGCTCTCTATGGCTCCTCAGGAGATTTAATTGGATGGTTGGCAAGTCTTTACACCCATCAAAGTTTTTTGATTCACTGCTTTTTCCTCTTTGATATTAATGATTGACATCCATTTCTGTATAACAGTTCAGGACATCTGGTTAAGCATAGAAAGTGTGAAATACATGTACATTCAAAGCTCATTCAAAATAAAGCTCATTCAAAATGTACTGTATTCAAACTTTAAGATTGACACTTTGAAATTCCTATCTTACAACTGACATGTCAACAATTTCATTAAAGCATAGAATGACTATTTAAAATATAAATATATGTAAAATGTAAAATATAATAAATATATATATATATATATATATATATATATATATATATATATATATATATATATATATATATATATATAATTTTTTGTCCACCTTTTGCTTTACCTATGTCCCGCGCCGGGGGGGGGGGTGGGGGGGGGGGGGGGGGGGGGGTCACCCTGTTTTCAAAATTTGGAATAGGGGGGGTCACCCTGTTTTCAAAATTTGGAATAGGGGGGGTCAGCCACTTTTTGACGTCGGCAAAAATAATCCACCGCCCCCCCCCCCCCCCCCCAGGCGAAAGAAACTGACCATCCCTTAGTGTTGTAATTCTTCAAGTTCAATAGTTGAAATTTTGTAGGTGCATGGCACAGATATCAACAGACCTACAGGTATAATTAATATGATAGAAGGTATAAACCCCAGACTTTTTTAAAGTAATGTATGTATTACAAGTGTATTTCATATAAATGTGGTAAAAATGTTATTATAATGCATAACTTGATGATATTTAAACAATGTTTCATTTTCATTTCAAATGCATATGTGCATTCGGCGGCATCCAGATCTTCACCAAGAGCTAAGACCACATTTTTACTATTATGATGACTCACTTCATGAAATAGGTAGCTGATGGTGATAGCATCAAGATTTCTACAACATTTTCATTTCAAATTAAGACAGAATTTTATGAACAACATCCCGTCGTTGTCTCCACTCATAGTCTGTAGGTCCCTGGAAATTATCAAGGCCTCTTGTTTACAGAAGGCAACATCATTCATTGCTTTACTTCTGACAGTAGAGTGTTGAATAACTGGTATCATCCACAGTGTAATGTCATTGAAAGGTCTGCTGTAATGCAGTGTAGTGGGTAAAGTTACAAGTATCATCATATAATGTTGTCAACGGTTGTTTGTGTTTCTCTTCGCTGGTTGATAATGGTAGCCTTGATAACATTTGCTGAACACTTATTTTCACCATTTCTTAGGACCTTTCAGTATGCCAAATGTGAAATACTTATTACAGTACCAAGTCATATTCCATCTGTCTATTGTCCAAAAAAAATCACAGGTACTGATGTTACTGACTTGAATCCAATAAAGAGAGCTTTGATAAGTGTACTCAATACATAACAATTCAATTGTGACACTGATAGTGGCTATATGTACCTTGAATTTGTGTAACTTGTATTGAGATACCTCCTATAATAGATTGAAGATGTTTCTACATGTATAAATATACACTTCAAGTGTTATCAATCTGTATCGGAAAAGATGTAATTATCTACAAATCTACATTTATGTAAATAATATGTATATACATATTGGTTAATCCTTAGATATATCACTCATTTTGATTCAGGTAAAAAATCAAACAAATTTATACATACTGAATATATTTATTTTATTAAGATACTAGTCTTTTCAGATTTCTCATTCTCGCGAGCCAGAGCATAATTTCCACTCCGCTGACCTACCCAAAAATCAAGGTACAGTAACTGGTAGCACTAAGCTGTTGCCGTAAAGAGGTGCGTGGTTTATGATGATGAGATTTCTGAAAGATTTTGAAGACGTAATTAAAATATGGTAGTTTTAGACATGCCTAATTTAAATCACCATTCCCACCACCAGTTATACATGCAATTTGCTAATGAAAGTTTATCTTGTTTTCTTGTTTCACAGGTGTGTGCACCTTACCACAGAGTATTCCATAGCTATTCCCATTTATGAAGGTATTTTAACTATATTTGTGCTGGCCAACTTTCTTCTTGCAACATGCATGGATCCTGGGATCTATCCAAAATGTAAGTACAGTTTGTATCACAACAATTCAATTTACTGTCTTGTAATCAGCAAAACAAATTCATGGTAGCAATATTCATCTGCCTTACAGACAGCAATATACTCTGCAGCAGCTTGCAAATCTGTTACTCTTATACTTTGCCATCAACAGTCCCACAAGGAACAGCCTTGGGGCAAATATATTTTGCCGTCAACAGTCCCACATGAACAGCCTTGGGGCAAATATATTTTGCCGTCAACAGTCCCACATGAACAGCTTTGGGGCAAATATATTTTGCCGTCAACAGTCCCACAAGGAACAGCCTTAGAGCAAATGCATGAGGAAACCAACTTGCTTTGCTAGCATTGAACTGTGGTACTTATTTTATAAAAAGCCCTCTTGCTGAGCTGAGCTACATGTACTCTAGGCTTAAAATCCTGCAAAATAGGGCCACACTGTACAGCCAACTTTGGGCTGTGAGAGAGCCAGATTTTTTCACCAACTTTGTGAATATTTGAGATGCTGTTGCACTGATTTATGGAATCCCTGTGTCACATGATGTATGTACTGTCAGTATTCTGTCAGATAACATGAGATGCCAACTGGACACATTTCTATATGTGATTATGGGATAAGCAAATCTCATTTTCCAGTGTGTGTTTGTACAATTGTCAGTGTACATCCACCATCACTTGGTCAATATACTACACATGTAGTATAGTGCACATTTCCTTCCCTGAGTCAGGGTATGGAGGAGACATTTGTCTTTTTGACTGGCATTCACCTTGAAATCTCAAAATACCGCATATGATGTTTTCAAATAGCATTCAAATATGACTGTAAGAGATATCAATTCATCCCTAGAATGATTTCATAAAATGTGAGTTGTAAAATACCTCAATTTTCAAACTTACTGCACATCTTCACAGAAGGCAAACCTACAGTATTTTTACAATCAGTAGCTGGTTATTAGTCTTGAAGGGCTGATAATTGTCAATCATAGCTATTATTTGCTGTGAACCAAACCAGTTTACAAATGTGCAGAACTATTAGCTGCATTTATAGCCAAAGACTAAATTGCTCTATATAATACAGGGGTTCACTAAGAGCCGGCAGCCGGCGAAATTGACCGGTTACCCTCACGATTTCGCCGGCTACTTTTCCGGAAATTTGAACTCTTTCTTAGCTAAAATATTTTTACCTTCTGAAATGATACGGACAAGTTTCACAGGCTGTGTAATCAAACTTTTTGATGGCTTTTATGTGAAATAAAATCGGAAGACGAGCGACTACTACGATCGCCTTGTACTACGATGCAGCACGGTCTTGCGTATACTGCCTCGATAAAAATCGGACTTTCAACGGACGATTCTATTGGCTACCTGAATTGCTGATTGCTATGTGGTGACCTTGATATACGCCAATGAAAACGGGCATACTACACCTGTCGGCCGTTTTTAGCTCAACTCAAAATGGTCGATGAACAAATGAAGACGGAAGCGATCGCTCGCTGTACGATCCTCGGTTTTGAAATGGACCAAGAAACAAGAGAAGGATAATTACGTGGATTTAAACTGTTTTCGAAGGCAATGACCTGATTTTTTTCTCACGAAAAAACTTCCCGATGACAGTTTGAATTTTAATAAGCCGACGTGCGTTGCACTGCGGTAGGCTTTGATGTGGAGGTATATAACCAGCTGGACGTATGATATGTACTGCTTTTCGATCTATCGATGCCAATATAAAGAATGTCGCCCAGAGTGGTTAAAATACGACCAGGCCTCTAAATTCACTTCAAAAACGATCGTCTGGTTAAATCCATATATGAGCTTCTGAACGTCCAAATTTTCATATCCCATATCAAGGTTCTTACTTTGCATACCCATATAGTCAAATAACCTTGAGAGTCTTTGATTCTATTTGCGAAATATGGTAATGATTGTCCGTTTTTATCATTATTGTTATATAAATTATCCTTTTTACCTCCCCAGTGGTATAAAAGTTTTTCATCTGCAGATTTCCATACCAAACATCAAGGTTCTTAATTTTAAGCATAACATTATACATTAATGAAAAGTTTCTCATTTACTGTGCTTAAAATATGAGTTTTTCATCCAGGATGGCATCAACAAGGGGGATTTTCCCCCTTTACCAGAAAATTTCGGGGGGCATTTCACCAGTTCATGTGTTCTACTTGTACCTCTATGGTGTGACTGGCACCATTTCATTGGGGGAGTGGTCCCCCTTGACAAATAAATTTGGGGTGCCAACATTTCAACAGAGCTAGAGGGGGAATCCCCTATCCCCCTGTCTAGATGTAACACTGTGTAATATCATCTACATATCAAATTTATATCATTAATAATTATGAATTATTATAGTTTACGTCCTAAAAGCATAGAGGCTCTAAAAACGTCAGTTTTCGTCGTTCAAAATATCGTCAACATTACCACATTTTATCATTTTTAATTATGAATTATCATATTTAGGCCTAATCTCCCAGGTAAAATGGCTTTTATGATATGAACACAAATTGCCCTGGAACACTGCTGATAATTCTCCTGAAAAAACCCTAGAAATTCAAGTGACTGTGAGCTGTAAAAAGTGAATTTTAGTTCATTTTTCAGGGTTTCCGGCCTTTGGCCGGGAGGGGGGAACCCTCCCCCGACGACGACCGCTTTGTGGTCTGGCCGCTGCAAGCCGCCTACTTTTCCATCATGGCCCCCTACTTCAAAACTTATGAAACCCCTGTGATACAGAAAATTTTACCTGTACAGGTATGTCTGTTTGAGTACGGTGACACTTGCAAAGTCATGTACAAATATTGTGAAATGTAAAATGTTAATGCTTGGTTTTGAAAAGACATGCATAGAGTTTCTTGACACTGTTACCAAGAACTTGGTTGACTAATATCCTGAGAGGGCTCTGTTTTCAGCATTTACAAAGTAACTTTGATAGAGTCACAAAGAATTCACAGGTAAAGTATTTAATCAGCCAATGATCTGAGGGAACACTGGACTAGAAGGGAAATTCTATTATTTGGTTGTACTCTAAACAACACTACAGATCTGTTATTGTAAGTTTGAAATGTTCACTGTTCATGGCATACATGTATCTATACTAGTAAAAAAGCAAAAGTCTATCTTTCATTCTATGTATGTTGTTTTAGTAAGTTTTTTCAGGGGATTTATATTGGCTCTCAAAGAGAAATATGAGAGATCAGAACTAGCATAGCAGGTTGGTTCCTTCAATGGGAACTTTGATAAACTCGCATGGTTTATTTGCAAAACAGGAAATGAAGCAGAAACTGTTGTTGCAAACATATTAAAGATGTGTTAGTATAAGTGATAAAGGCGCCATAGTATCATTGTCATTGGCTTGATGCAATTATAAAATAATCAACCATTGGATAGCCAGTTTTTGGTATCTTTGATAATACTTTATTCATTACTGAATGGACATTTAGTTCAGCTACAAAGTCAAGTTAGTTCATGTTATTGTTGTTAAATGAGAACCATAAGCATGAAGAGTTGTTTTCCTAAAAAGTCAGTATATTTTAGAGGAAATAGACATTTTATATTGACAGTTTTCTTTAAACATGCATGATTATCTAATGTAAATGACAGCTTTCAAATCACAGGAGAGGCATTTTGATATCAGAAAGCATCAATTTTCACAATTAGTGGTCCCAGGAGTCTTGCAGAAGTACTGAAAATAAAGAAATAATGATCAACAAGTAGTGAAGATCTTGAAGCAAATAATGGGAAAATTGGTGTGATCAGTCAGTTCATCAAAGTTGTTTACTCTCTGGGAGACATTATTACAAATATCTGTAAATTAGATCTTATTATGTTTTGAACGATATGTAAGCTGATCCTATACCAGTTGTTCATACATGTCATGTCTTTCAATTTATTCAGTGACTTCTATGTCATCTTTTGAAAATGTGTGACCCAGATCTAGTCTTGTTACAGTAGAATTCACCTTGGGTATAGATATTCAGACTCTCAAATTTATACAATACTTTTCTGGTCTGGGGGCTCATTTAAACCACTTCGTCCTAGCATTTAGAAAATCAAAATTTAATTTTCCTCCATAAGACTAAGAGTTAACACTGGGATGGCGGCCATTTTTAGTTTCAAATATTGGTAAATGTTAGGTAATTTGTATCTCTAGTTTCAAACTTTGCATGGTGACCCCTTATTCTTATTCTTGATTTTGTAAGAGAATGTTTGAAAGTTTTATTGTGGAAAGTTTGAGCAAGAGTTTGAGTCTTTCACTTTTTAAGCGCATGCTACATTAAAATCACTGACTGCATCTGATGACGTACATAATAGACGTTTGGAAATGGTGACCTGCTATGGCTTTCTGTGATGGATATGTGAAATAGGAATAACTTACCATGGATTGTGTTTAGGCAGTATATTGTGATGACGTATTGGCTTGTGCTATATACTGGTATTGAGTTCAGAGATAAATATTTGCCACTCAGCTATACTGATCATCATGTTTAGAAGGTGATACATACTCAGATAAGTAATTAGAGTAAGGTAATTGATTACCAACAGCTGAAGTAATGACCGACTTATGAACCTTCCTTAGCTTCATTGATTTCAATTTTGTTTGTTTGACTTTCAGCTCCTGGAGATGAAGATAAAGATGATGATTTTAAAGCTCCTCTTTATAAAACAGTTGAAATTCAGGGTATCCAAGTACGAATGAAGTGGTGCACAACGTGTAACTTTTACAGACCGCCAAGGTGTTCACATTGTAGTGTTTGTAATAACTGTATAGAGGTAGGTTGCACATTCACTGAGACGTTGTTACAGGTCATTGACCTGGTCACACCCCATCCTCCCTCCCCCCCCCCCCTACCCCCACGATTCCTAATAAAAAAGTCCACACTTACCATTGATACCAATAAGTGCTGATGATATGTTCTTCACAAGGAGACATCAGGACGAATCCTATATTTACACCTTTGCTAGCAATGGTTATGAATGCAGAATGAAAACAAAATTCTCTATTTCCACAATTATTTGTTTTGTACGTGTGGTATATTTATGTAAATTAACAGTACAATTTTGCTTTTGGAAGATCACTACCAGGGGGGGTATAAGATTGAGAAAAAAATTTAAATATACAGCAGGAAAAAACTCTTAAGTGCTTCAGTATTGATTTTATCTTTACCACAAATACATGACATGCATTTTTGCCAGATTTCTCTTACCATTAGGGACATATGGCATTATGCTACGAAAAAAGGAAAATCATGAAACATCAACTTTGA
The DNA here is from genome assembly GCF_041260155.1 of Ptychodera flava. Classification (NCBI taxonomy): domain Eukaryota; kingdom Metazoa; phylum Hemichordata; class Enteropneusta; family Ptychoderidae; genus Ptychodera; species Ptychodera flava. The sequence goes on along the minus strand of NC_091939.1, from coordinate 38,997,507 downwards.
ACGAGAGGATAACAAATTTACATTTATGAATCACAATTGTTTGCTGTTTATATGAAGTGAGCATAACATCACAAGTTGTAATTGTTGCAATGAAGTATGCAAGATTCTGTGTCACTCTTAAATTTTTGTAAGTGTATAACTTTTATTTGTTTTGTTTTTATCTTTCAGAAATTTGACCATCACTGTCCATGGGTCAATAATTGTGTTGGCAAGAGAAATTACAGATACTTCTTTCAGTTTCTGTTATCATTGACGTTACACATATTCTCAGTCTTTGCCTTCACTCTTGTCTTTGTATTAGAAAAGAAAGACAACCTACGTTCAGCGGAAATAATCGTCAGGTATCCTTTTAAGTCCTTCAACTAGGTTGTCACAATCTGACACTTCTTATACTATTCCTGTTGTTGGCCATATGCTGTTGTTCAAATTCTCTGCCATATGGTATCCCTTGATAGCCTAGCCCAGCAAGACTCAAAGCTCTGGGCCCATGCTGGCTATGCCAGCTCACAGCTTTTGGCCATGCTCAGCATAATTGTGGAAGATTCATATGTTCAAGTACTAGATAGAGCGATAGAGAGCCACATTGTATGGCCAACAAACAAGGAAGTGTGATGCAATATCAATAGAGGCTTTGACTCAATACATGATTTGATGTCATTTCAGTAATTAAAAATCACTGAGGTGAATATTCCAGAAAGTTATGACGTATTGATTTTGGCTTCCGACAAACATGTCAATTTCACTTTCATTGTAGTATTTTTTGCAAATGCCGATGAAGAGATAAGTGTGTTTTGTGTGCAGTTACTGGTTATAGTCCATGGCATCATGGAGTTCATTGAACTGAAGTCAGTGTACATGTATCATAATCTTCAAGGAGACCATGCAAATTAATAAATCATGAGTTATTTTCACCTCTGAATCTATAATTGTCAAAACTTGTTGTGTATTTCCTTGACAGTATTTATTTTCACAGTATTGTAAATATGGTAATAATAGGTTTATGTGCTGTGCCAGTGGTAGGTCTTGCAAGTTTTCACATGGTCTTAGTATCCAGAGGCAGAACTACCAATGAACAGGTAATATCATCACGTTACGTTTAAAAAATGTATAATCTGAGACGTACTTCCTAGTTTGCCTGCATTTTTGTGCTGAATGATGAAAGTGTTTCCATCAGTCTATGGAAAGGTGGTTTCTAATTAAAAAATGCTGTGATAAGTGACAGTAAATTTTCATAACAGTTTTCCATTGTCAATGTCACTGTGGGGTGATTTTAGTGTGAAATTTCACAACACAAAGGAATGGCAATTGGTATCATTGCAATCATAAGTTGTCATTTTTACTCGCAGTAATTTCTACACCCTAAGTTTTGATACTTGTTGCAGTGACTTTGATGTTAGCTTTGTCATGAATAGTATATTCATTACATTACACTAACTCATAGATGTAGTCATGTGTTGCCCTGTGTAGCAAAGCACGCATTGTAGAGTTTGTACACAAAGTATTGTCAATAGTGAAGTAAATTTGTTCAACAAAAATGAAATTGAACAGTCACCCAACTTGAGTGATTGTCCTTTGTCATCATGACATACAAGCTTATCCAATGTTTCCTGTGTGAGATAATATTTTGCTGCATAAAATGTCTTTTGTGTTACTTGCTGCCAGAGGCAAATATATCTCATTGCAGCATTGCAAATGATTTATGTCACCATGTTTGATGTCTTTGTCAAAAAAGCATGAAGTGTCTGTGTATTTATTGAACAAAATGGAATCTATCATACATAGATGCAATACCAACTTGAATTCAAATGCATCTTTGCCAATATTTGCAGAAGAATATAGTTTTAACATCTGATCATTTGTGTGCACTTCAAAGTGAAAGTAGTGTTGTATTATCGTTGTGTTTAGCAACATTATAATTCAATACGGTATCAGAGTTCTCAGGTTGGACAATCATCATTAAAACTGACCTTTCACTAGGTTTTGTTGTTAGACTATGTAGTGATAGCCATGATACACTGCCTACATTCATTTGAAATACAGTGTTACCATAGTAATCATTCCGTAGACAAGAGTGATCTTTACTTTTGTGTTTTAACCATGCTAACAGTGAGTCTTTTGTATCTTCTAGGTAACTGGCAAATTTCATAGTGGTCACAATCCATTTACCAAAGGGTGCTTGAAAAATTTTACTAGTACTTTATGTAGTTCACAGTATCCTAGGTAAGAACTGTTTTGAAAGATTTATTATCATGTTTGTTTGATCACTTGTGTTATAGCTCATTGTATAAAGTTACATCATCTAGTAGAACCAAATGATGTCAGACTTTTGTAGGGGGTGTGCTATTGTGTAGATTTTATTCACATGTCAATTTTACTGATGTAGAAGTATTACCAAGTTGATGCAAAAGAAAACTAGTTGTCAGAGTGAAAGTTGTTAAAAATAATAACCCACTCATAAGGCTAGTGTTTGCTATTGTGTTGTAGTTACAAAAGCCATGCTAAGAAGAAACATAAGACGCTGTCAGTGAGGGCAGAGTATATTCCCAGGCCAGCGTCCGATAGTCAAGTTCATCTTAGAATTGAAGGTAATGGTATGCCACCTAGACCAAGGAATGATTATCAGGTAAGCATTGGATTTCCTATGCAACTAACCTATAGGTTGCAATGGCTGTGCTTTTCACCAAACAAATCTCACGGTCTCCAATACTCGAGAACTAGTCATTTATGTATTTATTTTTATAGTGAAGTGTTTTCTTACATACTTTTATTTCATTGTGTGTTCATTGCTGCTAAGTTATTTTACCACATTGCTGCCATACACATTTTTTCAACCAATGATCCAGGACTGTTTGCATGAGGAATAACATTGAATTTTATACAACAGCGATAATCAGGAAGCTCATAACATGGTTTATACATTTTTACTTTTAGAAGTTAAATAATTCAGAAAATGATTACATTGTGTAAGTGGTCCTTTATGTACATAGTGAAAGGTGGTTTCTATTTGGTCCGTTGTGTGATTGAACAGTATAATATAGTCGTGGTGGACATATCCATGTAGTATTGTACGCTTCCTTGAGTCTCACTGGACATTCGTCAGCTGTCCTTTAATTTATCATGTATACTTTGCATACTGTACAATGCTGTGATATTCATCATTGCAGCAGATGATTTGATAGCAAAGTTTTCCCAGTGCCATCTTCCCAGGAATAAAATCCATTTCTAAGCCATAAAAATGAGCAGCCAGCCCTGTATGAACAACCACAATTTCTATTTCAATGATCATCCAATCACATTGTCCATAGGAAATGTCACATTAACCTGGCAGCTGATTGTATCATCCAAAATTAATTTCACGGGGCAAGACTCCCTTTAGGCCCCCTCATACTTTGAAGTCACAATCATGGACTTTTCTCAGAAGAAGCACATCAAATACAACTTTTGGAGGGGTTTAGAATTAGGGTTAGTTATAGGATTAGCATACTTAAAAGTGTTGTATATCCTACCTAAGAAAAAAAGGTCATGGTGGGCCGTACAGAACTCTTTTTTTTCACAGAGCTGATTCCCTGAATACCCAATTAGCCCTAACACAATGCTTCATCCAATCAACAGCAAACCAACTTACCCTTCTACAAAACAAAAAGTAGGTGAAACAAGAAATTCTGCCGCTCTCAAGATCAGAACACCAAATTCTACCCTTGGTGTAATGTCCTTTCCTATGGGATATTTCTCTTAAACTTTGCTTGGTGGCAGATTTGGTGTTATCACACTATTAAAATGAAAATGGATAATATGTAATCTGCTTTTTGGCTGTCACACACAAAACCCAGAAATGCACAAGCTGATATGATATGCAATATCGCAAATCTCTTTAGAAAACAAATTTTCTGAAAATGAACCTGTTTATACTCTAATTGCTCCTGTATATCATGAAAGTTAACATTGCTTGTATTGTGTTTTGTCATGAATCACTGGTATAGACCCTGTGATCTCTCTGGATTTAAGTAGGATGCTTTCCAACCCTGAAATATTTCAACTTTTGCTCAAACTTACCTCAAGGAAACTCTAAACCATTCTCTTTTAAATTCACAAATCAAAATCTGGGGTCACCATTCAAACTTTGGTAGCAGAGAGACCAATGACATATAATTTACCAACATTTGAAATTCAAAGTGGTCACTATCCCTTTGTGAACTCTACGGGAGAAATTGAATTTTAGATTGTCAAGAAACCAGACTGTTCAAACTTCATTCACTCCACAAGCTTCACAATCTATCTACATGAGTAGCATACCAGCAAAGTACCCTAAAAATTTGATAGTCCAAATATCTGCCACAAGGGGCATTCCACTGTCATTTACCCATGACATTCTCTGCAATGTGAACAATGCTTACATTTATGTCAAAATGATGAATTCACACAGGCCAATGTCATGATTTTTCAAATTTACAAAGCATGATTTACATATTCTGTATTAAACTGAAGCAGAAATATCAATCCATATGGAAAAACTTCATGACAAATCACAAGCATGTTGACAAAGTTGATAATTTAAGTGCAAGTTACTTCAATAATTACTATAGTGATTGTACAAAGCAACTTTTGCTTGAGCTGTTGTACCCCATAATGTGTTACAAGTAGCATGCATGAAACCCCCACTTATGTAAATATCCTATTTACAGATGTGAAAAATTACACTGCCTATTTGCATATGACCTGGCTTTTTTACCTCATAGTAATTATCTGGCATGTTTGCTTATTTGAATATAGTCACCAAATGCATGTAGCTGATACTGTAATATAGCATGCCTGTGCTTGAGCTCACCACATACTATTTTTCTTCTATCCTAACTTCTTACAGCCTGACAGGAACCACGCAGGCTCTTCAATTAACAGATATTCAGCTGCTAGTGAGTCTAGCAGCAACCAAAGTCAGGGACAGGACTGTGAAGCAACCCCACCTCTAATGCCTAAAGATTCTGTCGAGGATATAAACAAGATCCGTCAAATGGCTCGATCCAAGTCTGACAGCATTCAGCTGTCCATGTCTGTATCTCCAGGTAAACGCAATGTCCACCAGGGCTATTCAAGTGCTTCTGATATCTTACAGAGTCCAAGCTCTATCAGAGATAGAGATAAAAGACTACCAGTCAGGGAAGACTCAAGATTCAGTAGAAGCAGTGATTCGTTAAACCACAGACCCAACACTGTCATTGTCAAAAAGCATTCCACAACATCATCTGAACAATTAAGCACACCAATGTCACCAAACAGCCCTACTGGGGGCGCTTTCCTCTCACCTTCATCTCCAACCTCACCAACTGTATTTCCAAGGCAGCCATCACAGACCAGTGTTGCGTCTACCAGCTCTAGAACTTCTGGTTATGATCCAGCCAGGATCAGACGACCAATATCATTCATAACGGCGCTAGAAATGAGTGAGGAAGCCTCTAACATGAAAAGTAAACAGATGAAGAGTAGTAGTAGCATCAGTATGGGTCGTGGAACTTCAGCAAACAGCGCTGGAAGATACGGAACTAGCAATAGCAACGCATACTCATCAAATCAAACAACCCCAAATGACAACAACAAACGCTATGACGGTCCATATGAGATATCTGTGTAATCTTCATGTGTATATATTTACAGTACTTAAAAAAGTCAAAAACTTTAAGAAATTTGCAAGTTTTCTGTTTCAGGAAAAAGAGTCAGTTAATATCTGCCAGCGATGTTATTTATGTTTGCATGTATATATATTCTTAAATATATATACTTTTTAACTTTTTTCAGGATTGGTTTAGAATTCTACATTGGTAGAATTAATTTTGCCACCATTCACCAAATGTGAGTTCATGTGAATTATCCTTAGGAAACAATAACATGTTTCATACTTAGGTGTAGTTTTTCAAGTATTCACCAAATGGGTCCACTTTGAATATAGCGTCAGAAAATGTTTCCCAAAAGTGTAAATACCTATTATTATAATATCATGATTTATATTTGAAGGAGGTGTGTCAATGGCTTTAAAAATGTTTTTATTTCAATATTATATTGTTTGACAAATATAGGGATACCTGTTGTTGAATTTCTGTTTCAATTCTATCTGGAAAAAGCAAATGAAAGAAAAACTAGAAGTGAATCAACTTGTAAGGGACAGTTTTATCATTTTGATGTGGTTTCACATCAGATTTTGTTTTACATTTCACATGGCTAAATTTATGTTTGTTTTCTCTGCTGACAATAACAGCTATTCTTTCTGTTTATAGAGTTAGTTTCTGTAGTGCAAAGAAGTTTCCTGTAAAGCCTGGATAATGCAACATTCTCATTCAAGTGCCGAATCTCTGCAGATATTCATAGGTGACGTTATCTATTAGACTTGTGACGCCTGTCTGCAGGTTTAACCTGTTCTACCCCACTACTGCGTAAATAGGTCCACAATTACCATTAATAACAATGGGTTTGGGCTAAACCATTAATAACAATGGGTTTGGGCTAAACCATGGTGGTGAAGGGTTAACTATTACACACTGATGCATTTTTTCTTTCTTGACAGCTTTCAAAAGTACCTTCAGAGAAAAATTGTGCAATTTTCACCTTAAAAAGCATCATTTGTTTTTCACTTGGTTTTTAATTGAGCACGTTTGGTGTAAATATTTTTGTACTTTGAAATTAGTTGTGATTATTTACAAAGAGGATGGAAGTCTTCCTTGAGTCCGAGGAATCACTACTCCTTGCTTCAGATTCTCAACAATCTATGAAGAGATTGTGTTATTAAGATAAGTATTGATATGAGTGTGACATGCAGCAAATGATCCAACATGTTGAACCAATGTATCAGCCTTATTTCCCCATACAGGAAATGTTAAACATTTTGCAAAGTGTACATAGCTATGTATAAAGCATTGCTTGTGTTTTGTGTAGATTGTTGCCATTGTACAAAGCTTTGTAGCCTAGTAATTAGTACTCTTCTTTTCTAGTTCTCTGAATTTATGTACACAATCTTATGTACACAGATCCTTTTTTTTTACTTTGGTAATTTCATCACGTGTAGCCTTCTGTTTTTGTTTTTTTTGAATTCATAAGCTGCTTCATTGACAGGTTTTTTTATTCTAACAATAATAAACCAAAAATGTACCTTGTTTTAGGTCATGAAATATCATTTAAATTCACATTATACCATACAACTATTCTTGTGCAAAGATGACATTATTTCTGTCCAAAAGTCATGGATGTGAAATTGCAGTGAGAAAATGATAGCTGTTGATGCCACCAAATTGACGTTTTCACAGCTTTGCACATGCAATGTTGAGAGAATTTTAATGATTGTTTACTGTACAGGTGGAATTATGGTAATATGCCAGCCTGCTTTCTATGACAAAAGCACAGAACATACCACAGTGGATTTTGATGTATGTCTTCAATCCGTAGTCTGTATACACTTACATCTCAAAACCTAATTCACTCTGAATTTCACTTCACAAATGCTTGCTCATAACATCCATGCACAGTAGTATTATCTTCATATCAAGGCAAAAGATGGGTGTAACCTGTTGAAATAACAACTCCTCGAAGTCCTTGCCACAGTGGCATATAAAAGTAATACCAAATGTAGGGAATGCCTACGTCTTTACGTGTACCAGCAGGATAAAAAGGCGTACCAACTGTGTCAATGACAGCAATGTCTTGTTCAGTGATTTATCTTTCTCAACACGGTGCCATTACAGCAACCATCTACTTCCAAATCAAATGTATGTAAACCAACAAACATGAAGGGGCACTTGTCCATGACATGGGTGTAAAACTATGATCGAGAAACTCAACTACAAGAAATATAATTTTTCTCAATACCATACTGAACACCACCAAATGTTTTGTTACACATTGATATTCCATTGGACAGACATCCTGACTTGTACAGTCAGATAATGCGGTGTCGTATATGAAGTTTTTCGCCATAGAGGGCGCTGTTGTCGAAGATAGTTGAATGTTGTTCTGGGAGCTGGTGATAGTTTAAAAGAGATTAACCATCTATGTACATATTACAAGTAAACCTTTGTATTATATAGTGTTGTTCAAAACTTAGTCTAAACAGAATAGAATTGCTGTTATACATGATCTAAGTAAACCAGTATCTTACAGTTCCAACATTGTACAACAGTGTAGCCTTTGTAAATAATGTCACATGGATATTAAAAAATGGAAAATAAGTCATGCGTGAGTTATGTGATGGATTTATTACACCACCTTTGTTCCCTATGTTATGAAGCAGCCTGGAGGGTCAATCCAGTTATCATGATCTTTAAGTTGTGTGTGAGTGCATACATGCATAATAGTCACTAATAAACTTCAAAAATACACTATACAGGAAATTGAGCATAATATTGGAGAGCTTGATCATGAGTCCCATGTAGCAACAAACATTTGACTTTGTAATTAAAAACAACCCATTTAAGTTCATATCCTTCTAAATGTTATACTCCAGCTTCTTCATATTTTGTCTACATAGTGTACAATCTGAGATACTCAGTCAGTCTTCATAAACTAAGTACATCAATACACTGCGCATTTAGTGAACACAGGTCCGTCACATTTCTAGCAATAGATGATTTTATGTACCGTTCATGACAAAACTTCCCTTCATTTTGATTTGGGGGTGTTGTATGATACTTTTTGAAAAAGATAGCCATGCATATACTTTTACTTCATTACTATGGCTTGTTTGACCCTGTACTTGGCACCATGGTACTGTATCAAGTACCTACTAGCATCAATACCATATTGTCAACATCGGTATGTCGTGATTGTATCTTGGCGTGTGGCAAATGTGTCGGAAATGTGTGTCCTGTTGAACTCAATGAATACTTGCATGTTTATAACAAAATTTCATGCGATTTTTTACAATGATGGAGTTATTTATGGTTCCACGATAACTCATGTTTGTTCATCGAATAAACTCTACTGGTAGAAAGATGTATTGTCGGTAGGGAGAGTCACGTATCACTTGGCTGCAAGTCTATGAATTTAAAAGATAGTTCAATTGATTAGAAAAGTTAACTCGAGATTTACAGGGTTTCATTTTACGTTTTTGTCTCAAAGAAAAACATTTTCTACTGCAACGTTAGGAGAAACGTGAGAATTAAGATACTTATTAGATTGTTAGTTTTCACCAAACTTGAAAATTAAGCCATATTTTCAAGCTGCTATGGTGTTCGTTGTGTACGTGTTTTCACCCAAGCCTTACTTTAATTACTGGAAAAGTCTTTTTAAAAAGTGGGTGCATCGTTCTGCTGAGATATAAACTCCATGGTTAGGAGTTAATTATTGAACATCAGTTTGAACTACACAGACATGACCAGAGTGTCGATAGGGCCCGTGATTTGTATCATGGTTTAGATTCTAGAAATCGGTTACAGTTTACCTTGCCCTTCCTTCTCGTTCAGTACATCCAAACAACAAATTTATCAGCACAGGGAGAGGTATTGAAAGTCGGTAAATGAGTGTTAGTGATGCGTATGCATACGGAGATGGTACTGGAGAAAAAAAACGATTAACTTTAACTAATTATAGGTTTGTGGATTTTAACTCAAATTGGAAAATAATAATTTCTTCTTCATTTTACCCTTACTACAAACCCTAAGCACCCTGTTGTGTGTCTCAATTTCTTTTTCTATATAGACTTGTTAATGTAAGTTTATAGAAGAGCTAAAAGTCGACCACTTTTAACTCGTTCATCGGCTTTTGCGCCCCAGGATAAACCAGAAGGGATGTCATCTATTACGTATCTATGACGTGTCATGAAGAAGAAGTGCTACAGTACCTGAAGACAGGGTCGACTCTTTCACAGCCGAGCTAACTTCACAGAGTCAAGGCTATTTGCGGTTCTTTAGTTCCTCTGCCTCAAATTCTGATTTCTGTTGTGTTAAGAATGCCACATAGCTACCACCAAGTACATATACATGTACTTGAATATTTGTCAGAAGCAACTATTTAGGAAACTGACAGTATTATCGGTCAAGTTCCAATAATCACGATCTTCTGATATCAGATTACAACACTTTTTCATTCCAATAGTTTACATGGCACTGCATTAATAATCCAAAAAAGGGCTTGATATCCATATCAATCGTTACTTTGTTGTTTTTATTCCACTTCTTTGTCTTTTACAAGAAGTGTTTGGACATCGCTCTCCAATTGATAATATTTACATTTTAAAATGCACAAAGCAACGTTGCTCTGCGGTCATGTTCAATTACCACTTCTTTCCAAACCTGTAGCTATTTACATACTGTACATACAACGGCCATTAACGTAACATGTCGTTAATTTGTGTTCTGTACATCAACTCATCACCTCATCACTTCTAGGGTGATGGATAAAACTAGACGCTGTCAGGGAATTTAAGTATTGCTTTGAATCGGATGCTACCGGCAATCAAACTCCCTTCCGTAGAGCGTAATCTTCATGAGGCTAAGTCATGTAAGTACTTTCCCAACGTGGATGATATTTTGTTTCGCAAAAGTTTATATATCACACATCTTGTCCATTTTCAATACCGTCTATTCTCGTTGTTTTGCTAGCAGGTATTTTACAGTTTGATTGTTTCTCATAATGGCGGACAGGTTTAACTTTTATTTTTTAATATTTCCGTGAAGAATATGTGACAGACTGTCAGAAATGGAGACAGCTGTGCTACGCACATGTTTAAACTGTCGTAGAACATCGCTCTCAAATGGTGAACCCCATTAGTCTCTACGCATGTTGTTCAAATGTACGAAATAGAAAAATGGACACCCTTGCCTAGTCGATATACTTCATTTACGTGATCGTAGCACTATGACCATTTGATGACAGGGATCAAGAGGGTCAGGCAAATGTTAAAGCTTTTACAAAAGACCACACCTCAGAATGTTTCAAAGAGTTAAGGTACATAGAAAGCGCACTTTTGTACGTGTCGACATAAAACACCAATCGGACAGCGGCTGTCTGATAACCTACGGTATTGAAAAGAGCATTTGCTAATCGTGAAGGGCGGTCCAGTACGCAGTTCCGTCGTTCTCCCAGTAGTGGAAGGCTAAAGTTTTTTCAAGAACTTTAATTTACGATGAATATGTTTGACATTTGCGGATAAATGAAGCATTGCCTTTACCAATAAATTACGAAAACGTCTATCTGGTCGCAACTTCAGCCCAGAGCAGAGCGTGTATATCATGTTAGAAATATCACCACGTTCGAAGTAGTGGTTTAAGTTGCGGTCACGCGAATGACCTCGCCATCGTATCTTATTCACGTTCCTGTTTCACCCTGCTAATATCACATTACCCATTCCACATTCACAAAACATCTTCAGCGTAAGCTGGTGAGTGGATTTGCTCCAAGGCACTGGCACGTGGTACACATACATGACAGATAGTGTACGATGGTCTATGCCAGACTCGTCTTTGTATTTATATAATTTGATGAAAGCTGGTTGGACGACTGGACAACCACTCGAACAAAGATCACCCGGACGAGACAAGGTTTATGTGGACGTAGAGAATAGTAGAGTCAACATAAAAGTCTTCGTTCTCACTTGACCAACGAATCTGTTCCTAAATCTTTGGTTCACACTAATGGTAAGTGCAGTCTTTAATATTCTTCAAAACGATCGCGATGTGTTCTGAATGTGCTAGTGTTCATGCACATTTTACACTTGATATCGTGTAATTATTTCTTTTGGATTTACATGCGACCATACTGAGTCACTATGTGGTGCTTTGAAGTGCCATCATTGATATTGTTTTTCTTACGGAACCAAAACGAGTAAACAATACTCTTGATATACACGCAAAGAATTTCAATAATACTGCATAGCTTACAAAAGTGAATTATGTGTAATGCTTAAGCAAGACAACAATGGTACATTCGGTAATAGGTCGGATTGCGAAGTCAGTCGTTTTGTTCGACAAAATTCCTTTCAAAAGTGGCCTCCCTTAACGACAACGTTGGTCTTATAACGCATGATATATAAATGGAAGACGCTTGTCGTGGTATGTATGTCATCATTATTCCTTGGAGTGCAATTAAATGCCTTCCGCTGTTGCCGCGCAATATTGTGCATGATGCCGTCCTGCGGGTCGGTATCCAAGGTACGGAAATTACGACCATACACCATTGTGTACTACCTTATACCACAGCATTGTGACTCGCATTGGAACTGCAATTTTAATAACTGATCGTTGTAATGCATGTACAACTTCAACACATAAACTTCACACTATGGTTTGTGCCAGTCTGACACTATTCTCAAACAGATACGATCTGTGGTCATTTTAGTGTCCCCACAGCAATATTTTATTCATTTTATATCGCTCCAGTCGGTGAATCTACGATATTGAGTGTAGAGTGAGATTCTTAACATATCCATCGTGTCACGTTGCTATGGAAATCAAAACATTGTCATGGTACTTAAAAATATCTTCACATGAACATCAAATTTGGTGGATGTCTTTTGGCATCTTGGTTTTCAAGTCTGAATAACATGAGAAGTTGTTGGTATCAGTCAATATCTTGTAAACTACAACTGCCAGCTGAAAAGACAAGTCTACACAATATACATTCAACCCAATACTGTACAGACGAAGACAACGATGACGTCATTTTTGGTATCGACGAGAGAAATATGCTATTATATTAACTCACTAACAGTTTCACTTCTCAATAACCCTGTCTTGAACAAACACAGCCCAAATTATTTGAGCTCTGTTTTTGATTTTTAAATCGTTTTCTGTGAAACTGAAAACATCAAAGTCAGCGAATTTTTTTCGTCCAAAAATTTCAGCCGACATCCAAAAGTGTCCTAGTTTGCAATAGTATTAACACTTCCATTCAATGATGTAAGATGAACAGCCGACCATTCCTTCGTAGAGCACTCATTCATTCTCTCTATCTGTTTAAAGTTCAGAGCCTATCGCCATGTTTACTACACGTCTGTCTCAGTCCTGGGTCGAACTTACCCTTGCAAACTGATTCTTTCGCAACGCGGCGGGTTTTGAAAACTGCACGATGAGGTTAATCTTACACTTGAGTTAATTACCCAAGAAGCAAGGAATCATAATGCTGTACTTTTACGAGCAGTAATAAACAATCCACTACTGTACGCAAAAGGATGAAGAATTTTGCTCTGATTTGATCTGATCAGATTATTGCAAGCATTCAAAAGTCACTCACATTAAAGGTTATCTTCTATGAACGGTCATCTCATGTTAAACAATCAGAGAGAGCTGTTTATTCCATCGAGAAGATAAAACAAATAAATCTGTCACAGTTACATCAATCCAAAACTATTCTGTGTCCGGTTATGACAGTAAAAGTACACTTTTTTGTTCGAAGTTGAAGTTTGATCCAATTTCCGTCTGCATGTTTTGTATTTTAATTCGTCTGGTTTTCGTAGTACAGTATGTTAAATCTAATAATATACAGATGTTCCGCTGGATGTAACTACCAGAAATGTTTGTCTTTGTTTGGAATGTACAACTAAAATGTGTGGGTTTACGTTAACAAGCCCTCTGAATATTGGGTAAGTCGGGCGGGAACTTTCTTTTTTTTCGTTTTCATTTGAGTGTGACCTTTCACAAATAGCAAAATTTGGCAAAAGCATGAGTAATTTTTAACGGGGGCTAGGGTCGGAGGGGTTTAAATAGGGTAGGTCGGGTTACTGAAACTCATAATTATTTATTTGGCCAAAAGAATACAAAACTGAACATCGCATCGTAATGATTGCAATGAAATGGTTGACTTCCTATTTCAATTCCCTTATTGTCGGAATGCCGTAATGCATAATATGTCATATACCGTAGAGTCGTGTTTCTATAACAACCAAGACAGGTCCACGAAGTGTTTGAAAGAAACAATAGGCAGACAGACGTTATAGTTTCATTATTTGGTATTCATAACATTCTCTGGACCAGTTTTGTTTTAGTCGTAAAAGATGCTTAACACATTTTCAAAATCCACATTGAGAAATAGGAACTCGAGCCTTCTGAAGAGAAAATCGAATTGAAATGTTGAGAAGGGAGTCTTAGCTTAATGACATTTCCTATTAAACATACCACTTTAAACTAAACCATAGAGAATTTATATTTACAATTTAAGTTTCTACTCCCCAAAGCATATCGAAGCACCAACTATTTAGCTTGTTAACGTAACTCTATATGTGTAAAATGCACTGTTATTGTTTACATTTGAATTCTAGTCCAGACCAGAATACAATCGTCAACAACAACAACTTGATGAATGCAGTCCGTACATGTACAGGCCGAGTTGACAAGCTGAATACTGTGTATCTCATCATGTTTAGGAGAGAACAACAAGAAATTTCTGTTGGCTGACAAAATAGAGAAAAAAATAATTACAATATAGTTACTGGTCCTTTAACCTTGAGATATCATAGTTTGATTAGTAAAATATCGAAAGCACCAAAGCGTTTTCACTTCCGAAAACCCACTAATGATCCTATACTGAACCCATGATACCAACATCAGGTACATGTTATAGACAGGAGCAATCTGATTAAAATCAGATCTAGAGTACGGCGACGTCTGTACTTATGCGGTATTCTCATGCTGTCGCCTCTCACTACAGCAAGAGAATACCGCGTAGACGTCGCTGTACTCTACATCTGATTTTAATCATCAGATTGTTGAGACAGTAGTATTCGTCGTTCGAGCATAGTCCCACACTCGCTGAAGAGAGAGTCCTGTCGCATGTCTAGAGCGAGAGATCGTCCATTTGTGTATGTCAGCATCAGCAAAGACGGTACAGGGTTGTTGAGAGTGTTGTAAGGACACTTTATATCACTGTGAACGTAGATGAGTGAGAGCGATGTTATCCTTTACCAGTTCCTATAAGATCTACATTACCTATGTGCTCTGTGCACATGAATCGGACGTGTAACACGGTTTTAAATTTTTGCATGCATTTCTCATGTATAGTATCAGGCGAAAGATGCGTCCCTGCTTCTAATAGATCGTTAAAACCTCCAAAATCTTAGGTCAGTTCATACAGCTCTGGAAATCTCGCGGGAATTGCGGCTTGGTATTACAGACCCTGTGTGTAATAAGGATTTAGACATTTCAGTTACCGTGATAACATGAACTGTAAACCATGCAACCTTCTCAGTAACTTGCCGGTGAATGTTTTGGTCTTGTAACTCTGATCAACATCAAGATGACGTAATATTTCCCAGTTTGATTTGGAGCTGTGGAAAAATGATCGCGAGACGGTCTTGTACACTTCAAGCTGTCTTTTCCGGATTCCACTTATTGAATTAGTATAATATTCGAATAAATTATGTTCTTTTGTCTCAGTAGATCAGCTAGGCCTTTTCTTCCAGATATGAATGATTAATATTTATTCTTACGAAATGTAAGCATTTAAGTAATGTTTATTTTCTTCATCAGTCATGTTTCACTTTAGATACAATGTTTTGTAACTTTATGATAAATTCAATACAAAGGTTTGAAATTTAAATTCGTTGAATAGGTTCAAGATCTCCCTGTACTATCATAATGGAAAGAAATAGGGTTTAAAATACAATGTAGTATTTTATTTTCAATAATGTTAATACGTTGACAGATGGATCAACAGTGTATCAACATCACTGAACTAGGTCTGCCAAAGATTTCCGCCTAAATATGAACTTTGTCGTATCTTGAGTCTTGTGACAGATGGTGAATCCATAGCCGTTCTGCAATGCTTTATGACCTCATATATTAAGCTTGCGATTGTAAACATTCGCCCGTCCTGTTTCAAAACTATTACGCCACAATGAGAACACGCACTATACTGCACTGGGTATTGGGTATTGCAACCATTGTATCTCTGTTACCTTGTGTTTTTCTTCCACAGATTCAGTACGATGAGACGACGTCGAGTTTTTCAGTTATGGTTACTGGTGGTTGTTGTGATCTTTTTATCGTCTTTGTTCGTACAATTTATTTACACCTCATCAAAGACGCACATTCCAGGTAAGGGACTCATGATGTAAGTTGATGTAACAAAATTGAATTCTCTCTTACTTCTGGACAATTTCTTCTGAGTTTGTATGGTTGTATTGTTATATCGTTGAGTCTGTATTACCCAAATATGTAATAACTAATCCAATATGTAATACTAACCCAGTTACATATTGGGTTAATTATTTCATATTGCCGTGAAATAGCGTCAATGACGGTAGAAATGTAAAGTTGTGAATTCAGTCTTGACCAAACATGTCGACAGACATCAAAGCAGGATTTGTTATCAGTTTTACAACCTTGATCAATTTCAGGGACTGTCTACAAAGAAACACACAGAAAAATTGGTTATCATTACAGTCAAAACAAACAAGTCCAAGTTCAACCTCTCCAAAGGCAATACAGTCAGTACAACGGAGGACAAGGTCAACTACTTGTGAATTTCAGAAACGAACATAACTTAGACGATATGGTGACAGAACGTGAAACAAATGGCCAGGAATACGTCAAAGTCAATGACATCTTCCAAAAGTTATCGTCATGGAAACGGCAGCAGCTACAAGATGACCGGAAGAAGATGCAGAATCATCTTCCTCTGCACAATTCTAGAGCAAACTTTGGTTCCGTCCATTTCAAAAGGCTATTAGGAAGTCCTAGAAACGATAGTTACGCGCTGCATGGGGAAAGTCAAAATAGGTTTCCTGAATTTTATGATTTTAGAGCGACCAAAGTTAACCGAATTGAGATGAAACCAGAGCGGATGTATGACGCTGAATGGCGAGGACCACAGATCGACCAAACTTTGCAAAGGCGAGGGCAACAGGTCGACCAAACTTTGCAATTACAGAGGCAGCAAACAACTGAAACAGTTCCAATAGTGTTTGAAAATGTTTTACCTGGGGAACGCTTCCACAAAACTTTTCCGAAGCTCGGACTGACAGCTCAAGAAGAGAGACTTGGTCTAACGTTTTATGATCTTAGAAATTTCCCCGATACCAACGATTCTCAAGGTAACCATGCACAAAGAAAAGTATACAATCAAAGTTCAGTGTCAGTTTTTAAAAATTACTTACGGTCGAATTTTGGTAAAACCATACTTGGCAATGGTAATTTCAATTATGAACAAAGGGACACACTGGCAACTCATTTGAATCAGAGATTTGACTCTCCTAAACACGAGGCGTATTCTGATCAAATAAACTCCACAAAACGATCTGACCTTGCAAAGTTACTTTCTCATGATGTCAAGACTCGGCAGTATGGCCAGTACGACACCTCGAATAGAGGACCATTAAAGAGTGGTGTTGAAATACGGGCTGAGCGTTTTCGAAGTCGGACATTGGCCGTCTCAACAGAAAAACAGGTGCCGCTAAATCCGAAAAGAAAACTTCTGGTAAGTAATGACGATAGAATGGTTGAATGGGTTGAGTGTTGAGTGGGTTCTTACATTTTGTGAAAATGTGTCAACTTACAAACGTATAAAGATGAGTTCAAGTTGAGAAGGTAGTTATCGTATCTGTGCTTCGTTGGTGAAGCAACAGTATTTACTATTCACATTTCCATTCGTACGGTATTCGGTTATGTCACAAGTTCACCGTGGTAAAAAATAGTAGTTTGGTTTCAGAAGCCTAAAAAATGATGTTGTTTCTTGTTCCCATGCAGACGAATGGAACAATACCGAAGAAATTTAAGGAAAGAAGGAGGGAATCTGAGGTGAGAAACGCTCACTTAAAAGAAATGTGCCATCAAATGGAGAAATCAAACGAAGTTCCCGTCAATATCTTTACAGTGAGCAAATTTGTGCTTCTCTTAAGCAAAAAACACTGGCTTATGTACTGCATGGTGCCTAAAGTCGGCTGTACGAGTTGGAAGAAAGTTTTGTTAGTGTTGTATGGTAAATCGGATACTACTGACGGCTTAAGCCATAGTTATGTTCATTTTAACAATACCTATGACACACTGGATGATTTCTATGGAGAACAACTCGTCCAAATTGTAGACGACTACTTCAATTTTCTCTTTGTCCGACATCCTTTCCAAAGGGTTTTATCGGCCTATCGCGATAAGTTTGAGCGTCCTATGGCCGGCGACGAATATTTCAGAAGAAGATACGGCCAAATGATCGTCGAGACTTTTCGTAAAAGTCCGTCTAGGCGGGCGATTGAAGACGGTCGCCCTACTTTTCTTGAATTCATTGAGTATTTGGTGAACTATAGGCTAATGGGTGCCGAAGCGGATGAACACTGGAAACCAATAACCCATTTATGTGGACCATGTGAAATAAGTTACGATTTCATCGGGAAATATGAAAGTTTAGTTAATGATGCCGAGTATGTATTGTACAATATTGGTATGGACAAGAATATCACATTTCCCGCTGTTGGAACTCATATCACAAACAGTTCATTGTCTTCAGTTTATTATAAATATTACAAAAACATTCCACAGGATTTGCTCAAAAGACTATATGACGTTTATGAGTGGGATTTTAAACTGTTTGACTACCCGTATCCATCAGAACTTTTAGGTGTGACAACGTGAAGACATTTTTTATTTATTTATTTTCACAGAACGGCTGCAATATCGTCACAAAGATTTATCAGATTAATATAAGTAAATATAAAATGTAAATGTAAGATTAAAACTAGTCCAGAAACAGTGACGGGAATTTAATAACATCCAAGGACCGACTGAGATTAACCGTCCGAAAAGTTTCTGGTCTTTTCGCTAAAAGGGTGAAAAGAAGTTTACTGAGATTCTATGGTGTTCAACTCATTATGAAATTAATATTCAAATTACACACCTGTCTATTTTGAAAGTCACCGAGCAGTCGGTCTTTGATTAATTGATTGACTATTCTTTCATATCATTTCCTTGACTTGGGGAGTTTCTCTCTGGTTGGAAATATGGTGTCGACATGAAATGATTGCAAATTCCGCTCGAACCTACATCTTCAACAAGGCTACACGGTAAGTCATACAACCACACAATACTTTCTTCGGTCGAGAAGTTGACCCATCATTGGCAAAAAATGGGCAGTCCACTCACTGTGCCATATTGAATAACATGGCTCCAGGGTAACTGAGTAACGGCTAAGGCTACGTGTTACATGGTATAACGAAGACATGACAATTGCAACGTTGCTACCAACACAGCATCATCCGACAAATCACGGCTATTCGTATTCATCTTCCTGAGTACTTTACAAAGGCGGTGTACATTTGTGGAATGGTCACAACCCACAACACGGTGAAGTTATCTATATCACCCCATAGTTGCTGACTAAAATTAATGTATCATCCTTCTATTTACAAACAAAGATTGAGGTAAACATATTTGTCACTCTGGAGATTATGGAAATCACTACTTTCAAAACAAAACGATCAAACAATTTAGACCATTATAGTTTCTTTGTTTGGAAGTCGTATCTGATATCTCCTTAACCATGAGATTGATTTGGAGGTCGAAGTACTGGTCGGGCTGATGATCGTCTCAACGTTTATCAGGGTCGTCTGTGGTCACATGGAACTCACGAACTAGGTCCACGCACAAATTTGTTCTCCTGTCCAAACATAATAGCGAGGTTGTGTGATGGTTTTGAACTGAAATACCGATATAATGATTTTGTTTCCGTGGTTCAAGAGCAGTACAAGGCAGTCAACTTCTTCCTACGGCTGCACTTACAAATATCTACGGTAATCAGTCCGTTAATTTTTGCTGACTCATTGAAAGGTGAAGTTTGTTTTAAAAAGAAAACTAATGTAAATTGATGTTAGGCAGTTGTAGATTTGTCAATCTGCGACAGATATAGGCGCAGAAAAGAATGGTATATTTTTGTCTGTATTTAAGCATATTTTAACTTGATGACTCAGCAAAAAAATCAGAGACTTTTCATTAATAATGTGTACCGAATATTGTCAGCTTTCAGCCGGCAACATGTCGCCTGCTACCGGCTGACTGCCTTTCAAATCCACGCATGCACTTTACGTATGGAGTATCGCAGGATCTGTATCAGGCAAACGTGTCACCTGTTGCTGGCTGACAGATATACCAATCCATGCGATTTACGTACGGAATGTTCTAGGCTGTTTATCGGGTATACCTGTCGCCTGCTGCTGGCTGGCAGCCATCCGAATCTACTCACTTTGCGTACGGATATATTGTCGGCTTTTTATCGGTGCACTGGTCACTTAATTCCCAAGGCCCGACTATCAAGTCCACGCCACTTTTAACGGACGGCATTGCAAAACGTTTAGGATTCCCGAACACATAGATATCAAGCTTACATCTCATTTACTCGTTTTCATGGTTCAAGAGCAGTACGAGACTTCTGAAACTTCCACCATCACGGCTGTCAACTTCTGCCTGCGGCCGCACATTAAAACCCACGTAGTATAGTACCACACTTACACATCTCTATGGTAATCAGCCCGGTAATTTTTGCTGGCTCGTTGAAAGGTAAAGTTCGTTTTAAAAAGAAAACTAATGTAAATTGATGTTAGACAGATGCAGATTTGTCAATCTGCGACAGATATAGGCGCAGAAAAAATTGGTATATTTTTGTCCGTATTTAAGCATATTTTGACTTGGATGACTCACAAAATAAGTCTATATGTACAGAATATTGTCGGCTTTTCATCGGGCAACATGTCTCCTGCTACCCGCTGACTGAAAACCATCCCAATCCACGCACTTTGCTTAGGGAATGTTGTCGGCTGTTTATCGGGCATACCTGTCGCCTGCTATTTGCTTGCACCGATCCCAATCCACGCACTTTCCCTATGTTCTATAGGCTGTTTATCGGGCACGCCTGTCACCTGCTGCTGACTGCGACCATCGCAATCCACGCACTTTGCCTACCGAATGTTCACGGCTGTTTATCGGGCAACATGTCACCTGCTACCGGCTGACAGCTATCCCAATCCACGCACATTGCCTACGGAATGTTCTAGGCTGTTTATCGGGTACACCTGTCGCCTGCTGCTGACTGACAGCCATCCCAATCCACGGACTTTGCCTACGGAAAATTCTCGGCTGTTTATCGGGCAACATGTCACCTGCTACCGGCTGACTCCCTTCCAAATCCATGCACTTGACGTACGGAGTATCCTCGGCTCTATATCATGCAAACCTGTCGCCTGTTGCCGGCTGACAGATATCCCAATCCACGGAATTTACGTACGGAATGTTGTCGACTCTTTACCGGGACACTTGTCGCCTGCTGCTGACTGACATCCATCTCAATCCATGCACTTTGCTTACGGAAAATTCTCGGCTGTTTATCGGGCAACATGTCACCTGCTACCGGCTGACTCCCTTCCAAATCCATGCACTTGACGTACGGAGTATCCTCGGCTCTATATCATGCAAACCTGTCGCCTGTTGCCGGCTGACAGATATCCCAATCCACGGAATTTACGTACGGAATGTTGTCGACTCTTTACCGGGACACTTGTCGCCTGCTGCTGACTGACATCCATCTCAATCCACGCACTTTGCTTACGGAATGTTGTCTGCCTGTTATCGGGCATACCTGTCGCCCGCTTCTGGCTGACAGCCATCCAAATCCACGCACTTTGCCTAGGAAATGTTCTCGGCTGCTTATCGGGCACACCTGTCTGCCTTTCAGATCCATGCAATTTACGTATGGAGTATCGTTGGCTCTATATCAGGCAACCCTGTCGCCTGCTGCTGACTGGCAGCCATCCCAATCCACGCACTTGCCTACGGAGTATTGTTGGCTCTTTATCGGTGCACTGGTACCTAATTCCCGCGGCCGATTTTCGCCACGCCACTTTAATCGAAGGCACTGCAAAGCGTGTAGGATTCCCGAACACATATATACCAAGCTTACACCTAGTTCTTTAAATACTTGTTTCAGTGGCTCAAGAGCAGTACGAGACTTCTGAAACTTCTACCATCAAGGCCGTCAACTTCTGTCTCCGGCGGCACATTAAAGCCCACGGCGAATTTATTGTGTCACTCTTACACATCTCTATGGCAATCAGCCCGTTAATTTTTGCTGACTCATTGAATGCTAAAGTTCGTTTTAAAAAGAAAACTGATGTAAATTGATGTTAGGCAGGTGCAGATTGTTCAGTCTGCGACAGATATAAGCGCAGGAAAAAATTGTATATTTTTGTCTGTATTTAAGCATATTTTGACTTGGATGACTCAGCGAAAAAACCAAGAATGATATTTAGACAGGTGAGCGTATGCCTCCCAACTTAGTCGTGACTCGATGAAATTACTCGCCGTCCGCATTCAAATTTGCACACTTTTATGTGGACACCTGCCTCGGTTTTTATTTCCCATTCAGCGATATTTAAATTCACGGGCTTTTAAAACGAACATAGCAAACCCTTTGGTGAGAACACCCGTCACCTTCTTCTCGAGCACGACCATTGAATCTACGCACTTTTAGTACTGTTGATTGTCAGCCCTTCATCGGGACTACATTCTACTTGACGCTCGTCTACGACCATTATAATCCACGTAGTTTTGGTATGGCATATTGTCAGCAGATTTTCGGTCCCACATGTCACCTCGTAACCGCTGACAGCCATTGCAATCATCTTTATCAGGTAAACCTGTATGTATGTGGCCTCCTGCCCTAGCTGACAGCCATCCTTAGGGACTGGTCAGTTTCTTCGGCCGGGGGGGGGGGCGACGCCAAAATGTGGCTGACCCCCCATTCCAACTTTTGAAAACAGGGTGACGCCCCTGCGCGCAACAAAGTAAAACAAAAACAAAAATGGAATACAATTCAATAATTCAGTATATATATATATATATATATATATATATATTATATATATATATATATATATATATATATATATATATATATATATATATATATATATATATATATATATATATTTGGCAGTTTTTTGTCTATGGTAGTAAATCGGAAGATGTTCCTGGCCAAGACGTTTCGCCCATCTTTGCTGGGCTGCTTCAGTAGGCCGGAACATCTTCCGATTTATATATATATATAATTATATATATATATATATATATATATATATATATATATATATATATATATATATATATATATATATATATATATATATATATATATATATATATATATATATATATATATATATATATAATATATATCGAAGTATACAGATGTCCTCGTGGAAATTACAGTGCTCAATGCAAAAGCAGAGCGTTATAAATAAACAGAATACTTAAGTACAAGTTATGAAATCTATTACTTAAGTTTCATTACTTTGTACTTGAAGTATTCTGTTTATATATATATATATATATATATATATATATATATTGGGGTATATCTTGAACAGTCATTGTGTCTTTGATAAAATTGTTGTCATATCAGTTGTAAGATAGGAACTTAAAAGTGCAATTCTAAGTTTGAAAACAGTATTTTGAATGAGCTGTGAATGTATTCCACACTTTTTATGCATAACCAGATGTCCAGAACTGTTGTAAGAAAAATGTGATTGTGAGATATTAGTGCATGTTGCTTTCTACTTCTGAATTCTCATAGAGAAAGCAAAAAAGTATCAGGAACTTGTCATACTTTTCATATGAACTGCAGATTTCATATTTATTAGTACACGTTGCAAAACAGACTTTCAATTTACACACATCAAGGTGTTTTTGACATATATCTCTGATATATTAAAGTACCGCGCCCGTAGGGTGCGCCGAAAAATATTAAACATCCAGATATCTCTGATATATGTGTCTGATTAATGAAAATCATGCGGCTGAAGGGCACGCTGAAAAATATGATTGATATTTGAAAGTAACGTGTCCAAAGGGCACACCCAAAAATTTGAAACGTACAGATATCTCTTACATATATATGTCTGATATATTAAAGTTTCGCGCTTGGAGGGAGCTCTGAAAAATATGTCTTATTATTATTAAAGTTACACGCCCGAAGGGCGCGCCGAAAACTGCAACTGGTTGATGAAATATGTGGCTGGTACAATGCATTCTAGGCAAGTATTAGCCTGTGTCGAAATTCAAAAACACACTGACCACCCCCTATTGGACATTTCAAAAAACATGGTGACCCCCTATCACCCAAGTCAAAAACAGGGTGACCCCCATGAATCCACCACCCCCAGGCCGAAGAAACTGACCAGTCCCTAATCCACACACTTAACGTACGAAAAATTGTCGGTCCTTTATAGGGCACACCTGTACATTATTGCCGGCTGACAGATATCCCTTGCCACACGCACTTTACAGGGAATATTTTGGACTCTTTATCGGGCACCCCCGTCGTCCGCTGCCCGCTGATAGCCATTTAAATCCATACGTATAGTCAATTATCGAATGCACTTGTCACAATTCCCATCATCCAACTTTCAAATCCTAGCCACCATCAATAGACAGCATTGCAAAACCTTTATTAGCAAGCACATTCGTTACCCTATTCCTGTTCTTTAAAGACTTGTTCTCATGGTCCAAGAGCAGTAGCAGAATTTCTTAGGCTTCTATCAGCTGAGTCATCAACTTCTTCAGTGGCACACCTACACATCTGTAAGGTTTTCAGCCTGTTAAATTTTTGTGTCTTTACCCCAAAAGTCGTCGAGGTCAAACTCAGCAGGTAAAAGACAGAATTCGAAAATCTGTCACGAAACCACCACCGCGGTAGTTAATGGGCTGTAGCCCTACGGGGTAATGTGCACCATGAGCAAAAGCGTTGGTTATGAGTCTTTCCTGTCTCGTTTGTTGCCTTAGTGATTCAACTGATATAGCGAATTTTGTTTGAATTAGTTTTTTTTTTGACATTGAGTATTTATATGGTGTTAATTTTTTATCATGTTGCAATTTGCTTTTCGATAAAGTTGATAAATGACCTGTCCATTTAAGGGGTGGTCAATCAGAACAGCTTACGCACTAGAAACATAATACCTTAAAGGCATTCGTTGGCGCCAGATTGTCTCATCAGAAAATTTACAAACAAGATTATAATTTCAATGGAACAAAAGGCTATCACACCTCCATAATCCTCTTACCGACCAGAACAAAGGCGATCCCAGGGATCGCCAGAAATGGCTTTAATTTACGTTCTACACTTTTTCAAAGTTCCAAGTAGCCTATATTCTTCTATCAGACTTCGAATTTTGTTTTTTGTTTTTATGTTGTCGTCATTTGTGTCTTAATTTTACTATATAAGCGGATATAGTACTGCATGTGAGCCATATTCACATTAAGTAGAGTCCACTCGAATACGCGTCCCGTATCTGTATTGTAATCCTCTCTATTCTGTAGGTTTTCTCTACCTTTCTGCTTTCATGTTGCCATTCAAATATCGTATTCTTTATGATATCATGGTCTGACTTCTTACATGTAATTTTATTTTATGCTACAGCAGAACCCCTTTTGATATTTTGACGCACGCAAAACGAATTTGAGGTCTTACCCCTCCCCAGAAATTCGTTTCTGGTACGGTGCTTTAGCTTTAGGGCGAAAGCGAGGAACACTTGGACGACCGTTTTGATCACTGTATTTTCACGCAGTAGACACTTGCGACTTGAAACAATAATAGGTTGCCTCTATGAGGTCCAGCCACATCCCACCAAAACCATTTCGCCCTATACAACTTCGTACCAAAACCACGTCGTTCCAAGTATACTACCTCGCCCTATAGGTCACGTTGCCCCAAATATCACCTCGTACCAAAACCTCTTCCGCGAGTACAGTGGATTCATACTGTGCCAAAACATTTTGCCTACCGTGAACCTTTTATTCTCCTAAACACAATAAAAGGTAGAATCGGGGAAGGAGAAAAGAATGACGAAATGTGCCCATGAAACCGCCTTCACATGTACAATCCTATACGAGTGTTGGACTCAATTAAGGTAGAACGCACCTCGGGGAACAAAAATTCGGGCCATCAAATTTTATCAATTGTCTTCTGACCTACCACTTGTGGGGGCTCATTTTGAAGCTCTTGGCGAAAGAAAGTTTTCACCGTCTTAGTTTTTCGAAAATCGAAAATTTTATTTTTTCCCATAGAGTTAACACAGGGATGGCGGCCATTTTGAATTTCAAATATCGAGAAATCGCAAGTTATTTGTCTCTCTAGTACCAAAGTTTGCACGGTGACCCCTGATTTTTATTCTTGCTTCGGTAAGAGAATGGTTGAAAGTTTCACTGAGGAAAGTTTGAGCAAAAGTTTAAGTCTTTCACTTTCGAGGTGCATATTAAGCTTACCTTAAAGCAGATCTAGTACTGCAAGTCACGGTGGCGAAAATGTCCGGCTGTGACAATTCGTCCGTACTGCTAGGCTACAAGTAGAAGACTTTGGCCGCGGGATAGATAAGTGATGGCATTTTAGTGGGCACTGGTTGGTTATTTTTAGCTTTACCGGTTGGCAATAGTTTTGGAGCGAAATGGAGTTGTTTTGGGGACGAAATGGTTTCCGGCGAACAATTAAGATATTCAAATGAACTAGGACCAAAAATACGCCAATGTGTATTTTAAGTGGAAGAGTTCGCATTTAAATTTTTGCAAGTATGATAGTAATCTTTCGCCTTTAAAACGACAAAGTCGCTCTCTTTTCCTTTGGTGATATCAAAAGAGTACGTGGAATACTCGCATGACGTCACTCAGTGTATAAATTGCTGATGGTAAGCTATATAAGGCCGAACCAAAAAATTGTGTTGTTCCGATAACCCGACCTACCCTATTTTTTACTTGCCGACCCTAAACTTTTTACTGGAGCTACGTAAACACAGAAGTAAAATAAAGAAAGAAAAAACCCATAAATCAAGCGTTCGTTATTTGGCATTTGATTTTTGCTTGAACGAGGGTGTCTTTTATGTGTTTTTTTTTACTTTTATATGTATGATACATTTTTCTAGAAATGTTGTGGCCAGTGTTTGACCGCCCTGAAGCCTTACTAAAAATAAACATATTTTGGAAAAAAAATTCCTGCCAACCTACCTACCCTATTTTGGAAAACCGTGTTATCGGAACAGCTCAATTTATTTATTTATTTTTTTTGGCCTAAGAATTAAACAACTTGATAGACCAAAGATAATCTTTTTTAACAATGGGAAAATATGCTTTTCACTACATTAGCCAGTATGCGCCTCGAAAGAGAAAGACTTAAACTTTTGCTCAAACTTTCCCGAATTAAACTTTCAAACGTTCTCTCACCAAATCAACAAACATAGCATCAATGACACTTGGCTCACATTTGGTGGCAGACTAGAATGAGTATAATTAAATAAGTTTACTCCTGCGAACATGCATACCAAGTTTCAAAGCAATCAGACAAGCTATTTCAGAGAAAATGAATTTTGACCAAAAATGAGAAAAATTACCTCAAAAATATAAATATGAAAATCTCACCACAATTTGAACAAATGTAACTAAAGTAACCATAATGAAGCTGAATACCAAGTTTCAACCAAATCTGGCATGTGGTTACATAGCTCAAAGCTCCTGCTCAAAGTCAGGCGAAAAGTCTTGGAGTTATCCTGGATTCTGGTCTTACGATGTACCCTCATGTCAACAATATCTGCCGCTCAGCTATTTTTCACTTACGACGCATTGCAAATATTCGCAAATATCTTTCTAGATCAGACACGGAACAGTTGATTCACGCTTTTGTGACATCTCGCATTGATTCATGTAATTCTCTTCTCTATGGTCTTCCGAAATACTCAATTAATCGCATTCAACGTATCCAGAATATAGCTGCTAGAATTGTAACTCGCTCAAGAGTCACTGAGCATATCACCCCGATTTTGTTTCAGTTGCATTGGCTGCCTGTTTCTCAACGTATTGTTTTTAAGATTCTTATCTTCACCTATAAATGTATCCATTCACTCGGTCCAAGTTATCTTTCTAGCATGGTTAATTTGTACGTCCCAACCCGTAATCTGAGGTCCGCTGACCAATTTAATCTGTGTCAAAGCAGGTCGCGTACAAAGAAATATGGGGACCGTGCCTTCAGTATTGCTGCCCCCTTTTTATGGAACAACCTTCCGATTGAGGTTCGTCGCTCCCCAAGCCTGCCTAGTTTTAAATCAAGTCTTAAAACATTTCTTTTTAATTCTGCTTTTAACTGAACTCATCCATTGTATTGATTTATTTTTGTTTTTAATTCTTGTAACTTTTTAAAAAAATTGATTGTATTTTACACAGCGTCTCTGATCACACTATTTGTGTGGATTTAGTCGCTTTATAAATGAATAAATTATTATTATTAATATTATAGTTTTAGCAATTTGCAGGATTTTCCCTTTTTTAACATTATTTGCATATTTTTGACACTTACATGTTCATTTGAACAAATTCACATCTCCACCCCTTGGTACACCTGTACACCAAGTACTAAGATGGTAGGTGGTGCAGTTTTGGAGCTTTTGATGGCGACTGACATACATCTGCACATACTAACATACATACATACCAACATATAGGCGCCGTCATCCTACCGTATAAACTCTCTTTGGTATATATACATACAAAATGTGAGCTAATAAAAATTGGGGGTCACCGTGCAAAGTTTGGATCTAGCAAAACAAATCACCCAACATTTTGTGATATTTGAAATTCAAAATGGCCACCATTCCTGTGTTAACTCGATGAGGGGAAAATTAAATTTTGAATTTTTGCAAAGATAAGAGTGAAAGTTTTTCTTTCTCCAAGACCTTTAAAATGAGCCCCCACAAGTGGTAGATCAGAAAAGAATTGTAGAAATTTGAGTCTGACTATCTGTCCCCCAGGTGCATTCTACCTTAATGTCCTGTGTGTTATAGATGTATCTTTACAATAAAGTATATTTTCAGTTCAATTCATTTACCATAGTATAAATTCATTGCTATAATTGTACTTCAGTATGGATGACATCACAGTTGTTTAAAAAGACTTTTAAATGCTGGAAATTTTAGGACAAAATGAAAGTGGGTACCAGTTATGAGATGCAATGACAAACTACTGCTAAAGGTACCGGTAAACAAAAGATGACATACACTGTGAACAAAAAATGCCTTAAATATAATTTATTGAGATCATAAACATTAATTAACAGAGAGATCTGATCTGTCAAAAAAACAACTTTCCAAGAAGATTTCATTCATTTCAACGTACAAGTACTTCAACAATTGGGTCAAGCTATGACTTGTCCAGAGAAATGCTCAATGGATGGAATACTACTGGTAGTGCGCCCTCTAAGCTACAGCACATCTACGCAAAACAAGACTCTTTGATGCAAAATTGTACATACATGTACATCTAATGGTATAGGGCTGACAGAAAGAAATGTTAAGAAACCGCGAAAGTGACATCCAAGAGCATGTGAGTTTTGGGGGTACACTGAGAATTGTTATCTTCGAATATGACCAGTAATATGTAGGCATGGCAAAGCAGATGGTACAAGGATGGACTCTATATACTTTAAGAAATAATGTACCCTCTCCTGACATTGTTGCTATTATTTTATATTCTTGGCAATGCCAGTGAATTTGTAGATGTAGACAACATCTGAAGCCAAAATGCTAAATAAATTAGATACATTATCAGTAATAATCTTGGGGATGACGCGACGTATCAAAATTCATCGGTATTGAAAAAGCTGTTATATACTAGATTGTACAAATACATACAATGGTGGGCCACATTGGTATTTGCCTTCACCAAAGTATTGACATCAAAATTCTAAATATTAAGAAACTCTTGTTATTCTAAAGCCATCAGAGCTGCCTATACTGCACATTTGTATTACTGTGATTTATATAATCCACAATTCTTCTAACTATTCAAACAATTGATTGATCAAAATCTGCATCTAAAGTTATTACTGTTGTCGTTGCGCTAATCAGAATATACATTTGTACATACTTTACAAGCTGACGGAATTTATCCAAATTTTTCAGAAAGAGAAAATAAATCTGTTATCAGGATTCTCACCATGGGAACTGAAATGAAAGATAATCCTTACATTTGAAACAGAAATTCTGAGGCAAATAATATCAAAGACATTCCTTGTTTTGCATTGGATTGCCAAAAATCATTGTCAATTGGCTGCAATCTATGGCCAGACTAGCCCCTAAATTGCATTGTGTAAAGGCAATGTAGTGGAAATCACTACTCATATTTCATTTATTAGTATTTCATTTACCTTTGAAAATTACATTGCACAATATCTAGATTCTAAGTTTTTTGAAAATGATTCCAAAATATAAACTTTTGTGCGCTTTAATTACATATTCTAAATTTCTGATCAGACCCAAAAATAAACATTGATTAGAACGAGTTCATTGAAACATGTATGGAATCAATGTGTTCATTGAAACAGGTATGGAATCAATGTGTTCATTGAAACAGGTATAGAATCAATGTGTTCATTGAAACAGGTATGGAATCAATGTGTTCATTGAAACAGGTATAGAATCAATGTGTTCATTGAAACAGGTATGGAATCAATGTGTTCATTGAAACATCAATGTGTTCATTGAAACAGGTATGGTATCTATGTGTTCATTGAAATATCAATGTGTTCATTGAAACATGTATGGAATCAATGTGTTCATTGAAACATGTATGGATAGCTATTGTCGATGCTAAGTCAGCCATTCTTCTTGATAACACTGGCACTTTTCAATGTTTGTTTTTGCTAAAGAATCTATGTACGGTACCCTATTCTCTCATATCAATGATTGCAGGTTGAGGTTTTTATCAAGGTTAGAAATTTCAAACCAGAGAATTCTTCCTCAATCATTGAGGAACTACAACCTTTAAAAAGTTCTAAAAGTTGATAGATAAAAACAAGTATTTCTGGATGGACTTGATTGAGCAATGTATATTTGCATTAATTCAAACCAAAAGAAAATACAGTGACTTATGTTTTAATTTTCTTAATTAATTTCAATTATCTGGTCATATTGAAGACAATCAAATACTTTGACCCCACATTCAAGTATAATCTGCAGTACAAAGTCTTTTCAACTGAGTCAGAACCATACTTGTTGAAATATTGGTAATGTTCAACATTAATTGTGATCTATTCAAATACAAAAACACACATCATCTTGAGTATGCAGATGAAATCCCATTAACATTCCTTTTAATCTCTCTACAAAAAAAACCACATTTTTTATAAAATCCAGGGTTTCAGCTGCCTTCAGGTTCAAGAAAGACATTCTCTGCCCCAGGATTATTGTACTCTCATCACAAACACTGAACATCAGATAGGATCTGATACCATGGCAGTCTTCTTCACTATGGCAGTTCATGACTTCATGTTTTTCACAAAGTTTGTCAAGTTGTGTCTAGTCTAATTGTCCTTAGTTTACATCTATCTGCCAGAATACATGCAGCATCGTTGCCTCCTCCACAGTAATGAGAAGATGAAAACACAGTCAGTAACTTGCCTCGTTGCTGCACCTGGTAAAAAAATGCAGGAAAAAATTATGAAGTTTGCGTAAGGCTAATATTATTACAAAGAAATGGCAAATATGAATCATACTATGATAAAAAGGGATGTAAAATCACTTTCATTCATAAATCCTACAAAAAACCCAGAAATGTTCAAACACTAATAGTCAAAATTTCAGAGGAATGGCTTTGAGGAAATGTCTTCAACTAAATGCACTTTGATCAAAAAACTTTTTACTTCAATTTGGGGGTGAACATTCTGTCATTTATCATTAACCATAATTTTATTGGTTTTAGTTTTACTTTAGATCTAAAAATTGATACATAGCTATAAACAAACAAAGGCTGAATTGCAGTGAATTTCACATTTCACATAGATTGTTGACCAGTATACAATCTTGTTCGGCATTTGATCTTGGTTTTGTAGCTATAACACTAGCCCTGTCTACAACCTAATCATAGAGTTATATCACCAAAGAACATAAAGTTGTTGTATAGTAAATGTAAAACCTGCAGACATACCACCCTGTACCATTTCCATGAAGAACACAAATATTTAGGGGAAAAACTACCAATAACCTATTGCATCAATAGTATTTACCTGAAATCCAACCTGTTGTACTTCATGAGCTCGTATCACATGTGAAAGGTTGTTCTGCTCAAGAAAGTTTTCTAATGCAGTACAGCTGAACACATGAGCTGTACCTCGTCTTTTGTTGAATCCAAATCCCCCATTATCCTCTAAGCCTTTGAGATCTTCAGCGCTTTGATCTTCTGACCTGCAAGACATTTTCCAAAAAGTGGTGATTTCTATTGAAAACAATCCATCTCTTTCAAAGCTTGTCTAGAATGAAGACACGGAAAGTTTAAACATAGGGCCAAAGTCCCTGAAGCTACTATAGACATGGATACAAAATTAAGTATTTCCTGACTGTATGAAATTATCTCACTAAGGTCATCCTAGGGACTTGTAAACCAAGCACACTGAAGAGACAAATGTTTGAAACTTAAGAAGTTCAAGGTCATCAAAAGCATTATAAGGAATCATGTAACACTTTCATTGCACTGTTTACACAGATTGCATAATTGCTATAAATAGCACATGAGGAATCTTACAGCCCAGCTTTACCATAAAAACCCTATCACTTTGACCACTCTTTTAATTGACCACTCTATTTTTTTCCTCAAAAAGTAATTTTATTTTATCCTTACCAAGTCAACTATAAATGGAAATTAGAACTTTCTCTATCTCTATTTATTTGACCAACCTATCATGACAAACTATTATGAGCAATTTCTTTTAGATAACATACAGGGAACAATAAATGACGGTTCAGAACATGTCAAAGTTGGGATTCAGGAAAGTTGCCTTTACATGTTTTAATCCTCCAAGATGGCAAGCATTTCACTATGAACTGTCAAAAAAAGTTGAAATTTCTGATAATTCTATGCTAAAATTATTTTGGCTTTGATGATTTCCTAATTAATTCAATTATTTAAAATCATATTAATTATTTTTTTCTGGGTGAATTGATAGGGTTTATACAGTACAAGAATTACATACAATGTAAGTCAAATTTTGACCAAAAATGACAAAAAAATTCCTTAAAAATACACATTTGCATATTTCATCACAATTTGAACAAATCTAAGTTGGGTTATCCCTAGGGACCTGTATATCGAATAACAAAGCTCTCTGACCAGCGGTTATGAAGAAGAAGATTTTTTACCAAAAACGTCTTTTTTGGCATTAATTTGCCTATTTCCAACAATATCAAAAAATTAAAAAAAACAGTTTCTCAAAATCATATTTTTCATCTACACAACAAATATCAAATCAGTAAGTACTGCGGTTCTCAAGATATTTGAGTGAACGGACGCCTCACAAACGGACATACATACATACATACATACATACATACATACAGACTGACGCCGGACGCCGGACGGATACCCATCCAAATAGCTTCTACAGACTATAGTCCATAGTAGCTAAAAACAGAACGAGAGTCCAGATAATTGAATCAGTAATGTTGGTTACATTAGTTTGGAGGCAGATTAACCCTTTGAGTGCTGTAATTTTCCCACCAAAGTTTTAGTGCAACATTTTACTAATTTTTCTGAATTTTTCTGAAATTTGTTTGATAATTTTTGGCCAAATGTATATTACATTTCATTGGCTACACTTTTTATCAAAATTTTAGCAAAAATCTCAAAAAATTGACAGGGATATATAAAGGCAACAAAACTTGACTTTGGCGATCAAAGGATTAATGGATTTTTCAGTCAACTGGTTATATACATGATACAGATATTTGTTATTAAGAGAGTCACAGAAAGAGGACTCTCTCCACATGAACACATGTTGACCTGCCAATGGAAACTTCAATTGTGAGAACAACAGATTTGACACAAGAGACTGATGATCATTAACAAAAGTTACACACATATAACAAGCTACCTGATTGGATCATTCCACATTAGTTCCCATGCTAATGGACTCTGGGTCTCTGGGTCTCGTAGAGGTTTAGGTATTTTATCAATGCATTTGAAACAGTCTCCGGTGTAAAGTTTTGCATCAGGAATGCCACCGTGTACACAGAAGATCTGAAAAGGTTTGAAAAAACATTAAAAAGTTACTAATGAAATGCAAAGGGAAGCAACTTTGTTGGTGTATCTGTTGCAGTAAAAGTAAAATGTTTTCTCTATTATTTCATTTGCATTCACAGTGGAATCAGTAACAAGACTGAACACATTGGAATGGTAGCCATTGGAGCAAATTCAATGTCATGCTGTGTTTCAGGTGGTTAATTGTAATATGGTATGAGGAAGAATTAAACTGTATATACAGTACCTGCTAACATTTACAATCAGCTGATATCTCTCATGGAAATGGATCATTGACAAGAAAATGAAAACTTGCATGTAATTTTAGCAAAATGTGTTATACATAGTATATGCTTACCTTATCATCATCACTGCAGCTAGAGTACATGCTTACCTTATCATCAACCACTGCAGCTAGAGTAAATGCTTACCTTATCATCATCACTGCAGCTAGAGTACATGCTTACCTTATCATCAACCACTGCAGCTAGAGTACATGCTTACCTTATCATCAACCACTGCAGCTAGAGTATATGCTTACCTTATCACCAACCACTGCAGCTAGAGTACATGCTTACCTTATCATCAACCACTGCAGCTAGAGTACATGCTTACCTTATCACCAACCACTGCAGCTAGAGTACATGCTTACCTTATCATCAACCACTGCAGCTAGAGTTCATGCTTACCTTATCATCAACCACTGCAGCTAGATAGAGTACATGCTTACCTTATCACCAACCACTGCAGCTAGAGTACATGCTTACCTTATCACCAACCACTGCAGCTAGAGTACATGCTTACCTTATCATCAACCACTGCAGCTAGAGTACATGCTTACCTTATCATCAACCACTGCAGCTAGAGTATATGCTTACCTTATCATCAACCACTGCAGCTAGAGTACATGCTTACCTTATCATCAACCACTGCAGCTAGAGTACATTCTTACCTTATCACCAACCACTGCAGCTAGAGTACATGCTTACCTTATCATCAACCACTGCAGCTAGAGTACATGCTTACCTTATCATCAACCACTGCAGCTAGAGTACATGCTTACCTTATCACCAACCATTGCAGCTACAGTACATGCTTACCTTATCATCAACCACCGCAGCTAGAGTACATGCTTACCTTATCATCAACCACTGCAGCTAGAGTACATGCTTACCTTATCATCAACCACTGCAGCTAGAGTACATGCTTACCTTATCATCAACCACTGCAGCTAGAGTACATACTTACCTTATCATCAACCACTGCAGCTAGAGTATATGCTTACCTATCATCAACCACTGCAGCTAGAGTACATGCTTACCTTATCATCAACCACTGCAGCTAGAGTACATTCTTACCTTATCACCAACCATTGCAGCTAGAGTACATGCTTACCTTATCATCAACCACTGCAGCTAGAGTACATGCTTACCTTATCATCAACCACTGCAGCTAGAGTACATGCTTACCTTATCATCAACCACTGCAGCTAGAGTACATGCTTACCTTATCACCAACCACTGCAGTTAGAGTACATGCTTACCTTATCATCAACCACTGCAGTTAGAGTACATGCTTACCTTATCACCAACCACTGCAGTTAGAGTACATGCTTACCTTATCATCAACCACTGCAGCTAGACTACATGCTTACCTTATCATCAACCACTGCAGCTAGAGTACATGCTTACCTTATCATCAACCACTGCAGCTAGAGTACATGCTTACCTTATCATCAACCACTGCAGCTAGAGGCATTGCATCAAAGCAATCATTGACAGATTCCCAGAGTTGATTGCCGACAGTTTGTCCAAACTTCTCCTCACATTCCCTAAAATAGTAACAAAGATGAAAGACTCTTTTTATTATAAAGAATATAATATTGAAATGAAAAATGATTTAAAATCAGGTTTATTTTTGTTGTAACAAAATGGGGAGTCCAATATTTAGAGTTTGTAGATAAACTGCAATGTAACAATATACCTTGCGTGTTACAGATTTAAGTCATTTTCAAAATGTACCAGATTTTCACAGTACATTCTAAGATTTTACACATTAAGCTTCCTCTTAATAATTTGATGTGATGGCATTCATTCAATATGATAGCAATTTATGTGGTTTTGGATGAACATAACGAACACATTATGAGAAATTAACACGCACACAACCTTCCAATCTATGCTCTCCTCAATGTATGAATGAAATTCAATTTACATTATTGTAACTTATTGTGCATAATCTCCCATTGTGACCACAGTCTTGACTGATAAATTGGCATCTCATGAATCATGTTGTGTTAAAGAAAAGTTGTGAAGGCATGAAAGACAGCTACCTTTGAAAACTGAACATGCGTTGTACAGTTCTGACTTCATGGTTACCACGGATCAGAAAAAATTTATTGGGAGCAAGAAGCTTCTGTGCGAAAAGATATGATATAACCTGTAAAAGAAATTGATGTGTGTTTATCATTAGAACTCTTAGCCTGGACAATTATGTCATCCAAATACAGTTGAAAATGTTTACTGCTTGATAATTGATAACAGCTTTCACTTTTGAATTTCACATTTGACCTTGTTTTCTTTATTTTGTGGGGTTTAATCCTGTTTCTCCTTAGTGGTATTTATTTCTATGGTTTGTCTATGGAGCCTGGTAAAAAGAGGATTAATCTGTTTATGTAGCATGCTCATTTTATTCATCCATTCATTCATTCACAATTTACTGTAGAACACTTGTTTTCTTATTTAACTATGTATCTGATAATGTAAAGTAATACACATCTTGAAAATGCAAGATTTAAATGTTTGCTCAAACTTTACTTGAGGAACTCTTTCACAAATAGGAATAACAATGGTGGGTCACCATGAAAGTTCTGGATTAGTGATGCTAGTTGCCTTTAATAAGCTTTGTGAGATTTGAAATTCAAAATGGCCACCAACAATTCTTTGAGTAAAGTCTCGGGGAAAAATTGTATTCTCAATTTTAACAAGACATGGTAGTAGAAACTTCTTTTTCCCCGAAGGTTTCTAAATTAGTTATGGACAAACTGTAGACCATAAAATTGTAAGCTTTGGATGGTGCGGAAATCTTTGTGGAAGAAGCATCTACATGAAGCTGAAATTGACTCTAAATTTCTTTTTTTTGGCTTATAACCTCCTTGAATGCCTAATATTTCATTGTGAGTTGAATGAAATTTGATTGATAAAATTGTACAAAGCATACCTCTAGACCATGATCTCCTCTGTCAACATAATCACCAAGAAATAAGAAATTGGCAGGAGTCAGCAAAGGTCCCATTCTCCATAAGACTTTCTCAAAACACACAAGATCATGGAAGTTTCCATGGATATCACCTACAAAAAGAGAAAACGTTTTAAAGAAATCTTAAATGCCCCCCCCCCCCCCCAAGCTGAACTTTGAAGATACAGCAATCTATACCTGTCTGAAGTTTTCTCTTACCCTGAGTCAATATTTTAACTTTTGGACTTTGCTGATAGAAAAACTTTACCATTGGTTGAATTTTATGTTTTTCTTTCAGTAAAATGGAACAAAATGTAGAGAAATTTGTCAAACATGAACTTGTTTAAAGGATTTGATCCTACAAGCACAACAACTGTCATATTCTTATGAAGGTGCCATTTTCCATTCAAGGAACTGGAAGTGTAAAATAACAACTAGAACTGACCAGCCACACAATAACCTTGCATGTCATTTCCCAAATGTACATCACACCAACATTCCAGCAGCTTTTGAAATACAAATAAACAAACAAACAAACAAACAAACAAACAAACAAATTAAATGAGAAACCAACCAAACAAATAAAAAAATAAATAACCCAGACTGACCTAGTATATATGTTGGAGCACTGAGTCTGAGTAACCTTGATTCAGCTGCAAACACTTCTTTAACTTCCCTACATATTGCTAATAAACAACGAGCTAAGGCACCTCTGTCAACAGCTCCCCAGCTTAATGATTCTTTGGTTTGTTCAGGAACTGCTCCTTTTATTGCTCTTTCAAAGTATCGTAAACCAGTCAGCATTTCGTTGGGATGTGACCGCTGAGTACAGAAAGAAAAGTTTAATCAAAATATACTTCCCTAATTCTAATTTTGCAATACACCACATTGTTACGTTTTCTCGCAAATGTTGAATTTCGATGTATGGATACACTAATGACACTTCATTGAATCATAAGAAAATATTTGAAAATATAGCAAAGATGAATAAAGCTGCTTTGATTTGCAACAACATTTGTAATACTTACAAGATTGAAGGCATCTACTGACGTTGTTCTTTGAAATTTGACTTTATCACTGTCAAGATCCGATTCTGATAATGTTGATTTCGTAACAGCTGATGTACCTGGCAACATAAAATTGCATAATATGCATTATGATAGAGACCAACTGAAACATGTCAATAACACTGTCACTCCCATATAGTTTACAACACATGCTTAAAAATATGTGAAAATGCTTTAAATTCTGTCATCCAAAATTTGCAGGTCCTGTACAAGTTTTACATGGTTTCACACATTGGAGATTTCATTGCAATTTGCAAACTTTTACATTTCCTTGTAATTGAAGATATCAGAACTTGGTTATCCTAGAGACTTGCATGCCAAATTCCAAAGCTGTCAGACAAGCATTTATGAAGAATGTTTTTTGACCAAAAACACAAAAATAGCCTTAAAAATACTACATTGCACATTTCAAAATTTGAACACATCTTCGTCAGGTCATCCCTAGGAACCATAATACCAAATTTCAAAGCTGTAAGATAAGTAGTTTTGAAGTAAATTATTTTTTGACCAAAAATCACAAAATAGCCTTGAAAAAGCTATATTACAGATTTCATTACACTAGGTCATTCCACGGAACATATGTACCAAATTTCAAAGCTCTTGGATGAGCAGTTCTGAAGGAGATGATTTTTTGGCTGTATGGTCACATGACTAGCATCATACATGTACTTGTGCCTATATATGCAAATGTTTTTCCATCAGTTTAAAATTTTACAAGCCATTGCTTCACTTGGCAACAGGTAAAGGTCTCTTTCTAATATTTGTAAAGTCTCAGATTAATGCATACACACTTTCATTTGCATAAGGTCTGTTTAATGGAAGGCCAAGCCCAGCTGTTTCAATGTGAAATATGACTCAATTGTGTTGTTTATCAGATAAACAAAAACATTTCATGTTGACCAATCTTGCCGCAGGGAAATAAACTTTAACTGAAGTCTAAACATTGTTTGTGACTATGTTTACACTGACACTCTGTGTTTACCTTGAATATCCCAGACAGCGCTAACATCAGACAGAGTTCCACTTCGTCTAACTTTGACAGAATGGATAGCTAATTCATACTTTGCTTGGATTGGTCCTGGTTTCATCGTAAGTCCATTGTCAGATTCACTGCTGTCAACGCCTGGCCAACAAAATCAAAATTTCCATCAAAGGGTTTTTAAAATAAACTGTAATATACCACTTTCTTTTTTATTTTGAATAGGGTGTTGATACCACTGAATTCTCAATTTGCCATTCTAGTAAGTTGTATAAACAGACAAGTCTACTCTTCTTTCAGTGACTTATGTTCAGTCAACTTGAAGTTGACTGGTTTGTTTTCAAGATGTCAATGACACTAAACATATAGAAAAAGTCCTAACTGAAGGTTATTGTCACAACCTTTGACCCCAACTGGTGGTCTCAAAGTCTGCGATGATACCTTTGTAATAAATAAATATTTTCCAAGGGGATTTCAAATAAAGTGATACTGTCAGGTGTTGGTAGTGAAGAGTGGACCTCAATCCTGTCATCACTGAAAAATTTCATTGTAGAATTTTTGTATTCTGGAACCAAGATGGGCCTATACAAAGGAAAACTGGGAAGGGTTGTTGAAAACTTAAACTATTTACAAGGCAAGGATAACTCCAGAATAAAAACTTTCCACATCATATCAATAGACATCAAACTAAACTTTCCAAACAGTATCTTACCACACTCATATCAACAGACATCAAACTAAACTTTCCACACAGTATCTTACCATCAGCACTCATATCAACAGACATCAAACTAAACTTTCCACACAGTATCTTACCATCAGCACTCATATCAACAGACATCAAACTAAACTTTCCACACAGTATCTTACCATCAGCACTCATATCAACAGACATCAAACTAAATTTTCCACTTTTATTTAGATGAGCAGCTTTCATTTTCCTTTTGCGTTTGTTATTTTCATCCTGTTGTTCCTCCTCTGTATCCACGGAATCTGCACGACTGAGAACAGGAAATGAATGATGGTCAATATTTTATCTGGAATATGATTTTGTATTCCACAATATGCTGTCTATTTTCAAAATGTTTTCAAGGCTTTATAATCAAATAATACTAACTTTACAATGTCAAAAACATTTATTGTAATTGAATGATCAAGAACTCAATTTCTAACTTTCCTCTATGATCACTATTTTGTGACACAATACAGGAGATGTTTAAAAAGTTATTGGTCAGCACTTTTTCTTCCCATTTTCCATCAGATTAGAGTATTATAGTTGACACTCTGGATTTTTCTGCTCCTGGAAAAATTGTTCAATTGGATGTGTTGTCTAAAAGAAGGAAGTGTTAAGATGTTCATTGTCTTGTACTGGTCCTGTAAGCAAGATTTGAATTGTTTTGAAGCATTTTTGACAATTTGTTCTGAATTACATTGAAAGGTCATGCCATTTTGAAAACAAAATTAGTCTTTTGCTGAATATGATGGTATCGAAATCACTAAAGATGAACTTACTTCATGACAAAATGCCAAATCAGCCATTGATAAATTCAATAAGATTGCTTTGTGTTATCCTGTCACAATTACAGTACTCACTCTAGACGTTTCAAGGCTTGTTGAGGTAACCTTAAAAGTAATGAAGTGCCCCTGAACTTGAGCTGTCCTACAGCGTTTAAAAAATCATTGAGACCAAGATTGGCTTTGGGCTGTGTTCCAAAAACCCTGTAAACAGAGATAATGAATGCAATATTGTTAAAATAAAATGTGCTTGTATCAGGGGCACACTTAGTGTCTTTACATGTGAGTAAAGAGACATTCATCCTCCCTGCAGCTTTTGTCATTTAAATCTTGTGTTGAGCATGATGTTATAGTTTACTGTATAAACAGACCTCAAAAGCTGTGTATGTTGACAGCTTCCATTCCGAATTGACTTTGAAAATTGATTCAAAGAAAGTTTACAAATGTCAGCAAAAGTTAGAAACTTTTTGAGGCTCAGGCATTTGTAACGTCATTAAGAGTTTGTCTGAGCAAAATGTATTGAACGATTAGTCTCCATGGTGACTTTAGAGCCTGACTTTCATAATAGTGATAATAAGTATCAGTACTTTGCAGGTTCAAAGTCATTACTAGACTTCAAATCTTCGAGTGACTGTAATAGGGTAATCAAGTGTGACAATATTGATAAGACAGCGCCCCCATGAGACCATACTGACTTACTTTGCACTGGCAATGGCATCCTTCTCCAACACTTCATCCGTTACTGGCATTTTCTTATGCCTCCTAATATCTGATACCATTTCTCTAAAATATGAAGAATGTCTTCTCAGTCAAAATGCTTTCATTATTTGTTGAAAATTTCTCCGTTTATCAGATAGTTAATATCACTTTTTCAATGCACTAAAATTGCTAAAAGATTTTACAGCGGGATCATGAGCAGTAACAGCACACATCCATTGTCTTCAAATTATGATTTCTTACAAATGTTTGCAAAAATCAAGGAATTCCTGTTATCAAGCTGAGTCAGTAATCCAAACAAGACACTGAATCACTGAATAGTTAACTGTGAATGAACGTCTGGTTCTGCATTTTGGAATTCCTTCATAAGGACTAACCATGACTGTGTAACATATTTTGCACTCTAAGAAAATTCCAAAAGATGTTCTTGGGAAGCTGTTAGTTTGCCAAGTATTGCATTGAGGACGGGAGAATTTGATAAAAAATACCGTCAAGGACAGTGTGCTCATATTTGGTTTGAATTGGTCCATTCAAGAAATATTTAAACCACAAAAACAAGAATGACAAAAGTAAATACGATCTGAAACTTTAGGTACTGGAGGTCAACTTTAGCAACATGCACAGCAGAGGAATGTTTCAACACAGTCCCTCTTAGTTTGAGCAGGTCTGCCAATATGTAACAGTTCATGAACAATGACAGAAAATGACTCATAAGCTGTTTCAGTTACTGCCACCACTCCTACACATAATAGGTACACTGCATACAAATAGGTTAGAGATCATAGAAGCTCTGACTCAGATGTGTAGGCTGTTTCAGTTACTACCACCACTCCTGCACATTTGCAGGATTTCCCCTTTTTCTTACCTCATTTGCATATTTTTGACACTGACATGTTCATTTGAACAACGTCACATCTCAACCCCTGGGTCTACCTGTACACCAAATACTAAGATTGTAGATGTGGCGGTTTGGGAGCTTTTGCGTGTGAGGGACATACATCCGCACATACATAACAGACTATACATGCAAGATCCGAGGTACATGAATATTCCACTTGATTAAGGGTCAATTTAATACCGAAACAATGCTCATTAATGTAATCTGCATATTTGAATATCATTATACCTCGCATATTGCACTAATAGACACAGACAGACATACAGACGCCACCAACTCACCATATAAGCTAAAAAAGATGATGATAGCGCTCAAGAACTCACTTAAATTCAGAAAACTCCAGCATTCCATCATTGTTGATGTCATAGAAACGGAATATATATTTACAGCGTAGACCGAAAACGGCAAAAACTGACCCAAAATACAAAAATTGAAGATTTCATCAAATTTCACTATATCACACTAAGAGAACCCCAGAACCTGTATACCAATTATCAAAGGCATCAGACAAGTAGTTTTTGAGAAACACATTTTTTGACCAAAAATGGCAAAAATTGCACCAAAAATACAAAATTGCAGATTTCATCATAGATTCTGTACATCATATTTAGTTTATCTGTAGGAACCTGTATACCAAATATCAAAGCTGTCAGACGAGCGGTTTTGATGAAATAAATTTTTGACCAAAAATGACAAAAAATTCCTTAAAAATACAGATTTGCTAATTTCATCACACTTTGAACAAATCCAAGTTGGGTTATCCCTAGGGACCTGTATACCAAATATCAAAGCTGTCAGACGAGCGGTTTTGATGAAATAAATTTTTGACCAAAAATGACAAAAAAATTCCTTAAAAATACAGATTTGCTTATTTCATCACAATTTGAACAAATCCAAGTTGGGTTATCCCTAGGGACCTGTATACCAAATATCAAAGCTGTCAGACAAGCGGTTTTGATGAAATAAATTTTTGACCAAAAATGACAAAAAAATTCCTTAAAAATACAGATTTGCATATTTCATCACAATTTGAACAAATCCAAATTGGATTATCCCTAGGGACCTGTATACCAAATATCAAAGCTGTCTGACCAGCGGTTATGAAGATGAAGATTTTTTACCAAAAACGCCTTTTTTGGCACTAATTTGCATATTTTCAACAATATCAAAAAATCAAAAAAAGCACAATCATTTCAGGTCAGCCCAAAGTACTTACATGCTTATTTTTCATGTAATCTGCTCAGTGGTTATTGAGATTTTCAATTTTAACTGTTTTTACATTTTTTCACTTCATTTGCATATTTTTGGCAATGACAACTTCATTTGAACAAAATCTCATCTACAGCCCAACATCCATGTACACACCAAATATCAAGATGAAATGTGCAGCGGTTTTGGAGTTTTTGATGTTGACGGACAGACATACAGACATACAGACATACAGACATACAGACATTTCCCTAGCCTATAAGAATAGCTTCCATTGCCATATATACATATGGCTATGGAGCTAAAAAAAGATTATAATAGCGTTCAAGAACTCACTTAAATTCAGAAAACTCCAGCATTCCATCATTGTTGATGTCATAGAAACGGAATATATATTTACAGCGTTGTTCAGCGGGTGGTCCACCATGTGGAGTATGTTGCTGCATTGCAGCAAGACCACACAGAAACTCTTGAAACTGCAGATTGCCTCTGTTGTGAACATCAAAAGCCCTGTCAAAGAAGAACAAGATTTCAATACTTATTGTACTTGTTGTACTTGGGCCTCAGCCCAAGTACATTTGTTTTC
Organism: Ptychodera flava; assembly: GCF_041260155.1. Classification (NCBI taxonomy): domain Eukaryota; kingdom Metazoa; phylum Hemichordata; class Enteropneusta; family Ptychoderidae; genus Ptychodera; species Ptychodera flava. The sequence continues at coordinate 38,953,313 of NC_091939.1, read as the reverse complement.
ATTCCGTGGGAAAAAACTGTAAGGTATAACCATTTCTGGCTGAGACCAGGGAGGGCAAAATGTATTGGCTTCATCTTTCTTGGCATAATAAATGGCGTAATGATGTTAACTGAATGGAAGTGCTGCTCTCAGCCAGTCTTGAATAAGTGAGATGTGAATATAAATGCTTCTCTATCTGAGTTCTGGCCACAAAATCTTCTGAATATAATCAAAATGTGCATCGAAATGCAACAATTAATGCACCCTCCGTTTCCTAGGCGATGGCACGACCCTTGCTACACCCAGTGGACGAGCCAAAGTGGGAGGGGTAATTTCGGTTTGGTCGAACAGGAGGGCTCGAGACCAGAATTTAACATTTAAACTTGAAACATGTTTAATCACTGACAAGATGTGGATTAGTGTTAATCAAAGAGAAAGTTTGAAAAGGAAAGGTTTTATATCCCGGACACAATGAAAAACATTACGACTGGAAACTGTACCCCCGGTTGAGAATAGTAATGCCCACAGCGATGGAGAACACTTATCCTTGAGCTGAGAAAACCAGACCATCATTTCGAAATAGAGCTGCAGATTCGAGAAGCTCGTTAAAAATAGCTAGGTACACCCCGTGAGGGGTGGTTTCGCGTCTTGAGGGCAAATTTCGCCTCCTTCATTTAGAAATCGTACGTTTGTTTTTCCAGGGGAACACATCATTTGACACAAAATTTGCATGAAAGGGGTCGCCAGTAAGCACGTGGTCAAATCTGGCATAAGAAACAATATGAAATGTTGGGTAAAGCCAGTCCAAAATAAACCGATTTGAACTTTTGTGTTTTGTAATTTATACCACTGCAGTAACATGACTTTTTTTTGACAACATCACACAATTAATACGTTTTGAAACTGAATACTCCGACGTATTCTGTGTCCCCTTTGCTAAAAAATACGGTATGCCGATTACCATGTAAGGAGATGATGACGTCAAGACAGATTTGTAGTGCGTTTGGTCTTGGATGGTGCACGAAGTTTTGTCGAGGTAGCTTGTGTATTTATTTCCTAAATGGGAGATATTAGGGTCGATCTAAAAGAAGGCCGAAAAATGTTATGATACTCTAAGCGAGCTGAACTCCAATGCGAATGGTTGGATAATTTGGAGGATGTCTAGACTGATCTCGTCTCATTAAGGTTATTTGGCGGTCAGTATTGAATTTCAACTGCGTCACAAGTTTGCGTCGAACGGTCAACGAACGATATTTTAGAAATCTGGAGACATGGCACATCGCAGTTTTATTTTAGTATTTTATATTTTACAAAAGATGTAAGAAGCAATGATTTTGTTGAAAATTCTGAAAAAAATATAGGAAGATTTGATCGCGAACACATTTTCACTTGGGGGTCAACTAGCCCTGCGTACGATGCTGTGTGTTCCGCTACAGCTAACCGCCCCGATCACCACAGCCCTGCAAAGACCCGTACGTTGGGTCGGTGACTTCAAATCCATTTTGGGACTTGACGTAAAAACTGTGCTCTCGCTGTCGCTCGTAACTTTCGTAAATTACGAACAAAAATGAAAATTTACGAAAAAAAATGAATGCCCGATCGGCCATTTACGAACGATTTTGTTATTTTTGAAGCCTGATTTTCGGTCAAGATTGTGAATTCCGGGAAATACTGTCATATCTCGTCTTTCAAAACCTACGCTGCCCCTATCATCAGCGCATCGACACATGGTGATAGCTGGCTTTGGACTTTGACCTGTAATAACATGAGCATGCGCGAAAAGGTTTCAAGATCCCCGGGTCTTGTAATCTCATAGTGGTGTCATGCATTACCACCCCATTACGGTAGTTTCGAGACACCCAAACACTCACATGCTGTCAACTTTCCGAGTGGACTGTTGAAGCGGATCGAGGGAAGCGGGCAGTTACAAATACTTTGGATTGATAGTATTCAGCTGGGAAAGAAAGTTGGGCATAAAAACGGCAACTGATATGAAAAAAATACGAAACAATGAAACCGCCGAGCTAGAAGAGATCAAGAACAGTCAGCCTGAAAGACAGTCGAACTACAGCAGAACTGCAGAACATGTACTGCAGAGTGTTTTTCTGTGCATGGAGGTGGAAGCGAGCCGGAAATCTTAGATGTCATAGATTTGTCATTTGACGATCTGCAAATTGAATTGTTCAGTCAGCTTGCCAATTTTAATAGGTTTCCTTCAAAATATTTTACAAGAAACTGTCTCAGCAAATGTTATGAATACTGATAGTTTCTATGATCCAGAGAAAATGCTGTGCACAGTCCCATGACCAAAAAGTTATCCAGACAAAAAATAAATGACGATCATCTGCAGCGTTTTAAAAGTATAACTGTCTCTAAGAAAACATTAGCAGGATCACCAGTCTCAGTTTGCGTACTTAAATTTGATTGAGATGAGACAAAATTTGTGCGAAAGCACAGACTGCCAAATGTTCTGATCAGTGGTTGTTTAAAAAGAATTTTAGAGATGAACATGGCATAATGACTGCAGCTATAGAGGCACCACCTAGTACCTATGGGATGACATGCATACTTTAAAAGTAACAGAGCTTTCCAAATATGAAAAACAGGGGACAGATTTTCTAGCATCTAAAACTTGTGCAAACACTGATAATATTTGATAATATAAATGACCGCTTCATAAATTAATATATATAATCATCAACCACTGACTACACACACAAAGGGAGTTATGATTTGTGTCACAATACACTTGAACATGTTATGTTGTGTAATAGAGTAATTGAATAACATTCAATGGCCGTTGACCAAAATTACACACTTTATTGAGACAAGGAAGAAATTTCAATGTTACAAGCATTCATGACCCATGATGTACTGTGTTATTCAATAAATCTTTTGAAAATGCGTATCAAAATATGAGTTTTCATTGTCAAAAAAACTAAAAAGGGATTTTTCATTTTCTTTTGTCTTTAATGAAATCATTCATCATTTCTATCCCCTTAAAATCATCTATTGAGTACCAGAAGTGCTTGTTGAAAGTTGGTGGGTTCAGAATAACATAATTTGTGCTTACTAATATTTTTTGAACCCAATTCGTAAATTTACTAACAATTTCGAAAGGCCAGGGAGAGCACAGACAAAGCCAAATTACTGCCGAAATTCAGCGTTCTTGGGCCCAAGTCGTATCCCAGCCTACCTCAGCTACTCGATCGCTTCCAAAAATGACAGTCTTTTATTCACTTCTCGTAAATAACCGTCGATGTCGGCAACTCTCTCGCTGGCCCTGCGTACGATGCTGTGTGTTAGCTGTAGCACATAGCATCGTACGCAGGGCTAGGGGTCAACATGGGGTCGCAGCCATGTTGCCTCAAAACTTATTTCTGTCTGCACTCAAAACTCAAAAATGTCGCATATGAACCTGAAAAATCGATGTAATTTTGTCAAACTTCGGCAAAATTTCAGCCTATAGACAAAATTTCATCTAGGTAAGGTAAATTTACTGAAATTTGATCGACAAATAATCCTGAGCTTGAACGTGACAGCTCGCCTTCTCCGGGAAGTCATGCATCCGGCCAGCTGCCCATATGGCCGGGTGCATGAGATTGTTTTCAAGCGACGGCGGCAGACCGTACGGGGCTCTGGATATGAACCTACCGCCGGTGTAGCTGTAATAACTGTTGCGTTGTTTTTAATCACCACGGACGAAGTCCGAGGGGACTTATAGGTTTGGTCATGTCCGTGCGTCCGTTCACGCCTAGTACCCAACCCCATACAGATGCACATCGATTTGTTTCACAATGCTTTCAAATTTGGCCGTGTTAGAGGACTTTTTAGTTTACACCTCCATAGACTCCCATGTATAAGGCAGTTCTCCATAGATTCGCATGTATGATGCCAAGAAAAATAAAATTTAGATTCTCATCGTATTCATATTGCCTAAAGGATGCAGTGACAGTTTTTTTGTCCCCACGGATAAAGTCCAGGGGGCTTATAGATTGGCTCATATCCGTCCGTGAGTCCATCAGTGAGTCCATCGGTTCACGCAGATATCTCAGACATTTTGACAAAATATCATGTGACCTTGGTGACCTTTGACCTCAAATATACATTATTGTCCATAACTCAGTAACCACAAGTGCTAAACCTTTCATATTTGGTATGATGGGACACCTTATGACGCCACATATTGTACCCCATTAATTATGTGCATATCTAATTGTGAGCGAGCCAATAGAGCAAGAGGTCTGATTTCTGGTATATAGGGATAAGTTAACAATATAATTTGTTTGACAAAACTTCACGTGACCTCAATGACCTTTGACCTCAAATATACATATTTGTCCACAACTCAGTAACCACAAGTGCTACACCCTTCATATTTGGTATGAAAGGACACCTTATGACACCATATATTGTACCTCATTAATTATGTGCATATCTTATTTTGAGCGAGCCAATAGAGCTAGAGGTCTGATTTTTGGTATATAGGAATAACTTAGCAATACAATTATTATGACAAAATGTGACGTGACCTCAATGACCTTTGACCTCAAATATATATATTTGTCCACAACTCAGTAACCACAAGTGCTACATCCTTCATATTTGGTATGATAAGACACCTTATGACACCACATATTGTACCTCATTAATTATGCGCATATATAATTTTGAGCGCGCCAATAGAGCTAGAGGTCTGATTTTTGGTATGTAGGAATAACTTAGCAATACAATTATTTTGACAAAATGTCACGTGACCTCGATGACCTTTGACCTCAAATATATATATTTCTCCACAACTCAGTAACCACAAGTGCTACACCCTTCATAAATGGTATGATGGGACACCTTATGACACCACATATTGTACCTCATTAATTATGCGCATATCTAATTCTGAGCAAGCCAATAGAGCTGGATGTCCGATTTTTGGTATATAGGGATAACTATAGGGTAGAAATCTAAATATGCCCATCTAAATATTAGACATCTACCATCGAGAACAAAAGAAATTTGCTGTAATTTGAATATTTAAGGAGTTTAAGCAATTCCCGCTATAAATAAAGAACCCCTGCCTCAAACTCCACAAAAGTTGCTAGACATATTTTGCCGTTGTCATGCCATTGCTTCGTTTAATAACCAGTTAATCAAATGCCTCATTGACAGGAGGAAATTCAAGACCATATTTGAATAGTAGTATATATTGTCCTCAAAATTACTCTATCATGGCCCAAGTACTCATTGCCTTCAGCAATACTGCCTTGTTACCATAAATTTCAAAATAGAAACAAGAGAATTGTTTCACAGAATTCTGCCAGACTTGTTTCTTATGACACAGCAATTTGACCGTTTTTTCTAAAATTACTGAGTGCTGGCAGCCTGAGGAACTCCAAATCACAATACATGTAATTCTTCGTAAAAACACACATAAGGCCAAAAAAGAAAAAGAAATGTTTCTGGTCAGCGCGCGCGTCACTTGAACAACAGCGCGTCACCCTTTTTTTTTCTGTTTGTGGCCGGCGGCCGTGGCTGACACCAAACCAAAATAATGAAGAAAGAGAAAATTCTGTGGGGGGCATGATCAGTGACTGCATGAACAGTATATATGTGACTATATTGATAAAACTATAAAACTGACCCTCCTCCCTCTCCTTGAGGGAAAAAAAATAAAAATAAATAAAAATGAAATGCGCGTCGCCGCACCATTTTTTAAAGGAAGACCTGACCAGAAACATTTCTTTTTTTTTTTGGCCTAAATGCTTTTCTAACTGAAACGCATTTTCATTGCAAAGACTAAGTTTTTAGACTAGTTAATTCATTTTTATTTGTCAGCCCTTTTTGATGAGAATTTGGTAGGAATTATGTACAAAGTTCATTGTGTTCCAATGTGCGTGGTAACTCTTTGTTTTAAGAACTATGTACATTAAGGTCTGGGCATCAAAGCTAATGAGTCAATAGATGATAATGAGTCTAGAACACTCAAAAGAGAACTTCCTTACCTGAACAAATGAGGGCAGTGTTCTTCCGTAACACCTTTGCCTATCATAAGCTTTGTGAAGACAGACTTATTCATGTTTAAACAAGGTGAACAGACATCTAAGAACTCTTCTAGCACAAGTTCTTGTTCTGTCACATCAAAAAAAGTGAATGTTATCAGACTTTGCAGTTGCATGTAAGAATATTTCACATCTTGGAAGATATTTCCATCCATTGGTATTATTTTCTTGTGTTGAAGTTAAACATACTATAGCACTGAAAAGTTACAGTATCGCTTTGCTGCTAAATGAGAGTTACAAGCTGTCATTATGATCCTAATACGATTTTCAAATGTGAGAAACACAGAAGCAATCATACAAAGCACTATATTAAATGTTTACATTTCAACAAAAAATACCGCAATTATACGGTGTCGCTCAAATTTGATCAGAATTGGTACATACCAGTATGGGTATCAAAGATCAACAATAAATGTTGTTTCTATCTGTTCAGTGCAGGAAAATTCTACGTTGATGTTATGACAATGATTTCTGCACAGTACAACCAGAAAAACAACAAGAAATATTTAAACCAGAAAAACAAGAATGACAAAAGTAATTAAGGTCTGAAACTTTAGGTACTGGAGGTCAACTTTAGCAACATGCATAGCAGAAAGGCAGCTAACCCCCTTAGTTTGACCATAGACGGTCTTCCTACCCTCTACTGAGGGTCTTCCTCCCTATACTGCATATGGTTTGAGCAGGTCTGTTAATATGTAACAGTTCAATGACAATGACAGGAAATGACTCAAGTCAGTGGAGTACCGGTAAGCCTGTTTCAAGCCTGTTTCAGAATTTCGCTTTTTCTTACCTCATTTGCACATTTTTTACACTGATGTGTTCATATGAACAAATTCACATCTCAACCCCTACATCTACCTGTACACCAAATATATACTGAGACGGTAGCTTTGGCGGTATGGGAGCCTTTGTGTGTGACGGACATACATCCGCACATACCCACAAATATACAGACATACAGATGCCACTCAGACTCATCATATAAGCTCTTTTTTGGTATTTATATATAAAACCAAATATGAGCTAAAAGACACTCAAAATGTCTTTCTGGTTGACATGATCCCAGCAACTCTCATAATAATATCTTGAACACTTCTCATTACTTCCGCATTGTATAAAATAAAAAAGCAATTCCACATAATTTTCCTGCTAGAATTCCCTGGGGATTTAACTCACTTATGTCATGTGGGAAACTATTGAGTGTTGTGATTTTGAAGTTATTCATAAATGTTCCAAAACCTAAGCAAACAACTCTGATACTACTGGTGCTATGTATGAAGAGTTTAAATGTAATGTTTTGCATGGTTAAAAAATACACTTTGAATGTGACGGTCCAGAACCCCCCTTCCATGTCTATCATCAGCATTTTGCTATACATGCCATAATGAAACTGTAAACCATTAATTTTTGACATCAAGAATAAAATTGGGGTTCACTGAGCATTACTAGAGAAACAAATTACACAACAGTTTCCGATATTTAAAATTCAAAATGGCCACCATCAACGTGTTAACTATATGGGGAAAAACTAAATTTCTGATTTTCAAAGAACCAAGCTTGTGAAAACTTTGTTTACTCTTAAAGGTTCAAAATGAGCCTCCACAAGTGGTAGACATACAACATAAATATTGTAAAAGTTTGAGAGTCTGAACATCTGTTCCCCTGGCACATTCTACCTTAATCCTCGTAGTCTTGCACTCTGGTCACATGACTGATTATGTCAATTTTCCTATCATGCACTGGCCCCATAAGACTATAATGTCTTCATTGCAGCCTTTGATCAAATTGATCACCCATGGCATACAAACTCTGACTTACCAGTGCGACCAAATTTGGCAGCTTGAAGTAATTGAACGTTTGGTGATGGACTAGCTATATGATCCACAGTCTTCAGTAAATGTATTGAACCTTCCTTTAGAATTGAGAGAGGATAAATAGTTCCACCTGGAATAATGTGACATATACAAAATACAACATAAACATTGAAAACAACTATAGTGTTTCAACCTTTTAGCAATGCATGTGAAACATTAAATTTCCCGGGTAAACAAGTGGTAAAAAACTTGGTTTGATGTAGTCAGTTTAGATGTGTGCAATAACTTCATTCATTACAAAAGTGTCTTCAACTTCTGCAAAAAACAAAATTACATCATTTATTGCTCTTAACTCTTATAAAGGGCCATTTTTGTGGTCACACATAAATTTTTTAATTCAAACTTCCCTACCTTCCCTGATATGTTTGGCTAATTCAAGAGGTTCCATTCCAAGTAAGCCTGGTTCTTGACTACTTAATTCCTGAATCTCATCCCAGGAATACCATTTGACAAAGTCTTCAAGTTCAACTTCCACTGTTTTCTTCTCATTTCCATGAGGGATTGATCTCTTGCGATTTATTTTCACTTTGGGAGAGGCCAAGAATCTTATATGTAGTACAGACCGGTGTATATCTGGTAGTGTTGTATGATTGACACTGAGTATTCCTGTAACTTCGGCATCAATACCAGTCTTCTGCAAAAAAAGGTGATACAATCATCTGTTAATAATAACAATAATAATATTTTATTGCTTGCTTGTAAATATAGGATTTACATCACATTTGTGGCAATACAAGCGTGATACAAAAATAAGTTCAAATTTTTCTTCAATAAAAATAAAGTATTACAGTATAATAATAGTAGCTAATAATAAATATAACTAGGTATTTCGTTGTTTATATAAAGTAAAAATATAATCTGCAAGTTCTTCATTAAAAGATAACTCTTGTTTTGTTAGTAGAGAAATAAGCTGATTTTCAGTTGATCGTTTGGGAAATTGATTTTACTGAAAAAGTTCTTTCTTTGGACTTTGCATTTCTGACAGACTAATAAAAAGTGTGTTTCATCTTCAATACTGTTGGTGTTACACTGATTGCAGTATCTTTCAGTAATTGGGGTTTGTGGAACAGTGTGTCTCCCTTAATTGTTAATTGTTAAATGTTAATTGTGTTTGCTGTTGAAACAAACAGCAAAGAAAGTGACGGCATGTAATCCTTCCAAATAAGAATTTGATTATGCACCCAACGAGGCAGAAGTTGTTACCAATCTCTACGACTGAAATTGTTCATATTGTAAGGGCCTGATGGTAAACTATATTATAATATTCATTATAGAACAGAAGGTCTATGAAAAATGATAGCCGAGAGTCCCTGCGTATAACGTACAGGAATCTACAGTGTTCTCTCAGGATCTGGTCAAATAGGGGCCAGCGACAAGATCCTCTTTGATCACCAGCACAGAGGAATACCAGTGTTGTCCTTAGAAGCCGGGTGCCGGGTAAATAACCCGGCTGTTTTGCATTTTTTCCCGGCTACTTTTAACGTAATTAGATTATTTTATAGACCTGTAATTTCGGGATTGCACTGCCAGCTGTTAGACGGCACACGTACGATTAGCAGTTTCGCGACCCTTTTCCCCGCATGGAACTGCACAAACATAAAACAGTTTCTAAATACCCGTTTGTGGCTTTTTGAGTCCGATCTTTTATTTGTTAAATAGTGTGATTGGCTGATGGACGCGTCTATGGTGTTGTCTTTGTAACGAGCAGTGTAATTGGTTTGATTAGTATGAAGTCATCTTAGGTCTTTTTAACGATAGCGTAAAATGAAATGTGGCGTCGGCCACCGGCACCTTGTCGATGGAATATTTTTTCCCGAAGAAAGCCCGTTCGAAAGCTATACTTGATTCCAACAATACATTTAGTTTATGTAAAAAAACTTCAATTTCGCTAAATTTGTGAGAGAAAAAAGCGCCGAAAAGATGTGATTTTGATCGACTATTCGAAGTTCATGACGCAGCTAGTTTTCCTCCGCCGCGCTGCTGCCAACGGTCAGTACGAGTATGATCTTCTCAACAAATCAAGTTATTCTCAGAGCAATAGCGACGCATTTTCTAGATTTAAAAACAATGAGCTAGAACTGAATTTTTTAGAACCAACTGTTTATTTGAATGGGTATTTTTTTCCTTGATTATTTTTACGTACTAGAATCCACGGTCACAGGCATGTGTGTTGCCGACCGTTGCCGACCGGCGCATCATCGTCACGCCTCACGGCTTCACTGTGGCGCTGATCCCCTGGGTTCAATTTCACTGCGCCTCTCCATGTTCTCCATGTTGGGTTGCCCGATAGTGTATTTTGATGGACTCTCTGAATCATTTTTTCACGGACTTGTGGAGCAAATTTGAAGAAAATAGAGTTGTTTCCTTCCGACGCCATGCTGCATATCTGCTTTGATCAAATTAGGGGACAGCTTCGCCGCTCGCGCCGCATGCAGGTTCGAGGTCTGGCATGCGAGACTAAGTCGCGGAGAGTGCTTTCGCAACTATTATTGTTTGCGTATTATAACTCATAATAAAAAAAATGCGTCGAGACTCAATCCAATGCGTAATATTATTACACATTGGATCGACTCTCTACGCATTTTTCATTGTTATGAGTTTTCGATATACGCATTTTTTTTGCGTAAATGCGAACATGTGACAGTGAATTATCTTACCGATGTTTTTTTAAACAACAGCGAATGTGTTTTTATTAGAATACTGTCGGTATTTTGAATTTTCAAACCTCATTTTGGGAAATGAGCAATGAAATGAGCAGACTGCAGGAGATTTAAGATTAAATGTTAAATCTTCAATGCAAATAAAACCATAAGTGTGTCATAAAAAACAAAATCATGTTTGTTTGTTTTGTTGTATGTGAGCCACGTCTAAGACACACAACAAAAGTACTGTTTCAGTCTCAGCTAAATGTCACCTCAGATGCCACCAGAGAACACCATTTCCACTCCAAAATTTCGTTTTTCGCCTTGCGAGAGGGGGGACACCCCCTCTCGCGCTCTCCCCCCCCCCCCTCGTTCGCTACGCTCACTCGCCCCTCGGTAGCTTCGCTCCGTCGCAGTCCACCCGGCTACTTTCTTGAATTGCCCGGCTACTTTTAGATATAAGGACAACACTGGAATACGAATGATGCTGCAAGATAATCAGTTTTCACAAATAGGGATGAAATTGATGATTAGATTTGATGCAGTTGTGCGTCTGCTGCTCAGCTGCTTCCCTATTCCGTTCTACATCATATGTTCATGTTGCTGCGGTTCCGTAGCCCTGCCACTTCCTGGCTGGTTGTTGTGGAACCAGCCAGGGAGTGGTAGGGCTACGGAACCGCAGCAAAATGTTCATGTTTGCATCCTGCTGGGTTTGTGTTCAGGGCCTGACGCTTGAATCAAGTCACAGCACGTCGCATGGTGATCGATATCGATTTTTGATAGGTGGGCATGATATGTCAGTGTCATTTTACATATTGACTATTTGTGTATAGTCGTTTGAATAAACGAGACGCCATCGATTACAATACAGGGCTATATTGAAAACATTGCTTGAAGTTGACCCACTGTCCCCCGGGCGGTTCATGAGTTCACTCACCCTGATAGCTATGGCGGCTGCATCCATGAAAGTCTGTTTTTCATGGCAGACACTGGCATACGGTAGCCACCATCCTTTTGTATCACCATATTTCACCAACAGGAATCGATGGTCTGTGTCACGGTGAACAAATACGGTAACGTTTCGAGTCGTTGAAAGTTCCGATTCCACAGAAGACTCAAAACTGTACGTCGCCATATTCATGTCAACAAAACTTGATTGGGTCAAAGACAGTCCATTTTGACGAAAGGTTGGAAAGGTATGTCAAATTTTATGTCAACTGCAACTACAACTTTAATATCGGTGTTATTACTAGTCCAATTTCGTGTTTAGTCGCAATAAATATGTTATAATTATCTGGGATAGGACAGTCGTCATAATACCTTCAAATACTTGACGTCGTAATATTAGTATGCACATTATGATATTGCTCCTTCCCGATGTAATTAATTGGTATACCCCACTTCCGTTTCCTACTAGCTGGGCACACGTGCCGTACCGATCTTAAGTTTGTGAAAGGAGGAATTTGCCAGCGTTTTCGGATTGTTTTCCTCTAATCAGACCATTTCTGACGTCAATTAGTTGAAGGAATGAAGATTTGTGAAGTTTGTAGGGAAGAATCGCCAAAATACCGATGCCCAAAATGCAAGATTCAATAGTGAGTATTCGATGTAGTAGTGGCACTAGTGTACTGAGTAGTCTGAGTACTGAACGCACTTGAACTTTCACCAGTTCAGTAATCTACAAAGTAGAATTAAGCGCTGTCTGCCGCAAATAAAACAGTGCTCAGTTCATATTGTTTGTTGTTTAGTTTATTGTGTAATAAAGACTTTCATACTTCCGTTTACATCAACAGTAGCCCTCGTGATCTTCACTAAAAAGGAACTGAAACTCTAGTTGTTTCGTAAACGGCCATAGGCGATGGCCGGTAAGCCTAGCCCTACCACGCAAAGAGAGAGATGGTCGCATTGCACAAAACCGCTTTTAAAGAATTTGTAGCCATGCTTATTTTGGAAAATAAAATAACGAACTTTTTAGGGGGTAGGGGGAATGTATGCATGCTGCACCAGATTAAAAAATACATTTTCGAATGCAAAAAGAAAAGTGCTGGTTAGTAAGTGTTGGCATGGTGACCCCTTCCTAAATGCAATGGATGCATCCCTGATTGTTGGATAAGGGTTGTTTGTCGTACATATAGGATAAGTAGGATAACAATGTCTAGTCTAGAAGCTAGCCAGTCAGTTTGTAGTTTGCAGAACTATAATATGAACACCTAAATTCTAGATTAAGATACCACAAGTCTGTTTCTGTGTCTGATAAAGCATATTATGGACTATAGAGGAATTGAATATAATGGACAAAAACTATTAAAACTCTAATTCAATATTGGCAATGTATGAAAATGGCAGAGTTTCTCTTTCAAGATTGAAGACTAACTTCACATAGCTTCCTCTAAGTTGGTTTTCATTAGCAGACAATGGGTAACCTGAATTTGCAAAGAGAGTTCATCAAAGACATCTATCCACCAATAATGAAATGATTTACATGGTCAAGCACTTACTCCCACTTAAGGAATCTGGTTTAGAATTCCTTTCATCTGACATTGTACCTTTGAAATAAAGAACACTTCTATGCATGTTCACAAATTCTCAGTTTTATTTCTATTGTTTTCAGCTGTTCACTGAAATGCTACAAAGAACACAAAGGTAAGATATAAAGGGAAAGAAGTTGACCAAGAAGTTATTCAAAAAGTTGGATGGGACCCCACAATAGCAAAAATGAAGAATACTGAGTTCTTTCAAAGCAGTGTTGCAATTCCATACTGTAATGATAAAATTAAAATAAAAAAATGACAGTACCAAGTATTTTTTTTGGTAACGTATCAAGTGATTATTGTGTTTAATTGTATGTTGCAACAACCAGGACAGATAACCTGTAGTGTTCTATTTGGTTATACGGTATGATGTGAATATTGCTATTTGGCAAACCATTGCTATTCAAAATCCAAAATCAAATCATGGTTTATTTTATGTCAACCACATGTCCATCAGTGGATGCACCATAAAGGTTCTAAATATCATGAAACTACCTTCTTTGTATATGTTGCTAATCATAAATTGAATGTTAACAATAACTAATGTGAAAACTGCCACCCATGATCCTTAAACACTGTTTTAACTGTGTTGTTCTCCGTCTTCAGTGATATATGACACTAATGATGGTACTGGTACTGATGTCAAACACAATATGATTAATTATGTGGTTCAGTTTGGTGATTGGCATATTCTTCTGTACAGTTTTAGAGCATTGGACAGGAAACTCAGCCGTTGATTGGTAAATATTTGTGGCAAAATTGGACTTAGTAGCACTGCCTGTCTTGTTTTACATGTAAATGTTATTTTCTCTATTCAGATACAGTATGTATAAAGCCACAGGATGACAAAGAAAACAAGATAGAGCCAGACAGAGTGGCAGTATCAAGCAGACTCAACACGGAGAGTACTCACTCAAGTAGAGGTAAAGTAAAGTTAATTCAAGTTGTAACACTTTCATTTTTGGCAGAAGACCAAATTTACAATCTTCACTTTATTATATCATGGAGATTTACATCAAAATATCATGATAATATGCCATGATCATTTCCATTTCAACTCGCAGTATTGCCCTTTATCACAACAAATGAAAATTACCTCAGTGTAGGTATCAACTTGTACAGCTCAGGGCAGCATTATTCTGTCTGTGTAAGCCATACTTCCCATCAAACATGGCTCTGGGTTTAGACCCCGGCTATGCTCTTGGCTACATATTGACAAAATACATTCTTAGCATTGGAAATGAACAACTGCTGTTCTAATTGCACTATTTAACATCACCATACTGCCACATGTACTTCATTAATTTTGAAATAAACTTTGATACCATGTGTCTGTTCAGAGGATGGTGAGATATGGAGTGATGACAGTGATCAAGATCAGACAGAATACATGGAAGAAGATGAAGATAAAGTGTCAATAGAGTCTCTTAGAAAACTAGGTCAGAATTGTTTAGATCAATCAGCATGCATTCATCACATTGTCTGAGTAATGTGATGAGTCATAGTAACATCTGCAGTGAAGATAAAGTAATGCCTTGTGTCTTGGACAGTGTTTGCAGTTTCAAATTTGATAAGACATTGAATACATAAAACCATTGATTGGCTGGTTGATTGTTATCTGGTGTATCTTTCAGATTGAAATATAAACAAGTATCAAGATGATGCCAATATCAATTTTGTTGTATAAAAACTTTTATGCCCAAGGAAAAGAAAGTATACTTGCAAATCTTTTGTAATAGGATAGTAAAATGAAGATTGTGATGAGATGTTGTGATGTTATGTACAAGTATGAAATTAAGTCTAGTAGAATGCTATTCTACCCAAAGATAAAAATTATTCAACTTTAAAAAATGCATATGCGTATCAGTAAGTGTTGTTAGGTTGGTATTTTCATCCCCTGAACTGTCGGTATGTGTGTATTTGTGCAATTCATCAGTTTGTATCACATCTTTTTAACAAAAAAGTCTGACATGACCATCTGTTTAGCATGGAGCTATCTGAGTGGCTCATATTTTGAGAAATAAAGTGTGAAAGTCAATATGAGAAATTAAGATTGAATTTTACATTGTGTTTTCTTTTGCAGGAGAGTCAGCGGAATTGAAAAGTTTGCTTGGAAACCCTCACCTACGGAAATTAATGACGGAAGTAGATGATGCAGAAAATAAAGACAAGGCCATGCAGAGAGCAATGCAGGAACCATTATTTCTAGAATTTGCTGATCAGTGTTTACAGATTGTATCAGATTACAAAACTGAAAATGAAACATAGAAGTGTTTATTTAATCAAAGCTTCACTTCCTACAAACACCATCAAAGCTATGGATCACTGTGGTAATATGGCTGTTGAGTACCTGACACATGGATGAAAATAATGGTTCTTGAAGTATATACTGTGTACCATTGATAGGAGAGAGAGAGAAGTCATCGAACTCTTGGTTCTCTAGATTTTACACAATTCCTAAACATTACTCTAAGCACTTCGGCTTGGCTTGAATCTTGGTCCATAAAACCAGCATTTGAGTTTAGATTTTGAGAATGACATTTACATACCAATGCCTTTATACACTGAAGTTAGTCATACTGAGCTTTGTCAGTCATATTCATCATCATCATCAGTTTATTTCGCTAGAAATATAAAGTTACACTCATCATAGACCCTCAAAAAGACAGTTGGAGACTTAATAAAACTTCATTGTTTCCAGGCTTTTTATGAAATGATAGTGAGCTCGGACTGACAGTTAAATGAAAGCGCTTTAAAGGAAAACTATACACTATCAAACGACAACTTTTTGGTAGCTCTTTGTTGTTATTAAGATGTTACATAGTTACATTTAACTTAAAAATTATATCAAAAGAGAAAGGTTTTCTTTCTTTTCTTCATATCTGAAAACCTGAACACTCTGTTCCTTCAGATTCTAGTATGTATCACTTTACATTGGAACCGAAAATGTTACCTAACAATTATGTGCAGACAGAAATCACCAAATACAATGCCATATCCGAAGTTGTCGCCTAGATTCCTAAAAAGTTGGTCCCTTGGACGAGCCTGTTTCTTTCCTGTTGCTGCAGATTTACCGATATCGCAAACTTCAAAATGGCCGCCATCTCAGTTTTAACACTATGGAAAAAATACTATGCACTCACTCAAAAACTCATGGAAAAATGAAAATAGAAGAAATCTGTACAATTGCGAAATTAATGTTCTATAAAACAGTGAGGAGATACATGACCTTTGTACTTAGTAAAGAATAACATCACAAGTTTGATGTAGGAACGAAAAGTTGGTCCTATTAATTTCCTGAGGGGGTGTATCAACCCCAAGTAGTTTCTATCCCCCATGAATATTTTGAACAATAAAAGAAAAGTGCATCTTTTCAATTGAAACTCAGCAGGCGGGGTGTTTTTGTTGAGACACTTGTAATGACGACCCAGTTTTCACATCAAAAGGCGGACACAAGAATTATTTTTTTGTGCACTTCTCATCATCATGGAAGAACTCAGTTGTTTTAATTACTGACCTCTTTGCTTGGTGAGTCAGTACCATTGGTTGTGCGAGTTCTAATCCAATATTAAAATTAATGAACTGAACACAAACTAATGGAGTTTTTTTGTATGTATCTATGAAGGGGCAGGCAGCCATTTCTCAGCAATTTTATGCAGAGATGTTTACATATAGTATCCTAGTTTATGATTGAACAAACATAATATTCCTAGGGGACAGTGAACATTGTTCTCAAATGTCTTCACATGGCAATTTGAAAATTTGACCTTACTCTCTCACTGCTTTAACATTCTCTCTTTATGAAAACTCCCCATTGAATATCTTATAGCTCTACATTGCCCTTTCCCCTCCTCATGACCTTACAGCCAACATTAACACCATAACAGCCAAATCCTACTCTGGTCTTTTCCACTCAGTAAAAGAATAAAATTGGCCAATCCACTGACCATAAAGAATTACATAATGCCCAATAAGAAACTGCTTACTGACACCCTTTTACATGAGGTTTTGTTAGATTCCCTTTTTTGTGCAACTCTGCTTTACTTCCCACTTTAGCTTCATGAAACAGGACCAACAACTTTGCAGCAGTGTAGATTCCAGTTGGAGAGTTGCTTTGACTGGATTCAATTAGATTCACACAGTGTGCTGTGCGACATCCTGCAACATTTAATTTTTACAGTGTTTTTGTACGCAAATTTGTTTACCAAAGAATTGAAATGTATTGGTTTGTGAATTAAATATACATGATATATTGATTTCATATTCAGTTCAACCTTAGAGCAGGCCATCATTTGCCGTGTTTGATATAGAAGAGCTTTGTGACTGGTTCTATGTAAGATTGGTGAGTCGGGGGAAAAAATGAATTAAAGATTTTTATCCGACATTGAAGTTATGATGTTGCTCCTAGCCTTCCTTGACGAATATTTTTCTAACTTGAACTTTAAAGCTCAGCAAGTATGGTTTGAGTAACTTGTATTTTTATAGATTTCAGTTTACTTGAACAGGGCAGATAGTTTGGTGTGATCATGAGAAATCCTGGTATTTGCAATGTCAGTGTATGTGTAATGTTTAAGGTATGGTGGTGCAGTTTTACTGTGCAATCACATGGTTCATAAACAAAGCTGTGTAGGAAAAAAAATTCCATATACTGTTGTTATTTTTTTCGAAGGATTCATCCTTTTTACATCCATAGAACTTTGTTTTGGGACAAGTAGTTAGAGGATCTCTTTCAATAAATTATTGTGCTCAGATCTGGTAAATTGTTGCTTTAACTATCAAAGTGAGACCAGAAGAGTAAAATTGTCCAAAAAAATGCTGATGGTCAAATATCTTTTATTTATATTAGTTACATGAAATACACAAGTATCTTGAAATAAATTACAGAATGCAGGAAACTTGTATTTTCCTTTGTCATACACTTTCCATATAATAGTTTATCTTTCTACTTTGCTTGATGCAAATAGCCTTGCTTTCAAGGGTGAGTAAAGATTCTGTTGTTGTGCCAATAGAGAGTTCTTAAAGTTAATGTACTGAAAATACTTTTCAAAACGGTAAGAACAGGACTGATTTTGGTTCATATGGATAAATAATGCAACATATCGAAAGGTGTCAATGTAACCAGTAATTCAGGAAAAGTATTCCTTCGTTTCTTTACATGTATTTACAAGAGTAAATATATCAAGAAGAGGATGGAATGTCATGCTGAGGTATTGCTCAGGATCTATTAATCAAATTACAAAACCACTTGATTTGGTTCAAATCGTTCAGTTTTCAAAACTAAACTCGTTTGCAACAGCTTTACGTTAACATCTATCGCCTTGTTTCATACAAAACTTTGTTTGGTGACTGCTAATCTAGATTTTGATGTCAAACAAGACAGATAAGTGTCTAATGTTCTAGAATGAATACAATTTAAGCAGTTGTACCCGACTTCCAGGGTTTATCTTTTCAGTAAAATACACGCTATTCAAGCAGGTTCATGTGATCTTAATATGATATATACACAATGACATGTGCTATAAATGACTTAAATCACAGACTTCAGGTATTGTTAATTTAAAATGCAAAGAGCGATTTGCTTTCCGATTTCCAAGTTTTCTGGATATGGCGTAATCACACCTGTAGATTCTTACAAACGTGAGACAAAACATTATGTTTTGGCGATGAATGTTCTCACAAATGGGGTGACTACCCTCAGCAAATCCTGTGGCATTACCACAGAGGTGCGCTACCTCCATTATTATTTTATACTAATGAACTTTCAACTTCAACATATTCTCCAAACACATTTTGTGTCACCACACAGTCAACAATATTTTATCCAGTGATGGAAACCTATGACACTTCCTGTCAACTCCATTTTACATAGAGGTTCGTTATGGTCTTCATCTTTTGTCGGCATGAAGAGCTCTTCCCAGAAATGTGACGGGTATCTTTTCGCGAACTGCTTTGAACATTGAAGTATACTTGACTATCAGAAAGCTGTCGAAGTGTTTTCAAAATATCCTTTCAAATTCGTCAAGAAAATTTGATATTTGTCATGAGTAAAAGACGTGACATAACGTTTTAGAAAATTAGGGCAAGTGACGACAAGTTCTTCTCTCACAAGTGTCTTTGGTTTCATGGCTGCAACACTGCTGTTTGTGACTGTATTGTCTTCAATGACTGTCCGTTCGTCAAGTGGAATGTTTACATTTAACAACGCATCATTGGTACTTTGATTAATTTGAATAGGTTCCAACATCCACCTTTGATATACAGTCAGTAACCCGCCAAATATTTCTGACGTCATTGTTATTTCTTCGTGCGATCTAGGTAAATGAGGAAACGAAAGGAAGTAAGCATTTGAATATAAGAGGGCGCGGTTGTGCACGAATTCATAATCACTGCAATATCAAAAGATTTGCAAATAGCAGGAATTAACAATGACAGCAAGGCAGTATCAGATATTATATCATACCAGTATATTGATGGCGGAAATGCTGCGATCTGATTGGTCGAGACGCGATAACAACCTTGGTATATTGGCGATATACCATGGCAGGCATGCGCACGAGCTCTCAGCTTGAGTAAAAGTCCGTTTTTGACATTCCACGCCAGAATTTCAATATACTGTTATGATATAATAACAATAAATCACACCAAGCGACGGTATACCACTCGATTTTGACCAGTTCACTTCATATATGCACGAACGATAGCGAGTGCATATATGTCGTGAACTGGTCAAAATCGAGTGGTATACCATCGCTGGGTGTGCTTTATTGCTTAATTATTAACTATATCACTTCCAATGTGAAATACACAATTTGGAATATTGAAAATTCATACTCTTGGTGAGACTACCGTTTAATAACTTCCATGTTATGCAGTTCAAATAAATTAATCTTTCGAGAAAGATCACCGCAATCCGCAATGATCAACAGGTGACTGTTCTCTGAGCTCATAGGGTGAGTAATTAGCACAAATTGTCCAATTTTCATAGAAAATGATTGGTAAACTATATAGGACAGTTTGAGGAAATTCGATATTGTATCATTTCATTCAGATTTATGACTAAGGTACGACCAAACGTCCTCCAGGCTACTTGAATCGAAAGGTATACAGCAAAAGGAAATTTATCGAAGATAAAGTTCAGAAATACCGTGATTATATCCCCTGAACAACATGAATTGTCGAAAGTTCATCCTTTCCAGTTGAGAAATTCATCATGGACATGGAAATTGCATATATTTTTTCTTTTTTGTTTGATTGCATAATTCCCAACTACGTGTTCTGTGAGCTTACGCTTGCTATTCATATCTGCGGCTTACCACGCCCGTTTTATGTTATTAAGATCTGAAGTAGATATAGGCGAGTGTCGTTAAATTAAAACTCACGTTTTCGATCTCACAATACATGTGTAGTAGCTGACATGAACATAGTAGCTCAAAATAGGAATCTTCGATATGGCTGTGTGACATGTACTCCTCTTGTCTTTAAAATCTTCATCCTGAAACTTTCTCAACCAAGGCCATTCTGAAATGAAAATATTTAAATAGAATGATCACCCAAGGTAATAAACATACAATCAGAATTTAATCGTTATTTAAGTGGTGCAGTGAAGGTTGTTAGTAGTTTGTTATCGGTCTATGCAGACAATGTGGTCTTGTTCCAGAAAAAAAACATTAGAAATAACTGATTGAAAAAAAGATGTGAAATTTAAATGGAATGAAAGCTCAAAGCAGAGACTGCTGCATTGCTTTTAATTCTATAATATAATATAATTTATATTGTAAGAGAGTAGAACATTTACAGCAGCCTGTCAGTACTCCAGTTAAGCAGTTGTGCCTTAATTTAAGAGAGTGTAACTGACATTCTACACCATGAGCAATCCCAGAGTGCAAATCGAATAAAGCCTGAACATTCAATTTGTTTTCAGCGATCTGGTCTTTAGAAAAGAAACGAAGCAAGGGATGAAAACAGGCTTGGACACAAAATTGAGGGGAAGAAAAAATGAAAACAAAGTTCGTTGCCACCGTTTATGCAAAACAACTTTATCGGCCTTTAAGATGTTTGCTTATCACATGTTGGAAACCTTCGAAGAATTCCAAGGTGGTCTGAGATTGATAACTAATCTTCGTGGAATTTTAGAGCGGGTCGAGACGCCGATAACTAACCTAACAGGATACGATTAGGCTATCCCAAATTACTATTTAGATATACGTACATGGTATACCTAGAAACTGGTCGTGGTTGAACACAACTGATTAGTATTCATTCAGTATCACGACCGTGTTAAGTGATTTTCCGTAACGTCCTTTACCTAACAAAATCACAGATTTGCATAGACGTGCATCCATGCCCTGATCACACTGCTAGCGTGCACCCAAATCAATATACTGAGTATTATAGTCACTCCCTGTGTGACAAAACGCATAATGAGATGAATAAATTAAAATATTTGTTGTAGAACGTGGAAATTCTTTTACGTGATATTTGCGTTGAATACTACGTTCAATAACAAATGTAACGTCGGAACATATGTCATCAGATCGTTCCCGGATCAAATCGAGGAATATTAAGAATGTAAGTAAATTTAAATCCAGCGAGCCTGATGACAGATAAAGTGACAAGGGATGTGACGTGTATGCAATCATTTTTGTTCAGTTGGCTTACAAACAGTGCAAAGATGTTTATGAGAATTGTGTGGCTATCAGATAGGCGATTTTCATAGCTATCAACTCACATTTGTGAATTTGTTCTTCGACACGCAAATGCCTGAACGTTTCATATTCTCTTATGGCATGTTTTGACGTGAAAGTTTAGGCCTTGCCCGACCTCCGGAAAACGCTTTGTTCTATTGTCACTGTTTGCATTCTTTATAATAATGACATATTTTGCCTATATCTACAACAGTCTTCATAACTTTCAAATTTGAAACATGGGTCGTATTCCCGTTATTTTAGTGACTTTTAGTATGTGAATATTCTCAGGATACATCGGGCAACATTAAAGTTAGTTAGTATGACGCTTGCATGACTTCACTGAGAACGTCCTTGTACGTTATCATCGAAGTTATGATATGGATCACATTTACTATTAATAATAAAATGTTCTCTCCATTCGTTTTATGTCTCTTACTTGATTTTCATTAAGTATAATGTCAAATTCTGAAAGTGAATACTATTTTTCGTTATTCGTTATTCTAGCATATGAATCACAAAGTATCCATGCATACAGAAGAAATCGCGACTGAAACTTAACTGACGTCCGTATGGTTAAATCAAACATTGATCAATACAAGGGCAAATGATACGAGACGATATGACGTTGTTGGAACAGAAATTATATCTTATTTTAATTCCATCTCCAGTTCATTCATGAAATACTAGTTTGGTTACAACTGTGTTGTATTTTATAAATCTTATTTTTATGTAAGGAAATGCAGGTTCGTTGTCGGTAGTTTATCAGAAAACATGGGTCATTACACTGTATCATAATCTTTGTCGGTCACAGGTCGTCTTCATGACTGTAAACAGGAACTAGAAAGCGGGGCAGGGTGTAGTCAATCATTGCCTGTCCAGTCATGTTGTTGACAATGTTGGTCTATAGTTTTCCCGAGAGCGACTTGAAATTTTGAGAATAAAAAAGTGTGAATGTGTTCTCGCGGTTTGAAATGGGTTTCATATAAACACAATAGTCGATGTGTTCCTTACATGTTGATGTACCAAGTACATGGTCATTACAATGATTTACATCGGCAGTTACCATGTTATAAAAAGCAGTGTAAAATGCAAAACAAACGAGCAAATCATTTAGATTGGGAATTTCACTCTCATCGTGTTCCCGTCTTTAAATCACGCAAGGTGCAGTCACAGTCCTCTCCATTAATGGTGGAAAGACTGGTGTTAAGTTCAAGTGTGTCATTGCTGTGTCAGAACTGTATTATTGTTATAGCGTCCCTCTTTACGATGTAAACAACAATAACAAACGGCGTAAGCAACGATAACAAACCTAGCAAATGAAAATACGTGAGCAGAACGATTGTACAAGAGGTATCAATGAAGCTGTACCAAGTTGCAAAAAGTATGTTTTCCTTGTTTCGTTGCTTTTTATAACAACACTAAAAAAGTACCCACCTCAGTCCATAGAACGTGGCGGCTGTTTTCATTTCATGTAAGATATTAAAAATGTCCACTTGGTTAGCGTCCACGATCACTTCATGACGGAGAGTTGTGGAATCCGAACGCATGTAAAAATACAATGCAAGAGCGAAGAGACAGCAAATGTTCTGTTGATGAATTGATGTTTTCATGTTGAACAGTGGGGCGATATTCTACCTGCACGTCGATGCAATGAAATGACGAATCCCGTCAACACGTGTGGCTTAAAAACCAAACAGTAGTCTGTTATCTCCTCGTGACTCCAAAAACAAATACAGTTTGACCTCTGACATGAACAAGCCATGACAAACATGTACACAACAATACAAATTCCTGAACCTTGACGAAAGAATTGGCTTTGTTTTATTGAATAGCTATTTATGATCAGAAATATCTAACATTCAATCGTCACGTGCACTGAAATAGACGCTAACATACAATCAGTTTGTGAAAACACACAAAACCATAACAAAACAACATTTAGTAAACATTGCAGTGTAGCTAAGATATATATATATATATATATATATATATATATATATATATATATATATATATATAGCTATACTTATATTCATGAAAAGCACAATAAGGACTTTCAACGACTTAACTTGTTCCCATGATATTTTGTTGTTAACATTTTATTTTCCTACTTGTGTTAGTACTAGTATGATCTTAATCATTAGTCGCCCTGGCAGTAACAGTGTTTTTGACGTCAGAAGTTTTGGTTTACCTTGATGAAGGTTATCTTGTGTGAAACACCACCATCCCCGTTGTCCAGTCAACCTGGCCTGGTGAAGTCGGCGAAACAAGGAGTGTCCCTGCGCGAATAAACATTCTTATAGCTAGCGAAGATGCACTATTCTCAACATGATAGGACTGACAAAGTTTCCACCCGGGCTAATGGTTGCATATTACTTACAAAAGCTCTCCGATCGGTCGTCCACGTCATAATGCATGATTCAAGGAACAAAAGGTAAATTTATGGAATGTACGCGAAACATCATTGAATAACATTGAAAATAAAACTGAGACGAAGTGTAAAAGAGTTTAGGACAATCTGCCATAGGTAGGGGGTATACAAGAACAGGGACATTGGAATGATTTTGTTGTAGTTTCAAAAAATATCAATTGATAAGCGTAAAAAAACACAGCTGTATGACTCTGAGGAAAACCTCATGTACAGTACACACCTGAATCAATGTACTGTACCGTCAAATGGCCGTGGCACATCTTCGATCATTGTAACTTTTTGTCAAAACTAGCATTCAACAGCTACACTATCCTCGACCGCATTTTAAGGCCAAAGGAACCGTGTACACCTGTGAAAACCTTGACCAGTATGATCTGAATCATATTTGTTACATGGACATTACAGCTCCCTCTTTACTGTCTATAGTTTGTATCGTGCCCATTCCTGCATAACCATGAACTTTTCAGACTTTTTTACATTCTGTGTATCTTACAAGGCCAAATGACGCTCATATTATACTTCTCTTAGATTGCATGGTTATTCATCGATGCTGAGTCATAATTGTCTATTTTCTGGTTTTGTGTGAGTGGAGGCAACAAAATTCAGTATTGTCTTAATTACAAAACTTAAAACACATTTCCGCTCGACGACTTCGTTTGGGAATGTATAATATCACAGACTGTCCGTATGCTGAGGTAGCATGAATGACTGCAGAATGTGAAATGTTTAGCAACAATGGACGAATACAAGCTAATTCATATGTTCAAGAGAATTGTACCCCACCCCTTCAATACAATAAACTTCGATAAATTCCAATGTGTCATATACAATAAACGTTTCAATAAAAATCGGAATATTCATGATATTTGATAGTTTTTGAAACAGTGATGTCTGCACACAATAGTTGTAATTACTTGTCAACAATGAAATGTCACGAGACGACTGATTTAATATTATATATACATGTTACATGTAATGATTTGTCGTAACGGAAAAATTGACGCGTAGTCCGCTTTTGACGGATGAGGGTGTTAAATTTCTGGAGTGCAAAATTGGTCAATATCTACGACTGGGAGCATTTCAGAATTCAGCTTAAATGGATTATCATTCTGAGTACTCTGTATTGCCAAGAGAAGTGTTTTCGGGAAAGCAGTAACCTGAGTGAAGTGTGTTGATAACCTACTTCTAACGTGCTACTTTGGATGTGATTGTTTAATTTATCCTTTGTGTGTTAATGTGTGTTAATGTAAAAGGTAGCTAGTACTGTAGTAAGCTAGCAAGCCAAGACGGACTATGCCAGGACGTATACAGAATACATTGAAACAAGAGTGATATTCGTACAGAGACCCAAAAAGACTGTTTCTATCAAGATCTTTCGATGCAAACACTATGTGTACTAAAGGCGCTTCTCACTAATTTCAGGCAGCAAGCACGCGCTCCAAACTTTAGACTACTATTTGGATACACATCACATCTATTTTCACTATCTTTGATTTATCTACTAACTTGTATCTGTTGAAATACCTAGGTCAATTCAAATTGGCGTATTTTACGGAGTAATGTAAGCATCTGCAAAAGTTGAATTCACACCTCTTTCGCCTTCGACGACAAATAGCGTTTAATTTATTCATCTTGTTTCTATACTTCGTAACCCAGTGAGTAATCACATGCTGATTCAGGTGCGTGCTAGGTGAGTGATCAGTGAATGAATCCGGGTCAATGCAAATAGGCTAGATGATATACAAGCAAGGACAATTTGAATAAATACTACAATGAATACAAATACATTATCTTTACCAAACTACGACAAGTTTCAGGAATATCACATATCTATGTACACCGTGTTGAAATTTACGATGACCCAATCGTATCCTGTTGCTCCGCGCTCTCGTCCTGTTCCGAATTCCACGAAGATTAACTTAATCATTGAGACCACCTTGGAATTCCCCCAAAAGTTTCCAACGTGATAGCCGAATGGTTGACGCTGATAACGTTCTCTTGCATACACGGTGACAACGAACTTTTTTTACATTTCCTCTCTGCATATTCATACTTTATGATTGTCTCTTTGGGATTCCTTACTCATCATTTCAGTCTACCAGCGGTCTCTCTTTATCCATTTTTATTTGACCTAAAATGTCTTATTCCTTGGACAAGGTCGTGTACGACAGAGTCTGTGTCAATTCTTTATTCGATGTCGATGTCGATAAACACTGGAGCACTCTGGGATTGATTATGGTGTAGACGTGTTGTCACATTCTGATCTCAGGGTAAGTGGTTAATACCGACAGCCAGGGCATTCTGAATTGCATTGATATAAACTGTATATGAACGGAACATCTTCTATTCTCGGCTTTCATTCCTTCCCGCTACCCTTTCTCAATCATTTCGTTGTATCGGCCTTTCTCGTACAAAAGTACGTATATGCATGAACCGAGTAGGAGGTGCAAACAGCAGGTTTTAAGCTTCCGTGTTTACCCACGAAAGCTTATCTCCAACTTCTATACGTTCGCCTGCATATTTCTGAATAACCTCTGATTAGATTCCTCTGAAATTTGATGTTCAAGTGTAGTCTCCATGTATGAATAACTTGAAAGAACCTGGCGGGCACGACTCGAATATTTACTGATTTTGGACGCTTGCGAGTACCAGAACTTGATGAGATTTGTTTAAAACACTCACCACAATATTGATTATTTTCTTTGGGCATAAAAATGATTCAAGTTTAATGGGTAGACGGACTGAATTAAAAAAAAAACTAGAAAATGTCGGTAATGAAATTTGTGAAATACAATTTATTGTGCAATTTATTCATGAAAATAAAGTTATCAAATGTATATAAAAATATATCATACACATTATGAAATAATTACATGGATCATATTCGCCTAGATATCAAAATACATTAGAACAATTACTGTCATCAGCGGAAAAGATGTTCCATGCAATCCCATTCTACGAAATTTCCAACCAGTACTGAGTCTTCTCATAATGGTAAGTCATAGCACTAGTATTATGATACACAACGTGTATCTATTTGGCAAATTGCTAGGGCATATTTCCAATTAGCGATTTCGTTATCACCTTACCTCTAAATTCTATAAAAGCTAGCTCAGTCAGGTAACGGCAGAAGAATGCAGTATGTCCTTTGTAACAACGCTGATAAAAAGCTACATTTATACTTATTGACTTCAAAATGAAGTTAACCAGTTACATCAGACTGTAGCAGATCACTGATACAAAATGATGATAGAGATTACACTATTGTATTTCTGTTATTTTCTACATGATCTTTGACATTCCTAAGTAAAGTCAAATGTGCTTCTGTACCAGTGCTCTGTACAAACCAGTGAAAAAGACGAGGCAATTCAAAATGTAGGACGTCTTGTACGTGTGTGCCCCTTTCACCATTCCGCTCCTCGAACTCCATGAATGCAAAACGACCATTTCCTGTGAAACTGATCAACGCACTTGACACGGAAACATTGGATTTCATTTCGTTTCTAAACGAACACAAAAAAAAAAGAAAAAGAAAAAAAGAGTCGACATTCATCAAGGAAATCAACGGGAAATGTTCTCAAGATTGTGGAGCAAATTTAAAATGTTAGTTCATAGGTATTTCACTTTTTCGGTTTTATTAAATCGTTTAATTAATTTGCGAATTTCCGTAATTTTTCATGTGTTTGCAACTCTGCATCCATGATTTATTTCCATTTGGCATAGGTAATGATGACCGACTCCATTAAAGACGGTGATTTTGTTTCTGGAACAATACACAACTGGAATATCATACGCGGTCTATCCTACAAGGAAAAACTCACTTTAACAGTGCCGTGGTTACATTAAGAATGTTGGTGAACCCATATCCGAACAAGATTGGAACAAATTCTCTGCACATATATTTCTGCACTGTCACACCATGTTCATCTTTTTCGCTCAGTTCGATGAGGTCCATCCTGGAACATAATAAAATACATAGATACGTGTAATGTTGGTAATAATAACAGTCTTCGCCATCATACTGTAAATCACGGTTACTCAAACCCAGAGTATAGTAACCGTGTGTAAATCTACATTTCCTGAAATCGATTTCGCGAAACAGTGCCAGGCATCAGTGCATGTTAATTTTGTAAATAACGTTTGCGGTTTAGAAGCTTCAAGTACCCATTACAATATGCGGAGCGCTGGATTTCGATGCTAGGTCTATGGTTGGAATAACGCGGGCTGACAGTTATACATCACATCCATGACAGGGGAGTTTTCAGATTCCATCTTATCATCCTCCATATCTTTCATCAGTCGAATTTCTGCACACATGTATTGAAATTTACGATATGATACATCAAACCAGGTCCGATAATCATTATAATTCAAGGTCCAAGAAACACAAAGGCCCTCTCGAACAACTGGTTGGTGGCCTAAGCGTACCTGCTATTCAATTGTACACCCGTCAAGATTGACCAGAAGTGATAAATTAAGCCACCAAATTGCTGTTGAGAGTCAGTCAAAGCAAGGAATGCCGTCACTAACCATTTCAGAAAAGGTGTCATATTTCGATAACACATATTTACGACAGAACTGTTTAAATGATCTTGCTACTCGACTTTCTGTGAATTACTGTCTCACTAGCTTGAGCCGCAATTTGGCTGTCAGACTCGAAACAAGCTCACTAACGAATTGTGAAATGTATACACCATAAACTGGAGCCGATGTTAAATTACATTATTACTGGAAAAGAAGGGTAAGTTTATGATTTAGAAATTGAAGTCGTCCCTTTTGTTATACAGCTGAATACCATAGACCCTCGAGGGTCTATGTTAGTACACAGTATTTGTAGTCATAAAGTATGTGTCTCGGTGCTCCTCGAACGCCCTCTACGGTCACGTTGAAAGTTAGATAGCAAGCGTCCATACGAAGCAAACACGCAGATGCTAGTTTTTGCGAACTTTTGGCAAAACATGGGAATATTGTTTGAATCAGATGAAACGAAAGGACTAACCGAGAAAACAAGGCGCAATGTGATACAGAGTTTATAGCATGTGCTCTAAGTACACACACACATCATTGAGGCTCTCAGGCTGACAACAACTTTGTCGGGGATGAAGATCCACTGCCTTAACACTTTGCTCAAGAATATTGCCATGAATTAAGTATTGGAAACGGCATGTTAATGTTGGTAAACCTGAGCAACATCATCCTTTACATGTAGGGTAGGTGTTAGGCCAGTCAGCATCATTATCCCATAGACCAGTAATACCTCATAACACTGTCCTTACATCAACCTCCACATCCCTTCCTTTGTGCTTGTGGCCAAGAGATGACACTTTAGTTATCATCATCTGTGGGCTTATGTATAAAGTCCTCAAGAATATTCATCTGTAATTTGCATATGGTGGAGTGATACCACTTCATGCTAAGGCATGCTCGGATCAATGTGGATCACTAGATTTCTGAGATCTAGTGAAGTGGATTAGTGGTATTAGCTAACAAGATCACGTATCTGCTTCATCTTCACTGTTGGGTTTGACCATTACTTGTAAGTAGACTTCCATCGATTGATTATGAACTAGCACTGCATTTTCAAACGAGAAACCCTTTTATCGCCAGGCTTCGCCCATCTGTTTTCTCTTTCAGCTATCTTCTTCATATTTTGGGGATATAATACTATGACAGACAAGACCGGACAGTGATGAACACATGAAGTTACCAAGCTGAAGCGTACTCAAATTGCATACTGGGCAAAATGATCTCCAGTAAAAACGCTTGGACATAAAATTGGCCTTTTTAAGAATTTCGTCTGAGTTCCAGTAGTACAGAGAAAACTTTTTAAGGACTTTGCTGATTCTAAGAATGGAACAAACGTGCTTGTGCCCTGGGGATCTGAACTTCAAGGAGAGTTTTGCTAAAACCAGGGATCGGTATTCCATACAGCCTACCTGCAATGCAGATAGGCTGGAATTTTCAAAAAACACTGTGACTTGATGGACAAGAAATGGTCGGAATTTAATTTATTTAACAAATTATCAAAGAATGCGAGTAAAACACAGAACAACACACAGCAATACATGTGCGTGAAAGTATATGTATGATGAGTGCGTGGTATACTGACATCTGAGTATATTGCACATGCGCACACATGTATGCATACTACGTATTAATTGTATGTAATGTGGATGTTCGCATCAGCAAAAGTTCAACATCTAAATGTGTGTTTCTATGTATTTCAACGGTAAAATTTGACTGCCAGAGAAAATACCGAGCACTTACTTCACACCGTGGAAACTTAGATGTAGCCGGGGATTGGCAAATACCGTGTAAACTGTTGGAATTTCTGCTGAAATAAAAACATGATTTTCGATTCGCACCGTACTTGTTTGAAATATAATGTATATGAAGATCGCGATTAACGAAACGAAGCACGCTTTAGTGATTGCACGGAGCAGCGTCATAACTCCATCACGTATCGGCAGGGACTAAGCACTCAAGTTTCTTTTTCCCGTTCGCCATGTTTGGGCTCCTTAGCCGGATAAATGTTTTCGAGCAGCAGAGATTCGAATAATCTTGACTATGGTAGTGAAATATAGACAGGGTGAAATCGTGATAATGTATTTTGACGTTATCAGTCACACAAATTGACGAAGTTGGACGTATTTCTACCCAATCGTCACTAAAGTAAATTAGAAAATTGTAAGTTGGGTGGCCCGAAAGGTGAGATGCGCAGTGAATGTTGCGCGTTGGGCAAGGCGAAAACTGCTAGGTGTCAGACGTGATAGCAGAGGCCTCCGAAGTGGTAACTTTATCATGAATAATTGGGAATAGTCCGTCCGGTAAGTACAAAGTCTCGACTGACGTAGTTCTTTTTATCTCCTCTCATCGTGCAGCTTGTTCACGAAGCCAAATATACGACTAAGTAGGAATTATTGGCGTTTTGTACAGTGTGGGTGTCCCCGCGCGACCGAAGTCTATTTTGTAGTTTCTGGTAAGTGAGCTGGTTTTCTCGTCATGGGATACACTCTCGCTATATGCCAGCTATTTTCAGCGTACTAATTACCACCTCTTAGGTTACAACAAGATTGCATATTATTGTACGAGCTTCTATGTTTCCGCCTCGCATACAGTCATTTATCAAGATTACTGCATTATTGCAATTCAGCAGACAAACAATTCATATCGGAGTTTAATAACCGGTGTGTCGCTCAGCCCCTCACTTCTTTCTCTACTGAAGTCTTTTTTGTTATGCAGTTGTGTGGAGTCACGGTGAATAACAATGAGGGCATTAACTTTGTCCAATCTACTGGTTCGCCCATCCCTTACCCTTTTACAGCAACACCCTTCCAAAGCAACACAGGATTTTAATTTAAAGGTAGACCGATTTGCTCCAGAAGGTCTTGCAAAGGACAAAATACCAACAAATTCCTGAAGACATTGTAGAGTCAGTAGACATTAAACCTTATTTTGCGGCCCTTGTAATTTTAGATACCAGGATTTTAACACTAAAGACTAAAAGACCTACGCTTTGTGTACAATTTCCCTCTGGTTCTCAACACAATCCAAAATGATTGATTGTGTTTCTAGTAAATTTCAAGCCTTCTTTTGATTGTACATTGTTTATTCGTTGGAAAGCTGCAAAAGACTGACCCAAGCAACGCTCAAAATACGCCGCACTTTTTGTATTGTCAACCGTCTAATTAGTCTGCACAATTCCCTTTTGGATAAACAATTCCCAGAACAAATGGCATTGTCCCTTCTCATGGCTTCATTGGAATAATAGATGAAATTCAAATTTTGCCAATGATAATATCTGTCACAAGTTCGATATCTATTATTATTCTCTAAAAACATTCAATATTGCATATTGACATTGCACGTTAAAATCTTTCGCAGATCAAATACAGACAAATAAGATTCATAATTTTTTTTCTCATTTAGACCATGAAGAATAAATACATTGTTCCTTGGAACTGCCACTTCTACTGGAAATTTTTTTCTGAAATTGTGGCAACTATATACTTTCACACTGCAATTATTTTAGTGATGTTTGCTGTTGTGCATATTTTAATTTTTTTTTCTTTTTTGAAGCATGCACATGGAAATGCTAAGGTTTTGTTCTGTAAACGCTTCCTGTCTATGTCCTGTCTTTATTAATGCAGACAGTTTGCAATATCTAAATTTTGCTGGTTCCTAAAAGTGATAAATAAAAAAGTACATTTTGCTCACTGTCTCTGTAGCTTTACCAAAACAAAATCCAAGGAATGATACTTTCCTCTGGCCTGATATGATATTTTTATGGAGACAAGGAGGCCATGTTTATTTTTAAATAATATTCCATTTGTAGACTCTTTACAGGGAAGGCTCTAATGAGAATCTGATAAACATGCAGGTAATATTTATTGACATTTAAATAGACCAATTCACAGACAACTGCAAGTTAATATTAATGCAAAGACTATTTGCAAAAGAATTACCCTACATGGCTTGTTTCAATTTACACCATTTTCTGTATCCCTGTGAATAAACAAGAGTTAAATGTATACATTGATTATGTAATACTAAGTATGTGTTAGCTGCCATTTGACTCAGAGAAATAGTTGAGTTTGCTAGCCTGTTATATGGCCTTTGAACAGACAAGTAAATAGACAAGAATATCATCTGGTTGAGCCAATAAGTAAAATTATATGTAATCACAGTCTCTCCACCCAGGGACTGTGATGTTATGTTCGTTTGTGTTTCTGTATCTATTATATGGCAACATCTCAGGGCTCGAAATTAGCGGTAGTCCCGCGTCCACAGACTACCAACTTTTCTCAGTGACTACCAAAATCCGTGAAATGGTAGTCCACACGGACTACCAAAGCCTGGGACCTGAAATTCAGTCGGTACTTGGCATGCCATGTCTGGTCCGTTATTTTGGGGAGAGGTAAATGCCGGACCAAATGCAGTCAAACCCAGATGGACACATAAAGGCCAGAGTTGACTTCGTTATGCAAATTACGAAGACCACCGTGCAGTGGAACTTTGCAGTAAAGTTTCAATATTTGAACTCCTACGTACTTGAATGACAGGCACAGGAAATGATGGTCAATGGAAACTTATTTTCATTGCATTTTGACAGGGACGGTGACTTTGATCATAATGTATCAATCACAATTACACGAAAATTATGCCTCCTCCTACACAAAGCCCATTGTCTTTTTTTAGCCCTGCTACAGTATGTCTCAGTACGGAGAAGAATGTGTCGTTGCCATGATGACTTAAAGTTTCCATACAACTCTGAGAATGAAAAGGGTTGTCCATAGGTCACCAAACTTTTGAGTACCACTATCGCCCATGTACCTGTTTCCCTGGATATTAAAGTTGTGAAATATTTACATCAAATGACTAGAAAATTCACTTCACGGGCAGAATCTTGAAAAATAGCCTTTTCTTGTCTAGTTCATGAAAAAATGAACTAAAATATGCATGGGCTACCAACCATTGTTACTGGACTACCAACTTCAGAAAATGGTAGCCTAAGTGGACTACCAGGGAAAAAGTTAATTTCGAGCCCTGCATCTCAGTCATTTGAGCATATACATATACATATACTGCTGTTCTTTAGGCCGGGTCAAAGGTTATGTTCAGGTCATACACTCTGTTCTCTGCATTTGTTTCTTGAAGTCTGAAATGTGTTTAAGATTTTATTGTTTTTAATTGTTAGATAAAATTAATTTTGTTTGATTTGCAGTGAAATGTCAAGGTCATTTTGACAAATTTAGGAATTGGTAAATGGCTCAAATTTACTGTGTAAACTTTGTCACTAATTTTGAAGCATGTTATATGTTCTAATATATTATAAATTACCCTATTATTTTACTTTTTGCAAGGAACCCCAATTTTTTTGTGGCAATCACCTCAGAGGAGCAAGTATTATACTCTGGTTCTGAGGTTAGTTTGTCTTCTCTAAGTCTAGGTACAAACAATCAAATTAGTTCACAAATTAATCTGCATAATATATGTGTCATATTCTATAGTGCACATGGCTAACACACAAAAATGTGATTTGTCATCCACCAATTGCTGGGCTTGAGAAGTGGAACATAGGACAGGACATACATAGAGTGGAATTGAGGTGTGCATGTTACTGTTTGTAACTTTGGATGAATACAGTGATCACCCAATCATGGTGCTTAAAGTGTGAGTCCTGCCACATTTTGAGACTTTTTCGTTTGACTTGGGGCGTATACTATAGTTCTGGTTGTCAATGAAATTGGTATTAATAAAACAAACATTTACACACAAACTGAAGCTTATTTGAGCGGTTTTTAGACGGTTGTATTATGTTATTTCGATGAAAATACGGGAAAAGTTGCACTTTTCGATTTCCATCATGGCGACATTTTCCGGAAATTGCCGAGCTCGCCCCGTTTTGGCGTAAGTAGCTGTGACGTCACTAATAGAACGGGTGATGGTGACTTCGTGCATTGACTATGGAGATAGTGATAATTTCATGAGTGAAAGCAGTGCAACTGAGAATGTCATCGTCACAGAAGATATGACAAAGCTGTTCAGAATTTACAGGCCTGCAAATTTTAACAGTCGGACTAACCTAAACGAGAACAAGAGCGGAACTCTTGTTGACCGTCGCATCAGTGACAAGCCCACCGTGACCACAGTCAAACATACCAGTGTACTACCGTACACACAACCGCAAGCTAACAAAATATAAATATAACTCGGAGTTGCCATCCCACCTTATTATTACTTCTGAACACAATATCCTCGTTCAAAATCTGTATATAAAAATTTGAATTACACCATGATGCTTGTAGATAAATGTAGTAGAGATCAAGTTGAAAATTGTCCACCGTTCATAGCACACATATTCTTTCCTATCAACAGCTGGAAGTGGAACAGGCTGAGGGTCATGTTAGCATAAACACCAAAGGTAGTATTCTCGCCGCAAAATTTTCAGTTTGGCGTTATAAAACCTCACATGAATATTGGCACTTTTAAAAATATGTGACCGTAAAGACATGTCTAGCCAAATTCTCGGGAAGAGATAAATTAAAATCGACATGATGCAAATATCGGGCACACTGGCACCCGAGGCCGGGCGGCTCAGCCGGCCATTTCTGTGACAGAGTGATCAGCTACGCTTCCACAGTTTTTTCTTGATTAAGTGTCAGCAATATAAAGCACAGTGTTCATTGTTTCATGACTGAGAAATTCTCAAAGAAGCTAAAATATTTTAGGGGAGACTTAGTCGAGCAGAAGGGAACAGATGACGACAACGCGACTGCTTCGTCAACAGTATAAACTTCTTTGCTACACGTTGTGTCACTGTTACTGGCAGCGCCGTGCTGTATTATACACAACCTATCGTTCAGTCTCGCAAAGAGTCAGTCAATCACTACGTAAACTTTTTAGGAATATAAAATTAGATATCTCCTAACGTTACTAATTATAGAGTCACACATGCATGAGATCTAGTACTTGTATTCATTTATTTATTTACAATCACTTTCGTAAAGCATCTGAATCGGCGATCAGTCTTGGGGGATGTAAACACGGCCATACTTCTCCGCGGCCCCCGCATCCTTGACATGTTTTGGGCAACCTGTCGCAGTCTTGCTGCTGTTCTCGCTCTTGTCCACAGTTGATGATGATACACGCGAAGCTTTCTGGTGACAATGGTCGTACTGGTACGGCATTGCGATTACATAATCGATGTAGTAACTCCAGGAATAAAGTCTATCTTACTGTACATCTGGCTTCCGAACCGTGTTTATTCTAAGTCACGGCACTCGAAAATGTGCACCGCAGAAAACGCTTGTCTGAATGCCTCTTTTCCGACCCTTTCTTGTAATTTTGTCAAATGCGGATAATACATCATCCTAAAATGCAATAAACTGACAATGGCTGCAGTTACTTCAGCCACCAAAGGCGTAACTTCTCACCATGTTGAAGCCACAGCAGTAAGCATTCGCTATGGCCGAGGTGAACACACTCACTCGTACGTTCTATTAGTTACGTCATTTCCGGTGGCAATGCCCGCGAATTCCGAAACGACCCGAATGGCAGCTAACTTCAAAGTCGCACAACATATTGCATTTAATAATATTTAACCGCGTCGTTTCATTTGGGTGATGCATTTATTTGATAAAGTAGGGGTGGCAAAATCATATAGCATGGCTCATTTTAAGCAAAATTAACTTTGAATTTATGCAGGACATACACTTTAAGGTGCATGAACTATGTGACAGATACAGATACCATGAAATACATGTATACAGGTAGTTCTACTCATGTGTTGGAAGACATAATATCAATTTAGAGTAGTGCTTAGTTTTTACTGGTATTTACATGTAAATATAGGGAATCATGTATTTGAAAGAGTGAATATTTAATAATTCTGTAACTACAAAATTACATGCACTTCATTTCACAGGCTTCTAGAAGTCAATCTCAGACTATAAAATGCCTATTAGAATCAATATTCATTTTATTTATGTGCAGATGGTATTTTAATACCATGCAGGACATAAGAATACAAACAGCAAATCTTTTGTAGATCTCTTCAATCCTTGATTTTGAACAGAATGTCTAATAAACTATGCATTGCCATAAAGTTGTAGTACTGAAGCATGCAAAATTGAAATGAGGCAATTGTTTAGTGATAATTTACAAAGGTATAAGAGGTGTCACGTTTTCTAAATCCAGTCCAGGAAGGAAGAGCTACATGTAATTAATGCAAATCAGGGCAATCAAACCTTGTAATGTTTAACAACTTACAACAAAATTAAAAAAAGCATTTTGTAATCTGTTTTCAAAACGAGGATTATAAAGAATACAATTATTGTGGTATCAATACTCAAAACGTTCTCAAAATGTTATCTTTCTTCTCTCAGTAATCAAATTGCTTGCAATTTTAACACAATTATTTGCTCACATTTTAGCTCTGTTTGAGAAGAGTGCTAAAAATAGAAATGAAAGTATGTTTCCTTCAGACGTACGTGTATTAACATTCCACTTTACGTTGCGTATCACCAAGTGCTTCAAACAGTCTTTTAAACCAAAGCTTCGTGATTGATGTGTTGAATTTGGCTATTTGCTTTCATTGGTACCGGTAGTCATTGCTGTATCTACAGGACAGGTTGTGTAACACTAATTTTACCTTATTACATGCTGTACCTCACACTCAGAGACACATAGGCAGAGACATATCCATTTATATTTATCCATCTATCTATTATTCTGTGTCTATCAATATACTGAAAGAGAGAGAGAGAGAGAGAGAGAGAGAGAGAGAGAGAGAGAGAGAGAGAGAGGTACAAAGAATTTTTGTTTCTGCCTAAATAAACTCTCCGCAAAATATGTACAGAGTCTTTAAAATTTTGAGCCATTCCCTGTTGATAGCTGACCATATTTATTCATTTAGTATTTGTCAGGATTTCTGAAATATAATTTTCCAAGTATGTGGCTTATGAAACGATGTGCGTAAAACAAAAAACTTCTATTTTGTTTGCAAATTTTTTTCTTATTTTTTTGACATGATTATTGTCAAATTATCCTGCATTTAGGACCAATATTATCGTCACCTTTTGATCCTTTTCACATGTAAAGTATTTCATTGCAACTTTTGTCAGCTAACTATTTCTTTGCCTTCCTGGACAGAAATTAATAAAAATGGTTGAATGACGAATGCGGGTATTCACCTATGAAATGGCTTACGATTGACCGAACATTTTGATGCTAAGATGATTGTAACTCAGCAAAATGCCATGCACCAATGCTCTTGAGCCACAAATGTTTCAAAAATTGTAAAAATTCAAGTGCTTGGAATGTTATATTGAAATTGATGTATACCAATCTACATTTCAGTATAGTCCAGACCCTCTGTTTAGTTTTGGTGTATGGTAACCTTGGTAAGTTTTGGGATACTGTACACCAAAACTGCAAGGTTCTACACTAATTTCAGTGATAACTGTAATATCTTTCTGCTATGAAAGTTCAAAGTCTCAGTGCAAGTACATTCACTATGATCATTTTACTTGCATATCACCAAGATCTAGTTTTAAGTCCTGAACACTAGTTTCTGTAAAATTTTCATAAGAGTGTGGAATTGTGGTCATAAGAGTGTGGAATTGTGGTGTGTTCTACATTCAAATATGTTGTCCTATTCCATTTTAATTCTATTGTTTACCAGTTATGAATAATTCCCAGACTATCAATATCCTATCCTATGTTAAGAGCTTTATCCTTCACTGTAATAGTAGCTGGGTTTTCCATGGTCTGCCGCACAGACTTCCTGATGTGGTGAGTTATGTAATAGCACAATAATTATTACAAAAGAAAATTGATTGTTAATGGCTGATATGAAGTACTGATATAACTATTTGTCTAGTAGAATCTTTGCTGTCATATCTCAATTCTGTATCAAACTATCCAGACAAAATATTCTATTATTAGTCCCCGCGGACGAAGTCCGGCGGGGACTTATAGATTGGGTCCCGTCCGTGTGTCCGTCCGTCCGTCCGTCCGTCCGTCCGTCCGTCCGTCCGTCATCAACAGTTTCTCAGACACTGCTAAACTAATTTTGTTCAAACTTGGCACAAAGACATAGGACTATGACCTACAGATGCACGTCGATTTATTTTGTGATACGATCCAATATGGGCGCGAGGCGGCCATTTTATTGCGATTTTTCATGTCTTTGGACCATAACTCAGACATCCTTGAGCACATTCTGCTCAAACTGGGCACAAAGGCATAACACTATGGCTTTCATATCCATGTCAAATTATTTTGCGATATGTTTCAATATGGGCGCGTGGCGGCCATTTTGTTGCGATTTTTCATGTCTTTGGACCATAACTCAGACATCCTTGAGCACATTCTGCTCAAACTGGGCACAAAGGCATAACACTATGGCTTTCATAACCATGTCAAATTATTTCGCGATATGTTTCAATATGGGCGCGTGGCGGCCATTTTGTTGCGATTTTTCATGTCTTTTGACCATAACTCAGACATCCTTGAACAGATTCTGTTCAAACTTGCCACAAAGGTATAACACTATGGCCTACATATGCATGTCAAATTATTTTGTGATACAATCCAATATGGCCACGAGGCGGCCATTTTGTTGCGATTTTTCGTGTCTTTGAACTATAACTCAAAGATCCTTGAACCGATTCTGTTCAAACTTGACACAAAGGCATAACACTATGTCCTACAATGCATGTCGAATTATATTGCAATACGATCCAATATGGGTGTGAGGCGGCCATTTTGTTGCGATTTTTTATGTCTTTGAACCATAACTCAGACATCCTTTAACCGATTCTGTTCAAATTTGGCACAAAAGCAAAACATTATGCCCTTCATATGAACACCAATTTATTTCGTGATATGATCCAATATGGCCAACAGGCGGCCATTTTTTTGCGATTTTTTCATGTCTTTGAACCATAACTCAAACATCCTTGAACCGATTTTGTTCAAACTTGGCACAAAGGCAAAGCACTATGGCATACATATGCATGTATCAATTAAGCTTGGGATGGGATCCAATATGGCTGCAGAACTGCCATTTTGTTGGAATTTTGCATGTCTTTGAATCGTAATTCAAAGGTCATTACACCCATTTTGTTTAAACTTGGCACAAAGATCAAGCACTATGGCATACATATACATGTCAATTTACTTCGTGACATGTTCCAATATGGCTGCCAGATTGTCATTTTTTCCAATATCGCTGTCAGATGGTCATTTTTGGATTTTTTTGTGTCTTTGAGGCTTAATCATATGCAAATATTCTCTAACCAATGTTGTTGAGACTTAACTGGTACAAAGATAAAGTACTATGGCATACATATGCATGTCTACTAATTTTGTGCTATGATCCATATGGTCAATAAACAGTCATTTGATTTAAATTTTGGTGTGATTTTTTTATGTCTTTGAAACATAAACATAGGTCACTGTCCCTCGGTGGACTGATTTTGTTCAAACGTGATACGAAGATAAAATACTATGGCTGCATTCTTGTGCACATGATTTGTTTCATATATGATCCGAAATGGCTGATTACAACAACATACCCGATCCCATACCATTTCGAAAATTCCACCAAACCATGTGTATAGTATGTGCCAATCATGACACTGGAGGCAGTAAGGGCATCGTTATGTGTGATGTAATCAAAAGTTCCTTGAGTGGTCATTACCGGCAGAGATGAGTCATTTATTGAACGTTCCTCAGATTACTTTATTATACAAGTCACAGGCCTGATGCACCCGTTGCATCAATGTCATTCCACAGCTACCTAGACCACGGCTACCTAGACACCAAAGATTATAACAAAATGGACAAGCGGGGACTGTGTCATCAACGATGACTTGTTACATGTATGTTACAAGTATATTATTTGTGAATTAACAATTTTTAGTCAATTAATAATCAAACTTCCAGTTTCAGAGTTATATTATGGGTTGCATTAGGATAATGGGGATGTAATTACAATTTTTCACACATACATCAAATGTACCATTGAAGTTAGTGAATAGTGAAAATTTGATGTAGCATTGTAGTACTTGTCAAATAGATACATGGTAGATGTGCATAAGAGTTAATAAGACACAACAAATTTGGCCAAAAAAAAGCTAGTTTCATAATTGATATGCCTCATACAATATTACATAAGCAAATGCAATAGAGTCAACTGAATCATCTCTGTCACAAGGCAAATTTAATACTTCTCTCAATTTATAATCATAAACTATGGCAGAGCACACAAAATATGTAAAATCAAAAGATAAAATTGATACCCTACAGTTTAGCAATTATATGTAAATATAAAAGTGACCTTGTCAATATACTCTTCAAAGTCTGTGCCATGTGTCTTTCCAGTTTCATGTTGCGTTAGTGAGGTCTTGCCAGTGTGTTTGAGAGAGTCACAATGCAGAGCTATTGCTACGTAAACCATTGTCATAATGATTATGCTTTCATTATTATTAAAGTCTGATTTGTATCCAACCATAAGGGTCATTGACCTGTGTATGAGCTTCAGGTGGTAACTTGCAAGAAAAGAAACATGTGTTTTCAACTTTGGTACAACTATTTGGAAGTGTAATACAAACCTGATCTTCTTGCAGTGTATATTCTCAAAATGAAATGTTAAAATACATATGGACGGTTGGACCCATTGTTAGCCATTTTCTGACCATGAAGAGATATACTGTGTACTGTTAATGCAATATCATACAATAGTAGAACCCAGTACAATGGACTGCCTCTTGCTAGGTGTAGAAACCATGGACAACAACCAGACACCATATATATTAAAGTTTTATCTTCCATATGCAATTCGAGAACCTGAATATTTATTACATTTTAGGGCAGTGTCTGACTGAGATACCTGTTCACTTCAAGGAAACTCTTTGTTAGGTCCATGCTAAATTCCTTTGAACTCAATGTGGAATGAAAAGGTGAAGTAATATCTATGCAGGGGTCAGCTCAACATTACTCCTATAATTACACTGTCCTTCAGTCTGATAGGGATTATGTCAATCCATATGTACATGTGTGCATCATTGATTAGAAGGTGACTAAACAAAGTCAGTAGAATGATTTCATTTGAAAGCAAAAATATTCATGAGAAATCATATGATATTGACATCGCTTCAGAATAATATTCATGTATGAAGTTTCACTCGAAAAAATGTAAAATGAAAAGGGAAATTGTATAAACATCAGAAAACTGACTGTTTTTCCAAAGGAAAGAATAAAATGAATCAACACTTCAATGTGAATTGCAGTCTTTCACACAGTGTACTGAAAGAGTCAACCCAAGAGTATGTAAGAGTGTCAAAAACATACAAGTGAGAGACCAAAGTGTTTAACACCTCTTAGTCTTACATACCTCAACTAAAGGGAGAGTTTGATGGAGTATGAGATGAGAGACTGTAAACAATGTGCTTAGTTATTTGGTAGTGAGGACGTCATTGGGGAAAATTAGCATATTTGGTGAGAAATAATCAACTTGCTACACTGGGCTTATTATTTATGCTAAATATGCCAAGTTTTCCCTAGAGGTCATACCAGTATATCTGCTACCAAATACCTGAATGCACTGTTTATAACCTCATTATAATATGACAAATAGTGAAAGTTCCAGTTGCTGTTCCCTCGTGGGGATTTGAGACACTAGTACATCATACAATTCCAGGGTACTATATTTAGAGGTTATAAACGGCAAGGGAGCGCATCGTTTATAACCTCATTATAATATGTTGAAGTTAAAAACAAGTGGACAATTTCGTTATTTAGGGCCGAAGTTGGAACGAGAGTTCAGGAGCGCCCAGCCTCATACAAACTCTAAAATAGAATGTTTCAGAACGCGCGCGCGCACAGTTGAATTCATAAAATACAGTTACGCAACGCATCGATATCGCGATTAGACATCGAACTTGAAGAATTTTACTTAAAAAAACGCTCAGAAAATTTTAAAAAATCATGTTGTTGTTACATGGCTTCCGCTCCTTACAGAAACTCTTCATTTTCTGGTTCGTCAAGCATGCACTAGACTAAAATTTAACAATCAAAATCAATCTGAAGCCATAGACTTGTTCGATATCATTATGGCGTGTTGAGCTCTCAAGTTGACGTTCAAAATTTGCGCGAGCTCAAAAATGTTACGCGGCGCGCAGGTCTTCTTGTTGAGAATATAAACCCCGGCTCCAGCCAATCAGATTGCTGGATTCCAGCTAAGCATATTATAATGTAGGACACATCAGTAAGAATCCTGTGAGCTTGTGCCATGCAGTGTGTGCAGAACAGTGACTGCTTTCTAGCAGTGGTTTTGTATATTTGCTCTTTGTTGGAAAGTTCATCAAGCTATTTCAGAGTAGATACTAGGAGATCAAAATTGACCAGAGATTGTAGTATAGAACTATTTGGAATGACCAAATCAGTGAGAGTTTACAGATGTTAGGCAGACGATGTGTTTTCTCATGGTACAGCCAATCAAATACTTTGGATGTCAGTTTTGCTTTGTTCACCGTCGGGGAATGCTAGTTGAGAATATCAGTCCTTTATTTGATGGCTTGATTCAGACAAGGCAGTAGTTTGCAGAACAAATTTTGGCTGCAGGTTATCTTTACTTTGGTGAAAGTCTCACTTGCAATGTAAACTTTTATCACAAAGATACCTATTGATTCTATAAAATAGGTGACTTTAATGTTGTTTCTTATTGACCTTATCAACCAATATTGCCTATGTTCAAACAAACTGGATACTGTATCCACGTTTTCAAAGGTTATCCCCTCACATACCAGCCTTGTGAGTATGGGGCCTAGCACCAACAGTATCCCTATGTAATTAATTAATTATATATACAATATGCTCATTGTTCTCCCGTGACCACAATGCTCGTACCAAAGTTGTATTCTGTCATCTCTCAAATTTATTTGTAGATTTTTTCAAACCAGTGTGTGTAGTCAATGACTAATTTGTAAGATTCTTAAACTACCGGTAGTTTGTATATTAATTCGGTCAGATTAGCAACATAAATATGTAGGAAACCTCAGTATGATGGTGAAATCCTTCATAGTTTGACAAAATAAAACCTGAAAACCTATAACGGGCATGGAAAACAGTTGAAAACAGAAAATGCATAATCCAGGATGAGAGGTATCGCATGAGATGTAGTTATCACAATCAACAACAAATATTAAATTGTTAATAGTGTGATATCTCAATTATATTTTAATGGGTCCTGTCATTTGACAAGTTTATTAGGAGCTATAAATTTTACATGTATTATGGCAGATGGCTTTTGCATGCTAGCTTGGTCAAGTGCCCCAGCCATATCATCAAGGTTTGTGTTTACCCAAGAATTATTCATCAGGTTTTGCAATGCATAACAATTGAATAAATGCTGGCAGGGTTTGTACTTTGACCAGTCTGTGTGAAGTAGTCAACAAGTTGAACAACAGGGTAACTGTCATATGCACCTAGATAGTATGGCCTTGGTACAGAGTATGGTATGTATAAGAATTTCTGTGAGTTGGAAAGCATTGTAAATTTCCATTGTTACAGTAGGGATCCTTTCTTCTCTACCTATCATGTCATCACCATTAATGTCTTAACCCGTCAGCTTTTAGAATCCATTTAGGTGGAAGAATTAATTCTAGTCAAATCTTTAGATTTTCAATAGTACAAACTTTCTTTCAATCTGACAGGTCCTTGTTGTAGGCAAAAATCTTGCCATGGCATTACTATC
Organism: Ptychodera flava; assembly: GCF_041260155.1. NCBI lineage: Eukaryota > Metazoa > Hemichordata > Enteropneusta > Ptychoderidae > Ptychodera > Ptychodera flava. The sequence continues at coordinate 38,908,850 of NC_091939.1, read as the reverse complement.
ATTTCATAGCATTTTAGCTTCTTAGCTATTTCCTAGTGGTATCTCCACATTTTTACCTGTAAGTGTTCACTCGTCTTTCAAATAAATATATGCATGCATGCTCCTAGGTAATCTCTTTGTGTGACTCACATACTATAGCTTTGTGAACCAGACCACCTTTAACCTTTCAACTACCGTACCAGTATTTGTTACAGCCCATTTGTCTTCCATGGTTTTTGTAAGATGTCTTGTATGCAGAGAAATGAATATTAAAGGAAACATGAAGTTTATTATCAAACTTCTTCAGAGTCTATCAAGCTGCTAGGACTTCCCGCACATTGTATAAAATCTTTATGCCTGTAGAAGCTAGACATCGCCAAAGCATTGCAGCCACACCCATTGTAAATTTGTATATTAGTAAGTGCTGTCATACATTTGGTAATGACAGTGTGTATCTCATAATTGACAAAGGTAATTTGTCATCTTAGAGTAGGAAAAACTACCAGTGATTGAAAAGAGAGCTTTGATAAATTTAATTTGTTGTTAGGTATTTGAGACATGTACTGCTGTGTTTTTCATGGGTGCAGTCAAATTTGTAGCTGTACTTACTCAAAGATAAAGACTGCCCAGATCACAGTTATTATTGATTGCAAGTCAATTCAATTAAATTGCCCATTCATTGCGACTGGCTATAAAAAATAGGTCTATTGATGCTGGAATTTGACTTGTAAATTGATTGATTAAAATGCTGAAAGTTTTCTCACTAATGTCTACTGCCTGCCCTACTTCAGACATGTTTGGTAAGTGTGTCTTCTTGATCACAGTACTGCATATAGCTTCAGTACTTGTCTGTTCTAAATTATCATGAGTCACAGTACTTTCCGTGTTATGTCATGAAAACGAGTATTCTATAGCTGTGCATTCGTGTACATATTTCATTGAATGGGTGTACTGACTGAGCCTGTGTGCTTTGCATTACTCTTTGCCAATTAGCAATGCCACACTCTGGATTTAGAGACCATTTTGTAAAGCATGTTGTCATATGTTAATGAAGTACTCCCCTCTGGTTATTCAGTCTTAGTTCACTACATCATTATAGTACCCTAAGATTGCTCTAAGATTGCTTGTGCCTGTATACTGTAATTGAACATAAGAAAAATAACTGTATGCCTGGTGCGTCTGTCATTTGTGTGAATTTCTTTGAATGTTTGCAGTAGGATAACCTAGATTTCTCTCCATGTGATGGCTTAAACTAATTTTATGAAGGAAAGAAGAATGACTTTCTTTCACAGTGTGTATAAAGCCAGTTGTGGTTTTGACGACATGGTGCCTTGCTATTTGTCTTAGTTACCCCAGGGGGAATACAGCATTCAACTCTCCACAGCTTTTTCTTGCACTATTGTGATAGTTTTTCTTTGTCAAGCTTACAGCTTAGGGGAGAACCATTTGATTGGGGCTGGGGGTTGGAGGAAGTACATATGGCAGCATTTTTTTCTTTCATTGTGACAATAATTATCTGGTAGCGGCCTGTATGTAAAGCAGCAATAAGTAGAAGTCTATGATCCATATTTCTATTATTTCAATTTTATGTTATAACTAGGGAGTGCTGTCAAAATAGAACAAAGGGCCATAGGAAAATATCTTGTGTTTGTAGTATGACCTATTTCACTGTGTTATGGCATTTACATAATAATTTGCTGGCCATTAACAAGGTCCCTCCAAGAACCATGGTTTTAAGTATAGTTTTAAAAATCCTGTCATGTTGTTTTAAATTTTCGCTGTTTATTTACAGAGTGAGTCATACAGTAAACCCCTTTATTAAAATGTTGATTGTGGTAATTATTATTAATGCAACATAAACCTTGAAATATGTTTACAGGGTCTGTCATTGCTACAAAAACAGTGGATGCAATGAGTTTTTATCAGACATTTGTAATGCAGTGATATCAATAATGATGGAAAGGGCCACTGTTGGCTGCATGCCTCCAGAAAGTATGAGTCTCCAAATTTTGCTGATTTCAGACAAACTATGGCAAATTTGTTTACTTCTGTCAGTTTGAAAAACTTTTCTTTGCAAGCTGTCATGGGATCAAATTTTTTTCTCCTCCTTCACTTGCTGTCAAATTTTACCTCCAAAAATGCTCTAAATGTTTCTCCCTTTTACCATGTTCCACTATGTATTTCCAGTATGTTTGATTGGTTTGGTCATGTTGTATCTATACATTATAAGATACAGTGTTTGTATCATAGATTTTTCCTAGCCACTGACATTCCCGCAGTGTAACTTCTGGAAATTTCTGGTAATTATTGAAAAATTTAAGAAACTTACACATTATCAGGCCAAACAAGTCTTCATGTTTGTGTTGTGATGAGGGCATGCATGAAGAATTGTATGACTTCAAGCAGTGTACACAGTGCAAGATATGAAAATTTGAAATTACCTCTTGAGATCTGTAAAGTTGAACTTATCCTGGCACTCTTGTCATGTATTGAAATGAGTCTTCATGAATTTGACGTGTGAATGTCAAAATTATTTGCAATCTTGCATGGTACAGTTTATGTTGTTTGTGTCCACAGGTTGAAATTCACATGTATAGTTTATAAAATACAGCATATGTCCAGTTATGTGCCCATCCAGGGTGGAGGCTCAGTTATATACAGTTCACAGTGTTCTAACTTTGTGATTTTTCAATCTTAGAATGCTTACAATTCAACCAAAGCCCCGGTAACTCGTACCAAGACAAACAATTAAACCCTTATACTAGTACACTCCTGTAAAAATATTTCTTGAAATTTCAAGTATTTTGTCTATTTGCATGCTGAAAGTAAGCATACACATCACATTCCGCGACTATTGTGCAGACAAGTTTGCAAGACGTGTGGCTGGTGTAGTCATTTCATCTGACACTATTTAACAGACAAGTCTAGCTGTATATGTGCTTGTTTCTCAGATGCCTAAAATATTTTCCCATTGTTACACTCTGACTAAATGAAATGGCTTTCTTTCATACTGTGACAGTTACGTCTCTACGCACTGATTCTGTCTGTTGAATCCGTCTTTTGTGTAAGTTAAGTGCTTTACAGCAAGCATGTAAAGATATTTATATTACAATTAGCATTCAGTAATCTTCCTTTTGTTTCCTACTGGCAGGGTTCATTTGGATAAAGCAGAATGAAGAAATCATTCTCCAATTATGACACAGCTGAGCAGGAATCATCAGAATTAACATCAGACGACAGATTGATTCTAAGTGGATATTCTAATCAGAACCAGGTACCTCTGTCCAGAAGTTTTCTCAGCAAAAGTCAGGAAGACCTGATCGGCAGTGTGAGACGAAGATCTTCATCCACCAGCAGTAAGCAAAGGCCCCGCTCTACCCTGGGAATCCCCAAAGGATCTGACTACTACGAGGATTTCCCAGAGTTGACAGTGACAAAAGAAAACCGGTCAGGCTCCCAGACCAATATTGCCAGGAGTAGAGTAGGGTTCCACAATTCCTTGCGAGGTTGTTGTTCATATGAAAATATAATCGACAGCTCTCCAGAAAGGCTGATTTCTCCCAGTCCCAGTGAGTCACAGATACATCGCAGAGGATATTCCAGCCAGGAAAGGTTTCTTCGTCTTAGTCGGGAAGATCTGAATGGTGTCAGATTTGATGGTGGTGCATCAGGCAGTGATAGTGCCATTACCAAGAGAGAGAAAATAGGGAACTCCAACAACCAAGCCAATAAGCAGTCAAGCAGCATGGCCCAGAACCAGTCTGGTGCCGATGGCTGGTCAGAAATACAAAACTTGCTGCAAAAGACCCAGCTAGAAAATAATTCCATGAAACAACAGATAGAACAACTTATGCAAGAGAATCAACTGCTGAAAGAAAAAATTCAAGATGGTGGTGGTGGTGCCAATCATGAAAGAAGAACAGATTCAGAAAAAGCCTTTTTGTTGAATATTGATAGCGGCAGTAAGGGTAAGGGGAGTACTGTCAGTTCTACTGAGCTGTCACCAAAAGAAAAGGGATCTATAGAAGCGTTAACACCTGAACCAGTGTCAGAAAATGGACATCAAAGTGCCTATGCGTCAGTGTCAGATGATGTGTTTGTTGCAGATGATCGTGCAGGAATGGCAGAGTCTACCAACTGGGAAGTTCAAAGCATACGCAGTGAAGGATCTGTAGCATGTCTGCAAGACAGGATTCATCAAATGGAAGAAACTCATCACAGTGTCAATGAAGAACTGCAAGCTACACTCCAAGAGCTTGAAGATATGCAAGAATCCGTCGGTGACCTGACCTTTGAAAATGACAGGTTGATGGAAGAAAAGGGTATACTGCTAGAAGCACTTTGCAGCCAGACAGAGAAACTACACAGAAGCAGAGCCGAGGTGGAATTTTTGAAAAGTGCCCTTGAAGCAAACAATGTGGTGTATGACTCGGACGCATTTGATGAAACCTATATCAGTGATAAATCACAGATTGAACAGCAGATCCTAGATTTAATGACAAACCAGGCAGAAGAATGTGAAGTTAAAGGTCTGTTTAGAGATCTTAGAAATCAAAAAGAATATGAACACATGATTGCCAGTCTGAGAGAAAAAAATGGAGAATTAGAAGCCACACTTGAGAGTGTTATAACTGAAAAAATGGAAATTGAAAAGAACTTGAATGAACACAAAAGTAGTAGTGCTAGTGATCAGTTGGAAATGGAAAGACTGAAAACCCGGATACAACATGAAAGAGCACAGACTAGTGAGATTTTACAAAGCAGTGATAAACCTGATTTTGCAGGCATGCTTGAAAATATTGAGAGAGAGAAAGATATGTTGGAAACGGAAAAGGCTGATCTTGAAGAGGCACTGGCTAAAAGCAAGAATGAAAATTCAAAATTATGTAATACAATAGCTAAACTGGAAGAGGAATCGGAAAAGGACAAAACGCTATACAACCATGAGATCATGGACTTAAAAGAAGAAATAAAGAGAGTGACATCTGAAAAGGCAGAACTTGAGACAGAAATTGTCAATCTTAAAGATTCTCTTGAAGAAATGGATATTGAATGTGAGCGACATCTTGCAGAGAAACAGCAAGATGCAGCCACCATCAATGAACTACAGCTTACTATTAAGTCAATGAAGCAATACAAACAGGATCTTGAAAGAACCATGAATGATGTGAGAAGAAAGAGTGCCAGAGATGAAGATGAATGGAGACAGTTCCAAGCTGACTTGCAGACAGCTGTTGTTATTGCTAATGACATCAGAAATGAGGCACAAGAAGAATTGGAAAATATCAAACGAGACAAAGTTGCTCTGCAGGAGAAACTTGAAAAACAAAACTTTGAAGTTACCCAACTGCGCCGTCAGATGGGGTTGATAGGTCCGACTTCTCCTACAACTACCAAGACAAGATCACAGAGTATGATGAGTTCCTTTGAGCGTAGAAATACTGAGACTGGTGGATTAAAACGTTCATCAAGTGGATCAAATAATGTCAAACTTTCAGTGAAAAATTTAGTACAGTCAATTGAGAGTGCTGCACAACAGGGTAAGGCCTCACCTCCCTTGCCATCAGCTCAACCACCCGCCTTTCCAACAGAGCGTAGAAGATCCATTGGTAGTAGTAATAAGAAGTCTGAACCAAAGCAGCCATCACGTCGATACAGTAATCCCGTGTTACCATCCAGTGAAGCAAGTAAACTAAGCCATAGCAGTACCTGGCGCAAGATGGATGAATCTCTGAATAGGGATAATAAACCATTCAGTAGCAGATATCCTGAACCAACCAGTCTGCGGGATAGGCTTGGATCATCATCTGGACTGCGGACTACACAGACTGATTCTGTTCCAAAGGAGGCCAGGTTGTATGATCCTCGCAAGACACTGAGTAACATCATCAGCCAGAAGATGACAAGTCCTCAGAAAGATAACAAAGAGGATGGTGGGGCTATTGGTTTGGGTGCAATTGGAAAGACTTCATCTTTACATCAACCACTTACACCTACTAGAAGAGCAAGGTAAGATTATAAATTGACAGATACACATACTATAAATCTAGTTTTGTGGCTGATAAACAATGATGTGGTTTGTGATATATGGGATTTTTTCAAAGGTTTAGGGCATATTTTGATGTCTATATTTTCAATACCCTGAGTCTTCAGTTTTCCATAATTTGTGCATTGTGTTTATTTCCATGACACCATTTTCCAGTGACTTTCATTGAAATTTACCATAGTAGTGAAAAAATAAACTTTTCATAATCTCCTTGAGATATTCACTATATCTCATTAACAGATATGTTGATATGGGAAATAAAGATCATGCCACATTTCACCATTAGATTGTATGTTAGTGATGTAATACATTCTACAGTGCCTCTTTTGTGATATGCCAATGATTTCATACGCAACACAAGATGTACAGTATGTCAATTTTTTTTATTTCATACAAAGTTGGGTAGAAACTGAATAATATCATATGTATGTTCACTTAACTGCACTTTTTCATGTAACTTTTTAATGTGCTTGACTGAAATACAATTACACAACTAGAGGATTAGAATTTACCTGTGTCAGGTGATGGAATCAATAAAAAAATTATCAAAAGTAATACGGAGACAGTACAAAATAGGAACACACAATACTTTGGTCTGTTTGAGATGCAATTTACATTTTGTCATAATCTCTTGAAGTTTTTCCTCACCAATCAATTCCAATAACTTTAGACAAAGTTGTGCAGACAATCAAAATTCTGGGCGAAATATCATCATTATACATCTATCATAGAAATCAGAAACTCATGCTAGTATAATATGACGAAAATACCGCAAAGGATGCACGAGGACATCGGCGCAGCGTATCGCCCGACGCGAAGCGGAGGGCGATGCGCGGCGCCAATGTCCTAGTGCATCCTTTGCAGTATTTTCGTAATAACCTTATTATTATACATCTTACATTCGTGACTGGGGCATCAAATTGTCAGAGAAATGACCGTTTTTGTGCAATGTCAACAATTTTTCTTCCGCTTTATAGCGCAAGTGTGGAGCGCTATCTCTGACGCGCTTCTGCAAGTTCTGGATAGTTTGTGTGCACTACACTACTACGTACAGAGCGCGCGCGAGACATGTTCTGGCACTAGTGCAATGGGTCCCTTGAAACCGTTCAACAGTGAACGCGCAGATACAGCCGCAGGGGATTGGGCACCTTGAAACCGTACGTGTTACGGAACGGGCGTTCCGTACGGCTTTTTTAGGGCACGCAAAATTCTATTGTTCTCGATGGTAGATGTATAATAATGGTAAATAGCTGAACATGTGTACCAAAGGAAATTTGAGAAGTATGTACTGTAACAAGCCCATCTTGGAAGGTTATGTGAAAATTTAAGTTGACTTGTGATATTCTGTTCATGGTTGCAGTGAAACAGCAGAAAAGAAAGACCCCCTAGCAGTACTTGTCAAAGATAGAGGAGGCTCCAAGAGAAATGCATTGTTAAAATGGTGTCAGCTACAGACCTATGGATATAAGGTATTATAATCTTACATCATAACTAGAAAACATCTTCATGTTTGCATGCCAACAACGCAAAATTTTTGATATGGTTTCGGCAGTTCCTGCAAAAGTCTGTGTCACCTGACATATTTCTCATCCCGTCAATGTCTCGTTTGTAGGTGGTGTGGTTGACCTTACATGTATATGTGTAGCTTGGTAACTCTTGATCTCTCTGTTTTGTCCCATTAACATTTCTTTATTGTGAAAAAAATTGCTGACTAAAATGAATGATACCAAATGTACATCATGTAACATATTCAAATGGCCAATACTTGTTTATATCTCACTATTGATATTCAAACTGAAGTTTCACAACTTTTTTCAAAAATCTGTTTTCTGTCCTATTCCTAAATGATAATTGTATTCCCCGCATGTGTAATCATTTAATCCAAATCCTTCTGTAATTTTTCCCAAACTTTGTGTACCTTTTACCCATAATCATTACCAACAACAACTTAAATTAACTGATGACTTGACCTTACCATATTACCTGTAGTGCAATTATTACAATAGGGTTACCGTTATTTTTATCATCTAATAGATAGAGATTGTAAGGTTCAAAGCAGTGATGAAAAGATTTCAAAACTTATTATTCCATCGTTTGAAAGGATAAGAAAGAAGTAATCTTTGTACTTGATGCAAAATCTTGCTTTGCTTTAGAGCTCATAAATCTGGAGTAATTGTTTGGGTGCAATGGTGTACGGTACAATGACAGAAATATGTACCAGAAAGTGATTGAATAGATGAAACCTAATTCATGGTATGATATGTGCAAATGTAAATCGACACACACAATTCACAAAAGAGGTCACTCTTAAGGAAAAAATGTTGTAGGTTTCAGTGTCCTTGTCAGCAGTTTATCAGTGTGTGTCTGTAAGTGTATGAGAGAGAGAAAGAAGGGAGAGGGAATGTGTGTAACCTGTAACAAAGATATAAATGAATGGTTAACTTTTTTAACACAACAAACATACAAAATGTAGGTATAGATGCTGCAGTAGGGCATAGAGACCTTTTCACACTATTCCCTATGTAGCTGACAACAACAAGATTTCGGCTGACTCGCAGCGTGTTTGCAAGGTTATATCTGATTGGTCGATTGTCACTATTCACAGCAACTTAGGGAGTTTATTTGTATTATTTCATTATAACGGTAAGATTCTGCCAACCAATTGGATAACAGCTTCGAAATCGCTGCGAGTCGGCCCCAAGATTTGGCCAAACCCATGTTGGTGAAAGGGTTCAAATATCTATCTGGACTGTGTATGGATATGTTGCTTGATACACTCATTCTTTATCAGCCTCTCCTTTTCATTGTAGGTGTATTTGTTATCATAGTATGATCAACAGTTTCTGAAATCAAACTCTTCCTTCAAGCAAATTACACTCTCTTCATATGTAATTTACATAATTTAAGGAGTATTAGGCTGTCAGAATGATGTAGAGTATGAATGAATATTTACCATTGATGTTGAGTTATTATCATAGGGTTTTCATTCTGATACACCGCGCACTTTACATAAATCTATGCTACGATGTCTTGCTTCAACCTTTAGATGTACAAAATTGCATTTACTTCAACAAATATTTCAAGGGGAGAAGACTGACAGTCTATTTTAATCAGAGAAAGTCGATGACAGTTAAGATTTGAGTTTTTAGCAACTAGCTAATCAAATGCAACAAATTTGTCAGTCTTGCTTCACAAATCTAAACTGAGAGAGAAGTTGTATACAGGTTTACTGTGACCTTCAACCTGAACCATACAGCTGTGCTATGATTTTCCAAAGCATTAGCATTTAACTGAATCTTTGGGTTTTCCCAGCTTAATCTTTTGTCATATTTTGACATGATGGGTTTAAATGTGGCTGGTGGTTTGTTTGCTGTGGTGGAAAAATTCAATGGGTGATAGTTTGTGAAGGTCTGAGCACTCAAATGATATGCTAATAATATGTAAGTTGACCACTTTTATCAATGACAAGTTGATATGTCTGTGTTATATTTTAATACAGGGCATTGATGTAACAAACTTTAGCAGCAGTTGGAATGATGGTTTAGCATTCTGTGCATTGATACATAGCTACCTACCACAGAAAATTCCTTACAGTGAACTCAATTCACAGGACAAGGTAAGCCATTCAAAGCTCCACTACATAGTGTGTAAGGACACTGGCACACCTTAACCACTGCCCTGCAGTATTTATCATGCATGATTAATCTTCCAAATAAACTTCAACTAGGGCAGTGTTGTCCAACATTGTCTGTCATCAACTCAATGAAAATGGAACAGAAGTAAGCATTTAGAACATACATTGACAAAGTGAATCATCTTGGGAGACAACAGACAATAATTACAGTCAGTAATTTCAAATGAAATTTACATTGTGTAGTTTGTTTCTAGGCATATCTGTCTTAATGCTTGATTTCCCCAAGATTTACACTTCATTTATCAAAGGAAAGTATTGTGAACACTCAGGTTACATCACAGTGCAGGTGTTACTCTGTCTATGGATGGTGACTTGATGTGTTTTTGTAATGTGCTTTTTGTGTAAATGACAAGGATACCCTTGGATCAATTTGATATCACACATTTTACATTCAGTATTGTTTTCATTGCCTCTCTGTTTGTATAATGTAGACACCAAGGCTTTACTCTCATTGCAAGGTCTTTCCCTATCTCAAACATAAACATCTTGATTTTCAAAAATGTGCAGAGTCAACCATGTTGACATCCAACACCAGTTGACCAACCCTTTCATTTCAAGTTGGCAAGCTAGATACAAAAGGAAGCCCAACACATCAGCATTCATTCACAAATAAAAGCTGAAAGGGATCATTTCATGCATGAAGCTATGGAGAAACTTGAATTGTTAAGAGTGGCCACAGTGCAGAACAGTTTGGCCTATATTACTGTCAATATCTTTGAAATTATGTGCAGGGTTTGTTAACACAGTGATTCCATGTGGAGCTTGTAATGATTGCAGTAATACAAACATCTTTTCCTATGAGAACAAGTTTAATTGATCTTCCATGGTTTCTCATTAGACAATGAGAGGATTCTATCTGGATGGGTGCACTCTGTCCCCATATTTTGGAATGTCCACTTCTAAAAAACTTTGGCTGGACACTAGTAAATCAAGAGATATGTAACTGCAGGAATGCAAAATGAAAATGTATAAAAGCAAATAATATAAAAACACAATCAATCATGCCAGTAGTTTGTCATTTGGTTGTAGCTTTGTTAATATAGATATAGATTATGGCATACTAAAGGGTAAATTCAAATAGACAGGCCTAGTCAACAAGACTAATGTGCCTGTTTATACATACAATCATTAACATTCAAATTTGTCTCATATTGAACTTCTATTCGTCTTTCAGAGACGGAATTTCAAGTTAGCATTTGAAGCAGCTGAGAGTGTTGGTGTGCCATCAATATTGGTAGGTACTTTAATTCTAAAATTGAAATATTTGTGATAAAACCACATAGAAGTCCTGTGTTTATTTCAGATTAAAATGTTTACTTGTACAATTTATTTAGTCAATAGGTGACATGATCACAGAGGAATTTCAGACTTTTAACATAGATATGATGTTATTTTGTAATAAATTCATGTTACAATGAATAAATATTTGTCCTTAGCACAGTGCATCAATGTTGAGTCTTGAACAGAATTTGTTGATTCTTTTTGTTCTATTTCACATGGTAGGATGTTGATGACATGGTTGCCATGGAGAGACCAGACTGGCAGTCAGTGATGACCTATGTGACATGCCTCTACAAACACTTTGAAGGATAAAGCAAAGACATCAATAGAATGTATTCCAAGGAGCCCTATGAGCAAAGGTGTAGCTATTATTTGAATTGTAGAATTAGACTGTAGTGTATGGGTGAGTTTGTTCTGGACTTGTCATCCAAGGCTGAAATATGAATGCACTGATAGCTTAATAGAAGTTTTGATTTTCAAAGAGCAAGTCTACAAAGAAATTTGAAATCCATTTTCGAATTGAACAGAGTTCATACGCTACAGAAAAGGCTTAGTCATAAAAATATACATTATTGAAAGTCACTGAACGTCATCAGGATATAACGTTTTTCATGAATTATCATGTAATCAAATATTTTGTGCCAGCATACAAAAATTAACTTCACAAATGTTGTAATTGACCTGGAAAACAAGATCCCTTGAATGTCCAACAATTTGAAATGACATGTAGTGTTTGAACACTGTACACGTAACTTCACCACTGTCAAAGTACCTCTCTACTAAAACACCTAGTTAAAGATTGTACCATCAGTACTCAGTGTCATTTGGTAAATGCTTAGTGTAGTTCTATTTTGTCCACCGAAACATTGTAGTTTCATGCATCTTGTAAAACAAACCATCATTTTAACACAGATCAGCAGGAATAGTTAACTTGACGTTTTATTTTGAAGACAGCGAATGTGATTAAGTTTGGCTTTTGTTTGACCTTTGAACTCTTGTCGAAGATGAACAAATACTTACTTGAAACTATGTAATTTCAGTCTGCTTTCCGTCATAGAATGCCTTTACAGCAGGAATGAAAAGGCCATTGCCATTTTACCAAAACAAAGAATATTAAATGGTAGTAATATTTTGTTTTCTGTTTGTAACTGCAAGAAAGTCATGACATAATATTAAAAAGTCTTATTTATTCTTTTATGTAAAGATAATGCATCCTCCAGCTTCAGACTGTACAAATGTCTTATCACTTGTGTTAGTAGTATTGAATTGAGGAGAAGTATTTTGGTACTTCTGGTATGTTTCTGTTGAGAACATTGAAATTCAGAAACAGCCATTTCATCAGAAGAAATCCTCCCAGCAACTGTTAACTACTAGCTTTGTTATGGTTAAAACCAGAGTAGTGTGTAGTGTGGGAATAGTGAAATGATATTATGTTGTATTTATCTTGTTTTGACATATGGCATGATGAATTGAAATGTAGTTACATGTAGGTCCTATCAGGGACCAGGAGATCTAGCAGAATTCAGTATCAATATGATTAGATCTAGTGTTAAAGTACAATGTAATCTACGTATAACCCTAATTAGATAGTGTTTTCCTAATAATCAAAGAGTAATTTATAACTAATATTAACTTTTCTCTATTTTGAAGATTGCATAGAATTGTTACTGAATTGTTACTGGGCAAATTGAACAATAACTGTATGTATGGATGAAGATTTTCCAAATAGGCACTTACAAACACAATAAGCTGAATAAGATCAAATGTTTCACCATACTGTCTTAAAAGATGTGAAAGCATTTGCAATATATTTGAAGTAAATTCAAGATCAAAAAACACATCACAACATGCAACAAATAGGAAATGAACAAGAGTGTGTAAAAGTACACTTTAAATGATTCAATATAAAGTACAGTTGAAATTATGATAATCTATTTGCTTTCTATTCAGAATCTATACAAAGCACACTATGTCGGTCAGCTTGGTTCAGATGACAAATAGTAGCTTTATTTATGAAAAAAGAATCAAAACTCAAAATAATTTGCAACAAAAGAACATTTAGCTCATTGTCAACTATCCATGATCAAATTAGCCGAAACCACGCACAAAAAACATGCCCATAAAGTTGATGTGAATGCAAAGGATAACAAAATTATGTCCAGTGAGTTACAATACTTCTCATTTTAATAGAATGCTGTGTCTGATAAGTTGTGAAATTATTTGAATTTCTTTTGAAATCAAAACATTTGAGTTTATTTGTCGGTAACAAAAATGACATTCAGACTTTGAAAACTTAAAATGTATGAGATATTCAATGTATGAATGTGTCTGTGTTGTTAAAACTTAAGTGAGATTAGAATTTGCAACATGGCCTAACATCTAATACAATACAATACAATACCATACAATACAATACAATATAATACAATTCAAATGCTCCCATAATAGAGAGAAACTAGGCTAAACTGTTGAAAACTTGTTTCAATACCTGTCAATCACCAGATTTACTTGCTTGGTACTTGCTTCAAACAAGAATCAAACATGGCTCATGAAGAATAGAATTAAAGTTATAAGTAGGACTTTCACAATTTTTGATTCAGTAACATGCTTAATCCTCATCAAAACACGTACAGAAACATGTTTTAGGATTATCGGTACTCTGCCATTAATATTGCCAATAGCCAGATACAAAAAAACTATTACGGTATGCAAACAGTAAACGTTATGTTTAAATTATTGCTTTCCAATGAATTCTATATTCTGATTCTTCTCCAGACTACTACTGAACATATTTGCTATACATTTGCATAATATTGCCATGGAATTAAATAATGATGTTTTACTGAATTCATCTATGATGGAATGAAATAATAATGTCTCACTGAGTTCATCTATGAAATGCATTCTGCCAGCTTATTGTACACATTCTTTATGTTATATTTGACAAGATACAATATGTAGCCACTAACACAACGCACAACATTAAAACGTTTCAATTGATATCATAAAGTATAAGCTGTAGAACTTGAGCGTGGAAGTTAAGGATCTGAAAATGAACTGTTTACAGATACCTTTGTCCTTTACTATTAGACTTTCTTAAACGTCCTTCATACCTCACAAATAATCAAAACCATATAAATATTTGAAACGACAGTTAGCCAATCTTAGCATTGTTAATATGAAACTCCAAAAAATGACCAAGCATGCACTTATGACAGCCACTTTGTAAGCAATATGCCTTAATGTTATCTGATCGTTAGAGGATTTGGTTTTCACGCATCTTACATGAACACATTTCCTCCATTCTTCCAGAAGTGTTAAAATTTCTCGGTGCTTGCCTTTAGGCTTCTAAATCAAAACATGCAATTCTTCAGAAGCAAATTTCAGATTTTTGTCCTTATCTCTCCACAGTTAATTACTCAGTATTTTCAAATGAAAAAGAGAGTTTTGCATTAACTTATTTGCTGGGGCTTTTACAAATTGAAGTTGGTGCTGATAAAATCTAATTTAAAGCAAGTTAACGTGATTGTACTTGTAATTTGGTTAAGAGTGGTGATTTCTTTGATAAATTTTGTAATAGAGATATTGCAATCCTTTTCCTCTCAATGCAAGTGATGAATAGCAATGGTTACATGCAAATTTTGAATTTTAAACAATGGAACAAACAGCCCAAGTGTGACAGAATTGAATGTTATGATGTTAGAAAGTTTGACATACAACCAGTATTAAGTTAGGAATAATGAGCTGTTTTCATTCTATTCACTGTTATACTTCCCTTGTTCTGGAAAATAAGACATCATTGTCAGCATAGCCTTGCAACACAAAAGAGTCAATACTTATTAAATGATCAAAATTTAATCCTGTCTATACTGGTCTATGGTTATTAAAAATATCACAATGAAGCTTGTAACAAGTGTACATTGACTATATTTTGTAAAAGAGATAAAAAGTTGACTGTAGGAGGATAATGGAAGGATTCAAGTATTTACAAAGTAAGATTCGAAGTTCCTGCTTTTTGGATTATAATAAACATCAATTATTCTTATTTTATCATTCATATTTCATGTTGTGTTGTTGACGTTCTCACAAAAATTTTATTGACAATACTTATTAAGTCTTAAATTATGATACTGTAAAATGTCCTGAAGGTGTTTAAGTATGGATGCTACCCTCAGCAAAGATGTAGGAAGTCTACCAATCTAGTAAATTTTAGGTAAAATGTTAGTGTATGGTGTACAGGAACTGATAGAGTTCAAGTCTACCGTATCATGAAAATTGTTACAACTTCAATGTAAAAGACACCATTCAGATATCAAATTTGTGATTACAAAGCCACTTGGCATACAAATTTGGTTTTCTGTGCACTCTCTCATCTTTTCTTTACCCAGATGATTTGACCATATCAACCAATACCACTCCATTAGCTGTAACTTCTGATGTACTCTCATGTATTTTGTACTGTTGCTAACATGCACTTTTCCTTTACTACTCCTTAAACCTTGTTGAAATGTGCCTAGTAGTCATTTTGTTAATACATGTACATGTCCAATATTATTGATGGCAACTGAATTTCAGTCCAGTCATACTTTGCATATTGTACACAGTGCATTGTGTTGACAAACTTGATACTCTGTATTTCAATGTACTTTGCCAAAGACTTAGAAGAAAATTTATTTGCTTTACAGCAGATAATAATGAAAATATTGTCAAAAGTTACAGCTATGGCCCCCTTTAGGCTTTTAATGTGGCTGAGAATTGCTTCGCAATGCCTTTTAGTCTTGCTCTGAGGGACCATCAAGGGCAAATCAGCGCAAGGCAAACATTTAAAGCTTTTCAAAAAGCACAAAAGGAGATGTGAGAGAGTTTACCTCTTCTGCAAAAACAAAGAAATATAGCTGAGGAAGTTGACTTGAAGTGGTAGTTTATCAGTGAGTGCCACTGGACAAACAACCCAGCTGTCTTTTTGTTACCCTGTGCTGTATTTCCTATATTTCTTTGTTTTTATAAAGTGCCTGCCATCAGCACATAATTTTGACAAGCTTTCTGACTGTCTGTAAGAGGATATGTTCAAGTTTTCATCTGTGATGTACTGATGCTTGCCATTGAGGAACAAAAATATCAAAATGCATGTTGATTTGCTATAGGGAAGTGAGAGTAATGTGTTGTGATTGTTGATAATTATGCAATGATGTTGTAATTTTTTACCATTTGAATAATGTCTAGTTTGTATTCGTTTCATTGATATCATAGGCATAGATCTGTAGAATGTGTAATTTGTTACACTGGTTGTTCTTGTACTGTAACACAATGAAAAAAGAGATCCAGTTCAATATTGTTTAAATGTTTTGGACAAAATTTATGTCATTTGTGTTTCTGTGTTTGACTCCATAGCAAGGATCTACTTTATATAACACATATATCTGTACAAATCGTCATGTTATGGTGTTAGTTATTGTTGTGAAATTCACCTCTGTATATTGCAAAAATCTCCAGAAGTGTGTGATCATGAGTTTTCACTTTTCTTTTCAGATTAAAGGAAATATTATTTTCAAACAGTACCCAAATATACAAATTAATGAAGTATAGGTTAAAACATTACTGCAAAACTAGTTTTATTTATGACCACCATTGGTGTGGTATATTTAAGCAATAAAGCATCCCCAGCGATGGTATACCACAAGATTTTGACCAGTTCATGACATATGTACACGAGTGATAGCGAGTGTATATATGGAGTGAACTGGTCAAAATAGAGTGGTATGCCATCGCTGGGGGTGCTTTACTGCTATTATATTACAACAGTATATTGAAATTCTGGGCATGAAACGTCAAAATAGGAATTTAGCTCTTGCCGAGAGCTTGTGTGTTTGCGAATATACTACGGTTCTTTCCGGGTCTTGACCAATCTGATCACTGTATTTGCACAATCAATATACTGGTATGATATAATTGAAGATTAATACAAGATGCTTTGTCAGCCTAGACTTACTGTCAAAATTTTTAAACTAAATTAATGTACAAAAATCTCTAAATTTTCTCAAAGCATTGCACTCAACAAATTAAATGTTCCATTTCTTTAAATTATCCTACCTTGCATTCCTTGATGACGTCTATTTCCAAATCTCTTGTGCATTCCATGAATTTTTTAAAAGCCATTGTCTTCTCTTTTTGCATTCCATGAAATTCAGGTCTTCAAGACTTCCAAATATTGTTTACTTGATGTGTGTGTAAAGATTCTTGAAAGACACTGGTGTACAGTTTATTTCCTGTCATATAAATTTGATGGTAGCTTTCAGGTTAATGTTAACAGGCCATGCTAGAGGCACAGCTGTACGTGCTGTTATTGACATAGGATCAGTGGTAAACAATGTACACTACACTTCTATATTGTATTTTGATGGATATGCTTGTATGTTGATTGTTGCCATATCTTTGGGTTTGCTGCAATTGTATTGTGTTTTTCAGTGTTTCTTTCTTCCACCACTCTAATGTTATATGACTTTACGCAAACTGTATGTAAATATCTGCATATGAACTGTATTACTATGTATTTCTTTGAAATCTAGAAAAATGGAAAAGAGTTGCAAATGTTCAACTTGTACCTAGTAGGATAATTTTTGATTTTTGAATTCATTTGAGTTCTTAATTTTGCATAATTTCATTTTATATAGAGATGAGTACGACTGAAATAGGGCTGTGATTTAAGTTTTTGTACTCCCAAGTACCGATGTCTATGCTGTTTTATTATCATCATTCTTAGCACACTTGCCATTATTTGACACAGGCACACCATTGTTGGCATGGTCTATGCTGCAGGGGATGTCTGCATAGTAACAAATACCAGTGAGGGTTGTTATCAGAAGTGAGGATCCAACTTGTGAAATGTGTGCAAGGTTTTCAAATAAAGCATTGGAAGAGTGTAATTCAAATGTATTGAGTATTGACATGAAGTAATGAGAGGCTGTTGAAGTATTTAGATTGTATTTTGTTCACCAATAATGAGGACTGCTCAACATTGTGGAATTGTGATTATTGAAGTTGAAGAATTTGTATTTCATCAGTAAATTTGAACTCATTCAGGCCTGTCTGTCCATGTACAGGGTAAGTTTATTTTCCCAAGTCAGGCTTGAGTGAGCTATTCATTGTAACTGTATAGCCATATGCATAGCTGAAACCTTGCCAGCCATAGAGATTCACATTTATCAACACTGACAAAACAGTGGTGAATTCTCACTGGTGATCAAATCCGCAGATGCTGACTGTAGTCAAGTCCTCTGGAGACTTCTAGTGATCATTTCCAGTGCAACTGGACCAGTTTTCAGCAACTAGTACCATGAAATGTTCAGAAAGCCATTATGTTGGTATATACTGGAGGTTTATCACAACTTGCCACTGGATTCCAGGTGTGCCTTGATAAATCCAGTGTTGTGTCTTCCTGATTGTTCGGAATGCTCTGGACACAGTCTTACCTTCCCACCTCCCTGATTTATGCAATTAATGTTTACCCTGTAGAGATTAGGAATTGTAGCTGATTTATGTACAATTTAGGACAATGTTATGACATGTATCAATAAAGTTCATAAATTATGCACAAAATTGAGTTTTTGTCTAAGTTTCATCATCTACCCAATGCATGCACTGAAGTTGATTGGATAATGTAGACTCATGGTAAATTGATAACACTGTAGGTCTGATTTAATACTTGTACACATCAATTCATTATGAACTAAAGATCTCTTTATTAGAGTAACATGCATGCATGCATGACCTCACAACAGAAATTATTGCCGCTCCCTGTGTAGATGACTTGGATGTTTTGAAATTTACTTGAATTTCTGAAAGTTTACCTGAAATTGTAACAATAATCGATGACTTCCAGCTTAGCAAAGACTGGCAGCCACTATGAATACACCCTTCACAGCAAGGCTGACATACATTTTACATCAATTTTTCTTTACATGTAGTATCTGAATGCGCACTTGAACTGACACCTGTATTCTGATGGGTGAGAGTGTACAATTGATGCACAGTATATGAAAGGCTTGCTTTGAAATTTTATGACGGCTGCCAGTCTCTGAAAACGTGGAAGTCACAAATAATTGTTGTGATTTCAACCTAATTTTAAACTCCCAGCAGCCAAGCAGGAAGCTGTAATAATTTCTGTAATACATATAAAGGACATCCAATCAGAATGTCATCCTTGGTCATTGAAGGTGTATGGTCACTCTAATATTTTAGTGTCTCCCTCACAGCTGTGTTTAGTGTCTCATATCATACAGTCACTGAGTGCATTTCAATTTTCATCAATAAATATTAGTTTGATCTACATCTGGGATAATTAATGTCATGTACTGACTGGAATTAACTGGTACCGTAGTACCTAAATGAAATGCACTTTCAGTAATAAATTGCTGACTACAGAGGGCGCTATTCTGAACACATCAAGTAGCACAGTACATATTGAGACAAGCTCCCACAATAATATTCAAACATGACACTTATAGTTGTCAAGCTGTCCTCTTGGCCTAGTCAAGTATGTTTTTTGTTCACAGTCATTCAGTCTTCAACACACTTCTGCTGGTACCCTGGCATACTGTTAATCAGAATACTGCTACACTAACTAACAATAGAAGATGACATGTTTAACTTTGTGGCAACTATATACAACACAAAACATGCTGATTCTTGAAAAATATACTTTATTTATCGGAGAATAGTAAATAAACTCCTACATTATTACTCTAGTTTGAAATGCAAACAGAGTTTGAAACTGATACTTTGTTTCACGTCCATAGACTTAAACAACCAAATAATTGGCAGCGATCAATGTTCTTAAGTTTCTAATTTTTAACGCTAAAGGATTTTTATTAAAATAAATATAAAGAGAGCAAAAAGTACCAGCTTTAAAGCTTTGATTTGGTGGAACATCTAATGATTGACTGTTTCAAATTTCAAGTACTGAACTTTGATAAAAGTCTAGATCAGAGTTCTGCAGTTCAAAAGAACTTTGATATCTGGTGCTTTCAAAGGTTGATTGTTCTAGTTATTCACTTGTGTTATGTGTATGACTGTTACGATGTAGTTTTGTCATTTCACTATCTGATATGGTCACTTCTTCATGTGTACCCATTGCAGCACCAAGAAATGTTGCCAGAACATGTTTACACTGAAAAAAAATGCAATGATGTGAATAAATTACTTATTTCAAAAAGTTGTAACGATGTCAACTTTGTACCAACCGT
Organism: Ptychodera flava; assembly: GCF_041260155.1. NCBI lineage: Eukaryota > Metazoa > Hemichordata > Enteropneusta > Ptychoderidae > Ptychodera > Ptychodera flava. The sequence continues at coordinate 38,888,608 of NC_091939.1, read as the reverse complement.
GATGATGTTAATGCCAAATAATATTTTCAGGAATTGTATGCTGTTGTTCTCATATAGACATCATATATACCACTTGTAAATTTGACCTGTGAAAATCTGATCAGCAATGAAAACTTGTTTCTGTTATTTTGATACAGGTGAAAACTTATTATTGCATGGACACAATGATAAAAGCTATGTTGATCTATGGAAAGACACTACTTTCAATGACTTCTCACAGGAAGACTATAAATCATTGATGCTTCAGTCAATGATGATGAATGTCTTAGATCCATAATGAGTATGTCTACTCTACTAGCATAGCACTTTCATTGGTAAACTTTTGGAAAAAGTATGGACTAAAGAGCTGTATTGTCGAGATGTATAATATACTCACCATGGTAATGTCTCTTCTCTTCAGCACTGCAAATAAATTAATATTTTGATAAATTAATTGAGGAAGTCATATTGATATTGTGTCATATGAGACAAGGTACTGCGTTATATCAGATATCTACACATTAAAACTCAAAATTAAGGAAAGTGTGATTTTCAGAATTATTCTGTCCAGTGTGTGACTGCATTGATGAATGGTACTGTTGTTTTTCATGCTGGCAGAGCAACCATTTATGAACAAACAACAACCCAAAAAACTACATAACCCCTTTCATGTTTTCCTTGTTCTTAACCACATTGTTTTGTGATACATCAATGACTATCTATAAGTATGTACGTTACAGTGTATAGTCTAACCTGACCAGTATTTCTGTTTGCTAAGATGACCCATTTGTTCACTGCCCGACTACTAACAAATTATATGATGAATCCACACTTATGAGCTCGTCTTGAGGTTAAAGAATAAAATTTGCAAAGGAAAATCATAGAACAAATAACCTTAAATATTTTTTCCTCTGCAACTTGTGAAATTTTGTACAGTATTTTGATCTGACGTGCTCTTCTGAAAAGCTGCGTAAAAAGATTACATGAACAAAAGACTTACCTGCATATGTGTATGAGGGACAAGTACAATATTTGGACGGAGGGAAGCATGTGTATAATTTACTTGAACTGCCTACCACCTAGGGAAGAAGAACAAAGTGCAGAAAAAAAAGGGGAAAAAAACTAATTTTATTAGATTTTGGCTGTAACAGAGTTTGGATACTAAACAACTATTGTGTTGAAAAAGATATAATGTTCAAATGCAGAACTTTAACAATTTAACTTTGCTAGCATTACCATTT